>NW_027526295.1:145021640-146361640 GCF_048455015.1 Haemaphysalis longicornis
ATCGGCCAGGAATCTTCCTCGTCTTCCTTGGCAACGGGGGGAGATGGGCGCGCGCTGCCTGGCCGCTGACATGGCACATACCCACGTGGGGGATTGGCCAGGAATCGGGCATGAGAAGGGCTAATGCACCCGCTTAAAGGAGTACTGACACGAAATTTCAAAGCTGAGATCCGCTCTAGCAATCAAGTACAACGACAACACAAATAGGTGCCTGTGAATAAATGCATCTTTCTTTCTTTGTAGTTGTGTGTGTGTGTGTGTGATCTCTCTTTCGCGAACATTACCGAACCGCGCAAATTCAACTCGTGCATTCGCACTTTCACATTCTTCCCCTCGGGAAATGCGGGGAATTTTTTTTTAAGCACACCCGTCGCTCTGAGATAGAAAGGGTAAATAGGAAAGAAAAAGGAGAGCACGAATGAAAAAAGAAGGTAAAAAGAAATGGTAGGAATGTTAAACAGGCTATGGCCTAATTTCCTATTTAGCAAGAGGTAAATGAGGACAATATAAAAAAGATAAACAAAAATTTAAGGGAAAGCGGAAGGACCATGCGTAAGGAGGTGTGTTCGCGTAAGGACGCTATTGACGCCCGATTTCAGCGAGCCCCTAGAATATATTGTTTTTAGCTACGGTCCTTTGTAGAAGTTTGTCTTTTTGAGTAAGCAAATGGGCGCGTTACTCGCCTAGTACGTAAATGACGGAAAGGGCCATTGGGCCAGAATTTCTCTCCAAGAAACGGGCAAAGAGGACATAGCTTTCATGTAGTTGGAAGAGCCACCGTGTTTGCGAAGAAAATATGAGCACTAGCACCACATAAGTAGTATGGTCTCCTATGTGTCACAGACTTAACACGCCTCACTGCCTGCCATTCGGAGGAGCAAGCAGAGAAGGAAATGAACGGTTACAACAGACCCTGGGAGGTCTAGTGGAAGAGGACAGTGAAGATGCCACTTCAGGGCATTATGTTGTCGCAGTCAAGTCATTAGACGGCAGCTCGGAGGCATTCAAGCAACGCAGAGTGGAGTGCCGTCAATCCCTCGTTCGCGCGAGATTGGGTGTGTGCGGAAACACCCCGGCTTGAAGAACAAGAGGACGTTCTCTCTCTCGCGGGCTTCCCTCAGCAAGCAGAGTCGCTATTAAACTACTAAAGGGTTTTTGATCCCTTTTGTAATTAAACCAACTCCTTACTGTTGACGAGTCGCTACATATACGCTACATTTTTGGTGGAGGAGCCGGGTACCAGTCGCAAATCTCGCATTCACAGCGAGGAAACCGTCCCTGAAGACCGGGCGTATGAAATAGCTGACGCCCGTCCTCCAAAGCAGCAGTCGTCGGCTTCAGTTTGTATCGCCTGAGTACGGACTTCTGCCCGCGACATCCAGGGTAGCAACGGCAGACCCCACGGGCCCAACAATGGCAAGCGACAACCCAATGCCACGTCAGTGCGTGTTCCAAAAGCCGCGAATGGCTCCAAGTTTTCATGGAGGCGTCTTTGAAGATGCGGAGGATTGGCTTGAGCAATATGAGCGGGTCGCGAGATTTAATGGATGGGATCAAGCGCGGAAGCTGCATGACGTGTACTTCACCTTGGAAGACGGTGGGAGGACGTGGTGCGAAAACCACGAAGCAGATTTCACAAGCTGGGGTGAATTCCGGCGCAGATTTCTGAAGACCTGTGCGCGGAGTGACCGCAAAGAAAAAGTTAAGCCGCTTTGCGCTCCAGAAACCAGGGCCTAAAAGAAAGCGTCTCCATGTACTACGATGGGATGTCCCGTCGTTTCCGACGTGCAGACCCGAGCATGGCTGAGGATAAAAGCTTCGTCACCTTATGTGAGGTGTGAAACAGGAGCTTTTCGCTTGACTTGTGCGCAATCTTCCACGTACCGTGACCGAGTTTCTTACGGAAGCGAAGACGATGGAAAGGACACCAGAACAGCGGACCGCCACCCTGCTTGCGCGTCCGCGGACATGTTTTCTGGAGCCTCGGGGACCACACGTGACGCGTTGCGGGAGCTCATCCGCTCAGTGATTAGGAAGGAGCTTCACCTCCTACAACTACCTCAAGCCTCACCGACGTACGCTTCTCTGACTCAACTCGTCAAAAAGGAGGTAAAGCAAGCGGTTCACCCACCGGTGAACCTCGACCTGCAGCCGCCCTCACGCATCTCGGAGAACGCGGCAACATACGCCACGGTTCTCCAAGAAGCCCCTATGTACGGTGCTTCGAACATCGCCGCTGCTACTACCGACGCGTACGCCCCGTCGATTACTGGCGTCTTTATTCGTCGCCAGCTTGGAAATCGGCCAGCCCCTCCTGCTGGACGGAGCGCCGTACGCAAGACGGACGCGTGGCGTGCGCCATACGGGCTACCACTGTGTTTTCACTGCGGAGAAGCTGGTCATCAGTACAGGTCATGCCTCTAACGGATGTCATGCTAACAAACTTTGGGAACGAGCTTCACCACGTCCCAAAAGGCACCGCCATCGCCTCCCGGCATGACTTCGCTTAAGCAGCCGATGTTTGCACTGTGAAAACAGGTGGGCATGAAGCACCTGCTCTGAAAGACATTGTCGGGCTAATCAACATCGGACAAGACCTGTCGACAAACCATCAACAGCAGCTGAAAGTCCTTCTCGAGGATTTCCGCTTATGTTTATCCACTTCATCGAAAGTTCGACAAACGCCTGTGGTCAAAAATGGCATCATCGTCGACGAAACGACCAAGCCAGTCTATCAGCACCCCTACTGCTTGTCCTATAAGGAAAGAGATGCCATCCGGAACCAGGTAACGGAAATGGTACGAGACGACATGATTCATCCGTCGACAAGTCCGTGGGCATCCCCTGTTGTGCGGGTCCAAAAGAAAGACAAAACCTTACGGTTTTGCGTCGATTACAAAACCTAATCGTGTAATAAAACGAGATGTATACCCTCTTCCGCGAATAGACGACGCCTTAGACCGACGGCGTAACGCAAATTACATCTCTTTAGATCTCAAAAGTGGGTACTGGCAGATTTAGGTTGACGAGCGAGACCGAGGGAAGAGAAGACCGCGTTTGTCACACCCGATGGGCTTCATGAGTTTAAAGTACTTCCTTTTGGTCTCTGCTCGGCCCCCGCAACGGTTTAAAGTGGCAGTCGTGTCTGGTTTACCTGAACAATGTCGTCGTGTTTTCTGCCACCTTTGATGACCACCAATAACGCCTTCGACTGGGTTTTGACGCTATAAAGTCGGCTGGTCTCACTCTAAAACCCGAAAAGTGCAACTTCGGCTACAAACAGCTGCTGTTCTTAGGACATGTCATCAGTTCAAAAGGTGTCGCACCAGACCCCGAGAAAACGGCAGCTGTAGCAGCCTTCCCCCGACCAGGCGATAAAAAAGCTGTTAGGCGCTTCCTAGGCCTCTGCGCCTAGTACAGACGCTTTGTAGAGAATTTTTATGACCTGGCAGAACCATTGACGCGGCTGACAAACGACGACGTACCTTTCGCATGGCAACAAGAGCAAAAAGTGGCTTTCAATCACCTGCGGGACCGGCTACAAAAAACGCCAGTCCTGGCTCATTTTCACGAACACGCAGATACGGAGATACCGATGCCAGTAACGTCGGTATTGGTGCAGTCCTCGTTCAATGGCACGACGCAGCCGAGCGAGTTCTAGCCTATGGCAGCCGCACTCTATCAAAGGCAGAGATGCATTACTCCACGACTGACTGAAAAAGAGTGTCTTGCCGTCGTCTGTGCCATCAATAGGTTGCGGCCGTATCTATACGGCAGGCGGTTTGAAGTTGTGAGTGACCACTTTCGTTGTGTTGGCTGGCAAACCTAAAAGACCTATCTGGACGCCTCCCGAGATAGAGTCTGCGGCTGCAAGAGTACGACATGATAGTCATATACAAGTCCGTGCGGAAGCATAACGATCCCGATTGCTTGTCATGTGTGCCTGTCGATTCGGCAAGCCAGACACCGACGAAGACTTCCCCTTTCTCGGAGTCGTTAGTCTTGGTGAAATGGCCCAACTGCAACGAGAAGACCCTGTATTGCTTCTTGTCATCCAGTATTTGGAAGGCCTCAATGGTCAAATTCCGCACGCCTTTGACCGAAACATCTAGTCCTTTAGCCTCCGGAACAGAGTGTTGTACAAGCGGAGTTTCAGACATAGTTCGGACACGTTCCTACTCGTTGTGCCAACGGGGATGCGCCAGAAAAGTTTATACGCCTGTCACGACGAAACGTCGGTGGGGCACCTAGGCGTCAGCCGTACACTGGCGAGGATACGCCAGAAATACTATTGGCCGAAGCTATTGCGAACAGTTCAGCATTACGTCAAGAGCTGCCGCGAGTGCCAGAGGAGGAAGGTTCCGCCTTTGAAACCGGCCGGGCTTCTTCAGCCCGTACAACCACCGATCGCCCCTTTCCAGGAAGTCGGCATGGATCTCCTGGACCCGTTTCCTACCTCCACGAAGGGGAACAGATGGATCGTGGTGGCGACCGACTACCTCACGCGGTACGCAGAGACAGCATCTGTCCTAAGGGCAACTGCGGCTGAGGTAGCTAAGTTCTTCGTCCACAACATCGTTTTACGGCATGGAGCTCCCCGGATTGTCATAACAGACAGGGGCACTGCTTTCACAGCTGAACGTACGCAGTCCGTCATGGTACAGACCCACACCTCTCACAGGCGAACAACTGCTTACCATCCGCAGACCAATGGCTTCACTGAGCGACTTACCAGGACCATCACCGACATGCTCTCAATGTTTGTCGACGTACAGCATAAAACGTTGTATGAGATCTTGCCATACGCAATATTCGCGTACAACACGGCAGTTCAGGAGACCACAGCAATGACTCCATTTCAGCTGGTTTATGGACGCACTGCCACTACGACTCTTGATTGCATGCTACCGGTCTATGAGGATGAAAACGGCGACGCCGACTATTTTGTGCAAAGAGCCGATGAAGCACGCCAGCTAGCGCGGGGGCGAATTCAACGTCAGCAGATTTCCGATGCTGCTCGCTACAACAAGCACAGGTGGGTCATGCTCTACGGACCCGGGGACGCGATTTGGGTTTGGACACTAGTTCGACAGTGTGGACGTTCGGAGAAACTGCTCCGTCGATATTTCATGCCATATAAAGTTGTTCGCCGCCTTAGCGACGTCAACTATAAACTGGCACCTTACGGAAGGGCACCCTGCTCACGACGCGTCCGGCTAACTCCAGAGGTGGTGCACGTGGTCCGAATGAAGCCGTATCTACGACAGAGAGCAGCCTTGTTTGACTACACAACGCGAATCCGGAACGTGCTGATGGACAGAACGTTTTCTCTGCCGAATTCCTGTGACGGTTGCCCTTGGGCACTGAAGCCCTGCATTATCTCGTTCCAGGGCCGTCATCTATCACTTCCTGGTGAACCGCAGTTCCAGCATCGACACGATGCTTCTTCCGAAATGGGGGGTAATGCCACAGTCAAGTCATTAGACGGTAGCTCAGAGGCATTCAAGCAGCACAGAGTGGAGTGCCGTCGATCCGTAGTTTGCGCGAAATTGGGTGTGTGCGGAAAAACCCGGGCTTGAAGAAGAAGATGGCGTTCTCTCTCGCGCGGGCTTCCCTCAGCAAGCAAAGTCGCTATTAGATTACTATAGGGTTTTTGATCCCTTTTCTAATAAACCAACTCCTTACTGTTGACGTGTGGCTACGTCCACGCTACAATATGTGCGTTTGTGAATTGTTGCATAGTCCATCTGCATAGCGTAGACGCCTGGATAGTTTGATGAGAGTCCGAGCTGCGTCCGTCATAAATAACGGGATTGATATGGTCTCCGTTTTTTGGTGTCCCGAACAGGCGGCCGCGTCCGCGCTTTTGTTGCCGACAATTCCGCAGTGACTAGAAAGCCCCTATACGGCAATCCTTGAAGGGGTGAAGTAGCTCAGGAATTAAGAGATTTGGTGCACTTGGAGGGATATTTTTCGTGTTTTCATTACTTTCACTCACATAGGCATTACCAAAATGGCCCAAAAAAGGCAATACATGTGGAAGTTCTTATATCTTGTGTGGTCGATCCAGTCATGGTAGCACTGTAACCGCAGTTGACCGAGTTTTTGTAGATGTCGTTCCCTCAGGCACTGCAATGATTCTCAAATTCTCAAACCAGGCGTTCGGCGGACCCTGTAATGCCGCGTTTGTCGCAGTTTAGGGAGTCGGCAGGTTTCTTGAGCAGTTTGGCTAACGCACACAGTGCAGGATTAGCGCTTTGACTTGTCTGACAAATACTTGGGCGTGTCGCCCGAGTTTGTGCACCAGCGTTCAATGAGTCTGCCAACGTAGACAAGAGTGAGTTGTGGTATTCTTTTGTGCGGGCGCCAAAATCCGGCACTTTCATGTAACCTCGTGGTTGTACTCGGTCAGAGCGCCGCGATTTCAGGGTCGCGGTAAGACCTGCACCTCGCACCTTAGCATCGGAGTTTTGGAATCCCTTCGACTGTGTTGCTTGGAGTGCGGTAAGTGTGTCATGGCTATGTAAATAGTTTGAAACAGGTTTACCGTAGAGAGAATGGAGTGCCATGTGATGCCGTCGTCTTTCTTGTGTTGACTCTCGTTTTTAACAGGCGCAGGTAATGCTGTTAGTGCCCGTTAAGGCTATCGGGCAGGCTAAACGATTGCTAAGTTTATTCCCCAGCGTAAAAAAACAAGCTTATGAAAATATAGGGCAGCTTAATTTTATTTTTGTTGCCGCACGATATTTGCGAAGTTCCGGGGCAATCAGTTGTAGAGAAACACCATAAATGTACCTAAGGGAAATTATAGTAGCGGGAGCGCTATTTGTTGAAACCGGGGTGCATGATTTCTAAGAGGTATGAAAGAGTTTAAGAAGAACACAGTGGTTATTACGTGAGGGCTTCAGAGCTGAGCAAGTTGGCGAGATGAGAAGAAATGAACGTCTATACATGGAGGGAGAATATTTGAGAAAGAGATACAGATATTTTTTCTAGTTGTGGCACAAACAGCTCTATTGCCTAAATGGAAGAAAATCGTAATAATACCCCCTTCACCCCCAGTACTCTAAAAACAAAAGGTGCACGTTTAAGCTGACGCACGGTTATAAAAAGACGAATTTCTCAACAGTGACAAGGAAATTTTTTCTGGTGTTACTGTTTTTTGGTGTGTGTGCATCTCTGCGGCGGTGTATGTGTGTTCTGTTAGAGGTCTAGTACTTCGTTTTGTTTTGCAATATTCTCAAAGTGTGTACTCTGCGTGACATGTCTTCTTTCTATACGCGCGTCAAAGTAACGGCATTAGCATTTTGCCCAGTTTGTTTTTCACTACGTGGATCGCCCGCTCTAGTGGAAGTCCCGCCCTTCTGACGTGGATGAAATAGGTCCGCGCTTGTACCAGAAAGCCATTAGAACAGCGTGGTTGCAACGCCACGGGCGAAATGTGAAACGAGCGATGGAGTGCGCTAACCAGCAAGTCTTTACAAGTTTTGTTTAGGATGGCTGACATAACTCTCATGAAGCAATCAATGGACGTGCTGCATGGGTATAATGTAGAATTTTTCGCGATGTGTTTACCGAAGTATGACAGACGTTTCCGAAGTCGCGGCAAGTTAGAAGTTTGGTTTGACCCTGTATACTTGATCGTTTATTTTAAAACGGCTGGCAGGATAGGACGTTATGAAAGAAGATCGCACAGTGCAGACGGCGTGATTGTGATTCATGGTCGCTCTTCCAGCCTATAGGGAGTATAAGGAATAATCAGAACAAAGCAATGGTGATGTCATGGCAGTTAAACTGCAAACGTAGATGCCGAACGCAGTGATAAAATGCGGATTAGTCTTAGTGTTGGTTATCTCCCGCCAGAACTTTGCCGTATAACCTTATCATTTATTTCTTCTCATTCTAGATGCTACGTTCGACAGTCTAAATAGGAATTACCAAGTACACATTGTATTGATTTCCCCCTTAGCTGTGAACCACGCGACTGAACTCGTTCTTTCCAATTTTATCTCAACACTCTTGGGTTTGTTGTCAGTGACGCGTGGAATGATGCGCCCTCGTAAATTGCCCTTTGCGGCATGTATTCTATTATTAATCTGTTGTGTGTCTTAAAATTGAACTTTCTTCAGGGTCTTGTTTCACCTATTTCTATTTGGGGAGGGTTCGCTTTGCTTTCAAAGTAAAGCTGCAATAATCTCGCCGAGCGGTTTGGCAGGCACTAAGAATTTGGCCTTCTTAGATCGAAGCTTCGCCGTATCCTTCGCAATGCATCATGCGACTCAAAGGGAAGAGCTGCGCCTGCGGCCGCGGTCGCTAGCCGTCGCCGCTGCCCGCTTGGCGCCCGCGCTCTCCGCGGCTTGGTCGCGGTTCGATCCCGTAACTCACCGCGCTCATGCCTGCTTGCCCATGGATGAGAGCGAGCCCGCAACGTCTCCTATGGGCGTTGCGCGAGAGTTGGAGGATTTGAGCTGTCGTTGGCAACCGGTGTTTGACCACCCCGCAGGTATCACTCGGCGAGCTGCTTTACTGAACAGGGTCCGGAATGCCAAGCATGCGGAGGTAGCGTCAGAAATTTAGGAATAGCAAGCCGTGAAGTGCGAGATAATGTCGAAGTTCTATGTTATCATAAAGGGTTAACAGCGCACAAATACGACGACACACAAGGAAGAAAAGACAGGACAAGTGCTGCTCAACGCTTGCCCTGTCTTCTCTTCCTTGTGTGTCGTCATATTTGTGCGCTTTTAACCCTTTATGATGCTACACGAACGAGCCCACCAAGCCATCCTTGTGAAAATCTATATTATCGCTGTATGGGATTAGGTCGTGTGTGTCAACGAGACGGAATTACTAAATAAGAATTGATTCATAATGAATAACATTAAACGAACATCTTAACACTAACTGCTTTTGCTTGCTGACCGATAGGATATATCATATTGTGTTGCTTTAAAAACTCCGATATCATCATTCAAGGCACTGCCTTAGATTTAATTAAAAACTACTAGACAGACAGAGAGATGTGCGTATCCATGGACAGGGAATTACAATCTTTCCTGCACATACCTCACGCTTCACCTCAAGCGACTAACCTGGGTTCACATTTCATTACTATATAGGTAAACCTTGCGGTAAGAATTGACTCCTATACAATGTGTATTATTTGTGTAGACAACAAAAGGTTTGTTTCTGTAGAAAAATATGCGAATGAACTTTAAAAAATCAAGGATTTTCTTTATAAATGGACTATGAACAATTCTTTCGGTTAAACTGTTGAAAAACTAAGCCTCTTTTATTTCACACCGAGGGTACAATGTTCACCCGCCGAAACAAAAGCCGGGGCACGCGAGCGCGCGGCCAAATGCATTGCCGCTCCCTCTAACGTTGAACTTCTGTAGTTGAGCCACCTATGTGTGGGTTCGCGCCCAACCCCTGTATACTACTCTGTCAAATCCTTCCCTTCAAGCGGCAAGGCTGTTAGCATTAAGCGCTTGGTGCTAGGAATAATTTTTTATGCTCAACACGTCTCGCTCGCACACGCTTCGGCCGCAATCGGCGAAGGGGAAATGCGCGTTGTTTACTCTGCCATGCTCTGCCCTGATCCAACAGCTACATGTCTCTCCCGTCTCGTTGACGATGGTGTGCCAAATATATCCCATGGCGTCCTTGTATTTTTTGCCTAAAATATGCAGTTGCTTGTAATTAACAATAATCACACCATAACGGGAATGATTGGAGGAGGCGAGAAATAGTTTATTTGAATAAAGTGTGATGACAGGTTTCTTTGCACGTGTGCAATAGGGGACCGAAAGTGGGACAGGTGGCGCTGCTGGCGTCGTTCAACAGCGCCACCCGGGCAAGAAAATCCCGAAAATGGTCGGGACATGCCTTGGCGAGTGCATGTGCAGCACGCGTGTTTCCGTGTTGATTAAAAATGCAACCGCTCGTTACCGTGATAATGTTAGTCATATGACACGCACATTTTTTGACAGAAATTATGTCCGGGCGACGCGAGTTCATTTTAACTAATTGCCCATTTTAGGGTAATTATTTATTCATTAGTTATTGATTGGGTTAACAGTCAAATTGATGTAACTATGGCTGGTGAGGTATCAAATTAAAGCTCTTGAAAGGCAATCACGTGGGAAAAATGAAAAATTGCTTCCCGGCTATAGTCGTGCGCTAGTCACGTAAGTCAGAGATTCGGTTAAAATTCACAGTGACGCCCTGACGGCTTTCGAGGTATCAAATAAAAGCCTCGATGAGGGGAATCCCGTAGGAAAAATAAATATCGCTTTCAGGTTATAGTCATGGTGAGTCATAGATTTGGTTAAAAGTCGAAGTGATGCCACTAGGGCTTGTGAGGTATCAAATTAACGGTCTCGATGAGGGGAATTACGTGGGAGAAATTTAAGATTACTTTCTCCATATAGTCATGAGATAGTTACGCGAGTCACAGATCGGGTTAAATTTAGAGATGCCACAAGGGCTTGTGAGAAACTGACTCACCGAAGTGAACCTAATCTATGACTCACTTGAATATTTTATGACTATAACCTGAAAGCGATATTCGATTTGTCCCACGCGATTCCCCTCATCGAGACTCTTGATTAGATACCTCACAAGCCCTACAGGTATCACTTTGACAGTTACCAAATGTTTGACTCACGTGACTATCTCATGACTATAACCAGAAGCGATATTTAATTTGTACCACATGACTTTCCCAATCTAGACCTTGAATTTGATATGTAACAAGCCCTAGTGGCATCAATTTGACTTTTTCCCGAATTTATTACTCACTTGACCATCTGATGACTGTAACCTGGAAGCGATATTCAATTTGTTTCAAGTGATTCTCCTCATCGAGACGTTTAATTTGATACTTCAGAAGCCCTAGTGCCATCCCTTGACATTGAACCCAATCTGACTCACGTGACTATCTCATGACTATAACTAGGAAGCAATACAAGACTGAAACACGCGTGCTTCACATGCACACGCAGGGCAAGCACCGCCAATTTTTGCGATTTTCTGTCGCGGGTGCCGCTTATGACCGGCGCCTCTAATCATCATTATCGGCAGCAGTAGCAGCAGCAGCGCCACCTGTCCAACGCTCCTCCCCTACTGCTGCGGGAAAACCACCGGCTCTCGCAAAAATAGGAAAAGAAAACGTGCCGCGAGCTGTTTGAGAGACGGCTAACTGCCCTTCCACAACTTCCGTTTTCCGCCGCTACGGCAAAAAAGTGGCTGAAGTGCCGCGCTGCAAACTCCATGCCTCGGTCCCTATAACAGGATAGACGAGGACAAACACTAGCGGAGACTGGCACAGTCGTGGGTTTGACAAAAAAGAACAGAAATAAATATGTTGGAATGCGCACTGAATTGATTTGACAGTCAAAGAAACGCCATCGCCCTTAAAAGTACAATATCAAAATCGTGTTGCTATGCTTCCTTTCTCAGAGCCAGGAAATTAGAGCAAAGCGCGCTTCAGTCCCGCCGTTCACCCCCGAAGCGTGTGCACGCGAATCACGTCGAGCATAAAAAGTTACTCCTGGCGTCAATCGCTCAATGCTAGCAGCTTTGCCAGTTGAGGCGAAGGAAAAAACCGCGCAGTATACAGGGGTTGGACGCGCACATCGGTGGCTCGAAACCAGAAGTGCAACGTCAGATGGCGCGCCAATGCAGTTTGCCACGCGCTCGCGTGCAGCGCTTTTTTTGCGGCTGGGTGTACCGTTTCTATGAAACATTTCTACTAAATGAAGCTGAGAGGAAATCTCTCCAACCGCTAAAACATTCGGTGTTCATTTTCATGGGCCATGCAATGGGACGTCCACTCCGACAGCGTACCAACTAAGCTGTATAGGTTTGTAGGTGTACCAAAAACGGGTCGAAAACCGTTACCAATAAAGCAAAAAATACTTGTCTACAATACTCTTTTTGGCTCCGATTTATTTTACCGTCACTTGATATGGGCCTTGCAAAGCTTAGTAACCCTCCCAAAACAGGCTCTCCCCGCAGTTAGAAACCAGGGCTATAATAGTAACACTTCTTAATGGTTCCAACGATGTTGTATAAATCGGATACTTAAAACTGTAGAACAAACATATTATCTTAGCCAAATTAAACAAAACAAATCATCCAATGAAACTACCAGGTTTTGAAGCTTGCAAATACTTCTGTATAGCCTTCCCGATTCACTCAACCATTTTAACGTCCCAAAAAATCATACAATGCTTGTCAAGAAATTTATTTCCGAACATAGTTTTAATTTCAGACATGTGGGTACTATTTGTGTGTATGTGTGTTTGTTATACACGGAATTGTATTGAACACTCTGTTTTGCCCTACGAGGTAGTTCTATTGTCATTGTCTCCTGTGATTTATAGCCCAATGGACTAAACCTAGTGATCGGGGGGTTTATTGATATGTACAGGAAAATGTCATAACTGTGTCCGTATTTCTCAACGGCTGCTTTTCTTCTGTATGGTTTCGTGGAGGTTAAGGTGGAGTCAAGCAGCCATAAAGGAGCTTTTTTCGCACTTTGGCCTCAGCACCTATCGTACAACATAAGTAGGTCATGTGAAAAAACGCGATTCCAAAATTCAACTCCATTCACATCGAAAACCTTGATCAGGGGTATTTAACGCGATCATCAAGAATCATCACCTGCATAATTGAAATATTGAAATCGAAAGTGAGGAATATAGTCCTGCAATAAACATCATGCCGCCCCACTGAAACTCCTCGTGTCCACACTCATTCTCAAGAGTTCCGTTGCTAATTGGAGAGAACGTGCATTCAATGGAATTATTTTGCAGCCGCTTCCGCGAGAAGCCGCTGTATTGCGGTGGCTATACGTTCTAATAGTTGTACAGGCGGACTAAGGCCCTAGATAGAGGGTAGGCCCGTTGGTTCGCACAGAAGTTGGCAAAGTCGTCCCATTGGGGATTCCAGATGCCCCAGCAGGTGTCTGACAAGTTTTTTTGCAGCTCGTCCAAGAAGTGTCGAAGAAGGGTGTGTGACGTGTACGACAGCCACGACCCGTTTAGCGCGGCGAGCACGTCGTAGTTCCTCTCAAGCTTCTCGTAGCCCTTCACAAGGTGGCACGTCTCGAAGTGGGCCATCTTCCCGGGCAGTTTGGTCACGAGGCCCTGGATACCGGGCCCGAGGGAGGGAACTTGCGGGTTCAGCAGAGGGCTCTCGTGCCGTGCAACCTGCAAGGGAAGTGAAGTTTTCGCCTGCACTGGTTGTTCAAAAAAGCGCTGTTATCGTTGGCTGCCGAGCATATAATGCCTTACAAATAAGCACTATTTCTACGTACAGCAGGACGGTATGCACAAAGCACGCACTGAAAGTTGGAATAAAACATTTGTGCTAATTTGTTTCTGGTTTCTTCGCGGTAGCACTGTTTTAACAGTGAAGCTGTTTAGCAATCCGTCATTTTTTGTGTCCGCAGTTAGAAATACCAAGAAATTGCCGAGAGCGCGCACGTGAGCGCGAACCTCGTGGAGACTGGCCGGCAGTTGACAAAACCAAGAAAATACCCACCCCTCGTGTTAGTGCTTCGAGACGACCTCCCAGCGTTCCCTGCGCACGTTTTTCAAGCCACGCATACCCATTTAGAGGGATTGGATAAGACTGCGGCAATCTAGAGTCAGCTAAAAAAACAAGAAAATGCCGAGCGCTCGTGTATGCTGCCTAGCAGCGACCGTCCAGCGTCCCCGGAGCTCGTTTTTCAAGCCAAGCAAACCCTCTTAAAGCAGCCATGAAGAGAAAACAAAAGTTTGTTTTATTCGAAAGATTAGGTGCTTCATAGTACCCCAAGCGCTTTTCCGGAAGCAAAAGATGCTTTATTCACTGAGTAATAAGGCAATTTAAGCCAAAATTTTAAATCTCCCGCTAAAATTGCACATTTCGTCACGTGAACAATGGCGTCATACGAGCCGGTCCATGAAACAGATACTTAGTATGTCGACTCCATATAGCACCCACACGCGGGAGTCGATCGAGACGGCGGCCATTTTAAAAATACTAGTAAAACCTAGTGCACCCGCAGCCCTAGTCATGGAATCGCCTGATCCGGAGAACAAAACTCTCGCCGAGGGCTCGGGCTTGCATTTAACAACCTCACACAACTTGAACGCTCAATGCTTTTAAAGTGCACGAGCGGCAAGACTTGTGGGATACGCGGTGGACGGGAAAGCGACCATTCCGCGATAGCCACAACAGACAAACGCCCAGCCGTCGGCACCGCTGCCGCGTCAGCCCCGTCACGACGGACGAATACAGACTGGCACGTATGTGTCGTATTTTCAATTTCAGTAGCAGTATCGCTTATGCCAGTTGGCCGGTGTCGTGTATGGAAAGCCGTTCGCTCGAGCTCTCTGCTCAGACCAGAAAGATTCGAGCGTCAATGCGCGGTGTGTACGGCAATTTTTTTTCCCCCAGGTCAGAGCGCTTCGCCGAGGTTCGTCGTTGGGCAGCACATGAAAGGAGATCTCACCGGCGGGGATGTCGCACTCCCTCGACGATTTGCCCGTACTACATGGGCATTTCAAAACACAGCAACGAAATTTCATTGTAAAGTACTCGAACAAACTGAAGTTTTCAGTGGTTGTAAACTGTAAACGAGCTCGTAACGACAGCAGCAAGCCAACACGACCTCCATACGAAAACCTGTGCGACGAGTGGCACTATCTCGTTGCTGCTCTGTGTTCCTTACTTCCCTTGTTTCTATTTTTACCTTTGGTGGTTGACGATATGACGGCCAACTTCCTGTGAAGGGATTACGATACCAAGCAAGGTCGCCGCTGTGCGTGCTGGGACAGTTCGTTGGCCCCGAAGAGCCTTGTACCCGAAAATTCGTCTCCGCGACGGTGGCGACGGCGAGATGTCGAGTTCGGCTGGGGGTAGTTTCGTACGCATTGGCGCACACGCTTGCGTGTTCGTTCTTCAACAGTTTACTCCACCGTGCTTTGTCATAATAAGAATGTGCAGTATGTTGCACAGGCATATAGCTCGCTATGCAAACTGTAAGCCCTGCCTAACATGCATTTGCTTTTGCCGGCCTCCGCCAATCGCAGAGCATTCTCGAGTGACATCATAGGTTCTGTTGCGGAAAATTAGCTGGTGGGTCGCATGGTCATTTCCTTTTTTCATAATTATGTAGCTTATTTGAGCGAAGTTTCCGTTATAAGTGGTGTCGTTATGGTTCTAACGAGGCAATCTTTCGAATGAACCAAACTTCTCTTCATGGCTCCTTTAAGAAGGTGGCCCATATTGGCCCCCCAAAAAACTAAAGCGTTGGCCGTAATTGTGGCAACACCTACTCGAAACGAGAAAGACACGTCATGGCGTACACCCCTACATGGTGATGTCTAATGATTGTCACTTCCAAAAAAAAGAAAGAACCTCACAGTTATAGCCACTACGATGGAGTAAAGGCCGTTGCGGCAGCAACGAAGTAGCGAATCTGCTGCTATCGTGTGCTTAAACCTTCGTGATGGTCATGAAGTTTGGGTAGAGCGTCGCTACCTAGAAGTCTTGCATGTTAGTGGGAGCCCTTTCATTTTTTATTAGAAAGAGAGGTGGGTCAAATGATCTTAAAAGAAAACCATGTTTTGGCCATCGTACCCGAACTTATTGAAGAATATCAGCTTTCATTCAAACAATATCACCTGAATATACGCGATTTAATGCGTTAGAGGGCTTGCGTCTATGTGAATGATAACGTTTTTCATTCCAAAATGGTATCCTGCGTCGATCTCCTACCTGCATCGATGCACTGTGCGTGTACAAGTAACTAAGACTGCACCCGCTTAACTCGCATCACGAGTTCCCGTGTTGTCTACTTATTTCTTACTTAACACGTTACCTTAAAAGTGTAAGTAGCGGCGGGAAATAGGTAGCACACTCCTGTTCCTGCCCCAGAGCTCGACGCTTGTTGGTAGACTTTGCGTATCTTCTCCAGGGTTTCCTCACTGAAGAAGCTGTAAAAATGGTTCGAATGTCAAACAGTCCACAAGAAATTACTGGTTGTATATTAATGACAATGCCCAGAAAATGATTTCTTTGTTTCTTACTCACACTAATTACGCGCGTTTTGCATACCATTAGCTCTGTCGCATCACAAAAAGATGCGGACAGCGAATCTTTATGCGGTTTTTCTCTTGACATTGCAAAAATTAGTGTTGGTTTTCGTTAGTTTCCTCCAACAAGATATGCGCAGAGGGACGATTACAACACGCTAGCAAATCTGTCCCTTTATCTTCCGCAGTGATGAGTTGTTGGGCGGTGTTTCGCCTCTGGGATGCTCTGGCTCTGTCATCAGTCGCGGATACCATGTACACCAAGCCTACACCTGAAAACCGTTGCTAGTGGCACTTCGTTGTTGCTCCTACTACAGTGTGTTACCACAAAAATTGGATCACTTAAAGTTTTTACCTGAGCGAACCACTGCGTGGTTCGCGCTCACACTTTACACGGCGGTCGAAGTTTGCAGTATATTTTGTTTGACACCGGCAACAACGCCGGTGCTTGCCTGTTTATTCTGAAATAAATGAAAAATATTTTTGCATATGGGAAAATGGCGGCCCGCTTTGGACGCGCGAGCCAGTGCAGAACGAAACGGACGATATTGATTTTCAGGATAAGCGGCTAAGTACTGTCGTTGTTCCCGGTGTGAAACAAATTAGTCCACAAGATGCGACCTTCGTTGGAAGTTTCAGCGCAAACGGAGCAGCGGTTTGCTCAGGAAAAAAAGATTTTGAAGTGTTTAAATTATCGTCGTAGCAGCCTGTATGGTGCGATATTTGAACGAGTGTTTTCACACATCAATATATGGTATCTCACAGCGTCTCCACTTGCGAAAATGTAAGTTTGCTTTTTCTTTTAAAGGTGTAAATTCAATTGAAAGGACCAAAGGTGGTCTTGGACACTACAATGCAAAAATCAGTGTTTGTTTATAAGTGCTCAGAGATGATTTTTTTAAATACTGGAGCATTAGGTAACGCTGCAGCTAAAAGTGTGTTTTTTTACGACGCTGACCCTATTCAATTTGCTTCTCGAGATTCCAACCTCGCGTGACTTTCTATTATGGGCCTGAAACTAAGTATTTCCAGTAATCAGCAGCTCCCTATTTAAGAAGGGCACGATTGGTTTGTAGCTAAAACGATACAGTGCGTGGCAGTGTGCAGCCCCAGTATCATGAATAACCTAATTTCTCCTGTATAGATTGCAAACAAACAGGTAGCACAGCATAAATGACAGGTCAAGACAGGTCATGGACCCTCAAGAAGACACAAAAGGGCTTTCAGCATCCATTGTTTTAGGAGCGCGGAAAGACGAGACGATAAAACCGAGCACCAGCAGCCATGTACATTGACCCTCCTCTGTCAAGACTTTTTGCGTTGCTCAACAGTTGAAATTCATAGTTCATATATCATTCTCAGCGCAGTGGTTCGTCCACATACCCTGCAGCGAGACCACGGAAGGGTCACACGCCATTAAAGTGCCGAGAACATTATTTAGGACAGGCAAAGCGCAATAGTATGAAAGAGCCGCGAAGAAAAAATACAAAATTGCTTCATTTCTAACTATGTTTTAGTAACTCAGTCAGCGCCATTTCAGCCACACCAAGCGTTTTCTGATAGAAAAAAACGGACGACGTGTTTAAAACTTTTCACATTTGCGCTACAGTGACAGAACGGGTAGGAGGAACGAATACGGGCAGCACTAAAACGAAGGTTTTAGTGTGTGAACTGCAGGTTATCTTTCAGTGATACGGTCGAACAGAACTACGCGAGCCGCAACCATCGCCCAGTCGTGTCTTTGCGTTGGCTTAGGTACGCAGCCGCCAATCACACAACCAAATTTTTGTGCCGTCATAAAAAAATTTCCAGGTAGTGGCTCGGGGGTCACAACCGCTGCGCACCTTACTTTCATAACCGGATTACTTATTCGAAGTTTGCAATAAAACGGTATGATTCTTATCGGTATAAAACTGTCTTTTCAAAATACCGACTCGCCTTTCGCCTTCGTGCCGTTTAATGGCAAAGTGGAATAACAGCGAAGACATGCTGAATTCTCCGTACTGAATGCCAATTCTCAATCATATACAAAGAGAGCATGAAAACAGTTTTTTAAATATGGACATCATCACGAAGTTCACATTCTGTCGTTGGGTGAAGCGCATATCAGTTGTGTTTACCATTATTTTCGTGGCAAAATCGGTAGAGCTTCAAAGGCAAAAGCCGTTCTAATGGCAATCTGAGAGCGTTATTTTCTTTGTTTGGCGTTCATGTCAACAAGCAGTGAAGACGGTGAAGGCGGTGAACACGGTTAGAATTATTCGCTCCCAGCAGAAAAACATTGATTGATTGAGTGTTTGAATGAATGAATAATACATACATTGATTGATCATTCGATTGATTGACTGGTTGATTGGTCTATCGATCGATTGATTGACTGGTGCATAAATTGATTGTCCAATCGATTTCTTGACTGATTGATTGATTGATTCTTTGATTGGTCGATCAATTGATTGATTGACTTTGGGTTTTAACGGAGCCAAGGTACATCTTGGCTATTAGATGCGCCGTAGTGCAGGTGTCCAGACTAAGTTTGGCCACCAGAGGGTCTGTAGCATGCCCTAAAGGTCAACACACGGCAGGGGAGTTTCCGCTTTTGCGCCCCCACCAGGAAAGCAGCCATCTCGACTGGGCTCGAGCCCCCATGCTTGCACTAAGAAGAGCAGTGCCTCCGCACTGATCCACAGCGGCGGATGCCAACTGCAATTCGCCAACAGAAAAATCGATCGCTAATGGAAGCACACACAGGAGCAAAACTCTGCCAGTTTTTTGCCGTTCTTTTCCTAAAGACGGTTTTCTGAGTGCAGCCGAAGAACTCATTATATCAAATGGTACTCACCTCAACGATCGACTCCTGCACTGCAAAATTATTAGTCCTAACCTTCACAAGAATACACCTTGAGTCCTTTTCAACGATATCGTAACAAGAAAGAACATGTTGGCAGGTCAATAGTCAGCTCTTCCATACGCACGTGCTCAAAATATAACATGATCCTTTGCACCGCAACATAAACACGTACACTGAATGTCCTCCTCAGTCACATGGGCGCAGACAGTAGGCCACAAAGTCTTTCTTCGGCTACCTAAATACGAAAATTTTTATCTGTCTGCCTGTCTCTTCTTAGGTTCAGCCACCGGCAGCTGAGAGACTCCTTGCGATAGAACTTTACATAGGTAAACCTAAAAACTGAAGAAAGATACTTCATTTTTGTCATGTTTGTAAACCTTGTTCAGAAAAAGATATTAGGTTTATTTGAGAAAGATTGTCAATACATAACTCGTGATTGCAGTGTTCTTTGAATAAGAAGTAAATGTGTGCACATTTTTTTGCCAAACCAAACTAAGAAAACACATCACAAACAATGAGTGAGGGAGTGAGTCAGTAAGAACTTTATTAGGGCACCCAAGAGCGAGTCAAGGGGAGGCTACCCTGTTAGTGGCGCCAGTGAGAGTGACCAGTGCTCAGCCGTCCGGTGAGGGGGATGTAGTTGTCCAGGGACTGTAAATTCCAAATAATGGTGGTGCACGGGATTATCCTCGGCGGTGCCATGGGTAATCCCCTCTGGACGGCGACCCGGCCTCTGTTGGTCTAGTGCGTTGTCGAGTAGTCTAGTGGCCCGGGCTTGTGTCTCGTAGTCTTCGCTTCTCATCGCAGCTTCAAACTGCGGCGGGAACATCGTGGCGGGGCTAGTAGGAGGCTAGCATTTCCATAGTAGATGTACCAAGGTAGCTCGTGCTTCTTGGCATAAACGACAGTTGTCCGTGCCGCAAACTTCGGGGCATACGTACCGGGCAAGGACTGGGGTAAGAACAGAGTGAGTTTCCAGGAGCGCCTCCGTACAGGTTAGACCCGAGTGTGGGGAAGGCATAGATATGCTACTGTTGCGGCACCATTGTACAACTTCACTGTAGGTTAACAGGGGTCCCTTTCCCGTGCGTCAGTGCTGCCGTTGCCTGCCGTGCGGCAAGCTAGACCTCGCGCTGCAGAGTGGACTGTCTCATTATGATTAGGGTTGCCCTTCCACGAGGCATCATGTCCCATGTGGGCTGGGAAACATTTGATGTAGATGGCACGATAACTGGCTCACACACCGCGAAGGATACAAGCAGCTTCCGCACAAACAGTGTTTCTGGCGTAGTGGAGGATTGCAGTCTTGCAGTCGCGTAGGACCGTTGTACACGGGGGATCTATGATGCCCAGAGCGATGGTGAGTTCTTCTGCGCGGGTAATTATAGGCACTCGGATGCTAGCTGCTGATTGAAGTACTCCTGTTGCATGGTTTGCATCGACATACACTGCTCTCTTGTACCGTGCATGGAAGTCGATCAATGTTTTCGCCTTGGCGAGCCGGCATTCCCGATTACACTCAGGATGCATGTTGCGAGGTAGTGGTGACACGACGAGGTGCCGTCGAAGTGTATCTGGTAGACTTTCGTTCATGAGCTCTGGGTCGCTTGAAGGTGTAAGGACGACTTTGTAGTATGTAAGGTCCCGTTTGTGTTGCAGACAGTCGTTCAAGTGGAGCGACGAGTTGTGCTTCAGCTATTTCATCTAGGGTATTACGTACCCCTAGAGCAAGAAGCATTTCGCTGCTCGTACCTTGTAGGAGACCCAATTTGATCTTGTAGACTTTACGGAAAGTAGCATTGATGCGGTCTTGCTCTTGTTTGGGCCAGTTGTGAAAGGCAGCAACATAAGCGATATTGCTGATAGCAAAAGATTGAATGAGGCGTAGGAGACTCTTCTTCATGCCTGCTCCTCTATTGGAAACACGCCGGGTCAGTTGTGGCGCGGAGACTGCTTTGGCCGCAATCTTGGTCACCATTGCTTCGTTTTAACAACCGCGTTCAAAGAGCATTCCTAGTATCCTGATTTGGACACTTCAGAAATAAGTTGCCCTTCTTTCGTATGCACTTGGATGTTGTGTGTATAGGCCCTTTTACGTCGACCGGAAGGTGGGGTAATCAGTAGCTCAGACTTGGACGGGGAAAAACTGAGGCCCGTACCATCCAGTTGCTCCTCTATCGCATTGACAGCTTCCTGTAGCGTTTCTTCAATGTGACCATCACTACCTCCTGTCACCCAAAGGGTAACGTCGTCAGCGTATATGGTGTGGCGGACGTATTTTCCTTGTTCTAGACGGTTGGCTACGCCGATCATAACTAGATTGAAGAGTAGCGGAAAGATAATGGAGCCTTGCGGGTTTCCAACACTGGTCATTTGTTTCTCCGGTAACTCTATTTGGCCAGCACAGATCTGGGTGTATCTTCCTGTGAGAAAATCCGTGATGTAGTTGTAGGATCGCTGACCCATATTGAGGTTGGTCACTTGTAGGATCGAGAATGCTGCATTTTGTGGAACATATTTTTTGTATCGAGTCCAAAAATTGCTCGACTATCCCGGGTAGTGGTGTTGTCGACAATTTCCCGCTTGAGGAGTAGCATGACATCTGGGTGCTGAGCTTTTCACGGAATCCCACCATAGTGTTTGGGTAAAGGGCATTGTCCTCTAGATGCCGTTGCCAGCGGTTTATAAGAACATGTTCGAAGACCTTGCCAATGTATGAGGTATCTGAATGGTCCTAGCAGTCTTCCTTCGGCGAGGAGGTCGGCCTCTGCTCCAGCAGACGTCGAAGTATCTCGTAAGGGCGTCAATTGCAGAATTGTTTAGATCTTTGAGTGCTTTGTTCGATACCCGGACAGGACCGGCTGCCGACTTACAGTTCTGGGTTAGTAATGCAGCCCGAACTTCCCATGTTTCGATGTCTCGGTCTTGGTCGGCGTTATCCGGGTGGTCAGTGATGTCACCACCAAATACGTACAATGCTGGCGTCTGAGCCTCGTGCTCGTGGCACAAGGAGTAAGTCCCAACAGTCCCAAAAGATGTCAAGCTAGCAATGAGGCGGGGCAAAATTGACCTCCGTCACACTCCACAAAGGGTACCGAGACAGGAGGCCAAAAGCTTGAGAGGATGGCGAATGATACAAGAGGGGCCATTGCGTGGCAGGGGCAGCAGAAGACTACCATCGTTCGGCGACGCGTGTAGATGCGCGGCCTTTTTAAGTGGAGAGCACATTATGGGCTTGCCTTTTGGTCTGAGCTCGCTAACGGTCGATGCGACTGCCGTAATCAGGTGGCGCAGCTTGAGAACGGACCCAAGAAGAATCTTCTGTCCCGGCGTCGGAGGCTTCGAAAACCACGCGGTTTAAATAGTCATAACCGTTGAAACATCGTGAGCCACTGCCGTATGTCATACATCTCCCTGTTATTTAGTACAAAGTAAACCGCAGCTACATTTGAGGCAAAATCTTTGTATAAAACCGGCAGCCCCCCGTTCAATTTTTTAGAAACACTCGTTGAGATGGTTTTTACGATATTAAGGTAAAAAAAGGGCCGTGCAAGAAAAACATGGTGCGTTCGAATGCCACAGAAAGGCTCTAGCCGCACAAGAGACGTGTGGTGCGTTCCATATGCTGCAGAAAAGCTCCATCCGCGCAAGAAAAAAGAATTGCGCGTTTGAAATGACGCAGAAGGGCTCGAGCCGCACAAGAAAAAAATTACGCCTTTGAAATGACACAAAAAAGCTCCACTATAAGAAATGAAAGCAAGCGCAAAAAGAACGGAACTCCCGCTGGCGCAGTTTCAGGCAGAGGGCGTGCGAGCACTGCGAAGGCGGGAAGTTTGAAACGTGTTAGGTCGCAGCAGTGAGGGGATGGCGGCGCCACAACCCATTATGGCGAATCGCTGCTCAGCACTTCCGACAGCTTTCACATTAAGTGGAACGGCTTTGGGCCTCAGATTCCAAGGAGATAGCTGCGACTCTGCGAGGCACGCTGCACGTGAATTATGGGTACGGCATCTTCTGTCGGGAGTGACGCATCACCGGAAGCAAGCCTGCATCGACGCCACCACCGTACGAGCCCGTATAAAAAACCGGTGACCGTCGGAAGGGCCAATTGGCAGCTGTGACTGTAGACCGACGGCTATCTGATCTTGTGTCTCTTGCGCTGCAGGCTCTTGAAAGTGATTAGCTCTGTTTCGCGCTGTTGCAGTTGACGAAACTTGGTCTTTTGCGTTTTTTTTTTTGGCTGATGAGACAATGTCATTGAAGGAGCAGCAACACCAAGCTCCGCGGGCCCTTGTGGCAGATGAAGCGCAAACGTGGTCGTGATTCTTTCTTTTTCTTTTCTTTTTTTTTTAATTCTGGCTACCTCAGAGGGAGCTTGTTTGAGGGCATTGGTTTAGGCTGGAGGCGAGAGCACCCTCATGCGATACTTTAGATTTCGCGGTTTTCTTTATCAGTGAGATTAAATGAGTACGCAAGAAATACGTCGTTGAAAATATCCCAGTTAAAAGCCACACGTGAGTACCTACAAGTCCATCATTGACACTTTTATGATTAGGGCAGAACTTTTCAAATTAGATACATAATCAAGAATACCTAATTAAATATAACTATGAAGAATATCACTGGTAGTTACTCCACTGTACTGGAAACATTATTCACTACGTTTTCTTTAAGTTCATTGCTCTTTTTAAAATTTTCATGCATGATTGTTGGGATACCTATTATAGGGACTGCTATGGCACATCGCGATGAAGGATGAACTTTTGGTGAATATACAAGTAAAGGCCCACGTCAAGCGCTTTCCTGCGTACCTGAACGTGAAGTTGTAGCGTCTCGCAGTCAGGCTAGGTGGCAGCAGGTAGACAGCGGCGACACTCAGGTTACTCGGCCGCAGGGGGGAAGCCGGCCCCACGGAGTCTTGCCGCAGTGCCAGGCCGAGGCTGAGGCCGTGCTGCGCCATCAACCGGTCACGCAGCAAACCCAGCAGTCGGGGCACTCGCTGCCACATCTCGTTGGATGCAGAATCGGGCCAGCGAAGTACGATGCCGGAAAAGTTACGCTGCTGCGAAGAGGCGACGGGATTTCGATATGCGCCGTAATCTAGTGGAGGACACAACATCCATACTCCAAACGTATTCTTTACTGTAGATGAACAGAAGCAACCGCGTAGATGTCCGGCAGCAGCAGCAACTTAAATTGCATATGCAACTGGTGTTTTCGTTTCCCTGAGTGCAGATTCCGTCGTGAGCGTCCAGTTATGCAGGCAAGTAAGTGAATTTTTTTACGAAATATGCGAAGAATTCTCGAACAAAATTTACGATGCGTCATAGGTACCACAGATGTCACTGTTTTTACCAAACCCCCGATGCTCATTGCCGCCAGCATAACCAGAACGAGAACGTAGGCTATCAAAAGAGTACTTTTCTAAGAATCCAACTACTGTTTTTAGAGCTTCTCACGTTAGAAAGAAGTAGAATGGAGCTCCACCCCTGCGCATATTCAATGACGTCAATGTTTTCATCACCCAGGGTCATTATTCCTTCGAACATTTCTGTTGCATCTTGTCACGTGAAAAGGGAAAAGGTGCATATAATCCGGAGTAAGCTCTGAAATGTACAAGTAAACCGCAGAGTTATTTCGGATTCGAGCGTCCTCGTTCTCGTCGTCTTTTCGCCGCGGCGCATCACCGATCGTTGCGGTCTCCACTATTTCACAGGCAGAGCCCCGTCGCAATATCGTCCAGAAGGATGGTAAAGCCTGACGGGAACTTTTCCTAAAAGATAATGCAACTAAACAGTGACACCGACCAAAGGGGGTGGAGGGGTAGCGAGGCACTATTTCGTCCATGAAATGCTGGTAGGAACGTACAAAGATTTAGCAGATGCCATTTGAAACTCAGTGCAAAAATACATTTGTATAATTCAGGGTGAACGGTAATATTGAGAACGTTAGGCTAAAATATGCAGTGTGGAATCAATGTATACCCCTAATGTCCTAGAAAATGGACTTCGTTTCTCATCATTGTCAGAATAGCGTTTGTAGCGTTGTTAGGCTCACGGCGGAACGAAGAATTAAAAGCGGGTTCTCTGAAAAAGGAGAAGCCCTGTGATAACAAATGTTTTATAGAAACATACATAATTAACGCAAATGACAGGGCGTCGATCGCATCCCCGGTGATTCCAATCACGTCATCTTTAGCGCAACAAGAAGAGAAGGCAATGGACTTCGTGCAACTGGGGTTTGTTTGCGAAGGCTGGCTGTATATCATTTTCTTTTTGTGTTTTCTTCATAGCTAACCACGTGAGCTCGTAGTAACCAATGAAACAAACAAGCCGGATACAACAGGAAGCACTGCAGAGCTTCTCAATACAGAAACTGGTTTACGAAAACAGACACGTTTCCAAAAAAATTAAACAAGAACAAATGGCGCACACTCATCAATATTCACAGGACCGTTAATCTAATCTAACGCAATTCTATACCCGAACTGCAATCGGAATATCATAGTGACTGTAATCTCGCCACTCACATCATTCCTTGAGGCGCAGATTGAACAGTAGTACTCCAACTTTGGAGTAAAGAACTTGTGCTTTAGTGCACTGCATATGGGGACTATTATTTGTCCCGCTATAGTGGAGTATTAACTCTACAAGGGAGGAGAGATTCTCCAGGAATTTAGCAGAGTATTTATGGTGCCCAATATTCTGCTGTGGGGAAAATTATTTCCAAGCATTTCCGCGGAGTATTTTAACAATAGAGTAGTCCGCCAGAAAGGGGAGTTTAAGAAGGCATTTAGCAGAGAATTTCAGACAATTTTCAACACCGCGAGAATGAGGTGTGTTTCTAAGCACCAGCTAGAATATTCCATTTCAGCGAAAACTCCGCAGCGGAGTAACGTGTTTTGAAACGTTTAGTGGAGTATTTTGCTATTTTCAGATCCCCGCTGACCTGAGAGCGCCAAAGTTTGCAATGTTGAAAGAAAACATTTGTTGCATTATCCCAGTGGTGTCACGTCGTCTTGCACAGCAAAAACATCAAATGGAACAGGCGGTAAAAATTGGCCAGCAAAAATGTGAATGAAATAGTCAGAATAACACATTAAAAATCAATCACCCCACGCTGAAATTTATCAGGGGAGCATCAATAAATACCATAATAAACAATTCCTACACATATATAAGTCACGTCAAATTAAAACGCTAAATTAAACACAAAAGAATATGGTAGACTGCGTAATCAGCTACCAGGCGCGTGGGGGTGGGTGGGGTTGTGCTCCTGAGGCAAATGATTGGTTCAGTCCAGGCTGAGGCGACCATTTTTCATAAGGAGGCGAGAAATAAAAATGTTCGTGTGTCGATATTTTTGCAACCGCTAAAGGCTCTTAGGATGTCAAAGTCTCTCCATTACGGCACGCCTAATAGTCAAGGCATAGCTTTGGCTATTCGTAGCTCCCCAAAATATTGTGCAGTGAAAGCTGGGAATTAGAAATTTACTGGTTCATATATATCGATAATTGTGACTCCACTTTTTTGGTTCTGCCCAGTCTCCATACAGTTGTTCTTATATAAAAAAGATAATTATTTCGATTCCGAGAAGATCCCTGCACGGATAATTGCAACTGGGCTCATAGAGAAAAAAAATTAGAAGCGAGCACACACGGGCAAATCCCGGCCGAATGCTTGCGTCATGGTTATGTGAATGCCTAACTTCTAGTCTTTCCGGCAGTTGGCGCGAGTGGAAAAAATATTAAATGCAGAGCATTTCAGTAACTCACGATGTCACCCGCGTTGACGTCCGTAGTACGCACCCCTCCCTACTATATAAAAAAATACTATCCGGCACCCGGTTTCGATCCCTCGACCCTGCGGGTGGAACGCAATGTACATGGTGCTCTACCCACTGCGCCACAAAGCCGACACAGAATGGGACGCTAGGAACGCGCCTTATATCGTTGACTCATTCAAATTACTGCTGACGAGTGCTCTCTCGTCAGCAGTTGCCACAAGTGCAACAACATTGAAGTAACGCAAACTACTTAACCTCGTGCGCCCCCGGAAATGCTCTGCATTTGATCGTGCCCCTCGCGAGGGGGATGTTTCACTGCATCTTCTCTCGGTCGCGGGACCCGTGGCGCTATCTGGCGGAGGCGCGGCACAACTCGTAGCACTATGAAAAGATGCGGTGCCAGCCAGCTGTGTGTGTGCGTGCCGCACTTTTTTTCTATTCTCACCATCACGATGTCCAAAAAACACTTTTCATGCGAGACCCATACAGCCCAATTTATCCACGACCTACTACAAGGCTTGAATGATAACCTTCAGATGGATGCCATTTATTTAAAATTTGGTTAACACACAGTATTATAACTATCAATTTTTGTTGCCTATGAGATTACACAATTTTATTTACGTAAATGGTTGAATAATTGTGAATGTACATTTTTTGTGGCTTCTTTATGCATAACAGTTTATGTTTATTTCATGTTATTTGCTTTACGACCCCTTGCGTGGTATTAAGTAAGGGGTGGGTACATAAAAAACCGAGCAGAAAACAATCGCTTGTCTTATGGTGAAAGATGACTAGTGATACTGCTTGTGAATGTGGAAGTACAAGTAATCCTAGGAATGTCGCCTGAACGCCCATCCCAGGTACCTGCTGTGCGAGGAAATAAGAATGTCGAAAAGTACCCGTGCGTGTGCGTGGGCGTGCAACTTGAAGGATGTGAGCAGTGCGCTGAGAGATGTGCGCTGGGAGAACAAAATAAGGTGGCATGCGGATCGTACTGTGAAAAAACTTGTGAAATGAAGAAAGACTGACCATACGGCGGCGAAAGGAAAGGAGGTGTAGTTCAATTTCTGCCTTCAGTGAAGATACGCTGACGTCATGGGAGTGCGAACTATCGATAAACCTAGCACCACGGTTTTTAAGAGACTTAAGGGCGTCTTGAAGATGGGCTTGTTGCGGGCTCCAGATTGGGAAAGCATATTCCGGTTTAGTTCTTACAAGGATTTTGTATCGTAATAATTTTAAATTTCTAGGTGCGTTACAAAGATGACGTCGCAAGAATCCTAGCGTTTTATTTGCAGATGATATGACGTTTGTTATATGAAAATCCCATCAAAGAACGTTGCAGAATGTGACTCCCAGATATTTGAATGAATTAACTGTTTCAACTGGTGCGTTACGTACCAGTACTGGTACGTTTCAACTGGTACGTAGCATAAGGGAAAACAAGTGGAGAGCGGCGCGGATGAAGGAGAGGGCTTTTAATTTGTGAGGGTTACTTTCCATTAGCCGATCTTCCCACCATTCTTTTCCATTGTTAAGATCACTTTGTGGAGATAATTGATCAGAAGTGTTAGAACCAGTGTGGTAAATAAAACAATTATCAGCAAACATTCGTATTTGACAGGATACGTGAGTTGAGAGGTCGTTAATATTAGAAGCAAAAGCGGACCCACAACTGACGCCTGCGGGACACCGGATCTTACCGGAAGAGAAGTAAAGGTAGCATTGTTAACATAGACAGCTTGAGTGCGGTTAAATAAAAATTCATGGATCCACTTTAAGCCATCGGGGTTTAGGATTAACCAGGAAAGTTTCCACAGAAGGCGTTTATGGGGTACTTTATCGAACGATTTCGCGAAGTTCCGAAATTTGGCGTCAGTCTGAGTGTTAGAATTCAAGTTAATAAGCAAGTCGTGGGAAAACGTTGCCAGTTGAGTCTCGCACGAGAAACCGTCGAAAAACCCGTTGTGCGCGGAATTAAAAAGTTTTCTGAATCTCGGAAGTGCGTGATCGAGGTGTAGATGATATGTTCGATGATTTTGCATGGGAGGCTGGTTAATGGTATGGGTCGATAGTTCCGGCGTTACAATCTTATACCTGATTTGAATACTGGGGTGATATTTCCGTGTTTCCAGTCAGCAGGAAGCTGACCCATGGAAACACTCTGCGAGTAAATTAGGCACAAAAAGGACGCTCATATCTCTTGAGTGTTTTTTAAAAATTTCACATTTATGTTGTCAAAACCTGATGATGAAGATAATTTAGGTTTGCAAATAATTGAAAATATTCCGGGTTCGACAAAAAGGATTGGTGGCATGACAGTGCCGACTACAGTAGGCTGTGGCGAGGATGGAACGTAAGTTTCTTTGATAAAAACAGATGTAAAGGCTCTGTAAAACATATCGGCCAATTCAGAGTCAGTGGCCACGTCAGCAGCTTCATTCGTAAGAGTAACAGTGTACGAGTGCTTGGTATATATTACCTGCCAAAAGTTCCTAGGCGGACTACTAAGCAATTTCTGTAATTCTGTGCGAAAAAAAAATGCTCAGCGTTTCGCATTGCTGTTAGGTAAGCTCTTTCATCAGCATAATATTTTAATTATGCAATTTCAACACTCTGCTACTTCACGGAGAGAAAAAGCCGTTTTTTTCCTGGGTGCCGAATGGGAACCGAAGCGAACGAAAAACTGTAACTGAACCGGCGTTTTTGCCGGAAGTGAACCCTAACCCGAACCGTTATTTTTCGAGCAAGCTGGACCAGAAACGGAACTAAACCGAAAAACAAAATAACGGTTACCGGTTCATGCCGAAACGGCTCGAACCTCCATTTGCAGATATTGCACAGTCAATGCAATTCAGGCCTTTTTTTCTTTCACGTACCATCAACTTCATACGCGCTCGTGCACTTTCCTCTCCAGACAATTAACCGCTATGACGCTCTATGTAACAATGGGGAATTGAATGAGCACCAATGTAGCAATGGTATGTTGCTGCTGGAAGCGCCAGCGTATTGCAAGGTGACCAAACGAAATGTCATTCTCTGCAGCTTGCAGGGGATATAAAACGACTTTGCCCTTCCCTACGTGCGACTTCATTGGAGCAATCAGGCTGCAGGAGTGCTCCACTGCGCAACGGCGAAAGCCCACACCCGATGTGTGTCAACTTTCTGCATTTCATATTTTGTTTAAAAGGTCCGACATCTGCAAATTGGTAATACTTGACAAGTGTGACCGCAGGAGCTGCTCAGTGGCTAAGCCGTTCGCTGCTTACCCCAAGTGGTCTCGTTGGCCCTTCCCCACGACCGTTTTTCAGAAGTATAATAGAAATCGAGAACGTCCGTGTATCGAGATTTGGATCCAAATTTAACATCACCAGCTAGTTTAAACAGGTCGGCCAGCCTGCAACATACGCTGCGCCTCGGAGCAGAGATATAGCACAGGGGATCAAATGCACCAATTTTAGATGCGACGCATCTCTTGTTGTGAGGCATGTACCTCCTGCGTCGGCGTCGGCGGCGTCCGCACGCCACCTGCGCATGCGCGAATCTCATCCGTTTTTCTCTCCGACAGCTGTGCGCAACACTCTTACTCCGTCTCATTATCACAAACAACAGCTGCGTGCGCGTGCTTCGCTCCGCTCCCATTGCGCATGTACGCGCATGCGCGACTCTCCTCCGCTGTCTCCTCTCCTTCAGGCGTTGTTAATATAAAGCGGGTAGCGCGCTGCGGCGGTTCAGTAAGCGCTCGCTCTCGTTCGACTCCGCGTGACTTCGATTGATGACTTCGTGCTTGGCTTGGTTCTTCCGACGAAGACGTGATGGAAGCGACAGTCCCTTCAGCGAGTGGACACTGACGCAATCCAATAACAGCGTCAGTCCAAACGCTCCCCCCTGATGCGTCGCATCACATGAGGCTTCTCTAGCGGGAAGATGGGCGTAATTTTTTTAAAATTTATTTACGTGGAAAACAACAACAGGAAAAGAAAAATCACGTTTTTTGAAAATATTACGCAAAAAGTAAGTAAAACCGAATAAGTAAGAACCGCACCGAAACGTGGATGTTGCTCGAAACTTTTCTTTGCCCTGCCTTTCATAACGAAACGTGCCATCAATACGAAGGAAGAGAGTTCCGTGGTGAGTTTTTGAGAACAGTAGAGTGGCCAAGTTTCGTTTTACAGATACAAATAGCAATAGATATGTTAGGGAAAACTGTTAAGATGCGCACTTAATCCCTTAAGAAGCAACTGCAGCCCTCGACCTTGTCTTGGAAGCAGAAACAGTAATAAAGCAGATGAACCGTGCAGAAAAGCAGCCGGGACTTCACACTGCCCCATTCGCCAAGCGATTATCTTTTCTGCTTGTTCTGTAGTTTTGTCTCTTTGAGACCTGCTTTTTTTCGAAGGTGCACTTGTACTGACTCCCCAACTCACTACATTACTTCTATTGCTACTCGTTCCGGGGGGGAGTACTGCTGTGGACGAATTAAAAAGCGTCTACCCAAAAAAGTCCCATCTCAAGCTCGGCGGGTCAAATTCTCTTTCATTTTGCAATAGCATAGCCTGTTATAGGATTCTGCAGTGTAGCACACGGAATGATGGCCGGGTGTCAAGCGGTATGGTGACGTAAGGATTGTAATGCACACATCCGTTATAGCTATCGCAAAAGGAATTGCAGTGGTCAGCGCAATAATACAGTGAGTGAGCGTTAACTAAAGCTTACTTTGAAGTACATAATAAAGGAGACGCCAACCACTAGAGAAATTAAAACAATGACGTTTCGGAACCCCGAATGGGAGCCTTGTTTAAGCTTCCGTTCGGGGTGCCGAAACAAGGCTCCCGTTCGGAGTGCCGAAACGTCATTGTTTTATTTTCTCTTGTGGTCGGCGTCTTCTTTAATATGTACTTCAATGTCATTCCCAACCAGATGGGCGTCCGTCGAAGCTTCGATTTCAAAGCTTACTTTTAACAAACGTGTGGCTAACCCCTTTGATAAGGTGACAGCTAACCAATTATTCAGGGTGAGAAAATAATCTAATTTATTGGTAGTATTTATGTGCCTGTTGTACGATTTTTCTGGTTTGTTACAAATATAAAAAAATATGCGCAATCGGTACTAAGCGCTGGTGTTTAAACGCGCGAGTACTGAGGCCTAAATTTAAGCCTTCAAGGTTAGCGTGATGGGCGATTCCAAAGAGACGATTGCGATTTAACAAAAAAGGAAAGGGCCTAAAACATATCCCACCATCATTATCTCTTGGCGGTGGCTTTATGAATAGTCGCTAGGTCTGGGTGAGAAAGTATGTGGTAAATCGTCGCCACTTCATCTGTTTTTTTTTCAAAAATCTAGTAATTGTTCAAAGTTTGCTTTGCAATTGCGCCGCTGCCCGTGGGGAACAGCACCATTTTGAATTTTTATTTTTACGTTCCTTTGATTATCGTTTTAAACTACTAAATGTTTTTTTTTCTAATTTCATTGATAATTGAACTAATCGAACCGGTTAGCGAAGCGGTTGAAGCTCCCAAACCGATTTGCGAACCGGTTTGGTACGTGATTTTGCCGAATTGGAACTGAACCTGTACGAAAGGGTTTCGCCTGAACCAGAACAGTAACTGAACCGGTATTTTTTTCGGTTAAACACACGTGTTGTTTTGTACTTTCTAATCTTTTCAGCGTTTTGGTAAACCATGGTTCTTGGAAACTGGCACGGAAACTGAGCTTAGGGACCATTTTTTCGACCAGTATATCACATTTTTCCTTAAATATCTCCCTGTTATCATGCACCAATCGAAAATGAAAATTTCCTTTCAATATTAGAAGAAAATGGTTTAATTCGGTATTTATAGCAGCATAGTTACCTTAATCATACAGTCGTATGGCCTTTTTGGCGTTTCTTGTTTTAGGGGAGTAATTAAAGTGTCTGCCTGAATTACCTTGTGGTCGCTTATTTCTGGCAAGTAGGAAACAGATGTTACGCTTTCAGGAACACCTGTTAGTATTAGGCCTAATATGCATTTGCAGTCTTCGGTTACGAGAGCTGGCTTGGTGACAATTTGAGCTAGGTGCAATTTAGACAAACAATAACAAACTCATTAACCTCACTCTGTAGTCCTCCGTTAACAGCTAGATTAGGCCATTCAATAGTGGGTTAATAAAAATCACCAAACAAGATAGTATGGGCATTTAGGTACTTCGTTGAGAGTTCATTTTAGCACAGAATTAAGCTTTCCGGAGAGATCAGGATTCGTACGCGCAGGCCTGTAGCACTCACCAATAAAAACTGATTGTCGTACAGCTTGATATTTGATCCATATCATCTCCGAGTCAGATGAAAGATTCGCCATATTTACTCGGAAGCCCGGCCAAGCCACAAGCGGAAGTCGGCATTTGGCTCTTGGTGAGACTTTTTTTTTTAAGTGGCGTATCATCTTTACGTTTCCTTGTATTTCAAGCGCTCCGAGCTTTGTGTAGCTTCAGTCAAATCCCATATAGCTCATTCTGCATCTTTAGGATAAGAGGTTAGGAAACGCACCGAAAATGCGTGAGAGCTGTTTTAAGTGCGAATGCACTTTATAAGCGACCCCAAACCATCCACCGCCGCCGGCGGCGGCGGCGTCCGCAGTGCTCCTCTATATTTAAAAAAGAAACAACATCCGGCGCCAGGTTTCGATCCGAGGACTTCGCGGCCGCAGCGCGACGCTCTACCGACCAAGCCACGGACGCGACGCTGATATCAGTGTTAGTGACGCGCCTTATATCTTTAACGCATTCAAACTACGTCGTCAGCGGCGTGCGTTGGCGACTCAGCGGCGTTATAGCGGCTTGATAACTGCGTGGTGTACACGTGATACTACAAACCCGATGGAAGAGATGGAAGAGAAGGCGGCGAGGCGGTGGGCTGCGGGGGCCGAGCGCAAGCGCCGCAAGCGGGCCGACAACCGTGCATTCGCACTTTCACATTCTCCCCCTCGGGGAAATGCGGGGGAATTTTTTTCTTTTAGCCGGCCGTAATAATATTTTACGCAGGTTGTGCGGTTTGCTCAAGCGCTGAGGGATGTCGGCGGAACGCGCCCGTCGTCGCACGTAGCATTCACGTGCCGCAAACGATGGCAGTGAGTTACTTGAGGAAGCGGCCGGCTGTCCATATGTAAAGCAGGCATTCTGCGCTGTGGCTGCACTGAAGATACGTGAGCAGCACGCTGCGTTCGATTATTCTACTAGCTAGCCATAGCTAGTTTGGCCAACTGTTACCGCTATTTTTATTGTTCGGTGATGCACTGCGATGCCGTCCATGCGAACGTAGGCGACAAAGTAACTGTATCTGCATTATTTGACTGAACTAAGCATAAAGAGCATTCTTACACTGATAAGCTTTCACACGCCATTAATCGTGCACTTCCTGCGTACCCGGTGGTCCCACTCACCGATGCCAAAGACTCGCGTGCGTCGCTTCGCTATGGCGTGTCAAGAGCGGTGAAAACGCGTATTTAGTAGGCAGATAACAGCTATCCTCGAGGCAGCATGAGTATGCATTGAATTGAAACCTTCACATTGGATCTTCGTTTCACATTGTGTATCATGTCTGGTATAGCAGGCATTGCATTAAACTATTCCGCACTTGCCATTTTTAAAGCGTTTGCTCTTTTTCCTTTATCCATATTTTGCCTGGTTTTATAAAACGCTAATAGCGCACACTGCACCTATTCACTCAGCTGTCTGTGTTTTTGTCATGTTTTTTACTCTATGAGCTGGGGGGGCCGTCGATACGACGCTCACTGCTGCGTGCCCCGTCGCCCACACAGCGGCAAAATGTACCTCCGCCAGGAGCCCCGTCCCGGATGTGTTTTTTTCGCGGGTCCACGGGAAAACAAGTGTCTTTGGGCTTTGTATTACGTTCATTTCTCTCTCGCTGCTCGTCCTGATTTTACAAAAAAGACACAACCGTTCAGGCTGTGTCAGCAGCATTATCATTCATGTTATACCAAACAATAGCTCAATTGCACTAAGGATGCGTCTAACCAGTGGCGCACACTTAAAACGGCATGCGCATTTTTAGTGTTGCGAATAGCGGTACCGCGCGATCGCTAAATAGAATAAGAGAACTTATGTTGTAAGTAGGTGGCATGTGATGAAAGAAATACCTGAGTACTAGTTACAGTGAACTTTACATTGTCTGCATATTTGTTCGCACTTGTCATTGAAAGCAGTATGTGTACTGTTTCCTTAATCACCTATGCACGTCTACAGCTTGGTGGGCCCACACTGCACGAGTGCCATCAAGACAAAGCACACAAGTCAACTGCATTTGTCATACCAGACATGTTGTTAGCCCTTCATGACACAAAACTTCATAAATCCTGCCCTCGGACGACTCACAAAACTGGCCATGCCGATTGTTCTTCCAGATTTATTCAGTTGTATTAAGCTTCTTGCTGCCTTATTGGTGCTCCAAAAATACATGCAGTGAGCAAAATATGTGCCTCTTTAATCAATTGGCGCTGTTTGTATAATGCTATGTTATATGCAAATATGCGTTGTAATCCGCAAGCATATAGGTGGCACAAACATTTTTAACTTCTGTCATAGCACGTGGAGGACTATAAAACTTTCGTGATGTAAAGTGTGCTCTATTAACATTGGTCACTGCCTGGTGCCTAGTTGCGAGATGCAAAGCATAGTAATGTCAAGTTCAATTTGGCAATTGTGCGCTCGCACTGTTGAAATAGCGCTCGACTGCGCGTTCGAAACGGCAAAAGTATGGCACGTGGTCCCTCAAATGTTGTCTCATTACCTTGTAGGACTGTCTAATCTGTAGCCATTGTCTCATAAACAAGAAGCCGAAAGCTGCTTGCCTGTTTCTTACATTACACTATTCGCATTAGCTGCGGAAGACGTGAATTTGTGTGCATTAATCGAGCCTGGAACCTGTCATTTGGCTACGTACGCATACCTACAATATCCCTGCTGGCCCACTGCCTTAACTGTGAAAGCAACGCTTTTGGAAGCTTATCCATCTTTGGGTAATTGCACCCTTGCCAGGAACGAATAGGAACTTGATTTTTTTCCTCTTAATATTTTTGCGTGTACATGTACACAAAAATGTGATTTCTGTGCAATTACTTCTACTGATTACAAGTTGCCGAGAGCCAATAGACCTCATTGGAGTTGATCAAATAAGCAAGGCCATCATAGCCGTTTTGGTAAATGGAACGCAAGCGTTTCCCTTCTTTCACATCCTATCTGGAGAAATTTCCACAGTAAAAAAAGAATTATCTCAGGAGGTTGGGGCCGTAAACACCTCCAAGTATTTCAGTATCTTGATTTTGTTATGATTGTTTTTTGTTTGACTTTAACAGCGCACACAGTCTGAGTTTGTCGTAAATAAAACTAGAACTGCAGATGGCTGACTCTTCCGGAATCCCTGTGTTTTTATTTACTATGTCGGATAAATTCTTTGTGTGGTTGTGCTACCCTTATTTGTGCATTTTTTCATTCTGGAACTGTGTTTTTCCTCAACACTGTGTATTGTGTCTTTTGTGGTGTATTACCCACTGTTATTATTACGTGTATTACAAAGAATGATGACAATTTGACTTTGTTGTTCTGTTTAGTGCCATGCAATAAATATTTGTTCATTTATGAGGTGTCTCTTTTATGTGTCTTGACAAGATGTGGAAACACTACAGAATTGGTAATCACCTGTAAACAGTACTGTACACTGCCGCAAATTTTAAAAAATCTATTTTTTTAGAAGCATTCGGACACCAATCTTGACAGTGATATATTCAAATCAACACTAACCAATGCATAAAAGCGTCCGAATACCGTACCGATGCCCGTCGCCGTGAGCAGCGCTTTCCACCCATTCAAACTACCCGCTAAAATTGGCGTCCAGGAAACCGAAACGGAAAGTGAACAGTTAGTTGTCTCTCCACCCGCTCGGTGCGCTATAGTTAACTCGGCTGCAGGGCTCTATGGGAGTGTCCTCTCTTACTAGTATTTCTTTCTCTGTACTACAGTCTTTCGCACCAGAGCCTTGACGTCCTGCACAAGGCTAAAGAAACGCACCCTTTGTCTACACAAAAGCCTGCGTAGAATGGAGAAGGCCAAACAGGGTAAAACTGACCCAAGTCACACATTGTGGACGTAATTAAAAATTGACTCTTTCCGAATTACTTTGAAAAGAAAGCGAGTAAACTAGTGCGTGTGGTGGGCTGACAAAGTACAGCATTTCTCAGGTTAAAACCCCTGAACCTGCCGCTACCAATGGCGACAAGGAGGACCAGGACGACGACTAGCGCGACCGTCCGCTCTGAAGGAATAGCCGGATAGAATTCTGCCCGTCCTGTCAGTTTTGATGAATACAAAAATGACACTTTGTGCTTTATTCGCTTATTATAGCAAACGTACTTGCTGTCGCCGTACGGGACAAATGGCAGGCCGCTATCGCCGGCTTTTTCAAATGTCCAAGTGTTTGCATGCCCTGCCACTTTGTAGTTACAGTCTAGATGTTGTTATTCCTTACTTTCAAGTTTGGAACTTTGATTATTTCGATTGGAGGCATCGTCCGCGTACTGTTCGAATAACCATATTTTAGTGTTTATGCAGTTCTAACAAAAAACACATCGCACGAACTTATTCTTCTCACTCTTTGGCTTAAAATCAAAGAAAATGACCATGGGGATTTAAAGTGGACCTTTGGGTTGTGTACTATTTAACGTTTTCTATGTCGCTTTCTATATCGGACATGCTGTAACCCTGCACGTTTTCCCGGAGTGGCGTCCATCTAGACGACTGTGCTGTCAAATGCGCCAAGATCTTGGGACATCCTCTTTTTTTACCTTCGCTCAAAGGCGCATGGGATTTCCCGCATAAAACTCCCCAGCCGGCCTTTTATCGGAGGTTAGTGTATATTACGTACTTAACACCGCCAACGGTCGGAGTAAAATCATAGTATTTCTTTTTATTTACGCAACCACTTAGTCGTCGGAGTGTTTCGGCATATACTATACACATCCCAGTATGGCGTAGACTGCACTGGTCGAGTATTTATTGTAACAGTCACCCGATGTGGCTCCCCCTCGGGCTTCTTTTCATTTACTGTGTATGGATTCATCGCCCATTATGTTTATAGGGGCGAAGCCGAGTCGCTGGCTACTTAGTAAAGGGGGATCGGACCGATTCCAGTGGTATGCTTTTCAAAGTTACATCTTCCACTGATAGTCATCACGATCATCAGCAACATCACCTTTCCTAGCACCCTTACATGATACACACATTCAGTAAAAAGGAGGCTCGTCCACAATGATCGAACTGCGGGCAACAGCTCGACAGGTACCACACAATATGGACTTTTGCCCAGACTACCGTCTATTCCTCACGCAGCTTTCGTCATGTGGGAGGAGTGGCTGGTCTACTGAAGCAATCAAAGCCAGAGACAGCCGACTGAATGGTCGGAGGTGGCCCTCGGCTCCATTCCTAGAGGCCCCTACTAGTGCAACTTCTGTTAATGAAGTGATTTCTCTCTATCCCCTATCTTACTAATCACAATGCTGGGACGTCCGCTCTTCACTAAGTGCACTTGTATTTTCTGAGTGTCCAGTAACTACGATGGTCGATCAAAACAACCCTCTTCACGGATGTGAGCTATCTGAATCCTTTCGCGAAAGGTCGAGTGCGTAAACCGGTGAGAACAAGCACTAGTACGGCAAAAGGCCGGACCTTCGCATGAGTGAGCGCGGCAAGTGATGTGATTTATGGCTCAGCACGCGAGTTGTATATATGTGTGGATGCCCTCCGCAGTCAGCAAGAACGTTAGAGGATATGCACCGTGCTGATAGGAAGAACGATAGGCGCAGAAAGAGAACTGGAATCCGCACAAGTCAACTAGAACAAAGAAATGCGTTCAGTTTGCTGTACTGGTGCAGACCAGGAGAACCAGCATAGCAGGCGGCCCCTCTCCCGTTGTCAGAAACGCGGTTGTTGCACATTACATGGATTTTCGAAATTGCCGCTGAAATGTTTTCATGACTCCGAGTGCAGGATTGTTTTGTACGAAGCCTTTCGCATCTATTCAAAACAGGACCACGTTAGCACGCGGTAGAACAGCTACCAATCGGCTTTGCGAACCCGGCCTCTGTAGCGCGACCTGTTCGGTGCTTCCCACTTCAGGCACGAACGCACCCGAACTGGCGAGAAGAGCACGCGAGAGGTCACGCCACAAACGCTGGGCAGTCTTCTCGAAGGTCGAGCGTTGCCAGAGCAAGCGAATAGGTCGTAGCTAGGGGAGGATTGCATCCGGCTGCGGGGCAGGAAGAAGGTGGGGCCGTGCGGCACGCCGGAGTTTTTTAAAACACGATAGTCTTTCTTGAGCGAATTAAACGCAGAAATTTTGGGCTGTCTGTCTCCCTGTCTGTGACTCAATCCAGAAATCTGGCCAAAATGAAACACAAGCTGTGCAATAGTCTTATGTCATTATCATCACCACCAGCCTATCTACGCCCACTGCAGGGCAAAGGCTCTCTCATTAATCTGCAATTATCCCGATCCTGCGCTAACTGCGACCAATTTATACCCGTAAACCTCTTGATCTCCTCTGCCCATTTAAGTTTTTGCCACCCCCTACGACGCTTGCCTTCTCTGGGGATACACCTTTACCCTTATTGACCAACGGTTATGTTGACTTCGCATTCCATGCCCTGCCCACACCCATTTCTTCCTAATTTCAACTAATATGTCCTTAACACGCATTTGTTCCCTCACCCACTCAGCTTTCTTCATGTCCCTTAATATTACTCCTATCATCTTCCGTTCCATTGGTCGCTGAGTCTTCCTCAATTTAAGTTGGACCCTTTTAATGAGCCTCCAAATTTCGGCCCCGTAGGTGAGTACCGGTCGATGCAGCTGTCATACACTTTCTTCTTCAGGGACAACGGTACGCTGCCATTCATTATCTGAGAGTGCCTGCCGAATGCACTCCACCCCATTCTTATTCTTGTAATTATCTCGGCCTCATGGTAGGGATCCGAGGTCACAACTTGGTCTAAGTAGATATATTCGCTTACCATTTCCACTGCCTCACCGCCTGCCTATTTCTAATCGCTGTGCACTCCCGAATGTATTGATAATTAGTTTAGTTTCCTGTATATTAATTTTCAGGCCCACGCTTCTACTCTGTCCAGGGCGGTAAGCATGCTTTGGAATACGTCACCCGAGTTACTTAGCAAAGTAATGTCATCAGCAAATCTGAGGTTACTGAGGTATTCTCCATTAACCCTTACTACCACTTGTTCCCAATCCAATTTTTTTAATACTTCGTCTAAACATGCTGTGCATAACATTGAAAAGATTATGCCTCTTTGTGTGACGCCCTTCCTCACAGGTATTTTACTGCTCTCCTTATGGGGGATGGTGGTAGATGCGGACCCATTGCAAATATCCTCTGGTATTCTTACATAATGCTCGTCTACACCCTCTTTCCGTAATACCTGAATGACTGCTGAGGTTTCGACCGAGTCATATGTTTTCTCATAATCTATTAAGGCTATATATAGGTATTCCGAGTACTTCGCGCACTTTCCTATAACCTGGTTGATCGTAGGAATATGGTCCATTGTTGAATAACCTTTACGGAACCCTGCTTGTTCTTTAGGTTAACTGAAATCTATGGTGTAAAAAATTTTGTTACCGATTGCCTTAGTAAGTACCTTGTAGACGACCGACAGTAAGCTGATTGGCCTGTAATTTCAAGTCTTTGATATCCCCTTTCTTATGAATTAGGATGATGTTCGCGTTCTTCCAAGATTCCGGTACACTAGCGGTCATTAGGCATTGCGTGCACAGGTTTTCCAGTTTTACTAGTTTGATTTGCCCGCTATCCGTTAAAAGGTCTGCTGTTTTCTGATGTTAAGGTGCTTTGCCCCCTTTCGTTGCTTTCAAAGCCTTTTTTTTTGGGAAGGGCAAAGCACCGACCTCAAGCTTAAAGAGCAATGCTGTTAAAACATGTCTCCTTGTCCCCACTTAGGGATGCAAGGTAACCATTCGGCAAATGTGCGCGCTTAAAAAACTGCAGAAATTCGCCCATGAATTTTCCTGTTAAAGGTGACGGCGAAAGATTTGCGTAATATCGACCGTAAGGCCCTCATTTTGACATTTCTCCACATGCCGGAGTAAGCTTTTAAATTAGAAAATCGAAAACATGCCGTGCGTAACACCGTTCATGACAAACTCGGCCACAGTTAAGCAAGCTGATTTACAACCCTATACAACAAGAATGATTAATCCCGGACACGCATCTTCTATGTATTCATTTTTTCTAGCACAAATTATATGAAATGTTGGCACTACAGAAGCCAATGGTACCTTGTACCAGGTGCCAGCTTGACTGGGCAGGGTGCCTGTTTCGAGCTTGTTCAGCAACGCCTGGAACTGGGCGAGGTCCGAGGTGCCTGAGCCTTCACCGACCATTACTTCTGGTTCCGGGAAGGGGTTGCTGATGGCCCGCTTGACAAAGGCCCCCATTAGGGCGTCCGGGTAGTCGCCACCGGGATCAAGATTGGCGTTGAGTGGTAGGCAGCAGAACAGCGCCACGTGGCAGAGCGAGAACGGGAAACGATCAACGCCGAAACGCACGCCATTCGGCGCCGTCAGGCCGTCCGCATCCGCGTGGAAGACGCACACGAACCGGTGGTGCTGGTCAGTGTAACGCGGGTCTTTCGCATCCACATTCTGTGCAGAGTAAGAAGAGTATACTCAGGTCAGGTATTCAGCTTCCCTATTCATCAGTAAGTTTCACATCACGAAGAAACGCTTCTCGCCTACACCTATTACAAAAGCACCGGCAAAGTGAAGTGGCGATTGTGAGGAGCGTGCGACACTTAAAAAGAGCGCGCTGCTCCACCTTGGCAGCGCCACGTAGGCCGCGCTCTCGTCCCCTGGCATGCAAGGTTCGCCAAAAGCGCCTATGAGACAGGCGATCTCCGGGAAACGAAAAAAATCTCCTATTTAAATTGCGCATACTGACTGCTATCTATTATTGATAGCGCAAATGAGGAATTAGGTATCAAAATTCTCCAGAGCTAGCCATTTTCCCCGCCTCTGAGCAATGCGACGATGCACAGAACATCACTATAAACATTCACAGCATCTGTCAAACAAGCAGAAATTCCTTCAATAAGGAGTCTGTACCATTGCAGCGTTTAATTCTAGCGCTGTCTCTTTGTAAGTGTTAATACAACTAACTGAAGAAAGATGCGCCCTCACAATAAAAACTGCACATAAAGGAAGTTCTAACGCGCACGGGCTCGTTCTCATACCATTCTAAACCGTCCTTATGAACCAGATTATGCTTAGCTTGTAAAGAATGCTTAATTGTTGATGAAAATTGCTTAGCAAAGTGACAGTTGAGATCAACGAGATTCTCAGCGTGAGTAGCGATGCGACCGTAAACGTTCGCGCTTGTCAAGCTCTCTGTTCACCACCTCCAGAGTTTCAGGATAAAGCGTGGATTTGCACACTGCCGAGTCCCTGTTGGCCGTATTCTAGACTTTTGCTGACTGCCGGCACACAAATATGGCGCCTAAATAGACCTCTCGGGTTAACGTTCACCCTTCGGAGGGAAAGCTGCAACCAAAAAAAATCAGTCTGTGGGAGAGACGGCAGTGCCCTTGAAACGTTTAGTCTAGAGCCGTCTGTAAGAGGGTTTCAAAAATATCCTCTGCGATTTGCGCTTCCCGCAGGCCGTCAAAAGCCACGCGGATGGGAACATGTGAAATGAAAGAGATAACGATAAGCAATGAAATGTGCGCCAATATGATTGTGCAAACACTTTAAGCCACGTTCCCTGATTGAGGGACGAGAGTACGTGAGTGTCGTGCGTATTGAGCGAGTATGGGCAACTAAAATTCATCAGGAATTAAAAAGGAGTCCATTCCCCATCTGGTATATTTGCTTTTTCTCCCCCAATAAATGCATGATCACCTGACATATGAAATTGCAAAGGTCACTACTCCAATGTACTTGCTGTGCAATGTTGGGCAACGAGCAGGGGCCGAGGTGTGAACTCCATTTTTGCGAACTGCCCACTTGGCGTAACCCGCCACCAGCCATTCTGATACCAAGAAAATGGTTCAATGTTCGTCAACAGAGCGATATACGTTGCTGCACACCATTAAGGGAATGATTTGTTCATTGTTCTACACCGGCACACTCAGTATCCAGAAAGCTCGACGTATCCAACCCTACTTCACAAAATCACTGGGTGACGGGGTAGTTTTTGCACGCGTTGTCGACTCAAGCATTGCCGGTCTCATACACCTCTTTTTGCTCGATATTTTGTCAAAGCCCCTTGCGCGCTTTCGCAAACAAGAAGCAAGGCAACAGGTAATTAGTATTTTGCAAGGCAGGTTGGCCCGTGCGTGAGCACTTGCGCCGAAGTCGCTGGAGCTAGACAGAATTGACGCTTTCTCAATGTTTAGCAGAGCAAATAACATGTTTATATATAGGCATGGGACACATAAGCAGTACGAACTGCACAGAAAACGTCACGCGAGCATAGGCACTCGTGCGCACCGGGACGTAACATGGTGCGCCAGACAAAAGGATAGCACTTGCGCGCCAGGCCGCTAACACTGTCTCCCACGCACTAACACAAAAAAACAAGACACCAGGTAGGACTACAAAGTGCTTTATGAGAAAATAAGCAACCAATACGACCCACTGACTTCCGGGCATGGCCTGCGTGGACCTAGAACTAATATATACCACTCCTAATGCTCCGAACACTTCCTTGTCATGGCCATGAACGACGCGCTAACCCTTGGCATGGATGCCCTTACAATACCTGCCGGAAATAACAAATCTCGACGTAGAAGGGTCGGTTTCGCCAAGCAGCTCATTTACGCTTTCGGGGCCGGGGTGCAGAGATTGGATGTCCTTGTGGTTCACGATGACGAGGGAGAGCATCGCGAGACCATGGCGCTGGTCTTGCTGCTACGCATATACCATCGCAATCCTGCTAAAAAATCTGCCCCCAATCAGTAAATGGCACGTCGTGCGAATCGAAACTTACTGCCCTAGTTTTTGCCTGTGCGTGTCCCTAAATCCTTGACGAGCCGGCTGACTCGAACACCTGTGGCAATTATCTGGGCTCATATTGGCCATCACTTGTTTCCTGACGTCACCCATCCGGAAGCAAGCCAGCCGCATTCGCGGGATGGCGGAACCGCCATGACACCTCCTACGCAGCGAGACGAAACGAAAAAAAAAAAACAAGATGAAAAAAGACGGGGTGATTCAGGTGTTGAAGACGGTGAAGAAGCCGCACCGAAATCGCCACAGCCCGGGGATGAAGCCGGACTGGTTGACGCCGAACGAATTGAGACGGCAAACAAATAAATTGAACGCCATTACTTGACGTTTGTGACAGCTTCATAGTGACAAAACAGTAGCCAGTTTCTTGCTACAGGAATCGATGAGAGGAAAATCAGGAAAGGTTTGCGTTATTTATTTAGCTATGATTTCAGCAATTGGCTATATTTGAAAACAGCATTAACGATGCGAGGCATGTGAGAAGAATAAAAATGTGTACGTTTCGGGGAGTTCCAGGTCAAAGTAAATAGTTACGGATCGGAAGGAAACACTGACAAGAAAGACAGCGGCACAAGCACTGTCCGTGGTCTGTCTTCTCTGGGCTCCATTTTGCGTGAAAGCATTTATTATGATTGCAAGGTCGTACCTCATTGAACAAAAGTCTTGTTTTAGGGTACCTTTGATAAAACTTTAATGCTATTCCACTTTGCCCAAATAGCCCAGTCTCTTGCATTCCAAGAGGTGTTTTGAGAAGACCACCCTAGGCGTCCTGCGTAAGCAAGTTCCGCCAACGCGTAGCGCCAGATCATGTGTCTATTACACAGGTGCTGAGTTTTATCGGATAAATCTGTATAATTATGCTCAGCATAGTATGAAGCAGCTTATTGTGAGGTGCCGGACTCTCGAATTGTGGATACCCAGATTAGCTGCACTAGCCAAATATTGATAGTTTTGCCCGAAATACCGCAATGCGTAAGCTTACCTGGTACCACGGAGGTGTCCAACGGGTGGCGTTCTGCATGGACTCCGGGTGGGAGGCTGTATGTTCATTTATGTATATCTCCGCTCCAAATGGGGAGGGAGGATCGGCCATGTCTTCCATGTGATTAAGGAGCTGGATAATAAAGGTTTGCCAACGTTAGTATTAGAATAGAACTGTACAAAAACGAAACTTTCGTTATGTCATTTCTGCGAAGTGGTACAGAAGATTATGTACCAAGGCTACAGACTCACAACTCATATTCCGCAAGGAAAACAATGGCGCCGGAATTCAAAAACTTTTTCATCTTTAACCCAAATAGAGCCATGTACAAGGTGCCATAGGAGCGTAAAGCAAGGTCGTTTTATATTGTCCAAAATTCCGAATTTGGCAACTGCTACCCCCTGTGGTATGTCAGGTTTTTTAGTATTGGTAATTACTGACTGGTCGTCGATTGCTCTTGCAGCAAATGTACCAGCCTATTGCGATTGTCAAAAAACTCTTGTCTTTAAAGGCCTCCCTATGGCGACTATACTAATTCGACGTGATACAAGTACTGATTGGACGTTGGACAATGTGCTTTGGTTAGTTCGGAGTTCCTACTCAACATCTCTAGAAATTTTAAGAGAAGATGAAACTTGAACGCAGTACCTTCTTATTCCTGCGCTAAATTTTACATTAAAACACAAAGCGTTTACCTTCTTAATTAGCAACGTAGAAGCGGAAATTCGTCAAATACTCCACGACGATAACAAAATATTTGAATGTGCTCGTTTTTGCCGTATTTTCTGCCTCTTTGAAATATCCGTGGCGGCCGTCATTTATATTGTTGATGGTGCAAAAATCTCTTAAACATACGATTTTGCGTGCCGCTCAAAGGGTTGTCTAGCATTATTTGAGTCCTGAAAAGCGACCACGTTTCGCTGATGCACGGTGAGTGGACGTCTTAACTTTCGGAGCAGGCCCCTTACGATTCCCTATCGCTACTGCTGAGGCGTTGTGCTCCGAGGGCCGGGTTTATCAGCACCGATCGCGAACCTGTTGTATGGTCAACCTCCAATGTCGATTGGCATCCGCAGCAACATCGCGGGCAATGCGCGTGAACTGGCAGCGCGAGAGATTTCTAGAACAGTTCGCTCTGGTAATAAACTGGTGACGCGGAGCTCCCGGGTCTGCCTCTTGCTTACGGCGTGCACCTGCGACCGTCCTTAAAACAGGAGCTACCACAGAGGAGCACAACGATACTCTTCGTACTGTTCTACAACGCCTCGCCCACGCGGGAGTCACGCTCAATGAGGCCAAGTTCGTGTTCAACGTCCGAGAGCTTATCTACTTGGGACACAAAATCGACCAGGAAGGCATTCGACCGGATGAAGCCAAAATCAAGGCAATCACAGAGATGAAAGCCCCGACGAACAGAACAGAGTTGCAAAGAGTACTAGGTATGGCAAGATACCTAGCTCGGTTTGTTCCCAACCTCTCACTCTGCTCCTGTCCAAGAAACAAGAGTTTGTCTGGGATTCATATCAACAAACCGCTTTTGACAAGTGGAAGCAGCTTCTCACAACAAGCCCAGTCCTCGCTGTCTATGACCCTGCCAAGGAAACAGTCGTAACAGCAGATGCTTCTTCATTTGGAGTTGGAGCCGTTCTTCACCAACAACAGGCTAAAGGGAACTACGCAGTTATTGCCTACGCTTCTCGCCTGTTGACGGACACAGAAAGACGCTACGCGCAGATCGAGAAAGAAGCTCTAGCGCTCGTCTGGGCTTGTGGGAAGTTCTCAGACTACCTCGTCGGTAAACAGTTCCGTTTGGAAAGCGATCACAAGCCGCTCATTCCAATATTCACCTCCAAAGCATTGGATGGTCTCACGCCAAGGCTGCAGCGTCTGCGAATGCGCATGATGCGCTACTCCTACGACATAACGTAGGTGCCAGGGAAAGTACTTCTTGCTGCAGACGCATTGTCACGTGCACCGCTCACGGCTACAGATCCCTGGGATCTAGCGGAAGAAGTTGAGACCTTTGTACGTTTCGTGACATCGAGCGTGCCCATCAAAGCGCCATGCATGCAATGGCTTAAGGAATGTCAACAGGAAGACAGTTTGTGCATACAACTAAGGAGGTTTTGTAGAAAACAATGGCCACCTAGAAGAGACCTGTGTCCGGAGGCCAAGCAGTTCTTCCAGTTCCGTCACGAGCTGTTTCATGAAGATGACATTCTTTGGTATGGGACCCGAGTAGTAGTTCCTCACTCATGCCGATCAGCTATCCTGCGGCTACTGCATGAGGGACATTTCGGAATAACGAAGACGCTGGCAAAAGCACCAGATACAGTCTGGTGGCCTGGGATTTCACGGGACATCGAAGACATCGTTAAGCGTTGTCATAAATGCGCCGAAACCACCCCCAACAAGAAAATGCCGCTCAAACCAACACCATTTTCCCTGGCAGCACATAGCAATGGATCTTTACTTCCAACACAACAAGTGGTGGCTGATCCTCACAGATTATTACTCCAGATATCCGGAGATCGCACGTCTTGATCAGCTATCGGCAGCGACGGTGATAACCCACTGCAAGTCAATCTTCCCTCGCCATTGGATACCCGAAGTTGTTGTCACAGACAATGGACCTCCGTTCTCCAGAGTTTCCAGGTCAGAATTCGCCACCTTTGCTCGTGACTACGGGTTTCAGCACGTCACCTCAAGCCCTCACTACCCTCAGAGTAATGCAATGGCAGAATCAGCCGTGAAGATGATTAAGACATCGACTTCGAAGACGAGAGACGTCTACACCACTCTTCTGGCTTACCAGACAACACCGCTTAGAAACGGCTACAGTCCGGCCCAACTACTGATGGGACGCCGCTTGCGTACTAAGCTACCCATGGCGTCCAAGCTGCTGGTTCCTGAGCTGCCCGACGTCCGAACTGTGTGGATCGCAGACCTGTGGATCGCATCCACGCAGATGATGTGTGGATCGCAGACCTTAAGAAAAAGGTGACAGTGGTACAGGCTGCAGCCGAGCCGCGATCGTACATCGTCGACACGAAAGATGGAGTTGTGCGTTGGAATCGAACGCACCTTGTTCCTCTCCCTCAAGATGACCCTGGGTCAACTCATGAAGCACAAGGAACTTCACTACAAGATGGAACCACTAGGGAGGAAGGTACAACGAGATGCCAGGATACATCACATAGCCATAGCCGCTGTGGACGCTGCGTCATTCGGCCGAAGAAGTATACGGCCTGAACCTCCCTCGCTCGTTTATTTCGGAGGGAGATGTTGTATGGTCAACCTCCAATGTCGATTGGCATCCGCAGCAACATCGCGGGCAATGCGCGTGAACTGGCAGCGCGAGAGATTTCTAGAACAGTTCGCTCTGGTAATAAACTGGTGATGCGGAGCTCCCGGGTCTGCCTCTTGGTTACGGCGTGCACCTGCGACCGTCCTTAAAACAGAACCAATCAAGGAGTGGAGGATATTCATTGTTAGGAGGTCCAAGGGAGACAGGCGTGGCGTCCTTCCAGGCATTGAGTACCCCGGTTTTCCCATCAGAGATCACCCTGTTGGAGCTCCTGCCATGCCACAACCGGCCGTAGAGTATGAAGAATGCTCGGGAGCATGAACAAATGGTTAACCATCTGTTCATCCATTCATGCATTCATGTGTAGCGCATCACAAAAAGTCCTGTAGATTTTTGTATTTTTATAATTGCCGCAGCAGTAAAGGGCATAATAGAGTGTGTAACCTGTCATAAAATATTTATCCATGACATGTCATAACTGATGTGCCAGTTCAATAATATCAGAAAAATACTTTTACATATCAGCAAGCAACTGCTGGTAGATACAAATGCAAATTTTAAGCACCACAAATACATGGACATATAGGCTTAGAGAATTGACCTCTAGAACGATATTGCACAGAACTTGTAAGCTTCGTGATAATGATGCGGGATTAACATGCCAAGTAAAATACCAAACAAGACATGTCAATTCATTTTTTGGGGGGACAGAGATCTTTTAAAGCGCAATAATTTGCTCGGGGTCTTATAGTGCCTAACAAGCGAAGTAAAGCCGTGAGTGCCGTGTTGCACCCTCAGAAGCTTCCTAGGAGGCTTTTTTGACGTCAGGCGGACCTAAACACAGGCGCAGACCAGTACGGAATGAAAACAATACTCTCGTAATAAATATTTTAAATACTACTGCTTCTCCAAACACCTTGCCCTGTATGTCCGTACCCTGTATGCAAACGGCGTCTCCAGGGTGAGGTTCGGTTCCTTCCGTTCTGGATTTATGTACACTGCGGTGAAAGGAGAGCCCACGGACTCGGTCTCGTCTCCAGTTGCTATAACTGCAAAAGCCGATGATACGGTCAAGACTGAGACCACCAGGATCACAGTCAGCAGTATGAGGGCGAGGCACGGGGAGTACTGGGGAGAGCAAGTCTGGCCCGGGTCCTGTGGAGCGGTGGGCTCAGGATGCAGCGTCCCCTGAGTCCGTTGGCCGTAGTCCTGCGCTCATAAACCAAACAACAGCTAAAGAGAGAGCAAACCAGAAGCCTCTACGAAACCAAAAGCTGCGTATTTTGTGAGGCGAGATTAATGGCAGCAGTCAGTGTGTATGAATTAGTAGTCATGGTTTGGTATCGTTCGAAACAAGGATCCAGGCGAAACTGCAAGTCAAAAAACAAGTGAAATGCTCTTGGTTTTGAAGTAAACTAAATGACAAAATACGCTAAAAGAAGTTCGAGCTCATTGAGAAAATGCCAGACAAATTGCTCACTGAAGGCACATATTGTTGTTATAAATATACTTATGATTTATTGTTAATGGGCACCAATCACCTCACACTGACTAGGAGATTGCTCCGCTAGGTGTACACACTTTTTTTCCGTATGGCATTAGTTATCTCTGCAAGGAATTTGTTTTCTCAGGTGTTCTGTTTTGTCCACTCAGTGTTGAATTCTGCAGCCATGGTGCAACCCCACTAACACAAATCAACTATATCTTGAACAAGTTATTCATATAATTATATATTCATAGTTACTTATTTTACATTTACGTATATATTTTTGATGATATAAAACAGCTCCAAACTTTGGTAATAACAGCAGGTGGGCTACAAAAACATAAAACATATTACCGCGGTTTAAAAGTTACATGACAAGAAACAAAGAAGGAAAACGCTTAAAGGACCCGGTGTGTAGAGACTCCTGAAAGCATGAGCAAAGCAAATTATAATGAATTGAACGACAACAAGCACAAAAATGTGACAGCTTTGATTTTGGAAAAAAAGTACAACAAAACATTTTCAAATGAAGCTTACAGGGTGGAAAGAATATATTCACACAAATTGTTCCTTTCATGTTTGATTCTCAGGAAGAATGAATTTTTGTAAGGATTGTTGCGGTATTTTTGCCGCTACCCCTCTCCAACGACCGTGTGAGACCCTGAATTTGCGCAAGAATTCAGAATTAGTGGAAGTAACAAATTGTATTACTGTTATATGGTAAATGGAGCTACCTGGTCAGACAGAACTTTGGAAATCCAAAAGAGGAGAAAATAAACATATATAAATTTCAAAAAAATGTTCCTACGAAATAGAAAATATGCCCTTTGGAAATCTTCAAGAAACAAAGACTAAAATAAAAGGACAAGGAAATAATTGTGCAAATCCGAACTAAAAATAGCAAAAATCTGCATAACACTATCGGCCAGTGTTTACACAAAATACATAACTGGGGGAAGCAACACTTTTTATCACCATAATACCGTCGATGGAGAGAATCAGTCGAACAGGATTTTGAAGAACCGGAAAATGGGAAAAGAAGAAAAAGAAAATTCTCACAAAAATATTCCGACAATATCATATGTATGAATCTTATAGATGACCTCCAAAACCCGAAGACTAGACAAAAAAAGACCGAAAAAGAACGTTCGGAATACCAACAGAAAAAAAAGGGAAAACGCACCAACCTGCACTACGCATTGCATCTGCGAAAAAATGCATAAAGGGCAAGGAAGAGACAATCGGTGTAATGGTATAAATTTGGATCATTGGAGAAAGAAACCCCGAAAATTTGAAAAACAATAAAATACCGATCGTCTCTGGCTGCTCATAGCCAAATCATGCTGTAATGTACTCACACTCTGGTGAGTGGCATAAGAATGGCCCGCATTGAAAGATAATTGGGTGAATTTCGGCATATGTTTATTCGACAGCCACATTCACGAACGTTGAAGGTGTAATCCCCATAGGAAAATACACAATTCGTAATTTTGATGTGCAGATATGTTCTCCACGTGAACACACTACCTAAATACCCACTTAAACTAAGAACGGAGTACATTTTATCGCCATTTTTGAATGCTTCCCGAAGTATCAAAAAAATGTTTGATTTAGCTCTTTAAAGGGATCGAAGCAGAACACATCTTCGTTTTACTTCTCGTTCAACCCAATTTCGATCCGGAAGGGTGGTTTTTTTCGTCAACATAAATTAACAAATCGAAAAACAATCTTTTGCTCTACACGGCGTCAGAAGAGACATCATTGGGAAAATGATAAAACACTTTTCAGTTCCAAGTGTATGTTACCCTTCCAAGGCCACCGACAATGAAAGCTAGAGCCACCAAAAAATCTATCATGTTTCTTGGCGGTGACGCCATATTCACTAATCATTGCAGATGGAATGCGACGATCTTGGTTTTGCCTCATCATCTAAATTAATAAATTGCGTTGGAATCATGGTGTCGAACCGGATTTGACATGAAAGGATTTTGAAATGTTTTGATTTTTTCGTACGAACCTTGACAGCGGCGCTTATAAAGGTGCATGCAACATTCCACAAGGATGGGCTTGAATGGCTCGATGGCAAGGGCGAGAAGTTCATGATGAGTGCCTTGTGACGTTAAGCACAGCAATTTCATTTTTGTTGAATATTCTAATCAATTTCGTCTCACAGAGTTGACTTTCATAATACGACCGGGAAACGGTTCGCGAAGACTTATAGCACTGGTGCGATTGTCTGATCACCACCAGATGTTTCTGCACCAGCACTAAACCGGCGTCACCGTCACCGTATCATTTTCGGGCCTCGGATACAGAGAGAGCAAAGGAGGGGAAGAGCAACCAGAGAAGGAAGGAAGGAAGAAATACGTTTTTTCGTCCATCGGGATCAGGTATTGGGGGTAGAAGGAGACTCACAGGGCCGCCGCGACCGCGAGGGCCCGGGAGGTGTGGTCAGGACTCTGCCTGACTCCCCCGGGTCACGCAACATCTGCTCCCAGTGGTGAGGGGAGGGAACGGGGGGTACGGGTCTGCGGGGTATTCGCAGAGGGTATGGTAGTGAGTGTCGAGTGCCCCGCTGGCTGAACAGGTAGGGTCAGTAAAGAGGTCTGGATGACTGTGTAGAGAAGGAGGTGAGCGCGTGCGGGTTCTCGATACGGGGAGTTGCTCTCCAAACTCCAGGTAGGTGGGAATAGAGGGGGACGAGCAGTGCTTGAACGAAATCCCTGGCGCAACAGGATTTAAACCGGCGAGATAGTCCAGCGATATAGTGAGACCGCGGAGGACACCCGTGGCGGTACACCAGCAAAGCGCCACTTGCTCACCCTGCCTTTCACATTCACCACCCCGACGCCATCGCAGAACACTGATTGGCAGGTGCCCTTCCACGACGCCCTATGTATTAACCATATTGCGGCACTCTTTCCCTTCTGTGAGTTTTTTTGGTGTTTCGTGCACCATGTCCAGTTCATCGTCCATACCGTCTCGCTGTAGTAAAATGCGCATCCGGTTTGATCCCTGTACGCGCGTCACGTGCGAGCAGGCATGATTCCTCGGCCACAACTGGCCAGGGAATACCACCACAACTGGACTCCGATAAAACGGAACTAGAAGGAACGGAATGGTTACTCGATCCCTAAGCTAACTGGCATATGTTTTTTTAATTCTAAGCCCCGATATTGGTGTCTCGATTACTGTAACAAAAAAGTGCTGCAGATGTGCTAAGCTTGAATTTTGCCTTCATGGTCCCTAAGCGTAAATCAATTTGTTAAGCTACGAACAACCGTAAAACAAAAAATTCTACAGAAAAAACAGAATTATCTACTGATGCGTAGCATTCTTTGCGCTTGTCTTGAGTGTGTTTTTTACGACCAAAGTTTTTTGTTTTTCTGAATCCTGTACGACCAATTATCTCCATTTACGTTAATATAACTATTAAAGTGCAACTTTCGCGAAATCTGCATTGTTGTGGAAAAGCCATGCATTATACGTTCTGGCATTTTGCGTAATTTTTAAGTGTTTTTCTTTTATAATATTCTTTCGAAATTTTGCCCGACCAATAACCTCAATTTATGTTATTAAAACTATTAAATTTGGAACTTTCATAGAATCTGCATTATTGTGGTAGTTCAGGGGGCTACACGGTTTGCCATTTTCCATAATTATTTCATGCTTTCTTATGTTTTAGTTTCTGAAACTTTTGATTGATTGATTGATTGTAGGGTTTAACGTGCCGACGCAACGCAGGCGATGAGGCGCGCCGTAGTGGAGGGCTCCGGATTAATTTTGACCACCTGGGGATCTTTATCGTGCGCCGAAATCTCGTACACACGGGCGTTTTTGCTTTTCGCCTCCATCAGAAAAGCGGCCGCCGCGGCCAGGAATCGAATCCGCGACCTCGTGCTCAGCAGCGCAACGCCTTAGCCACTGAGGCACCGCGGCGGGTTTCTCAAACTTTTGTTCTTCCAATTACTTCTTTACGCTAGTAAAACGATTACAGGTGAAACTTTCGCGAAATCTGCATTATTGGGGGAATTTCTTGGGTTATGTTTTGTCATTTTCTGTATTTTTTAATATGCGTGTTATTTTTTTTCAGCAGTCCGTCTCACTAATTATCTTCATTTACGTTATTATAACGATTTCATTTGGAACGTTCACAAAATCTGCATTATTGTGGAAATAAAAGGCGTTAAGCGTATCACGACTTTTCGTAATTACATTACATTTTTGTGATTTTTTTTTGTTTTTCAAAATTTTGTTTGGCGAATAACCTCATTTACGGTATTAAAACGATTGCAGGTGGGAGTTTCGGGGAGTCCGCATTATGGTGGGAATGCCATGAGTTATATGTTTTGTTATGTTCTGTAATCTTTGAATATATGTGTTATTTTTTTATTTTTTCAATCGTCGGTCTGACCAGGTACCTTCACTTACGCTATTATAACGATTGCATTTGTAACTTTCGCGAAATCTCCATTATAGTGGGAATGCAGTTCGTTACACGGTTCACTGTTTTCTGTAAATATTTTGTGTTTTTCTAATTTCTTTAGTTTCCGGTAATTTCGTTCTACCATTATATTCATTTACGCCATTATAACAATTAGATGTGAAACTTTACCAAAACCTGCATTATTGTGGAAATGCCATGCGTATACGTTTTTCCGTTATCGGAAATGATTATGCCCGGAGCACTTTAGGGCCATGTTTTCTCGTCGTAGCTCGCTCGCGGGGCCCAATGAGTGCGGGAATTCCGTCGTAGCCGCTATCGTCGCGGCGTAACCTAGAGGCTCCGAAAGCCAAGCGGTTTATATAGAAATAAGCATTTGAAATTCGTGACCCGCCGGGTGCTTGTCATACACCTTCCCATTGTTTAGCCCAAAGAAAACTGTAGGTACATTGCAGACAAAACATACGTAATAAACCGGCAGCACCCGCGTTTACATAGTTAGGAACACTCGTTTAGTTGGTTTCTGGGATAGTAAGCGAAAAAAAATTGAGGCATCTCCAAGAAGTGAATCGTGACAAGTGGGCGAAGCACTGCAGATAATTCTTACCGTAGATCACCGGGATAGTGCTTACTGCTACTAAAACGATTTCCAATCCAATCCAACCCAATACAATACAATTCAGTATATACAAACTTCAATCCAATCCATTTCAATCCAATTCAACGCAAGGCAAATCAAAATCCACTCCAATTCAATCCAATAGGTGACCGGTAAAAAGCGCTAAGGCTCATGGGTACATTGGTTTCTCCCGCGGAGAGTCGCCACTTCCGGTTCGGTAGCTGTGTTGGCCTCCCGTACGCCATCGGCTTTCACGCGCATGTGTGCTTGTTGTTTCTCTGTTTCTACCGGCGAAAAAAAAACGCTCATGCATCGGGAATTCCATAAATAGCAACGATTGACCCTACTAGGGGTTTATCTTGCAGGTAAGCAACCTGTGACAAATAAACAACACGCACACACGCGCCTTAACGCCGCCAGCGTACGCAGACGTACGGGAAGGCAGGAGACATCTCGAACCGGAAGTGGCGGTAGCAGACGACGTACCCGTGAGCCTTTGCGCTTGTTACCGGTCACCTATTCAATCCAATGCCCCTCGCGCATGTGCAGCAGGCTCTCCAGGAGCACTCTCTCTTCCTCTCTCCCTCTCTCTTACCTTTTGTGAGCCTTTTATTGTGTTCTTGTTAACCTTCTGTGAACCTTCTGTTCCCAGATATTTCGATTTACAGGGTGCTGTGTGTCGCTCTCTCTCTCTCTCTCTCTCTCTCTCTCTCTCTCTCTCTCTCTCTCTCTCTCTCTCTCTCTCTCTCTCTCTCTCTCTCTCTCTCTCTCTCTCTCTTTTTCTAACCTTTGTGAACCTTTTGTTTAGGTTAACCTTTTCTGAACATTTGTTCACATATGTTTCGATTTACACTGTGCTGTGCCGTGAGCACGGACGCCCGACGGCCAAGCCTGGGCGTTAAGGTGCTTTGCGCCTAAAAAGTGGCAGTGCCATGCCGTCGCGCGCGAGAGGAAAAGGAAGCACAAAAAGAGCACAACCACCCCTGGTACAGTTTCAGGAAGGGGGCGCGCGAGCACTGCGAAGGTGGGAAATTTAATTGGCATTGAGTGAAAGCCATCAGCGGATAACGGCTGTACAGCCGGTTACGTCGAATTACTGCTCTGCACTCCAAACAGCTTTAACATTGAGGGGAACGGCTTATTTTTTAATATTCCTATTTTTTATATTTTCAAACTTTTCTCAAACCAGTTATCTGCAGTTAAGCTATTATAACGATTTCATTTGGAACTTTCCTAAAATTTGCCTTATTTTTGTATTTTCCTATTTTAATTTCTTTTTTAAATTTAGTGCGACCAGTTATCTACATTTATGGTACTATAGCGATTACAGGTAGAACGTACGCGATAGCTGCATTTTGTGGAAATGCAGGTTTTTACGCGGTACAGGCTTGTATTAAACAATCTCCCATTGTCTCCTGGACGCAACTATGTTCAATTCCCAAGTCACCGACACTAAGGTGCCTTACCAGTCCGTAGTAGGCCAGCCACGGATCCACCATATCGGTCGGTTGTGGGTTCCGCGCCGTCCGTTCCCAGTCCTGCACGTGCAAAGGGACCGCATTAGAAGGGTTCCGCGCACCCGCAACAACGGCAGCCTGAAAGGCGTCTCCGTGTGAGCCTGGATAGGCAGCTGTACAGACGCAAGGAGTAGCTTGTTTTCCGTCGTGCCAAAAGTACCTGTTGTTTTACTCTTTCTGTGGCGACCCTTTATGTAAGAAAGGTCCTCCATCAAGCGCACATACTGCGACCAGTTGTTTCAAAACATAGGGCGCCCTCTATTTTGAATAGGCAGTTTTTGAAAAAGCGGAGGAGCTTACCCTTACTGCGTAAGCGTAAGGGTAAGCGTGTGTAAGTGTAAACCGCGGAGTTGTTTCGGTCAACGAATCAGACGACTGTACTCAGAATGCCCGGATGCACACCTAAAAGGCAAGCAGAAAGTGTCTCGTCCTTGTGCGTAAGGAAAAGCATCCAAATGATTAGTTGAAGACCATTGTAGGCATTTGGTACCCCTTTATAATTTCAACGATGACCCGTGTGATAAACACAAAACCGTATGGTGCTTTTGCAGTGTGGTATCAATTATGTTACCACAGGGAGCCTCACTGCTGCCTTCTTTGCACTACAGCCATGCACCGCGCTCTGGTTACATCGTCACACGCTCCCGATGACTGCTATCTAGCTGCAAGTCTTTAGGAAACAAAAAAAACGATTTATCTGAGGCGTTCGCTTTTTTTTGTTAATTTTCTTTGAGTATCCCCTAAAACTACCATTTTCTGTTCTAGTATAGTTTTGAAATAGCCGCTCTAAAGAAACAGCGGCTGGTGCTACTTCCCTCTGAAATTTCAGTGTCGCCTCTTCTCACAATGACGACAAATATTTGTTCTGTACGACGTAACACTACGTGACCTTTGCTAGAATAAAATGTTGCCAGCATGAGGTGGGAAATTCATGGGGTTGGACATCTTTGACGCAATGATGACGCAAAGACAGCACAACCTCGGAGAATGGCACTCCCCACTAATCTCCATACCACGATTGTTAGGTTATATTGTTGTCATCGACTCCTCTTGTGGACTTCCTCAGCATTTGGCATAAATTTACTAAAACTAGAAATACATAAATATGAAAAACGTATAACCGTCGCCATTAAAGTGTATGAAGCGGAAAATGCACCGGAAAGCTCGAAAACTCCTCTTTCCATATGGAAACAAGCGACCGAAGTGTAACCTAAAAAAGGTAAAGCTCATGGTGCCGAGTAGCGCGAAAATGTAGATCCAAGAACGGAGACCACGCGCTTGCGTTGCGAGAAGTTTTGTCGTGCGCAGCACTCAAGCTTCGCTAGAGGCAGCGACGACTGGAGGAAAAGGTTAATTAGTAACCCGCATTAATCCGCAATACCGCACGTCATCTTCTTCACTGTTTGCTGTCATATATTCAATTAACCCTTTGCTCACAGGAATGGCCTCCGGCCAAAAAAGGAGGGCTTAATCTTACAGCGGAGTTGTTATAGACTACGTTCTGACCAAAACGGCGAGCGCGGACAGGGTGTGTAGAAAAAATGGCAACATCTCCATTCCGTTGATGATGGCAAGTTAGCGGAGTACGAGTACTCGAAATGACGTCCAAGCTGCGCCCGGAGTGACATGCGGTTTGCGCCACGACCTTCACTCGATTTGAGCCGCGAGTTGCACCTTGATTATTCCCTATATGAAACGGCAACTCACGGCCCAAATCGAATTTCGCTTGATTTTCGCTTAATGGTGGTGTGCACACGAAAAAACGCGGACGGACCTTGGGAGGTCTTAAAATACTTCGCATCGTTACAGACGAGGGAGTAATCCGTTTGACTCACGAGTACTAACTTGCGGTCTTATTCGAATGGTAAGGTGACTGACACTAACTCTGTCTGGTTTACCACAGATCGAATCCCGCCTGGGCCTGTGTGATTTTTTGCAATTGTGAATCCTATGCGCATGGACGCGGACGGACATTGTGCGGTCCTACGGCACTCCGCACCTAAAAAATCCAAGCCAGCTTGCACATCGGCGGTGACCTATGTCAAATTGTCACACTCCGCTAAAACCTACGAGCGCCATATACGTCGTAGGAACGCTGTACGCGTGCGCGCGCGCGAGGGTGTGTGTGTGTGTGTGCGTGCGTGCGTGCGCGTGCACGTGTGTGTGTGCCTGTAGGTGCGTCTGTGTGTGTGCGTGTGCGCGCGTGCGTGAGCGCGTGCGTGCTTGTGTTTGTGTGTGTGTTTGTGCGTGCGTGCGATCGTGTGCCTCTTCTTTGGGCGTCAGGATCTTGTTTCGTCGTCCCATCTCCCATGTGCGGGGCAGAGTTGGCTAGGGTTCCGCCGCCGCCACCGTCGCCACGGGGGTGCTCAATTTGTGTGAGCGCAGGTGGTTGCCCACACCATAGAAATAAGTGACATCAAGAACAGATGACAGTCGATTTGACTTTAACGCTGTTTGCTCACTCGCTGACAGGCACGGGCGCTAGGTATTTTACTGCAAAGGGGTATAAGTATCACCCCCTGTTTTCATTCCGGTGAAGCAGATTAACTCGGCGCCGCTCTGGGGCCCATCCTCGCCACTCCCGGCCCTTTTTTTACAATGATTCGAGTCTCCCCTCGCCACCACTGATGCCTCTTTCACAAGTTGCGCAGTCGCCGTCGGCTGGCGGAAAAGCGTGTTCTCTTCCTTTCTTTTACCGCCGGTGCAGCTACACGGCGCTCCGATATGGTTGGGCCACAGCTCCCGTGCTCCAATTACTTATGACGGCAACTTTACGCTTGCCCCGCGCCTCTTCGAGCTAAAAAAAAAAACGGATTGTACATCTGAGATCGATTGAGGAAAATGGTGTTGGAAGAAGTGAAGTCCGCGCTTCGCTGACAGCTCAAGCCGCAAGCGCAACACGGTCACGACGCAACTACCGTGGCTTGTGCCGCCGAGATAGGCATGCACGATAGCTTTATTAGCTTAAATAAAGGCGATCCGGCTACATAGCTTGTATTAACAGCAACATGGAGTGCGTCTTCAAGATCGCCGTGCGAGTAACAGGCTATATCACTGCGAGGCCCTTTCAAATATAGCAAAATACTACAAGCAGCCAGCCATGTGTATTAAGAGCCGGGCTTGACACGCTCTAGCATAGAGTTAATACTACTGACTCTAGAGCAAAAGCTGCCCGGCCAGCCCGTGCATTGAAACCGTGCTACACCCGGGCGCTGACATGATGCCACCCTCACAGCGTTGCCCGCTGCCTTTTTGCCTACTAGAGTTGGCGGCAGTAGTCGGTATTCACCTAGTAACCAACGCATTCCATCATGGCAGCCACCGTCGCTGTGAGTGCGCCGTGAAAACTTAGCTGTGCAGAAACGTTGTGTGAAGTTTTTCCTGTGGTAGGTAGCGAACTTTTGTGCCATGCTGCCGCGTTAGATGCAGTTTTGCATTCTCCGCAACTGAAAAGGGTAGCGCCTAGATTAGCGGGTACTTCGTACGCTCGCAGAGGTAGCTTTTGCGGGTGCGTCAGGAGAGTTCGGTCGTCGCTTCGGAGTTGCGCGGACGTGTTTTTTCGTGCTCCTGTGCTTCGGAGGGGCTTCATTTCGGCGGCCCGTTGCAAGCGCGGGCCGTTGGACGTCGCCTGGCTTTCGCTCTGCTGGTGTGGGCGGTCGAGTGCCAGCTCCCGCCCCCCCCCCCCCCCTTCCCAGTACCCGTCTCCAAAGCGGTCGGGACCGCCGCAGACTTCGCTCTTCGTCGCACCATGCTCGCCTCCGCGCTTCACTGTTCCCTTCGACATTTCTCGTCTCCCGGACGCAGCATTACGCCAGCCAACAGTGTTTGTGGTGTGTTGTGTGCGACGGAATCGACCACAGTGGAACTGCTCTTCTCTACTCTTTCCTCACCTTTCTAATCTTTACTTTTCTTTCTCCTATCCTATTTCCCCAACTATTCCCGCTTGCGGACTGTGTTAAATGCAGGTGAGCTCCCATGAGAGCTTAATAATATCCCCAGTCCATTTATTTTCCTGCTTCCTTTAAAAAGAAATCACTTCCCCCTGATTGCTTTTTTTCCCCTGATCTTTTTCCTGGTGGCTTCCCCTGCATCCGCGCATGCGCTGTTTCTGTATATATCATTTTGTGTGTGCTAAAAGAGTTCAGTTGATATGCGGCGCTAGTCCTGTGTAGTATTTTCTTTGTTGTCCCGTCTGTACAGCGCTATTTTAACATGTTTCACACGCCTCCCCCCCCCCCCCCCCCCCTGTATGCGTCAGCTGATTGTTTTCGCAATCTATTGAGGTGCTCTTTACAACTACTTGCTTTTCTAGTGAATGGAAGTTCGAACTGGACAACGCTTCCAAGAAATGCATATAAATGGAAATCGTATTTGTGACTGCACTTTATGCTAAACAAACGTGCTTTCTGTGCCTGTTCCTGTGCCTGTCTACGAGGCCCCTGCAGCACGTGTGTCAACTTTTTTCTCCAGTTGAAATGCTTTTAGGTAGTGGCCCTTGCATTAGCTTAGATTCAATAACCGTGAAATACCCAAGCCTAATATTACTGAAACTCTCTCAAGAGATTTTCTGTTTTTCTAGGTATGCTTAGAGGATTTGTCATTGATTGTATGCTTGGGGACGTCACACAAGCTACATGATTAATGTTGTCAGGTTACATTAGGTCGCAATAATTCTATTTAATATCAGCTTAAACAAAATCTCCACAAAAGCAAACTAGAGACTAGAAGATATCATGTAGAACGCGCATTTCCATTCTGGGTTTGTGGAACTATAGCTTGCAGTACTTCCAACTACAAAGAAAGTAGTGCAAGTGTTCATAAGTCGCTGCAGGGCTCTTTACCTTTTAAATTTCATGCCCCCTCTCCCAGAATAAAGAATGAGGAAAATTGTGTGAGGAACTATTTCCAGCAAAGCTATGGCAGGTTTAAAGCCAATAAACAGACAGGGTTAAAAGCCAAAAAACCTTTTTAAAGAAAAAACAATTTCATAATAAAAACCTAAGCACTGGAGAAGAGGAGACGAACGAAATAAACAAATACAAGCAGAGGCAACTCTACAAGGCAGTTAGTCACGAAAGCTTCCACGAAGGAGCAGACACTTCATGAGAAATGTTAAAAAATTAGAAATTATGTACCCTATTTACATTATGTACACAGAAAATCAGACATATTTCAGTGGTTTTAGACAAGATGGAGCTGAAGTAGCTAAATCAGTTCTTGCCTTGAAGAAGCAGATTGCAGTGATTAAGAGAGAAAAACATTCACAGGTGTTGTAAGGGTGTTACCAGCATGCAGCATCCTTCGTTTGCCCATTTTCTCATTTTGCCTGCTTCTTTTATGCCTATCTTTTTTTCGCCCATGGTGCTGTCTTTGTACTGGCCATTTCCTCACCATGTTTTTTTTTTCTCCCGAATTTTTTATCCTTTATTTTATGCCAGTCCTTTCCTTTCCTTTCAAGCTTACTGTTCCCATTTCCACATGTAGCACAGCCAGCTGGACAGTTCTTCTTCTTCTTTCCTTGGTTAACCTCCCTAGCTTTCTTCTACAGTTTCTTCCTTTCGTTGAAGTCGCACATTAGGTCATCTTAGCCTTGCTCTTACCATCACAAACTTCCCTAGAGGTCTGGTGGTATTACTGGTGGTGAAATAAAATTTGTTGGATAAGAATTGCTTGTACATATGACCCTCTTGCTTTTTCTGTGTTTATTTTTGCTTCTGATACACGGACTGATGGCATTGCGATGGCCCATTATTTTTTATGAAAATAAGAATGCTGATGACCACAATCTGAATGAGCATTAGCCAGAACTTTCATAATCAGCTACAGCATTACTGGAACCCAGCTTCGGTAATACAACTTCGTCATCATCCTTGTTGCTGTGAGCACGCTGGAATGGAAGCAAGGAAATTTTACAAGGTCTGGTGTGGCCCCTTTGTGGCCACCGGTTTGATGTTGGCATAAATGAGAAGGCTGTACTACACATATCGAATTCCTTCGTTCTATCGCGTATCGCATTCGCATATCGCATTCCTTCCTTTTATCTAGTGTATACAGCTGAAGAACGTCTCCAGATGGCCCTGGCTCAACCGATACGTGCAGATGTAACTGTCGCAAATAATAAAATTGAGAGTTCAATTTATTGTCGGCTTTCTTAATGACTGCCATATGCAATGCACATTAAGTGCCTGAATACTCTATATTAGCGATTGATAGTCTCATGCTAGGCAGTCTGATTCACCTGCTATAGTTATGTTTGGCAGCTGTTTCAAAATTAACCACTATGATTGAACTAATGAGCGGCAATAACAATTTATAGGTGCACTCAAATTAATTTACTTTTCAAGGGAGACGTATATCCTTCGTCGACTTCGCCTTGCACAAAATACATGACGGTCCCATCGCCACCGAAGAAAGCGCATATGTGTGTTACCTCAACATGCTTCCTAGGCGGTCTCTGTTGACAGACAGATTTCCGGCCGAACCCGCAGGCATTTCAAGCAAAACCGCCTGCAGGCGGGGTGGTCCTGATAATTGGGCGTGAACAGAAGTGGCTGTTTCCGTTTATTGGCGAAGGCACCCAGGGAAGGACAGAATAATTTTTCTTAACCCCCCACAACACGGGTGCCCATCTCACATGAACGAAGTTTACTCCTCCCCCACCTCCTCTGTGCAGGTATATACATGGGCCATATGAGAGCAGAGGTGCAAGTATACGTAATTAAACAACGTCGCTGATCCGCCGAATTTAAGAAATGTGTCATGCAAAGCATCAAATATATTCTCGAAAATTTCAGATTGCGTGTTTCAGCGATCGAAGGAGCATGCACCAATCGCACACACCCATACAGGAGATTTCTGCACCTACATTCGGGATTACCTTTCGGCTTCGCCTTGTCCTCCTCTAGAAAACCACCTTATCGTGCAAATAAAGTTACCATTATTATTATTAGTTGGCGGTTGTTTTATCTCTGACTCAAGTAAAAAAACCGTTCAGTGAAAGTATAACAGCACCCGTAAACAAGAGCCTAGTTATACGCTAGGCATGGTAAAATGGTTCGTACATTTGTTTGCTTTTAATTTACGAATCATATACGATTAAAAGGAGCCGATCTACCCAGACATGTTTCGCGTAACATGATATGACCGGCTGACGGCGAGTTCGAATCGGCAGCAGCCACTACGGACATGTAGAGAAGGTATCCTTGAAGATAGGCGGCGGCGGCTTTATTCCGTATCGTCGGCAGTCTTCGCAAGCGTGTCTTCGCAAGCAACGAAGTGACACAGCAGACACTAAGGCGTGTTAGAGTGAACCTTTGTAAATTAGCCCCACACGACTGACGCTCCTCACAATATACCGAAACTGAATTTGGCGCCTCAGCCCGACGTCTTCTTTTTGCTTATAATTTCATTTATTTTTGTTCGTCAAGCATGAATACTTCAAGAAAACTAATAAAAAGCATACAAACTCGTAAAAAAACTCAGTTATTGCTATAAAAGTTGCCTAATTTTAGCTTAGGGCCCTAAATTTGTGCCTAATTTTTAAGAAAAATTGTTAGCAATATCATAAACTACTGATCTGGCAACTACAGCGTGGCATCATGGCGGCATTCGTGTTTAGACACATTTTTGAGCCAGCTTTACCCGCCTGCGCTCTAGCTTGCGCTATAGCGCCATCTGTCGAGGTGGAGTGGAGGTAGAACGCCAGTTTTATGTTCTGCGAATCGCTGGTTCGAGTCTCTCCGATGACGCTCGTTTCTTTAGCTGCCTTTAATGCTTTTGAGAACTCAAAACGAATATTTCCGCAGAAAACACGCCCCAAGTCACGCAGAATCGTCAAACGACGTACAACTCAAGCGGGAAGCTCCTTCCCTGGGCCTGTTTACTGAATGCCGCCATTGATTCTGGGCATGAAGATTCAGTTAGCCACACTGAGTGCAACCCAACGGCGGCGCGGCGGCGAACGCCGTGTCTTCGCTCCATTAGTTCAGCCCGATTAACTTACTGCATCCCACCGCGCCTGATTTTCCACCGCGCAAAACTCGTCGTGAAAGTGCGCTCCATGCATTCTGGTCTTTACGCGGTAACGCGTGTAGTATCGTGCGTCTCTCACTGTCATCGCTCGATGTAAACGGGAGAACAAGGACAGCGCGAAAAGAGCGAGGAGGAAAGAGAAGGAGTAGGGTAATGGAAAATTTGAGTAGGAAAACTGAGTGCCGCGGGTGCCGCGCGAGCCATGCTACCCGGTGGCGACCGTTGCATGGTGCCAGAGTAGCACGCGCCCACGTGTTGAGCGCACCTATTGTTACAATATATGGAAAGAAAATGCTGCGTAAGACGAGGAATGTTCAATCTGGATCCCGGAAAAGGATGCGTTCGCCGTGACTTGGTCGATAAGCAGAGCGAAGAGCACGGCTTGAGCAAAACGAGAAATAAGAGAGCAAGGTTTTCCGAACGGTTCCGTGGCGTCGGGTGTTCTCGCGTCAATATTTGCTTCAAAATAACAGTTGTCTGTTGCCACACATATATGTCTCCCTGGAATTCTTTCCCTCGACATATTTGGCAAAGTCATAACAGCGAAACAGCGGTGCACAAATTTCGCATGACGGTTGCATCGTAATCGTCAGCTAATTCTTTTCTTAGCACTTTACTACTCGCCTGTCTGAAAAATCAGCCACTACAGCAAACACTACATTCCTCTCACAATATCGGTCCAAGAAAGTTCTTTTCAGCCCAGCTATGCCACGATGAAAACTTTGCGATACGTCCATTCCCATTTATATGCGAGGGATCCGCAAACTTTTTTTCAGTTTTGGGCTACGGAGACGGGAGAAAGCTGGCATTGCAGCGACGCCCTCACTTACCTCCTCGGGCGGTACTGTTGTGGCGTCAAACACTGTACTGGCCCGGGAAGACGCCGCTGTGCCGGGCATGAAACCGGTCCTCCTGCCGACTTTAGGCGCAGGTGGTGGGCGGCGTCCGCGTCGCTTCTTGCGCTGCCTGTTCTCGCCGACGAACTCGTCGTCCCGGGGCGGCGAAACACGGTACCATTCCTCCATATTCAAGGGCTCCCTCAAAGCCATTGCGGGCGGGTGGCCACGTTCGTATCCCTTGGGCGCTTTTCAGCAACGGAGTCTATCTACTACTGTGCCAGTCACCGCTGACTTGGGGGATAGACGATCCTGCTCCTGTTGGGTCAGGCAAGAGTTCGGCGGTTTCGATCAAGGGCGAGATTCCAGGACACTGTACCAGACGGTGCCGGCAGCTGCAGTGGCGGGTGATCAGCGACCGTGGACGTTTAGGCGATGACGATGCCTGCTCGGTAGAGCCACGCACTGTCTCCACTTCGCTGTCTCTCTTCTTCTACTGTTCTTCATCTTACCATTATTAATAATACCGTGATGCTTTTTAATTATTATTAGTAACATTACTGTTGTCAATCAAGATCGTAGCTATTTTGGACAATGTTCCGCAGGGATAGTCGTCTGCAAAAGCGGTGATTTCCAGCGGCGCTCGTCAAGTCACCCAAGAAAGATATCGCTACCGCCAGCCTAAGACAACGACGCAGCCCACAGAAGGAATTGGCCGCATTAGGCTTGAATGGAGACATGCGACCCCAGAAGTTTCCAAAGCATTCGCCGAGCAGAAAATTGTTACAGTTAACATCTACGGTTGTCTTAATATTAATATTAGACGCGATAGTGTCATTACGTCGTTTACGAATGGCTTTGGAACTAATCCAGGGCATATGCTTTTCTGCTTTTCTAGCCTGGAAGTCCCCCAAACAGCGAGACTTCCAACGGGTACTGTTAACAGTGGAGCTATGCAAGGTTGTGTTTAGTGCGGTTGTGTTACAGAAAATATACCCAGAAAAAACTCCTGCGCGAGGCGCCTGGAACGGCATTCGCCAACGGCTTGGGTGGAGCCAAGCCTTGCATAGCTACTACGTCACTGCGCTCACAAGGCAACTTCGTGTCACCGCATCGGCGACATACAGCGCCTCGTGATTCCAGGCATAGCTTTGCCTTTATACTCCAGCAAAACATGGGTCGTTAGAATTAGTATGTAACTCCCGAAGAAGACGAAGCGAAGCGCGAACACCGTCGTGTCGCTGTTTGGTAACATATGAGACGGCTACATCCAACGGCGAGTATCGCGCCCAAAGTGCCATGCCTAAACGGCAGCGAAGAGAGGAACATTCGGAGTACCGCGCTTGTTATGTGGCGTACAAACGGAATGACCGGTAAAACGACCCGCACTTACAGTAATTGACAACTTCCAACGCGCAGCCCGCTAGTGCAAGAGCGGGGCGAACGGCAGGCTGCAGCGAAAATTTCTGAGCTCCGGTTTTGGCCACAGCTTTCGCGTCTGCGACAGGCTACAGTTTTACATACACTAGTCTACGTTGTGTTCTGTTCGCGACTCATAGCCGAATACGACCGTGACTACCGGAAGTTACAAGGTCGTTTCGGTCGGTCCCCCACAATGACAGCGAATCTTAGGGAGGGGGGGGGGAGATGCTAGGTCGACCTCCAGCTCCGCTTTTAACTGTGGAGCTGTTTTACAGGCCGTAGGTTCGCCGTTGCAGGCCAAATTATCAAGAAAATGCCAGGCGCTCGTGAGCGCGCGCCTTGCGGCGACCTCCGTGTCCTCGGCTCACCCATTGACTCTAGAAAAACGAAAACTCCAGCACTATCGTCAAGCGCTACCCGGCATGTAAAAACAGAAAACTCCAGCGCGAATGCTAAAGCTGAAACGTTTTCCTTCTTAAGGGATGCCACCGTGGCCGCTGCATTTTCTAGAAGCCACTATAGATGTTTCGAGAGATGGCTACCAGTGTGCCAATCCTTCCCGACAGGACTTGTAGATCTCGCCTCGAGTCGATGAGGAAGGGCTGGTGGAAGTCTACAATGCTGAGGATGACTTAGCATCCACGACTCGCGTGGAAGAAGACGATGACATCTTTTATGCCAATGACGACGATTACTATAATTGCAAGTATGGAAAAAAAAAACGATGATACTGTAACTGAACTATGCCTTCGGCAATGCTCACGTACAACAGCTTGGGTATTCAAGTCTTGCGCGTGAGTCCAAGCTTCCCTGAAGTATTTTGTAGCCTTGCACCACTAGTTCAAGCTGTGCCCAATTTTCGTTTTACCTCAATGAGCAAAAATCCAGTTTTTATTACCTTTCTAAATGCCGCATTTTTGCGCCAGGTGACTGCGCGTTTTTCAAGCGATGACCGAATGTCAGTCAACTTGAACGTGTAAGGACCGCTACACTATCCGAATTCTTCATCAGTTGCGATTGAAAACAGTCACTCAGCAGCTCTATCAACGACAACACGACAACAAAATTCACTGCCCAACGCGATGCGCCCTTATCTTACGTACCCTTTTCTTCTTCCACGCAGTATCACTTTCAGGGAGCCTACGAGCACGTCTCCTCATCGCCGTGCTATCGTGGTCTTCTGCGCCCGATTCGATTTACAGGAGGCAGCTTCAAGCGGCGGCCTCTCCTTTTAAAGACGATAGTCTTTCTTGTGCTACATCAACCAAGAAAGTTTTGTCTGTCTGTATGTCAGTTTGTCTGTCTGTCTGTCTGTCTGTCTGTCTGTATGTGTGTGACTCGATTTAGCCACCGGGCCAAAGTAAAACTAGCATTGCGGGGATAGTCTTATATACTCACAGCCAAACGTAAACGTCTAAGCCTGGTTTATATGTTCATACTTGTCAACTTTTAGTACACAAGGGACAGTTACAGTGTTCCTTTATTAGAACATTTATGGATGCCAGATTTTTCGATGGGAAATGATATTCTACATCTACTGCAGAAAACCGCCGCCCGTTGCTTTTGCCCGCGCTACCTCCTGGCGACATATGAAAAATCACGTGGCCACAGCAACGAAAGGCTCCACTAGCTAAGTTCCATGTTCTGCTTGGAACGCATGTGAAGCACGGCCAGGCGGTTCTATAAAACTTGTAGTTGCCCGCCTCCATTCACGCGCGTCTCCGCCGTGCTCCAGCGCTGGCATCGAGGAACCCAGCCTGTAGCAGTGGAGCGCGTTAAGTTCAAATCGCCTTGAGCAAGCCTTTAGTATGTTTACCTTGGGATGAGCGCGACAGTACAGAAACAGCATGAGAGGTGAGCGAAAAAGCAAAGGGGGGCATTTCCTTGGCAAATGTCCACAGAGACTATCGTGTTTTGACGAAATTTGCAACAAAAGCAGCAAATACGCAGACAATTTTTTTTTGTTGGCAGTGACGACCTCCTTTCGCGGACGCTTGGCGAGCATAGCGGATAACCACATCTTTTGAGGACAGCTAAGGGCCCAGTAAAACCCGTCAATTACCCAAGGAACGTTTTCACGTCAATGAGGATGCATGACCTAAGGAAGCGCCGCACCAGCGCAGGGAAGTTCGTAATTCCGCCTACGGTGGTCGTACCAATGAGTCAATGTTTTCCATCGCCACTGATGAGGAATCCAGTGGGCATACCAAGCCATGTTTTAGGATGGCTGAAATTTGCTGGACGTTGGCAGAGCACCCAGAAAAGAAATGGCCAACCTTCGGCATCGCAATCGCATTAAAGGAAGCGTTGCTATTTGGGCTAGTTGGAGAGAGATTTCTTGGATAAAACCAGCGCGAACTGAACGAAGACAGAAAGGGGAACACAAGGGTGACCGCTGGTCAAACAACTGAACTTTAATAATAAGAAGACAGAATATCAAGACGAAACACAAAGCAATAAAAATAACTGGGCATAGATGAGAAAACCGACGAAAAAACAATTGGCCCACCGCTCGCCCTTGTGTTATTCCTCGCCCAGGGTTCCATCCAAGAGAAGCATTAACAGGGGCCGCCTTTCCCAAAAAAGTCAAAATGAGTCATCGGTGTACCTGCAAATATATGGTTGCATGTCCTGAAGTCAAAATCCAGGGGATATTTATTCTTTTACAGCGGACCAGTATACGCCTCGAGCGCGGCCTGTAGGGGCGCCACTGAAATCCCCCTAGCGGCCCGTTTCGAAAGCAGCCGCGGGAGTCTCCGGCCCGCTCCTTACTGTCACCGTGGCTTTCGGGGCCCGTTCACGACTGAGATGTACCGTTTGTAGTCGTTGAAAATACATATTTATGTGGAGCAGTCACTCTGTTCGCAAATGTGGTGTGTTTACGAGAGTGTAAATTTGTGTGACGCGATCTCAGTCTGGTACATTCGGTCTGTACAAGCGCCAAGTCTGCGTCACAGGTCGGCGTCGCGAAACCTGGATATGCATATGGAGATGATTGTGATTCCACTGCCCTGAAATTTATTAACAGTGTCTCCGTAAGCATAATATCCCCAGATGGTCATGCCATGGCTATACACTATGTAAATCAGTTTTATGCGCTTATATAACCTAGTGGAGCGCTCATACCTGACAGCACGCCAGTTATGCTTGCCAATATCATACCTCAGATATTGATCACTACCCTGGACATAAATTTCACTAACATTCTACGAAATAAGTGCGATACATAATCTAAAATTTACCCGGGATCATCACACGCAAAAAAATGCTGGGGCGTCTTGTCGTGAGCTGAGCGCCGGCAAACATTCATATATGTTACATATATCCTCCGCGAGCAGGCCAGAGAAGGGCTTCTACAGTAATGCCCGTTCGCGACTAAACGTTTCTTCGAAGAATAGTCATGTGACGCAGCGAGCCTGCAGAATCTAGCAGAAACGGAAATCAGAAGGCCTTATCAGATATCCCACTCTTCTAACGACACCTTTTATCAGTTTTCAACTTGTATACCTCGAAAAATGCGTTCGCCGAGGGATCAGCTGTTAGTCGAAATTTAAAAACTAGAATGACGTGAACGAGTAGCATGTGTGTGTGATTACTAAAACGTTCTTTGCTTGATTTCGCTCCGCAATCGTACACAAGGACACGTAAGCGTCCCCCTCGCCTACCCCCTCCCCATGTCTCGCGAAATATCAGTGCATTTCGCACGCTAGTTGGTCTCATAAGTCCTACCCGGATTAAGTTTACCCGAACGTCTTCAGCATTTCAGAAGCTGCACTGAGTTTTTTGTTTCATTTCTGTACGAGCTATTTTGTTTTTTCAGGACTTGAAGACCATTAATTTTTCAGTAGTTTAATTCACTTTTCTTGGTTCTTGCTATAAGGTATGAGTGCACGTCTTTTACGACGCAGAGCCTTGGAATATAATTAACATTTTCGCCTGGCTGATATTCTTATAAATGGCACAAGTTATTATCAGGTATTGGGTCGTCGCATCCCCGGAATATATTTTTCTACGGCGCATATATTCGGAATGAGGCCGCATTGGTTGTCCGCGCTAAGAAACAAAACACACCTTTCACTGTACCAGTATCTGGTATAAACGAGGCGACGACAAAATTCACTTGTGCCGGACGTATTCGGAGGTGACAGTGGTGGTATGCTGCTCCAATTCGCCGACGACCGTAACAGCGGCCGAGAAGGACGCAGAGCCGCTTTAGCTATTGTTGGTGTTTGAGCACCCTACCAAGACGCAGCGGCTTTTGAAGTGACGTAAACGTGCTGTTTACTTACAGCCGTCACCATAACAAGTTTTTTTGGCCCTTGTAAGTGCAAAAAGAAGTGAAAGAGAGCCAAAACACTACATTAGCAGCTGTGGGCCGCGCAGCGCTAATCCCGTCAACTCCGCGCAGAAGCGGCGGCAGGCGGCGCAGCGATCGCAAAGCTCGAGGCGTATATGCCTCACCCCAACGTTACGTTGCCTCACCCCACAACGTCTTTATTCCGGTAGCCGTTTTACTCCGCGCCGCTCGGGGCTCCTTCTCCGCACTCCCCACTTTCTTTCACAACTCTTATTCCCCTCGCCGCCATGGATGCCTCTTTCACAAGTTGCGCTATCGCCTGACAGTGGCGGTAGAGCGGTATTAAGATGATTGTGGAGAATTATCAGAAGTGCGAATGGGCGTAATATGTCCGAAAGCCGCCGGCGCCACCGAACATATAGCTTCCGCCATTACCGCTTAAATTTCATCTCGCCGAGTAGCTGCGAATCCCTCCCATTCGAAGAGCAACTTGCCTGTTTCGAACGCCGGCGTGAGCCCATAATACTTCTTCATCTTGAAAGTCCTTCCCAGCGACATTCTCGTGGTTGTATATCATGCCTAATTATGCGTCCATCACAAGCTGCCCGTTTAAGTGCATGCCCTGTTTAAGGGAGCCATCCCCTCTTGGGAAGAAAGATGACGAAGCATACTGGAGCCAGAGGGCGACGAAGATGAAGACGAAGAAAGTGAATTCAAATTTGCCGCGAAGAGGGCGGACTAATGAAGAGGTGCCGAGATGGAGGCACGTGCAGAAATAGCCAATGTGGCGGTGACCCGCGCGGCGGACACGGGCACAGTGAATGCAACACTGCCGCAGGGGCCGGGCAAAGGCTATTTAATCCCGGGTCACAGGCTGGGAGGGCGAGAGATTAGAAGAACGCCACAGCAGGAAGGTCAGGTGGTACGAGCCCGAGGAACAAGCCGGGAGTACGAGGCCACGCCATCGACCAGAGCCACGTCAGCCTGGGCCGAGTGGACCGACGTGGCATCAGCTCCTACCAGGCGGCACAGAAAGTGTGTGCCAAGACTGGCCCGTCTATGGCCGCTTTCTGGCATGTCCGGCCAGCATACAGGTTATGGAAGCCACTTAGCATACGATTAAGGGTCAACAATCGGCAACCAGCGCTTCAATATTTCTGCGGCTGCACGTGTTAAGACGCACAACGGCAGCTACCCGGCTGTCAGATATTGAGTTCACTTTCGGCTGCCGAGGTTGAGAAAGAAAACAGTCGAAGTACGGCTTTAGGTCATCCGTTTTTCCTTCGGGGAGCGGTGTTCAGCCGAAGCACGGCAAGCGACCGGCCTCAGAATATCCGTATTCTTGTGGCAGTTGGTGTTCGAAAAGAGACCGGCCGGAGCGCGGCTGCCACGCATTCGCTCTTTCAAGGGTGACCCGCGAGTCAGGCAGCAGAATATTCGTTTTCTCCGGGCAACCGGTGTTATAAAGGAGGCTGGCCGACGTACGTCCCCAGAATGTACGTTTTTCCTATCCTTAGCGGTCCTCGGCCGAAATACCGCAAGTGAAGGGCCGCAGAATTTTTGGCAACCGGTGTCCAAGAGGAGACCGGCCTACGTAAGGTGTCAGGTTATACGTCATTCTTTGGGTAAGCGGCGTGCAGCCGAACAACGGCACGCGTCTGGGCACCGAGAATTCATGCACAGACGTGTTTGGAAGGAGACCCGCTGGTGTAGGACCGGTTTTTCCCTGGGTGAAGAAAGAGCCCTTAAGGAACCGAATGACGCAGACGCGTTTTTCATCCGCTAGGTGCTTCTACGTTTTAAATGAACCAACGTCGTTTGTCAAAAAGTAATGAGTGTTCTATCTGAACGGTAGGCTGCAAGGACTCACTGGACATTACCAGGGAGCCTTTTAGGTCGTCGGAATGCCATTTATTGCCACAAGAAGACGTTGCCACAGCGACGGGTGAGCTAAGCCTCGCCAGTCATAGCCGCTACCACGCCTCACCCGCCGGCTTTGCCGCCGCATCAGCTCGAGGCTATTCGCCCCCTCAAGAAATGGAGACCGTTGGAGACATCGACACGGCAGAGATGTCCGACCCGAAATGGCGGTGGTTCACCAAAATAAGTGGCCTTAAAGGGCGTCGAGCAAGCGGCCACCACGCAGGAGCTCAACCGGCGCCATGTCAAGGACTCCCAACCAACGGAAGGCAAGGCATAGCCTCCTATATAACTTACTGTGCCTGCTCTATCTCCCCAAAACCCATTGCAGCAGCCCGTTCACTGTGGGGGCGCCAAGTTCCTAGGTTTCTCGATGGCCATGCCGATGCGAACTAGTGTTTCAGGCGAAAGTGATCTGAAACGCACCTCGGCGTCGTCTGCTACACGAAGGCGTCTTCCAGCTACTAAAGTCCGCACAACGGCGAGCTTGAACTTCATGAGCCAGTATTAAAGACAAAAGCTTTATGGGTGGCGTCGCAAACCTACTAAACTGCGTTCAGTGTACTGTTTCCGCCTGCACGCTCGCCCTTTTGGGTTCGCTACGGCAGTTTCCCAACAAAATGTATGCATGACCTAATGGTTGTCACTGCGATAAGAGCCAGTTAACTTTTCTCCCGCTGATAAGTGAAAAGTTGATAAATGAAAAATAATGATTCTAGATTCGATGTTTAGTGATACTTGAGTCATACTAATTAAATTTTGTTTCAAGGAGTCCAAACAGTTGAGGTCCTTTTTTTTACTTACGAGACCATTAAGTCTTGCTCTGCGGCTAATACTTTTTAGGGTCCCCGAAAAGGTACGCGCCCACGCTCCTCCATCCCTTCCCTATTTCTCCGTCGCTGCTGCTCCAGGAAATGTTGCCATCGCGCATGTAGTAGATATATTGACGACTCGGTAATCGGCAGTGCCTGGTTGCTGCGCAACGAATGACGACTTCAAGCTTTAGCTCAAGGCGATGCTCAGTATTTGAGAGCCCCTATATACGCTTAGGATAAACATTCAGCATGCACTTCGCTTGTTTCTCTCGCTACTTCTCCCCAGTACATTCATTCTTACCTCACCAATCACATACCGAATAACCGATCAATTCCCAGGGGGTCACAAACCCACTAGTAAACTCACCCGTAACATTTCTGGCTGAATCGAGGGAAACGCAGAAAAATGTTTTTTTTTGCGTTAAATTATTTAGGAACGAACAAGCTAGCTCGAGAAAGATCATCTCTTTTATAATTACACTGTTAAGTTCTAGCGTCCCCCTAGCTAGATGGTTTTATTTCTGGCCTCGTGAACTTCAGAGCGAGAGTCACCTTTATACAAACCGTATTTTTTGTTTGCAAAGAGCCTTGACAACTTCTTTTTAAACCACTCATTGTTGCCAGGTGCGTAGACAAATGTTTACTGTGCCCTCGCCAACACAGGACAACCTGGGATTAGGGCGCCACCAGAGAGAACGGCGGAATTTCTGGCACTGAGCAGGCACAAGCCGTTATAAAGGAGTCTATGGGCAAGGGCGCGCGAAAGTGCAAGTTTGCGGTAGGCTCAACTTTGTGCCCTGAACTATGTAACTTCATGAGATTTTATGACTGCCTGTTTATAAACAAGTGTTATTTTAAATTTGCCATAGCAACAGAGCCTTGTGAATGACGAAGCCTGGCCCTGGATGTTAATTTATTAGCGGCCTTTGAAGGTGAGCTTAGCTACACTTCGGATATGACTCATTTGGTTAAACATAATCGCTAGCATCCTAACAAACAAGGATTTCGTCAGGTGTTTCTTGCTCACATGCAGCTTGTTGAGTTCACGCGTCATTTGGCTATAAAGCAATAGATAAGCTTAAAGTAGTTGACTGTATTTTCTTGTACTGCAAAAACATTTGACGGTGTTCCATATCACCTTCTTGTTAGTACCTTGTGGGCTATAAACTGAAGGAATCGGTTATTGCATGGATAGCCAAGTATATCTCTCTAAAACAGCAGTCAATCGCTCTCAATGGTTGCTCCTCCGGATATGTTCTCGTGATCTCAGGAATACCTCAAGGCTCAGTTGCGGGCCCTCTTTTGTTTCTGTTATATAAAAATGTTGTTACTTTTGGCCTCAAATCTTTGTTCAAAATGTTCGCGAATGACTGTGTAGTTTACTGGACTATAGCGAATGAACGTGATTGCCAATACCTGCAGCATGGTTGGAAATTAATAACATCCTGGTGTGATGATTCACAAAAGTCGTTGAATAATAAAAAGTGTTAACTTTCCCTTCACAAGAAAACCTTCATCCCAATAGAATACGTATACCGTAAATTACACTGCTTTAAGAACGGCCAGGGCATATAATAAACTAGGAGTTTATTCAACGAGGGGTTAGATGTTAAATAGGCACGTTCACAACTTTAAAGTTACGGCTGCACACGTTTTTGGCTTTCTGAGATAAAATTTCAGCGAGCCTCTATCTAACCTAAGAGAAAAACCGTATTTCCCTCATGTGCGCTCAATATTTGTGACCGCATGTGTTTTCTGGGATCCCTACCCCAAATAGCTGGTTGATGCGCTCGATAACATACATAATAGTGCAGTGCGATTCAGATGAGATAATTGGCACTGTCAACTTAGCATGACGGAAAGTAAAAGTAAACCTAAATGGTAAGCTGGGAAAGGTCACAGACGACACCTCAGGTGGAAATTTGTTCGTAATATCTATCATTAGAAAACTGAAATAGAAGGGGAGAAGTATATCCAAGCGCCATTTTACATATCCCAAAGTGGGATCACTGGCTTAAAGCAAATTACTAACTTGCCTTTAAAGATGACTCCTCGCGCGATTCATTTTATCTTAGGTCAATACGAGAGCGGAATTATCTTCCACGTATGCTTGTATCCACGGTTTATAATGACGATTTTCAACGAGCTTTGTAGATTTATTTGGTCATTTGGTCTCATATTTGATGCTTAGTGTTATGTATCTCTCTGCTGTAATGCATGCAAAAGGAAGCAGGTATCAAATAAATAAATAAATAAATAAATAAATAAATAAATTTGGGTAGCCGCAAGATCGCTCGCGACGGGTTGAGAACCTTACGCATTGAAACTTGACCATTGAAACATTTGTTGTTTTATTCATTGCAGTATGCGAGGTTTGCTGTATGAATACTACCATTGCTATGTTATTTATTTAAAACAAATTATGAAACTGTAGTATTAAGACTTTCCTTGCGTGAACACAGAGGGATACAACTGCAGCCACCTGAAGCAGGGCGTCATTCGCAAGGCGTCTAGAATTTTTTAACGTACGACATTAGACGAAAATTAAGTTGATTTGGGCTATTAAGGGGTGTGCACGTAACTCATGAAAACAACATAAAAATAGATTGAAAATGAAAGTATTTGATCTTTCCTAGGATCAGCCCTGTGAAAGATCATCAGAAAACGTGATCTAGTAGAAACTTTGTTTGCTAGAGAATTGGGCATATACTCGACACACTTTTTGTGTGAAGGAAATTATACCGAATGCTCCTGAGCATTTTGTGGAGTACCAAAACGCTTCGTAAAGGCATTCGCGCCGGTTTATATACAACAAAACTGGTCAAGCAACTGTTCTAAAAATACCCGATTTATTCAGAGCGCGAAAGTGTTCAGGAAGATTGTCCGAAAAGAAATTGGCTAAAAGCGGCACTTTCATCTTTGTGAAATTCCACCCACTGCCGCCCCCTACGCCTCCTTCCACATTTATTACAGGCAGGCCGCCCCACAGAACATATCAGGACCTGGACTATACATCTATTCCAGCTCTGCAAAGAAATGAATATTTTCTGTATTCGACGCCAAAAGAAGCACAGTAATTAAAGGCACGACCATTTGAGAGCACTGTTTAATAAATTAATTTCGGTGTCAACTGACGCTGATAATTAAGCAAGGCTGCGCTGAAGGCTGGACGGCTGGTAGTTGCGCGAGGCCTCTTTGATGTGGGTGCAGTGGGCCCAAAATGCTGGGTTCGTGCTGCTGCACAGCGCGACTGAGTCATCTTCTTGCGCTGCATGCAGTGGTGGGCCACCGGCTTCAGTACAGTTAACGTACTGTGGCTGATGTCCAATGCCCGTAGCACGGCCGAACTTTCAGCAGCTTTAGTCCAGCTGGAGTCCCACGACCGCATCTCTGCTGTCCTCCGCTGGCCGTAATTCGGCCGCACATGGGCAGCTTTCGAATGGCCGGAGCCATAGCGCTTAAAACAGGCCGTATGAACATAAGCCGGTCGACTGGCCGATGGACACTGGCCGTTGTACAGCCATGGGAGTACGGCCGTATACGGCCAAAAGTCCCACATTTGGACACGGGCCGAACATGGCTGCCGGAAAAAGGCCGGAGAGAAAGTCACCGACCAAAGTACACCGGCTTTAGTTAGGCCGAACAGTCCTGTGCTGCCTAGGCTACTTCCGCGTCGTACCACCAACCTGCGCTTTGGTGGCCCCGCGGCGACGGTCGGGCGCCTCCGTACAGTGAGCACGCACCGTCAACTAAGTCCTTGGTGGTCGCCACTCGGTGAGGTTCCCGGAGCTTCCGGGGTTACCTGCTACCACGGCGACGGGCCCGAGGCCAGGGTTTGGCTCCTGCTACGAGGGCTACCACGAGGGGTAGCTGAAAAGGGGTCCACCGTGTGACTACCACGCACAACTACATCGGTACCACCACCACCAGCACCGCTGCAGCGGACAACTACGACTCCCAGCGTGTCAAGGTCACGCTACCGGTACGACACATCAGCGCCGGAGACAGCGGTAGGCCCGTCCGCTAGGGACTTGGTATTAGGTGACTATTGTTGCTAGGATTGTTAATATGGACGCTGTATAGACTGGAACTAGGACGGGTTGCTTTATTAGGGACTTCATTGTAGTGAGTTTTGGGTTTGGTTTGTGGGCTTTTCTGGGTTTTTGTTAGGGATTGGTATTTAGGAATTTCTTTGGTTGAGTTCTTTGTTTGCTTTGTTGTTTTTTTTTTGCTGAGGGGTTGTATACTTGTGCATAATTAATGTGTGCTGTAATAAACGTGCCAACGATTCTCCCGTGTCCATTTCTCTGAGCTGGTCGAGACGTGCCACAAAACGTGAAAGTGCGCACGTGTTCTGGGTGGAAGGGGGGGAGCGTGCACACGCAGCAGGCATGCCGCTACCGATGACATGCCCGATGTGCTGGTTGGAGAATTAGACGTTGAAGTCTCATGGCTCAATTCGCCCTGTCAGCTGTCCTCCGTAATCGAGAGGTTTAAGTTGTGTTACCCAGACCGCAAGATCTCTACAATGGGGGAGCGAAATGGACAGTCAGATGTTTCTCCACTAGAAGAAAGCTCGAAACCTTCCAGCTTTGACTCGCTATGTCACGGACGCACTTCGTTCGCTTGGACAAAGGGCGAGAGTTGAAGCAGTGTCGGCCCGAACAGAAGCGCGAATAAACGCGAAAACAATAGAAAGCCGCTGCCGCCGCCGTTGCGCCCTTTAGTTCCAGCTCGTCGAGGAGTACGGAATGATGAACTATTGCCCCACTTTATCGTTGCGCTTGGAACGATGACGTGAGGCAATATTGTTCAACTGAAAGGGTTTTAAAGCGACATTTGAAATGGGTTTTTTCACTTCTAAGCCAGCGCACATAACCGGTTGCCCGCCGCCGTTGACGGGTAGGTGTGGAGGCGCACACGAATCTATAGCTTTCATACCCTTACTAATGACACGTTCGTTGGGCTGGCAGGAGGTTTAAACGTGGAGGTCAAACGGCTCAATGCGACTTGTCCAGTGTCCACTCAGTGGTCGAGCGGATTGGGCTGGTGCGTTACACAAAGAGTAAGATGCCTACGACACGGGAGCACAAAAGACAGCTCCTTGTTTGTCCGCGAGAATAAAGCTCGGGTCCTCCCAAATTTTATGCAACTAATTGCCTAGGAAGTATGCTCACTCGCAAATTATGAACAAACGTATTTTGTTTCGTGCACTCCGCTGATTGTGTCTAGCTTAGCAGGTTACCTTCTTCATAGTGTGGAGGGACACTAATTTTTTGAGCAAGCGCCACCTGTGGGTGGCAGGATATGGGGTATGGGGGGACGAAGTTGCCTGCGGGGAGGGAACGCTCATACCCGATCTTTTGTCCTCCACTTGTCCCTGATATGAAGGAAACATTGCTAAAATGGGTTGAGGTGGTGTGTATGGGATAGCAATTAGGAAAACCCACACGTGGGATACCGGAAAACCCAGCCTGGTGGATCTTTCCATGCTGCGGCAATGAACATTTGTTTCGTTTCTATTTGAATAAATTAAGCGGGTTCTATCTCAGTTATAAAGCACTGATACCACTGCAATGTAGCACTTGCCTACGAGAACCTATGTTGATTTTCTGTTGAACTTTCGCTTTCCCATTTGTGACTCTCGTCATGCCCCTGCCGCAGGTTCCTCCATAACCCGTTATTCTCGACGGCGGTTACGACGAGCGGCACTTCCAGCTGTTCGAGGCTCTTCCGCGATGTCGTGCTTCCTCGTGTTCGCCGACCGATACTAGGGCCTGATGTGTCATGGCACATAGCGATGTGGAGTGAAGCTCCGGGCTCACGCGGTTCCATACTGCAATGCACGTCTAAGCTTTTCACGGCCGATCATTTTGCTCAGGACACTCTTCGGACGCAAATCTTCCCTTTCCAGGCTCTGTCTCTCGGGCCCGCGCTTCCATTTTCTGAAGCCCAAATTTTCTGTACGCTCTTCTGTACCATATACGTTCAATGAAACATAGATACCTAAGGTTTTCGCTTAAAAGCACTTATAAAAAGCAGTACCAAACAACGTTCTTGTTGTTTCATAACTTGTGAATTGCTTCTGCTGAACAACATGTACTGACGTGCTTACGGAACTGCTTTTAAATCTCTGGTATGCGGTACAACGCCGTAGATGTAACATTGCTACCAGTTTCTAGTTATTTTACCCAGCCCAAGAAATTGACGACGCGCTGGTAAACAATCATGGAAGTACAACTCCGACCCTCGCATCAGGGTGGACACCAGTCTTACGAGCGAAATATTGAATGGATAAGTCGGGGTTAATGGTGAAACAGACCTCCGCTCTGGTCGTTCTGTGTCTCATGATGCTTTAAAACGGTTTTACGAATCAACGGCTCTGTTTGTGTTGACACGACTTAACGGCTTTCTTGGCTCCAATAGGGGAGAAGGCGACTGGCGGATGGATTCTCCTCTCCTGCACAGCTTCAAAGTCTGTTATGAAGGAGCGCTTTTTGGGGTGAAGCCTGCAAGCCTGCACGCTGCGGCACAAAAGCGATTTGAAGATTGCGGTGCGGCCAGAGCCCCCTTGCGCACACACGGGCTTGCCGCGGTGCTGTTCGCGGCATATTTGACTGTGTGACCCAGGGCATCTCCGGCTCTGCGAGGGTTGTTTTGCTTCTGTGCGTTGGACCTGACTCTGTACGAACGTTTCGGCGCGTTTCGACCGTTGCATTGGTGGCTCTACCTAATACGAGACCGACTGCGTCCTGGGCCCCTGCGAGAACATTTCTCTGCATGTTCGAGTTGCTTTAAGCACGCTAGTGCGCTGCTACCATTACCACCTCTTTTCGTTACAGGCCATGCGCTGAATCAATAAATTTGGGGTTTAGCTCTTCGTCGTCGGAACGGAGGCAACTCTTCTACAAGCTACTCGCCCAGCACGCTGCCACAATGGGATCTGTCATAGTCGTTCTCCTTCGTGCATGTAACGGACCTCTTGCTAGGGTTGTTGCTGTCAGTCAAAACGCAGCAAAGCGCAAGCGCAGCCCACGAGGATGTTTAGCAATGCAAGTTTATCAGCTTTTGGCTGGGCATTCGCGGCAGTTTTGGCGCTTCACCTGAAGCTTCTCTGGAATATATTTCACTGTGTGGCAAGCTTCCACCGGAAAGAGGAGTTTGGTTCTTTTCTTGTGCAAGATGGATGAAGCCTTCCACTTGACCTTACTTCAACTGTGGTATCAAAAGAGGTTGTCCGAGTTACTGCTGCTGCTTCGTTTTTTTTATGCCATGCTATACGCCTCGAGCGCGGCCTGTAGGGGCGCCACTGAAATCCCCCTAGCGGCCCGTTTCGAAAGCAGCCGCGGGAGTCCGCGTCCCGCTCCCCACTGTCGCCGCTGCTTTTGCGGTATGTTCATGACCGATATTAACCGTTTGCGGGCGTTTGAAATCCATGTTTATGTGGAGCAGTCACTAGCTGTTCGCAAATGGGGTGTGTTTACGAGAGTGTAACTGTATCTGACGCGATCTTAGTGTGGCATATTCGGTCTGTATAAGCGCCAGGTGTGTGTCACAGGCCAGCGTCGCGGAACCGGCGTATGGTGGAGCCGATTGTAGTTACACTGCCCTGAATTTACTAGCAGCGTCTTCGTAACCACCGCTTCCTCAGATGTTCGGGCTACAGGTAGACACTTCGATGAAAATCAGTTTTAAGTGCGAATGCACTTTATAAGCGACCCTGAATTCCGGCGACCGCCGTCCGTCCATATAGCAACAGCTGCGGGTGCATAGCAACGGGGGGAGATGGGCGCGCGCTGCCTGGCCGCTGACATGGCACATACCCACGTGGGGGATTGGCCAGGAATCTCCTCGTCTTCCTTGGCAACGGGGGGAGATGGGCGCGCGCTGCCTGGCCGCTGACATGGCACATACCCACGTGGGCGATTGGCCAGGAATCGGGCGTGAGAAGGGCTAATGTACTCGCTTAAAGGAGAGAGAGAGAAAGACTTACTGACACGAAATTTCAAAGCTGAGATCCGCTCTAGCAATCAAGTACAACGACAACACAAATAGGTGTCTGTGCATGGCACATACCCACGTGGGGGATTGGCAAGGAATCGGGCGTGAGAAGGGCTAATGCACCCGCTTAAAGGAGTACTGACACGAAATTTCAAAGCTGAGATCCGCTCTAGCAATCAAGTACAACGACAACACAAATAGGTGTCTGTGAATAAATGCATCTTTCTTTCTTTGTAGTTGTGTGTGTGTGTGTGATCTCTCTTTCGCGAACATTACCGAACCGCGCTAATTCAACTCGTGCATTCGCACTTTCACATTCTTCCCCTCGGGGAAATGCGGGGAAATTTTGTGCGCTTACATAATCAGCGGAGCACTCATACCTGACAGCACGCCAGTTACGTATGCCAATATTATACGTGTAATATTGATCACCACCATTTACAAGGAAGTCTGTGGTAATTCCGGGAATATTCAACAAAAGTACGATGGACAATGCATAATTATACTCGGGGATCAGCACACGACAGAGTCGTCTTGTCGTGAGGTGAGCGCCCGCAAACATTCGTCTGCTACATATATCCTCTGAGAGCAGCGCGGAGACGGGTTTAGAATATAATCCGCGTCCGAGACTAAATGCTTCTTCGAAATATCGACAAATGGTACAGGGAGCCTGCAGAATAGAGCAGAAACTGAAATCAGAGGGCCTTATCACATACCACACTCTTCCAACGACCCCTTTCATCGCTTGTTGAACTACCTATCCTGTATACTTCCAAAATTGCGTCCGCCCTACGATCAGCTCTTCGTTGAAGTCGAAAAACAAAAGGACAGTGAACGCGAGATTTGTGTGTGTGATTACTAAAACGTTCATTGCTTGATTCCGCTCCGCATTTGTACACAGCGTCCCCCCCCTCCCCCCCCCCCCCCTACCTTTGTTTCGCGAAATAACAGTGAATTTCGCGTATAGTTTGTCTGGTGAACCCTACTTGGCTTAAAGGGACCCAGAAAAGCCTTCTGTAAAAGTTACAAAAGGCCTGTATTGTCACGTAGCACCAATATAGCGATGCAATGCCGCTGGAATTATTGATCTACATTCAGTATTAGCTGCGCCAGAAGCAATTAAATGCACCTCTCCCCACTTGCCGATCGACTCCTCCTCTCTCTCTGCCTCCTTCAAAGCAGCTAGCTACATTCCTGCGCCTAGGCTCGCGTCAATCTCTGCGGACCCGCCTTTGCCGCCTTTGCCTCGGGATCGCGCAGGAAGGAGGAAGAGCAGCCGGAAGCCAATGGCAGTGACGCCGCCGGCGGCCGACCTTGCCGGCGATTGGGCGAATCAGGGGGCGCCTTCGCCGTTGCGTCACCAGCGATCGCCGTTGCGTCACCCGCGGTCGCCGTTGTGTCAGCCGCGGTCGGCTCGCTGCGGCGTCGCGCTCATCGGCTGAGAAAGGCGATCTTCAAAAATTGTTTACAAATTATCTGTACAACGTATGGGGCTCACACTTGGCTCAAAAATCCCCCGTTATGTGTTCTACCACCTGAATGCATTTGATTGCCACGTTCACAAAGCTTTTCGGGGTCCCTTTAAGTTTTGACGAACGTCTTTAGCATGTCAGAAGCTGCACTGTTTGTTTTTTTATTTCCGTTAGAGCTATTATGTTTCTTCCGCTTTTGCACAGCATTTATTTTTCCGTGGTTTCATTAACTTGCCTTGGTTCTTACTATAAGGCGTGTGTGGGCAAATATTTAACGACGCACAGGCTTGGAATATACTGAACATTTTCGCATGGTTTATATTTATAAAAAGAGGCATAAGTTATTGTCCGGGATGTGGTAATCATATCTCCGAAACATATTTTGCTGTCCACGTATATATTCGAAACGAAGCCGCATTCGTTGTCCAAGCTGCAAAATGAAGCCCACCTCTCACTGCACCAGTATCACGTCTAAACAAGGCGACAGTAGAATTCATTTGTGCTTGACGTATTTGGAGGTGACAGTGGTGATATGCTGCTACCGTCGCCGACGCCCGGAAGAGCGGCGACGAAGTGCGCAGAACCGCGTCCCCGGGTAGCTCTTGAAGGCGACCGCGTACTCTACGAAGACGCAGCTGCTTTTTAAGTGACCTAAACGTACTCTTTGCTTACAGACGTCGCCATAACAAGTTTTTTTAGGGCACGGAAAGGCACAAATTGGGCCCATCTCCCCGCGAGGGCGACTCGAGTAAATGCGTCGCATAGGGGGTGGGTGTATTGCGTTAACGTTTAGTGTTTGGGGAGTTGGTAGTAGTGAATGCGTTGTATCAGAAGCTTCTTGACGTAGTTTGAATGAGTCAACGATATAAGGCGCGTTCATAGCGTCCCATTCTGTGTCGGCTTTGTGGCGCAGTGGGTAGAGCACCATGTACATTGCGTTCCGCCCGCAGTGTCGAGGGATCGAAACCAGGCGCCGGGTAGTGTTTTTTTTTATATAGTGTAGGGGGAGGGCTGCGGACTACGACTACGGACGTCAACGCGGGTGACATCGTGAGTTACAGAAATGCTCTGCATTTAAAAGAAGCAAAACTGAACCAAAAAACATCAGCCACGCAGCGCAAATCCCGTCAACGCCACGGAGAAGCGGCGGCAGGCGGCGCAGCGATCGCGAATCTCGAGGCGTATAGGCACTCGCTACAAAATGAAATATTTGCTACCACTACCAAATGTCTGAACTAAAAGCCCACAACCCTCCTAGTTGTATTTCTTATAGGAGCTTCTGTAGAAACCAGGGCTGCGAGGATATGAAATTCTGCTTTTAATGCTGTTTTATTAGAATAGCTTTTAATGAAAACAGAGATTTTCAATTAAAGAGCTCTCCTAAAGGACCTTTCTCTTCGAAACGTGTTTTGGTTGAGTTGGTCTATGATATTAACAAAATAAAATAAAAAAGTATGAGCGCTACAATAACAGCGTATGAAACGAACGGACGGCAAATACGCCAGCTGCTTGCCTTTCTCGTCCATTGTTCTTGTAGCGCTCATATTTTTTCCACTCCTTCCTCCTGTCCTTTAGCCTCACGCCACAGGTGCCTTGCGGCAAAGCCTGTCGGCGCTAGCGGGGAAAGCGGCGCTAGTTAGCGGTGGTCGATCGGTCATCCAAACTTTTTATGGGCCTGGTACTGGTACGAAAGCGGAGTTATGGTGGAGTCAGTGACTGTCGAACAGGCAACATGAGCAACATGCTTAAAGGAGCCATGAAGCGAAAATGCAAGTTGGTTTTATTCGAAAGATTTCGTGTTTTATAGTGCCCCCAGCGCTTGTCCGGATACAAACGGTGCTTTATTCACTGCGAAATTAAACAATTTAGGTTAAAATTTTGATTTTCCCGCTCAATCGTGCGGTTTCGTGGCCCCAAATGACATCACAGGAACCGACCGCTCTGCAGCCTAGAATACCTACATTCACGCATCCGCCGTACAGGGTAGAGACACGTATACGCGGGCGCCGCAATTTTCGGTTGCTCGCTCGCCGCCGAAGCAAGTCATTGTGTCAAAACCGCGCTAAAATTATCGCCGCAACGCGGTTTACTGAAGAAGTTTGAATCATATTGTCTGTTTCGCGTTGCTAGGTCTCGTGGGAAACGAAAAGAATAACGCGTTGAGCCCGTTGGCCCAATTGCGGTGGCACGGGACCGTTGAAAGGTTGTCTCCACCCTGTACAGCGGTGGTGGTTTGTTCCCGCGTTTCTTTACGTTCCGTAACCTAGATGGCGCCACCATACCGTGGCAAGCGTTTGGTTTGTTTTTGCCCGCATTTATACCTGGCTTGTTTTTGTTCTCGGAGAAAATATTCGTTCCCTGAAACAGTGCTCGCTCGACAAATGGGGTCACGTAAGGCACCGTTGCTTGCGTCAATCGGCCAGTGTCGTCTGAGACAACCCCAAGCCCCGTAGTGCTGTGCAGCTAAACCAAGCATGCTGTGCGCAGTACGAACAGCAGAACGCATCAGTACTTCTATGTTTACATGTGCTTTCGTAACTTCCACTGTTTGTTCCATCATTCTTATTGCTTCGTAAAGAATGTGCCCTAAATTTAAGCGCAAATCGCTCGTTCGTCTAGTTTGTAAGCTCTACCTAATTTGCGTCTGCTTCTGCAAGCCTCCGCCAATCGCAGAGCTTAGCTTATGTGACATCATAGGTTCTGTTGCGGGAAATGAGCTGGTGGGTCGCATGACCATTCCCGTTTTTCCTAATTATGTAGCTTATTTGAGCGAAGTTTACGTTAAAAGTGGTGTCAGTATGATTCTAATGAGACAATCTTTTGAATGAACCAAGCTTGCGTTTTTTCTTCATGGCTCCTTTAAATGCTTAAAGCAGATACGCGGCGCGTTCATCTACCAACAGATCGACGCTACACTTGACAATCTTGTCAGCAACCGTCCACTACGTTGACCCGCGGCTGTGTTGACACGAACTCGGGCATCAAACAAACGCCAAAGTGAACCTACAGGCGTGGAAGGGCGTGTGTAGCTGCGCAATAGTGATTAAAAAACACCTTACCGCAGTGCATAGCTTCTTGATGCTATGCGCAGTGCCTTCGAGATAAAAGAAAAAAAAGCCCACCGTCTAGGTAATGACGAAAATGTCTTTATCACGTGACTTTTGGCTGTGACGTCATGACCTCGATATGTTGTTGGCCGGACAGGGCGGCCCAAGCAGAAGCAGCAGCAGCAGCAGTAGCGCCACCTGTCCAATGTTCTTGTTGTGCTGCAGCTGGAAAAACTACCAGCTCGCGGAAAAAAAAAGGAAAAGAAAATGCGCCGCGAGCTGTTGGCGAAACAGCTAACTGCCCGTCGACAACTTCCGTTTTTCGCCTCTACGGCAAAAAAAAAAAAAAAAAAAATTGGCGAAAGTGTCGCGCTGCAAACTCCATGTTCCGGTCCTATAGGCACCTGTCACTGCTGAGAGGGCGCGACGAGTAAGTACATCCAGCACCGCCCCGCGGAAGAATAAGCTAACTTTGGGTCGCTGACGGCCAGACGGCAGGCGCGCGTTCGTGTATTGACACATCTCGGTTATTTGTTTTTGCGCTACTGCGGTTGTTTTTGAAAGGTGTCTCGTGCTTGAAAACTGTTCTGGCAAATAATTTCCCCATGTGAAAAGTGCTTCTGTGCAAATTCCGGACAATTACCGGGCTGAAGTACTACTGTCGGCCTCGAGTGCTCGTGAAGTTACAGAGATTGTATGTTCCGCCGCGCGCGTACGCCGTGAAAGAAATTGATGGGACGGACATCGTTGCGGAGTACCATTATCACAGCAAGGGAAGCTCATTTACAGCGCCAATTCAGGTCAGTATTAATTGTTTCTTGCATCACAGCCTAGTAAAGTGGCCCCAGCGTATACAACGGCACACCAACACAGAATTGTGTTTGTGTTGTTTCCTGTTCGTGCAGCCACACTAGTTACTTTTTGGGTTGCTCTTGTTCATCTCGATTGGTGTTGTTACTAATTTACAACGGATTCCAAAAGTTATTAGCTGATTATAAAGTTAACGCAGTTCCTCATAGTTGTAAATCTGCAGCGGAGCCGAGGTTGTCTTTACGAAGATTCCGTATAGTTTAGGCGGTGAGTGATGTTAGAGTGAGTGATGTTAGAGTCGTCTTAGCGGCTAATTGTGATACAGTTTGCTCAGTCCGTTCAGAAATCTCCAAAAAAGTATTTCCTCCTCCACCCTATACTCTCTGCTTAAACAATAATAACCTGATTGATTGATTGTAGGGTTCAACGCGCCGACGCAACGCAGGCGATGAGGCGCGCCGTAGTGGAGGGCTCCGGAATAATTTTGACCACCTGGGGATCTTTAACGTGCGCCGAAATCTCGTGCACGCGGGCGTTTCTGATTTTCGCCTACAATAATAACCTCAACTTGCAGAGTACGCAAAACGCATTAAAGAAGTCAGCGAGAGTGAATGCAACCCTGCCTTTGATAGCTTGCCACGCTCTAGCTTGGAATGCGTGGCGGAACTCTGTACACTACTGCGAACAAAGTAGGGCAATAAGAGGAATGCGTATTGACCGTATTGACATTGCTTTTGGCATCACCCGCGAAGTGCTGTGAACATATTCTGGTGCAGCTTTGTGGCATCAATTCGGTGCCGTGAATGTTGCTAAAAAAATTTCCCCGCATTTCCCCGAGAGGAAGAATGTGAAAGTGCGAATGCAGGAGTTGAATTTGCGCGGTTCGGTAATTTGTCAGTACTCCTTTAAGCGGGTGCATTAGCCCTTCTCACGCCCGATTCCTGGCCAATCCCCCACGTGGGTATGTGCCATGCACAGACACCTATTTGTGTTGTCGTTGTACTTGATTGCTAGAGCGGATCTCAGCTTTGAAATTTCGTGTGAGTACTCTTTTAAGCGGGTGCATTAGCCCTTCTCACACCCGATTCCTGGCCAATCCCCCACGTGGGTATGTGCCATGTCAGCGGCCAGGCAGCGCGCGCCCATCTCCCCCCGTTGCCAAGGAAGACGAGGAGATTCCTGGCCAATCCCCCACGTGAGTATGTGCCATGTCAGCGGCCAGGCAGCCCGCGCCCATCTCCCCCCGTTGCCAAGGAAGACGAGGAGCGCGCGCACCCGCAGCTGTTGCTATGTGAACGGACGGCGGTCAACGGAATTCAGGGTCGCTTATAAAGTGCATTCGCACTTAAAAGGTTACTGCTGATAAAACAATAGTGGCGGAAGCAGTAATACCTTGTGTAATGGAAATACTACAATGACATGTGATTCATTGCAGCGCGCGATGTGTATGAAACACTAAAAGGAAACGTTTTTGTTTTACAGCCCTTCATGTCTGCGCTGCGCATAAACAGTCATCGTACTGATAATTTTACTCCTTCCACTGACAAAAAATATCATGGCTTTCTTACTGTGGAAAGCCATTTCTTTCGACGCTTGTTATCCACGGCTGCCCGAGAAACCTGTACAGGAGGATGGTAAGCTGCCTTTAGCGATTGTGGCAGTCCGACACGCAGCAGTAGCGCCGCTGCCACTAATTCTTTTCTGCAGCATTTTCATCTTTTCAGACACTGCAACTTATTAAGTTTATAACTCTACTTTCCCCACACAACGTCGAACCGCACGAAGCGCGCGTGTTTTTACGTGCGCTGAACGGCCGGTCGCGACATCACCGCATAGGTCGGCGTTCGTGAGTACACTCATTTGTACTCATTTGTACTCAAACTCACGAGTGAGTACGATGATGAGTGATCACACACCCAGAAAAAAACAGTGAGTACGAGGACGAGTGAGTACAAGGGTAAGTCCACTACTCGTGAGTACAGTACTCATGAGTATACTACTCATGAGTATACTACTCATGAGTATGAGTACTCATGAGTACAGTATTCATGAGTATGAGTACTCATGAGTTTGAGTACTCATGAGTATGAGTACTCATGAGTACACAGTACTCATGAGTACAATACTCACGAATACTGTTTTTGCGAGTGCTTTCACTCTTGAGTATATACACTCCTGAGTACGTAGTGCAAGCAGTAGTGCAAGCAAGAAAACGGACGACAAAAGCTGCCACCCGAAGACACGCAGAAAAACGCAGTTTACGGCCACGGCCGCACCGACAAGCCCCGAGCTCCCCTCAGAACAAGAGGAGACGCCAGACGCAACGCGAGTGCTTACGTTCCGTTTCGCTTTCTCACATGTACTTGCCTTCGCACAGTAAGTCGCCCAACGACAGTGCACCACGTCAGACGTTTTCCTCCTCTGTCCTGATTTATATGTAACCTGTGTTTTTCTAACCAATTAAACAATTTATTTTTTCTACTTAGTCTTTCATTCGAGCTACGACCTAGCTAACAGTGCAGATAAGTTGATTATTCGTGAGTAACACAAATTAAGTACTCATGAGTACAGATTGAGTACTCATGAGTGAAGAATGAGTAGTACTCATGAGTGCAGAATGAGTAGTACTCATGAGTAGTACTCATGAGCAGTAGTACTCATTCAGTACTCATATGAGTACAGTTGAGTACTCATGAGTACAGAGTGAGTACTCATGAGTACAGATTGAGTACGAATACTCGTGAGGACAAATGAGTTTGAGTACAAGTGAGTACGATTACAAACGAGTATTTGATGAGTGAGTACGAGTGATTTTGTGAACAGACGAACTTTTTGAGTCTGAGTTTGATCGAGTACAGCGTGAATAAAAAAATTGTGATTGAGTTTGAGTGAGTTCTTTCTGTTTTGCCGACCTATGCATCACCGACCCAGATTTGCTAAGCGGCGGCGAGAGGCGGCGCTGCAGTCGAGCGCAAACTTCAGTGTCCGGTGCCTATAACAGGTATCCTCGGTATCCAGTGGCGTGGAATGCATGCAGACAACCAAGTGTGCGCCGGGATATCTGTGGCCAAGCGTGTGTTGCTAGGCGACGTTGTGCGCACGGCCCGCAGATCAGGCACCCCTCTTCTCCTCCATGCAACCGTGTGAGTGCGCCGTCGCGGCGTCACTCGTTACGTCGGGCTTCGCGGGATGCCGGCACTTGTCCGGCATCCCGCGCTTCTCCACCACCGTTCGCCGCGGAAGCGTGTGTGAGCGAGACATGTCGAGCATAAAAAGTTACCCCTAGCGCAAAGCGCTAAACGCTAGCCAGAGTTCTCAATATATACAGTTTCGAACAGGGCGTCGAACCGGAATTTTTTCGGGTTCGGTTCACGTTCGGGTTCAAGCCTTTCGAGTTCAGTTCCGGTTCGGTTGCAGAGCACCATTTTGTTCCGGTTGGAACCGGTTCGAACCGGTTCAAACGGGTTCGGAGAAAAAAAACAGGAGTGTTTTTTGTGTTTCATTTTTTTAGTGGTGCGTTTTTGTTTCATTGTAACGTCGGTATAAAAACAAGTTCGTAGTGTAAGTTTCTTTGTGCAAAGGTTCTCATTTTGGCGATTCAAAAGACCCTGCCGCACTCTTTTTCAATTTTTTCGAAATCTCAAATGCTTCCTGAACATAGTCAACGAACACGTGGAATACGAAGAATAGAGAGGGTCGCAAAACACCTCAGCCAAAAATTACGGTTCTATATCTATTAGGCAACTTGGAAACTTGCTCAAAAGATTTTTCTCTCTTTGCCATCTTCGACGTCCGCCAGAAAAATGTTCTTACAGCAGTGGAGGGGCTATTGACCGGCTTTCCTTCAGCTATAGCAATGAACGCCTTCGATAGCCACGTAATAAAATTGGAGATGCTTGCACTATACAAGTCGCGCAAGGCCTGGAGGATTTCTTTCTATGTAAGCACTGAAGGCCACACCGCTATGTATAGTATAGGTTTGAAATTGTTTATTTACATGTTCCGTTGTCACGTCTCACTGTGGTAGTAGTAGTCATCGTCAACTCCATCCATATCGTCGTTTTCCTCACGCATGAACACTTTGTCCGTAGGCTTTCACATGTGTTCGAAAATGGACAGCTCGTCAACACGTGCTAGAACGGGTGGCAACCAGGTCCGCGAACCATGCGTCTGTAGCGCGAGCTGTCTTGTGCATCCCCCTTGAGGCGCGATCGCGCATGAACTGTTTTCTTAGTACTTTTTTCCGAGCGCCACGTGCATGCCTGTACGATCCCAGGCGCTCCACGTAAGGCGCCTGCTCACGAGCGCGGTAATCGGCTGGAGTAACTATGACCAGGGAGATTTCTGATGGCGCCGCACACATTACAGCCAGAAACAACAGCTTCGCTACTAAAAATGGTGCTTCTTGCACTACTGGCACAAGGGTGGAAAAACAGCGGAGCTGAGGGTCATCCTCGCTTTTTCGGATCTTGCCATTTCACTAGGTTTTGCTGCTCTCCGCTGTTTTTTTAGGTTTCGGGATGATGTTGCTAGGCTAAGCTAAGTGTTGAGGGGTGAGGCCAAGTTTACCCAGTTTTTGCAAGGCCGTTCCGGTCGGTTCCCAACACTAACAGCGGATGCCAGGGTGAAGAAGCTAGGTCGACCTTCAGCTGCACTGTTTCTCCAGCCTTGCGCCACTAGTGTAGCTGCGCCAATTTGTTTTTGCGTTTTAGTAGCCCAAAAAAGACTCTCAGCTTTAAAATGGTACATAGTAAAGGGTGTGCACACGCATATGCCCCTTGTGCTAACACTCGAGCAGGAGCAAAAGCCGGCTTCACTGTTATACATTCATTTCTGCGGTGGTGCAACAATTACGGGCAGCACAGGTTCTGTTCTTATAATTTTTTTGCGGGCGCCACCGGAGCAGGTTGAAGCTTAAGCAGCTCCGCTGTTAAAAGAGTCACGAAAGCAATGCAGAAATGAAAGCCGTATCTGCTGCGACAAGCAAAACAGGCAGCACCGCTCCGTTCTGCGAAAGAGAGAACACGTTTATCGGAAATTTTGCCGAGTTCCTTTACCTGCACAATCAACTGCAAAATGTTTTTCATTGGGGCTCAGCGATTACAAGATTAACATTAACTAAAACGATACAAAAGGCTCACAGGGACACTTAAGGCTGCTTGTGTGTGTGAATGTGAAAGAATTACTCTTTATGAACGAGTGTTTCTTTTTATTAATTCAGTTAGGTCATTTATATGATTCAATTTGAATTTTATTCTTGGCTCTTAAACCCGCAGTTCCATAAGCAACAAAAAATTAGGCCCATATCCCCGCAAGGTGGACTCGAGTAAATGCGTCGCATAGGGGGTGGGTGTATTACGTTAACGTTTAGTGTTTGGGGAGTTGGTGGTAGTGAATGCGTTGTATCAGCAGCTTCTTGACGTAGTTTGAATGAGTCAAGGATATAAGCCGCGTTCGTAGCCCCCCGTTCTGTGTCGGCTTTGTGGCGCAGTGGGTAGAGCACCATGTACATCGCGTTCCGCCCGCAGGGTCGAGGGATCGCAACCAGGCGCCGGATAGTACTTTTTAAATGCAGAGCATTTCAGTAACTCACGGTGTCACCCGCGTTGACGTCCGTAGTCGTAGTACGCATCACTCCCCCTACACTATATAAAAAAATACTACTTACCGGCGCCAGGGTTCGATCCCACGACTCTGCGGCCGGAACGCTAGGTACATGGTGCTCTACCCACTGCGCCACAAAGCCGACAAAGACTGGAAGGTTAAGACCGCGCCTTATATCCTTGACTCATGCAACCGTCGGCCACAGGTGCGCCCTCTCCCCCGCGTTCTCCTCGCCTTCTCTCCGCTCGCAACGCCCTCTCTCGCCGCCTTCGGTTCGGGCGCACAAAAGTGGGACGTGCGCAACATCCTCTCTCGCCGCGTTGGGTTCGCGCTGAGCAACAGTCGGTTCGCGCGCAAGAACAGGTGGGGGCGCTCGCATCGCGCTCTCTCGCCGCGGTCGGTTCGCGCTTAAACCACATATGTCGTTTAAGCGCGCTCCGGTAGCTAACATCTGTGGCGTGATCGTGACGTCAACATCACGCGTTCGTGTGGTGGCGCGATTTCGGCGCTATAACACTCTCTCGCGAGCGGCATAGGATTGGATTCGATTGGATTGGCTTGGATTGGCTTGGATTGGATTGGCTTGGATTGGATTGGATTGGTTTGGATTTGGTTTGGATTGGATTAAAGTGGATTGTGTTGGATTGTGTTGCGTCATAGCTGCGCCACGTTGCCTCATAGCCGCGGCAGTGGGTTAACGGCACGTTTCACGTTTCACCATCGACTTCATCGACAATGTCTACGCTGGAAGACAACAATTACAACAACAACAACCAATACGTAATCCATACGACTTGCAGGCCCGCCCCCCGCGGAAATGCTCTGCATTTGATCGTGCCCCTCGTGAGGGGGATGTTTTCTTTTTTTTTGTAAAATAAATATTCCTTTTTAAATTAAAATACATGAATAAGGTGAAATTCACTTGTGTTCTTGCGGCTTTTCTTTTTATGACTTCGGCAGCAGCCACAAGCACTTGAGTACTACTTTAATGTTCTGCCGACACAACACAGGCTAGTCACCTTGCCCCGTGCCTTCCCCGGCGTAGGGGGGCAACCCAAGACCGGCTTTCGAAACATGGGGCCTATGGGGAGTTTCGCAACTGGTATATATCCAGTAACTCTGATGGTAGCTGCTTTGCCGCTTGAAGCGAATGAAAACACACCGTAATATACAGGGGTTGGACGCGTATGCGCACGTTGGTGTCTCGACACCAGAAGTACATCATCAGATGGCACGGCAATGCAGTTTTCCATGCGCTGACGTGCTCTTGGTTATTTTTCTGCCGGGTGTTCACTTCTATGAAACATTTATATTAAATGAAGCCGAGATCGATCTTTCACCAATCGCTAAAACATTCGGTGTTCATTTCCATGGGCCATGCAATGAGAGAGCCACTCCGACAGCGTACCAACTAAGCTGGATAGGGTTCCAGGTGCACCAAAAAGGGGTCCAAAGCTGTTACCAATAAAGCAAAAATTACTTTGCTACAATACACTTTTTAGCTCCGATTTAGTGTATTTTCATTTGATATGGGCCTGGCAAAGCTTAGTAACCCTCCCAAAACGGGCTCTACGCGCAGTTAGACCCCAGGGCTTTAACACTCGCACTTCCACACGGTTCAAAAACGTTACATTAAAAATAAATAACTGTTGCTGTTGCATAAATGGGATACTAAAAACTTTAGAACAAACATATTATCCGTAGCCTGATTAAACAAAAAAAATCATACAATCGAACTACCAGGTTTAAAGCTTGTAAATGCTTTCGTACAGCCTTCCCGATACACGTAACACTTTTAACATAAGAAAAAAGCCTAAAATGTTTGTCAAGAAATTTATTTCCGAATAAAGTTTTAAGTTCAGACATGTGCGTATTATATGTGTGTCTGTTATACAATGAATTGTATTTAATGCTGTGTTTTACCTTCCGAGGTAGTTCCATTGTCATTGCCCTCCAAATTATGTGATTTAGTGCCTAGTGGACAAAACCTAGTGATCGGGGTTTGTTGATATCTACAGCAAGATGTCATAACTGTCTGTATATTTCTCAACAGCTGCTTTTCTTCTGTACGGTTTTGTGGAGGTAAAGGTGAACTGAAGCTGCCGTAAAGCAGCTTTTTTCCCACTTTGGCCTCACAACAGCTGTCATACAACAAATCCACAACTTTGGAAAAAACATGATTCCAATGCACTTAAAAAAATACAACTCCATTCATATTGAAAACATTCTATCAGGGGTATGTAACGCAATATCCACAAATCACCACCTTCATAACTTACAAATAAAAGCAGAAGTGAGGAATAAAGTACTGAACACAAATGATTCCGCAGCACTGAAAATGCTCGTGTCCACACTCGTTCTCAAGAGTTGCGTTGATAATTGCAGACAACCTGCAGTCAATGGAATTATTTTGCAGTCGCTTCCGTGAGAAGCCGCTGTATTGGCGGTGGCTATGCATTCTAATCGTTGTAGAGCCGGAATAAGGCCCTAGATAGAGGGTAGGCCCGTTGGTTCGCACAGAAGTTGGCGAAGTCGTCCCATTGCGGATTCCAGATACCCCAGCACGTGTCTGACAAGTTTTTTTGCAGCTCGTCCAAGAAGTGTCGAAGAAGGGTGTGTGACGTGTACGACAGCCACGACCCGTTCAGCGCGGCGAGAACGTCGTAGTTCCGCTCAAGCCTCTCGTAGCCCTTCACAAGTTGGCACGTCTCGAAGTAGGCCATCTTCCCGGGCTGTTTGGTCACGAGGCCCTGGATACCGGGCCCGAGGGACGGAACTTGCGGGTTCAGCCGAGGACTCTCGTACCGTGCAACCTGCAAGGCAAGTGACGTTTCCGCCAGCACTGGTTGTTCATAACAGCGCTTTTATCGTTGGCTGCCGAGCATATAATGCCTTACAAATACGCACCATTTCTACGTGCAGCAGGACGGTATCCACAAAACGCATTCAAAGCCGGAATAAAACCTTTGTGCTGTTTTGCTTCTAGTTTCTTCGCGGTTGCATTGTTTTAACAGTGAATCTGTTTAGCAAAACGTCATTTTTTGTGTCCGCAGTTAGAAATACCAAGAAATTACCGAGCGCGCGCACGTGAGCGTGGACCTCGAGGACGCTGCCGGGCAGCTGACAAAACCAAGAAAACACCCAGCCCTCGTGTGTTAGTGGCTCGAAACGACCGCACAGCGTTCTCTGCGCACGTTTGTCAAGCTAAGCATACCCATTTAGAGGGATTGGCTAAGATTGCGGTGACGGCCCGGCAGGTGAAAAAAAAAGGAAATGCCGAGTGCTCGTGTATCCTGCCTCGCGGCGATTGTCCAGCGTCCCCGGTGCTCGGTTTTCAAGCCAAGCAAACCCTCTTAAGGAGGCTCGCTCAGATTGGCCCCCCAAAAAACTCCAGCGTTCGCCGTAATCGTGGCAACACCTGCTCGAAACGAGAAAGACACGTCACGGCGTACACCCCTAAAAGGTGATGTTCAATGATTATCACTTCCAAAAAAAGGAAAGCTCACACTTTTAGCAACAATGATGGACTAAAGGCCCTTGTGGCAACGAAGTGGCAAGTCTGCTGCAATAATCGACTTAAACCTTAGTGATGGTCCTGAAGGTTGCAGAGCTTCGCTACCTTCAAGTCTTGCGCTTTAGTGGGAGCACCCTTCATCATGTATTAGAAAGAGAGGTGGGTCAAATGATCTTAACTCTTTCGCTAGCGCAGAAAATTGACCAATTTTTAGGGGTCCAAGAACACATTTTTTTTCCTGCTAAAAAATCATTTAGGCACTAATTGCAGGAGCACAAAATGCAGAATATTTAACGGCCTTTCCAATAACACCAGTTTTTAAAGGTTTTCAAATATCATAGTAGTGAAATAAAATATCAAATTCAAACTTTTTGTCAAGTTGTCGAACAAAATGATAAAAAAGGAGTTGTGTATATCAAACCACCGGTAGTAGAAAAAAATTAGAATATACATTTTGTAGGGAAACATTTCAAAAACACAACTTAAAAAAATTTCGACTTGCGCGCAACAGTTTTTCAGATATAAAAAAAAAATGTTAGCACGCACGGTGCTCGTGTCTTGCGGTGAAGCCCAACCTCTAATTCAATATGTGCAATTTCGAATGGTTCCCTGGAATAAATCTGGTGGTTTGACGCTATCAGAGGCACCAATTTGCCCCCACATAACGTAAAAACATCTTGTCAATGGCTGACTTTGCATTTACAGCGAGTACAATATTTGGGACAAGCACGCGATGCGGATAAAAACATGCATGAAGTTGAAAACGGAACGCCGTGGCTGATGCTTGTTGTCGTTCACGGTCAGTTATCTCTCAAAACATAAAGCTGAGCTTTATTGTCATCTTCTTACTCGCAATTGTAGCCTTGCTCGCAAAAATGAGGTACGATGAGCTAGAATCGTGCCCTGCGATCTTTGGCCGAGTAGCAGTAGCGCGATGAAAAAGATCAGCACAACGAGCCTCCTCTATTGCAGCGCCACCTAACATTTTTCAAATGAAACAGTACAAAAACATATCAGAGACTCCGTCCGAATAGACAGTTAAACTAAGCAGCAACATTAGACACCCGGATATACCCTCGCATGGAAACGAAACTAAAAGGCGAACAGCTGGCAGTGTAAGGCCGGTTTGAAGCGCTGTCCTCGGCGGAATAGATATCTGGCGACTGGGTGTGACCTTTTGACATGCATCTGAAGTTCTTATCGCAGAAATCGGGTTAGGGTGGGGGGAAATCAGGAGCGCCGTGCTTTGTTCGAGGATCAGTCGCGGACGCTTCAAGCGCCATGGCAGGTAGCCTTTAAGTTGGGTAACTGCGTAGTAGCGCTAAATATGAATTTCGAGATGTAGAAACGAAACCGAAAATGTTGTAAACTGTTTGCGAAGGCCCTGGAGTAAGTAGAACTACCACAGTACTTAGAACAACTTGCGCAAAGGCAATAAAACTGCCTAAAATCATAAAGTAGCTTTGCAACCAGGCACTGCTTGACATTTTCAGCCGATTTCTGGGATTATTACTGTCAGAGCGTGAACCTGACGATTGAAAATCGTTTGCTAGTTCCCCATTCACGCCCTGATAGCAAAAAACAAGCGCTGGTGCAGAGTAATTACGAGTTGCACGCATTCTTCGTTGGTAGCCGTGACGCGCGATGACCACGCCCCTTTTCCACACCCAGGTGATTCAAAAGTGTGTCAAAAATCACGTTTCCGTTGAAAAAATGAAAACAAAACTGATTTTGAAACGCCATTTTCTGATCTAACTCCGAAAAGCTTTACTTGTTCGAGAAACGCCTGGAACGCTATGAAAAGGCGCTCCCAAAAGTATCGATCTAATTGATCGATTTTGATAGGCGGGGTAGCGAAAGAGTTAAAAGAAAACCATGCTTTGATGATCGTACCCGAACTCATAGAGGAACTTCATCTTTCATTCAAACGATATTGAATAGACCCGATTGAATAGACCCAATAGAATAGATTGAAATTGAATAGACCCGATTTAATGTATTAGAGTGCTTGCGTCTGTCTGAATGATAACCTTTTATATTCTAAAATGGTACGCTGTTTGCCTAAATCTCCTACCTGCATCGATGAACTGTGCGTGAACAAGTAACTAAGCCTGCACCGGCTTACCTCCCATCACAAGTTGCCGTGTTCTTTACTTATTTTTTTAGTTAACACTTTACCTTAAAAGTGTAAGTAGCGGCGGGAAATAGGTAGCACACTCCGGTTCCTGCTCCAGAGCTCGACGCTTGTTGGTAGACTTTGCGTATCTTCTCCAGGGTTTCCTTGCTGAAGAAGCTGTAAAAAAGGTTCGAATGTCAAACAGTCCACAAGAATTTACTGGTTCTATATTGATGACAACGCCAAGGAAATGACTTCTTTGTTTCTTAGTCATACTAATTGTGCGCGTTCTGCTTAACATTACCTATGTCGAATCACAAAAAGATGCGGCCTTTATGTGGTATTTCTCTTGATATTGCAAAAATTTATGTTGGTTTCCATTGGTTTCCTCCTCCAAGATATTCGGGGAGAGATGACTTCAACACGCAAGCAAAGCTGTCCCTTTATCTTCCACAGTGATGAGTTTTTGGGTGGGGTTTCGCCTCTGGGATGCTCCGGCGCTGTCATCAGTCCCAGATACAGTGTACAGCCAGCCTAATTCTCAAAACCGTTTTTAGAGGCACTTCGGGGTTGCTCGTACTACAGTATGTTACCACGACAATTGGTACACCTTAAAATATTTTCCTGAGTGAACCACTGCGTGGTTCGTGCTCAGTTGTTCGCGCTCACACTACACACGACGGTCGAATTTCGTAGTATATTTTCTTTGACACCGACAACAGCGAAGTTGCTTGCGCGTTTATTCTAAAAAAATGAAACATTTTTGCATATGGGAAAATGGCGGCCACTTTGGACGCGCGAGCCAGTGCAGAACAAAACGGCAGGAAGGTCCCAATTCAGGTAGCAGGCGATTAGAAAATCTCTTTCGTTCCTAGTTAGCGATTATCTTAAACAGCTGCATAAAAGCTGATACCAATCATTATAAAATATTGCTAAGGTTCATCGTTGCATCAGCTGCTTTCCCATTTTCTGATCGTCTGCTACATCATTTGGCTCCTGCCTACCATAAATCCTCATCGTCCGTTTCGCACTGCGTGTCCCAGGTGGCCCCTCTTTCCAAGATCAGCTTGCACTGGCTTCGACGTACAAATCGGCCGCCATGTTCCCATAGGCGAAAATCAATATTGATTGATTTTCAGGATAAGCGGCTAAGTACCGTCGTTGTTCCCGTGTCAAACACAATATACCACAAGATGCAACCTTCGTGGCAAGTTTCAGCGCAAACGGAGCAGCGGGTCACTCAAGAAATAAGTTTTAAGGGGTTCCAGTTATCGTCGTAGCACCCTGAATAGTGCGACATTTGAACGAGTGTATTCCCACTCGAATATATCGTGTCTCGCAGCGTGCACTCGCGAGAATTGGGTTCGCTTTTCTTTTAAAGGTCTAATTTAAATTTAAAGGACTAAAGGTGGTCATGGACACTAAAATGCTAAAATCTGTGTTTGTTTCTAAGTGCTCAGAGATGATTTGTTTAAATACTGTAGCATTACTTAACACTGCAGCTAAAAGTGATATTTTACGGCACTGACCCTATTCAAGTTGCTTCTCGCGTGAGGCCAGCGAGACCACTACGCTCCCACCGCAGTACAATGCGGCGAAGAAGAGCAAGGACTACAACACCCAGCTACAGGCCGTCCAGCAGGTTGCGGCGGCCCTCGAACGGCAGCGGCCGGAGTGCGACGCGCGGAAGGGGGTACGATCCCCCCGACCTCGTAGAGCGCGCCCGGGTGCGGCTCAAGAGGTGCTATCGTAACGACGTCGCGGCCGCGTCACGGCACCTGGGCCCCTGTTAAGGGCGCCCCACCGTCTGCAGGCCCAAATAAAGTTTATTCTCTCTCTCTCTCTCGAGATTCCAACCTCGCGTGACTTTATATTATAGACATGCAACTACACTATAGTATTTCCACTCATCAGCAGCCCCCTATTTGAGAAAGCCACGACCCGTTTGAGGCTAAACCGAGAAAGCGTGTGGCTGTGTGCAGCCCCGGTATCATGAACACCCTAAGTTCTGCTCTATAGATTGCAAAGAAACAGGTAGCAGAGCAGAAAAGACAGGTCAAGACAGGTAATGAATCCACGAGAAGAAACAATGGGGATTTCGTCATTTTTTGTTTGAAGAGCGCGGAAAGACTAGACAAAAAAGGCAGCACGAGTAGTCATGTACATTGACCCTCCTCCGTCATGACTCTTTGCATTGTTCAATAGTTGAAATTAATAGTTCATATATCATTCTCAGCGCAGTGTTTCATCCAAATACCCTACAGCGAGACCACGGAAGGGTCACACGCCATTAAAGTGCCGAAAACATAAATTAGGACAGGCAAAGCACAATAGTCTGAAAGAGCCACGGAGAACATACTACATTCTTTCATTTCCAACTGTTTTAGCAACTCACTCGGTGCAATTTCTGCCACAAAAGACGTTTTAATAGAAAAAAAAAAGGAAGAAATGTTGAAAACTTTTCGAAATTTCTGCTACAGTGACAGATCGGGTAGAAGGAACGAATACGGGCAGCACTAAAACGAAGTTTTCAGTGTGTAAACCGTAGGTTAGCATTCAGTGATACGGTCGAACAGAAGTACGCAAGCCACAACCATCCCCCAGTCGTGTCGTTGCAGTTGCTGAGGTCCGCAGCCTCGAATCGCACAAACCAATTTCTGTGTTGTCATTGAGAAATGGCCAGGAACTGGCTCGGGGGTCGCAACTGCTGCGCACCCTTCTTTCATAACTAGATTACTTATTTGAAGTTTGCAATAAAACGGTATCATTCTTACCGGGATAAAGCTGTTTTTTTAAGTACGAACTCGCTTTTCGCCTTTGTGCCGCTTTAAAGGCAAAGTCGAAAAACCGCGAAGACATGCTGAATGCCCCGCACTAAATGCAAATTCTGAATCTTATACAAAGAGAGCATGAAATTTTTTTTTAAATATGGACATAATTATGGAGGTCACATTCTTTCGTTGAGCGAAGCGCATATCAGTTGTGTAAACATTATTTTCTTGGCAAAATAGGAAGAGCTTCAAAGGCAAAAGCCGTTGTAAAAACAATCTGAGAGAGTTACTTCCCTGGTTTGGCGTTCATGTCAACAGCAGAGCCCAGAGCCCCCCCCCCCCCCCCCCTCCACACCCCCCGCATTGCAAGCAATGAGGACGGGGCACTTAGAATAATTACCTCCCAGCAGAAATTCGATTGATTGATTGAGTGGTTGACTGAATGAATGAATGTATGAATGAATGAAAGAATATTCGATTGATTGATTGATTCATTGATCATTCGATTAATTGACTGGTTGGTTGATCGATGTATCAATTTATTGACTGGTCCATCGATCTATTGGTTGATCGATCGATAAATCGATTGATCAACCGATTTATTTAATGATTGTGGGCTTTAACCGACCGAATATGCACCTAAGCTATGAGAAGTGCCATAGCGCACGTGTCCTAACTAAGTTTGGCCACGAGAGGATCTGCAGCATGCGCCAAAATGTCAACGCACGGCACGGGAGTTTTCGCTTTTCGCCACCATGAGGAAAGCAGCCATCTCGACTGGGACCGAGCCCCCATTCTTGCACTCAGCAGCGAAATGCCTTCGCACTGAGCCACAGCTGCGGATGCCAACTGCAATTCGCCCACAGAAAAATTGATCGCGGGTGGAAGCAGTGACGGGAGCGGAAGTGTGCCAGTTTTTTGCCGGTCGTTTCCTAAAGACGGCTTTCTGAGTGCAGCCCCATAACTCATTATTTCAAAGGGTGCTCTCCTCAACGATCGACTCCTGCAATGCAATATTAATACTCATGAATTTAACAAGAATACACCGCGATTTCTTTTCAAGGAAATCCTCACAAGAATGAACATGTTGGCAGGTCGTTAGTGTGCTATTCCACGCGCACTTGCTAAAAATAGAACATGATCCTTGGCACCGCAGCCTAAACACATACACTTAATCTCATTCCGCTCTTCAGTAACATGGGCACAGACAGTAGGCCATCATGTCTTTCTTCGGCTACTTAAATGCGAACATTTTTATCTGTCTGTCTTTCTGTTGTAAGTTTCAGCCGCCGGCAGCTGAGAGACTACTTGAACAAGACCTTTACAGAGGTAACACATCTGTAATCTAAAAACTCAAGAAATATGCTTCACTTTTGTCATGTTTGTCTACCTTGTTCAGAAAAAAGATAATATTAGGCTTATTTGAGGAAGAGTGTTAATACATGACTGGTCGTTGCAGTGTTATTTGAATAAAGTAAATGTGTGCTCATTTTTTTGTGACACCAAACTAAGAAAACACGTAACAAACAATGATTTCACCACAAAATACGAACAATGCTGGCGTCAGAGCCTCGTGCTCGTGGCAGAAAGAGTAAGTCCCAACAGTCCCAAGAGATCTCGAGCCAGCAATGCGGCGCGGCAAAATCGAGCTACGTCAAGCTCCACAAAGGGGACCGACACAGGAGGCGAACAGCTTGAGAGGTTGCTGGGATGGGACAATAGGGGCCATTACGTGGCAGGGGCAGCAGAAGACTACAGTCAATCGACGACCTTTAGAGTTTGGCGTGTAGATGCGCGGTCTTTTTTAAAGGCAGAGTACTTTATAGCTTTCCTTGTAGTGTTAGCTCGCTAAGGGTCGTTGCGACTGCCGGAATCACGCGGCGCCGCAGATAACGGGCCCAAGTAGAGCCTTCTGTCCCGGAGGCAGGGAGTCACGCTGAGGCTTCGAAAGCCACGCGGTTGAAATAGTCATAACCGTTGAAACCGTGTGAACCGCTGGCGATTGTCAAACAACTCCCTGTTATTTAGCACAAAAAAACCAGAGGTACATTTGAGGCAAAATCTGTATATAACCGACAGCCCCCCGTTCATTTAATTAGGAACGCTCGTTGGGTTGGTTTTTACCATAGTAAGCGAGAAACGCGGTCCCGCATGAAAGAAATACCACCTTCAAAATGCCGTTGAAAGACTCTAGCCCCGCAAGAAAATAAATGGAGCGTTCGAAATGACGCAGAAATGCTCCAGCCGCGCAAGAAAAAATTTACACGTTCGAAATGACACAAAAACGCTCCAGTATACGAAATGAAAGCAAGCGCAAAAAGAACGGAACTCCCGCTGGCGCAGTTTCAGGACGGGTCCCGCGAGCACTGCGAAGGCGGGAAATTTCAAATGCGTTGGGTGGCAGCAGTGAGGGGATGACCGCGCTAAACACATTATGGTGAATCGCTGCTCAGAACTTCCAACAGCTTTCACATCGAGTGGAATGGCTTTGCGCCGCAGAGTTTCAGGAGATAGCTTACGGGAACGGCATCTTCCGTCAGGAGTGACGCATCACCCGAAGCAAGCCTGCATTGACGCCACCACCATTCCCAGGAGATAGCTGTCACTATGCCAGGCACGCCGCACGTGCATTACGGGCATGGCATCTTCCGTCAAGAGTGACGCATCACTGGAAGCAAGGATGAATCGGCGCCACCACCGTACGAGCCCGTATAAAAGCTCGTTGAGCGTCGGAAGCGACATTCGGCAGCTGTGACATGGACCGACGGCCATCTGATCCTGGGTCTCTTGCGCAGCAGGTTCTTGAAAGTGATTAGCTTTGTTTCGCGCTGTTGCAGTAGCCGAAACTTGGTCTTTGGTGTTTTTGCCTTGTGTTTTTTTTTGCCGACTAGATGTCTATAAACCAGTCTCGAATGAAAGCGACACTCGAAATTAAATTCGTGAACTACGAATGGAACTAAAAGAGACAAATAAAAGCATTGATTCTTTTTAACGGGACTTTCGAAGACATGAAGAAGTTCGGTACTGCACAAGAAGAAAGGTATGCAATGAAAAAGAAAATGCCGAGTTGCGGCTGAAATGCGATGAAAGCGAGAACACGATACCGGAGCTTCATCAGAGACTTGTGCAGGGCGAGCAGTATTCGCGTCGATCCAACGTTGAAATAAGAGGGCTCGTTGAAACTGACAGCGATAACGTAGCTGAATTATTGAGGAAAATCGGTGGCGCAGTGGGTGAAGCGGTTAGATGCGACAAAATAGAAGCCTGCCACGGTGTGCCTACTCGAGAAGCTGGCAAAAGTACTGTTGTCGTGCAGTACAAAAGCAGGCGAAATGACAGGAAACTAGCCCGTTAAAAATAGCCCGGTTGGAATTAAAAGGCAGGAGCAAATCTATCTAAACGACCACTTATGCCCAACCCTTAAACACCTCTTCGCCCTGGCACTGACAAGAAAACGCGAGTTTTTATTGTGGTTTGTGTGGGCACGAAACGTGAACATGTTTGCACAAAAAGTGGAATCAGCAAGTCTGGCCCGTATCGAATCAGAAAATGACCTGCGGAAGATCGTTCAAGTGGAACAAATTTCGGGTGAAAGTTTTAGATGCTCTTGACCAGTTGCATGCAGTATCAGTAAGGGAAATTTTTTGCCCAATTCGCGGAAAAAGCCGCCGCCATTTTCAAGCTGTTACGTAACATTTCGTCACTTTTATGCAGGCTGAATTTTCCAGTGTGACGTGTCGTTCCCGCAAACTGTTTAAATTACGTCACGCCTTCTCAGCAAATCAAACAGAGGGTGTGTATTCAAGCAGTATTGTTGTTGAATAGCAAAGACAGGCCTGCGTTTTTATGTCCGGTGCATTTAGCCTAGTCTTTCATTACCGGCCGACAATTATGAGCTTTCAGTAAAGACAAAATATGGCAAACTTTAGAACTGGTGCCCGTAAAAGTCATAAAACGTCAAAATAAGGAAGGCACACACAACCGCTTTGTCAACCGGAAGACGTGACCAAAATTGAAAGCCAATCAGAAAAAACTTCTGCAAATTTTCAGATTTGCCGGGAATTTGTGCAGTCGAGAATAGCCCTTTCAGTCACCGTGTCTTTATATAGAGACGCCACATTCTTCGTCGTTTTCCTCTTGAAAACAAAAAGAGTTCATGCTGCAGAGTGGTACGGCTGATCTTCGAAACCTACGGAAGTGAAAGGTAGCACCATGTGATGTGGAATGGCGAAACCGCACTCACAAACATCGTTTCAAAATGAACGCCACCAAGTTTTGTGGGAGCTGCGGTGTGTTGCCGTCCTAAGTTCTCTTTTACTGTGCCGTAATTCTTTTATAAAGGCTAAAAACACCTCTTTCGTGTGCAGAAATTATTATTTTACCCCTTTGTTTGTCAACTGCCTCAGGAAATTTATTGCTTTTTACATGGGAAAGCAGGATTGAGTAATGGTGTCTCCGTATAAGGACACGACGCCATTTGCGTATTAAGTATTCTAGAGAGACTGAACCTTTTTTTCTTACCTCTAGACACTTGACACTGCTAAACCTCTAAGTATGGAATTTTTCTGCGTGAATATAATAATTCGTGACTGAAAGGGATAGGCGCCCAGGGGCCCTTTGCTCGACTGCACAAGTTCCCAGGCAATTCACCATGTTTTTTGCGTAAGCACTACCTACGCAATCACTGACGTGATGCATATACAGCTATGACGACATGCAGTGTAATTTAACGCTTCACTCAAAGAACGCCACCAAGGTATCTAATATTGCGCATAAAAGATATAAAAACACTTGGCACGTGCTATAAAAAATAAGACGGTGGCTGAGGCTGGCAAAAGAAAAACATTTCTACTAGTCAAAATTGGCGTCAACACCACAAGGCAATCCAGTAACGTTCATTCAAAAGCTAGCGACCGAAAGGCAGATGTTGAGCTAAAGAACATCAAAACGTTTTTTCACCCTGTCTATTTTTTTTTCAATCGCTTTTGTTGGGCGCATAGTTGGGCTCTCTTCTTCAAAGCAAGCTTTGTTACGTTACTACCTTCCCGGCTGCCACCGCCGCCACGCTATCGTCTGCTTCTATGTTACAAGTTATGGTGTGATCGCAGAAAAAGACAGCCACGACCATGACTTGTATGACACATAAGAGCAGCGAAGCACTACAGCTGATAACCGCGGAGCGCACCGATGTCCCCGATTCACTCATTCGTCAAGCGCGACTTCAATCAGCGCTGTAATAAACAAGACTCCATTTTCTTTCTTATTTTTCTCTAGAGTTCAATAATATGACCCAGCAGCTTACTAGGACAAGTGTGGACAAATGCCATGCATTGGGTTCTCTTTGTCATGGAGAGGCTTGTACTGCTAATGTATGCTGTGGTTACGCAAAACAAATGATTTTTATTTTATTGCCAAAAGTAAAAGCAAAATACGGTACGTCATTTGTATGCTCCGTGATCGCTGACTGGGAAACAGTCGAAACCATTATTCCTTTCGGTAGAAAACATGCTTTAAACCACGCGTCATGCGAAACTGTGGCTGGTGCAAATTCCCAGGCATTTCGCGGCGCCGAAGGTCGGCGACATTTTTTGTCCTATTTCGCGGCAAAAGAAGCAGCCATTATCAAGCTGTTACGTAGCATTACGTCACTTTTAGGCACGCTGAAGTTGCCAATGTGTGACGTGATTGTTTAAATTAAATCACGCTTTCTCAGCCAATCACAGTGAGGGCGTGTATAAAAAGCAGTATTTTTGTTGAATAGCAAGACAGGCCTACCTTGTCATGCCCGGTGCATATAGTCTAGTTTTTCATTGCCGGCCAAGAATTATGCGATTTCAGTAAAGATAAGTAAGGCAAACTTTAGAACTGCTGATAGCAAACGTCATGAAATGTCAAAATGACGAAGCCACACACAAGCGCTTTGTAAACCAGAAGCACGTCACCAAAATTGAAAGCCAATCAGAAAAGACTTCCGGCTAATTGCCCGATTCCCCGGGAATGATTACGTAAACGACAGCCTTAAACTTGACTGAAGTGCTGACCTTAAACTTTATGCAGATGACACCAGCCTCTCTATTTCAGTGCCAGATGCAAGTGATGTAGCAACTAGAGCAGAAAAATGTCTATCAGAACTATCCAGATGGTCTAACTCAAAGGGTTTAAAGGTAAATACCCAGAAAACAAAAGCTATAATGTTCAGGGCCAGGAACAAACAGTCAATGTTAAATAAGCAGCTGACACTTGCGTCTGGCCCTATAGAAATTGTTAGAAGACACAGCACTCTTGGGGTAACTTCGTGTAATAGCAAAATATTTATCATCTGCCTCCGGAGCGGTAGCTAAATGTCATTTTTTCCCAACAAAAGCCAAGCTACAAATTTATCATGCCGTGTTCACTTCGCGTGTAAACTACTGCAAACTTGTTTGGTGCACGGCTACAGCTATAATTGTAACCGCAATTAACTTTTGCAAAAGAAAGCACTGCTTAGTATTGCCAATGCCCCGTTTCCGCGCACGTCTAAGCCGCTGCTTACAAATTATCAGATAATACCCCTTCCGCGAACGTAGGAGTTTCTTGTGCTTTTTTTCTTTTTTGTTCTCAAACCAGTGCTTCAAATCATTTTTGAACTCAGTATCTGGGCTATCCAAAAATGTTACGTATGTACGCACTAGATGCAATGACAGCTTTCTTGTACCATGCCGACGCACTGACTTTATAGGTACTGCAATCACTCGCATACTCCTTACCTGTTCTGCTTAATACATGTGAAAAAAAGGTGTTGATATTGAAAGTGTTACGCAGAAACAACTCGTTCAATATTTTTGTAGATATCTAGTCGTGAACAAACAATTTGAAGACATGTTTTTATGGTTCAGTGTAGCTTTTTATATATAAGCGTACGATTTCTTGCATGCTACTTTTTTCTCACAAGTACTTCAGGTTGTAAATAGGCCATTTTATGCAGTACGTTTTATTGTGAACTCGCTGTCGTCCAAGCGTCTTTAAGCACCCTCAAGCAGTACGCAACTGCTTTTCGCCTGATGTAACCGCAACTTTGTGCTAAAACAAATAACCCTTTAATTTGATTTCATATGATAATTTTTAATGTTGCAGTTCGAACGGGCAGGACGCCTTAATGTCATCGCTTTCATCTTTACCTAAGTACAACCATACGATGTATCTTTCCTCGCGGAGGCGTGTTCTCTACAAGACCCATGCCCTTATCAACGTGGCATTCTTTGTGAACAAATCTAGGCACTATCGTAGTAGGTGATTGCGGCCGTATTCCTTACTATGACGGCACATTGGAAAGTCTAAAGATGCAGGCGTGCACAAAGATAGGTGAAGAAACAGGGGGGGGGGGGGGGTTGTAATTATCGAAGGGGACCCTTACGCCTTTATACAGCGTGGCCTACGTTATTGCTGAAAAACAGGGTTATTGCGATGCACGTATGACAATAACGACAGCCGGGCACCCTTGACGTTGCATTTGAAGAAATGTTCACTTCATTCGTTACCCAAGAAAGAAGTTTAAGAAAGGGTGGCCGTCGTGAGAAGCGCATCACGGATTCATTTGTTCACATCTATTGCATACCTTGTTTTTTTACACTCGTCCAATCTGCATGAGAGGCGTTTTTAAACATTTCATTTGTGTTATGCGGAGAACGCCCAAGTTGTTACATTTCATGACCGCGGGCATACAAAAAGGTGGTGTATATTATTTATTAGCAATACCCGGTTCATGATATTCATTAACAAAGACCGTATGAATGAAACAATCGACATTTTCTGTTTTATACCAGCACGGGTAAATTACGTGGGTGCTGCAGAGTGTAAACAACCGCGTAAGAAGTTGTCACAATAAAGAAACCTTCAAAATTATTTTATATCGTTACCCAATGAATAACGTGATCCTGGACATGATAACTAGCTGGAAGCTGACACGCTGTCGTGATACCTGCTGGTTGACCATTTGAATATAACAAAGTTATCAGCCTCTGGTAGAGGGGTCATGGGGAAAGGGGGCGCTGTGGGGAAGCTTGGCTTCTCATAGCACGACGCCACAAAAACGCGGTGGCGGCCATGTCGGCGCTACCCTAAAGTCAGTGGAATTTCCCAGGTACCACCCTTCCTTTCCCTACGCCGCGTCGTTCATTTGCCCGTTTCGGTTTGGTGGTCGGTGGCGGCCACTTCCGGTCCATCTGCTGGGTTCTCCCCGTGAGCGGAGGTTGGGTTCTGGTGGCGATGGGATTCCATCATCGCTTTCGTGCGTGTTTTTGCTGAAGAGAAATGTATGTCTAACCTCGCACTTTTCATTCCAGTGAAGCCGGTTTACTCGGCGCCGCTCGGGGTAACTCCTCGCGACCGCCGACCACTCTTTTTACAACTGTTAGTCCCATCTTCACCCACGGTGCCTCTTTCACAATTTCCTCAATCAGCTGATAACAGAGGTAGCACCGTTATCACATGAGTGCGGAGAATCAACAGATGCGCGAATGGGCAAAAGAACGGCCCAAAGACGGTACGATATTCACCTCGCCGAGTAGATGCCACTCCCTCCCGGTTGAAGAGCAAATTGCCCGGTTGGAACTCCGGTATAGTCTTTCCGAACGACATTTTCGCTGAAGTATTGGGCGCCTAATCATGCGATCGTCATTGCCTGCCCGTGTATGCGTGGATGGGTTGTGAATAAAACGAGGGGGCGTGGGCACACGGCTGGGCATCATGCCGCTACCGATGACATGCCCGTAGTGCCAGCGGGAGATTTAAACGCGGAAAAGTCGCGGCTTAATGTGCCCTGTCAGGTGTCCTCCATAATCGAATATCGCACAAAGCGCTAATACGTCAGCTGTAGTAAAGTTGTCACACATGCGAGCGATGATTTATATCTGTAGCAGACGACGCTTCCGCAGCCCTGGACCATGGACGGAACTAGGTAACAACACCACATTGATGCCTTCGCACCGTCTGCTGATTGCGGTACTTTCTTAGTTCCAGGGTGACCACAGCGTAGTACACTCCAGTGGCAACCTTGGAGGAATAAAAAAGTTGTGAGGCGTCATGACTTCATGCAAAGAGCTTTCACAAACAACCTCTGTTGAAGCTCTTTCCTCGCTGTTTTCCTTTCCCAAGCCACCAGAGTTGTCCCACCACTTCACTCAGCGGGTGTTTGGTTGGAGGTAACCTTTAGCTAGTCACACCGCTTTTAGAGGCCAATCCATCCTAACGCGCGCTATCAATTGGAGAGGTCCTGCTTTATAGCGACATCTGGGACGACTTTGTACTTTTTGTCTAGGGTTCACGCTTCTGAAGTGCCGCCATGTAAAATTTTTCCGCCATTATTGCAGCAATAGCAAAAGTACCAAACATATTCCAAAGCAATGACATGCGCACTGACAACAAGAACAACAGCACGGCGTAACAAAACTAACAGCCTAACAGCAAGAATGACGCTGTCTGCCATTCAAAAGCACACGTAACTTTGAATATACGCGCCGTGCTGGCTCAGTGGCTTAGGATGTGCTGCTGAATCTAAGCACGCGGGTTCGACACCGAACGCGGCAGTTTCTTTTCTGTTGCAGGCGAAACGCGATACCAGTGTGTCTAAGAAATCCAGAGCCCTCCACTATGGCGCGCCTGATAGAAAGGTGCAGCTTCGGTGCAATAAACCCACCAGTCAATCAGTGACGTTGAACTACAGCGCTTTTACAGCTGGAGGCAGTCTTACAACGTATGCCTTCAGTGGCCGTCCGGTGTTCGCAAATACAAATCATTCTATACAGGCTGTCCCAAATGCCATGCCCCAAGAATTCAAAAAAAGCAATGGTGTTACTCCAAGAAAACCTAGTGCGTAATGTTGCCACCAGAGAGTAGGAGTCGCCAGTGTTTTTTTTTCGTTATTCATATTTAGTGAGCCATTTGTAATTATTTGTCCAACTCGAGAAGTACTGTTGTAATCATTAATGTGTCAATGAGGCACTAGTTGGTACCCACGAGGGAAATCTAACTGCGGCATTTCCAGCGCAGTACAAACTGGGTAGTCATTTTCTTCTGACGGACAAAGGAAACGCGCGAAATATGAAAAATACCACCTCTTGGCGCTCCCGCCCGCATCATAAACGAGCGCTCTTAAATAGGCTGATTGAAAGCAACTGCTATGCCTGTCACACGCCCGAAGTGACAGCGCATCACCTGGACAATGTCAGGGAAAGGGCAGGAACACCATGTTCCGCGGGCTCTTGTGGTAGATGAAGCGCACACGTGGTGTTGATTCCTTCTTTTTCTTTTCTTTTTTTCATTCTGGCTAACCCAGAGGGAGCTTGTTTGAGGGCGTTGGTTTATGATGGACGCGAGAGCGCAATTTCTCGGGTTTTTTTATCAGTGAGAATAAATGAGTGCGCAAGAAATACGTCGCCGAAAATATTCCAGTTAGAAGCCACTCGTGAGCACCTACAAATGCCTCACTGACACTTTCATGATTAGGGCAGAACTTCACGAGTGGGATACATAATTACAAATACCTAAAAATATAATGAAAAGAATATCAGTGGTCGCTACTCCGCTGTACTGGAAACATTATTGACTGCGTTTTCTATACGTTCATTGCCCTTTTTAAAAATCTTGGTGCAGAAGTGTTAGGATAGCAATTATATGTACTGCTATGGCACAGCGCCAAAAAGAATGAACTTTTGCTGAAAATACAAGTAAAGGCCCACGTCTAGCGCTTTTCTGCGTACCTGAACGTGAAGTTGTTGCGTCTCGCAGTCAGGCGGGGCGGCAGCAGGTAGACAGCGGCGACACTCAGGATACTCGCCCGGAGGGGGAAACCCAGCCACAGGGAGTCTTGCCGCAGTGCGAGGCCGAGGCTGAGGCCGTGCTGCGCCGTCAACTGGTCACGCAGCAAACCCAGCAGTCGGGGCATTCGTTGCCACATCTCGTTGGATGCAGAATCGGGCCAGCGAAGTACGATGCCGGAAAAGTTACGCTGCTGCAAAGAGGCGACGAAATACACAGAGAATTCAAAAAAAAAATTACCAGGCGTCGTAGGCACCACAAATGTGGCTGTTTTCACCAATACCTCGGCTGCCCCTTGCCGCCAGTATAATCAGAACGAGAACGTAGGCTATCAAAAGAGTCACTTTCAAGAACCAAACTACTGTTTATAGAGCTACTAACGTTAGAAAGAAGTACAATGAAGCGCCACCCCTGCGCATATCCAACGACGTCAATGTTTTCGCCACCCAAGGCCATTATTCCTTCGAACATTTCGATTGCATCTTGTTCTTGTCACGTGAAAAGGGGACAGGTGCATATAATCTGGAGTAAGCTCCGAAATGTACAAATAAACCGCAGCATTACCTTGGATCCGAGCGTCCTCGTTCCCGTCTTCTTTTTGCCGCGCCGCATCACTGATCGTTGCGGTTTCCACTATTTGACAGGCAGGGCCACGTCGCAACATCGTCGAGACGGATGGTAAAGCCTGGTGGGAACTTTTCCTAAAAGATAATGCAACTTAACAATCATAACGACCAAAGGAGGGGGGAGGGGTCGTGGTTAGCGAGGTACTATTCCCTCCATTAAATTCTGGTCCGAACATATAAAGATTCAGCTGATGCCTTTGAAACTGAACGCAAAAATACTTTGTAGAATTCAGGATGGAGGCTAATATTGAGAATACTTGACTAAAATATGCCGTGTGGAGTCAATGTACACCCACAACGTCATAGTAGGTAGACTCCGTTGGTCATCATCGCCAGCAATAGCGTTTGGAGAGTTGTTAGCTTCACCGCGGAAAGAAGAATTAAGGAGCGAGTTCTGGTGAAAAAGGAGAAGCCCGGTGATAAAAATGTTTTCCAGAAACATATATAATTAACGCGAATGATAGTGCGTGAATCGCAGCATCGGTGATTCCGATCAAGTGATGTTTATTCCAACAAGAAGAAAGAGAAGGCAATGAACTTCGTGCAACTGGGGTTGGTTTGTGAAGGGTGGCTGTATATCGTTTTTATAGGGGAAGCCTCTGATGCTCGGGGCCGTGTCCCTCCCTCCTTTTTTGTCGTTGTCCGCCGTCCACACTCTACTGCGCATGCGCGTTTCTTTAGCCCCGTCAGCGCTTGGGCTGACCTCAGCGCAGTCCATTATAAATGTAAATAGTTAGGCGGGGCGCGGTTTCGATCTCACGACGGTCTGGCCGCAACGGGAGTTACGTGGCGTTCTTCCCACTGCGCTACAAACCCAGACGGAAGCTTGTGCTACGAATGTGCCTTATGTCCTTCACTCCTTCAAACTACGTGAAGAAGCTATTGATACAACCAAGGCACGCGAAGGTGAAACTTAACGAAAACAACGCATTGAAAACGAAAGGGAACTTCAGTCGACCCCATGGCTGGTTCGCATACTACTCAGGGTTCCCCTACTGGAAGATGGTTAATTTGTTTGTATTTTCTTCATAGCTAACCACGTGAGCTCGTAGTAACCAATAAAACAAACAAGCCGGGTACAACAGGAAGCGCTGCAGAGCTTCTCAATAGAGAAACGGGTTAACGAAAACAGACACGTTTTCAAAAGAATTAAACAATAAAAAAAGGCGCACACTCACCAATAATCACAGGAGGGTTAATCTAATCTAACGTAATTCCTTAGCCAAACCGCAACAACAAAATCGGCATGTCATAGTAACTGTAAAATCGCTCCTCACAATATTCCTTGAGGCGCACATTGAACAGCAATACTCCAACTTCGGAGTAAATGACTTCTACTTTAGTACACTCCATATTGGGCCTAGTATTTGTCCCACTATACTGGACTATTAACTCCACAAGGGAGGAGACATTCTGCTGGAATTTAGCAGAGTATTTATGCTGCCAATTACTCTGCTGTGGAGAAGATTATTTCCAAGCATTTGCTTGGGGTTTTTTAACATTACAGTAGTCCTCCATGAAGGAGAGTTTTACAAGGCATATAGCAGAGAATTTGGTACAATTTTCAACACCGCGAGAAGGAGGTGTATTTCTAAGCACCCGTCAGAATATTCCATTTCAGCGAAAGCTCCGCAACGAAGAAAAGTGTTTTCAAACCCTTAGTGGAGTATTTTGGGCTTTTCAGATCCCCGCTGAGCACAGAGTGTGAAAACGTTCAATGTTGAAACGAAACATTCGTTGCATTGTCCAAGTGGTGTCACGTCATCTTGCAAAGCAAAAACATCAAATGAAACATGTGGTAAATATTGCCCAGCAGAGATTTCAAGGAACTAGTCAGAACTAGTGCATTCAAAAATAAATCACCTCACACTTAAATTTATCAGGGAGGACAAATAAATACAATAAGAAACAAGTCCAACAGAGATATAAGTCACGTAAAATAAAACGCTAAATCGAACACACAAGAAATATGGTAGACTACATATTCAGCCACCAGGCGCGTCGTGGCTCAGTGGGGTTGTACTCCTGAGGCAAATGAGTGGTTCAGTCTAGGCTGAGGCCAGCATTTTTCATAAGGAGGCGAGAAATAAAAATGCTCGTGTGGCGATATTTCCGCAACCGCTAAAGGCTCTTAGGTTGTTAATGTTCCTCCATCATGGCACGCCTCATATTCAACGTATAGCTTTGGCTATTTGTAACACCCCAAAATATTTTGCAGTAAAAGCTCGGAATTAGAACTTTACTAGTTCATACACGTGGATAATTGTAACTCCACTTTTTTTTGTCCGGCCTAGTCTCCATAATGTTGTTCATGTATAAACAATACCGTTAATACGATCCCGAGAAGATCCCTGCACGAACAATTGGAACTAGCCTCATAGAGAAAAAAAATTAGAAGCGAGAACACACGGGCAAATCCCGGCTGAATGTTTGCGTCATGGTCACGTGAACGCCTAACTTCTAGTCCTTCCGGCAGTTGGCGCGAAAGGAAAAAAATAATATTTAAAATTTGGTTAACACACAGTACTGTAATTATAAATATTTGTTGCCTATTAGATTACACACTTTTATTTACGTAACAAGTTCAATAGTTGTGAATGTACATGTTTTGTGGCTTCTTTATGCATAATATTTCATTTCCATTTCTTGTTATTTCCTTAAATATCCCTCTCAGGGTATTACATAAGGGGTGGGTACATAAAAACAGAGCAGAAAACAATCGCTTGTCTTATGCTGAATTCTGAGTAGTGATAGTGCTTGTGAAGGCGGAAGTACAAGTAATGGCAGAATGTCGCCTGAAAGCCCATTCCAGGCAGCTGCTGTGCGAGGAAATAAGAATGTCGAAAAGTACCCGTGCGTGTGCGTGGGCGTGCGACTTGAAGGATGTGAGCAGTGCACTGAGAGATGTGCGTTGGGAGAACAAAATAAGGTGGCATGCGCATCGGACTGTGAAGAAACTTGTGAACTGAAGAAAAACTGGCGATACTGCGGCGAAAGGAAAGGAGGGATAGTTTAATTTCTGCCTTCAGCGAAAGTACGCTGACGTCATGGGAGTAAGAACTATGGATAAACCTAGCGGCACGGTTTTTAGGAGGCTCAAGGGGGTCTTAAAGACAGGCTTGTTGTGGTCACCAGATTGGGAACGGATATTCCAGTTTAGTTCTTACAAAGCTTTTGTAAGCTAATAATTTTACATTTCTAGGTGCGTTACACAGATGACATCGCGAGAATCCCAGCGTTTTATTTGCACATGATATGGCGTTTGCGATATGAAAATCCCATGAAAGATCGCTGCAGAACGTTACTCCCAGATATTTAACCAAATTTACTGTTTCAACTGGTACGTTACTGATAGCTTCAGAAAAAGCAACTGGACACCTGTGGCAGGTGAAGGATAAGGCTTTGCATTTGTGAAGGTTACGTTCCATTAGCCGATCTTCGCATCATTGTTTTACATTGTTAAGATCACTTTGTAGAGCTAATTGATAAGAAGCGTTAGAAACAATGTGTTAAATAACACAATAATCAGCAAACATTCGTACTTGATCGGATGCATGAGTCGAGAGACCGTTAATAAATATGAGAAACAAAAGCGGACCCAGAACTGACGCCTGCGGGACACCGGGTATTACCGGAAGAGAAGTGGAGGTACTATTGCTAACAGAGACAACTTGAGCACGGTTACTTAAAAATTTATGGATCAACTTTAGGACATCGGGGTGTAGGTTTAACCGGGAAAGTTTGTAGAGAACGCGTTTATGGGGTACTTTATCGAACAATTTCGCGAACCAGAAAGTTGGCGTCAGTCTGAGCATTAGAATCCAAGTTATTATGCAAGTCGTGCGAAAACATGGCTAGTGGAGTCTCGCACGAGAAACCTTTACGAAATCCGTGCTGCGCGGAATTGAAAAATTTCTTTGAATCTAGGAAGTCTGTGATCTGAGTGTAGATGGCATGTTCGATGATTTTGCATAGTATGCTAGTTAATGATATGGGTCGATAATTCAGGGGTGACAATCTGATACCTGATTTGAATACTGGGGTGATATTTCCGAGTTTCCAGTCAGCAGGAAGCTGACCCGTGGAAAGAAACTGCGAGTAAATTAGGCACAAAAAGGGTGCACATATCTTTTAAGTGTTGTTTAGAAATTTCAAATTTATGTTGTCGATTTGATACCTGATGATAAAGATAATTCAGGTTTGTCAATGATTGCAAAAATTCCGGGGTCGACAAAAAGGATTGGTGGCATGACAGTGCTGACTACAGTAAGCTGTGGCGAAGGGGGGGGGGACGTCAGTTTCTTTGCTAAAAACAAATTTAGAGGCTCTGTTAAACACATCGCTACATTCAGACTCAGCAGCCACGTCACCAGCTTCATTGGTAAGAGTAACAGTGCACAAATGGTTGGGATTTATTACCTGCAAAAATTACTAGGGTTACTACTAAGCAATTTCAGTAATTAGGTGCGCAAAAAAGAATGCTTAGAGTTTCGTATTGCTGTTAGGTAAGCATAATATTTTAACCATTCATTTTCAATATTCCGCTACATCGCGGAGCGAAAAAGGCGTTTTTTCCAAGGTGTCGAACTGGAACCGAACCGAACCGAAAACCGGAACTGAACCGGTATTTTTGCCAGAACTGAACTCAAACCCGAACCGTTATTTTTTGAGCACGCCGAACCAGAACCTGAAATAAACCGAAAAAAGAGATAACGGTTACCGGTTGATGCCGAAACGGTTCGACCCTCCGTTGCTGATATTGCACAGTCAATGCAATTCAGGCCTTTTTTTCTTTCCCGTACCACCATGTTTATACCCACTCGCGCACTTTCCCCTCCAAAACATTTAACACTATCACGCTCTACTTAACAGCAGGGGAAATAAATGAGCACCAATGTAGCAATGGTATGTTGCTGCTGGAAGCGCGAGCGCAGTGCAACCTGACCAAATGAAATGTCATTCTCGGCAGCTTAGAGTGGGTAATAAACGACTTTGCCCTTCCCTAGTTGCAACTTTATTGGATCAATTAGTCTGCAGGAGTGCTCCACTGCGCAACAGCAAAAGCCCACACCCGATGTGTGCAAACGTTTTGCATTTCATAAGTGTTTTAAAAGGTTCGACACCTGCAAATTGTTAACACTTGATAAGTGTGACCGCAGGAGCTCCTCAGTGGCTAAGCCTTTTGCTGCCGACCACAAGTGGCCTCAATCTCTCTCCGCCACGTTCGTTTTTCTGAAGTAGATGGAAATCGAGAACGTCCGTGTATCGAAATTTTGATCCACGTTTAATATCACCAGCTGGTTATAATAAGTCTGCCGGCTTGCAACATAAGCTGCGCCTCGGAGCAGAGATATAGCACGGGGAATCAAATCCGCTGGTTTTTTAAATGTATTTACACAGAAAACACCAAAAAAGAAAAGGAGAATCACGTTGTTTTAAAATATTACGCAAAGAAAGTAAGTAAAACCGAACGAGTAAAAAAAGCACCAAAACGTGGATATTGCTCAAAACATTTCTTTGCCCTGCCTTTCACAACCAAACGTCTCATCAATACGAAGGAAGTGAGTTCCGTGGTCAGATTTTGAGAACAGTACAGTGGACAAGTTCCGTTTTACAGATACAAATAACAACAGATATGTGAGGGAAAACTATTAAGGTGCGCACTTAATCCCTTGGTAAGGCACTCCAGCCCTCGACCTTGTCTTGGAAGAAGAAACGGTAATAAAACATATGAACCGTGCAGAAGGGCAGCCGGCACCTCACACGGTCTCATTCGCCCAGCGATTGTCTTTTCTGCTTGTTTTGTAGTGTTGTCTCTTTCAGATCTGCTTTTTTTTCGAAGGTGCATTTGTACTGATTGCCCAACTCGCTACATTACTTCTACTGCTTTCCGTTCCGTAGGAGAGTACTGCTGTGGACCAATTAAAAAGCGTCTACCCACAGACGTCCCATCTCATGCTCCGTGCGTCAAATTTCTCTTTCATTTTGTAACAGCATCATCTGTTATAGGATTCCACAATGTAGCACACGGAGCGATGTCCGGGGGTCAGGTGGTACGATGACATACTGATTGTAAAGCACACATCCGGTATAGATAACGCGAAAGGAATTGCAGTTGTCAGAGCAATAATTCAGTGAATGAGCGTTAACTAAAGCTTACTTTTCACATAAGTGTGGCTAACACATTCGATAAGGATGCAGCTAGCAAATTATTTAGGGTGGCCAAATAATATACTTCATTGGTAGTATTTATGTGCCTGTTGTAGGATTTTTCTGTTTTGTTACAAATATAAAAAAAAATATGCGCCATTGTTATTAAGAGCTGGTATTTGAACGTGCCAGCTGCAAGAATAGCGTGATGGTCGATTCCCTAGCGACGATTGCGTATAAAACAAAAAAGGAAAGGGCAGAAAATATATCCCCCCCGTCATATCTCTTGGCGGTTGCTTAATGAATAGTCGCTAGGGCTGGGTGAGAAAATAGGTGGTAAATTGTCGCCACTTCATCTGTTTTTTTAATATCCCGTCATTGTTAAAAGTTTCCTTGGCAATTGCCCCACTGGCTTTTGGGAACAGCAGCTTCTTGAATGTTTGTTTTTAGTTTGATTTGACTGTCGTTTTAAACTAATATATGTTTTTTTTTTCTAATTTCAGTGATTATTCAACTCATCCAACCGGTTCGCGAATCGGTTAAGGCTAACAGACCGGTTCGCAAACCGGTTCGGTATGTGCTTTTGTCGAACCGGAACAGAACCGGAACGAAATGTTTTCTCCAGAACAGGAACCGTAACCAAACCGGTATTTTTTCGGTTCGGCAAACTGTTTTTTTTCTATTTTCTCATCTTTTAAGCGTTTTGGTAAACCATGGGTTTTGGGAACTGGCACGCAAAGTTAGCTTACGGATGAATGTTTCGACCAGTATATAACATTTTTCATTAAATAACTTCTAGTTGTCATGCAACCGTCGAAACTGAAAGTTTGCTTTAAATATTAAAAAAAATGGTTTAATTCGTTATTTATAGCAGCATAGTTACCCTCAGCACAAAGTCGTATTTTTAGGCGTTTCTTGTTTTGAAGGAGTGATTAACATTTCTACTTGAATTACTTTGTGGTCGCTTATTTCTGTCATGTAGGAAACAGATGGTACGCTTTCAGGAACACTGGTTAGTATTAGGACTAATATGCTTGCGCAGTCTTGGGTTACGAGGGCGGGCTTGGTGACAAGTTGAGCTAGGTTGAAATTTAGGCAAACATCAACACATTCACTCGCCTCACTGTGTAGTCCTCCTTTAACAGTTACATTACAGCAGTCAATATTGGGGAAATAAAGTCGCCAAACAAAATATTCTGGGCATTAGGGTACTTCGTTGAAAGTTCATTTAGCACAGAATTATGCTTTCGGGAGAAACCAGGATTTCTATGTGGGGGCCTGTAGCACTCGCCAATTAAAACTGATTCTGGTACAGCTTGACGTTTTATCCATATCATCTCCAAGTCCGACGAAAGTTTCACCAAATATGCTCGCAAGCCTGGCCAAGCCGCAAGCGGAAGCCGCCATTTGGCTCTTTGTGATACTTTTTTTTAAAGTGCTGGTGTGGCGTATCATAGTTACATTTCCTTGTATTTCAAAGGCTGCGAGCATTGTGTAGCTACAGCCAAATCCCACACAGCTCGTTCTGCGTCTTTAGAATAAGAGGTTAGGAAACGCAACGGAAATGACTAAGAGACCTTTTTTTTACTTTTAGGCGGCCATAATAATATTTTTGGCAAGTTGTGCGGTTTGCTCAAGCACTGAGGGATGTCGGCAGAACGCGCCCGTCGCCGCACGTAGCGTTCACGTCCCGCAAACGGCGGTGGTGAGTTACTTGAGGAATTAGCCTGCTGTCCGTACGTGAAGCAGGCATTGTGCTGGACTGGACTGGACTGGAAAAGACTTAATTCACTCAGGCGTTGTGCGCTGTGGACGCACTGAAGTTACGTGAGCCGCACGCTGCGTTCAATTATTCTACTAGCTTGCCATAGGTAGTTTGGCCAACTGTTACTGCTGTTATTTATTGTGCGGTGATGCACTGCGATGTCGTCCGTGCGAATGTAGGCGACGAAGTAACCGTATCTGCATTATTTGACTGATCTGGGCATAAAGAGCGTCCTTACGCTGATAACCTTTCACACGCCATTAATCTAGCGCTGCCTGCGTACTCAGTGATCCCACTCGCCGATGCCAAAGACGCGCACGCATAGCTTCGCTATGGTGTGCCAAGTGCGGTGAAAACGCGTCTTTAGTAGGCAGATAACAGCTCTCTTCGAGGCAGCGTGAGTATGCAGTGAATTGAAACATTCAAATTGGATCTACGTTTCACATTGTCTATCGAGTCTGGTATCGCAGGCATTGCATTACAATATTCCGCACTTGCCGTTTTTAAAGCATTTGCTTTTTTTCTTTTCCATATTTTGGCCAGTTTTATAAAACACGTATTGCCTATATTAAACCGATTCACTGAGCTGTCTGTGTTTTCGTCATGTTTTTTAGTGTATGAGCTCTGGGGGCCGTCGATACGACGCTCACTGCTGCGTGCCCTGGCGCCCACACAGCGGGAAAATATACCCCCGCCAGGGGCTCCGTGTCGGATGCGTTTATTTCGCAGGTCCACGGGAAAACAGGTATCTTTAGACTTTGTATTACGTTCATTTTTCTCTCGCTGCTAGTTATGATTTTACAACAAAGACACAGCCGTACCGGCTATTTCAGCAGCATTATCATTTATGTTATGCCAAACAATAGTTCCATTGCATTAAAGGGACCCTGCAACACTCTTTGAGCTGTGCTAGTAAACCTGCGCGACGTTTAGATTACACTGCCAGGAATACCTGAGCCAAGTATTACACGTGCACGTGAAGCGGTGAGCGCGCAAATCGATGTGAAAGACGCGGAAAAACCAACCGCTCTCTCTTCAGTTGTCCTTATTATGCAACCCCTGGCATGGCCTAAGGGACGTCACATAGGCCATGGCTGCCCGATCGGCTGTCCCTGGTCAACTTCGCGGCTAGATTCTCCCATTTCCGTCGTCATCATCGCTGTGGACGAACCTCTTCTATGCCTCAACCTGTAGGCACAGTTTTGCCGTTTCTTTTGTGTTTTGAGTGCGCGCGGAGTTTGAGTGATGAGCTCAATACTTCCCTTTCAACGGGACCACTAAACTGCAAACGTTTATTGCTTCAAAAACGCCCTACCAGCCCGAGCGCGCACTTGCGAGCAGGCACCGATGCCTGCTTTTTTGTGGCACCAGACCGGAAATAGGCCCCTCCGCGTTGCGGAGAAAAGGAGAAAACTACCCGGCATGTGATATATGGAAGGCCGCCGAAGAGAGCGCCGCGAGCCGCCCCCCTCTCCGGGAGAGAGCGCGCAGCTTTCGTCGCGTTGTCCGCGGTCGAGTAGAGAGGGAACGATTATGCGCGATTTCTCATCGTGCGTAGTTTCGTTAATTGGGAACGGATTTTCATAATTCTTGCGGGAGGAGATTTCTGGGACAATAGACGTTATCCCAAAATACATTACTAGTAGTCGATGGCAAGTGTTGCAGGGTCCCTTTAAGGATGTGGCTAACCCATGTCGCGCACTTAGAACGGCATGCACATTTTTAGTGTTGCCAATGATCGCTGAATAGAATAAGAGATCTTATGTTGTAACTAGGTGGCATGTGCTGCAGGCAATACTTGAGTACTATTTATAGTGAAATTTACATTGTCTGCATTTCTGTTCGCATCTGTCATTGCAAACAGTATGTGTACTGTTACCTTAATCACCCATGCATGTCTACAGCTTGGTTGGCCTAAACTGGACGAGTGCCATCAAGACAAAGCCCACCACCCAACTGCATTCGTCATACCAGACATGTTGTTCGCACTTCATGGCACAAGACTTCATGAATCCTGCCCTCGTACGACTCACAAAAATGTCCATGCAGACTGTTCATCGAGAGTCATTCAATTGTATCAATGACTCCTTGCAGTGCTTCTTGCTGCCTTATTGGTGCTCCAAAATTATACGCAGTGAGCCAAAGATGTGCCTCTTTAATCAAATTGCGCTGTTAGTATAACGCCATGTTGTATGCACGTATGCGGTGTAATTCGCGAGCATATAGGTGGCACAAACATTTTTAACTTCTCTCATAGCATATGGTGGATTGTAAAACATTCGTGATGTAAAGTGTGCTCTATAGCATTGCTCACTGCATGGTGCGTAGTTGTGAGATTTAAAGCAAAGCAATGTCAAATTCTATTTGGCATCTGTGCGTGGCACTGTTGAAATTGCGCTCGACTACGTGTTCTAAATGGGAAAATTAGGGCACGTGGTCCCTCACCCATTGTCGCATTTCTGCGCAATTACTTGTACTGATTACAAGTTTCCGAGAGGCAATAGACCTGATTGGAGTTCATGAAATGAGCAAGGCCATTAAAAGCCGTTTTGGTAAACGGGGCGCAATTGTTTCCCTTCTTTCACACCCCAACTGAGAAATCTCCACAGTAAAAAAGAATTATCTGCAGAGATTGTGGCTGTAAACTGTCGCAAATATCCCTGTGTCTTGATTTTGTTATGGTTGTATTTTTGTTTGACTTTAGCAGCGCAAACAGTCTGAGGGTGGGGTAGATACAACTATAATTGCAGATGGGTGATTCTTCCGGATTCTCTGTGTTTTAAATTACCACAGAGGATAAAACCTTGTGTGGTTGTGGTACCGTTACGTATGCATTTTTCCATTCCTGGAACTGTGTTTTTCGTCAGCACTGTGTATTGTGTCTGTTGGGGTTTATTACCCACTGTTTATTAATATTTGTATTACAAAAAATGGTGACAATTTCACTTGTTGTTCCGTTTAGTGCCATGCAATAAATATTTGTTCATTTTGAGGTGTCTCTTTTATGTGGCTTGACAACTTGTGAAAATACTACAGAATTGGTAACCATATGTAAACAGTATACTAAAGTGCGATTGCAAATTAAAAAAAAAACTTTCTTTTAAAGGCGTGCATACACCAAGCCTGAGAATTATATATTCAAATCAACACTAACCAATGCATGAAAGCGTCCCAATACCGTACTGAAGCTCGTCGCCATGAGCCCCGCTTTCCAGCCATTCAAACTGCCCGCTAAAATCGGTGTCCGTGCAACCGAAACCGAAAGTGAACAGTTGTCTGTTCGCCCGCTCGGTGCGCGACAGTAAACTCGGCAGAAGGGCTTTATTGGATTGTCTTCTCTTACTAGTATTTCTTTCTCTATGCTACTCTCCTCCGCACCAGATCCTCGACGTCTTGGACAGGGCTAAAGAAACGCACCCTTTGTCTACACAAAAACCTGCGTAGAACAGATAAGGCCAAACAGGGTAAAACTGACCTAAACTGCACATTGCGGACGTAATTAAACACTGACCCTTTTCGAATTGTCTTGATAAAAAAGCGAGTACACTAGTGCGTGTGGTGGTCTGACAAATTACAGCATTTCTCAGGTTAGAAGCGCTGAACCTGCCGCTGCCAATGACGGCAAAGAGGACCAGGATGACGAATAGCACGACCGTCTGCTCTGAAATAATAGCCGGGTAGAATTCTGCCCGTCCTGTCAGTTTTGATGAAGACAAAAATGAGGCTTTGAGCAGCATTCGCTTATTAGTGCAAACGTACTTGTTGTCGCCGTAAGGCACAAATGGCAGGCCACTATCGCGGGCTTTCTCAAGTGTCCAAGTGTTTGCATGCACTGCCACTTCGTAATTACAGTCTACTGTTGTTATTTCTTACTTTGAAGTTTCCAACTTTCCTTATTTCTAACTGAGGTATCGTGCCCTTACTGTTCTAAATAACGAACTTTTACTGTATATGCAGCTAACAACAAACACTTCACACGCACTTATTCTCCTCACTCTTTGGCTTAAAATCAATAAAATGACCATGAGGATTCACGTGGAAGTTTGGTTTGTGTACTGTTTAACTTTTGCTATGTCGCTTTCTATATCAGACATGCTGTCACCCTGCACTGCACGTTCACCCGCAGTAGCGGCCACCTAGAGGAGTGTGCTCTCGTATGGACCGAGATCTTGGAACATCCTCCTTTTTTACTTTGCTCATTGGCGGATGGGATTCCCCGCATAAAACTCCTCAGCCGGCCTTTTATGGGAGGTTAGAGTATATTACGTACTTAACGCCGGCAACGCTCGGAGTATAATCATTTTATTTCCTTGTATTTACGCCACCACATAGTCATCGGAGTGTTTTGGGGTATACTATACACATTCCAGTAGGGCGTATAGACTGCACTGGCCGAGTATTTATTGTAACAGTCACCCGATGTGGCTCCCCCTCGGGCTTCTTTGCATTTACTGTGTATGGATTCATCGCCCATTATGTTTAGAGGGGTGAAGTCGAGTCGCTAGCTACTTATTAAAGGGGGATGGGACCAATTGCAGTGGTATGCTTTTCAAAGTCACATCTTCCAGTGATAGTCATCATGATCCTCACCAACATCACATTTCTTAGCACCCTTACATGATACACGCATTCATAAAAATGGAGGCTAGTCCACAATGAACGACTGCGGGCAACCGCTCGACAAGTACCACACCATTCGGACTTCTTGCCCAGAATCCCGTCTATTCCTAACGCAGCTTTCGTCATGTGGGAGGAGTGACGGGTCTACTAAAGCAATAAACGCCATGGACAGCTGACTATATTGTCGGAGTCGGCCCTCAGCTCAATACCTGGAGCTTCACTCCTTATCTTATCTTCACTCTTCACTAAATGCACTTGTATTTTCTGAGTGTCCAGTAACTACGATGGTCGATCAAAACAAATCTCTTCACGGATGTGAGCCATCTGAATCCTTTCGCGAAAAGTCAAGTGCGCAAACCGGTGAGAACAAGCACTATTACGGCAAAAGGCCGAACCTTCGCATGAGTGAGCGCGGCAGTGATGTGATTTATGGCTCAGCACGCGAGTTCTATATATGTGTGGATGCCCTCAGTTGTCAGCAAGGACGTTAGAGGAGATGCATCATGCCGATAGGAAGAACGATAGGCGCAGAAAGAGAACTGGAATCCGCACAAGTCAATTAGAACAAAGAAATGCGTTCAGTTTGCAGTACTGGTGCAGACCAGGAGAACCAGCATAGCAGGCGGCCCCTCTCTCGTCGTCAGAAACCCGGTTGTTGCACATTACATGGATTTTCGAAATTGCCGCTGAAATGTTTCCATGACTGCCAGTTCCAGATTGTTTTGTACAAAACCCTTCGCATCTCTCTAAAATAGGACCACGTTAGAGAGCGCTAGAGCAGGCACCAATCGCCTTCGCGAACCCGGCCTGTGTAGCGAGACCTGGTTTGTGTCGTAGCTAGGCCAGCTACGTAGCTGGCCTAGGTCGTAGCTAGGTCGTAGAGGTCGTAGCTAGGCCAGGCTTGGATCACGCTACGGGGCAGGAAGTAGGTTTGGCCGTGCGGCACGCCGGAGTTTTTTTAAACACGATAGTCCTTCTTGAGCGACCTAAGTGCCGAAATTTTTTCTGCCTGTCGCTCTGTCTGTGACTCGATTCAGAAATCTGGCCAAAGTGAAACAGAAACTGTGCCATAGTCTTATATCATTATCATCACCAGCCTATCTACGCCCTCTGCAGAGCAATGGCTCTCCTATTATTCTGCAATTATCCCGGTCCTGTGCTAACAGCGACATATTTATACCCGTAAATGTCTTAATCTCATCTGCCCATCTAACTTTCTGCCACCCCCTGCAACGCTTGCCTTCTCTAAAGATCCACTCTGTTATCATTAATGACCAACGGTTGTCTTGCCTTCGCTTTACATGCCCTTCCCACGTCCATTTCTTCTTCCTAATTTCTACTAATATGTCCTCCACACGCGTTTGTTCCCTGACCCACTCCGCTTTCTTCATGTCCCCCAATGTTACACCTATCATCTTCCATTCCATTGCTCGCTCAGTCGTCCTCAATTTAAGTTCAACCCTTTTAGTGAGCCTCCAAGTTCCTGCCCCGAAGGTGAGTACCGGTCGGATGCAGCTGCCATACACTTTCTTTTTCAGGGATAATGGCATTCATTATCTGAGAGTGCCTGCCGAATGCACTCAACCCCATTCTTATCCTCATAATTATCTCTGCCTCATGGTTGGGATGCGAGGTCACAACTTGGCTTAAGTATATACAGTAGAATTTCGATGAACGGAAATCGCTTAAACGGAATTGCCGCTTTAACGAAACAGTAGCCTGTAAGTTGGTTGGTTTTGTATTCAGATAACGTATTAAACCTTTCGGTAATCGGAACTAAACTTTCTGCGTCACCGTTTAAACGGAACCATAAATGGACCTTGTGAAGTACGTTGGCATGAGAATCAGCTTTCTTCGGTTCAGGCTGTTTCCTTTTTATTTTATTTTTTCTTCCTCCATGATTTTTTAGCCTCGTTGGCCTCGTAAGCCTCCTCTCGTGACTGGTTAGCCGTGTCAGCGCAACGAATGCAACATCGCAGTTCTTGTACAGTCGTTTTGTCTCGATTTAAGACGCCGAGGTTACAGGGCTCAGCTCCTGCTGCCTCGTTGTGTCATTGTGGTGCTATTCGCGCTTCATTACCACGTTGCCGTCTTCTAAATTCGGTGGCTTGTACGCAGTGGCGAAGTTGTTGCCTCTAGCCTCCGTGAAGATGCAGTTGCGAGGACTCAAACAAAAATAATTTATGCATTTTGTAGTGCACAGCGACTGATTGTTGTCAAATCAACTTTGTGAATGCTGTGCCTAAACCTCCTGTAGTTTACTTGCTTCCTGAAAAACTATCAGCTCCATTCATCTTCTAGTGCTTAGTGTTCCATGATATGGTATTAATAGTGTATAGGAACATAAATTTGCACTTACACACATCTCTCTTAGTAAACGGAACTCCTGTTAAACGGAACTAATTTTTTGGGTCCCTTGAAGATCCGTTTATCGAGAGTCCACTGCATATTAGCTTACCATTCCCACTGCCTCACCACCTATCTCAAGTCGCTGTGCTGCCCCGACATTATTGATTAGTGCTTTAGTTTTCTGCATATTATATTTTCAGGCCCACGCTTATATTTTGTCCAGGGCGGTAAGCATGCTTTGCAATTCGTCAAACGAGTTACTTAGCAAGGTAACGTCATCAGTGAATCCGAGCTTACCGAGGTATTTTCCATTAACACTTATTACCACCTGTAACCAATTTTGTGAATGCTTCGTGTAAACATGCTGTGAATAACATTGTAAAGATTTAGTCTCTTTGTGTGACGCCCTTCGTCACAGGTATTTTAATGCTTTCCTTGTTGAGGATGATGGTAGATGTGGACCCATTGTAAATATCCTCTAGTATTCTTAAATTATGCTCGTCTACACCCTGGTTTCGTAATGCCTGAATGACTGCTGAGGTTTCGAACGAGTCAAATGTTTTCTCATAATTTATGAATGATATATATAAATGTTCAGTATACTCCGCGCACTTCTCTAGTACCTTGAATGATCTTGGGAATATGGTCCATTATTGAATAGCCTTTACGAAACCGTGCTTGTTCTTTAGGTTGACTGAAATCTAAGGTGGCAGAAATTCTGTTATTGATTACCATAGTAAGTACCTTGTAGACGACTAAAAGTAAGCTGATCGGCCTGTAATTTCAAGTCCTTCATGTCACCTTTCTTATGGATTAGGATGATGTTCGCGTTCTTCCAGGATTCCAGTACACTCGCGGTCATTAGGCATTGTGTGCACAGGTTAGCCAGTTTTACTAGTACAATTTCCCTGGCATACTTCCAGAGGTCCGCTGTTATCTGATCTTCACCAGGTGCTTTGCACCCTTTTGTTACTTTCAAAGCCTTTTTTTTGGGGAAGCACAAAGCTCCGACCTCAAGCTTGCAGAGCAATGCTGTTAAGACGTGTCTTCTTGTCCGCACTTAGGGATGCAAGATAACATTCGGCGAATCTGCACGCTTAAAAAAAGTGCAGCAATTCGCCCATGAATTTTCCTGCTAAAGGTGACGGCGAAAGATTTCCGCAATATCGATCGTAAGGGCTTCATTTTAACATTTGTATACATGTCGGAGAAAGCTTTTAAATTCGCAAATGTGTAAAACATGAGTGCGTAACATGGCTCATGACACACACGGATACCGTTAAGAAAGCTGATTCACAACTGTATACAAAAAGATTGATTAGTCCCGGACACGCATCTTCTATGTATTAATTTTTTCTAGCGCAAATCCTATGAAATGTTGGCACTACAGAAGCCAATGGTACCTTGTACCAGGCGCCAGCTTCACTGGGCAGGGTGCCTGCTTCGAGCTCGTTCAGCAGCGCCTTGAACTGGGCGAGGTCGGAGGTGCCTGAGCCTTCACCGAGCATCACTGCTGGTTTCGGGAAGGGGTTGCTGATGGCCCGCCTGACAAAGGCCTCCATTAGGGCGTCCGGGTAGTACGCACCAGGCTCCAGACTGGCGTTGAGCGGTGGGCAGCAGAACAGCGCCACGTGGCAGAGCGAGAATGGGAAATGATCAACGCCGAAACGCACGCCGTTCGGCGCCGTCAGGCCGTCCGCATCCGCGTGGAAGACGCATACGAACCGGTGGTGCTGGTCAGTGTAACGCGGGTCTTTCGTGTCCACAGTCTGTGCAGGGTATGAGGAGTGATATTCAGGTCAGGTAGTCGCATCCCCGTTCATCAGTAAATTTTCAGATCATGAAGAAATACTTCTCGCCTACTCTTATTACAAAAGCACCAGAAAAGTGAAGTGGCGATTGCCAAGTGAAGTGGCGATTGCGACACTTAAAAAGTGCGCGCTGCTCCACCTTGGCAGCGCCACGTCCGGCCACGCAGCCCTCCCCTCGTAGGCAAGGTTCGCCACAGGCGGCTATGAGACAAGCGTTCTCCGTGAACGAAAAAAATACCCTATTTAACTTGCGCATACTGACTGCTCTCGATTATTTCTATTGGAAATGAAAAAATAGGTATCAAAATTCTCTAGAGCTGGCCATTTTCCCGCATGTGAACAATGCAACCATGCCCAGAACATCACTATAAACACTCACAGTATCTGTCAAACAAGCGGAAACCCCGTAAATAAGGAGACTGTGCCATTGCAGCCGGGGTTACAAGCGTAATACTTTAATTCTAGCGCTGTCTCTTTGTAAGTGGTTATGCAACTAACTGAAGGAAGATGCGGCCTGACAATTAAAACTGCACACAAAGGAAGTGCTAACGCGCGCGGGCTTGTTCTCATACCAGTATAAACCGCCCTTATGAACCAGCACATGCTTAGCTCATGAAAAAAATGCTTATTTGTTGATGAAAAGTGCTTAGGAAAGCGACAGTTGATATAAACTAGATTCTCAGCGAGGGTAGTGATGCGACCGTGAACGTTCGAGCTCGTCAAGTTCCCTGTTCACCGCCTCCAGGGTTTCAGTATGTAGCATGGATTTGCGCAATGCTGCCTCCCTCGTGGCCATATTATAGACTTTTCCTGAGGGCGGCACAGCAATATGGCGCATAAGTAGACCTCTCAGGCTGACTTTCACCCTTCGGAGGAAAAGATGCAACCCAGAAAGATCAGTTGGTGGGAGAGACGGCAATGCCCTAGAAAAGTTTAGCCTAAAGCCGTCTGTAGGAGGCTTTTAAAAATCTATTCTGCGATTTGCGCTTCCCGCAGGCCGTCAAAAGCGTCGTGGATGGGAATATGTGAAATGACAGAGATAACGGTAAACGATGAAATGAGCCAAAAAATAATTGTGCAAACACTTTAAGCCACGTTCCCTGAAAGGAGGACGAGAGTGCGTGAGTGTCCTGCGTATTGAGCGAGTATGGGCAATTAAAATTTATCGGGTATTAAAAAGGAGCCCCTTCACCGTCTGGTACATTCGCTTTCTCTCCTCCAATGAATGCATGATCAACTGACTTATGAAATTACAAAGGTGTCTACCCCAATGTACATGCTGTGCGATGTTGGGCGACGAGCGGGGGACGAGAGGTGAACTCCGTTTGTGCGAACTTCCCACTTGGCATACCCCGCAACCAGTCATTCTGCTACCAAGAAAATGGTTCTGTGCTCTTCAGCAAAGTGAAGTACCTTGTTACAGACAATTAAGGGAAGGATTTGTTCATTGTGCTACACCGGCCCACTCAGTATCCAGAAAGCTCGATGTATCCGAACCTACTTCACAAACTCTCTGTGTGACAGGCGTACTTTTTTGAATGCGTTGTCGACTCAAGCTATGCCGCTCTCGCACACCTCTCTTTGCTTGATATTTTTTCATAGCCTCGTTGCGCGCTTTCGGAAACAATAGGGCAACAGTTAATTAGTATTTTGCAAGTCCGGCCGGCCCTTGCATGAGCACTTGTGCCAAAGTCGCTGGAGATAGAGCGAATTGACGGGTACTCAATGTTTAGCAGAACAAACAAATCGTTTAATATAGAATCATGGGACGCATAAGCAATACGAACGACACAGAAAAATACACGCGAGCATAAGCACTTGTGCGCACCGAAACGTAACATGGTGAAAAGACAAAAAGATCGCATTTGTGCACAAAGGCCGCTAACGCTGTGTCACACGCGCTAACACAAATAAAGAAAACAAGACACAAGGTAGGGCTACAAAATGCTCTAAGAGAAAATAAGCAACCAAAATGACCCACTTACTCCCGGCCATGGCCTGCGTGGACCTAGAACTAATATATACCACTCCTAATGCTGCGAACACTTCCTTGGCATGGTCATGCACAACACGCTAATCTTTGGCATGGATGCCCATACAATACATGCCGGAAATAACAAATCGCGACGTGGAAGGGTCGGTTTCGCCAAGCAGCTCATTTACGCTTTCGGGGCTGGGCTGTGGAGCCTGGATGTCCTTGTGGTCCACGATGACGAGGGAAAACTTCGCGTAACCATGGCGCTGGTTTTGCTGCTACGCATATAACGTCGGAATCCCGCTAAACAATCTTCCCCCGTCAGTGAATTGCACGTCTTGCGAATCCTAACTTACTGCCCTAGTTTTTGCCTGTGCGTGTTCCTAAATCCTCGACGAGCCGGGCGACACGAACAAATGTGGCAATTACGTAGACTCCTATTGGCCATCCCTCGCTTCCTGACCTCACCCAGCCGGAAGCAAGCCAGCGGCATTCCCGGGATGGCGGAACCGCCGTGACACCTCCTTCGCCGCGGGACGAAACAAAAATAAAAAACAAGTTAAAAAAAGACGGTGTGATTCACGTGTTGAAGACGGTGAAGAAGCGGCACCGAAATCGCCACACCCCGGGGATGAAGCCGCACTGGTGGACGCCAAATCGATTGAGACGCTAAACAAATAAATTTAACGCGATTACTTGACATTTGTAACAGCTTTATAGTGACGAAACAGCAGCCAGTTGCTTGCTACAGGAAGCGATGAGAGGAAAATCAGGAATGGGTTTACGTCATTTATTTAGCTATTTTTTTCAGCAATTGGCTATGTTTCAAAACAGCATTAACGATGCGAGGGACATGAGAAGAATAAAAATGTGCACTTTTCTGGGAGTTCCAGGTCACAGTAAATAGTTACGGAGCGCAAGGAAATACAGACAAGAAAGACGGCGGGACAAGCACTGGACATCGCATCGTTTCTCTTCTGTGGGCTCCATTTCGCCGTGAAAGCATTTATTATGATTGCAAAGGTCATACCTTATTGTATTGAACAAAAGTGTTGTTTTAGCTTACCTTTGATAACACTTTAATGCTTTTCCACTTTGCCCAAATAGCGAAGGCTCTTGCATTCCAAAAGGTGTTTTAAGAAAACGACCCTAGGCGTCTTTCGAAAGCAAGTTCCACCAATGCGTGGCGCCAGATCATGGATCTGCTACACAGGTGCTGAGTTTTATCGTGTAAATCGGTGTAATTATGCTCAGAATAGTCTGAAGCAACTTATTGTAAGCTAACGGACTCTGGAATTGCCGATACCCAGTTTAACTGCACTAACCAAGTATTGATAGTTTTGTCCCAAATACCGGCATGCGTAAGCCTACCTGGTACCACGGAGGTGTCCAACGGGTGGCGTTGTGCATGGACTCCGGGGGTGAAGCCGTATATTCATTTATGTATATCTCCGCTCCAAATGGGGAGGAAGAATCGGCCATGTCTTCAATGGGATAAAGGAGCTGGATAATAAACGTTTACCGACGTTAGTAGTAGAATAGAACCGGAAAAAAACGAAACTTTCATTATGCCATTTCTGCCAAGTTGTACAGAATATTATGTACCCTTGTTACAGACTCGTAACTCATATTTCATAAGGAAAACGATGGATCAGGAATTCAAAAACTTTTTTATCTTTAACCGATTTGGAGCCATGTACAAGATGCCATAGGAGAGTAAAGCAAGGTCGTTTTATGTTGTCTAAAATTTCGAATTTGGCAACTGCTACCACCTGTGGTATGTTAAGTTTTTTAGTATTAGCGTGGTAATTACTGACTGGACATCGATGGCCCTTGCAGCAAATGTACCAGCCTATTGCGATTTACAAAAAAACCCTTGTCTCTAGAGGCCTCCTTATGGTGACTATGCTAATTTGCCGTGAGGCATGTACCGATTGGACGTTAGACATTGTGCTTTGATTAGTTAGGAGTTCCTACTCAACATCTCCAGAAATTTTATGAGAAGGTAGCACTTGAAGGAAGCAGCTTCTTATTGCTGCCATAATTTTACATTAAAAACACAAACACTTTTACCTTCTTATTTATATGAACAGCAACGTAGAAGAGGACATTGGTCAAATACTCCACAACGATAACAATATCTGAAGGTGCTCTTTTTTGCTAGATTTTCTGCCTCTTTGAAATATCTGTGGCTTCCATCATTTAAATTACTGATGATACGCACACCTTTTAAAGATGCGATTTGCGCGCCGCTCAAAGCGTTGTATAGCATTATTTGGGTACTGAAAAGCGACCACGTTTCGCTGATGCACGGTGAGTGGACGTCTTCACTTTTGGAGCAGGCCACTTGCAATTCCCTATCGCTACTTCTGCGGTGTTGTGCTCCGCAGGCGGGATTATAAGCACCGATCACGAACCAATCAGAGAGTGGAGGATATTCGTTGTTAGGAGGTCTGAGGGAGACGGGCGTGGCGCCCTTCCAGGCATTGAGTACCCCGGTTCTCCCATCGGGTATCCCCCTGTTGGAACTCCTGCCATGCCACAGCGGGCGCTAGAGTATGAAGAATGCTCGGTAGCATGAACAGATAGTGAACCATCTGTTCATCTATTCATGCATTCATGTCTAGCGCATCACAAACAGTCTTGTAGGTTTTTATATTTTTATGATTGCCGCATTAGTAAAGAGCATTGCTGGTATGTGTAACCTGTCATAAAATATTTATCCATGGCATGTCATAACTGATGCGCCAGTTCAATAATACCAGATAAATACTTTTACATATCAGCAAGCAGGTCCTGGTAGATACAAATGTAAATTTTAAGCACCACAAATACACGGACATGGAGGCTTAGAGAATTAACCTCTAGAAAGATATTGCACTGAACTTGTAAGCGTCGTGAAAATGATGCGGGATTAACATGCAAAGTAAAATAAGAAACAAGTCATGTCAATTTATCTTTTTTGGGACAGATCTTTTAAGGCGCAATAATTTGCTCGGGGCTTTATAGTGCCTAACAAGCAAAGTAAAGCGGTGCGGGACTTGTTGCAGCCTCACAAGCTTCCTAGGAGGCTTTTTTGATGTCAGGCGGAGCGAAATACAGGCGCAAACCAGGACGGAATGAAAACAATGCTCTCGCAATGAATATTTCAAATACCACTTCTTCTCCAAACACCCCGCCATGCATGTCCGTACCCTGTATAAAAACGTACTTTCCACGGTGAGGTTCGGTTCCTTCGGTTCTCGATGTATGTACATTGGTGTGAAAGGAGAGCTCGCGGTCCCGGTCTCGCCTACCGTTGCTACAACTGTAAAAACCGATGATACGGTCATGACTATGATCCCCAGGATCCCAGTCACCAGTGTAAGTGCGAGGCATGGAGAGTACAGGGGAGAGCTAGTCTGGCCCGGGTCCCGTGGAGCGGTGGGCTCAGGATGCACGGTTCCTTCAGTAATGTCGCCGTAGTCCTGCGCGCATGAGCCAAGCAACAGTCAATACAGTGAGCAAACAATCGGCCTCTACAAAACCAAAAGCTGCGCATTTTGTGGGGCGAGGTTATTGGCAGCAGTTAGTCTGTATGAATCAGAAGTCACGGTTCGGTATTGTTCAAAACAAGGATCCACGAAAAACTGCAAGTCAAAAAGCGTGTGAAAGGCTCTTGGTTAGTGAAGTAAACTAAATGAAAAACACGCTAAAAGAAGTTCGAGCTTATTGAGAAAATGTCGGACACATGGCTTATTGAAGGCAAATATTTTTGTTATAATCATACTTATGATTTATTGTCAATGGGCCACCAATCTCTCACACTGACTACGAAATGTTTTCGCTAGATGCACACATTTTTTTCCAGCACGGCACTGGTTATCTCTGCAAGAATTTTGTTTTCTCAGGTGTTCTGTTTTGTCCCCTCAGTGTTGAATTCGGCAGCCATGCTGCAACACCATTAACACAAATCAACTATATCTTGAACAATTTCTTCATATTTACTAATTTATTCATAGTTATTTAGTTTACATTTGTATAGATTTTTTTAATGATATAACTACAGCACCAAATTTTGGCCATAACAGCAGGTGGGCTACAAAAACAAACCATAATACAGCGGATTAAAACCTCCATGACAAGAAACAAAGTAGGAAAACCTTGAAGGACCCAGTGTGTAGAGATTCCTGAAAGCATGAGCAAAATAAATTATATCGAATAAAACGTCAAAAAGCACAAAAATGTCACAGCATTCATTTTACGAAAAAGTACCACAATACATATTCAAATGAAGGTTGCGGGGTGGACAGAATATATTCACACAAATTGTCCCTTTCGTGTTTGGTTTTCAGGAAGAAGGAATTTTTGTAAGGATTGTTGGGGTATTGTTGCCACTACCCCCCCCCCCCAACAACAGTTAAGACCCTCACATTGCGCAACAACGCAGAATTAGCGGAAGCAACATATTTTGTTACTGTAGTATGGTAAATGGGGTTACCTGGTCAGACAGAATTTTGGAAAACCGGAACAGAAGAAAATAAAAATATACAGATTTGAGAAAAAGTGATCTTACGAAATAGAAAATATGTGCTTTGGATATCTCCAAGAAACAAAAGGCTAAAATAAAAAGTCCCGGGAATAATTGTGAAAGTACGAATTAAAAATAGCAAAAATGAGCATAACAGTATCGGTCAGCGCTTACACAGAAATACATAACTGGTGGAAACAACACATTTAATCGCCATAATACCGTAAACAGAGAGAATCAGTCGTACAGGTTTTTGAAGAACCGGAAAATGGGAAAAGAAGAAAAAGGCAATTTTCACAAAAATATTCCCACAATATCAAATGCATGCATCGTATACATCACCCCCAAAAAGCGAAGATAAACAAAAAAGCCCGAAATAGAACGTTCGAAATACCAACGAAAATAAATGGAAAACGCACCATTCCTGCACTACCCCTTCCATCTGCAAGAAAATGCATACAGGGCAAGGAAGAGACAGTCGCTGTAATGGTATAAATTTGAATAATTGGAAAAAGAAACCCAAAATTTTAAAAACAATAAAGTTACCCAACGCCTCTGGCTGCTCATCGCCAAATCATGCTGTAAAGTACTCACACTCTGGTGAGTGGCATAAGAATGGTACGCATTAGAAGGTAATTATGTGAATTTCGGCGTATTTTTATTCGACAGCCGCATTCACGAACGTTGAAAGGGAGAATACACAATTCGTAATTTTGATGTGCAGATTTGTTCTCCACGTGAACACACCACCTAAATACCCACTTAAACTAAGAACGGAGTGCGTTTCCTCGCCATTTTTGAATGCTTCCCGAAGAATCAAAAAATTGCTTGAATAGCTCTTTAAAGGAATCGAGGCAGAATACATCTTCGTTTTACTTCTCATTCAACCCAATTGCGGTCCTGAAGGGTGGCTTTTTTCGTCAACATAAATTAACAAATCGAAAAACACCCTTTTGCTCCACACGGCGTCAGAAGGGACATCATTGGGAAAATGATAAAATAGTTTTCACTTCCAAGTTTATGTTACCCTTCGGAGGCCACCGACAATGAAAGCTAGAACCACCAAAAAATCTGTCATGTTTCTTGGCGGTGAGTTTTGTCTGAGGACGCCATCCTCACCAATCATTGCAGATGTACTGCAATGATCTTGTTTTCGCCTTATCATCTAAATTAAAAGATTGTGTTGGAATCATGGTGTCGAACCGGATTTGACTTGAAAGGATTTTGAAATGTTTTGATTTTTGCTAGGAACCTTGATAGCGGTTCTTATAAAAGTGCATGCAACATTCCACAAGGCTGGGCTTGAAGGGCTCGACGGCAAGGGCGAGAAGCTCATGGCTAGCGGCTTTGGACGTTAAACACGGCAATTTCATTTTTTGTTGAATATTCTAATCAATTTCGTCTCACAGAGTTGAATTTCGTGAGACCATCGGGAAAAGTTTCGCGAAGACTTATAGCACTGGTGTGATTGGCCTATCATCAACAGAGGTTTCTGTACCAGCACTGAGCCGGCGACACCGTCCCCGTATCATTTTCGGGCCTCGGATACAGAGAGAGGAAAGGAGAGGAGGAGCAACCAGAGAAGGAGGTGAGTGCGTGCGGCTTTTTGGGCCATGGAGTTGCTCTCCAAACTCCAGGTAGGTGGGGATAGAGGGGGATGAGCAGTGCTTGAACGAAATCCCTGGCGCGACAGGATTTCAACGGGCGAGATAGTCCAGCGATATAGCGAGACCGCGCGGAGGACACCCGTGGCGGTACACCAGCAAAGCACCGCTTGCTCGCCCTGCCTTTCCCATTCAGCACCCCAACGCCATCGCCGAACCCTGACAGGCAGGTGCCGTCTAACGACGCCCTATGTAGCAACCATATTGCGGGACTGTTTCCCTTCTGTGAGTTTTTTCGGTGTTTCGTGCACCATGTCCAATTCATCGTCCATAGCGTCTCGCTGTAGTAAAATGCGGATTCCGTTCGATCCCTGTGCGCGCATCACGTACGAGCAGGCATGATTCCTTGGGCACAACGGGTCAGAGAATACCACCAGAACTGGAATCAGATAAGCCGGAACAAAAAAGAACCGAATGGTTACTCGAACCCTAACCGAACTGGTATATCTTTGTAATTCTAAGCCCCGATATTGGTATCCCGGATACTGTAAGAAAAACGTGCTGCGGATGTACTAAGCTTGAATTTTGCGTTCAGGGTCTCTAAGCGTAAATCAATTTGTTCTACTCTAGACAACCTTTGTTCTACTCTAGACAATTTTGTTCGGGAAAAACCTTAAAACCAAAAATTCTGCAGAAATACAGAGAATTATCTACTGATGCGTAGCATTGTTATGCCAATTGTCTTGAGTTTGGGTTTTTTACGGCCGAAGTTCTTTGTTTTTATGAATCCTGTCCGACCAATTATCTCCATTTACGCTATTATTACTATTAAAGTGCAACTTTCGCGAAATCGGGATTGTTGTGGAAGAGCCATTCATTATACGTGGGGCCATTTTCTGTAATTTTTATGCTTTTCCTTTTTATTTTTTCGAAATGTCGTCCGACCAATTACCTCAGTTTACGTTATTATTACGATTAAATTTAAAACATTCTCGGAATCTACATTATTGTGGAAGTCAGGGGGTGACACGTTCGCCATTTGCCATATTTATTTCATGCTTTCTTGTTTTTTAGTTTCTAAGAATTTTCTTCGTCCAATTACCTCGTTTACGCTATGAAACGATTTCAGGTAGAAGTTTCGCGAAATCTCCATTATTTGGGAAATGCCATGCGTTATACGTTTTGTCATTTTGTGTAATTTCTTTATATGCGTGTTATTTTTTTATTTTTGAACATTTTGTCCGACTAATTATCTTCATTTACGTTATTATAACGATTTCATTTGGAACTTTTACGAAATCTGCATTATTGTGGAAATGCAAGGCGTTACGCACTACGCGATTTTCCGTAATTATATTATATTTTTGTCATTTTTTGTTTTTCTAAATTTTGTTCGGCAAATACGTTCATTTACGCTATTAAAAAGATTACAGGTGGGAGATTTGCGAAATCCGCAATTTTGTAGAAATGCCATGCGTTATGTATTGTTGTTTCCAGTTATCTTTGAATATTTTTTATTTTTTATTTTTTCAATATTCCGTCGGACAAGTTCCCTTCATACATTATTATAGCGATTTCATTTGTAACTTTCGCGAAGTCTGCATTGTAGTATAAATGGAGTTCGTTACAAGGTTCACCGTTTTTTGTAATTTTTTTGTGTTTTTCTAATTGCTCTTTCCCGTAATTTCATTTACCATTTTATTCATTTATGCTATTATAACGATTACAGGTGAAACTTTACCGAAATCTGCATTATTGTGGAAATGCCATGCGTTATACGTTTGTCATTTTTCCGGAATTTTTAAGTGCGGAGCACTTTAGGGCCGTGTTTTGTTCTCGTAGCTCACTCGAGGGGCCCAATGACTGCGGGTGTTCCGTCGTAGCCCCAATCGTCGCGGCGGAACCTAGAGGCTCCGCAAGCCAAGCGGTTTATATAGTAATAAGCATTCGAAATTCGTGACCCGCAGGTGCTTCTCATACACCTCTCCGTTGTTTAGCGCAAAGAAAACTGGAGGTACTTTAAGGAAAAACATACGTTATGAACCGGCAGCACAAGCGTTCATATAGTTAGGAACACTCGTTTCGTTGATTTCAGTGATAGTAAGCGAAAAAAATGGACGCATGTCCAAGATGTGAATCCTGACGAGTGGGCGAAGCACTGCGGATTGTTCTTACCGTAAATGACCTGTGAGATTGCTTACTCTACTAAAACGATTTCCAATACAGTACAATTCAAATTATTCCAATTCAGCCCAATCCATCTCATTCCAATTCAATGCAATGCAACTCTGAATCCACTCCAATTCAATCCAGTTCAATCCGATGCTTCTCGCGCGTGTGCAGCACGGCTCTCCAGGAGCCCTCTCTCTCTCTCTCTCTCTGTAACCTTTTGAGAGCCTTTTATTGCGTTCTTGTTAACCTTCTGTGAACCTTCTGTTCGCAGATGTTTCCATTTACAGGGTACTGTGCGTCGCTCTCTCCCTCTCTCTCTTTTTCTAACCTTTGTGAACCTTTTTGTTTATGTTAACCTTTTCTAAACCTTTGTTCACATATGTCTCGATTGACACTGTGCTGTGCCGTGAGCACGGACGCCGGACAGCCAAGCCTGGGCCTTAAGGTGCTTCGCGCCTAAACGTGGCCGTGCAATGCCATCACGTGCGGGAGGAAAAGCAAGCACATAAAGAGCAGATCCACCGCTGGTTCAGTTTCAGGCAGGGGGCGCGCGAGCACTGCAAAGGCGAGAAAAATTTAATTTGCCTTGAGTGAAAGCGATGAGCGGATAACGGCTGTACAGCCGGTTACGGCGAATCACTGCTCTGCACTTCCAACAGCTTTAACATTGAGGGGAACGGCTTATGTTTTAATACTCCTATTTTTTAGTTTTTCGAAATTTTGTCCCACTAATTATCTGCATTTACGCCATTATAACAATTGCATTTGAAACATTCCTGAAGATTGCCGCATTGTGGAAATGCAGGGCTGTACGCATTTCTCCATTTAACGTAATATTTTTGTATTTTTCCGATTCTTTATTTCTTTTTTAAATTTCGTGCGACCAGTTATCTACATTTACGGTACTATAGCGATTACAGGTGGATGTTCCGCGCTATCTGCATTTTTGTGGAAATGCAGGGCGTTACACGGCACAGGCTGGTAAGGTACTCGGCTAAGACTGCTATGCATTAAACAAATCTCCCATTCTCTCCTTGGCGCACTATGCTTAATTCAAAAGTCACCGACAATAAAGTGCGTTACCGGTCCGTAGTAGGCCAGCCACGGATCCACCATATCGTTCGGTTGTGGGTCCCGCGCCGTCAGTTCCCAGTCCTGCACATGCAAAGAGACCGCATTAGAAGGGTTCCGCGCACCCGCAACAACGGCAGCCTGAAAAGCGTTTCCGTGCGAGCACAGATAGGCAGCTCTACAGACGCCAAGAGTAGCTCTTTTTCCGTCGTGCCAAGAGTACCTCTTGCTTTAGCCTTTCTGGGTGGCGACCCTTTCTGTAAGAAAGGTCCTTCATCAAGCGCACATACTGCGAGAAGTTGCTTCTAGACATAGGGTGCCCTCTACTTTGCATAGGCAGTTTTTGAGAGAGTGTAAGAGCTGACCCTTACTGCTTAAACGAAAGGGTAAGCGTGTGTAAGCGTAAACTGCGAAGTTGTTTCGGACAACGAATCAGACGACTGTCCTCAGAATGCTGGGATGCACACCTAAAAGGCAAGCAGAAAGTGTCTCGTCATTGTGCGCAAGGAAAGACATCCAAAGGATTACTTGAAGAAAGCCAGTGTATACATTTGGTACCCTCTTGAAATTGCAACGCTGACCAGTGTGATAAACACAAAACCGCATGGTGCTTTTGCAGTGTGGTATCAATTATGTTACCAGAGGGAGTTTTACCGCTGCCTTGTTTGTAATACAGCCAACACCGCGCTCTCGTTTTATCGTGACACGCTCCCGATGACTACTATCGAGCTGCAACTCTTAAAAAAAACGATTTATCCGAGGCGCTCGCTTTTTTTGTTGATATTCTTTGAGTAGCGCCTAAAACCATAATTCTCTGTGCTAGTATAGTTTTGAAATAGCCGCTCCAAAGAAACGTCGGCTGATGCTACTTCCTCCGGATATTTTTGTGTCACCTATTCTCACGATGCCGACAAATAATTGGTCTGTACGATATAACACTACGTCACCTTTGCGAGAACAAAATGTTGCCAGCATGGCGTGGGAAATTCGGGTTGTGGGACATGTTTGACGGAGTGATTTAAATACGTCACGGATATGCAGACAGTATCAAAGACAGCGCAACCTCGGGGAATGGCACTCCCCAGTAATCTCCGTACCACGATTGATAGGTTATATTATTGTCATCGACTCGTCATGTGGACTTCTTCAGCATTCGTCATAAATTTACTAAAACTAGAAACACATAAGTATGAAGAACGTATAACCGTCGCCATTAAAGTGTATGAAGCGGAAAGTGTGCCGGAAAGCTCGCAATCTCATCTTGCCGTATGAAAACAAGCGAACGAAGTGTAACCTAAAAAAAAGGTACAGCTCATGGTGCCGAGTCGCGCGAAAATGCAGATCCAAGAACGGAGACCACGCGCTTGCGTTGCGAGAAGTTTTGTGATGCACTGCGCTCGAGCTTCGCCAGAGGCAGCGACGAGTGGAGTAAAAGGTCAATTAGTAACCCGCATTTAATCCACAACACCACACGTCATCTTCTTCCCTATTTGCTATCCTATATTCATTCAACCCTTGGCTCACAGGAATGGTCTCGGGCCAAAAAGGAGGGGTTAATCTTACAGCGAAATTGTTATAGACTACGTTATGACCAAAACGGCGAGCGCCGACAGGGTGTGTAGAAAAAATGGCAGCATCTCCACTCCGTACATGATGGCGGTTGGCGGAGTACGAGGACTCGAAATGACATCCAAGCTGAACACGGAGTGACATCTGGTTTGCGCCTAGACAGTCATCCGATTTGAGCCGCGAGTTGCCCCTTGATCATTCACTAAAAAATTTGCCCCCACCTCCCCGAAGGGAATCGTGAGGAAGTGCGAATGCATTTCTTGCGCCGAGAGTACACGGCGTAGTAATTCTGCCATCGCCTTGAGAGGCGCAGTACCGGCGAGGGGGAGCTGTCAGGCGAGGGGAGAGGCGCGCGCCGAGGGTGAGTGCGAACCTAACGGGGGGAGAGGCGCGCCAGCTGCAGAGCATGTGACGTCATGGCGCGAGGAGAGGGGGAGCAGACGCAAAGGCACCAGCGCGCGGTCACGTGGGAGTGTGACGTCACGGCGCGAGGAGCGGTGCGGGATCCGGCGCGGGCGCGCGCAGACACGGCGCGGGAGGCGGAGCGCGCGCGGGTCACGTGGGGTGTGACGTCGCTGCGCCGTTGCTACAGACGCTCCTCTCCGCTCCTCGCGCCGTTGCTAGGGGAGAGGAGGAGGAGCAATGCGGACGGCGGAAGGTTCGGGGTCGCTTATAAAGTGCATCGCACTTAAAAACGACAACTCACGGCTCAAATCGAATTTCGCTTCATTTTCGCTTGATTGTGGTGTGCGCACGAATGGGCGCGGACGAACCTAGGGAGGCTCTAAGATACTTCGCAACGCTAAAGGCGAGGGAGTAAGCCATTTGACTCACGGGTACAAACTCACGGTCCTAGCCCAATAGGTTAGGCAACTAACACTAAATCTGTCTGGTCTACCAGACACAGGCTCGAATCCCGCCGGAGCCTGTGGGATTTTTTGCAATTGTAAATGCTATGCGCACGGACGCGGACGGACATTGTGCGGTCCTAAGGCACTCCGCACCTAAAAAATCAAAGCCAGCTTGCTCATTAGAGGGGGCCTATGTCACATTGTCACACTACACTAAAACCAACAGACGCCATATAAGTCGTGCGAACGCTGTGCGCGTGCGCGCGCGTACTCAGCGTGTTTGTGTGTGTGCGTGCGTGCGTGCACGTGCACATGCGTGCATGTGTGTGTGTGTGTGCGTCTGCGTGTGCGTGCTTGTGTGTGTGTGTTTTTGCGTGAGTGTGTCCGTGCGTGTATCAGCACGTGCACATCAGCAGAAGACCAAGTCAAACGCAAAGAAAAGTATATTGGTGTTTTCTTTGTACAGTACCCTCTTCACTCTTCGTGTACTTCATCGTCCGCTGCCACCTCTAATTTGGGCGTCCGGATCTTGTTTCGTCGCCCCACCTCCCATGTGCGGGGCAGAGTTGGTTAGGGTTCCGCCGCCGCCACCGTCGCCACGGGGGTGCTCTAATTGTGTGAGCGCAGGTGGTTGCCCATACCAACGCGGAATTAGTGACATCAAGAGCAGATGACAGTCGATTTGTCATTGACGCTGTTTGCTCACTCGCTGACAGGCACGGGCGCTCGGTATTTTACTGCAAAGCGGTATATGTCTCACCGCCCTGTTTTCGTTCCGGCGAAGTAGATTAACTCGGCGCCGCTCTGGGGCTCATCCTCGCCACCTCCGACCCCTTTTTACAATTGTTCGAGTCTCCCCTCGCCACCAGTGATGCCTCTTTCACAAGTTGCGCAGTCGCCGTCGGCAGGCGGGCAAGCGTGTTCTCGTCCTTTCATTTACCGCTGGTGCAGCTACAAGGCACTCCGATACGGTTTGGCTACAGCTCCCGTGCTCCAATTACTTATGATGGCACCTTACGCTTGTCCCGCGCCTACTCGAGCTAAAAAAGCGGATTTTTAAAGGAAAATGGTGTTGCAAGAAGGGAAGTCCGCGCTTCGCTGATAGCTCAAGCCGCAAGCGCAACACGGCCCCGACGCAACTACCGTGGCGTGTGATTCCGAGATAGGCATGTACGATAGCTTTATTAGCTTAAATAAAGCGATCCGGCTACATAACTTGTATTAACAGCAACATGGAGCGCGTCTGCAAGAAGGCCGTGCGAGTAACAGGCGATATCACTGCGATCCCCTCTCAAATGCAGAAAAATACTATAAGCAGCAAGCCATGTGTATTCATAGCCGGGCTTGACAAGCTCTAATTTGCGCTATACGCCTCCGGCGCTGGAGTTTTGGTGACAAGCAGCGCTCGTGGCCGACGCCTCTGGGTAGTACAAAAGCAGACCTTCTTCGCCTCCCTCCATGTGTTTTCAATTACAAGCCAGAAAGAAAGTTGGTTCTACTTAGTTTAATCGCTTTATGGCGCGTTTGAATGACTGCATGCTGCATGAAATAGCCCTTAAAGTAATTGCAGAGGCTAAAGAAAATAATATCCGCTAAAACACGCCTATTTATTGGCTTTCTTTTTAGCGAGCTATCGCGGTCGTCGCTGCGTGGGACGGTATCGCCAGGTCGGGTGGTCTAACTTCACGATGACCATTACCGTTCTTTCTTCTTGCGTGCGGTCGACAAAGGAAACTTCACGAGTTGCATAAACACGGAACGCTGCTGGTAACTGCAAAAGGTTGCTTCAGCGGGAGCATGCAGGCGAACGCTAGAATTGCGCAGCCGACTCAGCTGAAACTGCTGGCCTGGCACCGCCTTGAAAACGAGTGCAAATTTTGTTTTGTATTTTCGCACACTAAATGATTCTTGCGTAACGTTTTACGCCGCACGATTTATGAACGGCAGGGTACATGTACACGAGCGAGTAGGTGAGGCAATAGCGTCAAATAAACAAATTAAGCGCTATTAAAGGACGCAAAACAAGCCCCAAATCGCACGCCCACTGCCTGCAAAGACGTGTATTTCTATATTTGCATAACATAACAGCCGTATACACGGCGCGCGGCCCCGAATATTTACATACGATCATCACTAACTCTGTTGGCTATCTTCTAGTGCAGGGGTCGTTGCTAACAATCTGAACGCCGACACGCCAGTTTTGTCCTCAAATGGAGTTAGGCAGCGAGACAAGAACTGAGAATTGGTCGCTTCCAGTTGAATTGTTCCCCATCTGCACACTTCGCCAGATTATTGTCAAATATTATTGGCCATTCGCTATTTCTTTTTTTCTTGTGTTCAAAGCCCCCCTCCCCCTCCCTCCGCCATATCGGCTAGCATGCAACTCGGCCCTACAATTCAAAACGTTGCCCACCCTCAATCTAGTCTATTAAGTGCCAACTGGAAATATATATTGCAAGAACGTAATTAAGCACAGTAAGAGCGAACAAGGAAAGCGAGCGGCATCTCAGTTCGCCCGATCACTTTGTTTTACCGCCACTAGTTTCGGAAAGGCAAAACAGATTTCACGCTTCTGACGCTCGCTGCATTTTGTCACTGAGACAAGAAACAAAACGGCAAGCTAACGCTGCACCATGTATTCGTAACGGCGACGCAAACGAGCACTGTTTAAGGAAAGTCAACGCATACTGCCCATGTGCGCAAAACCGCGGCGCACCGCAGCAGGCGAGCCAGCGGTCCGCCGGAATCACTGGCTTTTTGAAGGGCGATCATCGCCGATTACGTCCCTCTTATTTTTTGATCGGCTGTTGTTGAAAAGTCCTTGTCACCTAGAGTATTAGTTTAAACTAGAAGTTTCACTTAAAATGGTCAGTGAACCTGCGATTGGGAGAGCGCCGTCACCATCCCGGCACTTTCGTCGGTGCTGTAAACGTATTAGCGCTGCAAAGCTCTTTCCCCTAATGCCAAGTTGATCGCCGGAAGAGACCGGACTGGTCGAGGATGGGCTGGTGACGATGTCGCAAAACAATAGAGAACATCGAGCTCATTTTGCTTCTGTCAACATGCGATCCTATGGGACACGCGCAGCTTTGTACTACCCGGAAGTACTGCCCGGAAGCCGCTTGCGCAGCGCCCCTGGGCAGCTAGATAGATAGATAGCTACTTGACGGTCGTTCCCTTTGAAGCGGGCGGGCGCCTCAGGATAGGGTCACCCAGACCAAACATGAAAACAAAAAAGCACTAAAGAACAAGGAACAAAGGTCTAAGTAAAAGAGAGAAAACAATAAATCAAAAACATCACTAAAGAACAAAGCGCAGGACGCCTATACGCCATCTGTCGAGGTAGATTGGAGGAAGAACGGCAGTTTTATGTTCCGGAAATCGCGGGATCGAGTCTCCCCGGGGACGTTCGTTTTTTCAACTGCCCGTAATGCTTTTAAGAACTCGAAACGCATATTTCACCAGAAGACACTCTCCAAGTCCCGCAGAATCGCCAAACGACGTAAAAATCAAGCGGGAATCTCCTTCACTGGGACTGTTTACTGAACGCCGCTGTTGATTCTGGGCATGAAGATTCAGTCAGCCACACTGAGTGCAACCCAGCGGCGGCGCGGCGGCGAACGCCGTGTGTTCGCTCCATGTAGTGTCCTGCAGTGCCTGATTTTCCGCCGCGCGAACTTCGTCGTGAAAGTTCGCTCCATGTATTCTGGCCTTTACGCGGCTGCTCCTGTAGTATCGCCGCATCCTTCACCGTCATCCCTCGATGTAAACAAGAGAACAAAGACAGCGCGAAAAGAGCGAGGAGAAAAGTGAAGGAGTAGAGTATGGGAAAGGTTGAGTAGGAAAGCTGAGTGCCGCGGGTGCCGCGCGAGCCCTGTTCCCCGGTGGCGACCGTTACAGGGTGCCAGACTAGCACGCGCTGACATGTTGAGCGCACCTACCGTTACCACATATTGAAACAAAATGCTGTGTAACAGGAGGAATATTGATGCTGGATCCCGGGAAAGGGCGCGCTTGCAGTGACCTGGGCGATAAGCAGAACGAAGAGCGCGGCTTGGCGAGTGCCCCTGCTTGAGCGAAACAAGAAATAAGAGCGCAAGATTTTCCGAGCGGTTTCGTGGCGTCGCGTGTTCTAGCGTTTTATTTGCTTCAAAATAGCATTTGCCTGTTGCCACACATATGTGTCTCCGTGAAATTCTTTCTCTCAACATATTCGGTAAAGCCAAAACAGCGAAACAGCGGTGCTAAAATTTCGCAGGACGGTTGTATTGTAATCATCAGCAAATTCTTTTCGAAGCTCTTCACTACTCGCCTGTCTTAAAAATCAGCCACTACGCCAGACACTACATTCCTCTCACAATAGCGCTACAAGCAAGTTCTTTTCAGCCCACCTATGCCACGATGAAAGCTTTGCGATACGTCGGTTCCCGTTTAAGCGAGGGATCTGCACACTTTTTAGTCTTGGGTTACGGAGACTGGAGAAAGCTGTTATTGCAGCGACGCGCTTACGTACCTCCTCGGCCGGTACTGCTGTGGCGTCAAACACTGTACCGGCCCGGGAAGGCGCCGCTGTTCCGGGCATGGAACCGGTCCTCGTGCCGGCTTTAGGCGCAGGTGGTGGGCCACGACCGCCGCGCTTCTTGCGCGGCCTGCCGTCGGCGTCGAACTCGTCGTCCTGGGGCGGCGAAATACGGTACCATTCCTCCATATCCAAGAGGTCCCTCAAAGCCACGGCGGGCGGGTGGCCACGTTCGTATCCTTTGGGCGCTTTTCAGCAACGAAGCCTATCTACTGCTGTGCCGGTCACCGGATACTTGGGGGATACACGATCCTGCGACGGTTGGGTCAGGCAAAAGTTCGGCGGTTTCAATCAAGAGCGAGATTCCAAGGCGCTGTACCCGATGTAGAATGAAGCTGCAGTGGCGGGTGATCAGCGACCGTGGACGTTTAGGCGATGACGATGCCTGCTCGGTAGAGCCACGCACTGTCTCCACTTCGCTGTCCCTCTTCTTCTACTGTTCTTCATCTTACCAATATTTATAATAAACTTATGGTTTATAATTATTATTACTATTATTACGGTTGTCAATCCAGAGCGTAACTATTTTGTACGATTCTACGCAGAGATAGGCGAATGCAAAATAGGTGATTTCCAGCAGCGCTCGTCAAGTCTCCCCGTAAGGACATCGCTACCACCACCCTAAGACGACGACGCAGCCCCCAGAAGGAATTGGCTGCATAAGGCTTCAATTGGGACATGCTACCCCAGAAGTGTGCAAAGCACGGGGCGGGCAGAAAATAGTTATAGTTGTCTTAATATTAATATTAGACGCGATAGTGTCACTACGTCGTTTACGAATGGCTTTGGAACTAAGCCAGAGCATATGCTTTTTCTGCACTTCTAGCCTGGAAGTCCCCGAAACAGCGAGACTTCCAACGGGTACTGTTAACAGTGGAGCTATGCAAGCTTGTGTTTAGTGCGGTTGTGTTACAGAAAATATACACAGAAAAAACTCCTGCGCGAGGCGCCTGGAACGGCATTCGGCCACGGCTTGGGCGGAGCCAAGCCTTGCATAGCTACTACGTCACTGCGCTCACGAGGCAACTTCGTGTCACCGCATCGGCGACATACAGCGCCTCGTGATCCCAGGCATAGATTGGCCTTTATACTCTAGCAAAACATGGGTCGGTAGAATTAGTATGTAACTTCCGAAGAAGAAGAAGCGAAGTGCCAGCACCGTCGTGTCGCTGTTTGGTAACATATGAGACGGCTAAATCCATCCGCGAGTATCCCGCCGAAAGCGCCGTGCCTACACGGCAGCGAAGAGAGGAACATTCGGAGTACCGCACTTGTGATGTGGCGAACAAACGGAATGACCGGTAAAAATATTCGCACTTACAGTAATGGACAACTTCCAACGTAGCGCCCGCGAGTGCAAGGATGGGGCGAATGGCCAGCTGCAGCGCAAATTTCTGAGCACCGGGTTTGGCCACAGGTGTCGCGTCTGCGACAGGCTACAGTTTTACATACACTAGTCTACGTTGTGTTCTGTTCGCGACTCCTAGCGGAATACGGCCGCGACTACTTTTGTGATTACGTGCGCGACTACTGGAAGTTACAAGGTAGTTTTGTTCGATCTCCCACAATGACAGCGGATCATAGGGGGAGGAGCTAGGTCAACCTCCAGCTCCGCTTTTAACTGCGGGGCTGTGTTACAAGTGGTATGTTCGCCGTTGCAGGACAAAATATCCAGAAAATGCCGGGCGGCCGTGAGCGCGTGCCTTGCGGCGACCTTCGTGTCCTCGGCTGGCGCAGTGACTCTAGAAAAAAGAAAAGAAAACTCCAGCACTATCGTCAAGCGCTACCCCGCATGTAAAAACAGAAAACTCCAGCGCGAATGCTCAAGCTGAAAAGATGTCCTTCTTGGGAGAGGTCACCACGGCGGCGCCATTTTCCAGAAGCCATTATGGATAATAGGAGAGATGGCTGGAAGTCTACAATGCCGAGGATGACTTCGCATCCACCATTCACGTGGAAGAAGACGATGACATCTTTTGTGCTGATGACGACGATGAGTATCATTGCAACTATGCAAATAAACAATGATACTGCAACTGAACTGTGTGTTCGGCAGTGCTCATATACAACAGCTTCGGTATTCAAGTCTTGCGCGTGAGTGCAAGCTTCCCTGAAGTACTTTGCAGCCTTGCACCACTCGTTCAAGCTGGGCCCCATTTTGGTTTTATCGCAATGAGCGAAAATCCAGTTTTTAGTACCTTTCTAAATGCCGTATTTCTGCGCCAGATGACTGCGTGTTTTGTCATCGGTCACCGAATGCCAGCCAACTTGAGCGTGTAAGGACCGCTATACTAACCGAATTCTCCATCATTTGCGATTGAACACAATCACTCAGCAGCTCGATCAACGACAACGCGAGAACAAAATTCACTGCCCAGACGCGATGCTCGCTTATGTTATGCACCCTTTCCTTCTTCGCCGCAATACCACTTTCGGTGAGCCTACCAGCACGTCTCCTTCTCACCGTGCTAGCGTGGTCGTCTGCGCCCGATTCAGTCTACAGGAGGTAGCTTCTGGCGGCGGGCTCTTCTTTTCTGGTTCGCAGTGACGACCTCCTTCCGCGGACCCTTGGTGAGTACCGCTGATAACCACATCTTTTGAGGACAGCTAAGGGCCAAAATAACCCCCTCAATTAGCCAAGGAACGCTTTTACATCAATGAGGATGCACGACCTAAGGAAGCGCCACGCAGGCGCTGGGAAGTGTGTAATTACGCCTATGGTGGTCATGCCAACGAGTCAATGTTTTCCGTCGCCGCTGATGAGGAATCCAGAGGGCATGACAAGTCATGTTTTAAGATGGCCGAAATTTGCTGGATGTTGGCAGAGCACCCAGTAAAGAAACGGCCAACCTCCGGCATCGCAATCGCATTAAAGGAGGCGTTGCTAGTTTGGCTAGAGAAGAGAGATTTCTTGCATGAAACCAGTGCGAACTCAAACAACTGAAGTTTAATACCAAGAAGGGAGAATGTCAAGATGAAACACAAAGCTACAAAAATCAATGGGCATAGCCGAAAAAAACTGGAGAAAAAAGAATTGAACCACTGGTCGTCCTTCTGTTATTCCTCTCCCAGGGTTCTATCTAAGAGAAGCATTAACAGGGGTTGCGTTTCCCAAAAAGATTAAAATAAGTCCTCGGTGTACGTGCATATATATCCTTGCATGCCTTGAAGGCAAAAGCCAGGGGATATTTATTAACCTCTTTTACAGCGAAACAGTATATGCCTCCCCACACGTCTTTATTCCGGTACCCGTTTTACTCCGCGCCGCTCCGGGGCTCCTTCTCACCACTCCCCACCTTTCTTTCACAACTCTTATTCCCCTCGCCCCCACGGATGCCTGTTTCACAAGTTACGCTATCGCCTGACAGTGGCGGTAGAGCGGTATTAAGATGATTGTGGAGAATGAGCAGAAGAGTGAATAGGTGCAATTTGCACGAAAGCCGCCGGCGCCCCCGAACATATAGCCTCCGCCATTACCGCTAAAATTTCATCTCGCCGAGTAGCTGCGAATCTATCCCATTTGAAGAGCAACTTGCCCGTTTCGAACGCTGGTGTGAGCCCATAATACTTCTTCACCTTGAGAGGCCTTCCCAGCGACATTCCCGCGGTTGTATTTCATGCCTAAGTATGCGCCCATCACAAGCTGCCCGTTTATATGTGGACGTGTTCGGAGTGGAAAGCGGGGAGGGGGAAGTGTGCACACCGAGCAGGCATGCCGCTACGTATGACATGCCCGTTGTGCTGGTGGGAAAATTAGACATTGAAGTCTCATTGTCCAATTCGGCCTGTCAGGTGTCCTCCGTAATCAAGCGGTTTAAGTTGTGTTACCGAGACAGCAAGAACAATACAACGGGGGACGGAAATGGACAGTAGATGTTTCTCTGCTAGAGTAAAGCTCGAGACCTTATATATTTAACTCGCTGTCACGGACACACTTCGTTCGCTTGGAGGAAGAGTGGGAGTTGAAGCAGTGTCGGCCCGAACAGGAGCGCGAATAGACGCGAAAACGATAGCAAGCCGCTGACCGCCGCCTTTGCATCCTTTAGTTCCAGCTCCTCGAGAAACGGTGAAGCCCTCCCTGATGAACGACAACTTGCCTGCTTGGAATGATGAAGTGGGGCAAAAATTCCCCCGCATTTCCCCGAGGGGCAGAATGTGAAAGTGCGAATGCACGGTTGTCGGCCCGCTTGCGGCGCTTGCGCTCGGCCCCCGCAGCCCACCGCCTCGCCGCCTTCTCTTCCATCTCTTCCATCGGGTTTGTAGTATCACGTGTACACCACGCAGTTATCAAGCCGCTATAACGCCGCTGAGTCGCCAACGCACGCCGCTGACGACGTAGTTTGAATGCGTTAAAGATATAAGGCGCGTTACTCACACTGATATCAGCGTGGCGTCCGTGGCTTAGTCGGTAGAGCGTCGCGCTGCGGCCGCAAAGTCCTCGGATCGAAACCTGGCGCCGGATGCTGTTTCTTTCTTAAATATAGAGGAGCACTGCGGACGCCGACGCCGCCGCCGCCGCCGCCGGCGGTGGATGGTTTGGGGTCGCTTATAAAGTGCATTCGCACCTAAAATGTTCAACCCTAAGCGTTGTAAAGCGACCTTTTCAACGGCTTTTTTTCACTTCTAAGCCAGTGCACATAACCGGTTCCCCGCCGCCGTTGACGGCTAGGGTGGGACGCACACCAAGCTCTAGGTTTCATACCTTTACTGACGACACGTTCGTTGTGCTGGCGGGAGGTTTAAACGTGGAGATCAAACGGCTCAATGCGACTTGTCCAGTGTCCACTCAGTGGTTGAGCGGATTGGGCTGGTGTGTTATACAAAAAGTAAGATGCATACGACACTGGAGCACAACAGACAGCTCCATGTTTGTCCGCGAGAATGAAACTCGGGTCCTTCGAAGTCTCATTCAACTAATTGCCTACGAAGTATGCTCACTCGCAAATTACGAGAAACATATGTTGTTTCGTGCGCTCCGTTGATTGCGTCTGGCTTCGCAGGTCAACCTTCTTCACAGAGTGGAGGGCACTAATTTTTTGAGCAAGCGGCACCTGTGGGTGGCAGGAAAGTATGGGGGACGGAGTTGCCTGCGGGGAGGGAACGCCTGTACCCGATCTTTTGTTCACCACTTGCCCCTGATATGAAGGAAACGTTGCTAAAATGGGTTGAGGTGGTGTGTATGGGATAACAATTAGGAAAACCCACACGTGGGAAACCACAAAACACAGCCCGGTGGATGTAGCCAAGCTATCACAACGAACATTTGTTTTGTTTCTGTTTGAATAAATTAAGCGGGTTCTATCTGAGTTATAAAGCGCTGATACCATTGAAATGTAGCAGGAGCCTAGGGGAACCTATGTTGATTTTCTGTTTAACTTTCGCTTGCCCATTTGTGTATCTCGTCTTGCCCCTGGTTACGACGGCACTTCCAGCTATTCCAGGTTCTTCCACGATGTCGTACTTTTTCGTGTTTGCCGACCGATACTAGGACCTGATGCGTCATGGCACGTAGTGTTGTGGAATTAACCCTTTGAGGGTCGCGGCCTTACATGTACAGCATCGGCAAACACTTTCAAAATGGTCAATGACGTACATGTATGGCATTGTTTCTGTCTTTAAAAAGCGCGCCTTTCTCGCCAACTTCTCTTGCTTGGCGTGTGCTGCTGCACTTCGGAAATACGTCAAATTTTTTTCTTGCGCCCATGGCTCTTCTTTTATTTTTTGTGATTTAGTGCAGCGGCGCATTGACTATCGCTTGAGCATCGCCTAACCAGCCGGCGCGCTGGGTATCACCCACTGGGCGCCCGGGTGCCTCCCGCTTTTTGCGCCTGCCACGGACCAAGGGGGCTGCAAAACTGATGAGGCCCTTTTCTCCTTTTTGGTATTTATGGGTGGTGTGCCATCTATCGCTTCTGCATCTGGCCGCGCGCGCCCTCGCACGCGCAGTGGCTGGTTTCGGTATCGTCCCCTGGGCGCTTCCCGCTTTAGGCGCCCTCGAAACTGATGTCTATCTGATTTTGATTCACTCTAAAGGTGCCGGCTTGTTACTCTCTCGTTTTTATTTAGAATTTTTCTTGTGTTACTTATGAATAAGCCTCATCCATGTAACAACAAAACGATCTATTTGTCACTTTATGGTCACCCTAAAAAAATTACGATAATTTTTTCTCGAAATAGATCAACAATAAAAAAATCGCCCCTGGGGGGTCGTAATTGGCGAAAACATTCGACCCTCAAAGGGCTAAGCTCCGGGCCTACGCGGTTCTATACTGCAATGCACGTCTATGCTTTTTGCGGCCGATCCATGTTTGTCAGGGCACTCTTCGGGCGGAAATCTTTCCTTTTCCAGGCTCTTCTCCCAGGCTCACACTTCCATTTTTTGAAGCCCAAATTTTCTGTACGCTCTTCTGTACCTTATGCGTTCCATGAAACATAGATACCTAAGGTTTTCGCGTAAAAAGCAGATTTAAACAGTAGTGCCAAACAACGTTCTTGTCATTTAATAAATGGCGAATTGATTTCTGCTGAACAACACGTAATGACGTGCTTGCGAAAATGCTTTTAAATCTCTAGTGTGCGGTACAACGCCAAGAATGTAACATTGCTACCAGTTTATAGTTATTTTACCCCACCCAAGAAATGAGCGACGCTCTGGTACAAAATTAAGGCACTACAACCCCACCCCTTCCATCAGGGTGGACACCAGGCTTACGAGTGAAAGATTGAATGAATAAATCGGAATGAATGGTGAAAGAGACGTCCGCTCTGATCGTTCGGTGTCTCATGATGGTTTAAAATGGTTTTACGAATCAACGGCGCTGTTTGTATTGACACGACTTCAACGAATTGCTTGGCTCCAATAGCGCAGAAGGCGACTGGCGGAAGGACTCTCGTGCACAGCTTCAAAGGTCTGTTACGAAGGAGCGCTTTTTGTAGTGAAGCCTGCAAGCCTATACGCTGCGGCACAGAAGCGGTTTCAAGATTGCGGTGCGGCCACAGCTCCCTTGCGCACACACGGGCTTGCCGCGGGACTGTTCGCGGGATATTTCACTGTATCACCCAGCGCATCTCCGGCTCTGCGAGGGTGGCTCCGGTCTTTTCGGTGCAGGGCGTTTCGGTACGGTCTTTTCGGTGCACGGGTGTTTCGGGTCACGGGCGTTTCGGGACTCGGGTGTTTCGGGACTCGGACCTTTCGGGGCGCGGGTGTTTCGGTACAAAGACGAATTCCGGTGAGCGCTTCAGGCTGCGCGCGTTGTCGACGTGTTGGTTGCAAGCACGGAATTCGTAACTATTTATTACAGATGTTCTTGTTCCCAATTTTGCGTTATTTTAGACAAGAAGGTGGTTATACGAGCTTGCTAAAAAAAAAAAACGCCTGTTTATGTATTGAATATTATACACAAGCGGATTACTGAGGGGTTTAACGCGCCGACGCAACGCAGGCGATGAGGCGGGCCGTAGTGGAGGGCTCCGGGTTAATTTTGACCACCTGGGGATCTTTATCGTGCGCCGAAATCTCGTACACACGGGCGTTTTTGCTTTTCGCCTCCATCAGAAAAGCGGCTGCCGGTGCCGGGAAGCGAACCCGCGACCTTGTGCTCAGCAGCGCAACGCCTTAGCCACTGAGCTACCACGGCGGGTCATTATACACAAGCTATTGTTCATTATTTCGTTTTTAGCGACTTATTATCACCAGTATTTGATAGACCAAATCAGAGACAGTATCGTTGTGTTTTTCACCTGTTCTTAACGACTTATTATCACCTGTTCTTTAATCGAGAATGAGTGAGATCAACTATTTTTGTATCACTTTGTGCAGTCCCTACGACAACGGCTGCGTAAATGAGTGCCACCGCACGGGCAAAGGAGCCCGTGACGGGTGGGTGCGAGAGGGACTAAAAAGCCAGGCTGCTTCGTGCACGGGTTCCCCGAAAGCCAAACATTTTTGGGGGCGTGCCTTACTGCCAGCTTAGGTTCGCCGTGGCGACCGCGAGAGGGAGCAGTACTGCAGAAAGGTTCATAGCTCAGTTTTGCCTATTTTCGGCAAAAAGCAAAAGTTTCTAAGCTACAAGGTGCAAAATTATCGATGTCTGAAATCTTGATCCGTGCCCCTTCGCTGATCCGAACTGAAGATATAGAAGCATTTCAGGTGGCGAGCACAGTAATTTGGTTCAGCTAACGCAGTAAACCCTTCATCGGGTAAAGTTCTTTGAAATATGGGTAAATCGTTGAGCATGATGCACCAGTACAGGTCTGTGTTGAGTGACGGTCAGCAGTATCCGCCCACTCAGATTTTAGATACTTTACATAACCTAAATAATACCGTCACTTTAAATAAAATAACCGCGCAGGCTCAAGTGGGAGTCGCTTCCGAAACGTCAATAAACCTTTCTATCTGCCAGAGTATTGCACCCCAGCCACGTAAATTAACGCAACAGCTGCGTTGCACCGCTTTATAAAAAAAACTGCATAGATGAAGAAAATTATTGTGGCAGTCCTTTAGTGTATTCACTTTAATCACCCTGAGGGGGTTGCTAAATGCACACAGGCTTTGATGAGCAAAAAAATGAGCAAAGGAAGCACGGGAGGACAAACACGTGCGACGAATTATGGGGTGTTTGTATACATCATTTAACTTGCTTGAATTCGATATATTTAGCATTTCGAATATTCGGGTGTGAGTAGATGAGTAGATCGTCAGGGAAAGTGGCAGCGACTAATACCTGAGCTTGAACCAAAGCATCCTGCAACGAAAAGACGGGCGACTCCCCTGGGGACGAAGCGAGAAAAAGATGAACCTTGGCCCGAGCCATGGCGCTAGCGCGGGGTGTTTGTGCCCAGAGTGGACTGACAGATCCACTGCCTTCACGGCCCCAGTACGTTTGAAGTACCCGCGAGTGTATGAAGCGAGCTAATCAACACAGTCACAACACGTTATTCAACAACGCGTTTATAAAATGCTACCTATAATAGTATCGCTCAACCTCTGCAATAACTTTAGCCGGGCGGCTGCATGTCAGTTTGTCTGCTTGACATGCAGACAGGCAGACAAACGGACATACAGAGAGGCCAAACTTTCCGTGATTAATGAGCCCAAGAAGGACTAACGTCTTTAAAAATACTGATGGTGGGGAGCTGCAGGTGCCATTTATCTCTGATAGGAATAAAATCCCACCAAATTATGGCAAGTATAATTTCTGGCAGAACGTTGAAAATCACAAACGAACAGTCCTGGCAAGAATATATCGACGTAGATTGCAGAAAACATTGCAGATAGCTTTGAATATTAAACCAGAGACTCTGTAACTTCTAAATTACAAACACTACGCCCAGCATAGTAACTGCTAACGACGATAAGGCCGGGACGGAAGCATGTACAACAGGTGCCTTCAAGAAGGAATTGATAATGACTCGGTATGTGCATTGCCTTATCAGGAGAAAGCAACAACCACAAATACGGAATGCCAAAATATTGCAATATCTTCATCGTCATTATGTTACAAAGACACAGCTTCCTTAGCCCCTGCGGTGGCGCTTAACTACGCAGCTGTTATTGTAGTTTCTGGAAAGGGGAGAAAATAGTTACTGTCGCTGATTCTTCATAAAATACGAGAGAAAATACATGATGATACTGTAGCTAAAGAAACGAAGTAATGAACGAGCTATACTTTTTCTGGGTACTCTTACGCAAATAGATAGGCATTTTTTGGCAAGGCCCCTAAATTTAACTGGCCTAAAATAACGCAACAATATGACCAATAACAGTTGTAATAAACACCTTCGATTTGCGTGCTTTCAACTCCCATGTTAACAACGCGCGCGGATTTTGCTGCCTCCAACGCTCGCTCGAATTTGTTTTCGTACCGAAACGACCTGTACCGAACCGCCCGTGTCCCGAAACGCCCGTGTCCCGAAACGTCCTTGTACAGAAAAAACCGTACCGAAACGCCCTGTACCGAACCGCCCTGTACCGAAAAGACCTAGACCCCTACAGGGTGGTTTTGCTTCTGTGTGTTTGACGTGACTCTTTCGACCATTTTAACGGTTGCATCGGCGGCTCTCCCTCACACGAGACCGAGTGCATCCTGGGACCCCGGGAGAACGTTTCTCTGCATGTTCGAGTTGCTTTAGGCAGTGCGCTGCTACCATTACAACCTCTTTTCTTTAGTGGCTATGCGTTGAACCAACAAAGTTTGGCATTTAGCTCTTCGGAACGGAGGCAACTGTTCTGCAAGCTACTCGCCCTGCATGGTGCCACGACGGGATGGGCCATAGTCGTACTCCTTTGTGCATGTAACAAGGGACCTATTGCTAGGGTTGTTGGCGCCAGTCAAAACGCAGCGAAGCGCGAGCGCAGCCAATGAGGATGTTCAGCAATACAAGTTTATCAGCTTTTGGCTCGGCATTCACGGCAATTTTGGAGCTTCACCTGAAGCTTCTCTGGATTATATTGCACTGTGTGGCAAGCTTCCACCTGAAAGAGGAGTTTGGTAGCTTTGACAAGTTTTTATATTTCATGACATATATTTCATGACTAAAGGTCTGGCGTAAGGTCTTTCCATGTTTCGGTTTCCCCTTACACCGAATGCATGCCTCACGTGGAAGAAGTACGCGAGACGCAAAGATGACGGCCTAGCTTAATATTCTTCTGAAGTTTGACCATTGAGGTCGTTGTACAGCATGCTACCCCGACGACGGAATGCTGGGACGTCGCCAAAGGGCCCGCCGTGCTGTCAATTAAGCCACCTAGACGCAACGGGGGCGAGGAAGCGAGCGGGAGTGAGTCTACCCTGGGAAAACAGATGCGGCTCTCTTTCACTGTGTGGGGTGGCACACCCACTGTGCCTGTTTCCAGAAGGTGACGTGCTTGCTTAGAGTGTAATGCATTCCTTACTGCATGTTTATTCTCTTTTTTCTTCTCTTTTTTATTCTCTTTTTTTTTTTTAAATCCGTCCCTGTTCACACCCCACCCAACCGTCTTTTATGTTGTATCTAAAAGCTTATAATGCGTAGCCCGGACCCCTACAGCAAGGGCCTTGTCTCAAAAAGGTCTGCATTCTGTCTCCAAAAATTAAGATATCGCGGATGTTCCACACGTAATTGTCATAATAGCGTAAATAGAAGGAGCTGGCCGCCTGAAATTTTTAAAAAGTCAAGAATAACAAAAAATGTAAAATTTACGAAAAATGGCGAAGCGTGTAATGCCCTGCATTCCCACAATAATGAAGATTTCGCTCAAATTCCAAATGCAATCGTTAGAACAGCGTAAAGATAATTGATCCAACGAAATGGAAATTATAAAAGAAAAATATAACAAAGACAGACGAGGGCGAACCGTACAACACCCTGCATTTCCACAATAATGCAGATTTTTCGGAGTATACCCGCAATTCTTACATTAGCGTAAATGCATATTTTGTCGGAAAAAATTCTGGAACATTAAAAAAGGAACAATATAAAAAACGCGCAAAATGGTGAACCATGTACCGCCCTATACATCCATAATAATGCCGATATTTCCGGAATGTTCCTAACCTAATCGTTATAACGTCGTGAATGTAGCTAATTGGTCGAACAATATTATGAAAAACCCAAATATAGGAAAAATACCCAAAAAACGTAATTGCAAACCGTACAACGCCCTGTATTTCCACAGTAATGGAGATTTTGTGCAAGTTCTGCGTGTAATCGTTATATTAGCGTAAATAGAGATAATTCGATTAATAAAACTTTGAAACACTAGATAAATTAAAATATCAAAACCTAGTGAGAATGGCGGACCGCGTAAGGCACTGCATTCCCACAATAATGCAGATTTCGCGCAAGCTCCAAATAAAATCACTATGATAGCGTAAATGGCGATACTTGGTGGAACAAAATTTGAAAAACTAAGAAAGGAAAATATAAAAATTAAGCCAAAATGGAAATTGAACTCCCTACAATTCTACAATAATGCAGATTTCGCGTAAGTTGCACCTGTTATCGCTATAATAGCGTAAATGGAGATAATTGGCCAAACGAAATTTTGAAACACTAAAAATTTAGAACATAAAAACAGACGGAAAATGGAGAACCATGTAACAGCTCTGCATTTCCGCATTGATGAGTATCTTGCAAAGGTTTGGAATGCAATCATTGCAATAGTGCAGATGGAATTGGCAGAATGAATTTTTCCAAAACTAAAAATAAGAAAGAGAAGTTAAGAAAAATTCCAAATTGTGCAACGTACTGCAAGTTCATTATAAATGTAATTTTGCTGAAGTTTCACATGTAATCGTTATATTAGCGTAAATATCGAGCATGGGTCTAACAAAATTTGTAAAGCCTAAAAATAAAGAGAAAAATAAAAATTACTAGAAGTGGGCAGCCGTACAATGCCCCGCATTTCCATAATAGTGCACATTTCGCAATAGTTGCACATTAAATCGTTATAACTGCATACATGAATATAATTCGTCCGACAGGATTAAAAAAAAGCCATCAAGAATAAGCAGTAAAGAACTCACACGAAAGACAAGAATGCTATGCATTAGTACACAATTCTCTCAATTTCTCCGGGTTTTTTTTCTGAATGACAGTGTTACTACTACTGCTCTGAACCATAGGATAGGGGCATAGGACCTAAGAGTAAAAAGAAAGTTGGGCCCATCTCCCCGGGAGGGGGACTCGAGTAAATGCGTCGCATAGAGGGTGGATGTATTGCGTTAACGTTTAGTGTTTGGGGAGTTGGTGGTAGTGAATGCGTTGTATCAGCAGCTTCTTGACGTAGTTTGAATGAGTCAAGGATATAAGGCGCGTTCGTAGCCTCCCATTCCGTGTCGGCTTTGTGGCGCAGTGGGTAGAGCACCATGTACATTTTGTTCCGCCCGCAAGGTCGAGAGATCGAAACCAGGCGCCGGATAGTATTTTTTTTTATATAGTGTAGGGGGAGGGGTGCGGACTACGACTACGGACGTCAACGCGGGTGACATCGTGAGGTACTGAAATGCTCTGCATTTAAAAGATGAATAAACCACGATTTTTTGTATTTCTACGAATTCCGTTTTTAACAGTGGAGCTTTTGTTGCTGGCTGTAAAGTCTGCGGTGTGGGGTGTCATAAAAAACACCAGTTTATAGTTAGCCCCGATAGTTACCTCCGCCTTGTACCGATCTCGTCAGCACGCGTTTAGAAAGGAGCGCTCGGCATCATCCAGGCGTGCGCGTGGCACTCACAAAATAAATTACCAAGAAAACAGTCCACGTGCGTCCGCGCCACAAAAAGGCAGCACAAGACACCTCGCGCTACAGACGCCCAGCTCGCGTAGCCGTTTACCGGTGCTTGGCGTGTACTGAAATGAGGAAACTGTGAATGCCAGCAGACAAAAAGATCCCGGCCGACAATTCAATCATGAAGAACATGACGATTATGACGGATATGACGATTACTATTACTACCACAGTGAAAAGCGACGAGGTAACATGTAAATACACAATTTTCAAACGTAACGCAACACGTGGTGTTTGTCATTGATTGCTTACTTAGAAATAAATCCTCCAGCTTCGTAAGCGTTCAAGACTTGCGCGAAGTGGAAAGCTCCCTAAATTTTTTTGTAACTTTTGTTGGGTGGTGGTAGGACACAGATGACAGGGGTAACGTGGCACATGGTTGAGCATTGTATTTCTAAGGCGACGGACATCACAAATCGGCTTTTTACTTTTGGTGATGGGAGCTTGAGCCATGCTTCTGCACCACTCATCTTGATCGCCGTCTTTGTCTGATGCCCATGTCGCTACGCTGCCCTATCAACCTATTTTTCTGCTCGTTACAATTACTCTGCACTGCACACCTTCTTTGTGTCACCGCCTTTACCAGTTGCTGTGACAAATCACGTGACTGAAATAATCATATTATCGGGTGCCGTATCATTTATTGGCGGCTCATCATGTTTTTTTTGGCTTTCCAAAATTTCTGCTCTTGATATTTTTATACTCTCTTTTGTGATGGAAGCACGTTCGTTATGGTTTTCCTGTTATCTGAACAGTAGGGGCAATGGGATAGAAATAATATGACTAATCTTGATAATAGAGCTGCACTAGTCATTGAAATGTTGACTTATTGATTACAAGGGTTTAATGCTCCAAGGCTTCACAGACGACGAGGCGCGCAGTAGCCGAAGGCTCCACGATAACTCTCACTCTCTGAAGATCCTTAGCATGTGTAAATCTGGTACACACGGGCGTTTTTGCTTTTCACCTCCATCATAAAAGCGGCCGCAGCGGCCGGGCATAGAGCTCGCACCTATGGGCTCAGCAGCACCTACGGTAATGAAATCGACTAATGCTTTTATTGTAAACCGTAAAACCAGGGTACCAAATTCCTTTTTCGGAAGGTGAAATAGCAGAACTGTCTTAAGCATGAGCACACATTTCCACTCGGTAATACTGCCTAAAGGAGCGCAGTAGCGGCTGATCGGATATTTGCTGGGGTTAGGGGATTACCTCAGCGCAAAAAGGTTATTAGGGCAAGCATCTGCTTAGCAACCTTAAGTGCGGCAATCGAATAGGTAAACGACATGACCGAAAGGACGGCGTGGATGTTGCACGCGTGCACTTCGCAAGGCCGGACCCGAGAGCTTTTCTGTCTACCAGTCTGTGTCTCGCCTCGGTGAATCACTGGCCCCACTCTGACAGCCGCCATAGAAGACTGCACCGGCTTTCCCCGGACTGTAAGTTTCGCTTACCTCCTGGCCTTGAGCGAAACCACTCCGCACTTTTTCACCGACTATGGCTTAGCATTGCCTTTAAACGCCGCTGCAAGCCCTATATCGGCGTAACAAGTGACCCCAATTGTGAAGCATGCTTTGTACCGTCGAATATTTCGCGTAATCTCTGCAACTGTCCACAATACCAGCATCCTCAAGAACAATTAGGCAGATCATTCGCCCGTTCGGACTATCATGTTGTTACTGAGGAAGTACTGCAGGCCCTTGGCCAGATCAGCAGCTTTCCCAAAAGGCATTCAAAGCAGTGCTGAAATTTCTGCGTAGCAGTACCCTGCCAGTGATATTGTAGTTGAGAACCGTCTTGATGAACTTGAGTAGATGTACTGCATTAGTATACATATGTTTTGTACATAGCCATTCTTTATTTCTTCGTCATCTTCATCTCTCTCGTCCTCTATTCCCGCTCTTTGTTCCCCGTCCCTTTCCCACACACGGAATATCTGGCCTAAACTAATGCCATAAAGCCGACCTTTCCGTGTTTTCTTATTCAAATAAAATTTCTCTATCGCTCTCTCTCTCTCTCTCTCTCTCTCTCTCTCTCTCTCTCTCTCTCTCTCTCTCTCTCGTTGCATCGTCCCATTGCCTTATACCATGACGCACAATGCGAGTGTCACGGCACTGTGGGTTCAGATTCAGAGACCGAGGGCTCTCTTCGAATTGGCCGCGTGAGCGTCTTGTGTCAAAGCACCTATTACGGCTCTGTAGACCTGCTGAGAAAAGATATGTAGGTGAGCTCCGAAAATTTGGGAGAAACGTGCCGCAGTCCACCATCTCCTAGATCGCCGGACTGGAGTGCCGGCGTTCAGCCACTGTGTTAAGCTGACTCGACCTGCCTCAATGCATCAAACGATACTTGCTAGATAGCAGTGGTGCTAGGCAGTTTCTCTGGCCCATTTCTGCGGTGAGCATAAGAATAGCGGGTGATAACGATTCCTGAAGTATGACTATTGCGTACTCACAGATAGCATCGGAAGCCATGGGCGTGTTGCACGGTGGTACCGAAAGAAAACTCGTTTGAACAACCCTGTAAAAATAATCCAGAAAAACTGCATTTTCAAATTCAAACTTCTTGCCAAAACCACTAAAGTTTCTCCTAAAGAAGTGATGGCATTGACAAACACGCGAGCCATTATACACGTACTCAGAAATATTAAACATCGTTCAATAACATGGCAAGTTAATTTCACACCTTTGGAAACGTCACCGTAAAGGGAAAGGAGCATGCACAAACCACACCGCTTCGGAATTCATTTTCCTACTAAATACACATAAGCAGAACGCACCCAGAGTAGTCAAAACAGGCGTATAGTACTAAAAACTTTATGCTTCACAAGTAATTTCACAATGTTTACAAAATATTTCACTGTTCCTTTCAATGGACACTGAATTTGTCCAACTTCTTTTTGTGTTTGCATTGCATTGACTGGCTGAAATGAACACATATTTCGTGGTTCATAGAGTCGATAAAGCAGTACTTATTTATAATTATAAAGCCTAGAAGAATAAACAATGATATGTGGCCTCAGATAGAACTGACGCGGATTCGTCTTGCGATGTGATTGGAGGACGTCCAATATATAAAATTTAACGCATACAGACTTTCATTGTGTCAATGTTATTTTTGCTTGGGGAGAACTTTTAGTACTATTGGCAACAAGCACATGTTCGTTGGTTGCGCGTTGCCATGTTGTTGGCTGTAAAATAGGCCAGTCAAGCGTGCCAGCCCCGGTTAGTATACTAACCTTTACTTACCAAGGCGTACGGTGTGGCGGCACGCCATCCGTGCCATTCGAGACGCGCAACTGCTAGGTGATTCGCCCCCAACTTGAGAGCTTGCCTGGCTTGTCTCTGAGTCCTAACAGGCGCGTTCGCACCAATCCGACAGTTTGCTGATTCAGTTCTGTTCCCTCAAGCTTTCGGTGATGATGTAAACACCCCACCAACGGGAACTCACCTGCACCTAAGTGACTCTTTGAACGCAGTCTGCCAACTAACCCGTACAGGAATGAAGGTTTCAGCGCAAAATGATGAATTCAGTATAAAAACATCAGCTTTATGAAAAGAAATCAAATGCGCAAATAAAAGGTTATCGAATACTGGAATCTGCTCATTATGGTGCACTACAGCTAGTGCTTCAGACCACTCTTTATACCACAATATTTTTCTTTAGTGGATGTAAATGTTGCAGATATTATACAAAACAGAACTAGAACAACCTTATAGCAGCTACTATTCGGCGCAAGTCAAAACTCTGCAACTGATACACGCGTCCAACAGATGCAACCACTTTGGTGGACCACTTTGCGCCGCACAATACTTCGCACTAACGCAGCCTGCCTCACAAATAGACTTCGATGGGCGAGCGAGTCCGCATGCCGGAAAATCATTTGACAATTTTACAATCTACGCAATTCAGTATCAACAAATTTATGACCGGTTGCTCCATGTTTTTTTTTTCAACAGTCCGTTCTAAAACATCCGTGCAGAAAAGAGAGTAATGACCAATGGTTTCAGGGTGATGTCAAACGTGACAATTGTCGGACCACGAAATACACATTCTTTTTTTGCAACTGTTCTCACTGGGAGTGCTGATGTATGCAGCTTCAAGAAAAACGTTTTTTTGCGCCCCCCAGATTCCATAAATACCTTATCACCAGCTGTGGTAAGATATTCCCATTTGATAAGTATACACATTTGTTTTATAAATACATTAGGTGGCATGGATCCCGTGAAGCCGCTTCTGTTGGCTTTTTGTCCGCGCTCCTGACATCTGTATTTCGATGTCGAATAAACTTGACTTGACTGCGTTCCTTTGGCAGAAAAGCGATATCCGAAATTTGTGGTCGTACTGCCGACTGCTCCTGCGAAAAAAGTGTTTCCTGTAGCTAGGTTTTAAGTTTTACAATAAAAGTTCGTTTAGTTGATTTGAAGGTGCCTGTATTATTATGTTGAATGTTCTCCCAGCTCCAATTTGTCTTTGATATTCTACCAGCGTACCATTCACACAGGCATATGCCACTTACAGCTCAAGTAAAGCGAAGCCAGCAAACCATCGTAAGCCAGCCTACGTATGGCACGTGCGCTCGTGTAGGCCTACATTGACTTCATCGACTATTCAAGTCAATGAAGTCAATGTAAGCTTACACAAAATGGTGCAGTCAAAAACTAACAAAATAAATGTACATCCTTTCTTTCACAAGTGTTGTTCTGGCTTAGTTCTAAATGACCGAACGAAGTGCAGTGACCCGCCAGCACCCGGCCGTCTGACTGTTGCAGGTTCCACGAGCCGTGCAGTAGGTGCAGTGAGCCTGAGTCTGCAAGAGTAAGCGTTATACGAAATGTCATATAAGTCAGCAAAGAGAATGCAGAGAGGCGGACAGCACTTTACAATTGATTTTTCTTCCAAATAAACTCGCGTAAACACCCGCAGAGTAGTGAAAACACAATCTCGGGGCTCCAGACTTCCACTTGGACAAGTAATTCCACAATGTTTACAAATCACTTGCTTCTTTTGAAGGACATTAGACTTCCATATACAAGGTGAGGTGTATGGCGGAACATAACAAGTTCTCTGTATATATTGGTGGTCACCCCTGTTATTAGGGGGGCATGCTCTGCCCTCCCGCCCCCCCCCCCCTCACAAAAAAATTGTTCTCCGTCCCATCTGGGATTTTAAATGTTTTGTCGCGTATTTCGTAACCCTCGGTCAGCACCGTGGATAAAGAAACACTTAGGCGAGGCCCTGATGTCTCCCCTACCGAAGCCAGAAATGCCATTTTCTCAGGTCGCCTATTTGTTTGTATAGTGTGCGCAAACCACCTCCTCCAACGTCGGTCGCTCCTCTGCTGTCGGCTCCATTCGCAAAGGCAAGACTATAAGCGCACCCCACAGTGTGGGTACGGGTGTTGTGCAAGAAAGAGTTCTGAGCCCGCTCGTATTTAGCGCGGTGTTTATAAGCGGCACAATTCCACAGCAAAACTCCAGACCTCTGGCCACTGTCAGAATCACGTGCGTGTCACCGAAAGTTTTTACCACCACCAACCACGACAATTTTTCTTTGATAGGTGGTAAACTGCAGATATAATTCACGTGTGAGCGACAATTATTCAGGGTCGGAGTTGTAGCATACCCATTTGATAACAATATTGGGAAGGGTCAGGTGCTGCCCTGGATAGCTCATTTTTTATTGAGAGAAGCAGCACAACACCCATCAATTTTGCAAAAAGAATTCGAGGAGTGACCAAGGATATTTATGAGTTCCTCTCTAACTGTTTGCAAACACCAATTAAGGGCGACAGCAACCACATACGCTTTCACTAGAAATTAGAAGTAACACCTATATTTTAAACCTCTCGAAAAATATTAACCCAGACCTTCTTGAGGGGAGGAGAAAAGCCAGAGCCATGGCAATCGGCAAATGGGATCGCAAAGACTCCACAGCTGCCTACACTGATGCCGTCCCATACGAGTGACACCGATGAGTAGCGGAAAGTAGCGATCGCCTTGTCTATAACCCAAACCACCGCGGTTACGGCAATCAACTGTTGTCAACCGGCATGCAGAAGCTACGCAGCTGGAGCAGTTTCTCCAATAGCACAGCGCCTGCTGAGAAAGACCCCCCCCCCCCCCCCCCCCCCCCCTCTAATGCGGTCAGAATCAAGTGGACCCCTGCCCACTCCAATCTTCTGGGCGAGAACGGAGTGGGCAGGGCCAATGCATTTGCCCGCGCTCTCGGCAACCGGGCCTCAGAGGAGAACAGTTTAACGCCGATTGAGACTTACCACGAAATTCCACAGAATTATAGACAAGGTAGGAGGGCTTTTCCCTCCCGCTCAACCCAGCTTGTCTAAAACGCAGGAAAACACATTAGGACAAATTAAAAAAAAGACGTTCCCAAACCTTGTAGGACTAAATAACCTATCCCCTACACAATATTTCCCGGAGTGCTTTTTGCGGCAATTCAGCCAGATTATATTACATCATCTCAAACTGCGACTGCAACCTCGAACTTCCCCCATTCCCAGCACTTCCCACAAGCCGTCACAGAGCATGTTATCCAGCTCGAGCCTCGACGACCAGATTATCTTGGTTGACCGAACGGCTAGCGCCAGGATTGCCCATAGACTTCCGGAATTGTAAGCCGTCCCAAAATTTATTTTTCCCATTAAAGCTTCCTCGCCTCCTTCGTATTTGTCGGATCAGCCTCTGAAGGCACAGCGCTGAACGAATTTTTCGCGTGGGATGCAGTTGTCAATATTTTATCCAGCCTGTGTGTGTAAAACGTTTCTCGTGACTCGGTTACTTTGCGTTTTCTGTTATTGCTCTATTCGTGGCGCAGAATGCCGGCTTTTCTTCGGGTTTTGAATTCGCGTATTTTGTCTTCGCTTAGTCAGTCTATGCAGCGGTATATCGTTTTTATGAGGTTGGTGAGAGTGAAATTTGTGCTGCTTCATCTATTTCCTTGGCAGCTTCTTTGTTGTTGGTGGTTTTTGTGGCTGAAGTGAAAGGAAACAAAGTGTACTCGGGTTATATTAAACTCGAGAAGGAGCTCACCTGCATAGAAACCAGTGCTGCGGATGAGTAGTAGAAAGAAAATTAAAGGATAGCGGAAAGTGTAAAAGAGATAGAGCAAAATAGACGAACAAAAATCGTTTGAGTTGGTTAGCACATCAGTTATCTGGGCAAGGCAATCAGTAGCACGGGCGACCAGGCTACAATAGTGGAGGAGCTGGCCCAAGACTTCCCGGCGGCAGGCCCCTTCGTGAGTAGTAGGACATCCATATTGACCCAGGAATACCGTATACGCTGGAGCGCTCTGTAAGGCTCAGCCCTCGGCTGTATGCGTGTGTTGGGGAGGGCAGTAGCAGATGAGGTGCTCCAGTGTCTGTTTACAGATAGTACCGAACGTGGGGGGGGGAACTTGCACTCATGTCGGGGGAGGCCCTCCCCAAGATGCAGCATTCGAGTCACATGCGGACGACGAAGACATCGGGCTTCCATGCTCATGCGCCGAGGCAACGGTGCAGCCTAAGGCTGCTCACAAGCCGGGGGAGGGGTCGGAGTTGGAGTGCATCTTCTGCACTGTGCGAGAGAGTTTGGTGGTTGCGTCGAATACTATGGTGACGTCCCAAGAGACGGGTCTCGGGTGCGCTCCTGGTGGGCCTTTCTGGCCAGGGCTGCAGCATCCTCATGGTCCTGGAATGCACGCAGTGGCCAGGCACCAACCGTAGGTTCAGGCCGCTGTCTCGCGAGGCCACCATGCGCATCTTCGCCCCCTGTGCGTGTCGAGTTGCCGCTGCTCCTTGTGAGCTGGTTGGCCGTGTGCAGAAACATACGGGCAGTGCCTAAGCCCGGGAGCATAAACACCCAGGGGTGGCCCCGGGGCACTTCATTTAGGTTGGTTTGATCGCCAGATGCAAAACGGCCACCTCTGGCAGTTTGGAAGTGATTGGGATTGGCACGCGGCACCTCCCGCTGGTTCACTGCTCCGGCAAGAACGCATACAACCACCGTGGTGTATGGCCCTCCACAGAGGACGTGAGGGGAATAGGCCTGCAGGGGCGGGTGGCAAGGTGCTTGTGCTTCTCCTTTCAGGGTGGAGGTATCAGGCAGGCGAGGAGAGCGCGTACCATCCGGTATAAGCGCCATGCCACCTGGTGCTGAAGCAGTTGCCTCAGGGATCGCCATTTCCCGCACCCCATTCATCAGATGTGAGCTTGTATCCCCGGGGTAATTTGATCGCCGCAGCCATGTGGGGGAGAATAGTGAATGAATGAATAGTGAATAGCCCACGTTCTTTACGGCCCGCCACCAGGGAAGAAGCGGCTCTGTGGAGTGTGATGGGCAGTAGTTTGGCCTTTTTGCAGCCCTCCAGCTCTCCGGGTGGGAATCACGGCCTGCCCTTTGGTCACCGAAAGCTGGGGCCACAGAACTAGAGGAAGACCGCCACCGCTCTGAACACCTTCTGGAAGCACACGTTAAATGCGTGGAAGTCTGTGATAGAACATTATGTCCAGAGCGACACGTGCGTCCACTCCAACATCGACGGGGTGTCGCAGCCCGACTGGGGTGAAGTCGAGGAGCCGAGCCAGCACCAGGTGGAATGGGAACGGGCAGAACACACCCACCTGGGGCACCCCAGAGGGGTTATCTTGAGGGTTTCTGGTCACCCAGCCGACCTTCACGCAAAAGATTCGGTCCCGCAGGAAAGGCCAGACGTAGCCAACGAGGTGTCCTACCACACCCAAAGTATCCTGGACCTCCAGGATCGCCGCGATTGAGGCGCGTAATAGGCCAAACGCATGTCCACCAGCAGCAGAAATGCCGCCTTTATCCATGCGGGGTCTGCTGCATCATGGGACGACGTCCACCAGGGAGTCAGCCGTGCTGTGGTGCCGTCAGAAACCGCTCTGTTCTTACTGAAAGTCGCAGAACGATGCTCCGCGAATCCACTGGAGACAGGCCGTGACTGCACTGTCTGTGACTTTACCGGGTTCCGTAGGGGGCTCGAGTCCTGCCAGCTAGGTTGGCAGGAGGATTCCCGTCTGCAATACCCAGTTGATCTGCCACAGCATTCACCCATGTTTCGCAGCATCTGGTACGTCATTCAGCCCGCTTGGGGCAGCTGTTCAGGCAGCCTGCATCTCGTGGATCGTGATCTCCGTGGAGCAGATGGACACCACATACCGTCGTGTGTGGTGGCTGGTGCCACAGACAGCAGGGCATCAGGAACGGGAGGCGGAGCTTAAGCATCCAAACCAAACTGGTTGGTGAGCAGCTCCACCTTGGCCCTTTTACAGATTCCAAGAGAGCTGGCGACCACAATCAGATGGTGTCTGATGAGGGTGGTAGGCCACAGTAGACATTTGAAGGTAGGATAAGCTCTTTCCGGATCCTTGCTATCTGTGGTCGATAGTAGGCTTCTGCTGCAGCTGGATACGGCATGCCCGAAGCCGAAGCTGCTTCAGGGGAGTGCCGTGGAGAAGGGCACCCCCCTTCCCAGTGTGGTCTTGGCGCTCTGCACGATTACTGGGAGCAAAGTGGCCTCTGCGTACTATGTACGTCTGGCCATCTTGTTGAAGTCTACCCAGTTAGTGACTCCGCAGATTCTGTGTTGTCTCGATTGCGCGGGTTCCTGGGATTGACCAGGAAGGGGTAGTGGTCATACCAGCCAAGTACGGGGCGCCGGTCTCCCAGAAGTAGGACGCAACTCCGTCACCAGGGTCCTGTCGGCAGCTGCCCCGTGCCGCCGTGGTGACAAGGGCAGACGGCGGTGGGACTTTACGTTTGCTCTACGGTGCTACTGTACGGTGTTCTGCACACCCGAAAAATGAGATTTTCTGTTGACGCTGCAATGCGTATGTTTCTCGCAAGCTCGGTTCCCAATCGATTGCTATAGGTCATGTTGTTGAGCTCCACATTAGTCATCTTAAAAAGGGCGGCAGCGCTGGTAATGCGACTGGTTATGAAGGCATGTACCAAGCTAACAAATGCGGCTTTTTTTACCGCCATGGGATTCATTAAAAAATTTCTCCCACCTCCCCTCGCGGGAACCCCTGTGTAGGTGCGACGCATAGAGGGTTGCGTTGTTGTTTCCGTTAGGTTGGTTCTCCCATCCCGTGAAACATGCCGTGAACCCCCTGCCGCGGCTATGACGCAACGTGGCGCGGCTATGATGCAACACAATCTAACACAATCCACTTTAATCCAATGCAATCCAATCCAATCCAATCCATTCCAAGCCAAGGCACGCCAAGCCAAGGCAAGCCAATTCAATAGAATCCAATCCGATGCCCCTCGCGAAAGAGTGTTCGCTATCGGAGAGGAGAGGGGGTGAGCGGCAGAGAGCGCAGCTGGCGCGGCAAGGAGAATGGGGGAGGGGTGTGGACGGACAACAACAACGCCGTATGGAGGGACAAGGCGAGTGAATGAGATGCAGTCGCATCTAAAACTCTGGGTATGGCCTTTCCCACCTGTGCAGCGCTAGACTGCAGCGAGCGCGTCGTGGCGGTATCAGCCTTGCCGGCTGATATGTATTCAACCCACTATAAAAGTCTCATTAGCTTGGAAGACTATGATGTTCATATAAATCTTCAGTAGTCGTCCTGCATCCGATGAAAAAGCATGTCTCGTTTTTGTTGAGAGCAAACTAGGCAATTTTAATAAAGCATTTCGCGTTTTTTAGAGAAAACGGGGCATTGGGTATAGAAGTAATTGTGCATCATGCTCACTGCTTGGTGTAAGTGATCTTTGATGTGGGAGTGGCTAGATGCAGAAGTTAAAATAGTAGTGTCATCGGCGGAAAATCTGTATTTTATAGTACTAACGTGATTCAGAAGTGGGGCCGCTTGACAGCGGGAACACTAAATACAAATTGGGAGGAAACAGAACTTTGTGGGGCGCCCCGACTGGCAATGGGAATACTGGCAGGCTTCACCCATCCCGGCGCACATTCAATTAACACGTCACGAAACCACATGCCAGCACACGGAGCCACAAAACGTGTCACTGCAATGGGAACAATCAGCCATCACGTACTTCTTCGAGTGCCAATGATAAAAAACAACCATCTAATACCCTCGTCCACAGGATATTAACTGGTCTAATAGTCTGTGGCGCACGGAAGCAAATGGTGGGGTTAGTTGTGCGCATACCCGCATTCGCAGCAAATAATACGTGTATGTGGGGATATAGGTTGGATACTGATCGTATAAGAATATTGAAATCACTGTATTCAGTCGAAGAACACCGAAGTCGGATTTTCGCAGGGCTGCACCGGTATCCCTGATGCCGTAGTACATCGCCAGCGTCCACCATGCCCTAGAAACTATTAAGCAGTGGTACGCCACTCTATCGACACTTCAGCGCCCTCATGGAGTCGATATCATCAAAGTCAAACTTCACCACTATATCAAATTCAGCCTTCATCGCACGTTACCCACATTTGCACTGTTACAGCGGCCCGTCTACCTTCGTAAACCTTTATTCAGGCAACCCTATTACCCCATAAAGTCTTACACAATTCTCCTTCGAATGGCGTTCTTGAAAAGCAGTCCAGAGCGTCATTCCCTTTCTAGTCAGCGCAGGCTGTGCACTTCCTGTTAAACTAGTGTCCTTTACTTGTTAGCTTTGAACACTGCCGCAATATTCTTGGTCAACTGCTAAAGGACCCTTTCTGTTTAGCCTTTGAGGCTAGCGTCGCGTCTTCTGGTGTATTCTCTTTTCGAGACTCTGCCATTGTCTTAGTTTTTATTCCCGAGAGAACTCATTGAAAAATACTCCTTAGATAAATTACACGATTTTGTAGGTAGTCAAGCACCATTACATGTAGGTAGTTAAGCACCATTTAGGCCGGTTTAGATGGGGATTGCAACCTCACACCACGATTAATAAAAGTTCCGCATCGCACCAGACGTGCCTTCCTGCACTGACTTCGCCAGTTCAGAAATGAGTACCTGGTCCAGAGCTGAGGGAGCGCCTTTGGAGTACCAGTTTGGCTTTCCAGGCCCCACATAACCCTATTTTCCCAAACCTGGCATGGCGCGCTACGAATAAAGATTTGCCGCTCACTCTTCACGCCAAACAAGCCCATAAATGCGGCATATCTGGTTCGTCGGGGATACATACCCAGAAGCTGTTTTCAAGCTGCCATAAACTCTCACGCCACGTCATCGACCCATCTTTCCTGATAGGCTTCCAGCCTTTCCTCCAAATGTCCGTGTTACCTCTACTGTTCCCAAGATAAGTGTAAAAAAAGGTTAATAAACCAAGACGAATATTTCTTTAGTAATTGAACACAAGTTTTCATTACTCTTGTTACGTCGTGTCAGTACAGAGAACACAAGAACCATGGCAAATAGTTACGCATTGTATTTTCAAGGCGATGTCATTTCTGCGGATACTGACGTTAAAGGAGTACTGGCACCAAATTTTGACGCCTAAAATGATATAATTCGCTTCATTAGTTTGTGCAGAAAGTTTTGCAGCGATCCGAGGCCGAAATCACATCTAAAATCGATTTTGATTGTCCCGGCCGCGAGCTTCCACAAATCGGCAGCACTAGCGAAATCGCTTTCGGCGTGACGAAACATCGGCCGGCGTGTCTGGCCGGTTCAGGGTGACGTCATATAGTCGTTTTCGGAACCGGAAACGATATCCTGCTCTGTTGTTGTCCGTGGTATTCGTTTGGGCAGGAGACGCACGGGTGTAGCTGTGTGAGGAATGCTTGTAAAATTTGCGCACTTTGCGTGTTCGACGCCTTTGCTCTTCAGTTCCTGGCCGGCGCATGGTGTTCCCCTGCACTGGTGCCAAAAACCGCGCGGTGCCGGCACCACGCGGTGCGCGATGTCGACGCGCACCGCGGCGACGCGGCGGTGCGTGTCGCCGAGCTCACCCAAGTTGTGCTATGGCAAGCTCGCGGAATGCGAAGTACTGGTCTTGGAAGCCTGTCCGAGCAAATCGACGACGTCGCCAAGATGCATTATTTTCCACGCAACGACATGCAGCGCTAAACGTGGACTGAGTTCGTGCGCGGCGGCGGCCGCAAGAACTGTCGCCCAAGCCAGCGGGCTCGGCGTTGCTCGGGTAAGCTAGGGTGTTGGGAACTTACACAACCTTTCACCACACTATCATCCCCTTTTTCTCATACTGAGCTTTATTTTGGCGATAATTGCCGTTTCAGCGATCGGTCACCAAGATATCCGCCTTGGCCTGTATTGATTCTAGCGCGCAGGTGGCGCCATCTTTCGGCTGCTCGCCGCACCGTGGTGCCGGCAGTGCTGGGTAGGAGCGCCGAACCTCCGCTGCCGGTCAGGGTAGGCTTGCCATCGGGGCAAATATCTGAATGCCGCTTTTAAATTCAGCGCTGATGCCAACCCCTAGCACAATTTTTCACCACACTAACATCTACTTTCTCGCATGTGGAACTTTTTTTCGCGATCAGATTGATTAGAAGAGTGGCGACAAGCTGTTGCTATCACGGTCTGCGCCGGTTCGAGCCGCAGTGATATTAAGAAACGGACGACGGCGAAGACATTGCCGGCCTAATCGCCTGGCCAAATAAAGTTGCTCTGTCTGTCGGGTGGCAGCGACTCATCTGAGTCTGACGATTCAGCCGACATGTCTACTGCTCGGGCGAGTGCGGACCATGTGCAATCGTAGCAGACGATGTGGCAACGTCCCTGACGTCACGGGTGAGACCATGACGTCAGACTGGCACGCTTTCAGGCTGGCCTTCGAACGGCCATTTTCCCGCCCTGCGAGCAAATTTGAAACTGGTTGCAATAAACGTGCTATAATTAATTCTGTGTTGGCGGCTGACGGCTTTCGGCTCGATTTTCGTAATTACTGGGCCAATAGGTATTTTTACCGCATAAAAACTGAAAGCGAGAAATTTAGTGTCAGTACTACTTTAATATCATCTATTTACAAAATGACCTTAATAGCTCGAGCCATATCCCCGCCCCGCCCATCTAAATCGAAGTCGGTGGAGAATGCTCACGACGCTACGCACCACGTCCCACTTCGCGTTCTTCTCGTTAGACTATCACGGCACGGCACACATGTTTTCGTGGCACGGTGTTTACAAGTGGCTCCTGCAGTGTGATGTGATTGTAGGGTTTAACGCGTCGACGCAACGCAGGCAATGAAGCGCGCCTTAGTGAAAGGCTCCGGAATTATTTTCTGACCACCTTGGGATCTGTAACGCGCGCCGAAATCTCGTACACAAGGCGGTTTTTGATTTTCGGCTCCATCAGAATAGCGGCCGCCGCGGCTGGGAATCGAACCCGCGTAGTCATGCGCAGCCACAGAACCACCGTAGTAGGTAGATCACGTAACTTTAATTCTCCTAATATCTGAGTCCCTGTCGGTTGATTGCAGCGCAAAAATTTTTTCACGGCTTCCAAAATTCCTGCCCTTGCTCTTTCCTTTCTCTCTCCTATAGGAAGAATGTACATTCGTCATGGTTTCCTAGTGTCATAAAACATACGGGCAAGAGGATGGTGGATAATCTGACTAATATTAATAATAGAGTTGCACTCATCTCTCAAAATTCAAACTCTTTAAAGAACTCCAGGAGTAATTGAAGTTCTAAAATCTTGCCTCATGCCATACATTTTAAACTACGGTTAAAAGGTTGTTGACTCCAGACGCCACTTCTGGAGGCGCTTTGCTTCGTAAAGAAGAGTTCAAGTGTTTAAAAGTGTCTTCTTTTGAATAATGCGTTTAGGCCTCGCCTGATGTAACCGCACAACCCTATAGTGCTGAGCACTCATTTGCTTTCATTTAATTTTTTCTCATTTCCCTTGCTTTCACTCATTTCATTTTATTGGAGGGCATATTATCTGTATGGTATATAACATTGACGCTTCGGGTATTTATTATTCAGGAAAATATTTCGCTGATCTCCTTTCCAACATGTTTATTCTCAAAGTTAATTTTTTTCCTTTTTCTACAACCGAAGCACAAGACACATACGTTCTCCCCTTGAGGGTATAGAGCAGAAACCCGTCACGATAACGTGACCACCACCATCATAAGAAAAAGAAGAAGAAGAAGAAGAAGAACAAGAGAAGAAGAAGAAGAAAAAGAAGAAGAGGATGACGAGTAGAAGAAGGAAGAGGTAGAAGGAGCGCTGGGTGCGCGCGCGTGGGTGCAAATAGTCATCATTTTCCTAGAGGAGAATAGTACACACGAAAAATAAATTTACGCCCTACTTCATGGTTGAGTCTCGTCCATCTCGAAGGTATTTTGTCAAAATGATATTTCCGTTATGTCTCGACCTACACAACGAAGTGAGTATTTGAACTTATCCTGTCTTTTTATTCGCTTACCATAGCATACCTCCCTAAAAAAGTTTTCTATATCCCTTGCGAATTCTCCGCTATGGGTATCACTAACTGCAATAACGTGTGGAACTACCGGAAGAAGAAGAAATGCCACTGTCTCGGGGCATCCGAAAAGGGCTTCTGCCACCAGGATGCATGCTCTGCCCTCCTGCGCTTCATTGAAAATTCCAAAATATTCTCTTTGTGATTTGATTGGTCACAGTCGCCGGGATTTTCAGTTTTCGGTCGTTTATGGAACCAAACCTCTTTCCAACCTGGCTAAATTATCTTTTCTAAGCGTCTCCTGATTATATAAGAATTCTTTTTACTTTAACCATCCTCTGTTGATTCACCGATCACATGATTGGGTATGTGTCATATTTAAAGGCGCAATAACAACAACAACAAGCGTTTACCTGCTACGCATTACGCAACGGAGGTTTTAAATTTGCATAGCGAAGCAGCAGTACGTCCAAATTCACAGTTTCGTCGTCTCGCGAGAGCCCTTGCAGTTTGAGGTTGAATCATGAGTGCACGCGAGAGTTTGGACGCAATAATGCCGCGTGGAAGAGGTGTCTTCGCAACGAATGCCCCGATAATTGGGGTAAATTTTAATTCGCTCGGGATATTTTAAACCAGTTATTTTTAATGCCAAGGAGGAATGTAAGTCGTAACGATTTTCTTTTCTATCAGACCGACGCTGAAAAAGTACTTTGTTTTAATTGTTACGCAGCTGAACAGTTACTCCTCCACGTGAAAGCATTGATTCTGTTATCTATTCCCGGGATAAAACCCATGATTTTTTCACCTTAGTAGCTCAAGGATTGCACATGGGTTTTACATTGGCGGTGACACTTGTCCTTACAGGATATGTACAGGGCCACTGTGAAAACGCCACTGTGAAGAGCTCGAGGACATTACGGCACTCGTGGGTCCCACCTTAGTCGGTGCTAGATAAGATTGTTCCCTTTCTTAAAAAGCAAGCTTTGGAGTTCACGATACATACCATAAGATATATCGCAATCAGTTATAATGCAGTAGAAGGGGTAGAAAAAAATTAATTGCATAAAACTGAAAATATCTTCGAATGCGTGTATATCTTCAGCCGCAAACCGATTGCTTTTAGGAAGGGCTTTTCAATGCGGCGTGCTCAGATTTATTTGGAGAGCCACATTCAGTGGCCACGCTTCAAAAAGGAGTTTCCATGCTAGTCGCCTTGGATACAACCAAAGCTTCTGACAGCGCTGAGTGCAAATTTTTTTTAACGCGCTTCAAGCGTTTTTCCTTCCGAAACTACATCATCTCATAAATCAACAGTTTTCCATCCAGTGGAATTTTTTTTCTCAGCAGGGCTTGGTGTCTCGAGTATACACTCAAACCCGAGGTGTTCTCCAGGGGTGCATTTTGTCTGCCGTACTTTTTAACATCTCCATCTCCATTTCTCTCAGCTCCCGCCAAGAAACCAATCCCCTAGGGGGATTCCTTAAAATTCCTACGTATAATATACGAGTACCATCTGAATTGGTGCTAAAACATTGCATAAATTACTACAAGAAGAGAGCGTTCTATCTCTGTTTTAAGAATCCTAAGTAATAACAGGTTTGGTATGCGCCAAGACATGTTTTAAAGGGGTCCTGAAATACGTTCTGCCGATGCATTGATGTACATGTAACCAAATAAAGCATTGTACTAGCAATCTCCTCCCGCAAGAATTTTGTTAAAGCGATGAGTATTAGCTGAGAAATCGTAAATCAAAAACCGCGCATTATCGTCGCGCCGCGTTTCCTCCTCCTTTCAACTTACTCTCCGCTGTTGACGGCGCGCAGCCTTCCCTCCCGTGATGCTGCGCTCCTCGGCGGTGACGTACTTCCGCTATTGCGCTGCTCATACGCCCGTCTGCTACAGGCAAGCTTTGTTGACACCTTGAATCCCGCACTCCGCTCAAGGCTGGAAAAGCGAACGAAAAACCTGGCCGCATGCGTGCGGCCGCCTGGACTTGCCCTTTCGCGGTGCACGTTGGTGCAGTTGCTATCGGCGACGAACTCGCAGCCGCACGGGGAGGATCGTGCGCTTGTTCTCTTTGATGCACCGCGCACTGTTTATCAAAAAGTGCCGTATCAGATGTGGGACAGCTGGTGCCGGGTCTTATTTTGCGGCTGTGGTAATTCCTGCTGGCGGCATGTGAAAAAGACATTTTAAACCGATACAGAACCCGTGCACAAAACGCTTCAATCATATGACCAGTTCAGCTTGGGGCGACGCGTGGCGGAGAGCAGCAACGTTGGCAAAACATGCTGCGCCACGGCTCTGACCTTTCTAGCGCTGGAACGAGCTCCATTTCTTTGACAATCTCAAACATCGGTTGCCTTTGCAACAAGGCACAAACAACTCTACAGGTCAGTTACGGTTCCGTGATCCCGGTTCAGCTTGGGACCCCACCTCGCAACATGTGGGCACTGCAGGCGTACCACTCACTCCAATTGCGAAGTGCGAGATGCGTTTGGCATTACAGGAGGCGATGGTGTGTGTGTGTGTTGTGGACGCCTTTGTTTCGCGATGAAATGCGGCGTTGTGCTTCTGCGGGTGGATAGTGCTTCCCAGGGTCTGGATTATCTTTCTTGGGCGACGTACGACTCAACCTCGCATGGTGTATGTGCAGTGGGCGTGGCTAAAAGCCATCTCGGCTTGTGCGCCAGAGTTAAGGGACTTGGTGTTCGTCCCCGCCAACCGCGCGCGAGGTGAGTGCCGAATTTACGACGGGCAGGAGGAGGCAACCTATCGTAGGTCAATTGCGGTTCAGACTTGCAACGCATGTTGTGACGTTGTGTTCGTTCGAAACGCATCTCTGGGTTGTTTTGAAATTTAATAAAATGTGTTCGTCAAACCCGGAAATTCGGCTCAGGGCGTTCTCAGCGATTGCACGAAAGAAGTGCCACGGGGCTTCAACGCTTTCTTTACGGAACGTACTCAGGTAAGAAAATATCCATGTCATGTTATGGCCGTGTTGCATTCAATACAAACGGTTAAGCGTTTGTTTACACGTGTTTAATTTGCCGTAAAATGTCCAAGCACACCGGCACTACGCTGACAGATCAGGCGGCGAGCCGACGCTGAGCAGGCGATTGATCTTTTTTCCGGAAGTGCGTGAGAAAGTCGCCCAATAGCAGGATGTCTAGCTCATGAAGAACATCTGGGAATCGATGACGTAGACATGTGAAGATGGCGGCGTCCAAAAACACGAAGGGAAGGGTGAGAAAAAAACGACAAACTTTGCAACAAAAGTATGAGCTTTCCGCTGCAAGTAAAAGAATAATACTTGGCACAGATGACGTTGACGACCCAACCTAACGATTGCGCTAGTTCATTTGGTGTGCTCAAAACGCCTTTCAGGGCCCCTTTAATTGATGTGCCAGATGTATGTACCGACAATCCCACAATTTCGTTGTGTGGCCTTCTGAGGAAGCTCTCAGTACAAACTTTGGCCACTCCTAATGCTGGGATGGCAAGCTCTGGAAGTCTGCCTGGGTTTTCCTCGATGTGCAACCATCAACATGCTGTACATGAAAGCGCGAATTCCCGCACAAGTCTCCCGCATGCATACTTTTGAAGCATTCATATGAGTAATGGCGTATCCCATATCCAGGCCGCAAACGGCCTTCGTAACATGGCCTTTGTATTTGTGCGCAGTCTATGGTCCAGGTTCCAAACACCCGCAGGTGATATTTGTACAGTGCTCACCAGACCAAGTTCATGTGGCCCTTTCGTTTACAACTGTTCCTAATCATTCACGTTCTTCTTTAGATGTAGCATTGGATGATATTTTCTTCACGAATAATAAATTACACCCATTAAATCTCTTATCACGCCTTTTGCATGATCAGCTTACTAGTTTCCCCTCACATGTCATCATTCCAACCGATGTCTCTGTCAAGAATAAGAGGGAAGGCGTTAGTATTTTCTTTCCCGGAATACAATAGGTCTTTACCTCAGACTCTATGAATTCCTTACTTGTTTTCAGGGAGAATAACTAACAACTGTCCTGGCCTGTCGAAAGCTCGATTCTGCTGCACAACACGCAATAGTGTTTACTGATCCTCTTTCTGTTTGAACTGCTCGGTCGTGCCCAGAAGCCTCTTCCCATGGGTATGTACTGTATCCATCTTTACAAAGACTGCGTTTGGTAAGGGTACTCGGACACGCAGGCACCTGGCTCAACGAATCAACAGACGCTCTCCCGTGCATTGCATTGGATGGCCTGGTTGTGGAGGTTCTACGACCCACTTTTCTCGGTTCGGCAAGTTTTTGAAGGTTATGAATATGTAATATATTTGACTAAGAAGTGGAGTAAACTGCTTCGGTGAAACTTTTTATCAACGGCCCTTGACCCCGACATAATTTGAAGGAGGACTGGTAAAATGCATACCTGATTCGGCGTGCGTAGGTTCTGAGCTCGTTCTCTGAACTCGTAGGTTCTGAGCTCGTAGGTTCTGAGTTCATGTCAGGCTCTGAACTCATTGAAGTGCCGGATTAGTCTGTCACCGGCTTGAGAAATTAGCCTCACCAGCTTTCGCTGTGGTGTACCAAGCTTAAATTATTACTTGCACCGCTGCATCCTGGCCTCTTAACCACTCTATGCATTTGGTAACGAAATAGAGACAGTAGGACATTTTTTTCTCTCCGGCTGACGGTAGTATCCCTATTCAAAAAAGATACTTGGAAAACAGGTTTAATCCACTGGCCCTACCACTGCCTGTCCCTTTATTCGTATCATTCGGGTCGAATGTGCTAGTTTTTAGCCACGGGAATCTTTGCCGTGCCATACAGTCGTTCATTTCGGAAACTGGCCGTCTACAGTGCTAGTCCCCCGATGGCCAAGCCGGGCTCCCCTCCAAAATCTGCCGGCGTCTAAGATCACTGCTATCAATGCCTCCTATGTCACTGCCGTTCATTCACCGCCGTCTCTTCTTGTTTTATTCCTTTACATACTCTTCATGACTTTTTTCCTTATCTTTCTTACTTTTTATTAGTTTCTATTTTATAATTGTTTTAACTCTTTCTGGTGCTATAGCTCATGTTTGGGCACATATTTGTTTCTGTTTGCATTTTTTTTCTCTTTCCGCCTGCTTAAAATGCGCTAGTTATATGTATTTCTTTATTTCCTCAGTATAGTTTTTCTCAGTGAGCGCCCCTTTCCTCGCCAATCCTCCAGAGTGGGTACGAGTCATAGCTTCTATCACCACCAGAGACACCGCCTGCCACTATTCTGCAACTGCCACATCCAACTCCTGCCAGCTCTGTCGTGTACGACCGTTCCGAGACCTCGCCCTTACTTGAAGCCACCGCTTCTTAACCTAACCAAGCAGTTCCAGGTACATTAATTCGTGAAGGAACTTGCGAACGGCATAACAGTACAATACTCCGTGCCTGAAAATTCCCAAACGAAAACCGATGCAACCAAGCCAGCTACGCCCAATATCATGGCGGAACTTGGTCGACTGGAGAAGATGGTACCGCTATTCACCGACACGCGACGACGAGACCGCGGTGGCTCGCACGAAGCCGTCACGGAAGCTCCGCCAACCGGGCTCAAGGGCTGCCGTGGATGAGATGGCAATGCCTGGTCGGAGTACCGCCACAGCCCTGGCTTCACGCGCCCTGGATTTACACGAAGGCCTCTCCCCTCAACTCTCCGAAGTACTACCGCCGCAAGTAAGATGACGTTTCGCGACAGTGTAAACTTTAGCCTCCTCCATAGCAACGCTAAGAAAAAGAGGTTTCCTTTTGAAAACAGCCGTGGCGATAAAAAAATCAAGACACAGACTAGGCACAACACTGTGTAGTCCGTGTGCAATGGCTATACGCGAGACGTCAGAAATTGTTGGAGCGCAGGTTATGAAGCCGAAACTTTCGCTTGCCTTAAATGTGTCAAAGAAACGACTCTGACTTCTGTACCCAGGCTCTGGTTGTAATACCGGCGCTCCGTGCTTTACACTTTTGTATTTCTTAAAAGACCAGCTTTTTAGAACAAATATATCAATAATTCGTTATGGATACGAGCAATAGTTTTCCTTTAGGGGGAGGGAGATATTTTTTTGGGTGGTTTCAGCATATGGCGCCAAAGGGACAGGTCTGCGCTTCGGGATTTCCCTTTTTCAAGCAATACAATCAACTTGCATGCAGTATTTTCGAAAGGCTCGGGTGGGATTGCATTTTTGAGATTGCTGTATATACAATGGCCGTATGAACGGTTTGTACTTCGAAAAATAACCACGGCCTGCGAGTATAGCCGTCCGGTGGTACTACGTGACGTCGCGCCTCATCCAACAATTAAAGGCAATTCCTCCTAGCGGGCGCGCGTGGGTCCAGATCTGTATAGCTCCTAGCCAGGCAAACATATCCGTTTGTCATACATATCATCGGCAAAGTACCGCGTTACAACTCATTGCACGTGCAGCCGACTTCAAAGAATGACACGTCATCCTTTCCTGCAAAATAACAGGTGGTGCCAGAAGTACAGAAGTACGGCTATAGGGTTGGCTACTCCAGAGGACAGCACACAAAAGGGGCGCTTACATGAAAAGCTATGCTTCTGACTTAAGGGAACATATATAAAGAATGTATTTAAAGTAGGCGTTTAGGGGAAAACCGATAATATAAACCGAAATAAATTATATAATGATAGAACAAGAGATATGGCGAACATAGTTTTAAAGGATTAAAAAATCTAATCAAGTGAAACAAGAAAGAGGGTGGTGAGGAAGACGCAGTGATGGTAAGGCAGAGACTGTTGGTACTGTGCAGCGCGTCCATAACACGTTCCTGCTTTGCAACAACTACGTGGTTACCGATCATCATCAAATTGTTCTCAAGCCATGGTCTGTTTCCCACCACTCAAAATCTGCCTTTAAAGCCCGGATAAATTTTCGATAAGAACCCTTGTGCTGATCCAATTTACTGGTGTGTGGTTCCGGATAAAATGGCACCGGAACAAACGGCCCTCAAACGAATGGGCCCGTAACAAATGATCCCAACTTCAAAGTAGAAAAATTGGCCGCGTATCTTCCCCGTTCGTTGCAAATGCCGTCAAAAGACGATAGTCTTTATCGGCTTTTGCGAAGTAAATGCCTCCCTTCGCTTTCCTGCTCACCTCTCATTTTGTTCCTCTTGCGTCGCACTCCTCCCAAGGTAAAGACGCCAAAGGTTTGCTTAAATCACTTTATATTTCCCGCGTTCGACTGCTCCAAACCGGGTGTCTCGATGCGAACGCTGCCGTACGGCGAAGACGCGCGTTAATCGAGGCGCTCTACTTCAACGTTTATATAAGCGCGTTTCCCTACTCCACGTGCGTTGCAAGCACAACGTGGAACCTTGCGTAACTCTTGCCACTTGATTTCTTCAAATGCCGCCAGAAGTGATATGGCGCGGGCGACAGCAGGCGACGGCGGAGTGATATTTTCTTCTTCAGTTCATGAAGTATTTAATCTCGCCAATATCAAACATGTACTATGTTATAAAAAATTAACACTGCAAATATCACTTCTGTATCAATTTGTTGTCTTATATATGCGTAATGTCTTGTTGTTCTTCAAAAATATTGACAAGTATGAACATTACACCGGACTTTGACGGGTGCATTTAGCTGTGGCTATATACGACTATTGCGCAGGCATTGGATTACTTTGGCCGGGTGGCTGAATCGAGTCACAGACAGATAGACGGACAGACAGACATACAGACATACAGACAGAACAAAATTTCTGGGTTTAAGTAGCCCAAGAAAGACTATCGTCTTTAAAAATGGCCCCACCCTTACTACACCTATGCACGAGCACCTGTATGAGGGAAGGAGAGTGTGGAACAGCGTATTTTTATTCATGGAGTTGTATTTGTCCGCAATGACTTGCGCATCTGTTAATTTTAATGTGACTAGATGCTGTATAAATATTTTTTGTCGCACCTGTACGTCATCCCGTGTTTCCTTTGCTCGTCCGTGTTTGTTATTCTCAGTGCCAGGAAAACCAGCAGCAAACATTTCAATCCAATCTGCATGCACTTAGCGGTTTAGACCGAATGCAATTAAGGACTGCCAGAATTTTTTTCATGAATGCACTGTTCTTATGAAGCGGAGCAACACAACTGGTGTTGAAATTTAACTGGTTAACTTACAATACTCTCCGGATATATACGTTTATTGACCCTTCAGAAGCGCGTCCCAATTGAGCCTGCGCGGTGACCTTATTTACAGTAACGGTATTTGAAGTGGTTTAACGAGATTTTTAAAACCAAAAAAAAAATAAATGCCAACTACAGAAATTATAAAAGCGAGCTTACCAGATCAAAAATATGAATTTTATACCCATGCTCAAGGAATATAGTACACGAAAATCAAAAGGAGAGGAAAGGACGCAAGAACGGCGAATAAAATATCGCGAAAGCGGACCAACCATACACTACGACTTTTATCTTAAGGAAAATGAATTATTGGCGAAATTAGGGCACCTAAGCCCTCTAAGTATGTAAATGTATGTATTTTGGCAAGAAAAACACAGGAAACATGTAAAGCAATACAATAACCCAGCGTACTTAGATACTCTTAGCCAACTATTGATTTAAAAAAAATCGCAGTAAACTGTCTGTGTATGTATGATAAGAATCCCAAAAGAATTTCTAAAGGTGTCCTGCACACCAGTCTCCTTCGGCCATTACCCACAAAACTGATCGTACGCCGCTTTCGTTAATGAAGCACGAATCGTGCTTTTTTCAATCTGATGGTAATGCTGTGAGGAGGTACATAAACAAGCGGAATACCATAGTGAACAGCAGTGCCATGGCCAGTACATTTTCTTGTGGGAGGGAGGTATTATTGTGGATCATAGGAGAAGAGACGTTTTGCGGAAAAAATGACTAGCACCTGCATACACGTTTCCTGAAGAAAAGGGGGTAGGCTGAATCCACAAACCCCCCGCCACTCTCCTTGCTACGTCACTGCTGGAGAGAATTTTTTACCTTTATTTATTCACTCAATGAAACATTTGTAGCCACTCACAGCTATGAGGAATAATTTAACTAAAATCATTTTACCCGGAAAGAGGCCGGGACCGATTGTTCCAGGACGATTTGTTCCGGAGAAATAAGTTCAGAGACCATAAGTTTCGGTACCATACGTCCCAGGACCTTAAGTTCCGGAACAATTTGTTTCTACTGTGAAGTTGGGACCATCTGTTCCGGACCTATTGTTCCAGGCTCATTTGTTTCACGAACATTTGTTGCTACACTCACTAGTGTAGCACCTCCGTCGCTTTGCTGCTGTTATTCGCCGCCCGTTTCTTAGGTTTCCTCTTGCAACACCACCTTTGAGTACTTTCCTTACTGGTTTGCTCCGACCTCTGAAAGGGGGCGCCGTTATGGGGTACGAAGGGGTTGTTTACTTTTTCCTTGCGGCGCCAGGTGTTACCACATGCCTCACTGGTTTTCTTTCTCTCGGCGCCATTGCCATTGCATCACCGCCATTGCTCTTGCCTTGGTGCGCTAAGCTGATACGCCAAGTTTAGGCGGGATTCACATGACGGACGAGTAGGCCGGCGGAGGCGGACGGATATGTGACATTGCGACACGTCACTGGAAGATCCAGCTCGGTGCCGCGTCCGGAGAAACTAGGAGATGACTGCCCGTAGGTAGCGAGGCTACTTTCGATCCTCCCAACACAGCTCTACTTTTATAAGCGAGCCGCGAGAGTTAATTTACCCAGTGACGGACTGCAGACAAGCCCGCTTTGGTCAGAGACAATCTGAGATAAAATGTTCGCAAATTATATATTCGCCATTTGTATCAATTCATTTCAATATAATTTGCTGAAAACATGCCTGAGCTTTCCAGGTGCGAATGTTGTTCCGCACTACACATCTTATTTTGTTTGTTTTCGGGAGGGGGAACACGAACGAGGATTGGGACTGGTGGCCGGGAAAATAGACAATATAAAGACGTATCATAGACTAACATAAACCCTGTCGCTTGCCCAACCTAATTACTGTACAACTTTTCCGGGTCTACTCTGCAATATACAGCACCGTTTGACCATACCACAGCGTTCAATGGGAGAAGTATATGAAAAAAACGAGCGGGGACGGTGTATCCAGTTTGCACAAAAAAAATATTCTGCCATCACAGATTACCAAACGTAATGTATATTTGGCCCGTCACAGCGTAAAGTGCATTTTCCCGCGTTATTTCGTAAGTCTATCTCCATGTTTCAGAAACTGCGAAATTGAACGCACGGCTCAGTATTCCAGTAGCGTTGAGGTGAAGCAAATGCATGGCCGTCAAGGGATCCAGAAGGGGCCTCTTTCTGCCACCCTGTTCCCTTCCGAAGAAAATACCAGAAATGTTCCCTCTCCCCTTTTGCTTCCTTCACATCTAACATCTCCTTTCAGAAGATGCATTGTAGAGCAAGTGCGATCGGCGTGTGAGAGGAACTTCCGTACCCGCGACGCAATTGCTGGTGAAGAAAGAGCGAGTACAACCCACCCCCTTCTCCTATTGCTACTCCTTAAAAGGAAAGGTTGCAGAAGAGTTGAATACGGTGTGTAAAGTGTGTCAAAAGAAAATATTGAAAGTTTTATTGCGGAATCGTTAGGACGCTAGAATGCATTATCTTTCCCCCGCAGACGTGAGGCTCCTGCTGGTGCAAATGCCTCGCTCCAACATCAAACAACGCAACACCGCGTTTCTAGCATGCTTCTTGTGCATTGCTTTGGAACAATTTCTATTGTTACTGTTCCCTGCCTCTAGCAGTTGCATTAGGTGCCGGACGCTCTGTTTGTTTTTACAAGAACCGCATTTTATCACCCCAGCACGCGACACCTTGAGTAATCTTGGTGACGCTATCGGCGACACCGCAGGCCCCGAGCCACCAAACATAAGCTGCAGTCAACCGTGGCGATGTGTTTATAGGTGGAGGGTGAGAAACTACGAACGGGTGCCTTAGAAGTAGTAGACACGCTCCGGCGGATGGGTTCGCTGTCCTATGTTTACCAGGCAGGGAGCTCCGGAACCCCTCATGAAATCGGGGTAAGCTTTGCGAAGGAAGTACCCCCGTCCCCTGCTTTTATACTATAGCGTATGGTATTTTCAACCCCCCCTCCCAAACGTCATCGATCCCTGAAAAGAGGCCGCACCGATGTAGCATTCCCTCCTCTTCCTAGTAGCTCTGTTCCTAAATCCTAGTGATCCTAAATCCTAGTGATCCTAAATCCTAAATCCTAAATCTGTTCCTAGTGATTGAGTCCATTGAAGAAAAAAAGCCTGTCACCTTACAGTCCGTGTTCCTCATTTCGAAATTTTTGGAAAGTCTAATGGGCCGCCATACAAAACTAAGAAACAAAGAACTGGTGGAGTTCTTGTGGAACTCACTAAAAATCTTCAGGCCACCAAACTCCTGAGCCAAAACCGAATTGATGATCTTGACATAAAGGTCAAGCTCCACTGTAGCCTTAACAGCTCGCAGGGCGTGATCTCGGAACTATCTGGCAAATGAGACAGGCCGATCTGCTTGAAGGGCTACGAAACTAAGGTGTGACGGCAGTTCGACGCATTACCATCACAATTGATGGCAAGGAAATACCCACTGGGCACATAAACGTCACCTTTGACCGGCCCACTCATCTAGACCACATCAATGCAGGGTTCATACGATGCACCACCCGAGCGTACAATCCGAATCCGCTGCACTGTTACAATTGTCAGCGGTTCGGGATTGGTACTAACACATGTCGGACAAATAACATGTTTCAAGTGCGCCCAACATGACCATCCCACAGATAATTGTAGCTCACAACGCCTCTGCATTAAGTTCAGTGCCCACATGCGGCCTGTTTCAAGAAATGTGAAAAGTTCCATTTATAGAAGAAAATATTAAACATAAAGGTCCCAGAAAACATCGCCTTTGCAGAGGTGTGAGAGGTTCGGTGCGCCTCTTTTTCCCGGGGAGGTATGCCGACGCAGCTCGCCTGGGGGCGGAGCGGCGTCTTGTGTCGGTGGGGACCCAATACCGCGAGTCGGACTTGGTCCCGCCCTCGCCCACCCTTGGGTTACCTTTGGCAGCCCGTCCCGCATCGTACAGCGCTTGCTGAGCCAGCAGCGGCTGTGATGGCAACAGCCACCATAGGGACCGACGCAGCTCCGGCTCTTGCTTCCTCACCCTCCCTGCTTTTATGGTAGGCTGCGGAAGAGATGGACACGGGGGGTCCCTCATCGGCTCCCAGCCCTGCGCACCGTCCGTGGCACCTGTGGCGCACCCGACACTTTCAGAGGTCGCGGCTCAAAAAATAAAGGGCACTCGAATGGGTGCCAAGTTCAAGGAGGCCGGTCCATAGGGTACCCTGAGGACATCTAACGATGAGATGGACGTTTGGCCGTTCCTGCCCGCATCACAGGGCAAGAAACGAGCTGGGGCGTCCAAACCAATTGAGAAGCCCAAAAAGCCCATTCCTAGAATAACATCCCCCCTAAATACAACCGATGAAAACACATATACACACTCCAGTCATTCTTAAATGTAAAAATGGTAGCAGAAAACATCATTCAATTAAACTATAGAGGCCTCATTAACAATCTAGGTGATGTGTACGAGATATTTCATTCACATCAGACCAGTCTGATGTGTCTTCACGAAACACACCTTAATAGCTAATATACTACCTTCTTGAATAGCTACATGGTATTTCGAAAAGGCAAGCACAGTAGCACTTATTTTCAGGTGGGGTGGCCATTGTGCCCGTAATCGTTAGCGTGTCACAGCATCCACCTAAACACCATGCTCGAAGCTGCCGCGATTAGAACTATAACTTAAAATAGGTTAATAACGGTATGCTCCCTCTACATCCCTCATGAGAAATTTCCAACATTATCGGGAGCATGCCTTTTTGACAAAACCAAGCTACGTTGTTTAACAGAAGACAAAACAGTGATTCACATGTTGACTTGGCTATTTGCTCTGCAGTTCTTTTCCCATTTCTTGAGTGCCACGTGGACAAAAACTCATACAATAGTGGCCACTCCCCTACTAAATCGATATGGATAGGCAAAGGCACAAACACGTCCCCTTCTTATAAAAAGCTTCAATGAGGGGAGAGCGAACTGGAGTATGTTCAAAGAAACATCTAAACTACGCTACACATCGCAAAACACCTAGACGTAGAAGAGGCGACCCAACTGCTCACGCTGTACATCTTCGACACCTGCGAAAAGTTCCTTTCCCACGCCACTGGTACCCCGCGCAACCAGAGGAGGCCGTTGTGGAATTAGGACTGTAGGCGGGTGCCTGAGGCCCAGAACAAGGCGTCGGGCATCGTTCGTCGGTACTCCACGTCAGATAGCCTCCTATTGTGCAAAAGGGCAAAGGCGATGGAATAACGCGTGCACCGTGAGGCAAAAGGAGCAACTAGGGGTTCCTTATACACCGACACAGAAAGGTCTGGACACATATACGAAAACTCAAACGACACCAGACACACAGCCTGCCCCTGTATAGTACAACAGGGGACACACTGGAAAACCAAGCTAACACTCGCACAACACTTCGAACACGTGTCGAGTTCAGCTCTTTACACAAACGCTTTCACGAAACGCAAACAATCGGCCGAAAAGAAGTCTTCACTTCATGAGCTCAGGGCCACTCTGAGCACTTGTAGACCGTCAGCTACAGGCCCAGACAGCATCACATATACACTGATACAGTACCTACATTCAGACAGTCTTCTCAACACTCCTCCACATATATAACAAGATCTGGCTTTCGGGGCACATCCCAAGCTCGTGGAGGGCGGCTGTAGTTGTAGCTTTTCTGAAAGAGGGAAGGGCCCTTCCTCTTTGGCCTGACCAGCTGCCTGTGAAAAGCTTTTCGAGAAGATGATTAACCGGAGGCTCGTGTACTTTCTGTAGTATACAATGGCCTTCTCGAGGGCTGCCAGGCAGGCTTTAGTTCAGGGCGCTCCACCAACAATCTACTTGTTCTGTTTGAGTACTACATAAAAGACGCCTTCATTCACACAGTTCTGCATTACAATCTTGTTTGATAAGGCAAAGGCCTACGCCACGGCCTATCGATACGGCATCTTGAGTGACTTGAAGTCATTCAGTGTTTCGGGCAACATGTTTAACACCCTTTCTAGCTACATGTCTTGACGAACTTTCCATGTAAGAATTGGTAGTACACTTTCTAAGATACATGTTCAGGAAAATGGCGTGCCTCAAGGTGGCGTTTTGAGCTGCACACTCCTTATAGTGAAGATGAAGTCGCTCCATATGGCATTGCCACAACCATTTCCTTTTCAGTTTATGAACATGATGCTCAAATATTCTTTCAATCATGTAATCTGTCAATCTATGAAGAGGTCGAGTTCTGCGTGAACAAACTTGCTGGCTGGGTGGACACAAATAGTTTTAAACAGAACCCTGAAAAAAGTATTTGCATTGTGTTCACTCGTGGGCGCGGGATCCATGTTGACCCTGACATTCCTATTAACGGCGTGTTGATTTCGCCTAAAAAGGAGCACAAGTTTTCAGGACTAATATACAATAACAAACTAACCTTTCTTCCCCGTCCTAAAATGCTTAAGGAAAATTGCCTAAAAATTATGAGTATTCCTAAAGCTGCGTCACACCAATTTTACGGTGCAGGCAAGCAGCTCCTCCTCCGTCTTTATACTGCATTGATACGATCTCGCTTGGACTAAGGCAGCGTCGTGTAGGGGTCAGCAACAAAAACAGCACTAAAAATGCTTGACCCGGTTGTGCATTTGGGGTTCCCCTTGCTTGTGGTGGCTTTCGCCCTAGCCCTGTTGAAAGCCTCTATGAAGAGTCACAAATGGTCGCTAATCACCAGAGCATATACACTGACTTGTTGTACGCATCCAAAATCGTGTCTATGACAAATCATCCTGTTAATTCGACCATTCATGATGCATCCTCACAGCAGTTCTTTTTAACCCGTCCATATATTTCCATGCCGTTCCCTCTGAGAGTGAGAGAAAAAGCTTCTGAGCTATCAGTGTTATTTTCACGCTTCGACAAGACACCCAGCGCTGATTTAATTGCACCAAGGCAACTTCGGGCTTTTTTGGGGTACTGTCCTTTTTGTAATTCGACAAAAACAGGGGACTTAGGGTAGCTATTATGCCGAATTTCCTCTTCCCGGTGGAGAAGCGCCAGTGTACAGAATTTTACTGATACGCAAGAAAGACACTTGATTCTGTGTCTTGTGCTGCACACGGACCGAATTATACCTTGGGAAAAAAATCAATTCCCATAACAGCGTTAGTATGGCTGAAGCACACGGAGTTTTGTCCAACATTGTCCAACGTGGAACTTTATAGTCTATAGTGTATACGAATTCTCTTAGCAGTGTATGTGCACTTTGTCAGAAAACGTTCAAAAAATTATTTAATATTGTTTTAAGGTCCTTATGTTGGCATATGCCTCAAATCTTCAGATAACAATATGTTGGGTGCCTGGGCACTGTGGAATAGCCGACAACGAAACCGCAGATCAAATGGCCACTGATGCTACTTTTAAATGCACTAGCCATAGCAATAGTGCCATACAGAGACATGAAACCACGCAGAAGAAACAAACTTCGCAACACATAGCAAACACACTGGAGTGAACAGAGAAATAACAAGTTATACTTAAAAAACCACACATGAGATCATACACTACTGGTTCACACAATAGACACATTGAAGTTACTTTAGCTAGGTTGCGGATAGGCCATACACATGTGACACGTGTGTGTTTTGTGTTGGGCGCACCTTTCAGTGCTGCCAGGGGTTGAATTCTTACAGCTCATCTCATAGCACCAACAGTTTTCCCCTGGTCCTATACATCAGCTACCTTTTTTTATCTTTTAACTGCTCTCGGTCTTCATCCCAGCCCTGTACAGCAGCCGTCCTCACAGTATTTAGTTGATTTTACTTGTGTTCGCTCTATCCAAATTTTAGTTGTCACCTATTCATCAAAACACTTCCTTGGCGCTTGTTGCCCTAGTTGGCCTTGCGTCACTACCCTTCAAACACAATCAGCATCACGCATTTAGTCAGCGTAGTTTATAATCCATTCCCTCCTGGCACGTGCTCCGCTGTTCACTTGCTGCTACATATGGTTGCGTGGCATGCTGAGGTGCTGTACAACCTGCACATCCGTCACTCACCTATTCGACCGGTCATACCTGCTAGCAAGCCTGTGGTAAGGAATACAAAGGCATTGTGGAATTCGCTGACATCACCCTCGCCGCATGTACTCAATCGTCTTTTGTTCTTCTTTGGCTCTGTTTTTACATATCGATGGCGCAAATGTTGGTCGACGTTGCCCCCGTTGTTGCTCGCACAGTAAGAGAAACCACGCGTCCGACAACGTGCGGTAAACCAGGCCTAACGGCCTATAGAGGAAGTATCATTCGAAATGGGTCTTGCATTATGAGTAAAAATAAGGCCGTGTCTAGAGTGCCGTCCGATGGTATTATAAGCACTCCACTATATAGACGTCCAACGGCGTTTTTTTTAAATTGCCGCCGCTAGCACTACATCGCTCCAGATAACGCAAAGCTATAGCCCACCTAACCTAAGCATAGCATAACATGACCTAATGCACACAACGGAAGCATTTAAAACACCTAAACTAACCTAAGCCATTAAAAAATTGTTGAAGGTAAAGATGAAAAAAAAACTGCAGCACAAGTCTTTCTCGAAGCACCGTCCTTGAGATCAAGAAGCTTAGACGGATCCTCTACACTAAAACCACAGACACTTTACCCGTACTAGGTTAGTCTTAAATATTCGAATGTCGTCGGACGGCACTGTAGCCATGCCTGCAGCGGTCAGCTAGAGTGCCGTCGCACGGCACTCTAGACACAGGGTAAAAATAAATGCAGGGAGGTATTAACTGAGGAGCGCCTGCAGCAGGAACTGCTGAAGTGTAGGCAAATCAAATCTCTATAAATAAAAGAGTCGCAGCAACCAGTACCGAAGAGAGCATCGGACGCAGTTCCTCAACGAACAAAACAGGCCGCTGCGTAGCCCCCAACGACGTTCACTCGAAGGGGCACTAAATACGACTTGTTCCAACCTATGTTCATATTGCAAATTCCACGTCTCACATTTGGTTCCACAGGATGGATGGATGGAAAGGACTTTATTGTGTAAATCCTGCAGTAGGTAAAGCCCGGTTGACGGGCCGACCTCAACATTGCTGTCAAATGCTTATGGCGTTTCCCTCGTTTCGCTTTCATTTTTAAATTGTCACTTATGAACTCCCTCTTATCGTGAACCGCATGCTGGAAAACAATACGGAGATGTCATATAGTAGACATTCCAGAAAGTACTCCCTAACTACCCTTTTATGTGATGTGGGATTAACAGCTTTTAGTGAAACTGCTCCGACATTCATACTACACGTCTGTGCCCGCCTCAACAAATTCCAGTGGAAATCTGCCTCTCCGGTGCCTTTGTTTCGGTTGTGTGGCACCCTTGCCAGTCACTACCTCTTTACCTGCATGACTGCAAAACAGACCGTTGGAATTTTCCCTGGCTTGAAAAGGTCGCATACCAACAGATGGCGTGGTCAATGGAAGTCAACCGATATGAGGGAAATAGGACTTGCGGACTACAGGGCACAAGGCGGGATCTTTACATTAACTGCAGTTATGTTGACTTCCGAACCAAATCTGTGGCGCCGATTGGGCAAATACATTTTTTTATTTTCCCGAAGTTGTTTGCAGCAGGAAATAATACTTACGATTAAAGGGACGATTAGGAGAGAATAAAACTTCAGTTGAATTAAAGGTCTCATTTGTCCCAAATGAACGCCATAGACATTAAACAAACTTTACTGTAGATATCTGGAGGGACATATGAATTATCGCCGACTCCCCAGCCACTTTATCGCACAGCCCATATGACGTCACAGGGATTTGATTGGGAGATCAGAGGAAATCCACCGCGACAAAACATGGCTGAGTTTGTTGTTGCGCCAGACGTTCCACATTGCCTCAATACTGAACGCGAACGTAGTGTCAGCCTATTGATACACCTGTTTTGCGTTCATTCTGTCACGTCAACGGCGACGTTTTGCAGTGCGAAATAGCAGTTTTAAATGCAGAGCATTTGTATAACTCACGATGTCACCCGCGCGTCGGCGTCCGCAGCAGCCACCCTCCCCCTACACTATAAAAAGAAATAACAGTTACCGGCGCCTCGTTTCGATCCCATAACCCCGCAGGGCGGAACGCAAGGTACAAGGTGCTCTACCCACTGCGCCACAATACCGACACAGAATGAAAGGCAACGAACGCGCCTTATATCCTTGACTCATTCAAACTACGTCAAGAAGCTGCTGATACAACGCGTTCACTTCCTGTGGACGGAACGCGAGGTACATGGTGCTCTTCCCACGAACGCGCCTTATATCCTTGACTCATTCAAACTACGTCAAGAAGCTGCTGATACAACGCGTTCACTTCCTGTTGGCGGAACGCGAGGTACATGGTGCTCTTCCCACGAACGCGCCTTATATCCTTGACTCATTCAAACTACGTCAACGAGCTGCTGATACAACGCGTTCACTTCCTGTGGGTGGAACGCGGTACATGGTGCTCTTCCCACGAACGCGCCTTATATCCTTGACTCATTCAAACTACGTCAAGAAGCTGCTGATACAACGCGTTCACTTCCTGTGGGCGGAACACGAGGGACATGGTGCTCTTCCCACGAACGCGCCTTATATCCTTGACTCATTCAAACTACGCCAAGAAGCTGCTGATACAACGCGTTCACTTCCTGTGGGCGGAACGCGAGGTACATGGTGCTCTTCCCACGAACGCGCCTTATATCTTTGACTCATTCAAACTACGTCGTCAGCGGCGTGCTTTGGCGACTCAGCGGCGTGCTAGCGGCGCAATAGCTGCGTGGTGTACACGTGATAGCACCAACCCCTCAAACACTAAACGTCAACGCAATACACCCACCCCCTATGCGACGCATTTACTCGAGTCCCCCTCGCGGGGAGATGGACCCATTTTTTTTTATATATGGATTCTTTTTTGTCGAAATCGGTGCCCTTGTAGAGTGGAATGTATTTGACTGAGTTCCTGATGGCTAGTCTTTCCGAATAAATATAATTTCTTTTCTTTTCTAGAGACCGTGATTAAAAGTTCATTAAGTTATTAGTGGAAACTTTTTTTCCCATTTCAATCAAATTTGGGCTTTTCCTTGAACCCTGAGGGGAATACAGTGAGTTACTGGTGCTGGGCTTTTCCAAATCGAATTTGTAGTTTTTCATATGATCACTGTAAATGGTTATTGAAGCGCTTCTTTTATACGCCTGGTGACACTTTTCCCAGGAGATGTACAGGCGCGTCCTGTCGTTAACCTATGGTTACGAAGAACATAAGCCAACCAGTGAAGCTGTGTGGCCCGCAGGGTACTTAGGTATCCCCTCAATTTATCGTTCTTCACTTGTGCGAGCAGCTGTTCTGCGGTGGCTGGCGAGTGAGAGTAACGAAAAGAAATGGGTGGCTAAGGTAACGATTTTTACGCACTGCCGAAAGGAAAACCTACACGCCTAAGCGGGACAGTTGGATAATTAGCAGTAAGTTGGTGGTTTGACAACAATATAGATTTTCTATACCATACATACAGTACTGACGGAGAAATGGTACCGCCTATGCCACCGAGGGCTTCTGGGCGTGGCCCGGTGGAACAGCCCAAAATAAGCAGAACCATGGAAACAAAATCACCAAAACACTAGTTTCGGTCTCTATGCAAACAGGGCTAAAAGAGCGCTAGAACAAGCACGATTGACAGAAAAAATTAAGTAAAACAGGAGGAACAGTTATTCTGGAAAAACGTTCCAAATTATCGTAATGTTTTGGTTCTTCCCAGCATAAGTAAGTTTTGGGAAAACACATATTTGTACCAATAAACAATTTATTGAAGCTAAAAACTATATTTCGTGATAAGCTTGGTTTCCTAGAAATCTTGGGAACTGGTTCAGCAGGTTTTTTGTGCATAAAAGGCTAACAAAAAAGAACCACGCAAGTGTAATTGAATACTTCAACTATATAGTGACAACTACCACTTTCGACCGGTAGTGGGCGACCGGTTGGCACGTTAAACCGCTCCAGAATTCTTCTTTGTCACGTGCTTTCTTAAGGGGGCCTTTTATCGATTCAGACCAAGAGTACCGTAGCACAATTGTATGGAAAAACAAAGAACCTGTAGAGACGTGTGCAAAACAGCAAAAAGGTTATCTGAAAGCGATGAAACAGTTGTAGGGTACAGTTTTGATTAATGTGTAACAGTGATGTTGATTAGGAAACTCCATGTGAAAGAAACATTGAAAAAACGAAATATTGCAAGCCTAAGTTAACGAGAGAGTAACCGACCAGCTTGCATGATAGAAGGCAGAAACACATTTAAGGTATAGAGCGTACTTGTCACAACACGAAGTGGGTTGAAAAGATTCACCTTTGAGAATATGGCAACAAATAAATGCAAAAATATTGGCTCAAATCTTTACAGGAGAACCAACTCGTTTAACACATGAACTCTGTGTTTAAGAATATGCCAATAAAAGTAGGAACAGTTAGTATTCTAGGACCTATTCAAGAGGGACATAAAAACAACTTCGATTTTGTTTGCGAAATCCTAGACCAGCTGCTAATAATCTTAAACCAGTGAAATCTGCAGAAATCATATTCCTGCATCCGGTCTAAGGCAGACGTGTAGTTAAGGTGTCATGTAATAGAAGAGGTATAATCAGCGCTTTGGTAAACTTTACTATGGGAAACAGGATATATCATACACATAAAGTTTAAAAAATGTTGCCGACCGTATTGAGCCTGCATAACTATTATCGTCGTAGACGTAGAACAAATGAGTACCTTGACAATATATATTTTTTGTGTTCATTTAGATTATTATCCCGGAAATCGTGAGGTTGTGATTTATATAGTAGCACTGTGTGATTCACTGAATCAGAGGTGCCTTTTCCGCACCAACAGAGAGAGCCACTGAAACATAGTTGTGCTCAAGAGAGTCGTGAAGGGGGACCGAACATTTCGCGGGTAGTGTTTTTGTTCCCAAGATTTCGAGGAAGCCAAAATGCTCAAGGCAGTATCGTGTTTAGTTTCAAATAATTGTTTATTGATGAAAAATGTACTTTCCAAAAATCTGACTATTGGTGGGGAGAACAAAAACTGTGCGATAATTTCAAACGTTTTTTACGAGGTTTGCAAAAAGGAAGATATTTTTTATCTTAGTGACGACCTAAGCGATCCTGAGTTTATTGTATACTATCAAAAAATAATAGTAGTGTGCAATATTATTAATTTTCATTGGCTTTTTCTTTTTAAGCAGGTATATTTGTCAGTAAGCTTCAAGTCTTCGTGGAGCTGTCATTGGTGTATTGTACAACGGTTCGCATAGAACATCAACACCACTTTTCTGTTCCTGTTGCGTTATCCCGGGGCGCGTATTCCCAAACCATATCCCGCAGGGGCCCAAGCCGACCACACCCCCTATGCAGGGGCGCAGCCAATGAGGTTTAAAAAATTGCAATTTTTTAACCTCCTTGGACGCAGCACCGTGACGTCGCTACCTATATGTGCGCGACTTCATGCGAGATGGATTTTTTTCTTTTGTTCCCTCCCCTCGTTTCGGCTGCTTGGCAGGCGGCCGATGGTTTCGCTCCGTGGGCGGGTCTGGCCTGCGGCGCTGGGGAAGCTGACGAACATGTGGTAGAAGCTAACCTTTTGTACCTGAGCCCCTGATCTTTCCGCGCTCTTCTTGCGCACCTGCAAGTTGACGCTGACCTCCGATCGTGTTCCTAGATAAGCGCTCGACTCGGTGCTCGAAGTGCGCGCGCGCGGATGGGCGCTTTCACGCGCATGTGGCAATTATACACGTACCGGAAAGCAAACACCCTCATTGAAAGCTTATTCTACAGCACACAGAAGGGTATACAATTGAGTTCGGTGCTCTTTCACTATATACACACCTCAAAACACGATTCGGTGCTGCAGGTAAGGATGAAAAGAAAGGCAGCCAATTACCCATGACTACATTTACAAACTGTCCGACTCTTGCGAAATATTACAGCTGCATGAGCGGCTACATTTTGGCACTTTCACAAGCACTACTAAATTGAATTTCGTTACCATTAATTTCATTGCAGTATTCTTTATCAGGAACAGTGCCACTAAGCAAAACATTGACATGTTGTTAACAGCAATGGAAGGTGTGAATTGTTCTTGCAAGGGTGATACTTTTATAAGAAAGACACCAGCTCAAACGTACACGTTTTACACTCGGTCATGAATTCTGCATAATTTGCACTGCTGGTCATAACAATTTAGGGAAACATACAGGTAGTGACGTCACAGTGCTGCGTTCAAGAAGGTTAAAAAATTGCAATTTTTTAAACCTCATTGGCTGCGCCCCTGCTTAAACGAGCCATGAAGAGAAAATGCAAGTTGGTTTTATTCGAAAGATTTCGTATTTTATAGTGCCCCCAGCGCTTGTCCGGATACAAACGGTGCTTTATTCACAGAGAAATTCAACAATTTAGGTTAAAATTTTCGTTTTCCCGCTCAATCGTGCGTTTTCGTGGTCCCAAGTGACATCACTGGAACCGACTGCTCTGCAGCCTAGAGTACCTTCATTCACGCATCCGCCGTACAGGGTAGAGACACGTATACGCTGGCGCCGCCATTTTCGGTTGCTCGCTCGCCGCCGAAGCAAGTCACTGTGTCAAAACCGCGCTAAAATTATCGCCGCAACGCGGTTTACTGAAGAAGTTTGAATCATATTGTCTGTTTCGCGTTGCTAGGTCCCGTGGGAAACGAAAAGAATAACGCGTTGAGCCCGTTGGCCCAATTGCGGCGGAACGGGACCGTTCAAAGGTTGTCTCCACCCTGTACAGCGGTGTTGGTTTGTTCTCGCGTTTCTTTACGTTCCGTAACCTAGATGGCGCCACCATACCGTGGCAAGCGTTTGGTTTGTTTTTGCCCGCATTTAAAACTGCTTGTTTTTGTTCTGGGCGAAAATATTCGTTCCCTGAAACAGTGCTCGCTCGACAAATGGGGTCACGTAAGACACCGTTGCTTGCGTCAATCGGCCAGTGTCGTCTGAGACAACCCCAAGCCCCGTAGTGCTGTGCAGCTAAACCAGCATGCTGTGCGCATTTCGAACAGCAGAACGCATCAGTACTTCTGTGTTTACATGTGCTTTCGTAACTTCCACTGTTTGTCCCATCATTCTTATTGCTTTGTAAAGAATGTGCCCTAAATTTAAGCGCAAATCGCTCGTTCGTCTAGTTTGTAAGTTCTAACTAATTTGCGTCTGCTTCTGCCAGCCTCCGCCAATCGCAGAGCTTAGCTCATGTGACGACATAGGTTCTGTTGCGGGAAATGAGCTGGTGGGTCGCATGACCATTCCCGTTTTTCCTAATTATGTAGCTTATTTGAGCGAAGTTTACGTTAAAAGTGGTGTCAGTATGATTCTAACGAGACAATCTTTTGAATGAACCAAACTTGTGTTTTCTCTTCATGGCTCCTTTAAAGGGTGTGGTCGGCCTGGGTCCCTACGGGATATGGTTTGGGAATACGCTCCCGGCGTCTGCTTTTCGTCACAATTGCTAACCATAATTTCTTTCCATTGCACTCCGACTGTTGTTGATAGAACTTGCCACGTGCAATGAGTAATTTTGACATCAATAAGTGCCATTGCATGTCTGTGTGAGCCTGAGCAGGTTGCATTGTATTGACTGTTGACTCAATCATGCCCGCAGCCCAATGCAGATGACGCTGAAGAAAACTTCTACATTCCTCAAGAAGTTCCGGAGAACCCACATAAACGAAAGTCGGACCGGCCTCGCAATGACCAGCACACCCTGTTAATAATCCTTGTAATCGCGACGATTCTGGTGACCGCCGTAGTGGTGACGATCGCAGGGGCCAGTTTTTTCAGTGAAGAAACGGAAGATGCGGGTGAGACCCGTTCTTTTACCGAAGTATACCTCCAGGTCACAAACGCCCCGCAACCGGATAACGTCACCTGGCGGATGCTGGCTGAGTTCCAAGTAAGCGCACGCACGGGATCTTTTTTCTGCGTAAGAATTGGAGACTAAAAGCCGTCTAACCTCTATCTCTGAGTGGGTAAAACTGAAAGGAGCGAAGCCTACGGAAGTAGTCGCCACGCGTGTGCAGGGGGGGGGGGGATGGCTGGACTTCAGTGGCTGACTGCAGGTGCCAGGGGCTCTGAGGTGTGGTGAGTGGCTAGCGCCGCATGACGAAGGTAGGCCCTCGTGTTTTAACCAACCAAACAAGGCCTTTTCTAAAAGCAGCCTGATTCCAACTAAGGCGTCTTAGCAGAAAAAACAGCAATATAAATGTAGGTGGCTTAACTGTACGACTAAATAGAATCTGTCCATTCCCGCCTATAAAACTTCTGCAACAGATCATGCTTTGGTATTTTCTGGCCAGCTCATATACATAATCATGACATTTTTATAGCAAAAATGTTTCTCATGGCCTTCTGCTTTTCCCTGTAGTTCTGGCTTGTAGGAAACGTACTTGTAGGTAACGTGTAATGGGTGCACCACTAACGTCTTTCCAGCTTTCTAATGCGGCATCATAGTTGGGACACTCTGAACGGTTTGGTCTGGCAGGTGAAAGAATAGCGTTATTTGCCCGATCATGTCATGACCAGGCTATTCAATGGCTCAACAACACTCTACCGCCATGAGATAGAGAAACAGAGCTTGAACTCTGCAGTCCACACCCCCAAATGGCCATGGACGAACCTAACTGTGTAATGCGCTGTCATGCACAGGGCTGCATGAAACATGCTTAAGAATTATCCGCAACGTTTTATATGAACCGACTACGCCAGTGCAGTAAAAGTTTCGTGGCCAAGTTCCCGATTTTGAGCCACGACACCTGCTCTCCCTCGTGGGGTCAGTTCATATAAACGTTGGAGGGACGGCAGCATTTCGCTTGTTTAGGTTCATCCACTGTCTCGTAGGGGTGTGGACGGCAGACTTTGAACTCAATGGAAGACTCACTGCAGCTACGTCCTGTCCAGGCTGCTTCAAAGCTTCCACTGAAGCTGGAGGAGGTATGGGTGTGCGCGTTCGTGTGCGTGTGCCTATGCGTGGGCGTGCATCGTACCTGCATGTGCGTGCGTCCGTGCTTGCTTGCGTGAGTGCGTGTGCGTGTGTGCGCATGCGTGTGCGTTGGCATGTGAGCTGTTCAGAGGGTACCTCAAAAGAGGCCACCTACCACAAGAAAAACATAAACGCTCAAAGATGCCTCACCTTGCAGCTGTAATGTGTTGCCCGTATGAAAAACAACAAAGTGTTGTAATCGGAGCCACGTGAACTCTGCTTCCTAACAGAGTGTTAAAAAATGCGAGTGCCCACAAATCTCTCAATGGTAGTGTAAGAAAAGGGTTAAATTAAGCGCCTAAGATGTTCAGCTATATCGAATGCTGTTGCATCTCTACGATAATCGTCCTAAACGAAGTCTGATACGAGTTTTGTTACAAGTTACTCACGCTGCAACAAGTAATTGAACGCTTCGCTTTTACACTTTCAGCTTATGGCATGAGTCATGAGACAGTTTTTTGGGGTGGCATTTTCTTGCAAACAATGTTCAGATGTTTAACAGCATCAGCGAACAAAGAAAAGCGTTGTTTGCTCACATCCAGGTGAAGTCATCGTTATAGTTTGTCGCTCTTAGCATTACCATTCCAAAGTCGCTGTGGAAGAACCAAATGTATTATATTGGTCATGTGATAACCCCCTTGGTATGTACATTCCTGGTATTTGACATGTTACTTCATCATCATCATAATCATCATCATCATCATCCCTGGCCTATCTACGTCAACTGCAGGCAAAGGCCTCTCCCATTAATATCCAAATATCTCGTTTCTGTGATAACTGCGATTAGTTCATTCCGCAAACTTCTTGGTGTCGTCTGCCCATCTTTCTATCGCCCGCTGGCATGCTTGCCTTCTCTAGGGATCCCACTATTACCCTAAAATAACAAGGGTTATGTTGCCTTCGCATAACATGCCCTGCCCACCTCCATTTCTTCTTGCTAACATCTACGATTATGTCCTCAACACGCGTTTGCTTCCTGACCACTTCGCTCTCTCGTTGTCCCTTTACGCCTATAATCTTCCGTTCCATTGCTCGTAGAGTACCACCTCAGTTTAAGTTAAACCCTCTTACCCCCGTATTCAGAAAGCATACTTAACTTATGCCATAAGGACGCCTTTCGTAAGTGTCGGAAAAGGACCAGAATGAGGAAAGGCCGCTTTGCGTTACACAAACCTTCCTTAAGGCGCACTTCTCAAAGGCGCCCTTTTTGAGGCACGCTAGGGTCCTGCTAACGAGGCTAGCGCGTGATGCGCAAATCCGTACACGGCGTGTGGGCGGGACTTGACATGTGCGCCAATAGCAGAGAACGCTTCCATGGCGCCAGCTTCGAAGCGCCCGGATCAGCCAGCTCCGTCCGCAGCCGGTACCCGCAGCGAACTTTAGGCTTAGCATCGCGGCAGAATACTGATCGCGGCTTGCGCTACTACCGCGCATGAGTATATATTGGGTGAATGTTCACCACAGCATCATCCCCTTTCTCGCATGCGTAACTTGGTTTGCGCGATTAGTTCCATTCGGGCAAGCGGCAGCAAACTGTAGATGCACCTGCCGGCGTCATTCGACGAGCGAAGGCAGCGCCATGGTGCCGGCGCTGGCCGCATCGCGCATCGCGGGCCGGCCGGGCCGGTGGGCCGGTGTGAGGCGCACGGTGTGCGCACGGCCGCGTCAGGGCGGCGGGCTAGTGCGCGGATCGTTGTTGGTCGCGGAAAAGCTTTATTGTTTACAGCTTTATCAATTTCTCGCGTACGGTGGGCGAAATCGAACACCTCAGCCAAGCTATCGTAGTAGTCTGCAATGTTGGTTGGGTAAAGGCTCACTTAAGTTAGGTCGGGAGCTAACTTAAGTAGCACTTACTTTCTGCCCGATAAGTTCACGAAAAGGCGCCCTTTGAGCATAAGTTTGGTTCTTGAAACGCGTTGAGCAGCCGAAAAGTGACCCAAGGGAAACGTTCTACTTAAGTTAGGTTTGCGAATACGGGGGTTAGTGAGCCTCCAAGTTTCAGCCAAGTAGGTGAATACCGGTAAGATGCAGCTGTCACACACTTTCTACTTAAGGGAACATGATAGGCTGCTATTTATTATCTGAGAATGCCTGCCGAGTGCACTCCAACGCACTCTTGTCTTTGTAATTATCTCTGCGTCTAGGTTGGGATCCGGTGTCTTAACTTTGAGTAGTTAGATATATTCGCTTACAGCTTCCTCTGCCTCGCAACCTACTTCAAACCGCTCTGTTTTCCCGAGAATATTGATCACTACTTTAGTTTTCTGCATAATATTTTCAGGCCCCCGGTTCTGCTTTTTGTTCAGTGTGGTAAGCATGCTTTGCAATTCGTCCCCTGAGTTACTTAGCAAGGCAACGTCATCAGCAAATCTGAGGTTACTGATGTATTCTCCATTAACCCTTACTCCCACCTGCTACCAATCCAATGTTCTGAATACTTCTTGTAAACATGCTGTGAATAACATTGGAAAGATTGTGTCTTCTTGTGTGACGCGCTTCCTTATAGGAATTATACTGCTCTCCCTATGGAGGACGATGTCGACCTCCTCTAGTACTCTTACATAATGCTCGTCTACATCATGGTTCCGTAATGACTCAATGAATGCTGAGGTTTCGACGGAGCAAAGTGCTTTCTCATAATCTATGAGGTTATATATAGCCGGTATTTAATGGCGTAGAATGCATGCAGGCAACCAATTGGGCACCGCCATAGCTGTGGTCAAGCGTCTGTTGCTAGGCGACGTTGTGCGCACGGCCCGCAGATCAAGCACCCCTCTTCTCCTCCGTGCAACCGTGTGAGTGCGCCCACGGCCGGGCTAGAGCAGGGGCGTGCGCGCGTTGGTGGCGGAACTTTGCGCCGAGACTGGGCTGCATTTGCATTGTTCTCGCACGGAACAGAGACGCCACCAACAAGTTACGATCCAAGAGAAGCCATCGTTCAAGCTAAGAAGTATCGCCGGGAATACTTAACGAGCGCCCAGAACCCTTTGGATATCCCTCCACTTCCTTGCCATGTCTTCAGTCGTCGGCAGCAAGTCACTATCCGCCAAGTCTAGTCTGGCATACTATTAACCCCATTTCTACTGCAGCGTTTCCGTAGACCCCAAAACGCTGGTTCATCCCGTCACAGCTCGGGCTCGTGTGATACGTGCCTAGTTCGAGTGGACCTGGAGCATCTGCTTTGGGCCTGTCCGCTCTACTCGCTGCCCCGGACTCGAGCCCTGGCCACTATGCGGCCCGAAGTACGCCCGACCTCCCTGCGAGCTTGGGCCTGCCCGGACTCATCTGCCCCAATTGCGACCGCCGTCGAGCTCTGGCGGGCATTGGACGAGTTCCGTCTGGCTCCAGCTGCTCCGCCCACTGGCGCCAGGCTCCTCGCCCTCGGGCATACCGCCTGAGGGGCACACCGGAAGACCTCCGCAATGAACAATGGCGCCGTGGGCCCCCGATCCGCAACTGCCCAGGAACTCGTTTCTTCATTTTTGATCCTATTAAGGTGTTTTTTTTCCATTTCACAGCAGCCCCCCAGGGGCAATTTAAGTTAAATAAAAAAAAAGACGTGAAACAAAAACCGCCGCTGCGATGGCCGTGTAAACACATCGCGCGCCGCCGCTCTAGTCCGGCCATGGTGCGCCGTCACTTGTTACGTCGGGCTCCGCGGGAGGGCGATACTTGTTCATGCTAAGCACGACTGTGAAACATATGACTGTGTTTCACGTTAGAAACTCTACCTCACCGAACGCAAAGTATTGCCTCGATTTCAATGTGAGTACGAATATTAACATCTCTGTTGACGCCACCATTTAGAATCGGATTGGAAAGGAGCAGATGTCGCACGCCGGTGTTTTTTTTTTCGGCGTGCGGGCGCAGTGGGCCAAGCCGCGCCGTGTCCGTGGCGCATCGGCCATGTCTGTGGCCGTTTCCAGTGTTGCCAAGCGAAGTAATTGACCGCTAAACTTTTCAACAAATACTGCCTATAGGTGTTGAGTATACTCTTCGCACTTCCCTATTATATGAGTGATCGTGTGAATATGGTCCATTTTTGAATAGGCTTTACGAAACTCTGCTTGTACTTTAAGTTGACTGAAATATAAGGTGGCAGAAATTTTGTTATCTATAACCTTGCTAAGTACCCTGTAGGCGACTGACAGTAAGCTGACCGGAGTATAATTTTTCCAGTCCTTTTGTAATTTTACAAATGTTATTGCACATTTATCTATATACTTCTACATAAGAATCGTTGCTGAGTTTATGATCTCCTGTGAACGTATCTTGGTGCACTAATTTGTTGTCCAGGGTCAGGATTCAGTTGATGGCATGGCAGACCTTACGTCCACTTCTCAACCAGAGATATTCATCAATGACTACAGAGACTCAAGTCCAGAGCCCAGTAACAACGTCACCCGGCGGACGCTGCCTTGGTACCAGGTAACCATCCGTTTGTCGGTATTTCTGGAGATCCTCTTAATACCTGGTACAGTAAAGGCGGCTGCACATAATTGACAGCTCTCATTGCCAGATTGTAGTTAATGTAAAATATCTTTAGCTCAATTGTAGCGATATATGGTAATAAATTTATATTCTAGGATAATATATACCGAATACAAACTAGCATAGAGACAAGCGCGTCTATAGCAGACTTGTTTAGCAGCAGGCGACTAATGCCCTGGCCTACGAAGTACAGACAAACATATTTTCTTTCACCGAAACGTGTGTCGGAAATTGCGATACTCGTGTTGGTGAAGTTGGACCAAAGTGTTACTGTGTAGGAGTATTATCGCGGAGATACTGAATACAATATTGTGTTCGGTTGCTAAATAGAAAGGACGAGTTCCCCATAGCCCTCTAAGCGTTTATTCTGCTGCGAAAGAGGCCCACCTTGCTGAGATATCTCTGAATGAACAACGCAAACTCTTCCGTTTTTCTTTACAGATATTTCAGTAGCTAAGAACTGGATCATGAACGCGTGAAAAGTATATGAAAGCTGGCGAGGAAACGGCGCAGAATTCTCGTATAGCTTTTGTTTACCAGCACCACAATAGAAACCACCCCGTACGAAGTAGTTTCGTCCGTTTGGGTGGGATAAATTGTGCTTCTTAGAACTCATCCTCCCTGTCTGCTGCTGAGAACTAATGAAAGACATACCAAATGCTGTTGCTAACAAGGTGGGACTTTTTTTCAGATCGTTGAATCATTTCTACGTCGCGTGAGGGCTTGCTACCCCATATAGGAGCAGGCACGAACAAAGTTTACCACGATCAGCTTGAACATCCGACATCTGACAAGGCGTCGTACAGCTATGTACGAGTGCTGCCTTTTCATACGCAAGTAGCAGTGGAATATTTGGAGGAAGGTTTAATAACAACTCTTCAGGTACACACTCGATTCAAGTGGCCCGACCTCGGCGTACGTAGCACAGCTTGATTCGCTCGTTACACGCACAAGCTAACCTTCCTTCGTGGGTCGATGACGAAGAGTGTGCGATTATCCTTGTGTAACTTAATCGACCTTATTTCGGTTTTTCTCTCAACCGATGTTTTTTGCTGATTCAGTCAGCCACCGAATATATTGCAAACACACGTTCTCCAAGCTCTCGATAGAGAAAGCCGCATTATTGACTTTCCATGGGCAATGCTGGCTTTTCTAAAGCCTGGTCTGATTGGATGGCAGTTTCTTCACAAAGGCTGAAAACCACGCTTAGCGGGCTATTTTGGCGCCGTCATATTATGGCGGTGCCCACGCAAAGTCGAGATGACGACCCCAAGATGGGCGCTACTCTGCTCATCGAGCGCTTTATTGCACTGGGTGGGTGTCTCCCTTAGTCGGACATTAGAGGTTGTTTTATTCGAGGAGATTTGTTACGGTCCTCGAAAATAAATTTACAATGGAAAGCTTGCCAAGCGAGGGTGGCAATGCAGGCTTCAGATGGCTGTCCTCTATGCTTGCGGAACTGCGCAAAAATTAGAGGATCCCTTCACAGGCCCGCGTTGTATCGATGGTAGAGCGCTGCGCCTTACCCAAATGCCCTAGTGAAACCAACATTTTTGAGCACTCATGCTGACGTTCTTCCATACATAACATCTTTTCTATCTCACTGATGTAAGTTTACACCTGATGAATACTTAAGTTCACATTTCGAATAGCTGGCGTCTGGCATGTGTCCTTGCAGAGTGGTTCGCCTCTTGCCTTTGAGAATTTGTATGAATGACTTTTGTGGCGGCTTAATGTTGCGACTAAGTCTCATTTGTTGGTGATTCTCAATATATGGTTACAGCCGAATGCGCCAAGGAGTTTATATAATCTTACACATTAAAAGCACGAATTGTCATTGGCTGATGATGCCTAACATTTTTAAAAACCAAAAAAATGTCCCAATTTTTTTATCTAGGCTTAGAACACTGTAGTGGAACTATTTCCAATTGTAAGTACCTTGTGGTCCACGTTCAGTTGAGTTTATCATAGATTAACCACATTAATCAGACACTTCGGTCTGCCAAGCAATATGCCTTAAAGGAGCATGACTTAGGCAAGTCGTAAGTGCTTATCCAATTCATGAAAAGGAAATTACCTGTAAAATAAACTTGTGGTGTTCTGCATTTGGTGGGAATTCTGATATCCTGTATAGCAAGCTTCTTCTGTCACTCAAAATCTGGTACATAGCTAGTGCGTTCACCCACAAATGACGCACAGTGTAGAAAATTGGGCATACAGAACGACCTGAAACCAAACTTACGTCGACCCAACGGTACATGAAAAAAATGCTACAGGTCACGCTTTGGGATAGCAGAACAGCTGTGTGGACTTGGGAACAGACTCATGTAGGAAACATTTTAGCTGAAATTACGCAAAGAAAATGGGCACGGGAGGCTAACGACACGCGCATGACAGACAACAAATGGACCATCCGTTTGCAGGGGCGGCAAATACACCGTAAAGGCGATTGGGATTGGCTAAGGACTAGGTGGAGGAATGAGCTGCAAAAATTTGGTGGGAAAGGGAGAGTCAGCTTGCACTCGATACAAAGGCCTGGAGATGTTGGGAGAGGCATTCGTCCTCAAGTTTACGGAACCTAGGCAATAATGATGGTGACGATGATTGTGGGTCTGCCTACCATTCACAAAATCTATTAAAACGAAACCTAAAGCAGCCAAATTAGCCAAAAAGAACACTTGCATACCTTCCACTCATCAACTCCGAAAGCTGAATGTGCAATTGCCATCTGGGATGAAAGTAGGGATTACATTAGAGATGCATCGCTCAGGAACGAGTCGCATCTTTTGAGGCGCACTTTTTGAAGAGCTAGTGAGCCATGGTAGTAAAAGTGAGCGGCGGTTCGTTTTAGGAAGACAGAGCCCCTTTTCGCCCGCTCAATGATCCGTGTCGAACCGAGCGAACCACAGCAGAACCGCTGAACCAAATGAGCCGTAGAGCCGGATCCACAGAAGCCAGGTCTTCTGTGGATGTTTCCTGCCATATTATGGCGAATTCCCTTGGGAGAGCAGGAGCACTAAAAAGCTCTCTTAGAATGCTCTCTTCTGAGTCGGCGTGTTTCAGGGGTCAAACAGGAGTTGGAGCATTTTCAGTACGTGGTAGAGCGAGATCCCTTTTGCTGCGCCGAGAGCAGCCGGGAGCAGTCCGATCTGCTCAAGCTTGAAAAGCGGAGCGAGCACAGTACGAAGGAAGTCACATGACTTTTGACGTCATGCCGTTGCCTTTTCGTGTGTGCGGGTTTTGCTCCCGCGAGTTCTCATAGCGCAACGAGCGCGGTGGTACGCAGGTAATGGCGGCTGCCTAGCATGTTGGGTGCTCGGGCTCCAACGATTTTGACGTTGTTGCGGAAGGTTCTGGGAGTCCCCATTAAACTTGACTGTCGTTATATGCACTAGGGAGGGAGGCAGCAAAAGCATCGTCGCGTTGCCGAAGTGCTTGACGAACTGCAGAACGACAGCAGCGATGGCTGCTGGAGCTCAACGTCAGAGTCAAGTTCAAGGAACAGCAGCGACCATGGCGGCGAAGTGTACGCAGCACCGTTCCACCACCTGTTTTCGATGCCGGAACAAAGGCCAAAAGTGGAGGCGTATGTTAAAACACGGAGCAGGGTCGTTCAGCTTCGTAGCCTGGTGAGATCAATGAAAGGCCTCCTCCATAATCGTTTTCCCCTGTCCCACCTTCTCTCCGCGCTCCGTATTTATTTGGCAGGTGGAGTGGCCCTGCTCCCAAGTGCTCCCAAATGTTCTGCCCCCTACTCCTCACTGCACGATGCCGCTTCTCAGGTTCTCTCAGTAGAATTCGCCATAATATCATGACGAGAAAGCTGCCCCGCCTGGCGAGGTGCAGTTCATTCACATCTGTTCGATTGCACGCGCGTTCAATCAAGCGGCCGTGTTTCATTTCACAACTTGCTACAGCACCTTCGCTCGCTCCGGTCACATGAACAGACCGTCCGAGTCAAGAGCGAGCATGATCTTCTGAGCCGCTCTTTAGGGGAGGCAATTTGTTGCGAGAGCCGCTCTTGGTGGAGCCGGATCTTCCAAGCATTTATATGGAAGATGGAACTTGGCTGCCGGTGGCTCTCGGCTCTCAGCGACTCTGTGGGAGGAGCGGCTCTCTTCAAAGTACCCCCGCTCAACGGCTGTTCCTTCGCTCATGGAATCGTGCTGAAAAAGGTGGCTCTGAACGAATTGTGTCGGCACGTTCCGGTAGAACCAGTACAGGCGGATCGGCCGACCGAGCCGAGTCTTGTGTGCAAGTTTGGCGTTATTCGTTATTGGTGCTAAAAAGAAGAGCTGTCTCACTTCGAATCAACTGTTCATGAACAAGGCGTTGTTCATAAACCACAATAGACATTTCATGTATTGAAATTAGATTTTTGTATTGTGTTTTCCAGAATATTTTTACTCCCGTCACAGCTTACTAGCAGAGAGTGCGTCTTTGTGAGCTAATAATGTTGACAAAAAATTTTGATTTTGATGAATATTTTTTGCTCTAAAATGATCCTAAAATACCACAGTCACATAAAACATTGCTAATGAGAATTAGGCCAATTCTTTACGGCACAAATACAATGCATGCTGTACCAAAAGAAAGGTCTCCATAACAAGGAAACGTTCACGTACTTGATATAAATCTATATTATACCTAACACAGGTTACAGACTTCAGTGAACCGCTGACACATTCACATGAACCAGTTCACTTCAGTTACTGAGCCATTCTGAGCCGCTCACTGAAGTGAGCCGTTTTGGCCATCTCCAGATTGTGCGTATATCCTACCCGTACAATGTGGTGCGGTCCATTTTTTTGCTGCTCACCATACTCAAGATTTCCTGAGACATATTGTAAAGAGCATAACTAGTTTGGTATGCCAACTAGTTTTGTTTGACGGTGACGGCAAAAATAACCTAAAGCTGATAATTGGTTCCGTACTGTGCACAGAACGTAGACCCGAAAGACCCACCTTACACGGACTCCCACCACCGGTTAGTGTGCGTCTTCCACTCGAACGCCGACGGCCTGACGGCGCCCAACGGCGTGCGTTTCGACATCGAGCGCTTCCCGTTCACGCTCTGCCACGTGGCGCTGTTCTGTTGCCTGACGCTGAAGGCCAACCTGGACCCTGGTGTGTACTACAAGGACTCCCTAACGGAGGACTTTGTAAGCAAAGCCCTTAGCAGCCCCCACCCGGAGCCAGAAGTCATGCTCGGTAACGGCCCACGTGCTTCGGACCTCGTCCAGTTCCAGACATTGCTGAACTATCTCGAAGCAGGAATCCTGGACAACGCAGCGGGCGCCTGGTACAAGGTACAATGTGGGTGCCTGGTACATGGAGTTTCTATTCTGCCTATGAGTTGAGAGGATTCCTATTAGGCAAACTCGAATGCACATCAAGTACTCTTTGAGGGATCGTTTCTTTTTCACATGACCAGTTAGTGAATCCGATCGCTGAAGTGGACATGATCCTGAAACGCAAAATAATATTCATAGCACGCTTTGTACAGTAGCCTTGCTAAGAACGCAAATTTGAAACCTTACCTCAATCTGTGGATCAATGTCACAGGAAAGCTCTCTGCCTTCAGCATGAATATTTATTTCAGGATAAACTGTCACACCAAATATTTCTGAGAGATATATTCCCCTGCTTATTCAGCATACTGATTTTGAAGTTTCCGGCTTGCTAGTCCAATCGCCTTGCCTGCTTTTGGTATTCAAAAATGAAATCACTCCACCTGTCTGGGTGGTTTGTCGAACTTTAATAAACACAATACATCTTGCATTTTATTTCATGTCACCACACATTACAGAGGAAGCTTAGATGTTCTAAGAATGAGAAGTCAAAAGCCTAGTTTGGCTTTTTTGTTTATCTTCTCTTGACATTTTCTTTGAAGTTCGCGCCCACGCCCATCACCACTTGAGCAGCCCCTATAGCAGCCCCCTCTCCTACGCTGGTTCCTCTATCAGCCCTCCCTCGAACACTCCGGTTGTCCCCCACAGTACCGTCACCTTCCCAGGCGGCTCGCATTTCACGTGCGGCAGAAGCTAACCTGCTTCACCCCAACTGTTTCTTTTTCCCTGGGAGTCGCGTTTCATTTCTCAGAACCCTCCTCCAACGTTCCTACCCCACCGATTTGATTTTTTCCTGCCCCACGATGCTAGGCTCCTGCAACTTCTCCATGTTTCAGAAGATTCAGTGCCCCTGACAAGAATTTCTTGTACCTGACCTTCATTCTATGAAACTTAGGTATCTCAGGCGTTCGCCTTAAAAGCCCACTGACACAAACATTTTGCGTCTTCTTTTTATTGAGGCGATAAGTAGTTAATGACCTATTTTTTAGGTTTTGAAACTTTATTTGCTTCAGCGCACGATGGTTGTTTAAATAAACAGGTTTTTAATGCGGCCAGTCGCGGTTTCAGTTTCAGCGGGTGCCACGAAAGGCTGGATTTGGTATGCAAAGCTGCACACGTGCCAGTCGGACGGATATCACAGAGCACAGCGGCCATAGCTCTGTGGACTCTACACATGAACCGTGCGGCTCGCGCAGTGCGCTTTTCGTGTCCCCGGCGCGTTAAAGGCAATAAAACGAGAGTACCAGGAATCGCTGTAGAAATTAGGTCACGGCCGGTTGTCCGATGAGCCAACGAATTCATGGCGCCTATGTCGCGAATAATCGGATCGGATCGTTCGTTGCTGGAGAGAGACACTTTCGACCTCCGATGAAAGCGGCGAGCCGGCGAGAAATGCCGGCAGTGCGCAAGTGGCCAACACGAACTCGTTACATGTTTGGAAGTTGTTTATGTACTCCACATCCAGGGAATGTTGATTGCGCGATGTCCATTACTGGCCTGTCGGTTGCGTGTCGCCACTTTAAAATTGACTTTCATTAGGTTCTAGGCTGTATTTCTGCCTATATTTTGCAGATGATGTGTGTGTTTGTCCCCAACAATCTATCTCCGAAGTTATCTTGCAAAGTGTTGTGTCAGTACCCCTGCAGAAAACGACGATCTCCACCCCCCCCCCCCCCCCCGCCACGAAGCCGTTGTTTTCCTAAACACTATGACGTGGGGCTCGCCCGCGATTGGCATCTAATTGTCGTGACTGATTACATTGGTACTATGGCGGACGTAAAGGTATGCGCAGAAGTAAACGAAGCATAGAAGCCGCGGCCAAATTGCATCGCTTCGCCGCAGCATAGAGTGCCGACCGCACCCAAGCGAATGTATGTATGTATGAGGGATGTATTCGTGCTATCTATATAGTTCCGCACTGTATGGACTGCAGGAGAATCTGGCGCTCCCATCAATGCCGCTCACATCTTATAGTTCCATACTAATGTATACTAGAGGGAGATCTGGCACTGCAATCGCGAGCCGCTCTGCCGCCGCCATTGCAGCTAGCGACGTTCCTCGTCTGCTTGGCTTGGTTAGCCACAAGGCTTCTTTTTATCTCGAAGCCAAAATAAAAAAAAAACGTAACATCTCTTTCTTGTTGTTTTTGCATAAAGCTTCCTAATAATCCTTGATAAAGAAGCTTTTTGAAGCTTCAATTTTACAACAAAACAAATTCTATAAAACTTCCAGTGTACTATTGTTGCTTTTGTGCAGCCAGAGGCAACTTTGCAGCCTGTTCACGAGCCATGTGTTGATGATTATAATAAAGAGGCCACTCGCACGGGCATGGGGGCACAATACTAGCTCACTCCTTGCGCTCGTGGCAGTGGCTTGTGTTGTGCCCCAGTAATCGGGCGACCGGCTGCTTGGCTCTTTTCTCCGTCGCTTTCCGCCACATTCTGGTGCCGTCAAATCCAGACCGCGGCGGCCACTGTGGCAGCAAGAGAAGCGTGGAGATCGACAATGTGGCGAACGTGCAAGCTGTGTGCGATCGGCCCGTCCGCGATTTACACGTCTACACCCCTGGAGAGGATTCTGATCTCACGGAACAACTGGCGAAGCTCGCGACAGATTTCGTCAACGGACAACTTAGTTTACCTAGCAGCCTGCCTAGCGGCGACTGGGTCATCCTCACGGACGGCCAGGGCATCGAACTCTCCAAGAACCCGGTGACTAGGAAGTGGAAGGGTGCCGCCGTACCAGAACCACCTAACAAACATTTTCTCGTGGTTCGGATGCCGCAGCCGCTAGTGAACGTTTCCTGCTAAACCAACGCGTTTGGAACCAGATGTTTTCGTGTGCTTGAGCTTTAGAAGTAGTTTTTTCATTTGACTACTGCACAGTCGCTGCCATTCTCCCCCTTAACGTCGTAGTGCTGCTCTCAACCACCAGAATTCCTGCAGGACATGAGCGCCTTTTCTGCTATCGGCTACCACCAACAAGTTGCATTTCCCTGCTAGACCATTGCATCTTGGCGGCGGGGGGAGTGTGTTGACAATATATTCAAGAGGTGACGTGCGTGTGCACGGAACACAGGCCTAGCTCTCTCCTTGCCCGCGTGGCACTGGCTCGTGTGCTGCCCCTCTGCCCCAGTAATCGGGCGACCGGCTACTTGGCTTTTTTCTCCGTCCCCTTCAGCAACACCATGTTAAGTACAAGCGACACGTGGCCGCGCGCTGCTTGACTGAACACCTGCTGAAGCGGGGCTCTCCTACTCCGTGGCGCCAGATTTCCCTCTAGTACATACTGTTAAGAAATGCTATGGCTCACATCAAGGCTGCCTGTGTCGTGATAGGCCACCATTATACAGTGTGCTTGCCTTAGATTCATCACTGGTTCAGATTGTAACATTTTAGTGGCGGTAAGCTTAAATAAAATTTCTCCAAAACCTAAAGAAGAGTGTGTAATTATATATTTGTAACAAATATATTATTATAATATAAGACCTGCTGTTTCAAAAGTAGAGAAATAAATACAAAACGTGTTATTTTTACTGAAGGTCGGCCAGAATTGTTATGCCTGATATTCTGCAGACCGAGCTGGTAGCTAACAATAGCGTAAGTTTTCGAAGAAACCTATTAAAGGCTCTTATTTTGCATATAATTTTTTTTGAAAGCTCAGAAAGGCTTTATGCGCGCACCGGTAAAAACATCGCCTTCGCAGTGTTTTCTTTCGTGTTTTAGTGAGGGACCATCTGCTACAACTTTCCCGGCCGCCAATTACCCTCTCAGTCAAGATGTGCGGCACTGTTAACATATGTACTGCTACTGCAAGAAAGAACCGTAAACCGGAGTTTCCTTGCCCCAAACTAACGTGTTTACATTGTGTGTTTATACTTGTGCATTTAGTACTGGTGGTCGCCCGAGGCATTAGTCACTCCATTGTCTTGCAGTGAAGTAGAGCGGTCCTAGCGTGAGGTAATGGAGCGAATTGCAAGTTTCTAAGCGTACCAAGAGAGAGAAAACAGTTTTGGCGAGTTTGGCCAGAATGGTTACCTCGTGGACAGTGAAGAAACAGTGAAAGAAAGCAAATACAGTGAAGAAAGCAGGCAGTGGAAGAAACATACAGTGAAGAAAGCAAACCCACGACGACATTCACAATCTGAGAGACATGCCAAGCCACTGATGTGCTCTTCCCATTAGGCAATTACCGCCCTCATGCTGACATGAACTACCGGATAGAGCTGCTTCTCTAGCATCCATACTAAGAAACTGTACGGTGCTCTCCCCTGCGCCCGATCTGATATGTTTAATCACGCTCTGCTGGCATGTCAGGCTGGACGTAGCAGTTTCCGCACGGCCGCGCTAGCTAAGAGTGGCGCTGGTTGTATAGCAGCTCACAGCCATCAGCGGAGACCCTAACCGCAGTTGTTTGGGTAGGGGAAATGACGCGCCTTCGGAACGCACCTTGTCGCTCCCCGCAAAGTGCAACCATCAATGTCTTGTTCGTAGACACCTACCCAGTCTCCCGTGGTGTAGCTTTGAGATTCAGGACATTTTAAAGAGACAAAAAAATTTATATCTCGCAGCGAACAGGCTTTGTACTTCCATGTCAGGACAGTTTTGGACTATAAGTGACATCCGTAACTTAGGAGTGCACAAATCAAAGCCAGATAAAAGAAGACCTGCACCAGGAGGAATTTGTTTAAAGCGATAAACACCAGATTCCCCCTCCAAACACGGCTTCTATATTCTTCGGACATATATCTTTTCGGCTTTAGAACGTCGTGTATCACAAAGGCGCGCGAATAGATACCGGATATTCAGACAGGCCAGGCGAATCGTGGGACGCGCTTCAATGGCCGTGTCGCAGGGTATGTGTCTGCGGTCAAAAAGGAAACGTTAAGTCGTTAAGCTTTGCCTTAAACTCCGCAGTTGCTACTAATGAGTGTTGTCCTTCAATGGCTGACGCACGTGATTCATGAAGGGGCTCAATAAGGTCGGAACTCTCCGAACGAACACCCCCTAAGGAAATCTTGCTATGAAAACTCCGCTGTCAAACACCTGCTTCATTCCCCAATAACCATCGCCGCTGTGAGATAAATGCTCAGTTGAATTTGTTTGTCTCACGTAGCGGGCTGCTCCGCACAGCGACGCCTCCCTGAAGCCAGCCGTATCTTTGCAGCAGCGCAACTTCGCCGGGATCGTACTCCGTTGGCCCGATTCCGCCTCTTTCGAGAAGTGGCAGCGAATACCGCGGCTGCTGTGTTTGCTGCGTGACCAGTTGATGGCGCAGCACGGTCTACGTCTGGGCCTGGCACTGCAGCAAGATTCCGCAGAACGAGAATTTCCTCTTCTGGCGAATAACTTGGATCGCATTACGATCTACCTGCTGCCGCCCCGCATGGCTGACAGCAGCTACAGGAACCTCACGTTCAGGTACAAGTAAAATGCACGATCTCGAACTTTAAAATTATTCCCGGCATTGGGCTTTCTTTAGTTGAAATACGTCTGTGAGACGCGCCTAGACACCTGTGAACCCAGTACACCTTCCATGTTGCCAAACAAGGGGTATATAAACTAAAGGTAAAAGATTGTGGAATGCCTCCTGTTCTAAAACCGTTAGAATGAAGGTCTCGATTGGTTCAGATATCCGCACAGCGACATGTTCGCTGATATGTTGTTGGTATTGTTATTTTTTAGGGTTTCAATTGTAATCTGCGGTTCTCGGCGCATGTTTGTTCCTTCCGCTGTCAATAGAGGCGCGCGTGGCAGCCGCCGGATTCCGGTGGAGTCGTATTCAGGAGCAGGTACGTAGATACCGCCGCGCGAAGTGAATATGGTCTCCAGTGCTGCAGCTGATAAATGGCTTCGCTTGTTCACAACGCCCAGCAGTAAAATGCATGGGTCTCGCCCTGCCATATACATAACGAGAAGATGGCACATCCGCGCGGTGACTGACACAGGCGCGAAGCTCTCATTTACCATGTAAACTAGTTGGGAGTTGTGGATTTCAGGGGAACGTTGTAAAGTATGCATTACATGTAAATGTACCGTCGCACGTAGTAAACGTTCCATTGTGAGCATAGTCTCATTATTACCTGCGTTGAAAAGCGTAAGTGTTTAACTGTGTAATGTGAAAATATGTTTAGTGCTTTCATTACCTTTTCTGTAAGTAGGTCTTCTGTAGTATGCACCACCTAGGGGCTGAAAATATGTTCCAAAATGGCATTTGTATAAGAGCTCGTGTAGGGGTGGTTCCCCGACGGCCTGGTTTTCACCGCATGAGCCCCTTCAATTTCTCTGAGTGTAATAAGGTGTTTCAACATTCTAAGCAACAACGTTAGTGTGTCGTCTATTGTGAGGACTGGTCTGAATGGCACAGTGTAAATGTCGGAAGTTCGGAAGACCAATAGGTGACGCTGTAGTATCTTCTATGTGCGAGTGACACTGTACTCAGGGTAGAGTGAAATGACGCTACTCGTTGCGGTGGTGGATGTGCATCCTCCAAGTGTGCCTTCTTACGTTGCTGATGAGTTCGGCGTTCACCACACACACTTAGGGGCCTTATGTTGCTCCCACCAATGTTTCAGCTTCGGGAAGTAGCGCGAGAATGGTTATCCCCGGGCTAGTTTCGACCAGTGGTAATTAACTATCGTTGCGATGATTGGCGGCAAAAACTCCCCGAACAAAGGGGGGAGGGGGGTTAGCTGGAGGGGCGCTAAAAAGGGGCGCTCCCCGCATTCCCCCGCTGCGGTTACCGCGCCCATCCACCTAAAACCCCCATCCTCCTCTTCCTTCCTTTTTTTCTTGTTAACGTTTGCACTAGGCGTGCGAAATTAACTCTGGGGTTTCCCACCCTTTTTTCTTAACCAGTCAATTTCCTTTGGTTCTTTGCTTAGTTCTGTATTCTCGAAACTCCCTTGCCCTGATACCTACATGTGGCAGCAATGTTTTAAAAAAATAGCGGCAGTTTGCCGTACGAGGCAACAGTCGCCAGAAGGCCACGGTCAACGAGCCCCTCCTTAGTCCCTCACGTTCGTGGTAACAATTCAGTACCATGCAACCTTTTGCTGTTATCCTATAGCCTCGCTTGTCTTGATTGCGCCCCCTTTCCGCTCTGTTGCTCGGCACCACTACAACGCCCTTTCCCCCCACCCCTTGCGTTGTGGGGCTTGGCACGCTACTGTGTCGCATAGAGCCTACGTTTTGCTTGACACATCTTCTTGCCCCGCCCACAACTGAAATGAATTTACACCCAACTGATCTGCACTATTTGTATCTTTGAAAAAGACCGGCCCCTGGTCGAAATGTTAGAATAAATATTGTTATGTTTTTCAATGTGACTGCTCTATCGTACATTCAAATATACATATACTGCACTTAGGAGTACTGATTGTGAAACGCCAGCGTGTTGCACAATCAGCACGGGTCAGTGCACAGTACTTGGGGTTTCCTCAACAATAGTCAACTAAGTTCGAAACGTGGTGCGCCTGTTTGATACACTAAGCAAGCGAATAGCCGCAACGACTTGAAGGAACTGTCATGTTTATCCCGTGAATGCTCGAAAAATAGCCGCAAGGAGGATAAACGCACAGCTCGGGCCCTCGTGACTGTATCGTTAATTTGTGTTCGCCGAGGGTTTTGTGGTCTTCAAGCAATGAACCATCCTGGCCACCCACCTCGGTTCTTTGGTCCCATAAACTCGTAATCCGCCTTTAAGTAGGAAGTGCGGGGTTTTATGGTTGTTTCTTTGCAGTATAGAGAGGAAGAGAAATTTGTTAGCAACGAGAGGCTGGCGTTGAAGCGTACACCCGTTTTTGTTCAGCCTTGAGCTGTTCGTTTCCGTCTTAACACGGGTGTGGCTGATCTCGATGCCTGTGTAGTAGCGCATACACAATGGGAAGACCCGTCAACTTGTCTTGTTTTAAGTGAAGTAAATAATACCACCGACATGAAAAGCATCGTTCTGGGAAGCGGCAATGAAACCGTAAAAATAGTTACAACCATTCAATACAGGTAGGACAGCAACATCACAATTATTTTGTTATCAAACACCACACGTAACTTCGGTGGTTTTTGGCCGATGGACCTGTCAGATGGTTTAAATATTGCGCTTCGTTCGTTTAGCATGGGTACAGGGAGACAAAATTACACCCCTGGTTCGCTGTTGATCTCTACAACTTATTGACTATGCTACCCGTATTGGTGACAATATTCGAACTTTTCTTTTTGCAGCTACTTCACCTACGAAACTTTGGCAAAGGTCCGGCAGCTCTACCAACACCTCAAGAGATCAGCCGCGGACAACAGAGTGTGCTACCTATTTCCTGCGGAAACCTACACGTTTAGGGTAATGTGTCAACCAAAAAATATTGCACCCAAACTACATGTGACATGTTATTTGTCAAAGCTGTGTCTGCTATTTCTTTGAAGGGCTACGATACGTCGTTGTATGTCCGGTGGACCCTGATCATATTAAGTGCGATGCACTTTATAAGCGACCCCGAACCTTCCGCCGTCCGCATTGCTCCTCCTCCTCTCCCCTAGCAACGGCGCGAGGAGCGGAGAGGAGCGTCTGTAGCAACGGCGCAGCGACGTCACACCCCACGTGACCCGCGCGCGCTCCGCCTCCCGCGCCATGGCTGCGCGCGCCCGCGCCGGCTCCCGCACCGCTCCTCGCGCCGTGACGTCACACTCCCACGTGACCGCGCGCTGGCGCCTTTGCGTCTGCTCCCCCTCTCCTCGCGCCGTGACGTCACATGCTCTGCAGCTGGCGCGCCTCTCCCCCCGTTAGGTGCCAGCCGTCTTCGTTTACTATGTGCATTATTGCGCATAAAGTGCACACTTAACTACAAAAATTCGCAAATAAATTCACAAAGGTGACTACATACTATCTTTATGCTTTTCCATACATTCCATACAATGAACACTTCGTCACCCTTGAGGACCGGTTTTGTAAGACTGACAGCATTTTATCACCTTGTTGCAAACAGGGTTGATGCTTGGCAATTTCTTGTTACGACCGCTTCATCTCGATCATTTTCCTAAAGTAGTCAGTCGTTCTAATCCTGCACTAGTAAAACTTAACAGGTTAACCAGTGAATGAGTGTCTTTATTTTTACGGCTATGCTCAACAGGCAAAAAAAAGAGGGCAGGGCTACTTGAGTCAATACTGACAGCTTCACATAAAAAGTGAGGACAACTGATCTTACAACGTAAGGTGCCTCTGTGTGGTTTGCCAAAACACAACACGAGCTAAAATTTTTAACAATTAGGTACTGTACCGGTTCTATCCTCTGAAAAATTCGTTCCTGCAAGGCTGGTTGTCTAAATATTCTTTGCGCTGTTCTGTAAGAGTTGTCCCTCACTCCGGGGATCCATTATACAACCGGACGTCCTCTCTCTGAATGCCAAAAAAAATGTTCCTCCAATAGGTTATTTAAAATACCACAATGAATACCTCTACTGTTAATTTCGACTATCGTGGCAACTAGGTATTTAGAGTATCTTATTGCACCTTACCTGCTACCTCAGAAGAAAAAAAATGGCTGGCACTTGATACTACCCAATCCGAAATTGGTGCCCAGTGTGCACTTCAGTCTTCTTAGTGATGGTGCATGCCTACCGTGTCTCACGAAGCTGTCGCCACATTGTCGGTCACATGAATGCGCGCGATATACCATGGCGTTGTCTGATAGCGCGTCACCTCTTGTGTTGGTCTCTTCGTTCTCTAGGTTGTGCCGTAGCGCGTCCCTGCTGGAAAGGATGTCCCGCGCCGTCATGGCATACCTTCCTTCTCCACACAAATTCGCCATTCTTACCTTCTCCATTTTGCGGCTCGTTCTGTCTCCTTTTCCTTCCTCTTCGTTCGTTCGGTAACAACGAGATATAACGGCGCTGTGAAACCAAAGGAGCGGACACTTTCACTGAAGTGAATTCGACAAACGTCTCTTTTTGCTTGCAGTGCGTACACTGGCAAAAAAAAAAAAACACTTTTCATCGTTTATTCGATCGATAAGGCAGTATATATTTCATAAAGCCCGAAAGAAGAAAAACTACCATGCGCGCTCGGCGGCGGCCGCACCAACTACCTAAGTGAGGTCCATACGAGATGCTACTGTAATTGGAGGATGCCCAAGAATAGAAATTAAACCAGTTCCGCTTGCGGTTCTGTAAAACAACATGCTTGGAATCCGAGGTTATCCTTGGCTGGGCTTTCTTGATATCTCGCTGATCGGAATACCGTCATCCTGTAATGGAGTCGCTGGTAAAATGCCTCAAATAAGTGTCGCATGGCGCTTTGGAAGGTTAACAATTACTAGTTGGGGCGCACGCAGAGGATGAACACCTTCAGCGTAACAGGGGACCCCCAAATACGGTGTGCTTTTTCGCACCATGCCAGCTTCCCTAGCTCGTAAATGCTTTGTTATAGGCGTGTTCGCACGAGACCAAAGGTTGGCTGGTTCGGGACTGTGCCCTTGCGGTGCTTCTGGCAACACTGCGCCAACGAGAACTCTCCAGCGGGTCAGTTTCAGTCTGCACGTGTTCTTCGAGCTTGCTCGTAGAGCATTGAACGTTACGCCGCAAAAATGGTAGGTTCACAAAAGCAAACACTGCCACAAAATAAAAAAATAACTTCAAAAAACAACATGCTGTATCGGAGATTCAAACTTGCGAATGGCAAAACAGTGTACCTAATTCTCAATGCCACTCGGCCAGTCTTGCTTGCTCACCATAACATTATTTGCAAATATAGATTCAGAGCCCCATCAAGTGATCCCACTGGTTCCAGAGTACTAGAGAACATGTTTTCATTCACAAATAAAAAACCGCTTACAGGTATCATTTACGTAAATGATCAGCATGCTTTGCAATAAAAAAAGCTAGACGAGGATAATTATTACGAAAGCAGCAGAGCATTTGTGAAATATATGATAGAAAAAGTGGCTACAGTGCGATTGTGTCATTGCACCATGTTTGAAGTCAACGGGATGGAGGGAACAGAACAAAATGGAGCTCTTGAGTAAAGCTATTTCTTGGTGGAAGCGGGCCGTGTAGGCACCGTGGATTCGGCGCGCTGCTCGGGGTTACATACTGTACCGGCCACCGCATGTTTTGCGGGAGTCTAAACGATGGGCTCAGCGTGGAAAGACGAGGCGCTGTGTGTCGCCCCCGCAGCCTATTTTATGCCGCACGTTATGCGAGTTATTTTATGCCGCACGTTATACGAGCTTAGTTAAGGCCGGGTGTGAAGCTAACTCTAGACGCTAGTGGAAGCTGGGCCAGACAAGATCTCAGCCCTCCTGGGAGGCTAAGCTGAGAGTCTAGCACGTGGCCTCCGCTGTTATCTGGCGCGCATTGCATTCGCGCCCTCCCACGTCGCCAGGGGGCGCATCATGTGACATTTTAAAGGCGAAGCCCCTAAGGGGTTAGGGCTGTCGGTATCTCATGGCGTCGTAGTATCATTTATTCACGATTGAAAGACAGCGGAAAACTAGTTTTCCAACACCTCGGGTTAGAACGCTTCACCTACGTGTATCAAATGCGTTCTAAAAGAGCACACCGGGAAACTTGTTTTCCAATGCCTCGCGCCAGAATGCTTCGTGCTTCACACGAGACTTAAAGCAAAGCTGCACACCTCTACCCCTAACGGTTTTATCTCGGCGGGCAAACACACCAAGGCGCCAATATAATACCTATGCATCGCATGCTTCAACTCTCCACAGGTTTCATGTTAGGGGGGACATTTCAGGACTTCCTCTTCGTATTTTTTATACCTTGCCACCGAAAAAAGCTTACGCTGAAACAGTTGCATTGTTAAAACGAAAACCTACACTATTAATTGAACTTGAACGCAGTGTAGTTGACGTCCTTCCCCTTAAAGGGGCCCTGCAGCGTGCCATTTTCGAAATCGCAGGCCTGATTAAAAAAAAGAGCCCATCCTTTGTGCAGGGAATACAGAAACGTTTCAATAGTCCCACCCACTAAGATGCAAGCTTCCCAACCATTAGGGCCACCAGCCCTCGCTTCGGCCTCCCGCCAGCAGCGCAAATTACCCGAGTTCTACGCGCTTATAAAGCTCGTTCTACATGGAGCGAATTTCGCTTTCGAATCCGCTGGAACGAGCATTCGCACTTTCGGAGTTCGCAATGCCTGGAATTGTACTCTACATGGGGCCTGCGAACGCCAGGATTTTCGCATTTCAAATGCGTCTTGTTTGTAGACTGAATTAAGTTTGCCACCAGCAGAGGTTGTTGTGATTTTAACAATTGTGGTTTTATTTTACTTTCTTGGCAAGTTGTTTCTGCCTGGTTTGCGGTAAATATAAGTTTATTTGCGGTTTTATATAAGAATCGCCAATTCTTTGCCAATATACGCACACACAGCAGAAAAGACAAACGTTTTGGTGTGCCCGCGCTTTTGTCGCGGTAATACAAGCAACGCCATCTGGTTTCCAAGCGTGCAAGTGGTGCCGAGCTGTGCTCCTATTGGCCGCAAGTCGGGCCCCTCTACGCCGCACACGCCGCAGGAGCGGCGTTTGCTCGACCGCTTCAAATATTTGGCACTTTGCCGCAGCAAAGAAAAAATGTGGTTTTGCCGCACGAGCGGCGCCGCATCAGCGACTTCACAGGCGAAATCGCTCCATGTAGTACGGGCTTAACGCGTCGACAATTACTGCAGTACAGAGTGTGCGGAAAATTTGTGCAGGTTTCACGGGACGAGGGCCCCCTAGGGAGCCTACAAGTGCGATCGCTCGGGCCCGGCATCCAGGGCCCCGTGACCAGACAGCCTGGAAAGATGGCCCAGTTTGAGACATGCAGCCTTGTGCACGGCTACGAGAGGCTAGAACGGGACTACGGCGTGCTGGCCGCGCTCAACGATTCGTGGCTGTCGTACACGTCCCATAGCCTGCTCAGACGTTTCGTGGACGAGTTGCACAAAAACGTTTCGGAAACTTGCTTGGGGATCTGGAACCCGCAATTTGACGACTTCGCCAACTTTTGCGGGAACGAACGTGCCTACCCCCTTTCTGGTGCCTTATTTAGGCTCAAAAACGATTCCAATGCATGAACTCCGCGGTTAAAGCCGCTAGTAATGGAGGCTACTGTAAAAGAAGTACTTATATTGCGTGTACCTTTATTGCCTTTACCCTGCGTCAATGGGACGTTATTAAGAGTACTCTCTGTAGCATGCATACCAAGCTCTTGGTTGATTTATTTATTTATTTATTTATTTATTTATTGATGGATGGATTGATTGATCGATCGATCGATCGATCGATCGATTGATTGGTTGATTGGTTGATTGATTGATTGATTGATTGATTGATTGATTGATTGATTGATTGATTGATTGACTTATTGATTGAATAATTGATTAATTGAACGATATACGATATACTGATTGGCGCATCGGCTTCTTCCCGAGCAGCTCCACTTGTAGATTTATTGAAACCGTTCGCTTGTAAAGGTTGTGGCTCCATACGGCTGCGCTTCAGTAAATAGTACCGGGGCAGTATTCGCGTTTGCGGTTTGGTGCTTGATAGTGACGACCAGCTTTATAAGGACCTACCAGCGCCGATGTTAGCAAGCGTACTAGGAAATTGCTGAATTGGTATAAGGAGCTCCATTGGGTGGAGCTAAATTAAAGCCTAAGTAGAGTTACTAGATAATTCGAAGTGGAGACGATTTTGATTGCGGCCAGCTCGAGATAGGCTTGGATGATCTTGAGTCCCTCCGGGACTGCTCTCCGCAAGAGATAGTGTTGGCAGGCTTGTTGGGAATGGGTGATAAATTTAGGCGAGTGGTTGGTGTGCGAGAAATGCCGCGAGGGCAATGGCAGTGCCTTCCAGCAGAGGGTGAAGAGAGAAAAATGTGGGCTTAAGTGCATGGATAACGACGTTCTTTGTTTTGAAGACTGCACTGTCCAGCTGGGAAATGCTGGGTTTCATGCTATGTCGTCGTAATGAGAGTCGAACGCCGACAAGAACTTCATTGGATATGTCGTACTCTAAATTTGCGTCGACCGCGGTGGAAAACGGAATGCGCGTTACCTGGAATGGCTACTACTTTGATATTGGTCAGGATATAGGAACGTAGAGGATCAATTATAAATGGTTGTGCGCAGATGCTTTGCACGGCACTAAAATGTGTTTCACAATATTTGTACCTGCAATTTTACTACCGAAAATCAAAGTTTTGCTATTGTCCCCCAAAAAAACCAGTCGACATGACATTGTAACACGATGTGTTTTCTTAAGGCTCTAACGTGAGGATAAATAATGTGGTGAGTAGGGCCTTCACATTCAATTCTTCGTTTGAGATTCCGGCGACTTTGGTTTTGTGTTAGGCAAGCGGAAAAATAAAGTATCTCATAGAATGTTTGAAAAAAAGAAACAAAGTTGATGTTTTCTGCTCTATTGACACTGCCATGACTGTCGCTTAAAGTTAACTAAGGCGCTTGGGCTTACTTCGGTTTAACCACTTTCAGCTAATGTGGTCAAGGAAACCTGTAAGGCTCCGGAGAGGAGAGATAATGCGATACGGCCGGTAAAATTAACAATTTTTATTTTCTTTTGTTCCCCAGGTAATTTTACCCATAAAACACTTCACGCACCAATAGCAAGATGTTGCCTCACACCCAAAAAACAAGTCTTTCTTGTGCGTATGAAATGTTGCCTTTGCTGATTTTTTCTTTATTCTGCCTCAATTATTGTACTCCCACACTAAAAGATGGCTCCTTAACATAATGATTCAGCGCTCCATTCGGTCGACAATGACTAATGTCAACTGCTAACGTGCGCGCAGAGACACCTCGGGACCTTCTTGTCTAGCTGTTCGTGCGCATCCATCGTGTGCCATACCCTATCGCTCTCAATTTCCGCTTATGGAAGGCGTTGTCGTTTGCGACCACTGTGGCCCTGCGCGAACCGTTTTTAAGTGCGAACAAAATAACCTGCATCGTTAATACTGCGAGCTCACGATGGTAGGGAGACAACTGGCACAGTTTTAACAGGACATCCCCGCAAAACATTTCATTTCCGCTGTGATGGCCGCTGGCATCGTACAACTCCTCAGGAGCCACGAATGAGCTGAGCCCATCATTGGGAAGGTTTTACCGCGTTTCATACCGAAGCGTGAATCTATATTATTAAACCTAATTTTAAAATGCTCATACCACCATGGGCAAGTGAAAGACCTTCGTACTGCTAATGAAAAAACAAACGTGCCTTCCTGGTATATTTTTCTTTCAATGCTTAATCAGTGTGACATGGCAACCGAATGTCGTAATTTAAAAAACGTCTGCACACCACAGGCCCTCTCAAGAGCACCATGGACACTGCCAGGGCCCGCCACCTCACACGCACACCCGGGTTCGCGCGTTACTGCCTCTGACTTACACATTCCAAAATGTTTTCCTGTCGCATGGAGCATTCCTTAAACAACTGTGAGCATTACTTAAGTAACAAAATGATCGAGGAACTATCACTGCAAACCACTTTTGCATTTTTTCCCATTTATTATGCCGTACCTGAACCCATGCTTATGTTTGAACATCGCGGTTGCCATCAACCAAGACAGTGCTTTAAATGTTCTGTTACTGTTCATTCCATGCCTAAATGCGTTAGTATGTAGCCTGCGTGCCGCCAGGCGAAGAGGCGACAGGCAGCTTAAGCGAAGAAAGGGTAATCCAACGCTGAAGACCACCTTCAACAGACTAAACTCCGCTATCCGGCGCTATACAATCAGATTAAGGCGCTCCCAGTGGGCTGCGTTTTGCTCTTCCTTAAGCTTATTCACATCAGTGCCTCGAGTTTGGAGCATCATGAACTCGTTGTCTGGACAGTCATGTTCGATCAGGCTGTTTGCGGCCTTGGCATTAAGGAATGATGTGAAGATCTACCAATTGGCTGACGAATTTGCTTGCGCGTACACTTACACCATGTCTGCAGGACTGCCTTCCCCGTTAGCCTCCATGTCCTCCTCAGCGTTGGATACCCATTCACGCTTCGGGAGTTCGAGAGTGCGCTAAGAGGATAAAAGAGCACCGAGAGGTCTCCAACACTTTTCGTAGACACCTGCAAGGTGCGGGAGTTATAGCCCACTTCTATGACGCCGCCAACACAAAACTTCGCATCCATGCAAGCAATGTGGAAATTAGAGCTATTCTTGTACAATAACAGGCTGGAGTGGCAAGTTTAGAGCCTATGCTAGTCACACACTTGCAGTCATCTGAGCTATTATCAGCACATTTCATTCACACCTGTACGGTAGGCCATTCACAGCAGCCAACGACCACCATGCCCTCTGCTGGCTTGTGAAACTCAGGTATTCTTCAGGACAGCTTGCTAGAATTCTTACCTTAGAAATACATCTAATATTCTTGCTTTTATATCCAGCAGAGGAAAGACCTGTGATAGATTGGGTGGATTCTTGAAAAAATGATATATTTAAGCGCTAATTTGTAATTTCAGACTGCGAGTATATACAGGAACTGTATACTGAATTTTGCGGGTATGTACAGGAACAGCCTTTTAATATCCTGCTAAACATGACTTTGCCCCTCAGCACTTAGCCTAGCCTAGCAGGCACATCGCAAAACCTGAAGAAACTTAGCAAAGCCTAGCAAACGCTAGCAAAAAGTATGAACACCAGAAGAATCTAGGTCGACACCCTGCTCCCCGGGGTTTTTTAGATACAAAGCATCTAATGCTCGGGGCTTTGTCCCTCCCTCCCTGGTCATCCTTGGCCGCCGTCCGCACACCCACTGCGCATGCCTGGCCAGGCACCGCTGATGATGATTGTGGCAGGTTGCCCCTAGGGATTGGCCTAACAAAAAATCCACAACGAGGTAGCTTCGCGTTCAACCACCATCGTTATCTTCCCGTAGGGGAACCCTGAGTACCACACCCCCACTGCGCATGCCTAGGCAGGCATCGCTGATGATGATTGTGGCAGAATGCCCGTAGGAATTGGCCAATCAAAGAATCCATCACGAGATAGCTTCGCGTTCAACCACCGTCGTAATCTTCCCGTAGGGGAACCCTGGGTAGTATGCGAGGCATTCCTCCTCTCCTCTCCGACACTCCTCTTTTCTCCGGGATTGCTTAGCGAAAGTCAACACCTGCGGCTCCGCGCGCGATAATGCGAAGCAGCTTAGGGTCACAGACGCGAGGGTAGCCGCTGCATACTCCTCTGGGGGCGCCAATGTAGCTCCGCGGTATAAATGACGCGCGCGCGCATTCCGCTCCCCTCATTCTCCTCCCTCAAGCCGCGATCAAGCTGAAAACTAATGGGAACTTGAGTCGACCCCGTGGCTGCTTCGCATACTACTCAGGGTCCCGTACTGGAAGATGGTGAATGTTTTTGCAACTGAACACCTATTTCACACCCTTTCAAAACGCTACAAATAGAGGAGGGCATTACAGTCGGCAAACACCCTTTTTACCACACAAAGAGAGTGTAAAGCGACCAGTTCGAGGGGTGGAGCCTAAGAACAAATAAGATTTTCCAAAACTCTTATTCCACTTATACTACACTTTCGTTACGCTCTAAGGGGGTAAAAAAGTTTAGTGTGCCGGCTAGTTCTTAAAACTTAAACGAGTTGCGTTTTGTTTTCCACGTCTTTTGATCTCATCCATTCCTTTTAACGTGAAAGGGTTACTAGGTTCATTGCGGACTTTTTTGACGGCCATATCTCTTCAAGCGTTGTCGGAAGGGACGCCTTTCAGAAACGACTATGCTGCACTCAGAACCGACCACCCACCACAATAAGAAATTGGTCACAGTGACCATAGTATGGCCTAAACAACGACGCATGCCGGTAGGTTCACGTACAATGATACCGGGTGAAGAAAGAACGAATATTCGTGTAAGCAAGCGCCGTAGCTGCGGACTAAAGCTCAATGTGTCGAAGATGAGTCATTTTTTTTAGCGGACACTGATGACGAATGCAATGCGAACACCAACCCCAAAACCTAATTGGATCGCATTCTGAGGTCGCTGGAAACGCGGTCAGTCACCTAGCGCCAATCGGCAGCATTGTGAAACCTAAAATAATGAGCCCTGAGTGTGCATGAAGGTAGAAAAAATTTGTTTGCGAAACTGACACCCTCAGTAAGCATTTAGCGCTTTGAGAGCATACGCGATGCCCAGCTCTGTTCAAAAACAATTCATTCGAGAAGTAGGCCCATCGTGTCTCACATAATAGACAGGAACGCAAATATCCTGGAAGAGTTCGCGGGCCTTTCCACACTACCATGGTCGCTGCACCCAACTCCAGCTTCATCTAAGCGGTCGCTTCGAAACCCCTGGCGTCGTCGCTTCGGGTTGCATGTGACGACGTCCTACTGCAAACACTTGATAAGCGCGCCTGGCAATCACGGCTTTTTCGGAAGGCTATCGCCCACGGAAAATCACTCAAGAGGCCTAGAAACGCTCTCTCGTTAATAATAATAATAATTGTAACCTATCAAGAATCAAAAGGATAGGCGAAGATTAAGAAAGAGTGGAAGCAGCGCGTGGCTCTCCCAGGCGGACATTACCATCATCATTTACGGCTGGATATCAAGGAGCGCTGACCACGAGCCCCAGCAGCTGACTGCTCTGCCGGACAGACTCCCTCTGGAATCCCGCCCCTAATTGAAGCCGCCGAACCTTCCACTGCCCAAACGGCCGCACGAGCGTTTATCCGCCAAATAACCTCGGACCGGAAGAACTGTCGAGACTCTGCCCTCAAAAGCGCCGAAGGAAGAAAGCCTAGGCTGCCAGCTGCCTGCCCACCATGGCTTGGAGGGCAGAACCACGCACGAACCACCGCCTACGCGGCCCACCGCCTGCGTCTGGAGTTCGTGCCGGGCCCGGTTCCATGGCCGCCTCAGCAGCGCCTTCTGGAGCCGCTTCAGCAGCGCGGTCCCGCGCTGCCTCAGCAGTGCCTTCCCGTGCCACTTCAGCAGCGCCTTCCAAGGCCTCTTCAGCGGTGCCTTCCCGGGACGGCTCAATGGTTGATTTTATAGCAGTACCTGAAGAGGGGGTAAGTAAATGCGTCTGTGCAATTCCAACTTTCGCCCGTATCTCTAGCCACAGAATAAAAAAAGGTGAACCCCGAGCATAAACCGGAATCGACGTAACGCGAAGCTTGCAACGTCGCACACTTGAGTAGATAATCCCATGTCTTTATTACCACGGACGAAATTCCCCGATCCGTCAAGGGAGCTGTCTCTCATTATAGGTGTCTGGAATTTCCAATTAGTGAACAGGGGAAGGAGGTGGCTTACGATGCGCCTAAGAGCCGGGGAAAAAGACCAGAAAGAAGTGGTTTACGCTCGCTTGTTTTAGCTGTGGCATCTCCAGTGATTGTGGTCAGAAGTTTGCCCTGTAAATAAGCACTTTTACTCTCCTCACTTGAGTTAATCGCTACAATATGAACCGAAGTGTTGCATTTTCGTTAAAATGTTGTGGTGCTAGCGTGGTGGATTTCCAGGACGGTGAATCGGTGTTATTACATTGAGAAATAGGATAAACCTTGAACCTCTCTATCCCTTTGGAGAAGGCCCCAGCTGCTCCAAGCCGAAGCAACATTGACACACGCTTGAAGTGCGGTTTTCCCTGTCGCCTTCCCCTTAAGGTGCTTTCACGACCGACGACTCAGGTGCGGTATGAGTAGGCCAGAGTTATCCCGTTAACTTCGCCTCACGCCCGCCAGCGAGTCACTCTCTGGTCACCGCTTACGCGATATCTAGCCGCATGCATTATGTAGTGTAAGATGAATATCAGCCCCGCACGAAGGGCCAGAAAGCAGCAACAGATGGAGCAGCAGCAGCTCCCACAAAACCGAGGCAAGTTGCAAAGAAAGCTTCGCTCTAAGAACCGGCTTCATATAACGACTGTAATCGCTCATAAGCGTGAGGCAAGAGTAAATAATCGTTACAACGCACCGCTAACCGGTGGCCGCTATCGACGGTGACCAGGAAGGACAGGTGCAAGAGATATTTCGTACAGACCCAACTCCGCCCCGTCCATATCTCGACGAAAGTTCAATGGAAGACAAATTCTCCGCGGATCTGGTTTTCACACTTCGGATTGTCCCTGCGTTAAACGTCAACGTGGTAAACTCAATTTAACATTATCCGTGGCGGAGTTCACCTTTTGAGTCAGGAAGGTTATCGTTAGCATCCCGTATCGAAAGATTAAGTATTCATGGCGTAATGCCTCAGCGTAGAAAGCGTTTTCCAGCATCATATCATAACAAACTCGGCTTCATAAGTGGCTATCTTTTCTGATTTCGCCTCATTGAACGGTGTTCGCGCTGCTTTGTGGTGGCGCAGAGACGCGGAAAGTTTCAGGAATATAAGATGGGGGACAGTAAACTATAAAATAAAGGGGGTGTACTCTATATTCTTCCTTCGGAAGGGATAAATTCTGCCCATCTGGCGCCAATCTCTATTTGGTACTCCTCAATGAAGAAGCATTTTCGGGCATGTGTCATCTGTGGGTAAAAGGTATTTAGTTATTCGGATGATGCTACTTGCGGGTAGGGAACGGGCGACCCCACTGCATTCTCCATCACTTGCCGTTGCTATTGCCGAATCTTTGAAGAAAGGCGTAGAGGGATTTTCGACTAGGTAACACTTGGAAAAACGTCATTTAGAGATCATGAACCAGGCGAGCTAGTTGTTTTTAGACCACATTGTGCTGAAAGATTTTTGCTATTTTGTGAATTAAGAAAGAGGGTGCTTGCTCAGACATTGAAAAACACCGAACGCTTAGTTGATCAAGCCCCGGTTGCCGCCACTGTTAAAAGAAGCTGTATATCAAACGCTACCCAAGATATGTATTTCAAATGCAAGTACACGGGTTCTATTCTTGCTGTGAATTTTACTCAACCTCGAGACCTTTGCCTCAAGCTTCATTAGCTCTAAATTCGCCCGCAGTGGTGGCCCAGTGGCTGTGGCTATGTGCTGCTTAGCCCGAGGACACGGTTGCGATTCCCGGCGGCGGAGGCCGCTTTTCTGATGGAGGCAAAAACTGCTCGTGCGTTCGAGATTTTGGCGGGCGTTATCGATCCTCCAGTGGTGAAAATTAATCCGTAGTCGTGGCTACGGCGCGCCTCATCGCCTGTGAAGCGTGGGCGCGTTAAACCCCCCAGTCAAGCATTAGTTCTCTATTGTGTCGCGCGTATCCACCAGTCAAGATCAGTTTGCGAGCTTCCGTAAATTTTCACTTTCTCCCACTGTAATTGTACCAGTTCTAATAGCTATTTTTTTGTTTTCTACTTCTCTTTGTTATACATTTACGCTTCGCGCCGAAAAAAGTAGGCCAGAGGTACTGGAGACGTCGATACAATCACGTCATAAAAAAATACCACCAAGGCGTCTCTGCGCGTTGAATGACCCGGTGCGGTGCATTTTCTGGCCCGGGATCACTCGAGGCCTCTTTGTACATACTGTAATTAGATCGTTTCATCTTAACTGGTTCGTCCTATTTGCCATGCTGCCATCTAACTAAATAGTCTAACAATATGTTTTTTTTAAAATACGGGACGTTCCATTCTAAGTGGCCATGGTACCTACGTACCCCCTGGAAAGTAATGGCGAATGTACAGTCGTATGTAGCAAAGATAGCGTTCGATACAGACGTCTTATTTCCACAAAGGTGGCGCAGTGTTCAATCGGGAAGAATAATTATTGTGTGAAAACATGAAAAAATATATCGGAAGGCTTCCGCACCCTTTCTATGGGAATTAGCAACAGCTTGCGTCCCCCTAGAATTGCTCTTTTCAACGACGGACAAACTCAGTGAATTATACTTTTGCTCGGTACTCACTCAAAATGCAACAAAGGAAGCAGGCGCATGAAGATAAACCATTTATTGCTGGTTTTAAAGAGTGAAATAGTAATTATCGTGATGGAGCGGAGGTTGACTGCATCTCGAGACCGCGGTGCACGATTTTATTACAAATCAGCCAAAGGGTTGCATCCGAATAGGCTACTTCTGTAAATGAAAACTACTTATTGTTTTATTTATTATCGCAATGGTCACCGTTTTGGTTTGAAGAGGGTGTCAAATGCCCATAATTGCGAAGGCAATGGTTTGGTCTTTGTCACTTTGCAATATTGTCACGCAATATTGTCACTTGCGCGGGAAGGCCCGCCACGTTTTGGTGCCCCTTTCGGAGTGTTTTAAAACATCCTAAAGACGTCTGTGTTATTCGAGATTACAAACCGCTCTGAGGGTTAAGCCTGTTTTATTTTCTGTCCGTGTTTGAACAACGAACCTGAAAGGGAGGTTTCGGACCAGTATTGCATAATGTGACAACTTGAAAAAATAAGAAAACGGGCTGTTCGATTTCGAGGGGGGAAATAAAATTACCGTGTGTCTGCTCGCGCCGCGGCAAATGTCGAAAGATGATAGACGCCTGCCGCTCCTGCCACGTGAATGCTTATCTTGTCTTTCGCATCCACCCTATACGCTCTTGCACTCCAGTTTCGCTCCTCCCTCGATAAACACGGTGGAGGTATGCTCAAGTCAATTCAATTTTCCCGCATTCCGCTGTGCGAGCGCCATCTACTGGAACCTTTCGTTACTCTTAGAGTTCTGGAAATGCCTCCACGACGTACAGGCGAGAGCGAACAGTTTTTGTATTTTTGCGCCAAAACTTTGTTTTCAACATGTCTTTTCATTTGCTGTCGCAAAAATTAATCAGCCACGTGCTTTTTATTTAAAAGAGCATTGCAACAACCAGTTATTTATTCAGTATACCTTACAGGCCCATGGAAGGGCATAGCGTAATGGGGAGCACATAATTTGTAAAGGGGAACTACCGACAGAGAAACAAAAAAATGCCACAAGGCAAGAAAATAAACACAAGTAAGAAGTCAAAACACAGCAAATACAATGTTTGAAGAAGGAAAAACACAAGTCAAGAATGTGAACTGAAGTTAACAAAAATGGTATTATAGCTACTGCACGTAGGTATGTATACAATCAAAGGTACAGGAATTCATGAAAGACACAGCCAACATGCGCATTGATATGTATTGATATTTTGGCTAAAATGGGCCTGTTTTTTATGAACAAGGTAAACACCTATGAAGTGGACACAGATTTAATGGTTTGGAGGTTTTGTTTAGGTGAACTTCTTGCTTTTGAGTTATTTTAGGTTTTGGCCGAATGGCTGACTCGAGGGACCGACGTACAGACAGACTGAAATTTTTATGTTTAACTCGCCCAAACGGGGCTATGGTCTTTAAAAAGCTGCGGCGTTCGGACAATCGGTGCTAAATTGGGGATTATATTTCCGGCGATCGTTTCTCCGCTTGTGCGGAATTGTTCTAACACCAACTCTGCAAACTTGCAGGGATGGCTACTGCTGGCACCGACCGCTCAACTACAGGGTGGGCAGGAGGCGAGGCCTGCGAACTACCAAGAGGTAATTCACACCAGTGTCGCCTACTAAAGAATGAAATGTACTGCAGAAAGGAGAGACTGCGAGTTCTTTTTTTGGAATTTTCTTTTGCTGTTTCGAAAAAAAACTATTTCTGCTTAATGAAACTGTGGGATCCGTCGACCCCCAAGGACAAGACTCGGGTGTAAAGGTAAAAGAGACGGGACCATGAAGGTCTACATTTAATGAAACGTCAAAGGGAAGGTTGTGACGAGGAAGAAAAAGAGTGCGTCGGCTCATGCGGCCGTAGACATGACGATGATGCCAGCAAAGGGAGATTGACGTCTGTTCTTTAAAGACAATTCCTGGCCTTACCAGGCCTATGGCGGTCGATGACGATGGGGTTGCGACCCCTTCAAAGAGATGCTACGGGGACCATAAAGAAGTACTACAAGTTTAGTTTCAAACTACTGCTTTGTTCCCATAGGAGTGATGCTATTGAAGCGCGAGGGATTCCAAAAACGCGAGCCGTTCGAAAATGGATGGTCAGTTTTTACTCTAAGAGAAACTGTCACCAGCAAAGTCACCTTCAGTTCGAGGCATGATTTAAATATGTAATAATTTGTGTCAAGACGTTGGCTATGATTCTTGTATAGATTTGTTAATCGCAAGATCAAAAATGAGTTAGACCTCAATCTTGTTCGTCGCACCCTTTGTATATGCGCGACAGGCTTCTAGTTATCAATAGGCACAGTTTTGCAGGGCTAGAAGAGCCAAAATAAAAATGACTTTTATCGTTATCACTTCTGTCAACGCGCTAGACAAATCAGATTTCCTCGTTACTTTTTCTAAAATTCGGCATCACCCTATGCCGTGGGCTAAACACTTTTGCTGTGCATACACCTTGACATGGTTCAGTGACTCATGAACGCCCTTCTCTTTGCCCCGTTGGCCATTTTATTTGCAGTTTTGCTGCTACAGAGGGGTACCCCCAAAAGATAGCTTTTCTGTACAATGAGCAGCAAGGCCACCAGAAAAGGTTATGTGGCTACTATGAATGTGTGCCGAGCATTGTGGCTTTGTGTCTCAGGGGGACACTTGGTTCAGAAGGTTGTAGCCGAATTCAGCGAGTAGTAATTGCCCATCGCATGCCAACTTCCACATTGACAGGACAAAACAGGCCACATGACGTAGCAATTCCTGAACTGTTCCGGAAAAAATGATGGTAGTTCGCACTAACACAAAAGACTTGAAGTAAGCGATGCTGTACGCAATCTTCACGACCATCGCGGAGGTACGAGTCCACAATTTCAGCCGATTATAGCTTCTTCTTCGCAGCCACAATGACCATTATTATGGCTATATGAGTGAGCTTCTTTCATTTTCTGGAAGTGGTAATCATTCGACATCACCTTACAGGGGCGCACGCTACAACGTATTTTTCTCGTTCCGAGCAAGGGTTGCCACGATTACGGCAAACGTTGGAGTCTTTCTTGTTCCGAGCAAGCGTTGGCACGATTATGGCGAATGGTAACGTCTTTTTGGCCAATCGTAGCCAATTTCCCAAACTTGGTATGCTTGAATTGACAAACGTAGCAGGGTACGCTGGGTGGTTGCAGCGACGTACGCACGCACAAGGGACACATCTGCTTCGTTTTATCAACTCCCGGGCGGTCACCACAAGGCTCGAGTTCACATGCTCGCACTCTGCAATTTCTTGGTAAGTTTAAATACGGGCACAAAAATAACGACCCAACCAGCAAAAATACCCAAGCCCAAGCATGGTAAATCATTAGTGGCCAATGTGTCCGATCTTGGAAATACCTCTGCCTCTATTTTTGCTTGTGTTTTAGAAAAGTGGCAAGCCAACCATTGACCAAGGTCTGGAAGGCCAATATTTTACAATGCTTGGCAAAAAAAGGAGCCATAATAATGCCTATACCTAGACACCATGCTATTTTATGCACCTTTTTGCTTTCTGTCCAATCATAATGGCCAATACCTATTATATGAGTTAGCTTGCGGCCTGATATTTGCTTTATACTTCCCAATACAGAGAAAATTGTTTAATGCAAGCATTAACATAATTGAAAGCTTGTATTAAATGTTTTTCTGTGCCATGGCATGTATACAACAAAAAACATGCCGCAAGCGATTTCTAGAATAGGCACTGAACAAAATGATAACGCCATAAATTAGGCAAGTTGCTGAAATATGTTTCAACTGATACAAAGTGAAGGCATTATTCAAGTTTCTACGCGAAGACTTGAAAAACATTTGTACCTCTAGTCAATAAAGATTTCAAATAAATTTGATTATGACATGATTTGGTTTCATTTGATAAAATTCAATTTCAAGTAGGCTACACCACGTATACATAACAGAAAAGAATTTCAAAGGGTCTAATTCACTGCCAAAGATGAAAACGCCTGACAATTGCTTGAAGTGTCGATGTACATATTTGCAGCAATTGCATAACAGCACTGGGACCAATAATCCAATTTTCAGGGAAGGAGCTACGTGACCTCCGTAAAAGAAGCACCAAAACACACCAGCTCTCTTTTACTGGCTCATTTATCATGCACGTCACACATTTACAGAAGACACATAGCTAACAACTCCTAGAATAGAAAATAATGCTTTTCACTAAAAACTTCAACAAGAAAGCAAAACACAAATATTGTTGGCAGAAACAGGGCTCGTACAGCCCCTATCAATTCCTGCTTAGTTTAGCAAGTTCAGATGCTTAAGAAAAGGGAGAAATTATGAAGATGTAAACAGTAACTTTTTTGAAATAATGCACCTATCAGCTTTGAGGAAAACATGTTGTTCTACAGCAGGATTCTTCGAATTTCCAGTTTGAGAGAGATGTTTCCTTTGCTGCATCCGCCACTTCGCCATGAGAACCACCCTTACGTAGTAGCGCCTGTAATATATCAAAAGCACTGTGCAGTGCTAAACTCGAGCTGACTACCAAATACAGTAGTCCCTAGAATCCTCCTTAACGCATGCGCGTGTGAAAATATTCAACGTAAACTTCCAGCTTGTTAACACTCGCTGTCACACGAAATGTACTGCAAATACTGCCATCAACGTTTCAGTGTCACATTCCAGTACAGCAGCACTTCGTTCGTTCTGGGAAAGAACAGAACTGCATTCCACTGAAAAGCTGTTTCACAAAATAGCAGAACTTAAAGCGGGCGCCTCAAGCCGTAAAATCACCCCTCCCCCCCCCCTCATTCCATTACTCCGTTTATGCGTGCCGTACTGGACTCACGGAGCTCGACAACAAAATCGGGCGTCCGAAAATTTCGCTACGCGCGCCCGATCTCTCACTCCCTCCAACGCAGTTCTAGGTTTCATCGTGGAACCGTTTTCTGCACTTGCATATTATTTTCATTAATTGCCTACTTTTCTTGAAGCTTAACTCACGCTAATCAACCCTCCGCCAGCAACCGGTAGATGCGTACGCTGTCGGGGAGCGTCGGCGAGCGATTACGGCACTTTCACGACGCCGAGCTATATGCGTACAGCACGCACTCAGGACGCCCGTCTTCGGGTCGAGAGGCGGAGGGTCGCTACGACCGCTTCCGATCTCGCAAGCAGAATAGCTGCGAGGCGCACTGCAAAGAATTTGTTGAACAGTCTCTGGTAGGGTGGGGGGGGGGGGGGTGGAGCGGTTTCACAATGCTTGCGAGGCGCCAGCCGAGATAGCTAGAATTGTCGTCACACAAACATAAGCACAGTATGCTTCCGCTCACTTCTTTGCAAGAACGCAACACCAAGTTGAATTCAAAAAGTTGAAACGGTACAAACGACATTGCACGTTTGAGCAGGAGCGAGCTTAAGCTCTTACGTTTTCAACGGCAGTAGACAAGCGTTGTTATTCCGCACGCAGATACGCTTCAAACACACGTCACAGACACCGACATCAGTACAACGGCGGTTAAAATGATAAAAAACAGACATGCGAGACAGCGACACGCCTAACACCCATGCCATGAAGGAAACAAAAAGTGGAAGAGTACAACGTCTAGTAGTGCTTGTAGTTCGCCGGCCAGCGTTTCCGTAGGAGAAACAAATGTCCAATGTCTAATGAACGTGATAGAATCACTCGTCATTTTAAATACCCTGCTGTCTCGTTTAAATAAACCTTGTTTCGCGACGCAGTGCCGTAACTCATTATGGTAACTACTTTTTTCTGCGCTCTTGGCTGTTTACCTCCTACCGACATGCCTAACTCGATAGGTAAGGTTAGTGTGACGCTTGCTTTTACCGCTTGGGTAAAGCTCGGCCTCCGATGCTCTTTCTCGGTGACGCTGCTTCCGGTCACTGTTTGCTTGGCGCCCTATCAATCTTTCTCCTGATGTACCAATGGCTGGCCGTTAGCTTGGAAGCCAATGGCTTCCCATAAAGTTTCCAGTCATTGGTCATAGCACAATGCTGCTTGGGATAAACAGCTGGGCTGTTAAAAGTAAGCATACATCTGAGTAGTACAATCTCATAGTCAGCGGCAGCAATTGGTGGCACACTGACATTAGAGTCATACAATAATAAGACTGCAAGATATCCCCCCGCTAAATTCAACTATTGCTAATGGCTCTCAGATCGACTACCCCAAATGTGGTTCGTCATTCAGTTTCTTGCTTCACTCGGAATAATATCGTTTCGTTTCTTGACCCGCACTCTCTCCTGGTTGTTGTAATTATACAGTGCCTAACCTATATTTTGAATTCATGGACTTTCACTGTTGTTCAAGCCATCGCACAAACAGATTTAACTTGGTAGAGGTCAATTTTTACCCTTTTTATATTGGATGGGCTGCATATTATGCAATGTTGCTTCGTTAATTCACGCAGTACAATGCCGGTGAGGCTAAAGGCAACTCGATGTTTCTGCAGCCAAACGAGCCACTGATCTTGGACCAGGGTCGTTCTCCTCTATACATCCTGTGGGGCGCCATGATTATGGCGGCCTTTCTCTTGACTGCAACAGTCCTGGCCATTGCAGTGTTTTCTTCAGCTGTGCAAACGGAAGCCATAACCACCCAGACGCCGGCATCTTATGGCACCGGAGTATATATAGCCCCAGACAGCAACGTCACCCAGAAGAGGCCGCCTGTACACCAGGTGCGGACAGGATCGCAGCGGAGTCTATGAAGAGCACTGGCAGTGGCCGTTTCTATTAGGAGGGCAGTGGTTTTATACCTTGCCGTTTCTGGGCATTTGTTTTTTCAATACATCGTGACTCAAGAAAGCTTCTGAAGGCCCTTCATTGCACACAAGGCCAACTTCGCTAAGCGAATGAATGCATCAAGCATAGCATTGCACTTTAAGCTTGTATTCTCTATGCACCTGAATTATTAAAATTTGTTTGGTTAGTACCCCAAAACGATTTACGCTACAAGCTTTATGTAGAAGCTTACTAGTTCACGCGACTGTATTTCCATGTCTTTCTTTTCTAAGCCTACAAGTACGTCTTACACTTTGTAGCTACCAGGACTTGCGTGTGTGCTATAATTTCACGTTTATCACCTTTTAGTGAACTTGCACTACAAGTGGTAGTTCTGGCATGGGATCTCAGAGAATTGCTGCGACGTGTTAGAATATTAAATGCCGTTTTGATTGCTATTACATGGACATTATAAAAAACGTAGTAGTGTTCTCTTCAAGCGTAAAATAACAGTAAATAAATCTATGAAAAGATGGCAGCATTCTGTATGCTCTACCGCGGATTGTGGCCTGGAAAGACAGGAGGTGCAATAGCCTGATCTTTCACAGGGGAATCGGGGTACACAATACTTAAAACAGCCCCAAGTATAACTTCCTCGGGCAGCAGTGCTGCACGAGGAAGGTATGATGATTATTTTCCCCTCCACTATAGGTGCTTGAGCGGTTGTTATAAACAGAAAGACCGAAATACGAAGCTACTGTAGTGAAGTGCGCTTTCTTTTCAAACATTCTGAAAATTGCGTACCAGGAAAATTTGTCACTATGTTGTCATTAAAGGAACGCGCGTTCTTTTTGTAGATGGAGGTATCTTTATGATGTTCTGGACAAGAACGAGCTACGCCCAGTTAAACATTGCCATACTAATATTAAAACAAAACTTCACACCACCGGTGTGAGTGGTTGCCAAATTGAAAATTTCGGTGGTTTGAAAACCCTTTTTTTGTGTTCTCATGGCACCTTACGTTGTACTTCAGATGACACTGTATACATTTGAGATCAGCCAGACTGCGCAATTGCTGAAGTATCTTTCCTCTTATTGAGTTTGAGTGATGACTGCGTCCTGTGGGCACATTCTCGTCTGTACCGCTCAACAATAATTTATTTCGGAACTTATTTTTGCTCGCTTCTATTTAACAAAAAACGCCTGCAAACCGGCATACCTTTGATGCATATTTTTTTCCAGCTCAATGATCCAAACGAGGACACGCCCGAACCCCCGTCCACATTTCTTATGGAGGGGTTTATGAAGGACCGTACATCCCAACTACCGGAGTCTATGCCGGACGTCCCTCGGTGGATGCCACATTGGTACCAGGTAGGCTTGTGAAGGGCGGTACTTAGGGAGACTCCCTCAATGTCCGGTACAATAAGGCCGAAGTCAGAAGATAATTCTAATACTTGCTGCTTTATGCTGTTCGGAGGATAAAAGTATAGATTTCAATGAATCAATTTTGGTTTGGTATCGACCTAAGATACCAGGGGCACAGAAAAGACCAAAAAAAAAAACGGATAGCTTTACTGTGTCTGGTCACCTTCACGCAACAAATGAAATAATAGAAATCGGTAGAGGTATAACAGCTATTCTCTGGCAATGCGTGTACAGTGGACTAGGTTACGCAGGTTGCGTAAAGTCGTTTTTTCAAACCACCTGTCTAAAAGCACGAGACCTTTGTTGTATTTTTGGCGAAGCGTGACAGTATAGGTGTGTTACCAGAGAGACACTCGAAGGAACACTTTAGTTAACGAAAAGGATCCACCTTCCGTAGCTCAACTGCGTTGTTTTACAACAAGGAACCCGTAGAACACAGACGATTGGACAGCGTTTTTTGCGTCGAGTTTTTTGTCTGCGTTCCATCAGCTTCGGCCATGGATAGATCTACACGCCTGCGTAGGTCCAGAACCTACTCGATGTAACTGGTAAATGTTTCACCAATTTTCAGCGCACGGGTGCGCAAGCGTTGCTCTGCGCGCAGTTTGCGCATGGCGGGACGACCAAAGGTTGCCAAGAAGCGCGTGTTGAACTCGGGCCAGGTGTCGATGCCCGCTACGTTGTTATTAAACCACGTCTCGGCGAGTAAATTTAAATAAAAAAATTACACCTTCTTCCCGTGGGGAACCCTGATGAGGATGCGAAGCATCATGGGGGTTCCGTTTGGTTCCATTGTTTTTCCGTTATATTGAGTGACCTGGTGTTTAGTGGCGCCAGAGTGAAAACCTCATCTGTGTCCACACCGGTGGCAAACGCACGCAAGTTCTGTTGTGTGACGGTGAGTAGGCGGTGGTTCTCGAGGCACCGAAACTCGCCCATCATGTTCTTGTCGACATTGTGGTCTCTGTGGTAGAATCGGTAGTCTCCGTCAGCGTTGGTCAGGCTGTTGACGTTGGTGCACGGGCTGAGAGCAACATACACGCCCTCCTCTTCGCAGCTTTGTCTTCTTCTGGTTCTTCTTCGGTGATTCCCCTACGGGAAGATGCTGACGGTGGTTGAACGCGAAGCTATCTCGTGATGAATTCTTTGGTTGTCCAATCCTTAGGGGCATCCTGCCACAATCTTCATCAGCGGTGCCTGGCCAGGCATGCGCAGTGGGGTGCGGACGGCGAACAACAACGACAACGACAAGGGAGGGAAGGACACAGCCCGGAGCATGACATGCTCCGCATCTAAAAGCCCACGTTGTTGAATTTCATCACATCATCGCACCTATTGTGTATGCTCACGCGTTCGTACGACCACAACCAGTCCTCGACATCGTGGTCTTCCATTCCGCTGAAGTTGGCAGGATCCCGTTGCCCGGTCTAGCCAGAACAGATGATGGTTGGGGCCGGAGGAACAATGGGAGGGCCAGGCATGGCCGTAGGCATGGTCCGACTGCGAAGTTCCAGGGTCGGTACGAGGACTCCGCACTCTCCACCAAATTGTAAAGGGGTTTATTAGTGTTCAGGAGAGCTGAACACCGAGGAAGCAGAAACCCAAGGTGATGCCGAGCCAGCTGAACCTCTTCTTCAGAAGCTTCTTCTGATGATGATAGATGAGGTGTGCCATAAGAATGGTAGTGATGATGATCCGCGATAGTGCACGGTAATGGCGTTGCTAGGGAATGTCCTGTAGTCTTCGCTACAATTTTAAAGGCAGCGCCCGTTTTTGTGCCTCGCTGGTAGATTGTGTGTTTATTGCTCTGTGATCATTACTGTTTACCAACTTGCAGGCACGCTCACGCTTCTAGGTCTGTCTGCAGCCATTTTTCCGCTTTGTTGAATATCAAAGAAGCACTTTTAGGTAGCCTAATGGTTTTCTGCCCCGCATGTGACACGTGCTGTTCTCCTGAGCAGGGTTCTCCATGTGGCGCCTACTTGTAGTACTATAATCACCTATCAGTTACTTTAAATTTCCTTGATTACATTCACAATGTTAGACACAGTCATGTATTGATTGGTGAGAGACAAACTTAAAGCACGCGTTGTGTGCACTCTGTTTTTACCCGAGGATACAATCTTGTCTACCTAGCTGCTGCAAACATACCACAATGCCGTTAGCACGTAATCGATTCCGGTAGCGTGGTAAAGTCGAAATGTGTGCACAGTACATTTCGCGCCCATTTTATCGTCTAATACATCACGGTTATTGCATATATTCCCTCCACTTACGTTGTTGACTACACGGTTACCGAAAATCGCAGAGACAGGTTCTCCGGCAGCATTGTAAAGATCATTCTTTGCTCGGGTATATGCATCTTTCCCACGGCTAATTTGATTGGGCTACAGTCTCCCAAAGATGGATGAGAGGAAGTCAGGGCGCGACATCTATGCGCCATATTGGTATGCTGGCGCTCAGGCAAAGTCGAGAATATCGCGGCCAAGCGGATGGCAGTTTCCCTATTTGGCGTATTGCAATGGAGTGTATCGGATATTTGTACCGGGTAACCGGAGGGGTTGAAGTGGGAGCGAGGCCGGCAGGAACGTCACCAAGCTGAAAGAAGGCTTCAAATGGCTGTAATCTTGACTGGCATTTTTGCATGTTCCAGATTTTAAGTCCAGAGCACTTTATGGGCTCGCGTTGTCGTTGTAGCTCACTCGCTGGACCCACGTAGAGCCACATGGCGTTGCGGCGTAGTTTCTGTCATCGAGGCGTAATCCAGAAGCTTTGAAAGCCAAACGGTTTACATAGTCATAAGGGTACCAAAGTCATGAGCCGCTGGCGGTTTTCATGCATCTCCCCGTAGTTTAGCGCGAAGAAAACTGTAGGCATATTTCAGGAAAAATATACGTAACTAGCTGGCAGCATTTGCGTTTATTGAGATAGGAACGCTCGTTAAGTTGGTTTCTACCACAGTAAGCAACAAAAGTGGCAGTGCAATGCCGGCAGGTGTGGGAGAAAAAGCGACCACCAAAAAAATGGCTGCAGCTTAGCTCACTTAACCTTAGATATGCAAAGCAAAAGCTTGGCTTAGCCTGGTTGAGTCTTGGTCTCAATTTGTTATCCTTTGATTTAGCTGCATTGCCGACGACGTCTCAAAGCCGTTCGGTTCCGGGCAACGCTCGCAGAAGGAAGCCGGCGAACGTACCGTTCCTCTTTGCCGGGCTCGAGATGAGCCACATAGCCCGAAAGACCGAGTGCAGCAAGAATGGGAGGCTGCGGGGGTGGTCGGCTGCCTCGGCCGCAGCGGCGCTCGCGACCGATGTCGGCGCCGGCAGCAGCCCCGACGAATCACGCGATGCGCTTCGAGGAGTATGTGGCCGGGGGTGTGTTTCCATTAAAAAGGTGACCCTGCGCAACCGCCGCGAGATTGCTGGACGAAAGTAGTAAAGCTTTGCTTTAAAAGAACAGAACTCCCGCTAAGGCGGGAAATTTTAATTACAATGGGTGGTAGCAAGAAGCGGACGCTACAGCCAACTTCGCGAATCACTTCTGTGCACTTGCGACACCTTTCACATTGAGTGAACGTATTGATTTTTTGTGTATTTATTATAGCTAATGGTCGCCGTTTTCAGAGGCATGCGTAACTGGTGGTTGTACGCTGTCCCCCACAGAAAATGGGCCGTGAAGTAGAGAATCTTGAACTGAAGGAAGTGTTTCTGTTAAATGCAGATTGAGTTTTGGGGAACCACGGGGGTTACTCTCTGCTGTGCGGCAGTTCGAATGAGTGCCACATTGGAGGTGATATCAAGTGGGGCAGTACTTAAAAGACTGCCAGAGAAGAGAAACGCTGCAGGAATTTTGAGAAGCCATTACGCTAAAAAAACATTCACCCGGATTTAACTATGCGGCTCTTGACTTTAGGCAAAACTTAACTGCGAGAGGAAGGCAACTGCAGTACTTTTTATAGGTTTTTAAGCATCTGCACTTGTGATGTCTCAAATCACGTGCCTGAAAACCAGGAGAAGTGTCAGTGGTAGAAGTAGTTGCCCCAGAACGTTTTGTTCAATCGTCTGGTTTCACTCTTCAAGAAACGAACAGGCAGACAGACCGATACAGGAAGAAAGCCTCTATGACATTTATTCAATATGCTTGGTGTCAGTTCATTGTAAATATTGTGATGACGAGCCGTGGATTTTCAGATGTGCCACTCTCATAGATTAAGCAGGAATTAGAGCCATTTCCAAGTCTTTGAAATCTGCTGTGATAGTGGAGCTGACTTCAGCACGCTGGTAGTCACCTCCCCCTGAAGGAGATCGCTCGTATACGCTGGCCGTGGTATGCGCACTCGAAGCTGAGCCACGGAGCTCTGGTAGACTATCGGGGCATACATGAGGGTGTAGCGCGCCACATGACCCGGCGCATGAGCTTTAACCGCGCACTGAATGCCTATCGCATCTTCTCGAAAGCACTTTTGGGAGCGCGCCAATGCTCCAAAGGTGGTGAGCCGATCGTGGGCACTTACTGCACATGGAGTACGTTCCTCTTTCATTCGACTACGGCCATGGTGTGGCGACTCCCGCAGGGTGGTGGCGGGCACTCGCAACCATGGAGGAAATAAGCCCACAACGCCACTCGCAGCGGTATGTACGTACACGAAGCTCACCCACCGAGGTCTGGTAGCTTACCGGTGCATATAAATATGGGTACTCTGGTTTGCCGTCGAGGCGCTTGCGCCATCTATCGGCTTTCTGCAGAAGCATGTCTGTCTGTAGAAGACGCAGAACGGTTGCACAGTACAATCCAAAGTATTGAATTCGTAGTCATTACGTTTTATTTGCTGAAGTGCTCATGATTATAAAACTGAACTAACTGTATGGAAGCACATCGGTTAGTGTGGCTGATGCGGCTTGCTACATTTATTTGGAGAGCGTTGGCCCAGCTATAAGTGGGAGCGGCGTAGACAAGCTACCGCCCGGCTGCACAGTTGTGTTCGATTTCCTCTGTGGTGCGTGGAACTGCTGACGCTGGCCAGCCACTGCTGATGATAATACTGGCGCTCATGATGATGATGGCGATAGTGTCGATACAGCGCTCCCCCCTAGCGGGAAGCTGAGTAAAGTAAAATATGTAAATAACAATTCACCGAACGGCACTGTGCGCTATGCACTATACACAGGTATGTACATAAGGGGTTCTTAGTAATGTATGTCCAAATTCGAGGTCCCTATGCTGTCCTAGTCAGTTCCGTGAGAGCGTCCGGTCAGGAGGTGGGTCTCCAATGGCCTTGGCTGAGAGTGGAAAATGGGACTAGCTTGCGTAGGTTGTAGCAGTCCCGAAGGGAAAGTGATGCGAGCTACTGCAGCTGCGTAGACGACAAGGCGATGTTTGCACAATGGGTGCTCTTCGAGCAGCCATTTGCTACGCAGGTACACTGACGTTCAGCTGCATGTACGAACAGGTTGATATTCGTGACGATGAAGTGTTGAGCACAGGTTCAGGTGCAGCCTCGTGGCGCGGGTTAGACGTGAGGCCGGAGTAAGACGCTGGTACTGACCTCGGGTACAGCGAGACGTCCAAGTCCCGGGACGCCATTGAGTACTTGCACGAATCCCGAGTCGCCGTCTGCAGCGTGCCTGCGAGAGACGTTGGGCAAGACGGTCCTGATGACTCGTGGGAGTGCGTTCTCGCCTTCTCGCTTTTTTGGCGGGTACTTTCAACGTCGATGGCGATGTCGGCATCAAGGTGCAACAGCGTGCTCCTTTGGCGGCGACATCAACAATTGATCACGTTGGAAGTGCTCCGTACGCGTTCCGTGCTGCGTATGGTCATTCGGCAGGCCACTTGCACCGGAATGCTATAGTGGCGTTTGAGGCAGTACAGTAGTTGCGGATCCTTTGCCAAAGGGCTCTTGAGGACGTAATTTTGCGTGTTGCTCTGAGAGTTGGGAAGCTGGGATGTAGTCGCCATGGTTAAAGGCCTCACTCCCTCTAGATTCGCGCTTAGGCATTGACGGCAGCACAATGGCAGACGTCAGTTCATCGGGGTTGGCGTTGGGAGCCACGACGTGCGTCTCGTGCAAGCTCTGCTGCGACTGCACTGAAGCAGGGCAGTGTTTCAGCGTCGTGGTGCCTATGATGCGCGGTCGACCGGGTTGGGCTAGATGTAATGGTTACAGAGCAAAGCTGCCCACCGGAGCCCTCGCTTGGGGTTAGTAGAAGTGGTCGAGCCTGGCTGTGGCGGGTGGGTTTCCGGGACGTCGTCCTCTGCAAGTGTCGTTGGTGTAGGTTCAGCTGCCGCGCTTGAGGTGGTGTCTAGGGGGCCGACACTGGTGGCCGCGGACGAAGGCGATTGCGCAGAGGGTACAATGGCCCGCTGCTTAGCGTGCTCAGAGCGTGTGTGTACATCTTCTGGTGCGGGCCGAAAGCGGTTGTCACTGAAGCCGTAGTGCGGGAGCACGGCAGCCCGAAGGTCGTTCTAGGGGCTGTGGTTGCGCGGTGGTGTGGTGAGGACGCACGTGAGCTCGCGCGGAAGCGTCTCCAAGAGGATGGAGTGCTTCAGAGGCTGTATGCTGACGTGTCTGAGCCAAAGCGCAGCCTCAACTTGAAGAACCAACCTCTGAGGTAGCGTGGCTCAAACGCTGGCATTGGAAGGTCCCCCCACGTCGCCATGTCGGTGTTCCTCTGGCCGGGTAACAGGCGTGCAACTCCTGGGATACCACACGTAGGGAACGTCCGGCTCACGACATGTAGGGAAGCGAGTTGGTTGGAGTGGCTGACGCGGCTTCCTAAATTTATTTGGAGGGCGTAAGCCCAGCCGGAAATGGGAGCGGCGTAGCCGAGCTACCACCCGGATGCACAGTCGAGTTTGATTTCGAAAGAGGCGCGTGGAACTCGTGACGCTGGCCAGGCACCGCTGATGATGATCCTGGCGCATTTCATGACGATGTCGAGGGTGTAGCTACATAAGTAACGCTAATTATCGATTCCGTACTCTGCACAGAATGTGGACGCGGAGGATCCACGTTACACGGACCCCCGCCACCGCTTCGTGTGCGTCTTCCACGCGAACGCCGACGGCCTGACGGCGACCAACGGCGTGCGCTTCGGCATCGAGCGTTTCCCTTTTGCGCTGTGCCACGTGGCGCTGTTCTGTTGCCCGCCGCTTACGGCCAACCTGGAGCCCGGTGTGGACTATCCGGACGCTCTAATGGAGGAGTTTGTCAGCCGGGCCCTCCGAAACCCTTTCCCAGAGCCAGCAGTAATGCTCGGTGACGGCTCACCCGCTTGGAACATCTCCCAGTTTCAAACATTGCTGAAAGACCTGGAAGCCGGCACCATGGACCGCACAGACGGAGCCTGGTACAAGGTACAGAGCTGGTGTCAGTAGTAGTTTCCTCATATTATACGATATGTGCACGAAAAAAGAAACTCATACAGGTTGCGTTTCCAGGATGCATATACCTTTTTTAATCCGCTAAGTGCAGTGAATTAGCTCGCTAAACACTAGCCAAGTCTGCCATCACGGGAGCTATGCACGACATGAAAGGGGTGTAGCAGACGATTTGTCTGCTACGAATATCACATTAAACAAAACCTCCTTTCAAAAAGCAGACAATTGCTATAGTGAAGATCGTACGGTCAATTCTCGCGGAAGCTTAGGTGATCGTTATCGCTTTCAAACCAAAAATTGCTGAACCATCGGATGCAGATAATTCCAGGCACATAGATGCGTGTTATTTGGTTCTCACATACAAAGTGGGCAAAAGTAACCTTTTTTTTAACAATGACAAAAAGGAATCGCTGTTTTCTTTCTGAATCTATCATTCTTTACAACAATCGGTGTGGTGACTCGTCTCTCTGTCACGTCTTTGCTGACTACGGCGAGCTTTGTCACGTGAACGGATGGTGAGGTTGTCTTGACCAGTTTGGAGAGAGGGACGCCGGAAATGGTTGACATGTTTTACGTAACACATTTATTGCACACGAAAAAACCCTCAAGCAAGGTAATTAATAAATCAATTGCACTCAACTAATAAACTAAAAGTCAAACATAAATAAAACACTCAACTAATCGGCCAAAATTCCATAATACAATTAAAATTAAAATTCAAAAGTGTATACAATAAAGTCCTGGACCATTAGTTTAAATCCAGTCAAGCAATCACCATCTAAGTGTATTACGGAAGACCGAAGCAAGGCATACTTTGGCCATGGATGCCCTTAGCGGGGATGACAGATTTATGACAAGGTCTATACGATGGTGGTGATATAGTGGCGCATACTTATCGGGAAATTCAACGTCCTCCCGCGCCCGCAACATTCGTATCTGACCTTCAACAAACGCAGTCCCACACACAGAACCTTCTAGCTGTTCAACAAGTTTCTCGTAGCGCTGCTTCAGTGCGTTTGCCTCGTGACGATTCTCGCGCACTCAGTTCCACAGTCCATCCAAAATCTCGAGCGGCAGGTGCGCTTCATGTAGCAGTATTCACGGTGGCGCCGCTTTGCCATGTCTGGGATACCTCTGAGCTGCGCACGATTTAACGCGCGTATTCTATACTCAAAGTCTTCCAGTAAGGAGACGTTTTTCTTCTTTTGCGCCTTAGCAAACTGCAAATTTTGCACTGCCACGCCACACCTCTGCTGCCTCGTATGACGACCGGAGCCAAATGGTGGTGAGGTATGTGACTGGCTGTTGGACCTTAAGCTTATCTCGGAGCTTGCCCTGACCCTCGCTGTGTATGGTGACACCTACTTCTGTGGTGGCGGAGCAGCTGGGAACAATAAATGCTTCTTCTGTCCGTACGCACGAACACGTGGCTATAGATCTGTTGCTCAAAGGGCGCCTAAGTTCATCAGGTCGAAACGGCTTGTCTTATTCCCTACTCCCACCCGCGACAAAATCATTGTGAGATTGAAGAATTATTCCGTAATCGTAGTATATTGGTTTTCCTGCACAACTTAATTTCAGAGAAAGCTGCCCTGAAATGCTGTCACGTCTTTTGCTTCCCGCGGTGAAGCCGCCGCCTCGCCGCTTTCACGACAGCCGAGTGCCGCCAATCTGAAGCCTTCGACAACAAAACTGTGCGCCAAGCTCCATCAAACGTTTCGAGTCGCGTATGTTTATAGAAACTGTAGTGACGGAGTTGTCGGGCAATTCTCAGGTTCTCGTGACTGCGGTAGCTCTGGTACAGAGAGTCGAGCATTGTTTCCAAATCAGTCTCGCGCCTTCTTTGAGTTTTCTTTTCTGTAATGGCTGTTTTAGGTTCTGGCGAGCTGGCTTTTGTGCAAGGTGTCAGCTCAATATGCGTTACCGCTGTTTCTTGACAAGGTTTCGGTGTTTCGTTACATTGAAGCAAAATGGTTAGCAGTAGTGGTTCATTCTTCCTAACCTCAGGAAGGCAGAACAAACCAGACTCGAACGTGGGAGCAGCGTCCTGCTCTAACTTCACGATTGGCTATATCCAGATTTTAGGAAGCTTTGGTAAGGATTTCTCATTCATGAAGTATGGAACGAAGACATACGCGAAAGTATATGGTGGTTGCTGTATGCTTTCTTTCACGTCATTTACCTTGCCTTTTTTGTCGTCTGGTTGGGCGGAAGCAGCCGAGTGGTCCTTTTCTGCGGCAGGCGTACCCTCGTGTTCCGCACGCCCTTCCTCCATTGGCACGCTCGACGCTACCTCGGAACTCGCTCCCACGTCGACAATATCTGGAACGTTCGGGTGGCTGTCGTCCGTCGTCTCGACACGGCACCGAAACATCTTGCTCCACGTGGCTCACTGTTGAACATTGACCTTCGGCCGGACAACTGCCGGACAACTGCCGATGTTGGCAGGTGTGAGCCGCAGTGAGGAGGATGGTCTGCATAGGTGGCAGGGCGAACATCGTTGAACACATACTTTGCCTTGTCTGCAATGTCTTTGGTAGTTACTCTCCTCCCGCGCACCTTCCGAAAGATCAAGACCGAGCGCAGGTGGTTTAGGACACTACATATGCTTCCTGGATGCGCCAAGGCGTGGAAATAATCCCACTCAACTTCCTCAGCTTCAAGAAGCTCGGTCATATTTTTTTTCTGTCTCGTACAGTGCCGCGTCATTGCTTTCGAGCAGATCAATGGTCTCTTGAAGTTCGTGCGGATGGCGAGGCGGCTTCCAGAAGATCCTTCACTGCCTTGAGCAGTCTGGTACCAGCACCGCGAAGGATACGTTGGTGCCGGTGCAGCTTATCAATCGCACGCATTTAGTCGGTCGTAACTAGGCGGTCAGGGCCAGCCATGCTGACCTCCAGCTGCGGGCGGGACAGAGCAGCGTAAGCCGAAGTCAAAGGAGTGGGGTTCAACAATTCAGAGTGGAGGTCGGTGGTTTGCTTCGCCGCACGTGTTCATTCTCCCGGGCCCAACGGCACCAAATGAATGACGCATGTCAGAACTGCCACATGGTTGCCCTTAGCGGGGATGACAGATTTAATGACACGGTCTACACGATGATAGTGATTGAGTGGCGTATGCCCATCGGAAGATTCAACAAGGTGACCTCTCTACCACGACAACACCCTAGTCGTGTCCTACGACTGCGTCCCTATTGGACTGCCCTACGCCGGTCGTCGGCGCTGACGACTCGCAGCCTTGCGTCGTCACGACCCGCTGGCAGCCGCCTTCGTCTTGCTTCGATGCCGGCGTTCGAAGCGCTCGCTCGTTCCTTGAACGGCGTGGCCTCCGTGCGTCCTGACGTTTAGTCTGTGGCTACCCCCTGGTAGCCGCTGCAGCTTTAGGTGCCAGGTTGTCTCGGCACAAACGTACCCTTTCGGGGCCGTCGAAACGAGAGCTTGGACGTTGGCCGCAGGTGCCCGACTGCCGCTGCTGGGGTCACGAATGCACCGGTTCGTGGTGCGCCTCGGATGCCGCAGCCGATGTGAAGTAGGCCCGCTCCCGCCCAGGTTTGGTAGGCATAGTCTTTGGACTGGCCACGCCCCCTTGGCTCGTTCTTTGAAGCTCATGGGCTCTTGCCACCTCTTGGCTTCTTGCCTCCCCCTACTCCTTGTGTGCCCAGCTTTTAAACCCTCTGGGCTTGATCGCGGCACGATCTCTTTGGCTCCTATTTACATGTTAATATATGGTCACCATGCCACTGCTCTTCTGCGCGGTGCTCTCTGATTGGCTTACCAGTGCGCTACCATACTTGACCATGATGCCTCGGTGTGTCGGCGCGGCGTTCCTTCATTGATGCGTTCCTGGCGTGCACTTCATCTTTCCGTTTCTTTGTTCTTTTTTTCCACTTTTCTGAGGGGGGTTCGATACATCCCCTTGTCAAGGGGTGCCCTGACACATAAGAATTACACCCTGCTTGAAGAGTGTTTTCTCAAAAACTGCTTTATCTTGGCCGCCGATGACCTCTTGCTCCACAACCTCTGTTCACTTCCAAAGTCACACTTCACTCAAGTTTCATTTCACTTTCACTTTTTATCACTTGTTTGTACTTCACTCCCGCTCACCGAACCCAACACACCCGTTGTGTTTCCACAACTTTCTCCACTTCTGTTTCTAATTCCACGCTTTTTCAGACACCATTCTACTCGAGCTCTCCACTCAAACACACCGGAAAAATCAGGCATCAAACATCTCTTCAATACACTCCTTCCCAATCCGCACAAAATAACGTTTTCCCTCCTTCTGCTCCTCAATCGCCACTTCACTAATTCTTTTATATCTACATTTCATACACTTCCACCTACCTTTTCATTCAGCCTGTGCCCAAGCCCTTCACCGAAATCAATCACTTCACTAAATCTCCAATTTCAAAACACTCTTACTCAATCCGCACTTCGTAACTACATCATTTATATTTCCATTACCTGCACTTACAACAACCTAGCCTTTCCACTAGGCTACCTCATTTATTACTTAACATTATACACGATCGTTTTGTCCTCTTATAGTCTTACGGTCCACGTCAACCTTATGATTTCAACCAGCTTTTGTTTACTTCATCTTCAATCTTCCACAAACAGACTACTCAGCCCTAATGGCTTTATAATTGTTTAGTGGTTGAAGGCGTATTTTCTTTCTTTTATGCCCACGCCAACTACCTGTGCATGATGTCTCATTCTGGTGGCTGCTTAGGCTAGGCCGCCTTTGCATCTCACCAGTGATTATCCTCTTAACAACCGCCCCCCGACATGCTCCGCATGCTCCGACATATCTCTGGATATCACTGTGTATGCGCGGCCAAAAGAATTCTCCCGGCATTCGTCCCCCGTGCTCCTAGATGTCCATCTCTTGTGCTGCCATGTCTTAGCCTCAAAACTGAACCTTGGAGTCTTTTTGGCTATACTATATGATTTACTTGTTTTACCCCGCGAAAGGTGCAATGGCGAACCAAACTCCCTGCACTATCTGAAACTTGTATATCATGCGGTTGCACGTTCGCCTAACCTCCCTTCCGGCCTTTCGAAAGCCCTCCTTCAGTGAGACATCTTTCTTTTGCTGATACGCTATTTTGCTTAGTGTTACCCTCAGTCCTCGCGACACTGTGGCCTCTAGTGGTGTCATCCGTCTGTTCTCTTGATGTTTCGCGCTTGCGTGCACTGCTGATCTCCGCCGTGGTCACTGGTCCGCAGGTATTGTACTATCCGCTGTAATATCGCTCCTTCCCTGTTCACCGGCAGCAGTGTATGCTTACAGGGTTGAGAGGTTCGAGATCCGCCAAGCGGTTTTTTGTGGTCGACGCTCCTTGTTTTGCACACTAAAACAATAAAGGGTACTTTTATATTAGTCACCTCTCCCTTCTCTAGTGAAATACTGATCACTACATGAACGAGGAGGTTTGTGACTATGGTTAGGAAGAATAACTTTGGTAACAATCACGATGAGCACCAAAGGATCCTGTTTTACTTTCAAGCCCATGCCCCTGATTCGTCCCTCCCAGTTTATTACAGATGAGGGGTTGTGTGTCCACAACTCAAGTTGCTTCCCAGAGGAAAGATGTCAGGACTCAGGAGCGATACGACAGTCACTAATGGTTTGCTGGCTCGACTGACGAAAATGACTCAACTGGAGCAAATGACAGCCTAGCTGAACCATCGTTAGGTCCTGTTGAGTAGAGGAAAAGCCCCTCTCGCTACGAAATCGCGAAACACGTGTGGTGTCCGCCAATAACTGTTGCTGCTGTTGAACCGGTGCACAGCAGTCTTGGCCGTTTGTGGTAATGTATAAACTGCGAATTTCTACGTCCTCGTCGCCTCTTTGCAGCTGCGTAACTTCGCCGGCATCGTACTCCGTTGTCCCGGTTTTGCGTCCAGCGAGATGTGGCACCGAATTCTCCCTCTGCTGGCTTTGCTGCGTGATCGGTTGATGGCGCGGCATGGCTTGAGTATGGGCCTAGCCCTGAGGCAAGACTCCGCGTTGCCGGGGTTTTCGCTCCTGGCGAGTAACTTCAGTCTCGGCTCCATCTACCTGCTGCCGCCCCGCGTGACGCCTAGGAGCTACGCAAGCTTCACGTTCAGGTACGCAGAAAAACGCATGACGTCTGCCTTCGTTTATATTGTCAATTTTTTTTTTCCTGAAAATTTTTTTCTGTGTTGCTATGCTTAAAATGAGGTTTTTCTTTCCTAAGCGAGCACTGCGATACGATCACCCATGTATGCCTGTACACGTACTTCCTATATGGCAGCACAGGATGTTCACTGATGAATTATTCTTTCCTAAGCGAGCACTGCGATACGATCACCCATGTATGCCTGTACACGTAGTTCCTATATGGCAGCACAGGATGTTCACTGATGGATTATGCCTCAAGGCAGCACAAAACGGTGGAATCCGAGGTTACGTGTGCTTAGGACTGCGTGCAGCGTCGGCCTTGTAGTTGTGCAGTTGGCTTTGTTGTGCCTTGCTCTCTTTATTACTGTTATTGCGAATGTAATTAGTTTGATAGGGCGCAATTTTTTGCTTTGGAAACGAACGCTGGAGCGACGAGAATGCGACTGAGTTTCTGTTGCATCGCATTTGGAAGTTTTGCGATTTATCCTCAATTTTTGCGGAGCCAAATTTCACTACACCACCCGTAGACTTAAATACTCCATCCGGCGTCCGCCAAACATGTGAAATGGTCAACCAAAAATGTGACCGCAGCGCGTAAGCTTCAAAGCAGTTACAACAGTATGAAGGGGAAAACAAAATGTCATTTAATACATAGCAATGTTTTCCGACTATAGCTCCTCAGCATAGCTCCTTGCATTTCCACAGAGATGTGGAGTTGGTGTATGCAACACGGTTAATCGTTGGTAATTTTCCATAATTTTCGAAGACTTTCGATACACGGAAATTATAAAAAACGAATATTTTACACAATGAAATAAAAAAAACATCAGAAATAGGCAGCTTAACATCTCAAGAACAATTAACGCCGGAATAAAAAGCCCGGAAGACAACGTTGCAAATGCGAAAAAAAAAACAGCGTGAAAAGAAAACCGCGTAACACTCTGCATTTACAAAAATGTGTAATTACCCGAAGTAACCTATTTATTCGTTATAATATCGTAAACGCAGAAAAATAGAAGAACAGGATTTTGAAGACCTGGAAATTAAGAACAATGTAATCAGTAACATTTCCACAAAAATAACCTGACGAAATCAAAAATATGCGTCTTGTACATCTCTTCAAAAACACGAAGACTAGGCCAAGAAATACCGGAAAAGAACCTTGAAATCACGAAGGAAAAATAGGGAAAAGAAATCACCCTGCACTGAACTTAGGATAGGTGGGAGTATACGTAATTGCTGTAGTAAACGCACTTATACCTGTAAAGGTATATATTTACATATTTGTAGAAAATAGGCCGAAAAGAAAACTTAAAAACAATAAAACAACCCAACGACTTTGGAATAAGAACACTAGGGGCTAATAGAGAATTCTCTGGATTTCCGCAGGTATTTCTTTAATGTTTTGTGAGGTTTAACGCGCCGAGGGTACCCCAGGCATCTAAGGCGCACTACAGCGCATGGCTTCGAATTAGCCGTTAACAAAGGGGAATCATAAAGGCGCGCCTAAATGTCGAAACACCGGAGTCACCGGTTTTCACCTGCATCTGAAAAGCAGTCACCGCGGCCGTGATCAAACCAGCGTCATTGAACAGAGCAGCGCAATGCCTTTAGCCACTGCGCCACTACGCCACCGGTTGACTTTACTGACCAAGTACTCAGCATACTATGACTCAATTATAGGTCGCTTTAATCTCTTCAAGAGTACAAAAATCCATGGCAGAAGATGGTCACAGAGACAGGACCATCGCTCGTCCTGTGTGGTTATCATTCTTCGTCTCGCCGTTTAGTTAAAGCAATTGATGCCGACAGACCTGTCGTCCGTTTTATTTTCGACCTGTATTAACCTTCATTCAATGACCTCTTTCTCAACAACATACTGAAAAGGAAATATATGCCTCATGATAACGAAGCTGACACTGTTGTCAGTATACTTCTTATGACTTCATGCCTTTCGCAAATAGGGAGTTGCAAATTAGAACGAATACTTATCTGGTCTCATATCTCTATTGGGAAGCCATGCGCCGTCAGGGTTCTGAGAGAACATCGCTGTAAAGTGAAGCGTTAAGTACTGCTCTCTTAATTAGCAAGAACGTTTATTAAAGATTAGAAACCAGTATGGCATCTTTTCTTTTTCAATTCAAACAGAACATACAGCATCCTTGACGACACATCTTTTTGTGATGGCACATATTCGATGGCACGTGTAATATGCTTTATTCGTATAGTCTAAAAACGATAGAGTCGTTTACCCTGATGCGTTTTAACTTTAAAAACCCTCATTCGTTGGCGATTGTTACAGATCCGAACAATGTCTTTACAGCTACTTCACTGAGAAAACGCTGGCGAAGATGCGGCAGGTTTACCACCACGCGTCACGCTCGGGCGCAGGGAACAGGGTGTGCTACCTATTTCCTGCCGATACGTACACCTTCACGGTAAGGAGTTGAGTCAAAAATGAGTAACAACCAACTGTGAACCGTCGGCAGCAAAAATAGTACTAGTTTGTATGCGACGACTACTGAGATGCGGCGGAAACGCGAAGAAAAAAAACGGGCTCAACTGGCCGGCAACACATACTTACAAGTACTGTTCGCGCATATGGGGGGAGAATTTGCCCCTCGTGTGAAGTGTTATTCCTTACCCTATGACATCACTTTGCTAAGACGTAGGCGATGGAATCACATTCTGCGAAACCGGCGAAATCAAAAATAGTACTACTTTACGTGACGACTCCTGAGGTGCGGTAGAATCGCGGGGAAACAAAGAATACACCATTTTACATAAAAGTTTCCAAGGAAAGCGGTGTTTCATTCAGTAAACATTACCAGAGTCATGGACACATTAATCCGGGGCGACATATACTGGGAATACGCAGGCAGGACTACCGTACAGAAGCAAAGCGGCAAATTTCCGATGTGAAAAGGACTGCAACTAGGAGATCCCATCTCGCCAAAATTCTTCCCAGCATGTCTGGAGGGTTTATTTAAGACTTTTGACTCGAGAAATTCAAGTTTTCCGATATACGTGATTTTGTTGTTCGCAGATGGCATAGTCTTGTTTAGCGGATCTGTAGAATAACTACAAAAAATTATTTAAAAACCGCAAGCAGACAGCTTCGCCGTGGGGCTAAAGCTAAATGTGAATACATCTCAAATATTAATAAATAAGCATGCTTCGCGTCTTTTGCGGCATAGGTAATGGAACACTAGAACAAGTAGAGGAGTATAACTTCGTTGGCCAATGGTCAGTGCTGGTCCCAACCACGAGAAGGAAATCGAACACAAAATAGGAGTGAGGTGGGGTGTACTTGTAAGCACTCGCAACTATTAAAAAGTAACGTAGCTCTATCCCTAAAGAAGGTAATAAATCAAGGGTTCCATCCAGTGATGACACGCGGACCAGAAACTTGGCGCCTTAACTAAACAACTAGAAAGCAGACTTAGATCCACCCTACGTGCCATGTAGCGAATAATGGCAGGAATAAAGCTTACCGACAGAAAACAAGCAACCTGGGTTACGGAGCAACTCGAATAGAAGATATCTTAGTTCAACTTAAGAAAAAGAAATGGACTTGGATTGGCCGTGTACTAAGGCGAACGGACAATAGGTGGACCACAAGGGCGACAGAATGGACACCTAGAGACGAGATTAGAAGAAGGAGAAGGCCATTAACTCGAGATGGAGACGAAATAAGAAAACTAGCCATAAAAGAATGGACTCGGTCAGCGCAAAAAAAAAGAAGCGAGTGGAGGCCAATGGGAGAGGCCTTTGTACTGCAGCGGGCCTAAAAGGCTAACAACGATGATTGTGATCACCTGTGAACATGTGGTTCCAGTGAAGTCGTATTCCTAGTTGTCTATTTGTGCATATAATTCGGTTATATATAATACAAACAGCTAAGCTACAACTTTAGCTTTGTAAACGTTATCCCATGGAAACACATAGTAGCCGCCTATTGCCATCATTCGAGTATATTCCGCAGTAAAACAGAAACTGCTGCCTGCTTCAGCCCCTAACCGCATTTCGGAAGATGAAAAGAATCCTGAACTTGGCACGTTTTAAGCGTTGTGAGTCGTCCGTTTGGTTAGCAAGCGCTTTCTCAGAGATCGGTATTACCTTTATGTAAATCATCTGGCAAACTTTCATATCTGCAATAAAGAAGGCTTCATGGAGTTATAATCTATAAAAATATAAAAACAAAATTAGTGGCTAAAGAGGAGTTGTCCATGTGGCCTTAAACCGACTGGGCTCACAGTTGCCGGTACGGCCCTGCAAAAGAAAAGGACTCTGCGTAAAGTTCTTGCCACATATTAACGAAGGTTTTATACCATATCTACGCACATCATCTGTGGATAAGACTCGGATACGCGTATTATAGTAGCGCTTATCCGTGAGACGTAACAACAAAGCACAAAAAATGCCTTTAAAAGAGCCAGTGCCAACATCAACGTCTATACTGTTGCGCAGGTTGCACGGAATGAGAGCCCGTGGCTGGGTCATGAAGTACCTTCCCTTGGGCGCGGTATACAGGGTCCCGTTACCAGGCATCCCGGGAGAATGGCACACTTTGAGACGTGCCACCTGGTATCGAGCTATGAGAGGCTGGAGCGAACCTACGACGTGCTGGCCGCGCTCGAAGACTCGTGGCTTTCGTACACGACGAACGCGTTGCTAGGACACTTCCTTCAAACGTTGCACCAAATCGTGTCAGACACCTGCTTGGGAATCTGGAATCCGCAATGGGATGACTTCGCAAACGCGTGCAGTTACGAACGTGCCTATCCTCTCACAGGGGCCATATTCAGGCTCTACAACAACTCGCATGTATAGCGACTCTCCACGTCGCATCTGCTTTTGGAAAAGACTATGAAGAAAATCAGTTTACTTCGCATTGTCTTCCCTGTGCCAACGCACATTTTGGGAATGAGGTCGGAATCGATAGTATACACTCGTGCTACTAACTGTTTATTTTAGGTACTTTATTCCTTGCGATACTTTGTAAGAGTTTTTACCTGTGCCTTTGGATCTTTCTGAAGATTGTATATTTATTTATTTATCCCGATACCCACAGCGCCAATGTTGGCATTACAGTGCGGGAGAGGCATACACAAACCCACTTAGTACAGGTTTGGACAAAACACAATCAAACAGTAACAACCTAGGTAACACACTGTTGTACAGTGCACGTCAGGCTTGTCTAGGGCAAGCAAGCGCGCGGCTTGGGAGTGTGCTGGCGACATCTGCTGATTGCAGCTGGGTTAGAGATAGCTTGCCATTGCGCGTGCGCCGATCTCGGACAGGATCAGGCCGGTCGTCGTTTCGCATGTGCCGCTCGAATTTGCAGACGCCACCACACCTCGAGGGGCGCTTGTCTTTCACAGTGGCAGCCGGGAGCGTTGACAGGCCTGACAGACGCGTCGTTCGACGCGGTGCAATAACCCAGCAGGCGGTTACGCAATACTACAAAACGACCTCCGCTAATCTTCTGAATCTAACGTTTAGCAAGCGAACAGCATGCAAGAAGAACGAACTGCAGCGATTTCCGTCGAAAATTTTGTGCGATTCAGTAACGGCTGCACAGATAATCCATCGCGTCAAATTACGCGCTTACCCCGTGTCACCGCCTACGATTGGCACTGCAGAATAAAAGCGCCCCTTGTGGGGCGTGGCGTCTCTATGTTTGAGGGGCCCATGCTATAAGACGACCGACCCGAGCCTGTCCGAGATCCACGCACGCGCAATGGCAAGCTATCTCCAACCCAGCCACTATCAGCAGGTGTCGCCAGCATGCTCGGAAGCCACGCGCTCGTTTGCCCTAGACAAGCGTGACGCGCACTGTACAACTGTAAACAAAGAGAGCTTACAATGTTGAAATGAATCAGCTTATCCGCAGGCGTGCGGCAAAAGCTTCCCTTGACGTAAAAGACATTTCTTGTTGGGTTCGAATATTGAGCCCGATATGGACCTCGGAAAAAGGGACATTTTAGGCAGATTTGTTCTGCAGCAAAATTTCTTTTAATTTGTGTTTGCGGACGAGATTTATTTGGATTTTGTAAGTAATGGTCAAGGTGTATTCCAGTTTTTGAGGGAAAAGTGCGCAGAAAAACCTTAAGTCGGAGCATTTTTCTGCGGTCATGCAAAGATAGCCATCTCAGAGAGTTTTTTGCTCACGACACAATGCAAACCCTAGTACAGTCATTGCAAACAAAGCGGACAGATTTTGAAGCCTTTCTATCCGCTCTCTATCTGAGCGTCTAAGGGTCCCAGACTATGCAGGCCTTATCGAGTACAGGGGAAATGTAAGTCTTGTATAATAATGTCTTTGTGTCTAATGGAAAATGTTTGGTATTGCGGCGCAAAAAACCTTGAGTAAGAGGTTTTAAAAACGAATTGGTAAGTATGTGAAGCAAGAGTGATGAGTGACCCTACCCTAGAGGCGCGCACTCTGGAGTGTCGCTACAGCGGCGCTACCCTAGAGGCCGAAAGGCGCTGTTCTTGAACCCCCTCCCCCCCCCCAGAGAAGAAAGCATACCTCGGGATGAGATGCTGAGAGAGAGAAAGAAAGAGGGCTCTTATCTCTTTCTAGACGATGCCCAGGAGTGTGGATTATGAAGCCTCCGACCCAAAGAAGGCTAAACAAAGTCCCCAGCAGGTAAGGAGATGTGGACTCATCGTTGCAATGACGAGCGTAAACGCGCTTGGCGTGCACAGGGCGGCTAGTCTGACGTCAAATGAGACACTCCCTCGTATTTGTCTTGTTCTTTTGCTTGTTGTTTTTGGAATGGTTTATTGCTCAGTCTGTGATTCAAAGCCCACACTTCGCAGTCCCAGAACGCAGTTCCCGCATCAGTTTCCGCACCAGCACACTTCAACAACACAGTCCCCTAGGCTCCCCTCTCAAAGCACCTGCCACACTCCTCCTTTCGATCCGCCATTCATTCCACCCGGTGTCCGTGGCGCTCAAATCTCCGGTGGGCTGCCTCCGCTTGATGGCGATGCTACTGACGATCTGCAGATGGGCTCCCTGCCCTCTCATAATTATCCCCCTTAAGCCGTGCATGGGGGCTTCCACGGCTGGTGGTACTTGGCAAGTTGGTCTGGGTTTGTCAAACCTTTCCGTTTCCCTGTGAGGGAATCTTTGAGGGCATACATGTTTTGCTCTACACGGACAGTCACGATAAAGATGCCTAGCCGTCTGGGTGCAAGCTTTGCGGTGAAGCCTGTCGGTGCATACTTCAAACAGTGAGAAGTGCGAAGCACGAGGTCTCCTGCCCTGAAGGTGAATGGTCTACACGTCATGTCTTGTCGCTGCTGGAGCTCCCTACCGTGGTCTTGATGCTATTTGGCCAATTCGAGGGCATTTCTCAGGATGGTGTTGGTGATGTTTATTGACGGGTGGACCTAGCCTGGCGTGGTATGCGGGCAATTGCTCACCCGATCAGCACCTTTTTACCGCTATGCGCGGGAATTCACCATGATTCGCTGAGGCTTGTGACCCTTAAAAATTGCAGGTACAAAGGAAAGATGTCCGTCCTCGTGATCCAATGGCCTTCCGCGAAAATTAAATCGTTCAAAAAGGCATGCGGAGCGGCTATCATTCGCAGTTCCTTAAACAAAGCTAACCGCTCCTCCGCATGCTCTCAGCAGTCCATAATAAAATAACCGATGTCGCCTGTAGCACCACACGTTCCGCTCAGAGGTGGACAGATAATCTTCAGCTTATGAAGCCACGCCGGTGTCCGCGCTGAGTTGGTGCGGATGCGGAACAGTAAGGTTGCCTTTGTCCTCTTTATTGCTTTGGTAACACAAGGTGGATGTTGTGGTCTCCAAAGAGAGCGGAAATGATCTTGTATGATTGTTTTTAAAATGCGCCGTTCATCTGGAGCCACCTTCAGAAGACGAGTGCACGATGTCGCTTCACGAGCCAACTGGTCCACACCCTCGTTTCCAAGCACTCCTACGTTGTAAGGGACCCACTGGAAGCGAACGCTAAATCCGTTTTCCTTTATCTTTATCTACTGAAAAAGACGCAGAGAACGTTGGAAAGTTTTATCTGCGGGAAATCCAAGCTTAGGAAGGTCTACAGCTCCGCAGCAAGTTCATGCAGAGCAGACCGCGATGTGTGACCACTGCTCAGTTGCTAGCGCTGAGCCCAAGGTGTTCCCTGCTCCCGTCCATAGCAGAGGAATGCAGTAGTGAAGCTTGTGACCACGCTCTCTGTTGTGCCCATAGCAAAAGCTGCCTCTGGCAGTCTTTTGCACCAGTCTCGATGAGATGCACAGTAATTGGCGATGGCTTGCTTGACCGTGAAATTGTGCCACTCCACTGGCTGGTCTAGTGGTCTCTAGGGCACAGTGTGTGTTTCGTCAATACCCGAATGCTCGGGGACGCCTTTCGAGAGTTTGTCGATAAACGGCTTGCCGTTGTCGCTGGAGATGGCCTTGGGTGTCCCATGACAAGACTTCGACGATTTTGTCAACGATAGCATTGACGGTTGGTTCTCGGAGAGGGAACAGCTCGACATATTTTGTGAGTGTGTCCAGCATTACCAAGGTGTAGTTGGGTTGCTGAGGCGCTGAAGGCAGTGGCCCAGTGAGGTCCACGCTCAGTTGTTGCATGGATTGTGTCGCCCAAGTGCTGTCTGTGAGACCCTCTGGCTCCTGGCAGTCCCGCTTGAACCTCTGACACTGCTGGCAGGCTCTGACATGGCGAGATGTGTCCGAGCCGAGGCTTATTCACATAAAATCGCTCGGGATGCACCTCAGGGCTTTCAACAATCCTGGATGGCCACTAAGTGGGTGGTCTAGTTCCACTTGGAGAACCAGGGCCCTGAAGTGGTGTGGCATCCAGACAACCCGCTTCAAACATTCTGTGCATACGAGAAGTCGCACGGGTGATATTGAGCTGTCCTGAGCTAAATCTCCAATCCCTGTCGCTTCTTTCGTATCGTCGGGCAAGCCCCAAGCACCCAGACTGAAGATACCGTAGCAACAGCTGCAACAATGGGTCTTTCCGCTACTCTGCTATAAGCTCATCCTGATCGGAAAGTACACAGCTGTCTGTCGAGTGTACCAGCGCAGCCTTTTCCAAGGTGATGGTCGGTGGTGGCTCTGGTGTTTCAATGGGAAACCAGTCCTTGGCTATGCTAGGTGGCGTTTGGTCAGCAGAACCGGTCGGGACCCTGCTGGGGCGTCGGCCTGGATGATGGCGCGGCGTCTACGGTGCCTGATCATGCAATTAACACCTTGCAGTCTGACGACCCACCTCCGTAGTCTGAGGACCCACCTCCATAGTTTGCTCCGTGCTTAGCATTCATGCCAAGGATGCATGGCCACAATTATCCTCAAAAGAAGAGAACTCTATGTAACGCCGGAATTTATCAACTGCGACCTTACGGCCGAACATTCCCACTCCTGAACAGTGTAGTTCCTTTCCGCCGTGGTAAAAGGTCTGCTAATGAAGGAGACTGGCCTGAGTTGGTCATTCACCTCCTGCAGCAAGACTGCTTATTTACCGGTGCCGCTGGCATCAGTCTCAATGACGAAAGGCCGGTTCTGATTTCGGAGGGCTACAACGCACTCTGAGCGCACTCACAGAGCCCGCTTCCACTATTTCCGCGATCGTCGCGGCCCGCCAACGCCGGCGCACGCTAACTTTCACCTGTAGACGGGCTGCGCACACGCTCATGGGTATATACCCATGGGCTAGGTGCGTAGTGCAGTGTAGCGTTTGTATCGTGGTTGTCCGCGTAATAAACGTCCGTACTATTAAAGTTATCGCTTCCCTATGAAGTGCTGACGACGTAATCGCGCGTCGCTGTGTCGTGGCTCACTCTCGAAACCGTTGTGGTCAGTCCCTCCGCCGGCCAGTTCTGAGCTGCGCGATGGCATTGAGAACAATGGAGCAGTGTTATCCCATTACTCCTTAATGCCCACAAGGGGCAGCGTTACGTAATTCTCTTGTAATAAAAAAATATATCTTCTAACTACAAACCAATATTTTTTCATTGTCAAGTCAAACACCACATACAGCATCCCTTGCAACTACTCAAATGCCGAGAAAAATGCGCCTTTTTTGTGTGGCCTAGAAACAACGTGTCATTTTCTGGGCTTTGTCATTATTCCAGGACTGGTAATTCGTTCGGTATTGATAGCGACTTCGACCCTTTTTTTACAGCTTCTTTAGTGAGGCAACTCAGAAGAGGCGCAACAGCTATAAAAAATATTCGAGCTCGGGGGCAAGAAGCGGGGTGTGCTACCCAATTCCCTCATATGCTCAGACTTTTAAAGTTAGGGGTTAAATGAGAAATGAGAAAAGAACATGTAGCAACGAGATTCGAGTTACTTCGTTGGAGGCCCAGTTGCCGCTTTCCGCATATGCCTACAATTTCAGCTCTTGAAAGGTTTCCGCAATAAGATAAATACAAGCACTCTATTTCATTCAATCTGGTCTATCCAGGTGATATCATTTAAAATGAAACAGGAACTGCTGCCTGCTTGAGTCCCTCATGGCGTGTGGGGATGATGAAAAAAAAATATTTTCTCGGGTCATTTCACCCAAAACGGTAATGCATAAAAAATCACACCGCGGATAAACCCGTCGCAATATAAACAAAGGTTTGATACCAGCTTCTCTTTCGCCATTTCTACATGCTGTCCGGATGTACACCCGGCGGCAAAAAAAGCCGGGGCACGCGAGCGCGTAGCGAAATGCATTGCCGCACCATCTGACGTTGCACTTCTGGGGCCGAATTCTCTAAAAAACGGGCGTCGCTTTGAAACGACGTGGTAGCGCCATTGAAATGTATGCGTTGTGGGGTTTGGGCCGCCGCTTTGAGGTGGGCAGCGTGAAGATGAGCTGCAAGAAAAGCACTGTAGCAAGGACGCGAAGCGACACCCACTGCCCTCCGTCATTTCACTTGTCGCTTCGCGTCCTTGCCACAGTGCTTTTCTTGCAGCTCATCTTCACGCTGCCCACCTCAAAGCGGCGGCCCCAACCCCACAACGCATACATTTCAATGGCGCAACCACGTCGTTTCAAAGCGACGGCCCGCCGTTTTGGAGAATTGGCCCGCTGGTGTCGAGACACCGATGTGAGCGTGCACGTCCAACCCATGTATAAAACCCTGTCTTTTCTTTCGCTTCTAGAGGCATAGCTGACAGAATTGAGCGCTCGGGACTAGGGATAACTTTTTATGCTCAACACGCCTTGCTGGCACGCGCTTCGGCGGCGAACGGCGAGAGTAAAGACTGCTTTGCTATATTTGCGTGGCTCTGATAAAGGACACGTTGCAACGAGATTTAGATATCTTAATTTTAAGGCGGATACAGTTCCGTTCGCTGTCTAAACTCAAAACTTTTGGTACGTGTCTGTGTCAATAAATTCAAGGGGTATTGAACCTATTACTATTTTTTTCCAACCCACGACCATGCTGATCGCAGCTGGAGTTTTTCTTTTTTTTGCCCGTACCTGCTTTAGTACTTGTGCAAGTACTTCGGCAAAACACCTGTGCGTGCGTGATTTCGGCGCACGTTCAGGTCAGGTCGTCAATATTAATCCAGAGCCCTCCACTACGGCGCGTCTAATCTCCTGCATAGCGTCAGTGCTTTAAACCCTACAATAAAACATCGAATGTATGTATTAGGCCAAAAATACCAAGACGCGATGGGGTATATTTGGAACAACATCGCAACGAAGACGGGCAAGACATGCTATCTGTTGGATCGGGGCAGAGCGAGAAACTTGCACTTCACCCTCACCGTTCGCTGCTGAAGCGTGTGCGAGCGATGCATGTTGGCAAAGAAAGTGACTCCTGTGGCCAAACGCAGAACGTCATCAGCTTGGCTGCTTGAGGTGAAAGAACAGTCAGGGCAGCGAGCCTGGTTTGGCGCGCATGCGGACATGGATGTCTTGACACCAGAACGTCAGCGTCAGATGTCGTGGCGATGCATTTTGCCACTCGCTCACGTATCTCGGCCTATTTTGCAGCCGGGTGTACGTAGAAATAGTCCTTATTCGTAAAGTTTTGTATACTCAACAACCGAAACATAAAAACGCCTTTATAAACAATCAGTGGAAGTAAAACATATACTTGCCTTGCAGGTTCCAAGGGACAAGAGACCTCTGATTAGATCCCAAAGTCCCTCCTTAGGACCGGGCATCCAGGTCCCCGTGACCACAGAGCCCAGAAAGATGGCCCTGTTCGAAACAGGCCACCTTGTGAAGGAGCAGACCTACGACGTGCTGGCCGCGATCAATGGGTCGCGGCTTTCGTACACGTCACAAACTGTCCTCAAATATTTTTTGGACGAGCTGCACAAAACAGTGTCAGACACGTCCTGGGTATCTGGAACCCGCAGTGGGATGACTTTGCCAACGTCTGCGCGAACAAACGGACCTATCATCTTTATCGGGCCTTATTCCGACTCTACAGCGCTTAGCATGCATAACCACTGCCGATACAGCGGCTCCTCATGGAAGCGACCTTAGAAAAATTCCACTTACTGCGTGTTGTCTCCCATGTGCAATACAGATCTTGAGAACAAGTGTAAACACGAGGACTTTCAGTGTTGCGGTGTAATGTTTATTGCAGTACTACATATTCCTCACTTGCGCTTTTAATGTTTGAGCTGTGCATGTGGTGATTTGCGAGGATTTCATTCTAAAGCCATGATGGGAATTTTTCGATTAGAATTGAATGTTTATTTCAATGTAATTTTTATTTATCTGAATGTGTACAAGCGTGGCCAGAGAGCTGTTGTGGGACGAAAGGGAGGAAAAATTTCACCCTGAGTAGTATGCAAAGCAGCCATGGGGTCGATTCAAGTGCCCATTAGTTTTCAGTTCATCGTTTCCGTGAGGTTGAGGTACGTAGCTGCCGTTATATTTACAGTTACGTTTCCATGGTGACTACCACACTTTTCACTTAGCGGAACTACGAAATGGAAAATTGCGTTGAGTCCATGGCCGTTTGGCATACTGCTTAGGGTTCCCCTACGGGAAGATGGTGTAATTTTATTAGATGCGACGGGGCTATGTCCCTCCCTTGTCGTTGTTGCGCCGTCCACACCCCCACTGCGCATGCTCGGCTTGCTGAACGCCCGTGGTGTCTTACCCTTTATTGGCTCCTGGAGTGACAGTGTTACCGGTGTCTTCCTGAGTCGGACCGAGATGAGCTGAGCACGCGCAGTGGTGGTGTGGACGGCACCATAACAAGGGAGGGACATAGCCCCAACCATGAGATGCTGCAGCGACAGTGTTGCGGCGTCTTCCTGGGCCGGCACGAGACGAGCACGCTTCAAAGGGCTCCTGGAGCGGCAGTGCTGCCGGTGTCTTCCTGTGCCGGCGGATGATTGGACGATGGGCGACGGACGATGGAGCCGAGAGCAAGAGATGCTTTGCATCTAAAAAGCTGCTTTACGGCAGGTTGAACGAAGCCTACCCTCCATCCAGACCGAACAGAAGGAAAACAGTAGTTGACAAATATACGCACAGATAAGGCATTTTACTCTACATAACAATGAATCGAGATCTCTAGATTTACTTACCAGCACACATGTGGAGAAACATGGGTTTATTGCTTTGACTCCAAGCGACGTACAAGAACGGTCCGTCTCTATGGCGGAATGCTCGCTTTGTATCACTGCGCGCGCTTAGAGTCTCTCTCACATGGTGCCACCGCGCGTTTTCGGTTACGGAGCCATTGTGTATCGCTTACCGTTGTTTCCGCCACTGGCCTTCTCCGAAAAACGCCGACAAACATGTCTGCACCGAGGTTACGTCACTTTAGGATGGCCAAAACGGCTCATTTCGGTGAGCGGCTCAGAACGGCTCAGTTCACTGATGTGAACCGGTTCATTTGAATGGCTCAGCGGTTCATTTATTCTGTAACTTAAATTAAGCGTAAATAAAATTATACTTAATTTAGCTAGGGGCACTCTCCGTTGTTATGGAGACCTTTTTTGTTAATGCGCCTGACTTAATTGTACAGAAAAGAATTGAGTTCATCATGATAAAAAGGCTGTATGTGTCTTTGTGGTATTTCAAGGTCACGCTCGGTCAAAATATAAACCAAAATTGGCTCTAATCCACACAATGAAGATGGTTGGAGAGCAAAGCTTTAAACGACACCCAGAAATAACAATTGCCCATGCGACGTCACTTCAATTCACACACGTTGCTTCACAAAGAGAGAAACCAGAGATACTTCAAGCCATTTACTGGAACTCCCATGGACGGCGTCCCAAAGGCAGCTGCGCCGACCACGGCCGGGATAAACTGGCGGACGCCACCGCTGTAGCCCGGCCGTGCGCCGGCAGGAAGAAAACGGGGAGGAGCGCCTTTCGAAGGGTGAGACAGCGGAACCTAGCCATCCTGATGCGCAAGGTCGGGGATAGACGACGGCGCGACACCAGCGCAGTCAGTGAAATAATTTGGCATGTGACCTTAGTGATTCCCATTTGTACCGATTTAAACTAGTTAGTTTACTAATATCAAAAATTGCGAGTAAGCTGAGAGAACTTCTATAATCGCTTTTTATCAGACCCAGCTGCCCCTTTCGCCTTTTTTAATGCCCCTTAGAACACAACCGAATTGGCATTCACCAATTCGCAAATGGAGTCCCATTTGTTGAAAGCAGTGCACAAAATGTAGCTCTTCTCTAGCGGCCAGATGTCTGAATGTTGTCTCCACATTTTGGTTGCCCACCCTGCATACCATTCCTTAACGTATCTTTGCCGAACTCTGAGTTCATTCCGTCGGGTCCAGGTTGGCCGGGAGGTGCTGTCGAACAAGTTAATCAAGCTGCGTGAAGAGGAGGAAGAAACTTTAATGAGCAAAAATAAAAAAGCCGTGCGAAGGAAGCGCGCAATCGACGCGAAGCTGCGACAAAACAGGCCCGAAAACGCCATCGCTAAAGCAGATAAAAAGACGTCCCGCCGACGCGCTCGCACCGGCGATGGCGTCAGCGGGACCTGGGTGCGGGAAACAATGAGTAATAGCGCCCTACTGCTGCGCCATCTACAATGCACTCCGTGAGTAAAAAGCGTCTTCGCTATCCCCAGCCACGTTGGCAGTATCTTGCCCCGCGCGCCACAAGAGAACCATTGGCAGGTAGAGGTAGAAAGCTTTGCTTTAAAAGCTATGATATCCTACAACACAATAATTAGCTTTTTTCGGATGGGCACAGACTGGCTCCTACACTCCCGACGGGCGGCTTTCATGCAGCAATCGGGATAACAAGATGGCAGGCTGTCGCGCAACTCTCAGCTCCTTGCGGGAGCTACGTATAGAGGAACTCTAGGTCAACAGATTGGGATTTAGATGTAACAATACCGGTCAAAGTTACGACAACTTGCTTTCCTATAGAAACCCCACTGCGCATGTGTGCCTTTCGTTCAAACAGCTCGCTCTTTGTTTGCCGGAATAAAATGGGGTATTTTCACGACAATGCCGGTGGGCGACTCTCCAAAAAAAAAGAAAAATCGGCCACCTTCGCAATTCCGACTCGAAGACTGAGCAAACAGTGGAGCTGGTGGGCTTACTAGTTTTACTTTGTTTTTTCTTAGTTCTGCCAATCTTATGGGTAGGTCGCACACTGATGCCGCCGTGCCCGCGGTGACGGCCCCGCAGTTAACATAACCAAGAAAATGCGTAGCGCTCGTGTGTGCTTGCCTCGCGAGGACGGCGCAGTGCCCCGAGCATACGTTCGTCAGTCCAAGCACACCCACTTAGGGAGATCGGTCATGATTGCAGCGACCGCCCTGCAGTTCAAAAACGAAAAAATATATCGAGCGCTCTTGTGTGCGTGTCTCGCGGAGACTGCCCAGCGTCCCCGGAGCACGTTTGTTAAGCGCGGCATACCCACTTCGGAAGATTTGCAAAGAATGACAAAAAAAAACTCAGTTCGCCGTAATCTTGGCCATACTTGCTCGGAACGAGAAACGCACGTCATAGCGTACGCCCAGCCAAGGTGATGTCAAAATGATTTTGACTTCCAAGAAATAAAGCAAGCTCACACTTATCAAAACAGTAACGAAGTAAAGGTGGTTGCGGCAGCTAAGAAGCAGCAAGTCGGCTGCAATCATGCACTTCAACCTTCGTGATGGTCATGAAGGTTCCGTACAGCTTGGATACCTTCGGTTTACGCATTAGTGTGCGCTTCCTTCACTTTTTACTACAATACTGCAGCAGACGAATTTTTCGTCACCCAATTCAACAGCTTATGCTAATACGATAACTTCGTAACCATAGCTAGCATTTGTCAGTCTGCGCAGCTGTACACCGACACTGTACTCGATTTGGTGAATACAAGTTTTGAGAATGGCCAACTTGAGAGAGTAGACCACAATCCTCTATTTTACAATCTTGGAGGGAACCGGTGAAAAGTTCAGTGAAGGCTTCTTCGGTAACGGGCAAAGTATAATTCAGTTTTTGGAAGTGGTAATAAAGTTTGAGCCATATCATGTGTGTTCGCCTTTTATCACACGTAAAGACATGATGAAATAAAAGTGGCAAGTAGACGACAAGAAAATCACTCATAGTTCTCCTTCCATATTCCGCTAACTATGCGTTAGGTATTAGTGCATGTGTTATAACCCACATCACTTTAAGTAGCCGATGCGCTCCACATCGGCCCATGACATAAAATCAACTGTTCTTACCACTGTGACCCAAGTTCACTGTCTAGTAAGCACGTATTTTGAGCATCTCAACTGACGTTTCTGCAATAGTACAGTTTTGTGTGAAGCTAACTGTTCAATTTGCTAATTAAGTTTAAGACATGCGATGACATTACACGGTAAACTGCAGACAGAGCTTGCCCATCCAACCTCAAACGAAAGACAGGCGTTGTGCGTTGCGTGTTAACTTCAAACTTTGTTCCCTTTACAGCCCGCAGCAACCGTACGCTCTTGTAAGGAGTTGATTTGTTTTTTCAATGTTCCAGTTTTTGTTTGTGCTCTTACATGTTACCAAAAGGCAGAGCCAAGCAATCCACGCGCCCCGTATTGAGCCGCTTATTATCAAACAAATAAGGCGCAGCCAGCATTACGCAACCGAAGCTTTCTACTACATATATACACTCGCATGGGGTGCCATTTATAGCTTCTCCAACCCCATTCGCTCGCACATTCATCCTTTCTGCTCCCTAGATGTCCGCATGCAACTACCCCGCTCACAAAATTAGCCCAATGTTTGCCCCAACAAACAAATATCAGAACTCACCCGTTGTATTAGCAATCAAGAAATGTAATTTTTTACCAAGTAGCCCAGTGAATCTAACAGATGCTTGTTCTGTTCAAACTACACTCCTCGCATTTTTAGCCACTGAAAGTACTCTGTAACTCGTCTTTATCTTTCTCATTTTTTCTCAGATCCGAAAGTTTGTTCTTTCTTTTAAAATACCACATTCTCGGTCACTTTTGCACTTCTTGTTTTTACATACAATGTTTAATGCTATATTTTGCAATTGTATTGTATACTTCTTGTGCTTTTATGGTATTTCGATGTCACTCTTGTTGTGTTGGTTGTTTTCTACAGAAATATTGTATGTTTGGCCGGTTTTCCATTCATTTCCCCCTATGTAATGCCCAGCTAGCCGCTTAGGGTACCTAAATAAATAACTAAAAAAATTGGCTCAAATCTACGCTGAGGCAGTGGTTAGAAAGCAAAGCTTTAAATGACACCCACAAGAATTGCTCAAGCGACGTCACTTGAATTCACACTCGTGGCTCTACAAAGAGTGAAAGCAGAGATTCTGCCAGCAGTTACTTGTATTTCGCGGGGACGTTGTCCCGAACGCATCAGCATCGGGCATGGCCGGATTGAGCGGCGGACGCCACCGCTGTAGCCCAGCCGTTCATCGGCGAAAGGAAAACGAGGAAGGGCGTCTTTCGAAGGGTCAGACAGCGGAACCTATCCATCCCGATCTGCTAGCGGGGGCTATACAACCGTGTGATACAAACGAAGGCACCGAAATAATTTCGCATGTGACCTTCGTGATTCCTATTTATACGGACTAAACTAGTAAGTTTACTAAGTTGGAGAATTGCGAGAAAACTGACGGAATTTCGATAATAACTATTTATCAGATCCAGTTGCTCCTTTCGCATTTTGTTATACGTAATAAAACACAACCGAATGGGTATTAACCAATTTAGAAAACGGAGTCCCATTCGTGGAAAGCAGTGCGCAATAGGTAGTGTTTCGCTAGCGGTCAGATGTCAGTATGGGGTTTTTACATTTTGTTTTCCCGCTCTGCAAAGCAACCCTTAGAGTATGTTTGCCTTACGACCACTTAATTCCGTTGGGTGCGGGTTACCCTGGAGGTTCTGCCAAAGAAGTTAATCAACCCTTGCGAAGGCAGCGCGCAATGGACGTGAAGCTGCCCCAAAATCGGCGAAAAACAACCGTTTCTAAAGCAGACGACAAAGCCCTACCACGGACGCCACCGCCGGTTACCAGGCACTTCCGCGCGGAGAAGGCTGGGTATTCGCCGCGCCATCTCTTGTCTGCTCCTTGAGTGAAACCTTCCGCCTTCCCTCCTCCGCCGCCACCTCCGCCGCGTTAAGAGTTTGTTGTCCCAGGCCTCTCAAGCTTGTACGTTCCCTGGTTTCCCTATAGGCGGCGAAAAATAGACGCCCCACGTGACCAACCTACAGCGCAGTTTTCGACCATCAAGTCCACCAGACGGCGCAAGCGAAAGGTTACTTTTGGTATAGAATACAAAACATTTATTTCGTGACTCAAAGAGCCAACACAGTTCGCTTACAATGTGTTGTTTAAAAATATTATTAACAAGTTCCACATCAAACATCTGTTGAGCAAAAATGTACGCAACTTTTTGCGAACAGCCGACTGGTGCACTACCTCGTTTCTGAAGTCGCAACCACAAAGCCGCCAATTCAAATTGAAACCGCTGCAACGGCCCACCGTTTCTATATGCGCGAAGCACTGTTTTTGTGACTGTTATTGCTATTATCTGCTTTTGCGTCCATCAGTTGCTGGGAGGACTGGCAAAACACGGGAATTAAGTGCTTGTGGAGTGACAAATGCGGGAAATTCCGCATCGGAAGACAGCTGTCGAGGCCAGAATATTGGATTCTTCTAAAAGAAGGTGAGTGTTATGCACTCCGCTAGAAAGACGGTGGAAACGAAACCGTTTTCGCCGTCAATACCTCATTTGCGCCCTTCGTTCGAAATCTTAGCGCAAGTGAACGAGTTGTTATGGCAAAAAAAATGTTGTCACGAAAGCGACGTACAATTGCAGCGATCGAAATGAAATGATGTCCTGGCCTCTGTAAACTTGCGGATGTCAATAAACGATTTGTTCTCACTTGCTGCTCACTGTGTTCTGTGCCAGTCGAGGCCATCTGGTCACCTGGCGTAACATTACTTCACTAGCGCGGCGCAAGTGAACACGCGGCCATCGTACCAGCCAGGAACCAGCAGGAGCAGCCACGGCCGGACTCGACGCTCCTTTCGCGCGCGGGAGGAGGACAGTCTAGTCCGGCCGTGGAGCAGCGAGCCGGCGGCCGCCGTGCGAGGGCAGCCATGTTATTAAGGAGCTCAAGCGGCCTGTGCAAAAAGCATCCGCCATGTTTACAAAGCCATGTTTACAGCGCCATCAAGCGGGCGTACTCGGTAGTTCACGACGCCACCACTACGCTTTTTCTGGCACTACAGGCAAAGCTAGACCTTTGCTTCTCTAAAATACTCCCTGTTCTGTGGTTGTCCTGCACGCCGCGAAAGAACCGTTGGCTGGTAGAGCTAGAACGCGTTGCTTTCAAAAGGCATATCATGCTTCATGTGGAGCACTGGGAGGCGCCGTCAGGCAACCCGGACTTCCGAGTCAAGCATCGACTCTCTGAACAAGAAGCTGAGGTCACCGGCGCCCTCCATCTGCTGGTAACCTTTCGTCGTTGACCAAACTGACGCAGAAGAAAGTTCGTTCTCTCTCTCTCTCTTTCTGTTGGAACGCATTTTTATAAACAAAGCATTACCAAATAACGCCCCAAGGTAGCTATGAGGGCCTCCGTGATTCTATACTGCCGGTTTTGGGCAGAGATATCGTAATCCCACATGATTGCACCAATTGTGTCCATGCGGATCATGTGAGCCTCCGCCTAGTGAGATGATCTGGATAACGACTATAACAATCAAATGAGACACGCACAAAGGGGCAATGATTGCTTGGGCCCAGGTAAATCATGTTCAATGCTAGACTACAGCCCCACCACACGATGCAACATCTGCAACCAAGCTCCGATATCCTGTAATGTCTTCCTTCAGTCAAAGTTCCCGATGGGAGTGCACGTGCTCAGATCTGTATCACTGTCTTCGCAAGCTGCTCATGCTGGCCATACCAGTGTCGTACACGTAACGGTGACAGCAGAGACGGTTCATTAAAATTCTGGTGGAGTGGCCTGAGATCGAGTTTACTGTAGGCTCTCTCAAACGGGAAGCTTAGGAACTTCTATGGGGGGGCGTCAGCTGCTGCTTTCAGACCATCAGCCGCATGTGGCCTCTCGGTGATATCGGTGCATGTCCGGCAGTCGGCAGATAATGACAGTTGAAAAGATATCACTGTTGAACTGGAGAGGAAGTTGGTACACGCAGGTCGGAGCGGATCACCGTGCAGCAAAATCATGAAAGTAGAAAAAAGCAGCAAAGTGTGTGGGGAGAGGGGAAAAGCTTATACCGAGTCGCACAACACTACGGCGTAGTTGGGCAGCCAGGACGCGACCAGGCTTACGCAATGCAGGTGATGCATCGGCAAGTTGGGATGCCGAAGCATCCGCTCAGCTGCCGCTCGCTCCGGCGTTCACGTATCGAAGCTTCGTTATTTAAAAAAACGTTACAGGAGAAAGACGGGAGGCCTTCGGCAATGCCGCGTGGAGGCTAATATGCATGGTAGTAAGACAAAATTCGTACAAAATCCTCCACAAACGCTCACGAACATTTCAAGAAATGTGTAACCGGGATCAACACAGCTGCTTATGCTAAGGAGCCCCATAAGGTTTTCCCATTATGTCTCTAAGTGTTAAAGTGGGCATCGCATTGTTTGCTGTACCTGCTGATTGGCTAATCATTACTTATAAATAGCGATAAAAAGGGCTAGTTTTCGTGCCCTGATTTGGCGAATTGAGGCAAAGAGTGTGAGCCGAACCCTCGAATTGTGAAAAGAGTCTTTTATTGCTCGGCTGGGTAATTTACACGCCACGAACATTTACGCACAATTATGCCAAACAAGTAATCTTACCAGGGAAATCAGCTGGGCTTATAAGAACTGAAAGGGTGCGAAGAGAATAGGTAAATGTAGACAACACTGTACGCAACTATCACTCGAACAAGTGGTAACTGTACCTTGAACAAGAACCACCCATCTCATTAGCGTGTTTACAAAGAGCCCTCGAAGCAATACTACAAAAGCTGTTGAAAGTCACAAGCTCCAGAGAGCGATGGTTGTTTCGAAGCTTTTGGTGACTTTCCCAATGTTTGGACTCACAGCGAAAATGGCGGATATTGGAGCATTGACATCGGTGATAGGCCTTAAAGACCCAGTATCATTGTCTAGATATAGGCTGATGGCATGCTTTTAAACAAAAATGTGGTGAGAGGGAGAAAGAGATTACGATCATGTATTCTTGATGCCAAATAATTTATTATCATTATCATCACCATCTTTAGTGAAGTCCCGCGATGTAAGCTGGACTAATACGCTTAGCTTGCTTCGCTATACGAAGGTAATGACAGTGATCGGGATGATGCTGAAGAAGTTGATGTGGACGAACGCGGTCAATTATACACGGAGACGGGTGTAGGCCTGTCTGTTGCAGGTATGCCATCGGAGATTTTGTGGCGCTTGAAGCAAGGTTGGGACATTCCCTCGTTCCTAAGACGTTAGTGGGAATTTCAGACTTTGTGATATCATAATTTCGAAAGCATCAGTGTCAAACCACCGATCGTGTCCTCGCATTTCTACCACCATTTACATTTAACGGTGGAGCTGCTGCTGCTGGCTGTAATCTGTGCGGCATCAGAAAACCCCGCGTCCTATTTACTTCCTGTGTTTCAAGCGCATGCGAGAATGCGCTTCACGAGTAGCGACCGGCGTGTCCGGGCTTGAGGGTGAAGCTCGGAAAAGGTACAAAAAAAACAGTGCACGTGCCTACGCACCTCAAAGGGAGGGGGGGGGGGGGGGGGGCACAAGACAGCTCACGCTACAGACGCCCAGTTCGAGAAGCCGGTTGCCGCCGGCTCTAGCACGTGCTGATGCGTTAAACTTTGGCAGAAATATGAAATCCGGCTCGCCAGTCATGCATGAGGAAGGCGATGTTATAGATGGATATGACGATGACTACATATACCACAGTGAAAAAGGACGCAACATGTAAATAAACCATTTCCAACCTAGTGCAAGGCGTGGTGGGTGTCATTCGGCGCTAACATAGAAGCAAGTCCTCCAGCTTTGCTACGGCCCAAGCCTTGCGCGACTTAGCGGAAGCTTCGCCAATTTTTCCGTATTTACCTCTTTGTGTCAGTTACTATGGCCTAAAACATACCCGCGTTCTTATCGCTAGGATGATGAAGTTTACTGGAGGCATACTTCGCTGGTCCCATAGTCGCTGTACAATTAGCATGATGGAATTACTCATGAAGGTCTTAGCACATGTATCTAACATACCTTTCTACGTCAAAGGTTGTTAGGTTTACCTTTATCCTATTTTCCACTGCTTCTTCTTGTCTTCGTTACTTTGACCTGGCTCATGCCCGAGGTGGCATCGCCAATCAGAGGGCACATTCACGAAAACATATTTTGCTACTTGTTTAATTGCAGCCTATGTAATTGGCAAGGTCAGTTTAATTATACAAGCTTCAGTACATAACTCTACCGCACGGAATCACTGGGGTATGTGTCACAACGCAATCACTGGGTGCACTAACCAGCTATATTCCCCTAGATGAGAAGCAAGGATGCCGTCTACCCAGATGCTTTTCGTCCTTTATTTGGAGCCACTAGTGCCTGTTCTCGTCAGTTTTTAAATGATGCCACGTTCACGGTTTTAATGTTTTGAAAGTGAAATTAATGCCCTAACCTATGTTTAGGATCCCTCCCTTCTTGTTGAAAAGCCTAGTATTGCCACCGTTATCTCTTTAATGGAAGCGTTGTTTCAGGCACTAAAGTGAACTCCACGAATAGAGAAAGAGAACAAACCTTATTTTTGGCAGAAACTATGCAGGTTCTGATTTCAGTCCTCATTGCACTGGGTCCATGTAGTGCTGAAGAATGTTCGTTGAAGTCCGCAGGACATGTTCACAGAGAACTTCCTGGGCAGCCTGGATGTTCGCTGTCGGTGGTTGAGACAGCCAGAGCTCCCAGGAGGGGATAGAGGCGGGAGATGGGGCAAGGAAAGGCAGAGTGTGCTCTGTTAACTGGTTTAGCTCACTGGCCCTCAGTTTATCAAATTATGGTGGCTCTCAATAATCATGTCGGCATGCAAAATAACTTCAGGTTCCAATTATTTGCTCTAAGAACCGCCAACGCTACTGGGGGTACGCGGATAGACACTCCGTCGTTACGCTTATACAGTCAAACCGGGTAATAACGAAACCGGATAGAGCGAATTAGCGGTATATCGAACAAAAATGGATCAGTTACGGAAATACACATGAAAAATATTCCTTATAACGAAGTTCACATTTGATATATCAAACTCGGCGTGTCTAGAATGGCCACCAAAATTCATGGTCTCGGAGCGGCGATTGAGATGTTGATTGGCCGCGACCACTGAGCAAAAGCCGCGACTGAGACATTGCGCCTCGTATGGAGCAACATGACGCTCGACGCTTTCCGTAACTGCTTCCGACCCGCGGAACTCACGACGGAACTAGCCCATTCAGTGAGTCCAAACGAAGACGGCAGCGCGCCAACGATTCCGATGTTGTGCCGTACGGAGTGTCCTTCGAAGATTTCCTGAGTGTCGACGATGATGTTGCCGTCACTGCAAGCCCCTCGGACGCGGACGCCGTCAGCAGCACCGTCGTAATGCTTATGAAAAGCACCGAGGACGCGGAGGACGTTGCGATTGAAAGCCTTCCAACGCTTATTGAAGTGCTTCCGGCAGTCGATGTCCTCCGCCAATATTTCTTCGATATTGCAGGACACGGACACAATCTGGTGCAAACAATGTCTCGTATAAAGAATGCTGTGTTAGTGGACGCTGCCGAAACAAAGGGAAAACAAAAACGGCCGTTTTTTTGGAAGTAGCAGCTAAGCAGGAAAATAGCTTTATTATTTGCATTAAATCGATTTTTTGTGCATGGTAATGACATACTTTATTTTGTTCGTTTCTGCACACTACGATGGCGGGGGGGATTCCCGCGTATTGCCATCTTGCAAAAATAATCTCATTATATGCGGGTTCGGTTATATCGAACCATTGGATATATCAAACTAATAGTAGCGCATATTGCAGTTCGCTATACCCGAACTTGACTAGTTTTCTTCCACACAATCTTACTATTTTTGGAAGGGCTAACCCATGCTTCACGTTTCTTGCTGTGCAATTACTGTTATGTGTTGTAAATATTCCACTGCACGCAACTTCTTCAGCTATTGACACAAGGCTTTCGCGTCATTTGTTGTTTGGTCATTTTTAATGTATGCTATAGACGAGATAACCACTTGTACCGTGTTGTCTGGAGGACTACGGATCACGAAGCTCTATTTGCGGTGTTACATTCGGGACGGTAAGGTGATGACGACAAGGCGCCGAAGGCAAACATAACTGGTTTAGTGCATTGCGGGAGATCAGCCGAAGCAATACAGGGACATCACCATTCAGGGCAACGTTACAGCAATGCTCTAACACAGCGACAGCATGGATTGGCTGCAACAAAACGAACTCGAACTTACCACCAAGAAGTTGGATTTTATCCACAATAGCCGCAACGGCTGCGCGGCTTACACAATGCTTTTGCCCACACGACCCTAAAATAGTCCACGCATACAGTGCTCTTTCCGAGTTCGTGATGCCGGCAGTAGCGGCGCTCGTTCAGTTTAAGGGAGGGGTAAGAAGAAATCTCAGCTGTGGCATCCGCGTCACCGGGACATATCTATACATGAAGATCCGTTGGCTTCATTTTTCAAGATGTCATGGCTTGCGTAACCGACAGCGAGGCGCTCACACGCCGACCTCTCTCCGGGAAGCTGTAATTTGTGCGCGGCAGTTATGTTACACAACACCAGAGCACTCAGAAACTTGCACCACACACGAACATGGTTAACGCGAACACTTCAACACGTGAACAACTGAACATGGCTAAACTGGGCTTATCACAACACGCTAGAAAGTGGCCGAAAAATACAGATGTCTTCCCCTATCTTGTAGGATTGCATTAGGTCACTTTCGGAACGCAGGTCGCTCATTAGTAGCAGACAGCACGCTGGGGTAACTCTCCCGCCTAGGTCAAGATGCCTCGAACTCTAGACATCACATTTCCAGCTCATGCTTTCGATTTTCCCGCTCGAGTTGGAGCTCATGATCTCGCTTTTCTCGCTCGCATTTGAGCTCACGTTCCTGTTCTTCTTTCTCTCGCTGGCGCTCACCCACCGCAGCCTCACGTTTAGCGGTCTCCCTGTCATTGTTGAGATCAATGAAATGCGGTAGCTCGTCATAGTCAGCCCCATGCAACAGCGAGTATAGCGTTTCTCACATTTGGGCTTCTTAGCGCGTCCGAAACATCCAAGCCCAACTCCTTTACAAGCTCCAACAACAGTTTTTTTTTTTCAACGTTTTCAAATTCATGGCCATCTAGAGTACTGAGTTTTTCCTGCACCAAAATGGTTTTGCGGGAATAACCCATTCGACAAAGGCCCACATCCTACCAGCTACCCTAAAAAGCCTGGAAATACTCAATGAAGAAAGTTCCCGCACTCACCATTCACCGCCATGAAATCTTCGAAGTCCCAAGCCGCCTTGACATCTGTGGTGTTGAATCTCTCACAGCTGGTACGAGTTGTTACATTCGAGAAGGCGTTCCCTTGGGGGCTCCATCGCCCTCATGATTTTGTGGTAGAGTGGTGGTGAGCAGCCAGAAAAGGTTACTGCTTTGACGATAACGAAGAGAAGCCGAAGGCAAATTTTACTGCTGTACTGCATGGCGAGAATTGAGCCGAGGCAATACACGAACATAACCCTTGCGGGCAAGGTTACTGCAATGCTCGAAAATAGCGACAGCATGGATTGGCTGTTGCAAATCGAATGCGAACTTGCCACCGAGAGGGCGGGTTTTATCAAAAATACCAGTATCAGCTGCGCGGCTTTCACAATTCTTCTGTGTACACGGCGACAAAATAGTAGAGAAAGGATCAACAGGCTTTCCGAGTTCATGAGGACGGCAATAGAGGCACTCGTTGAGCCTGAGATAGATGGGAGAATACACCTAGCATATATTTCGTCTGCAGCGTCCGCGTCGCCGGGGTATGTTTCTAGGCGAAGATCCGTTGGCTTTGTGTTTTGAAGTTGCAACGGTTTGAGTTACCGATATGGCTCCTGAGCTGGAGTTTTGGCGACATGCAGCGCCCCTAGTGTCCGATGCCTCTGGGTAGTACAAAAGCAGACGACCCTCGCCGCCCTCCATGCGTTTTCAATTACGAGGCAGCGTAAAACTTGGTTGTACTTTGTTTAATCGTTTTATGATGCTGTTAAATGAGTGCATACTGTATGAAATAGCTCTTGAAGTAGTTGTAGAGGCCAAACAAAATATTATCCGCTCAAACAACCCGATTTATCGGCATTTTTTGAGCGAGCTGTCGCGGTCGTCGCGGCGTGGGACAGTATCGCCAGATCGGGTGGTCTAACTTCTTGACGACGATTAAGGTTCGTTTTTCTTGCGTGCGGTCGACAAAGGAAAGTTCACGAGTAGCATAAACACGGAACGCTGCTCATTCTATAGACTTAGGTAACTGCAAAGGGTTGCTTGAGCGCGAGCATGCAAGCGAACCCAAGAATTGCGCAGCCGACTCACCTGACACTGCTGTCCTGGCACCGCCTTGAAAACGAGTGTAAATTTTGTTTTGTATTTTCGCAAACTAAATGATCCTTGCGTAACGTTTTACGCCGCACAGTTTACGAACGGCAGGGTACATGAACACTATCGAGTTGGTGAGGCATTGCGTGAAATAAACAAATTAGGCTATAATAAAGGACGCAAAACAATTACCAAATCGCACACCCGCTGCCTGCAGAAATGTGTACTTCTATATTTGCATAACATAGCATAACACAGCCGCATACACGGCGCGCGGCCCCGAATGTTTATATACGATCATGACTGACAATGTTGGTTATCTTCTTTGTTAGTTGTTCTTTGTTAGTTGTCGCCGCTGCTACACGAAAGGGTGCCATCGCGCACGTGAGCTATATTGGCGACGCGGTAATCGGAATGCAAGGGATAAAATAGTCAAAATTGCCTAGGAATTCTATATAGATCTTTACAATAGCCGGGACATCCAGGATAATGCCGAAAGAGAAAGTAGTTACGAGGAGATAGACATGCCATCAGTAACGACCGAAGAAGTTAGGTAGGCTTTGAAACAAATGAGAGGGGGCAAAGCACCTGGAGAAATCAGATAACAGTAGACGTCTTGAAGAATGGCGGGCACATTGTACTTTTAAAACTGGCAAACCTGTACCTGCAATGCCTTATGACAGCGAGTGTACCGGAATCTTGGAAGAACGCGAGCATCGTACTAATCCATACGAAAGGTGAAATGAAGGACTTGAAAAATTACAGGCCGATCAGCTTACGCTCAGTCGTGTACAAGGTACTGACCAAGGTAATCGCGAACAGATTTTTTGCCACCTTAGATTTCAGTCAACCTAAAGAGCAAGCAGAATTTCGCAAAGGCTATTATGGACCATATTTACGCAATCGATCAGGTGATAGAGAAGTTCGGGGAGTATACTGAACCCCTATATATAGCCTTCATAGACCATGAGAAAGCATTTGACTCGGTCGAAACGTCAGCAGTCATTCAGGCATTACGGAACCAGGGTATAGAGGCGCATTATATAAGAATACTAGAGGATATTTCAGTGGGTCCACAGCTACCATCATCCTCCGTAAGTACAGCAGTAAAATACCTATAAAGAAGGGCTTCAGGCAAGAAGACACGATCTCTCCGATGTTATGTACCGCATGTCTACAAGAAGTATTCAGAATATTGGAATGAGAATAGGTGGGAGTAAGGGTTAATGGAGAATAACTCAGTAACCTCAGATTTGGAGATGATGTTACCTTGCTAAGTAACTCGGGGGACGAATTGCAAAGCATGCTTAGCGCACTGGAGAAACAGAGTAGAACCGCGGTCCTGAAAATTAATATGCAGAAAACTAAACTAATGATCAATAGCCTCGGGACAGCACAGCTATTTGAGATTTGTGTTGATGCAGTGTAATGGGTAAGCGAATATATCTACTTAGGCCAAGTTGTGAACCCGGATCCCAACCATGAGGCAGAGATGGTTAGAAGGATACTGGGGTGGGGTGAATTTGGCAGGCATTCTCAGATAATGAATGGCAGCCTACCATTGTCCCTGAAGAAGATAGTGTATGACAGCTGCATCTTACCGGTACTAACCTACGGGGCAGAAAATTGGGGGCTCACTAAGAGGGTGCCACCTAAAGTGAGAACGACTCAGCAGGCAATGAAACGGAAGATGATAGGTGTAACATTAAGGGACAAAAATAGAGCGGAGTGGGTCATGAAACAAACGCGTGTTAAGGACATATTAGTATAAATTAGGAAGAAATCGACGTCCGCAGGGCATGTAATGCGATGGGAAGATAACCGTTGGTCAATAAGGGTAACAGAGTGGATCTCTAGAGAAGGCAAGCGTGGCAGGGATCGGCAGAACGTTAGATGGGCAGATGAGATCAAGAAGTTTGCGGGGATAAATTGGTCGCAGTTAGCGCAGGACCGGTGTAATTGGAGATTAATGGGAGAGGCCTTTGCCCTGCAGTTGGTGTATATAAGCTGGTGATGCCGATGATGAATCGGCAATGCCGGGCAGCTGCGTAAAGAAGGAAGAGTTCAAGCTTTAGCTCAAGCCGATACTCAGTATTTGAGTGCTCCTGTATAAGCTTAGGTTAAGCATTCAGCATAGCTATTCTCTCGCTCTAGTTCTCCCCGCTACACTCTTTCTTCCCGCACCAATAACATACGGTATAAACGATTAATTCCGAGTGGCTCACAAACCCACAAGTGAACTCACCCGTAACATTTCTGGCTGAATCGAGTGAAACGCAGAAAAAAAAACGTTTGCGTTAAATTATTTACGAATGAACAATGTAGCCCGAGAAAGACCATCTCTTTTTAATTACCATTGTAAAGTTCTAGCGTCACCCCAGCCGCTTACTAGATGGCTTTATTTGTGGCCTCGTTCATTTTTATACCTTTTTACAAACAGAAGTTGCCCGTCAGTAATAGAGCCGGATTATCCTTTATACAACACGTATTTTTTTGTTTTCAAAGGGCCTTCTTGCCAGGTGTGAAGGCAAATGTTGACCGTGCCCTCGACAACACAGAAGAACCTTAAGGCCCCTAAAATTTTAGGAGCCTTAAAGAACCTGGGATTAGGGTCCCACCAGAGTGGACCGCGGAATTTTTGGCACTGAGCAGGCACAAAGCCATTATACAGGAGGCTATGCCTAAACAGTTTCGTTATTCAATTCTTGCGAGTAAGTGCAAGCTTCCCTCAAGCTTTAGTTTTTTTTCCACCGATTATTTGTTCCCTTTGTCATGTAAAACGCTCGACATGGATTCATTATCAATGCTATCTCCTGCACTCCTCTATAGATCTTTTTTACGGTGGCCTACTCGGCAATGACATTCTTACGCCGTTTGTAAAGTGCGTCTTCTTTAATGTGGAAAATATTTAAAGCTATGTTCTGAAACTTTGCCGTTAAGACATGGTGGCATAGTAAGAATATTTTTGCCATGTGTGCTTTGTGAGGGCACCATTTTATTCAATGCAAACATGCTGTATTGTCGTTGGATGTCCTTCAACGGACACGTGCCGTCAAGCTTAACCCACTGCTTACGTTACTGCTTGTGATCCCTAACAATAGTTGATACATTTCACCACGTGAAGGCGTATGACCAACCAAGCGTCCCAGCACATGACATTCAGTTGACACAGAATTTAGGCGAAACGTGGGAGCAAATTTTTTTCTCTTGAGCGAGGACGGTCGCCACACCTATGAGTTTGACCTGCCGAAAGCCATGCAAATGTACACAAATTTCGCCGTCATTCAACGCGTATAAATCAAGTTTATATAAAAAAATGTCGGTTTTCGGGTAGTGTGTACAGCGGACGACCACACAATTTTACTGCAAGACTATTCACAAACGCTTCTCTGCGTCGTGCCACCGTACAGCCGGACACGGAGTGAGCTCTGATGCGGTGAGCGCTTTCTTTTGCCATTTTCAAATCACACGGCCCATCACTCTTCCCCCTTTTTTTTCTACACCACACGCTTCTCAACAAATTACCAACGGTTTCACTGCAGAAGCCGTCGGTGACAGCAAATGGCTCGAGCTGACCTTGGTGGCTTGAGGTGACTGCTCGATGGTTAGAGGGACGCTACAAGCGTTTTCTGCATTTTTACCGGGCGTAATAAGCTTCGTTTAGAATATTATTCCGGCACGAGTGCTTTCTGGCACAGTTCGTCCCGTTTGCACGTTTAGGTGCGTGCTTCTCCCAGGACTGGTACTGCATAAACACAATCGTGTCTGGTCTACCAGGGGAAACTTAGCCGGTTTGCTTGTAAATATCGTCTCTCAAAATACTTTGAAGCATGCCATATCGATTTAAACCTTTGAGTGCGAGGGTGTGTGTGTGTGCTCGTGATTAAACATTCCCGGGGTTGAAAGTGGTTAAACCAAGCTTGTCAAGTAATAGCTCGACTGGCTTGATGTGAAGAAACACGAGGCCATTTGGTTCCAGAGATTTGACTTTATTTCATGCATTGGTTTAGGCAGCGACGAGGCTATTCTGGTGCAAGCGGCATTACGGTTGTAGCCACAACTACCGCGCCTACAAATGCACACTGCAGGGGGACGCTTAGTGAACTTGCGTGCATCCAGCGGCTGCGATCGCACGAAAGGCTGACCTTCAGCCACCGCAAAAGCCAGAGGCGCCGCTTGCATCGAACTTTGACCTTTGCTGAGTTTGAAGGTCAGATCTAGAGAACGAGCTGTTTTGTGGACTTGTACTTGGAGTTGTAAATCTACGATTTAAAAGGCGTTTTAAAAGGAAAAAAGCGCTGTTCCACAACAGTGCAATGGGCTCTTCGGGATAACAACGGGAACATTAGGTCCCACTAAAAAAAACGAGTGTTTTGTTTGTAATAGCCGGTTTTTACCAGTTTTCTTGCACTTAATAACAGCCTCAACTACACGTTATGAAAAACGGGTTAGGACATGGATCCTACCCGGGTGGGCGGGACAGACTGGTCTGGAGCGTAACAATACCACAGTAGTAAGAACAGCGATAGTGTTGTAATTTAGCGAGGCCTACACATTTTTAAGAGAAATCAAGGCAAGCGACTTCCTAGAGGCACGGGTTGTCTGGCGAACGTTGGTCTCGGCCCAAGTAGAAATTGATCCGCTCTTCTGTCTTGGTTGAGTATTTGCGAACCGAGCACACTGACGCCCGTGCGGTAGTCGCCCGGCTGGGTGGCGGCACTCTGCATTTTCTATTAACAAAACACATCATCAATACACCGCAGCACAGAATATGGTTTTTCAGAGAACCTCCGATATTTTTACCACTATAAAAAACAGTTTCGCAGTTGATTCACTGTGACGGCAGAGCGCTACATGAATAGTTTTGAAAGAACTAGCCTTTGTTAACTTCCTTAAGTCCATTTATGTTCCACGATGGTTTTTAACAGAAAATGAGGAAACAGAAAACCAATCAACTTTACCGCTTTATGACTTCAGGAATGACGCAATACACGAAGGAATGCAGTAACAGTTATCGGTGTCCTCCGAATGTTCTTATATCGTGCTTCCATTCAGTTAATCACCTCTCTTTTCTAGTCTCGTCTATGGATAGCTGCTCTGTTATGCTTGAGGTATAGCGGTTAACATTTCGTATCACTACACGGCCAGGCCAAGTACACTATTTTTCGTAATTTCGACTATGATACCCTCTGCTCCAGTTTGTTCCCTAATCCAGGAAGCCTGTTTCCTACCCCTAAACTTCACTCCTGTCTATCGGTAGCCAGTCTGTTATGCTTGCGGTATAGTGGTTGCCATTTGGTCCCACTACACGGCCTGGCGATGTACAATATTTTTCGTAATTTCGACTATGATACCCTCTGCTCCAGTTTGTTCCATTATCCGGGAAGCCTGCTTCCAGGCCCTTAAACGTCACTACCAGCCTCATTTGTTCCACGGCCCATTCAGCCAAACCAAGTGTTCTTCCCAATTTTCTAGTAAGACGTCAAGATTCTGTACCGTATGTCATCACCGGGCACACGCATTGGGTGTACACTATTCTTTTTTCAGTGACGGAGGTCGTGCAGTTTTTATTATTTCGAAGTGCATGCCAAGTGCACCGCACCTCATACATATTCTGGACCGAATTTCTCTCTCGTGGTTTGGATCAGCCCCGAAGACATGTCCAATGTTCTTATACTCTTCTAGTTGTGCTACCGTTGAGTTACCTAAGATGATGAGGGCGCGTTCAGTATTCTGACCTATGCTACTTCAGAGTGACTATTATTTATTTGTAATCCCACGGCCAAACGTCCTAATTCTAGTCCCTGAAGCATTTTTTGCGGGTCGTCTGCAGACTCGATAATGGAGACATTATGGTCTGCAAACCTGAAATGGGTGAATGAAGTGTTTCCAGTTTATCCGTAATACCGCATCTTCCTTGTCAAAATTTTTAAATACGCCCTCCTAGCATGCTGTGAACTCCCTGTCTAACTCCGTTTCTGCCCTTTCTGATCGGAAAATATTAGCTTTTGTTGTGAAGGATTATCCCGCTCGTACCATCGTGTTATATGTAGTGAATGAGACCTATGTAGGTCTCAAAATTCAGTGGTTTTTTTAATGCATCCAGCAATGCTGCGGTGCTTACGGAATTAAACACTTTTAAATGTCTCTAAATGACAGGTTAAGGGGTTTTGTGTACTCTGCGAATTTTTGTATTACTTCATTGATGACGCAAATGGAATTGATGGTAGAATATCCTTTTCTGAACTCAGCCTATACCCGTCATTGGAAATCTAGGCTGTCGGTCATGAGGTGGACTTTTACTTTGGTAGATAGACTGTACACAACTTATAGTAAGCGGGTCCCGCCTTCATACCACATATCTCTTTGAGATCTGTGGTAACTTTGTTCTTGCGAATCTCCAACAACTTGGCGTTTTTTAAGACTAAAGGAACCCTCTAAAGTCGTGAGGCGTTAGGAAAATACATCAGCAAGCTTTTGTAGTGTAATATTTCTTCCTTCCTTTACAAGATCCACGGTTATGCCGTCGTCACCTGCAGCTTTCCCCCTATTCATGCCCTTGAGTGCCTTTTATGCTTACTCTTTAGTTACTAATGGGAAATCGCAAGATTATCTTGTAGGCTCAGTAGTTTCCCCTGGGCCACCATCGCTGCCAGAAAGTTTGCTGTAGAATTTTTTGGCTGCGTTCATTATCTTGTCCATATTTGTGAGTGATGTCACGCTGTTCGTACCTGCGTTTTTTCATTCTATCTTTCCTAATAGCTACAGCCTTCTTAGTTGCTTTGAAGCTTACTCCAATCATCAGCGTTCTCTCGATCCCTGCCATGTTGTGCATTGGTGTGTGATGCGCTTTTCTTCTGATAATGAACTTTGACAGCTCCGCCGATTCCGTCTGATCCACTCTACTCAACTATTTTATGTTCTCACGTTTCGCGGCTATTTCCTTCGTTTTCTAAATTAGTTCTACAGTTTGTTTCCTAGATGCTGTTTCTTCTACAGCTGCTGCTGATTCTGCGATTCCCGCTGTTAGGATGCCGTTTAGCCTGTCTACACTGTCCTCGTTATCCTCGTTTAGGAGGAAGAATTTGTTTGAAAAGTTACTGTATATTCCTGCGTCCTGTGTCTGAGTCCATGTTAGGTCTCCCATTTTTGCCTAGGTTCCCTCTATCCCTCTTGATATGCAGCTCTATTTTGACTCTACCCACCTATGGTCGCTGCTCATAATCGTGCCTAGCCCCTCCACGTACTGTACAATACTTGGATTATCACGGAGAATGAAGGCAATTTTGTTTTTTTGCCATACCGTTGGTACTTTTTCACGCGCAGTTTATCTTCTTTCGCTTGCAGACGAATGTGTTCAATGGCCTCAAGTTGTTTCTCTCGGCAAACACCAGTGTATCTCCTTTACTGTTGCGACTGCCTGTTCTAAAGTATCACTTAGACATTTCTCTTACTTCCGCCTCACATAGTTTTGCGTTAAAGTAGCCTTCTTTATTGCCGATTTGAAGTCATCGTAGAAACTCTCTACGGCGTCGTCATCGTAGGTAGCTCTTGGTGCGGAGGCTTGCACTAAGTTTAACATGTATACCTTGCATTGCTTGGTCACAACGACTGTCTCTTTGGTTGATGCTGAAAGGTTCCTTCATGATCCGTCCTATTTCCATGCAGATCGAAAATTACACCCCGGGCTCTTTTTCCTGTTGTCCCAGATGACACAATATGCCCGCTAGTCAACTCCATGAAGCCTTACCCTGTTGTTCTAACCTCCCTTGGTCCTATAATAGCCCCCTTAACGTACGAGAGCTCCACTATAGTACAGCTAAGTTTCCTTTGCTAGACAGCGTTCACGCTTTGAACATTGCAAGGTTTAAGTTACAGAGGAGGCCTGCCCAGACCAAGAGATTCTTAGCACCCTACACTGTATGGCTGTCCTGAATGCCGCCGAGGTCCGCACCAGCTCTGCAGCTGCTTGAGAGTTAGGGCCGACTGGTGCATCAGTCTGCCATGGGATGCAGGGGCAGATAACATGACGGGGCGACCAGGCTCTTATCTGCTTGGGAAGTGTTGTTTCTGTCCCAAAGAGCCTTCCTAGCATGGATGCACCTATCTAGTTTAGCGTCTTAGGTATCCAGTATAATGTTTACTTACAAACAAGGCAGCACTTTATGCCTTTTATGCCTGGGGATATTGACGAGCAGAGTAGTAACTGCACGTCCGCATTCAAGTGATGCGTTCAAGAAAAATTAGAGGTACCGCTACAATGGCAGAGCCATGTTTATTGGCGATGGATCAATAAATCCACCAGCACAACAGATACCGTAATGGCGATTGCTCTAATTGATCGCGAGACCCCTCACTTGCGCGAGGTAGCGGCAGTCCCAAAATGAATTCTACGATTCAAGTTCTCCATGTCGTGAGCTCAAGTCCCAATAATGGAATTTTTAAAGAAACTGCTGTGTCCGCACAGAGGTATGCATTGCCATCTTACAAATCTTTAATAGTGAACACAAAATTTGGCGTGACAATTTCGCAATAGCCTTCTCTTCCAGTCTTAAATATTATTGATGGCTAATCCTGCTGGTCGCTCTATAAGGACTGACTTGACCAGTTCATATACTGGCGCAATTCCGAAACCGAATTGTATTATTGGGTCGAACGCGCCAGAGCTATACCACTTAGCCATGATGCGCGCCGTAGGGAGAGCTGAGGATCAATTGCAACCGCCTGGGAACCTTTAGCGTGCGCCAGAATCTCAAAATACGGGCGTTTTCGCTTTTCGCCTCTGTCTGAAAAGTGGCCACTGCTTCCGGGATCGAACCCGCATCGGCAGGTTCAGCAGCACAAGTTGCCTAGCCACTTGTGCTGCTGAACCGATGCCTTTTTGTCTTCAGCTCACCCAGTTTCCGCTACAATTCGACGCGAAACGCTTTGTTATCACCGCTTTACAAATGGCATTTTGTACGGAGTGAGGATAGATTGCCGTACTGACCTCCAGCTTGACTGGCTCCGGGGGCTTCTGATTCTTCATGAGCTCTTCGGCCTTCAGTACTTGTTTCTGTTCGTAGTACTTGTCGTACATTTCGGTCAGTTCTTCTATTTGCTCTGACACCTTTATGGTCAGGAATCGGAGACTACCGAAAAAAAATAGTACACCCACGAGGATGACCGCGATGATAATGACGTTGGCGGATATGTACGCCACGGTCGCATCGACGCAGCTACGTGTGTAGATCTGCAAAGAAAAATTATGCAAACACAGCTGTAAGTGTTATTTACCACCAAATTGCGCTACGTTAACACAATAAATGTTATTTACTGTTTAGCTGCAGTGTAAGACACTGGTTATAGAAGACACCACTGTGTCGGAATGTTTTGTATCACGGGCTCACGAGTTGTGATATTCCCTCATTTTATAGTTAATGTAGACAAATGTCCACATTGTGTTTGTTTACGCTTGGGTGTTACCGGTAAAACTACGGCACTAATTTCACCAAATTTACTCGTGCAGATTTGCAAGTGTTTCTTCATCGCCCACGTAATTTTATATCAGCCAGAAAAGGAAGAAGACATAGCATTGTGAAAACCACTATTCTAATTTAAAATGCTGTGTTAAATGGGCGGTGAGAAAACAAAAACAGAAGATTGCTTACGAGTTCTAGACGGTAATCTGGTTAGGTGATTAGAGAATGTTTGAGACTGACTGTATTGCGTGCCCTTCAATAATGCTGCTTTTATTACTGGGCGTGTGTGCTCGCAAGGCAGCTGGCATTCACAGCGCCGTGAGAAGGTAATGAATAATTCCTTTTCCCGTGAATAAGAAGTCGGCTCAACTCTTTCTGACATGCGCGATTAAGAGATATTAGAGGTGGGACTCTATTCGGCCACGTTAATTATACAAGCGAGAACCCACGCGCACGCACACGGACACGCACACGAACACCCGCGCGCACGCGCACGCGCACGCAAAGCCACACGCACACGTGCACACACACGAGCGCGCATACACATGCGCGCGCACGCATACGCGCACACACAGGCACACGCGAACGCACACACGTACATGCGCACGCACACGCACACGTGCACGCACACTCGCCCACGCACACACGCGCATGCAGACACGCGCGCACAAACACACGCGCACACGCACACGCGCACACACACGCCCACACACACACAAACACGCACACAAACACACACAAAGACGTACAAATACGTACACAAACACGCACAAACATGCACACATACGCACGCACACGCACGCACGCACAGACACCCACACACTTCCACACACACGCAGGCACGAGCACACACGCACACATACACACACCCACACACGCGAACGCACGCACATGCACACGCACACGCTCACGCACAAGCAGGCACCCACACACACGCGCGCAATCGGGGCTAAATTCTTTTGCGAAAATTGGTAACATTAAATAACGACTAAATAACGACGCCGCTGCTACATATAACGACACCCGTGCAACGGTCTTGGAGGTAAGGCTATTCATATTTTAAAGACAGCGGTTCTTTTTTTGCTTCGTGTTTTTGCCAGCGGCGTAAATGAAATGTAATGATGGGCAGAGAAAAGAAAATATGAAAGGAAACGAAAGGTAACACGGACAGCAAGAGAGGGATGAGTCACAAGAATCTCTGGTATTCAGGAAACCGATAACAGTGGTAAGTCTACAGGCAGGTATGCAGTCTGGCGTCGTGTGGGAAGTTCATTAGCGACCTGCAGTACCGAAAGCAGAATTTGCATCGCCACGACATTCGGACACTAGATAATTTCACAAGTAACTCCTACGTGGAGCAACGGGCGCATTTAGAGAACAGCATGAACGCACAGCAAATTTTGGTTCGTCTGGTGAAATGACCTGTCGGGTTTGTCATTTTCTAAACACTCGCGACTTTATTATCCGTACACAGTTGGCAGCGATGCTCACCAGCTCAGGAACCCGATGCCAGCTTCCCCTGCTTAATATGGCACGGACGGCCAGCTACAATCAGGCCCTGCTGGACTGAGGACACTCCCTCCCCCACAGATCCGGAGTAGCCGTAGTCACAATGGATGCGGATAAATAGGTTTACTCTGTCTGTCTCTCATTCTTTCCTGTGTTAATTTCTCATGCCGACGCTTCATTTTCCTTACATGATATCGTATTGCTCATGACGTCACCACCGCCCTTCCTGGTGCCCTGGTCTTGAGGTTCTCGGCCCTGTTCCAGGTAAGGGTGGCAGATAAGCCACAGCCTTTCATGGCGTACGTGCGCGCCGATAAGTGAGCATAGGGCTCAGAGCGCTGCATGGGCACTCACCCTATTCCAGGCTTCCTGCTCGGTCAGGCGGAGCACTCCGCGACCGCAGAAGCGTCCCTGCAGCCGCGTCTCGAGGTCGGGATTCTCGGAAGGCTTGCAGCAGGACGGCGGCACCGAACAGCGCTCCTTGCTCGGGTTCGTATCGTTGCACGCGAAGTAGATGTTGTGCCGCCAGCTGCGGTAGTGCTCGTCCGTCACACCGCAGCACTGGAACGACTTCTGCGCGCAACACCCAATGAACCAGCCCAGCAGTCAGCGGCGCCTCCTCGCTGCGTGTCCTCACTTTAATCGGGGTCTAAATCAACGGGTAGTTTCGCAGGCGTTCCCGAATAAAGGAACGCTTGCAAAAAGTTCCAGGCTTCTAGAGGGAATTTCACACTTTTCTCTAGTCAGTTATGTGGTACGTGAAAGACCACACGTTTTTCCGTCTGTCCGCTGGATTAGCTCCAAGCGAATGTGCACAAACTAGAGAATGGTTACAGTGTCCATCATTGTGCACGGGCTAAGTACCATAGACTTTTCAATAATCAAAATTCCTTTTCGCGACCCTCTTTTATTCCACCTTTTCGACTTTTCTTCACTAGGGCACCTTGTCTATTTTTCAATAAAGCTTATAAAGGAATCATCCGGCCAACGTTGTTGTTTCCTCCATTCTCTCTTTCCACAAAAACTCATCCGTAGCTTAATATTTCGTCTTTACCCATGACTCCTGCTCCCGGGAAAGTGTTGTCAAACTACACATAGCGTTCGCAAGTCACATGATCTGGCAAGTTGTGCGCAATCGGATATGACGGGGGGAGAGGATTGCAGGACACCAGTCGTGCGCGAGCACGATGATTTTGCCCAGCGTTGAATGTCTTTCCTAATGACGTCTGCCTTTCGAGATTGGTCAGTCATATCGTCACGGGGCAATCCTTGTTCGCGCCAAACATGCGGTGGGCGCTGCACCGCTTATGGAAGACGGCGAGAACGACAACGCTTGGCCCCGGACTCACGCTGCTGCCTTATCCAGTGCTTCCCAGTTTATTCTGATTTAAAAATAGCTCCAACTTCTGCGTCTTTGCCACGTAACATCCTTGGAGAAGGTTGCTGGGTTCGAGTCAACACCTCACCCCGTACCCTCGCCCGGGTGTGCTCAACCTGCTCCACCCACCACGGAGCTTCGTAGTGGACGCTCCGTTCCACTAAGTTCCACGTAATAATATAGTAGCAACTAATGAGTGACCTAGCAGGAAACAGAACGGGGAGTGTGTGAAGAAAATAACCTTCATTTACGGCATACAACGCGGCGTGCACAGCTAACTATACCTCTTTTTCTTGCTGAATATTTTACACGATACTTCTGACAACAACACTATGCGTGTGAGGACTGTTGCAATCACAGTTTGACGGACCGACTCGCCACTCGTGGCTCAGCCCCAGCGTCATCGTTCCTGGAGCATGCCTGTTTGCGGCAGCAGACGACACAAGCTGCTGGGGCGCCGCCACAGTTTGTTTTTAAGCGGTATACCTGTAAGAACTCCTTTGCTTAATTACGTTCAGTGTACGTACGCCACATTTTATTTTTCGACGAAGTAGCTCTTACAACCATAACACTATAAATTACCGTTTCTGGCTGGTTCAGGTTCCATTATGGTGAATTTGGTGGACGATTTAAAATTTCCGCATTTGGGGACAAATCACTGAGTAGCACTCGCAACACTTCCCCGAAGAAAAGAGGAGGTATGAACTTTCCAATCTTTCGGAAAAAAATAAATGTATGTTTTCTTCATTGCGCCCTTAAAGCGCAGAAAAATACACACACAGATGATGTAATAGTAATGACTGTATTATAATATTCCGCTGAATGAACTACTTTTTATAGCTGTTTAACAGAATCGACAGCTGGTCTAGTTGGTATCCGCCCATCCTACTAATCTAAAACTCGTGGGTTATAAGCAGCCAGTAACAGCCACCAGTAAAACTGGCTGTTCTGTGTTTTGTTATTTGGAACTCTCCGCAACCACAGCGTTGGGTAGGTTATCTCGAAATACAGTATTGAGGTGTCATGACTGCCGCTAATTTTGGTGACGATTATTATTAACTCCTTTGTGCCTTAAGGGCGTTTTGTGTCGTCATCTGTCACATACGTAACGTGTTACGCTACTTGCGGCCTTTATTCATCGAGCACATGAATTGTTTCGAACCGCTTTTGATGTGCTTCAGAACTTGTAATTTTTTAAGTAAGACGTTTCCTCTTAGGCAAGTGATTGCTTCAACCTTTATCGGGGCTATAAGTTTAACCATTCTCTCCTGCTGCGCTCGGAATAAAACCTATAGTGTAGTTGCGTGACTGTTACCTGAGCATAATCGATGAGTCTTGCAAAGTCCGGGTTGTCACGGTAGCTGGTGATTAGGTCGATGGTGAACAAGCTTTTGGCGCTCTGTGAGATACAGAATAAAGCAAAAGGTCAGACTGCTGCTTTGGCGGTAGTATCAGCCATTCTAGTCGTGCTTACGCATGAAAGCTATGTATCGCTTTTAGAAAGGTGGGAGGGTGGGGTTTTGAATAGTGCGCAGAAACTGAGCAGCGGCTCAGGAAAGACAACTAGTAGGCAGTAAAGATGCGTCATTAAGTGATTAAGCCAGTAGCGGGTTTTTAGGTAGGTGGGAAACCGCTACATGCCCACCGCCTGTCGTAGCGGTCAAATCGCTGTATAAAAGTATAAGCTATCTAAGCCCTTTCATGCGCCTACTAATGATTCCATGAGGGGAGTAACACCTCGGTAATAAATTTATAGCCTAAGTTAGCGCAGCTACTTGCGTTGAAGAGCAACTAAAATAACTTTAAGGACATTAAGGGACGCTAAGGTGAGTACAAGAAATAGTTTATTTACCTTGCAAAAATAATGTACAGGATTGGTAGGTCACGTTAAGAGTTTGCCGGGCTGATTTACCCGAATTCGTTAAATAAGAAATTTCCGTTAGGAGACATTCCCTGTCAGTATGGTAGCGTCAGTTTCGAACGCACACTACAAAATCCGCAAGGCTAATTTCTGGCATTTCCGGCCCACTTAAAATGCGCGTTCACAAATACACGGTACATATTAACCAGGTAGCGGGTGAAAATCAAGTGGTTTTGAATGGTGAGGTAGTATGAAATATCGTTGCAAACGAGTGTGACGTCATTGGGGTAGTTGGTGCGCGGCCGCTAAAGAAGCTTGTTGTTTTCTGTTCTGCAACCCACTGCACCCACTGCAATGCACTGCACTGCAACGCCGCCAGCATAACGTTGCCTATCGCATCAGCTAATAATGGCCGAAACAGCCACTTTTCTGTTGGTCTCTCCTGCTCTTCACCGCTAAGTAGAATTACGGTCCCTGACAAATCTTTCTAGGGACCATACTTGAATTTCCGCTTGCTGCCGGCGTGAGTACTGTACAGCGAGCAGCGCCGCTTTCCCGAAACTATACGAAACAGTTGAGGGGTTTTTTTCAGCCTTGGCAAGGTAAGGGCCCTACGCATAGGGACCGGGCGGCCGTTGTATGGCCCCACCGTCGCTTCAGCCTGCAGAGATGGCCGTGCGGCCGTGGCGAACCGCTCGTCAGTGGAATGCCGGTGGCAGTCTGCGCAGCGTAGTTGTGCATTTCTTTCTGTCGTTCTGCTGCGTTGCGGTTTTCAAATCGTAAATAACCAAAAGGACTTCTTTCAGATCGCTAAATCGTGGAAGAGGCCACATTGAAGAGGCATGTCATGTGTGTGATTTACGCCCATAATAAGTAATTATGAATGGTTGACTACGCTGAATGAGCCAAGCTGGAAGCCAAGCTGGAACCACAAGTCCGTTCGTTAGGGCACACGTTTCATGCCTGCATGCAGTTTGGCGTATATAGGAATATATTGCAGCTAAATGCTGCTACAAGCCGGTGTGTACAGCCGATTCAGGAATTGGTTGGCGCTGGCCTTTCGCTCTCGATGATGCAACGGCGTTGTGCACAAGTGAAAGACAAGGTTGGGTGGTGCCTTCTAAGATTTAGCCCAAAACAAATTGCGAAGACGACGCTCATTACTTCATGAACTATGGTAGAAAGTTGTTTAATTTTACAGAAATACGTTTACTACAGCCGTCGGGAATCATTTACAGAATAAATACCGCATGATAGTAGAACGTTATTGTTTGTCGTGGAAACGCATTGCTTTATAATACTTGCAAAGGTTGATGGCTAGTTTCTTATTGGTTTTTCAAAAAACACTACCTTCGTCTCTGAAGCACAACACAAAGGAGGGCGCCAAAAACCTTCCCTCAGTTTCACAACTGGATGCTGCGGTCGAGTTTTACAAGCTCTTAACTATGCTGGAAAAATCATGCACTCCTCGTCTAACAAAGATGATGTTTTATCGCAAAGCGTTCTCGTGTGGATATCCTTGGTTGTCTTCTGGATTTAAACTTGACTATCAGCTTTGAATTTGACCAGCACGCAGTTTGGTCTTTTGATCGCAGCGCCTTTGTCCTTGACCCTTTCCCGCTGTATTTCGCACGAACAAAGCTTCGCGTTCATCCATTTTCATCGTTAGGCGACAAAGTGCATAATTTCTGCAGCGTGTCGGAAATGCGTCTATGCTGGAGGAGTCGGACTGATGAACCCCTATTTGAGGCACGTAGTCGGACGTTTTTGGCTTCTTCACAAGGCAATACACGCTGTTTTACATAGTTTATGTTGCAATAAAAAACACGGGATTAAGTTAACACTGACATATTTTTAACTATCGCTGCCAGCCTTTATTCTCCGCAGGTGGTGAAATAGGACGGTGAGGGGAGATGGTTTGTAGCTCGGGCTGGTTGGTGGTTGAATAACTTTGGCTCTTGACAAAATGACCACTACAAACGTGCGAGTTCCTCGTCAGCTCTCAGGCTCCCAAGCTGTCACTTAAGAAAACTTAAGGCACAAAGCTCATGGAACAGAAATAAAGTGTAATCGGTCTCGTACTTAAGTAATCGATCGATCTCGAACACGGTAATCGATCTTGTACTTAAGTGCCTTTCTCTTCAAAGCACACGTATCGAGATATCCCACCGTTAAGGCTCACGAGGAAACCGTAGTTCATGAAACAAGTTATGATAATTTAAATCGGTAAAAATGAATGCTAATAATTGTTTGATTCCTATTCAGATTGCGCGAAGCCAGGCACAGAGCGCCGCAAATTCGCTCATGTCACTGTAGACTGTTTCCAACCTAATAGCGTGCAGTAAGTTTAATTAGCCGTTAGCGCATTTAAGAACAAACAAATACTAATAACCGAAGGTTTATCCTTACTCAGATCAGATAAATCCAAGCGTAGATCGGTGCAAATAGCACCCATGTCATTGTAGCTCATACCCAACTTTAGAAGTGTCCGAGACGTTTACGCAGCCGTTACTGCATCTAAGAACCCAACACATCGGTGTAGGCTTCAGTTCACCACATATATCCACTCAATACAGCACCAAGACATTCAAAGCACAGAGCAAACACGGCAGAAACAACGGAAGGCTGCGTAGTTCAATGCACCGGCTCATTCCAATAACTCGGGAAGCGCCGAGTGGTGCCGCCACCCGTCGGATGAAAGGCCCCTATACACTTTATAGGTCTCAAGGGCGCCTAGTTTCTTCGCTGGTCATTGTGCGTGGCACACCGGCGGACAGGCATCAATCATCCCTACTGCTCGCATTGGAAAGTGGTTGACGCGCCAGGCAACGTTCTACAGCGAATATTGGCTAAGGTTCTGGTCTTTTTCTGTATTTTGAACAAATAAGGGACATCGTTAAAACTGGTGAGTGCGAAAGCCACAGATGAGGCATCGACGAAATTTGTTTAGGAAACTTCAAGCATCAAAGCCTCAACCACCGCGCTTTGAAAACGCGGCACACGGTGATTTATCTCTGCGATGCATCAGCATTGTTCACAGATGACATGTTTCCGGTTTGTTTTTTTAGGAAACTGTGACCCACTAAGGGCGTGCTCCTACGCAGTTCTACTCTTTTAGAGCGAAGACGCAATGAAGTACGTTCCTTTTGTATACCCGGCCACTTCCCTTCACTTGTCTTGGGAGAGTTTGAATGTTGGCATCCACGAGACAAAGCATTTGTGCCATGCTGATATGCTTAACTCTATCTCTCATCAATCATCCTTAATCGTCATGAATTATCAATCATCTTCAATCATCATATATCCTCATCTACCATGTAAAATCACCTATTATCTGTCACCTACATACCTACCTACCTACCCATATCTCCATCCATCCATCCATCCATCCTTCAATCAATCAATCAATCAATCAATCAATCAATCAATCAATCAGTCAATCAATCAATCAATCAATCAGTCAGTCAGTCTGTCTGTCTGTGTCTGTCTATCTATCTATCTATCTATCTATCTATCTATCTATCTATCTATCTATCTATCTATCTATCTATCTATCTATCTATCAATCTATCAATCTATCTATCTATCTATCTATCTATCTATCTATCTATCTATCTATCTATCAATCTATCAATCTATCAATCTATCTATCCATCTATCCATCTATCAATCTATCTATCCATCTATCCATCTATCTATCAATCTATCTATCTATCTATCTATCTATCTATCTATCTATCTATCTATCTATCTATCTATCTATCTATCTATCTATCTATCTATCTATCTATCTATCTATCTATCTATCTATCTATCTATCTATCTATCTATCCATCCATCCATCCATCCATCCATCCATCCATCCATCCATCCATCCATACATCTATCCATCTATCGATTCAGACATCTATCCATCCATCCATCTATCCATGTACCTATCTATCCATATATCCATCCATCTATCTATCCATCTACCTATCTATCCATCCATCTATCTATCCATCTATCTATCTAACTATTTATCTATCCATCTATCGATCCATCCAGCCATACATCCATCCATCCATACATCCATCCATCCATACATCCATGCGTCCATCCATCCATCCGTCCATCCATCCATCCGTCCGTCCGTCCGTCCGTCCGTCCGTCCGTCCGTCCATCCATCCATCCATCCATCCATCAATCCATCCGTCCGTCCATCCGTCCGTCCATCTATCCGTCCGTCCATCCATCCATCCGTCCGTCCATCCGTCCACCCATCCGTCCGTCCGTCCGTCCGCCCATCCGTTCATCCATCCATCCATCCATCCATCCATCCATCCATCCATCCATCCATCCATCCATCAATCCATCCATCAATGCATCAATCAATCAATCCATCAATGCATCTATCTATCTATCTATCTATCTATCTATCTATCTATCTATCTATCTATCTATCTATCTATCTATCTATCTATCTATCTATCTATCTATCTATCTATCTATCTATCTATCTATCTATCTATCTATCTATCTATCTATCTATCTATCTATGCCTGCCGTAATGCACATACGCAGGAAGCGTGCGTGTGTGCGAGTTCCTGCGTGCGTTAGCTCGCGTGCGGATATGTGTATGTGCGAGAGAGAGAGAGAGAGAGAGAGAGAGAGAGAGAAAGTATGTGGTGTCTAGGGTACAAACGTACGCGGGATATTTTGACCTGTTCTGACGCGTAGCACCTGTGGGTATCAGCTTCAAGCAATAGTACCTTCTTACAAACCAGGCTGCAAATTCCTCCTATGAATCTTCGCTTAAAGGAACTCTTGCCGGATTTCTCTGGTATAATCAGCTTTTGCTGCGAGACGAAGATGCTTAATGTCCGCTGCTTTTTCTTTTGTTCCTTTTGCTCTTCGTTTGAGCATAACAAGCTAACGTGTTTACTGCCTTGGCTGTACATAGAACTTTTATGTGTAAAGTACCGCGCAGCATGATATTATTCAGGCGTGAAGATTTATGCTGCTACTTGATGGTAGCGGCCCCGTTCGGCGAGGCTACTTTTCTTTCAGTCGGAGACTGAAAGTAACATTGCCTGTACTTCAAGTACTTCAAACGCGACGCATTTTTGCTACTGCGTGAAGGTAGACTTGAATGTTCTCCTTTAATGTCGTTTTTCAATGTTGTGGCAACATGCCATTCTGCAACTCGTGTTGCCTACAGGTCAGTTAGGTTTAGCTTGGAGGACTGGGAAAATGCGTGCCGGGTAAAATACGTGTTTTATATATATGTTGTTGAAGTTCAACATCTCTCACAATGGCAAGGGAAGGGAAATTCTACACCTTCTGCCTGCGCACGTACCGTCTTTCGCTGTCAAATGGGCCTATACTTCGATAAAGTGATTTTCGAATCTAGACTAAGTTTTAATCGGTGCGTCAGCCCTCGCAAATTAATCGCTACATCGGAGCCTCAGGCTTAGGCAGCACAGTTCGCTGTGCAGGTCAGGTGATATTAATAGCACAACTGTAAAAATAGCCCTATTAAGGCTATTGGAGACAGTGCGATACCCTGACGTGACACCGTGACATCGACATCTGAAAAAAAAACGTAATTGCTTCCCCAAAAATATCAAGGTAAGCAGGCAGGTTTGTGCCAGGCTGAGTAGTGGTCAGTTAAAATACCGAAGAATCAGCACAGTTCGTAACTCACAAGTGACTAGCCAGGTCGTGGCATTAACCGCTGGAATTGCGAACTTAACTTCACTAGCATATTTTGGGCTATCTTCGAGATCACATTTAACGTTGACAGCATCGCACGACCCTCTACCTTTGTCCCACGAGCTTCGTGAACGGGGAGGCGGCATATATGATGCCCGTACTTACGTTCCTGCTAACGAACGTTATGACGGCGCAGAGAAAGAGCAAGACCAGGGTAAGGGTGCCGAGGCCGTTGAGGATGCAGTTGTACCACGACAGCATGCAGAGGTTCTCTCTCAGCGTCCCCATGAAGCCGATGAAGCTGATGATGAGCAGCGAGCCGAAGAAGAGGATTATGGGCACCTCCAGGTTGACCATCATGTTGACCAGAAACGACCGGTTACGGAACGAGACCGTGTCAGCCCGGTCCACCAGCGCCAAAATCTGGGGATAGAAGGACGTTCTGTTATTTTGGTTCCGTCCCATGCAACGTAATAAAAGCTCCTGATGCGCTTACAGCCTGTACTTACTTAGAATGAGAGTAGTTAGGAAGTAATTTAGCGAGCGACGGAGTAGCTCACGATTTAAACCTGGGCAGGACCACTACTAACTCCCTTAGCTACTATTACGAACTGACTGCGGGGAGTCTTGGCGCCAATGTTTGCGCCGCGCAAAACGTGACGCACTGTCCAGCTCTTCCGCAGAGGCCCCTTGATCGGCAGTAGAGCCCCTTAATTGAAAGACCACTGCAGGGTCATACATGCCCTGCCCCGCAAGCTACATGAGGTAGCGGCGCGGCCCAAAACCCCTTCTGCGCACGCGCGACCGTAATGCAGCGGCTGTTCGCGGTCTGAGTCATCGTCTCTGACAGAGAGTGTTCTTGCTTGTTTGTGATTCGCTTCTCTCGGGGTTGAAACTGGTCGAGCCCTGCTTGACTGTTGAAGGGAAGAATATAAAGGGCTTACGTCCTCGCCCTCCCCCCTCACTACCTCTCCCTTTCTCTCCACTATCATTTTTGGTCAGAGCGTGTTTTGCGGTGCTGGAGGACGCGATCCTGCCCGTTTGAGGTATGTTTTCAGCATGCCAGTGTGGTGCTGTACGGTCGCGTTTCTTCACTCGTCATGTATTCAACGGTTAAGCTTGGCTTTTGGCTCTTCGTCGTTGGAACAAGAGCAACTCTCCTCCAAATCGCTCGTCAGTGACGTTACTTTGTCGAAACGGTATCCGCACTCGTATACGTCTTGCTCCTGTAGCAATAGTCATGGAAAAAATGCCTTTCAGAGAATATATTCGCCCCACCTTTAGGAGTAAGTTACTTGTGGTTTTGCAGCACACCCCACTGCTTATAAAAAAACGTATGTGCTATGAAGTAAGAATTTACGAATTACGGGTATCGTCGAAAGCACTTTCACCTGCACTGAGAGCTTCTACACCACAAGTCCGGAAAAAGAGAGGAGCGGAGTTTGTTAAAATGCTTGCGATCAAAAGCACTAGAAAAGGCTAAGCATTAGAACAGAAAACTACAAATCAGTTAATCAGACAAATAATCAGCGATGCGCATCAGTGTGTTACGTTAAGGACGCATTCCCAGAAAATGACAGACCGAATACAGAAAGGGGAGAAAGACGCGACAGTGCTGACCAGCCCAGTGGAATTCGCATAAATCCTGTTGGGATTAAGGGGGGCGCTGCATGTTTTCTATTAATCACAGTATTTACGCGTTGTCTTTTTAAATTACCACAACAGAATGGACAAGCGGCAGAGTTTCTCGTGACATAATATCCGGAAATGTAACAAGATCCAACCAAAAGAAAAAAATGTAGTTCCCGTGGCCCGCGAGCCACTCAGCAGTAAGGCGTATGGTTGCTGAGCCCAGGGACGGGGGTACGATCGTGCCCGCGGCGGCCATTTTAATGCGTAGCATTCCTTGCGGAGTACCCCCACAGCCAGGACCATGTAACGCCCTGCATTTCCACAATAAAGCTGATATCGCGGATCTTCCACCTGTAATCGCTATAATGGCATGAATGAAAATAACAGGTTGCACGAAATTTTGAAAAACTAAAAAAATAAGAAAAATTCGAAGAAATTACGGAAAGTTGCGGAACATTTATTACCGGAATTGAAACAGTATTGTATATTTGAGAAAGTTGCAACTGCATTCCTTATAATAGCGTAAATAGAGATAATTTGTAAAACGAAATTTTTAAAATATAAAAAGAAAACTTAATACGTAAAATTGCGAAACGTCTAACGTCCCGAAATTTCAAAGAATATAGATTTCGGCAAAGTAACAACTGTATTTGATATAATAGAATAAATAGAGATTAGTCTTACAAAATTCTGAAAAAGTAAAAAATGAAAAGATAAAAAATATTACAAAAAATTTCGAACCTTGTAATGCCCTGAATTACCACAATAATGCAGATTTCTAGAGAGTTTTAAATTTTATCCTTATAATAATGGAAATAAAGATCATTGGTTTGATGGAATTTTGAAACACTAAAAATAGGAAAAATAATAAAGACATACAGAAAATGGCGAACCGTCTAATGCCCTGCATTTCTACAATAATGCGGCCTTCTGGAATGTTCCAAATGTTAGATTTCTAGTTACGCAAATCGCGACAATCGATCGGAAAATATTTTGAAAAACTAAACATAAGACACATATTAAAAATACAGGAAATGGCAAAATCTATAACGCATGGTATTTCCACAGTAATGCAGATTCCCCAAAACGTTCTGCCTGTCATCGTTATATTACTGTAATTGGAGATCGTTATTCGAACAAAATTTTCAAAAGTAAAACAATAAAAATATAAAATTATTATGAAAACAGGCGAACCGCGCAACGCCCTGCATTTCTAAAACAATGCAGATTTCGCGAAAGTTTCAAATGTAATCCTTATAATAATGCAAATAAAGATAATTGGTTGCATGAAATTTTGAAACACTAAAAATAAGAAAAATGATATATACAGAAAATGGCGAACCATCTAATGCCCTGCATTTCCACAATAATGCAGCCTTCTGGAAAGTTCCAAATGTTAGATTCCTAGTTACGCAAATCGCGACAATCGATCGGACAATATTTTGAAAAACTAAACATCAGACAAATATTACAAATACGGGAAATGGAAAAACCTATAACGCATGGTATTTCCACAGTAATGCAGATTCCCCAAACTTTCTGCCTGTCATCGTTATAATACAGTAAAAGGAAATCGTTATTCGAACAAAATTTTAAGAAAGTAAAAAAATGAAAACATAAAATCATTACGAGAACAGGCGAACCACGGGACGCCCTGCATTTCTAAAATAATGCAGATTCCGGTAAAGTTCCAAATGTAATCGTTGTAATTACACAAACGGAGATAATTGGTCGGGCAAAGTTTTGGAAAAAAATAAAAAGATAAACAATTACAGAAAATGGCTAAATGTATAACGCATGGCGTTTATACAATAATGCAGATTTCGCAAAAGTTCCACTTGTACTCGTTGTAATAGTGTAATTGGAGATAATTGGTCCAACAAAATTTAAAAAATCTAGAAACCACACAAATATAAAATAATTACGAAAACTGCAAACCATGTAACGCCCTGCGTTTCCGCAATAATGCAGATTTCGCGAAAGTTCTACTTCTAATCTTAATAATAGCGTCAATGTAGATTATCGGTTGGACAGGATTTTCGAAAAAAAATGGCTTGGAAAATCTCACACTCAAGACAAGCGCATAATAATGTTACGCATTAGTAGATAATTCTCTGAATTTCTGCAGAATTGTTATGGTGAAGGCAAAGAACGAAAACTCCCGCGTCTCAACATATCGGTCTTCGCCTAAGATACCCTTTATCCCTAGCCCTTTATTACTGCTAGAATCATGGCCCAGGTGTAGTCTCGGCGCGTATATTGACGCCGCAAATTCGACACGGAAATAAGATAACGCGACACAAACCAGTCGCAAGAGAAGCGCCATTATGATGATCCTCAGGACAGTTTTTATATTCGTTTGTTGAAACTAAATCCTGGACAGCAACCAATACAAAGATACAAATAGCGCGGCATGTGCGACATCCCTCTCACACATTTTTGGCAACACAAAGCTCAATCCCTTTGAACTAGCCTTACCGTTTTTCACTAGTGGAACTCGATAAAAGAATAACCAGGATGGTGTTCCCCATATTCGTTATCCTTGTTCTAGCTAGTAAGTGAGACTTGGGAGAAGTCATTCTTTACTCACGCAGACGACGGTGACCGCGCTGGAGACGATGAAGAAGAAAAGGTTGACGAACATCAGCGGCATCCGATACAACGGGTTGACGTCGACGATCACCGTTGTCTCGTCCTTCTTGGGAAGCGGAATGCTCGTTATCTCCTGAAACATGCTGACCCAGGGTGCGCGGCCTCTTCTCGCCGGTCGTCCAAATGTCAGGAGCTTCCCCGCCGCAAGCCTCACTGCGCTTCTGCTCAAGCCGCTTCTGCGATGTCACGCGCCCTGGCCCTTATCCAGGCACCGAGCGTGCACGCGCAATCCGCTTGTTCTTCTTTCTTCTTATTCCAAGGGAACCATCGAAAACCGACGAAAACGTCCGCTTTATAATCACGTATTCTGAGCCAAGCTTGTCTTCAATGCCGAGATTTCGGGCGACGCCGGATAAGTGAAATAGGACGTAGTTATAGCGACGCAAAATTTGTGACTTAAGGGGGCTAGAGCTGGCTGCTATAGCGGCGATGAGTAGCAGCCATCTAGAAATTTGATAAAATTAAAAAATTCCCCGCATTTCCTCGAGGGGAAGAATGTGAATTTGCGCGAGTTGAATTTGCGCGGTTCGGTAATGTTCGCGAAAGAGAGATCACACACACACACAGAACTACAAAGAAAGAAAGATGCATTTATTCACAGACACCTATTTGTGTTGTCGTTGTACTTGATTGCTAGAGCGGATCTCAGCTTTGAAATTTCGTGTCAGTACTCCTTTAAGCGGGTGCATTAGCCCTTCTCACGCCCGATTCCTGGCCAATCCCCCACGTGGGTATGTGCCATGTCAGATACCAGGCAGCGCGCGCCCATCTCCCCCCGTTGCCAAGGAAGACGAGGAGATTCCTGGCCAATCCCCCACGTGGGTATGTGCCATGTCAGCGGCCAGGCAGCGCGCGCCCATCTCCCCCCGTTGCCAAGGAAGACGAGGAGCGCGCGCACCCGCAGCTGTTGCTATGCGGACGGCGGCGGACGCTTCAGGCTCGCTTAAGAAGTGCATTCGCACTTAACAGTCTTTCTTGTTCCTCTGTTAATAAAATTTTGCACAGTGCGTCTTTTCTTGAAACGGTGGCAACAAGAATTGAAAGAAATTAAAACAATAAAAAGAGATACAAAGCATTACTTTATTGTAAGCACAGCGGTAGGAAAAGTATTTTCACTTTACACAGTCATGGCGGGTCGTAAAGAGTTTATCACAATAGGCACAAGTTATTCACTGAATGCATTGCCACATAATACAATCATGGCGTCCTGTCAAGGATACATTGCAGTTGATTTTATGGCGGGGTTTGAAGCGCCGAATCCTCACCCTGTTTATGAGGGAACCCATAGTGAAAAACTCCGGATTAATTTTGATTACCGTGAGATCTTTATTATGCGCCGAAATCTCAACACGTGGGTATTTTTTTCTTTTTGCGATGATCTGAAAACCAGCCAGTGTGGTCAAAGTCGAGCCCGCATCCTTCGGCTGAGTAGCAGAGCGCTTCAGCCAATGAGAGACCGCGGCGGGTCCCCCATTGCAGTGGTCACAAAACCGGTGAAAGTATCGTGTTCTCTGATTATCAGCTTCATGAATATTTTCCAATCACGTAGTTTTGTTCTTCTCTCTTTTTTCATTGCCAGAATTGGACATACAAATGCAAACACATTACAGCCCGAGTTACTGCAATGCCACCACCTGGCTCTTCCGGATGGTGTCGTCGTTAAAAAGTTATTTTAGTGTGGTCTGGTAAATTATTGTGAGCATGGGAAATCTCCCTTCTTCGCCGCACATATACGCTGTTAACATAAACGGGCTCCCCTACTTGTAAAGTGAGCGTGAACAGAATATCAGACATTAGTGTCAGCCTCAGTACACGTCGCTAACGCGTGTTACTAAATCGAAAGTTACATAACGCATTACTAGGATTACGTTTGTTAAATACGCCCAAAGATCGGCTGTGGTGCATGGGATGCGTATTGATTTCACATTGCAAAGGCCCCGGTGTCGAACCTCCGACAACCAAATGTTCATTCCTTTAGTTATGTACTTATAAATTGCACTGGCGGCTATTTTAGATGCAGAGCATCTGATTCACTCGCCTTGTCCCTCCGGCGTCGTCGTCGTTGTTGTCGGCGTTGTCCACCCCTCTGCCATTCTCCTCGCCGCGCGAGCTGCGCTCTCCGCCGCTCACCCCCTCTCCTCTCCGATAACGAACACTCTCTCGCGAGGGCCATTGGATTGGATTTGATTGGATTGGATTGGATTGGCTTGGCTTGGCTTGGCTTGGCTTGGCTTGGCTTGGCTTGGATTCGGTTGGATTGGATTTGGATTGGATTGGATTAAAGTGGATTGTGTTGGATTGTGTTGCGTCATAGCCGCGGCACGTTGCGTCATAGCCGCGGCAGACGCGCTGGGGCCGGCGCATGTGCAGTACTCTCTCTTCCGCGGTTTCCTCTCCTTCGGGCGCGCTGCGCATATAACCGGTGTGCCGTTCTCCGGCGAAGCAACATCCACGCTTTGCTCAAACACCTAGAGTCCACGCCGCTTTACAAGTACGCCAACGTCGTCATCGACTGGGACCAGCTTACGCAGTCCCCTCAACGTTATGCGCGCTATAAAACGCGTTTCCTTCGCCGCTCCGCCTATGCGTCGCATCTATACAGGGGTTCCCGCGAGGGGAGGTGGGAGTTTTATCTTTTTTCGTACCCACCGGACGCCAAGTTTTAAGTGCAGAGCACTTTAGGGCTGGCCTTTTCGTCGCAGCTCGCTCGCTGGACCCAAGTAGAGCCACGCGCGTTCCGTCGTGGCGGCTGTCGTCGTTTGCGTAACCCAGAGACTTCGAAAGCCAAGCGCTATACATATATAGCCATATGCGTTCAAAATTCGGGAACCGCTGACGCAAGTCATACATATCCTCGTTGTTTAGCGAAAACAAATCACGCCATATCCACGGAATGAATGATGATAAGTGGGGCGAAGCTCGAGAGGGGGAGATCATCGGTAACCGTAACTCTCCCGTGAAAGTTCGCCCATTACATCATTAAGAAAGACGTAAGACTGTGTGCGTACATTCTACAAATCAACTTTTATTTTCGGAGTCAATGCTCCCAGGCCCAGACCTGGTGAAAGACCCCGCGCCATCGAGGACTACCCCGCACCTCAACCACAATTTGTCACGTAGGATGGGACACAACGGTAAAGAAAGAACTTTTATTTAGGGCTAACTTGTGCCCGAACAAGACGAGAGGAAACGAGCAAAGGTCATTGCGTCTCGTTCGATCTCCGAGAACGACTGCCTGCGTTCGTGGCGTGATCTCTTGCGTGATCTCCCCCTCGCAGTGCACGTGCGCTCGCGCCTCGGTTGGCGAACACAGACAAGCTCGCGCTCCCGGTGCCGAGTTTGCGCTGCCGGTTGCAGCCGGTTCTTGCGCGTGCAACGCGGCCCACTTTGCGACATCTCGGAAAGCATGCGGCGGTCACGTACCACGAGACACAAGGGATGGACAGACCCATGGCTTCAGGAGCTTCGCGCCTAAAAAAACTTTAGGTACATTTGAGGCAAAATATACGTAATTAACCGGCAGCGCCCGCGTTCATTTAGTTAGGAACACTCGTTGTGTTTGTTTTACGGTGGTAAGCGAAAAAATGTGGCAGTGCAACTCCCGTACGTGCGGGAGGAAAACCGAGCATAAAAAGAACAGAACTCCCACTGACGCAGTTTCAGGCAGGGGGTGCGCGCGCACTGGGAAGGCGGGAAATTTGAATTGAATTCGGTGGTAGCAGTGAGCAGATAACGGCGCTACAGGCCATTATGGCGAACCACTGCTCTGCACTTCCGACACGTTTCAAGTTCAGTGGAACGGATTTGATTTTTTTTTTTTTTGCGTGACGGAGTATATAGTGTTGTGGCATTAAAAATCCCTGGAATTTTATGCATAAAAAATCTGGCATTAAGATTCCTGGAAAATAGTTTTTTCAGCGACAGATGGGCGAATTGATAGAGAGAAATGACGGGAATAACCACCCCTCTTTTTCCCCCCAAAAAAAACACAGGACGAATCCGTACTATCAACGAAGTTTTAAAGAAACAGGAACACAAAAAACCTTGAAACTGCGCACCTTTTAGGCGCATAAAAAACCCACAACAGTCACAAAGATACTGGGAATCACACATACGCCACACCGACTAACCATCCGCGCGGGTACTGGCATAACTAGCAAACAAAACCTATCTTGTAGGGGCAACGTCCCTTAGGGGCTCGTGCAGCTGGAGTCTAATGTCGTCGTCATAACTGTCGTCTCATGCAGTCACGGTAGTAAAACACCGAGGTACTCGTTTGCGCATCGGGCTAGAACGTAAAGCGTACTAACAAATTACGCCATGTTCCCGTTGGGGGAACCCTGAGGAGGATACGAAGCAGCAGGGCCGGATTAAGGGGAGGGCTATGGGGGCTGCAGCCCCGGGCCCCCAGCTGTTAGGGGCCCCGCTCGATCAGATAAGAAAAAAATATATCTTGAGTGTGGTGGCTGCCCGCATTGGAAGTTGAAAGTAGAAGCTTCAACCTCACCTTTACACTGAATCAGACTAACTCGTGACAGGTGGGGAGGAGTGGGGGGCCCCTCACGTTATGGTTGACAACCTTCGAGTCTACTGCAATTTATGTAGTTATTCCTACTATCTTCCTTGTTTTCCTGAGGTTTATGAGAACACGTTTTGGACCAAACATCGTGGGTACACAGCTGGCCGGGTCTAAGAAGCCACGTAAAAAAGGCCCCGAGCTCGGCTCCAGTTTTTTTCGGCACAGGTCGTTTCGGTAGTCTTTTCAGTACACGGACATCAAAGTACGCGGACGTTTCGGCGGGCGCACGTTTCGGTATAAAAAAGGGTCACGCATGCTAGTAATGAAATAATGACTGAAGAACATTGTAAATTGTTTAAGCCTGAGGGACGTTATATGTAATTATTGACAACTTATGCCCTACCCTACGGGCTCATACATAGTTTCTGCCAACTACAGACCCTTAGACCAAACAGAACGCTCAATAAAGTGATTCTCTCTCCGCAACCAGCCACGGCGGAAGAGGCGGCCCTTGCGTTAGCACTCTCAATGAGGCCGACCCCATCAATCATAATCTCTGATTCTAAAACGGCCGTTCAAAATTTCGCTAGCGGCCTAATATCAACGCTGGCCTTCAAAATTCTGTAGCAAAATCCACCCAGTTCCCCAGTAGAGATTATCTCGACTCCGGCACACGCTGGTCTCGAGGGAAATAAGGCTGCCCACAATACCGCTCGAGGGCTTACGATCCCAGCCGGGGCCAGTCACGTTCCCTACCACGGGGCTCGATCTGCCAAGGACCGACTAGTCACGTACAATGAAATTACTACCCATTACCGCCTCTCCCGCCGTAGATACCCTCCCGCCCATGTTCAACTCGACCTTTCCCAAGAACACGCGTGGCGTCTTCTGCAGACGAACACTTTTCCTAATCCCGCAAAACTGAACCTCATCTACGCCTCTATATACCCCTCCCTAGAATGCCCTGCATGCCGTGCCCTCGCCACCCTTCCTCACATCCTGTGGGGAGGTCCTAAAGACCAGTTTCCTTCAATTACTTGTGAAGAGAAGTGGGAGAAGGTGCTGGGGAGCTCAGACCAACAGGTGCAAACCGCTGTGGTCAACAGAGCTACCGAAGTCGCCACTCGCCTCAAGCTGGGGGCCACTACAGACCCTTAGACCCATGGAGCTTAGACCAAACAGAACGCTCAATAAAGTGATTCTCTCTCTCTCTCTCTCTGCCTCAAATTTCAATATATAGCACTTGACAAGGAAGTTCATTGCGATGAGGACCCGTTCAATAACCTAAGCTTTATTGATATCGACTCGATATTCTTCGCGGAATGGTCAGCGTATATCATCACCATCATCATTATCACCAGCCTATCTACGCCCACTAAAGGGCAAAGGCCTGTCCCATTATTCTCAGATTACCGTGGTCCTGTACTAACTGCGACCAATTTATCCTCGCAGAGGGATGCAGCGGTGGCGTAGAGGTAGAGCATCCGCCTCGCGTGAAGGAGGACCGTGGCTCGAAACCCAGTGCCAGACAATTCCCACCGGATTAAAAAAAAATTACGCCCACCTCCCCTCGCGGGAACCCTGGTGTGATGCGACGCTGAGGGGGGTTCAAGCGCAAGCGGAGAGCAACCGTCGACCGAAAGGCCGCCGGAGAACGGCGCACCGTTTATATGCGCAGCGCGCCCGAAAGAGAGGAGATCGCGAAAAAAGAGAGCACTGCACATGCGCAGCATGTGCAGTGCTCTGCACATGCACAGAGAGTGTTCGCTCTAACCTGGGAACGCGCCGGCGCCAGTGCGTCTGCCGCGGCTATGACGCAACATAATCTAACACAATCCACCTTAATCCAATCCAACCCAAGCGAAGCCAAGCCGAGCCAGTCGAATCCAATCCAATGCCTCTCGCGAGAGAGTGTTCGCTATCGGAGAGGAGAGGGGTTGAGCGGAGGAGAGTGCGGACGCCGACTACGACGACGGACGCACGCAGGAAGGACAGGGCCGCCGAAAAGAGATGCCCTCAGCGTCGCAGCTAAAATCCGCGCATTGCTGCAATTGCAGAATGGGGCTTGGGGTGCGGCCTGACCCCGGCGACCATTGCCGGCAACGCACTCCCCCAGCACAGCAGGTCCTTCCACCCTAGTGTAATAATGGCCACAACCTCCCATGAATACGCCAATTAACTAAGCGTATATATGGTTATTTAAATGTTCAAAGGTTCTGTAGGCCACTCGCGGGGTCGGTCGGCTTCAGCCCGCCCCTCTGTGCTGTAGCCTCTGCAGGCTGTCTGAGTGACAAGCGTTGCTGAAGTAGTCCGTGCGACTGCATTCGCAGCGTAATTCTGTAGGCGCTGCTCCATGTGGACAGAGAGGCTGCCGGGCCAGCCCGACCCCAGCGGCTCCGTTCGATCTCGGGAATGAGCAGGTTTAGGCGATGTGAAGAGCTCAGGCGTGGACGCCAAACAAAGCAACAAGACCGTATGTTTCCTTTCCGTATGACGAAAGCTGCAGGTCCACTTAAAAACGCATTCTGCGTGCGGCCCCTTCGATGCCGCCTTGAAAACGGACCTCCGGCGCGACTCGGGGACGGTAAGCTGTTTGTACCCGTGGGCGCTTTTCGCTTTGGAATGACTAGAATGAGCCGGCGGACGGCGCGGACAAATGGGCGGCTCGCAGATCTGGTCCCGCTTGGGCGCAGCGGCAGGAGGAGAGGAACCGGCGAAGGAGCGTGCGGGAAAACAGTGGACGCGACAGACGTGTTGAGGACTCGAAAATGAGAGGTCCACCCATACTCGCCTCTGTCGTAGAACCCGAATCTAGACGAGAAGCCTTAGCGTGTTTCCACTGCCAGTTACGACCGAACACGGACCCGACTGATCGACAACAAACTACTGACTGCTGGAGCTGTTGCGCGGCACCGACGGGAGCAGCAGCGCGGGGCTGAGCAGATACATTCTATCCCTATTAAACTGTTGTCTGATGCCATCTCTCGCCATACCTGTTGCTCTCCAACACAAAGCGGACCCGTTATGCGTAACGGCGTGCCGACTAGCAAGACCATCACAGCTGCGCAAGAGGAGTTCATCGCCGCTGAAAGCTCGATGGCCATGCGCAAACCCACGGACGAAGCGGACCGCTCCCCAGGCCAAAAAGCGACATTTTTCTGCTTATCGTCTTTGGGCTAATCGTGATGCGATAGGCAGGTTGCGGCTCAGCGACATGTTTGAGCATCCCCTGCTCGCCCCATCAAAGGCGGCGCGTGTTATAACCACCGCGTGCTTTCTCGTCTGCGCGGGTAACCTACAGAATTTTGGCCCGTAAGCCGTGGCGGCTAACTGCAATAAAATAAAAGCCTACAAGCTTAATAAAATATGCATCTTGTAAGAAAATACTCCTCTGTACCATGTCGTGTGCAGACCGACACGGCGCTTCGAATAATTGTGAATCTGTCATGGACCGGCAATCAAACCATACTAACTTTTACGCCTGATAAAATCCGTTACATAATACTAGACATCAAGCCAAGAATTTAGATTCCGGAAAGCGTAAAATTATGTGTAATTTATCACTGATCACAGAACATAACATGGGCTTCAAAAAGTTTCGCATATTAAAGCGGAATCATTATCATCATCATAATAATATTCATCATTAGCGCCCCAAGGATGCGGTAGCCTCGCGCCCCAAAGTTGCCTAAACCGGCACTGCGAAGCAGGAGTGGGGGTTGGTTTGTGTGTAAGTATAGTTGAAGCAAGTAGTGTGAGTAGAGTTGGTGTGCGGTGTTAGATTAAGGAGTAAGGAGCAAGTTCGGGATCGGCCGCTCGGCGTTTACGTTGTTCAATGGCCTCACGTTCTCGAAGTTCGGGATCGGCAGCTCGGCGTTTACGTTGTCGTTCCACCTCGCATGCCTTCGTTGTATCCGTAGCCTCTCGACGCCGTTTGCGGCGCATCTCGGCTTCACGTGCGCGGAGTTTGAGATTCGCTGCTCGCCGCTGCCGTTTCGCGACAGCGGCTCGGGCGTTCCTCGGCGCAGCCTTGTCTCCTTCAGCGGTGCTAACGTTGACGTTAATGTTGGGGATGCTGCTGTTGGTTGTACTTGCATCAGCACTAACGTTGACGGGGATGTTGGAACTGGCGTTGACATCGGCACTTATCCTAGCAGCAGCGGAGCAGAACCGGCGAAGACGGGGGTTGGAGCAGACTGAACGGTGCGCAGTGCGTGTGCACACCTGGTTTATACGGCTGGTAGGAGGAGATTGGAGAAGAGACGCGCATGCGCAGTGGAGCAGCGCGGAGCCCGTGTGCACACCTGGTTTATACAGCTGCTAGGAGGAGAGGCAAGCGTGCTCGTATCGTGGCAGCCCAGGAAGACACCGCCACACTGTCGCGCCAGGAGCCATTAAAGGGTAAGACAGACAGACAGAGAGACAGACAAATGTTTTTATTTGGGATGCCTCGAGGGCGCAGGCTTAAGGGAGGGGGTTAATAATGTCCGGTCATGGCTGCCCCGCAAATGAAGTGCCACAACGCAGCCAACGTAGCTTGGTGTCGATCACCTGGCCTGATCCAGTTCTCATAGGAGAGGACCCAGCGGGACGATATTTGGCGCGAAGCCGATCGAATGCTCCGCAGTCCCAGACGAGATGGCGGATTGTGGGGGTCACGTCTGTGTTGCAGGCGAAGCAACGGACTGGTCTAGGAAACCCAGCAGCGGAACCACTGTTAGAGAGGTTTCCATCGTGTGATGTAGGTTGGGGAGCGCAATTCTGCCATCGAGAAACCACGTCGTCTGTATATGCGTACCCCGACCGCGCCCGGTTGAGGAACACCTGAGCACCTCGGGGTAGACCAGGGGGTGTGGGGTTGTAAAATCCAGGATAAAAATAAAACAAATTTACCACACTGCACAAAATCAGCATGTATACAATAAGTATAAAATGTTCGTGGGCACTACATGCATTATGATTTTCCTTACGCGCCGAAAAATTGACTTTACCCGTAACACATAGCATTATGAGCAATGAAAGCGTCAACAGCAGACTACTTCGAAACAAGAGAAAAGAACTAGGCACTGCATCTTGACGCAGAAACCCGGGCCGCAGGAATGCCAACTCACGAAAGTGCAGCGAGCACACCGCAGCTGTCCCGGCGTCTTATCAAGTAGACAAGGGTTTCTACAGACTCAGCAGGGTTTCTACTCAGCATTCACACCTGCAATTTTCTGGTTGCATTATTAGGCAAGTGTCGCAACAGATAAGTAAAAAGAGGAAAAAATGGATCAATGCAAACGAAAGCGACGGCAGTATGTAAAAGCACATAGCAGGAAAAATCTGGCAGCAGCGCAGCACGGAGCAACACAACACAGTACTGCGATGGAAATAATGCTTGCGCATACAAGTGCGGGAAGCAACGAGCACTACAAGCGTTGTAATGCAATAGAGAAGACACTGAGATAGACAATTAAAGCGACTCGTTTAAATTCGATTGGTACTACGCTGAGAAATCCTAGAGTAATTGACACCACTTGCTCCGAGCCAGCCTGAGGTGAAATCAAGAGATAACTGTTACATAACAAAGCCTTAGACCCATTTTTTTTCGAAGCACCACCACTTACCCCACACAACCCCCGTGCACGTATTAAGAGTACTATAGTTTCGCGTTACCTGGAAATGAGAGGAAAATGGTGCAGTAAAACGCCGGGCGTACAGGAGTTGCTGTTAACCTTGTACAGCACATCGTTTCCGTAGGTACCGAGCAAAGCGCTCCGCTCCAACCGTTGGCAGCATCGTCCCGTAGTTCACCCTGCCCGCCGGGCACGGTACTAAACGTGTCCACCGACGATACAACGCACCTCGCAACTCCACGCACAGCAAAAATTAAGTGCACACCAAATTAACAAGAAAAAACGGATGCAAATGCGCACCACCAAAACACGCGAGGGGCGTTTCCTAGCAGACGAACTTTAGGAGCGCCTTTCCGAACACTGCAAGGACTGCATCACAGAGCAATGACATGTGCCATTCTTCAGAGGGCGCTACAAAAAAGGTTTGTGTGATTGAACGGCATGTTCATAAATTATTTACACATTGTGCCTTAATAAATGTGGTTCAGAAATAAATATTGTTCGTAAAATATAAATGTTGTTTTATTGTTGAACAAAACTTGGTTTTTTGTTACTGGTGTTTGTTCCCTCCTCGCCTAGCCGCGCTTCAATCACCACTCCCATAAGCCCCCATGCTGATGTCGCTGGCAATAGGTTCTGAACCGCTTTTTGCCCGAAGCTTCGTTACCATTTATATTTACCTTGCCAACGGGCGTTCAGCAAGGCGAGCATGCGCAGTGGGGGTGTGGACGGCGCTACAACAACAAGGGAGGGACATATACACGACCATTAGATGCTTCGCATCTAAACAAGTAATGCTGTTCCACTCAATGTGAAAGCTGCCGGAAGTGCAGAGCAGTGATTCGCCATAATAGTGCTGTTTAAACGGTTTAAATGGTCATGACCATTCAATAAACCGCGTGGCTTTCGAAGCCTCAGCGTGACTCCCTAACGATGGTATACACCAGCTTTACTGTGGTCCAGCTTTACTGTGTGGTACAGCTTTATCTCGGTGCGCCGCCTGATTCCGGCAGTCCCTTGACATCGAATGTGAGCGAGCTACGACGACAAGGCGAGCCCATCAAGTTTTCTGCACTTAAAACACCGGGACACTTGTTTACGCCTTGCACTAAACAGCTTCGTACTTAAAGGCCAACTGAAACGAAGTTTTTGGCTCCCTAAATGCACTATTTTCTGGTAGTATCACCTTAACATTTGCTACTGCAAATCTGGAGCCCAAAATATGCGTCGCTGTATCGTTACTGAAGTTTAAAAACGCTCTTTTCAAACCAAAACTGAAAAAAAAGGGCGGCTATTACGAACGACCGGAAGTGACGTTAAACTCAGGAATTCAATCGAATGGGCGCAGCCAGCGGGTTCTCCCACGGATGCCTGTGAGAAGACTGGGTGCATTCCATGCGATTGGGGTTGTCCGTTGCTTAAAACATTTAAAACATGCGCGAAAAGGGGCTGGGAAGTTCGTGCAACTATTATTGCTTCGCTGTGAGCTGCATAGACATGCCCATAGTCGTCTGGTAGAATGTAAACACAGGTATTCCGAGGCGTCGTGGCAAAGCTGGGAGCCAGGAAATAGGTACACAAAAGGCAGTTTGAGTGCCAGATGAATGCAGGCACAACCAATATGCCCTGTGCTGACCGAACTGCCCCGAGTTTGTGAGAAAAAAAAAGCTACCGTGGCAGGAAAGCGTCGAAACATGCCGACTAGCGTGTAAGGATTCAATTTTAGCGCATGTTTTTTCGAAGTCCAAGCCCAGAATTTTAATATTTTTGTTTATAACAAACTTTTCAGATTCGCCATTATCAACGGAGTGGAGATGCTACCATATTCTTGCGTGGCTGGAGCCTTTTGCGTCATTTAGAACGTGCCATTTTTTTTCTTTTGCTGACCGCTTTTTCGCTCACTATCGTAACAACCAACCCAACGAGCGTTCATACCTTAATGAACGCGGGCGTTGTAGGCGTTGCAGGTTAATTTAGTATATTTCGTCTAAATGTACCTGCACGTTTCTTTGCACTAAGCAACGGAATTCGGTAAGCAACCCCCCCGGCATGGCAATCAGTATATGAAATGTGCAAAGGGGATAGTTTTCCGAATTCAATTCAAATGTGGTAGATGTTACATTGGCCAGACGGGTAGGTGCGTCAAAATTTGTCGGCGTGGACATTCCTTTCCTTTGTAAGGGACGCCATGTCATGTAGCGATCTACTGCAGCGATCTACATCTTTACTCATTTCGACGGCGAGAATGTTTTAGAAGTGCTAGGTACACATAAAACGCTTCGTATACGTAAGGAACGCGTGACGCCACCAAGTTGAGACACAAAAACCAGTCGAACACACCGATTTCATGTTAAAAAATCAACTTTGCCTTTGTGCCACATTCACAAACACGACCTCAATATTACGTTTGCCGCAAAAGAGCGTGCGGCATACGCTGTGAAATTAGCAGACATACGTTGTGAAATAAAAATCAGTCGTTCCGAACACGCGTGAACATTTTGTAAAAATAGAACACCCGTAATCGACACAAAATTTCCGGCGTCTATTGGGAATAACTGCGCCGAACATCATTTAACCATTGAGGTAAGCTTTTTTAAGGCGATAAATTGAATGCGAGAATGAGGACCTCCGTATCGGACTGCGCTGGGTGCCCACACGCCAGAATTGCCACCACGACCCGCGTACATTCTATGACCCTGCAGGAAAACCAATGTAAAACTGTTCGCGAGCGCGATATTTACGTATAGAGAGATACTTTTAATGCTATCAGCCACAGAGTTCGCAAGTCGGCGTCTGGTGCTTCGCTAGGTTGCCTACTGGACAGAAGCCTGGCCGCTCTTTGCGAGACGCTTTTTCAGCGACTTGGACCTGGGAGTTGTGATGCGGCTTGGGCGGGCGCTCTTTTTGCCGACACACCGCAACGAAGATTTGCTCCGGACGGGGATACTCGCTTTCGAGGCTTTCTTGGACGCACCACCGTCGGTCTTGTCGTTCCCTTCGATTTTAGATGGCCTTGCTGACGGTGGTTTGGATGGCTTTGGTCGATTTAAATGATTCCTGTATTCTTCATTAAAACTCCTTGTTGATAATTCTGGGGAATCCGGCTTCAGGCCTTTGAACTCCTGTAAAAAGAAGAGACTAGGTTAGAGGCATTTGTCTTGATTATTACGCAGTCGTCAGAAGTGTTAGCGACAATAAAGGAGGTGGTCTCAGCCTATGCACATAGCGGAAGCTTACGATAGCCACTGACGCATCTTCGCCGGACGATAATCGGTGCTCCCGCGGCTGGCTAGTTTTTGTGCAGCCGGTTGCAACGGCGGAAGCCCACAACCTTGCCGATTACAAACGGTGCTAAGAAAGATGCAGCTCCGCGCATTGACTGTGGCTTAGTTTTTCGCGGTTGTTACCACTATTGCGTAATGTTCAGTTTTTTAGTGGTTATCAAGTTTGTGGTTCACATGCATTCTTTATCTCCGTCTATATATTTTCGATTGATAAGATGTCCAGAAACAAACAACCCACCAGAGAAACAATGGCTTACATAATTTTCTATGGCGCTCGCATGACTAAACACTTCAAAACATGTAGCAGCAGATTAATTGCAGTGAAATAGAAACGACCAGAACCCTCAAGCAGGTTCTTCTTAAATGCTACTCAATTCATGGCATTGACCTGACTGGGTGAGTGTGACGGCCATCCCACTCCCCTTTGCTGTTTCTCTCCTGCACAAACTAGGCCACTAAAGCCCCCTTAGCCTCAAATGAAATTTCATTTATTAAGTCGAAGCTCTCTATGTCTTGCCGATTTCGTACGTCGCGTTGTAATTTCGTACGTCGCGTTGCCGATTTCGTACGTCGCGCACACGCTCAAAGAGCCGTCAAGCGATGGACACAGTTTTGAGGGGCTGGACGATAAGCAGGACCTTTCGTTTTCTTATGGGCGCAAGCCAGGCACTGACTGGCACATCTACCGCAACCGATTCGCTTTGAGCACTGCCGCTATTAGCTTGAGCTACCACCGAAACGTATTTTCTCTTCGGTCCTTGGGTAATGGTAGCCGCTACTGTTCTTACGCTATCGTCCGACGTTCAAGTCCAAGCGCAACCTTTTCTTGCAAATCTGGAGATTTTTATGTTTAAATGGTTATGTTAGATTAGTTCATCCATTGTTTAGATAAACGAAGGCGTTTGGTACATTTTCGGTCGGCTTAGGTGAAGGGCACCACCTCTTATTATGCTTAAGAAACGTCCGGCACCGCACCAGAATGGCTCAGCTTGTTCCTAGATAGCAACGGGAAGTATCACCAGAACCGGTATAGACAAGAATTTCCACTGTGCACTGGGCGCCGCCAATTTTTAATGACTGGTGCGGCATATAGCGGGCATTTTTTGGGGACTGCGTTGCGAGCAGACGACGCCGCAGTCATGCGCTGTTGTCCGTGCCGTGCGAGGATATCAGACGTCCAAGCTGCATCAGAAATCGGTAAGTGTCATTTATTCGATATGTCAGCAGCGCGAAGCTTAAAAGTGCTTTAACGAGAACGTTCAAGGCGTCCGAGAGATGTCAGGATTGCCCATAAACTACGTTCTCAACCCGCTAAGCCGGCGTGCCACCCTACGCACGCTTCGTCCTCCCAAGGGTTCCCTGTGAGGCTATATTTCGCCTCGCCAGCAGGACGCCCTACTTTTTATCACCAATTGATGTGTGTTTTCTTAATTGTGGGCAGGTTACGTCATTGCTTTTACTTTCTATGTAAATAATCTGCTCGTCCGGGCGTCCCTACGCCGTTGTTGGCTGCAACAACAATCAGCGTAAGCGAAAACGTCTCATACAAGAAACGTGCGAAGTGCACAGTATATTCGCTGCACAAATTTCCTGCGCTCTTTGAGTGGCGCCGCGAATCTGCCTTCACGCTGAATCGGAAAGATGTCGAACCTATCAAGTTTGCGAGGGCAAGTTGCTGTTGGCGGTTCCCACCCGCCGCTGAACCGCAAAAGGTCTTTTGAGCAAGCAAACGGCCGTCAAAACTTGATGTACCCAAAACGTTGCTCCTGTGTTTGTAGCAGGAAATGGTGGCATGCGGCGGCAGATATGTCTCCTGCTAATACCTGCTACGCACGCTCAGAATTCAGTGGCTTGGTACGTTCAGCGCATGCCTCTGATCGCGCGGTAGGGCAAATTTATAACCATGGCATCCTACTGCTGGTGCGCGAACATGAGTCGGTTCTTAGACCAGGCCATGATATATTCGATTTGCCTGTGCAGGTAGACGTTACATGCTCATGAAAGAAAAATATGTTTTAACAATATCTGCCGCCCCATAACATGCTTATAAATTTGTCCTACAGCGCGATCAGTGGCATTCGCTGGATGTACTAAAACCACTGACTTTGAGCATGCGTAGCAGGCATTCGCAGGAGACATATTTGCCGCCGCATAACACTAATTCCTGCTACAAACACAGGAGCACCGTACTGGGTACACCAAGATTTCCCGGCGGTTTTCTTGCTCAAAAGAACGTTTGCGTTTCAGCCGCCGGTGAGAACCACCAACAGCAATTTACTTACCGACACGACCCGGCGTGCTCCGCCATCACGACGCTAGTATTTCACTATCGGCTCGCTTTTTTTCGCGTACCCGTGCTGGAGCATATATGTGTCGGGTTGATTTTTGTTGGCTACTTGTGAATAAAATTAACAGAGAATGCCTCCAGAGCACAGAAATGTGTGATAAGGGTTGAGCATGAAGGTGAATAAACAGCGCTTCCAAAATGAGCGTACGACCGTATTTGACCTCGCAAATTTTCGAGATTCGAAATCTTTCCGATACAGCGTGACGACTCATTCGCGGCGGCGCTCAAGGGACGCAGGAAATTTGTGCAGCGAATAGACTCCACACATGCAGACAGTTCTTTTGTCGTGGTGCACTTCGAACGTTTCTTGTATGAGCACTTTGCACTTACGCTGATTGTCGTTGCAGCCAACAACGGGGGACGACAGGACGAGTAGATTCTTTACATAGTAAGTAAAGGCAATGACGGCAACCTGCTCACAATTAAGAAAACAAACATCAATTGGTGATAAAAAGTCGGGCGTCCTACTGTCGAGGTGAAACGTTGCCTCACAGGGAACCCTTGTGAGGACAAAGCGTGTGTAGGATGGCACGCCGCCTTAGCGGGTTGAGAACAGAATTTATGGGCAAACCTGACAGCTCTCGGAGGCTTTTTACGTTCTCCCTAAAGCACTGTTAAACTTCGCGCTGGTGACATACTGAATAAATGACACTTACCGATTTTTGATTCCGCTGGGACGTCTGATATCCACGCACCGCACGGAACAACAGCATGCCCACCAGATGGCGCACCGGTTGCTGCAAAATAGCGGACTAGGCAAAATTCTGGCATATGGAACCAATAGCACAAGGTCCATCATTTGAGCCGAGACGCTGGCAATCGCAACACTCTACCCATGAGGCACATGACCTAACGTAACTGAACAACGTGCTTTTAGGTCTGATTATTAGGTGCATCACTTTTTTGAAGTCCCATGGCGCACTCGCGTTAATACAGTGTTCGTTCAGGAGTGAATCCTGGACATTTAGTCGATAATAGCTTTCAAGGTAAAATGTTACCGTGAAAACAGCTGGTGGTGGCTCCGTAATCATGTCGTGGAGCAGTGAGCGGTTGTACTCTATTACGAATACTCCCAGAGAGAGTTCACATGATGCCCCGTCTCGGGATTCGTACATCTACACACCAAATCGTTTCAGAAGTCTTTGGGGGTGTCATGAACCACCTCCGGGCTTTATTGCTCGGTAGTCCTGAATTATTTATCTCCCCGCTTCCGCCGGTGTTAATGAAGGCTCCTTTTCAGTGATTTGGGGCTTGTCTAGTCCGAAGGTATAGAAATTTTCTCACAATTGCGGTACTTTATTGCAAATTCTGAGTGCATCATAACGAGTCGCAGTCCTGTCGGTGACGGCGCATGTGTACAGCGTCTCAGGAAGGGATCGAGTAGTCAGCGAATGCACAACAGCCCGCACTACTCCCGTGTGAACCCCAGCACGATTCCGCCATCGCGCATGTCTCGCGCGGCCTCGGCATTCCGCCCTCCCCTTCACACGTCCCCCACAATTCCCTTCTTCGCTTTCCTGTTCACTCGGACTCGTCTGTCTTCGGTGTGCTTTTCGTTCGCTCGGTTACAACGAGACCGAGGAGGACGGACGACGTCAAACCATAGGAGCAGCCGCTTGAAAGCTGCGCTCTAAAATGACCCATCATTCCTTCTTTGCAATTGTGAAAGCCAGCACGTCTCGGGCGGCCTCGGCACACCCCCCCACCCCCCTGCTTCACACTTTCGCTATAATATCCTTCTCCGGTTTCCTCTTCGCTGTTAAGCGGGTGCTTAAGAACTGCGCTATAAAATGACCCAACATTCCTACCTTGCGAAAGTAAATTTCCAGGGAAGTTGTGGCAAAGAAAGTTTTACCAGCTGACATTGGATGCAGTAATTTAAGTTTGGAGTTTCGGGCGCTGTATTTTGCTTTATTGCCAACACCAAATCTAAACACGATCTATACTTATACCGGATGGTGTCTTGGTTAGAACCATTGTAGCATGAGAGTTGGATGTTATCGAAAACAAAATCCAGGGAGAAGTCCTTTTTGCTAAGTTTCGTGATGCTAACATTAAAGTCACCGATGATATTGATCGGTATTTCTAGTTGTATCATGCATGCAAAATGACTACAGATCAGCGTTTCCATGTCTTATCCGGGCATTTCAGGGATGCTGTAGACCGTGCACAATAGTATTCCATCACTGGTGTTTGCGCCACAGACAGACATAATGGACTGAATTCGAAACATCAACGGTTATATGCGCAAAGTGCTACATTGATCGTCTTATTAGAAACTCGGGACTCGACTAGAGGAAAAAATCCGGAGGAAAGCATTAGAAAATACACATCTTCTCGCATGTGCAGCTGTGAAAATATGTACCAGCGTGATTTTTGTCACTCAGACGAGTTAAAAAAAATTAAACCTAGTACCGCAGTGTATGCAGCATGAAGCTGCTAAAACAGCGGAGCTGTGATCGTCTTGTGTCAGCTCGAACATCAACGGGCGCCCAACCGAGAACATCAGCGCCTTCAACTCGAAAATTCAAAGTTCACGAACAGAAATTCGCAGACAAACGTCAGCGGGGGCTGGTTCTCTTCCTTCTCCCTATCCGGGGGATACGGAGAGAAAATCGCCCCTGCGGAGCCGTTGCACACTCTATCGGTGGGTCTGGGAACCGGTTTCTGCGAAGCCGGCGCCAGGTCTTGGAACCTGCTCCTACCCCGGCGTGAAGCACAACGTACAAGGGACACGAAAAGGCAAGCCCCGCTGTAGAAACCCGACGAAAGCGTTGGCTAATACACCTTTCGGTATTACTGCACTATGGGTATGTAACACTGCGTGAGTATTTGAACTTGCACAAAACTTCCCGCACGTAAGTGTTAGCCAATATACCGCGTTTGCCACGGCGCTTGTGAGGCCTATAGTTAGATACCCCTACCATAATTTACAAAGTAATTTAGATTTTCACCACGGCCATTTCCATAAAACCAGTAAGCACGAAGGATGGCCAGTGTGCGTCGCGTGAAGGGCGCGGTTGTTTGCATGTTTTTTATCCGTGTGTTCTAGCATAACGATGGTAGAAGCGAATGGTAATGGGCGAAGGGGATAGCAAAATAAATATGGTTCATCTCTCTTTCATAGGAACCGGTGAAACACGAAAGTGAAATGTGCCTTCACAAGAGCAGTTGAGTGTTTATCGTGCATCCATGTGAACTTGCACATGGCTATTTATCTTACGTCGGTATGGCACGGTTAGACGCATCAACATTAGACACTAGATTACACGTCTTGGAGAATTGCGTAAATTCGATTGAAACACCAGGCGCTCGCAAACCATGCGAAAGAAACCGAACGGCTTGTCAGCGAATTGTTTGGTAAAGTCACGCTCCGCTAGAGTGAAAGGAGCAGGATTTTCAGGTCGGCAGCAGTCTTGTGGGTGTGCTTGGCGAGCAACGTCCTACTTCGGGGTCGCTTCGGCAAAGGTGCGACCACTTCGGTGCTGCTGCGTGGCGTGTACTGCAGGCGCGTGCGTTGCGAGGAGCTCACGTTTGAGAAGGCCAGAGGAAGGTTATGTAGCTTGGACCGTGAATGCCTGAACGCGTTCCGCTTCCTGCTGGCGTGTGTCTCGCCGCACCAAAGAAGTCAGGAGAGCGGCATTCTTCCTTGATGCAACAGTTTTCTAACACGGGGCCACGGTGGAGGAATAAGTTATTCCTCCACCATGCAGGGGCCTATCACACTCGCAGCATAGGCGCTGGATAAACACACACCGCAGCTTACGCTGCTATACTGGCTATATGCTTCCCTATAGAGGCGCCAAATATCGGCGCTCGTTAGCGTCATCACGCACTACATCGCTTCACCCCTCCTGGACGGCAGTACCATGTAAATGGACAATGTTATAGGGGAGCATGTAAGGCGCGTTCGAAGTGCTATTTAGACACGTGTTCATAGCCCAGTTGATTGAGCGTTTCACACCTCCCGTTCCGCCAGAGTAATAGTTGGATCGAATCCCATCGCCGCTGCGTGAATGGAACCTTTTCTGGCGATGTCATTTCCGTGACGGATATGATGTCGGTTGGTTCTTGCTATACCCTTGCATAAAACACTTTCATGCTGATATGCAGTGCTCCTCTCGCTGTTGGTAGACGATACACGGATCCAAGGTCTCTGCCATTTGCGGCTACAGCCGCCGTGGTGGCTCATTGGCTGTGGCGTTGTGCTGCTGAGCACAACGACTCGGGTTCAATTCCTAGTAGCGGCGGCCGCTTCTCTGACGGAGGCAAATAGCTAAAACGCCCGTGTGTTCCAGATTTCGGCACCCGTTCAAGACACCTAGGTGGTCAAAATCATTCCGGAGCCCTACACGACGGCACGCCTTATCGCCTGTGTAGCATTGGCGGGTTAAACCCCACAATCAATCAAATGAATCAATTTGCGACTACTATTTTTCGACGGAACTTCCGGAAAACGCCAGTGACAGCTCAAGACAGGGACTCTGGTCTTGAACTTCCACTCTGTTTCCTGTATTTATTATTTATCACGTAATCATTCTTGGTCTCGGAATCTTGTTAGCAATACCGAATAGGGGAATGAAAGAGAATTTTTATGACGACTACGAACCCCAATGCCCCTTCCTTTCTAGTGCGGCACGGAAATTTCGTATAGGTTTGGTGACTGTATGGAGCTAACGACTTAGAACGACGGTAAGACCCGCGTATCGATTAGCGTGCAGTTTACGAATGAATGCGAACTGTTACCTCTCATATTTACTTTTTCTATTGTGCTTTTATTATTACCCCCCTAGATAAGCACGGAGAAGAATTTTTGAACCAGTCTTGCGCTTTTCCTATCAATGGCTACGAAACTCATAAATTGGATAAAAACTACTGGTTGTTTAGCATTATTGGCAGATCACTTCAGGGAAGCCACAGCTGTGAGTGGTTCATCTAAACAATGAAAAACAGCGTTCGATCACAGCCCTTGCCGCATTTCCTAGCGTCTGTTCCCCACATTTTGTTTGGCCCGAAAGCGCTAGTCAGAGAAGCGAACGCATCTTTCGTTCACATACGTGAACAAATAGAGGAACTGCAGTAACAAAACGATGGTTTCATTTTTAGTGTAAAGTGTAAGTGGTGCATATAGTGGCCCAAAAAACACAGCAGGAACCTATTTCGAGGTTACGTCCGCGCCCAGTAACCTGCTTTCTCAGTAAGATCCTCACTGACGTTAAGGGTCAATTTGTTGAGGCAGTTTCAACAAAACGTGAGCATGGTATTTTGTATGAAGCAAGCGAGCGTCTTCATAAGTGCCGAGGCACAAAAACCGATCAGCGTGTGTTAACGCTTCGTTCTACCCAGTTTGAATGTCACAATACACGTGCGTTGGTTGATTTGTGTGGATACGCAAAAACAAACGAGCGTTTGTTAACGTTTCGCTTTACCCTTTCCTAGTGTTAATGTGAGACAGCCTTTTTCTTCAATAAATTACTGCAGACTTTTCAAATTCTTCAAAAATGCACCTGCAGATAGCTTCAAAGTTAAAGGTGTTTGATATATGAATTCTAACAATGTAAGACTCCTTCTTTACGCTGTACACAGTTTCTTTACGGATGCAGCCACCACACTTTTTGAGCGAGGGCAAAACGGGCTTGCTCTTGAACAGTTTTAGGGATGTTTCCTGATTTGCCCCGAAAAAAAACAGAAATCCCAAGTTGCAAATACCGCGAAATTCAGCTAGATGGAATACAATGTTCTCCATGGCACAGGCCTCTCAACTATGTGGCAACGCCTCACCTCGCCTGCCATGATGTGACGGCGTGGCTGATAGTCTCGTTATATAAATAAATAGGTTGGTTATACAGTAACGTTGGCCTCTCCGTAGTAGCGTGCCCTATTTATTTGTTGAACTCTCCCTATAGCACACATCATACTGTTTTGTGATCGCTCTCTCGTAAAAGGGTAAAGCAGTAACGGAAAGTGAATATTTTAACAAAACTTCAATGCTAAGAAGAGACATATTACTGAAAACTCCCTAAACAATACACCACGTCTATGTCCAGTGCACAAGCTTGCACACTCACTTTGTAGTCGAGAGATAGCGTTCGTAGTGTGTATTTCTTACCCATTGCATTCCGCCCCTTTTTACTCTGTGCAAGATGAACGTACTTCTACTACAGCCCAGATACCAAAACCAAACGCGGTAATTCTCATTTAAAGGGGTTCTGAAATACCTTCCGCCGATGCATGGATGTACATGTACCCAAATAAAGCCATGTAGTTGCAATCTCCTCCCGCAAGAATTTTGTTAAAGCGATGAGTCTTAGCTGAGAAATCGTAAATCAAAAACCGCGCATTATCGTCGCTCCGCGTTTCCTCCTCCTTTCGACTTACTCTCCGCTGTTGACGGCGCGCGAGCCTTGCCTCCCATGATGCTGCACTCCGCAGCCGTGACGTAATTCCGCTATTGCGCTGCTCAGACTGTCGTCTGCTACGGGCAAGCTTTGTTGACACCATGAATCTCGCACTCCGCTCAAGGCTGGAAAAGCGAACTGGCGGCACATGACTTTTTATCGTCGGCGAACTCGCAGCCGCACGGGGAGGGTCGTGCGCTCGTTCCCTTGATGCACCGCGCACTGTTTATTCAAAAAGCGCCGTATCAGATGTGGCCCCGCTGGTGCCGGGTCTTATTTTGCGGCGGTGGTAATTCCTGCAGGCGGCACGTGAAAAAGTCATATTAAACCGATACAGAACCCGTGCACAAAACGCTTCAATCATGTGACCACTTCAGCTTGGGGCGACGCGTGGTGGAGAGCGGCAACGTTGGCAAAACATGCTCCGTCGCGGCTCTGAGCTTTCTAGCGCTGGAGCGAGCGCCATTTCTTTGACAATCTCAAACATCGGTTGCATTGGCAACAAGGTACAAACCACTGCAGAAGTCAGTTACGGTTGCGTGATACCGGTTCAGCTTGGGGCTCCACTTCGCGACATGTGGGCACTGCAGGCGTACCACTCACTCCCATTGGGAAGTGCGAGATGCGTTTGGCATTACAGGAGGCGATGGTGTGTGTTGTGGACGCCTTTGTTTCGCGATGAAATGCGACGTTGTGCTTCTGCGGGTGGATAGTGCTTCCCATGGCCTGGATTATCTTTCTCGTGCGACGTACGACTCAACCTCGCATGGGGTATGTGCTGTGTGCGTGGCTAAAAGCCATCGGCTTGTGCGCCAGAGTTAGGTGACTTGCTGTTAGTCCCAGCAAAACCGCGCGCGAGGTGAGTACCGAATTTACGACGGGCAGGAGGCAACCCATCCTCTGTCAATCGTGGTTCAGACTTTCAACGCATGTTGTGACGTTGTGTTCGTTAGAAACGCACCTCTGGATTGTTTCGAAGTTGAATAAAATGTATGCGTCAAACCCGGGCATTCGGCTCAGGGCGTTCTCTGCGATTGCACGAAAGAAGTGCAACGGTGCTTCAGCGCTTTCTTTATGGAACGTACTCAGGTAAGAGAATATCCATGTCGTGTTATCGCCGTGTTGCATTCAATACAAACGGTTAAGCGTTTGTTTTACACTTGTTTCGTTTGTCGTAAAATGCCCAAGCACTCCGGCACTCCGCTGGCAGATCAGCCGGCGAGCCGACGCTGAGCAGACGACTCATCTCTTTGCCGGAAGTGCGTGAAAAAGCCGCCCAATAGCAGGATGTCTAGCTCATGACGAACATCTGGGAATCGATGATGTAGACATGTGATGATGGCGGCGTCCAAAAACATGAAGGAAAGGGTGAGAAAAAAACGACAAACTTTGCAGCAAAAGTGTGAGCTTCCCGCTGCGCGTAAAAGAGTAATACTTGGCACAGAGGACGTTGACGACCCGATCTAACGGTTGCGCTAGTTCATTTAGTGTGCTAAATATGCCTTTCAGGGCCCCTTTAGAAACAACGGCCTCGGTGACACGCTAAATTACACTCGATGTACAACATTTCCACGCTCCTTGTCGAAAGCTGCTGCCGCTGTGCATTCCTGGAGTTATAAATTGGTGCGGTCTCTTCGTGCATAGAACTTCCCCCTAAAAATGACCCGCGGGACAGGACAGCGAATTTAATAAGCGCTTTCGTTCTTTCTCACTCCGCGACATTACGTCCTACGAACGGCCAGGCGACCCCCGCCTTTAATGCAGGTTTTTATAACTTTAAGCAAAGCATCTCACCATATTGGCTTCTTCGGGTAGGCAGACGGGTGTACGCACGTCGGCTCCTGTGCCTGCTTCCCGCCCATCGGCCAGTGCTGGTCCTTCCGGCTCCTGGTCTATCATTGGCCCGGAAATAGGCTTCATACCGCTCTTCACCAGAAACCTGCCGGTGTTGTCCTGGCCGATGACCACGAAGCACCGCCAACAGTCTCTGATGGCTCCTCGTGCGAACAGCTCTCGGAATATGAAAGAGACTAGAAGTGTGACGCTCAAGCTGGCCAGCATGGACAGGGTATGGTGCATGGGCAGGGTCAGCAGGCCGTCGAACTTTACGGACGGCTCACCGCTCAGCAGTCGCACGACAATACCCGTCAGGAAACCTGCAATGGTGACCAACATTTGCAGCAACCAGGACAGCTTGGGTCCAAGTGCGTTATTCAAGGAGCCATGAAGAGAAAACAAAAGTTTGTTTTATTCGAAAGATTTGGTGTTTCATAGTACCCCAAGCGCTTTCCCGGAAGGAAATGATGCTGTATTTACTGAGAAATAAGGCAATTTAAGCCGAAATTTTAAATCTCCCGCTAAAATTGCACATTTCGTCACGTGAACAATGGCGTCATACGAGCCGGTCCATGAAACAGATACTTAATTTGTCGACTCCATATAGCACCCACAGGCGGGAGTCGACCGAGACGGCGGCGATTTTAAAAATACTAGTAAAACCTAGTGCACCCGCAGCCCTAGTCATGGAATCGCCTGATCCGGAGAACAAAACTCTCGCCGAGGAGCTCGGGCTTGCATTCAACAACCTCACACCACTTGAACGCTCAATGCTTCGAAGTGCACGAGCGGCAAGAGTTGTCGGATACGCGGTGGACGGGAAAGCGACCATTCCGCGATAGCCACAAGAGACGAACGCCCAGCCGTCGGCACCGCTGCCTCGTCAGCCCCGTCGCGACGGACGAATACAGACTGGTACGTATGTGCCGTATTTTCAATTTCAGTAGCAGTATCGCTTATGCCAGTTGGCCGGTGTCGTGTATGGAAAGCCGTTCGCTCGAGCTCTCTGCTCCGACCAGAAAGATTCGAGCGGTGTGTACGGCAATTTTTTTCCCCAAGGTCACAGCGCGATTTGACGAAGACGGCGACGAGCGCCAGCATGTCCGGGTCCCTGCCGTAATCACTTTCTCGGAAATGAAGCGAGCACACTCGTACTTCCTTTAGCTCTCTTTCTCCTCCGTTTGCAAAGTTCACAAAACGTAGCCACTTGCTTCTCCGAGGTTCGTCGTTGGGCAGCACATGAAAGGAGATCTCACCGGCGGTGATGTCGCACTCCCTCGACGATTTGCCTGTACTACATGGGCATTTCAAAACACAGCAACGAAATTTCATTGTAAAGTACTCGAACAAACTGAAGTTTTCAGTGGTTGTAAACTGTAAACGAGCTCGTAACGACAGCAGCAAGCCAACACGACCTCCATACCGAAACCTGTGCGACGAGTGGCACTATCTCGTTTCTGCTCTGTGTTCCTTACTCCCCTTGTTTCTATTTTTTACCTTTGCTGGTTGGCGATATGACGGCCAACCTCCTGTGAAGGGATTACGATACCAAGCAAGGTCGCGGCGGTGCGTGCTGGGACGGTTCGTTGGCCCCGAAGAGCCTTGTACCCGAAAATTCGTCTACACGACGGTGGCGACATCGAGATGTCGAGTTCGGCTGGTGGTAGTTTCGTACGCATTGGCATACACGCTTGCGTGTTCGTTCGGAACTTCAACCGTTTACTCCACCGTTCTTTGTCATAAAAAGAATGTGCAGTATGTTTCACGGGCATTTAGCTCGCTATGCAAACTGTAAGCCCTGCCTAACATGCGTTTGCTTTTGCCGGCCTCCGCCAATCGCAGAGCATTCTCGAGTGACATCATAGGTTCTGTTGCGGAAAATGAGGTGGTGGGTCGCATGGTCATTTCCTTTTTTGCTAATTATGTAGCTTATTTGAGCGAAGTTTGTGTTATAAGTGGTGTCGTTATGGTTCTAACGAGGCAATCTTTCGAATGAACCAAACTTGTGTTTTCTCTTCATGGCTCCTTTTAATAGCAAACATGCCAGTATCAAGCAGAAGGAATCCTTCCCGCCTTTACGCTGAAAGAAATACCTCATACAATGACAACAAAAAAAAGGTGCAAAACTTTGTGAGGAAATGGGCAAAACCGTGTAACATGACGGCAATAGACACACGCACACTGTTTCCGAATACAGTTTTCAATAACTTCAGGAGCTGAGGACGCACACTGTCTTTTAAAAAGGGGAATCGTGAATGCACTGCGCATTTTATGGACTAAAACATTTCTGCAATCGTTAAGGAAGAGTGCTCGGGGCGGCACAACTGTATGTACTGCTCCCCTGTTTAGGCCCTTGCTCTCGTTGGTCTGTGTAGGTTTATTTAAACGCGCTGCCCATGCCCCGCAACATAATGTGGTTGGGCAATAAAAAGTACATTATTTCATACATAGCATTCTTTTCCGAGTCCCGCACAGACAGGACGGCGTAACGTACTGCATTTCCACGAAAATGCAGATTTCTCAAAAGTTGTAACTATAATCGTTATAAGAATGTAAATTAAGGTACTTGGTTTAAAATCATCACCATCATCATCATCATCCGTAGGCTACTCAGGCCCACTGCCGGGTGAAGGCCTCTGCCACTGACTTCCAGCGGCTCCTGTCCTGCGGCGCTCGAGTCCGCTATTGCCCACTAAATTTCCGTATTCAATCCTTCCATCCCTCTATTGGCCTTCTCCCTCTTGCAGACACATCGCTTGGTATCTACTCCGTCACCATTATTGTCCACCGGCTGTCGGTTTGTCTCACTACATCACAAGTTCAAGTCCATTTCTTTTTCATAAGTTTAACTATCACGTCGTATACTCGAGATTGTTACCTGATCCAGGAAGCTCGTTACTATCCCTAAGGGTTATTCCTACAATTATTCATTCCATGGCCCGTTGAGCCGATCTAAGTTTGCTTTCCAATTGTTTAGTAAAGCGCCAAGTTTTACCTCCGTATGTCATCACCGGCAGTATGCGTTGGCTGTATCTTTTTCTGTTGAGTGATAGAGGTAGCTTAAGTTTAATTACTTGGCAGTGCTTGCCAAGTGGACCCTAGGCCTTACTATACTGCCCTGGATTTCTCTTTCTTGGTTGAGGTCTGCAATAACCATCTGTACGAGGTTTCCCGAGGAAGTTCGCGGTAGAGGCCGGGTTCGGCATGCTTATTCGACATTACTTTACATAATTCATTTTTTTAGCTCTATGGCTATGGTTTCGGATTGTAGTTCCTCAAGCACTTTTTACAGGTGTTCTGCAGTCTAACGGAATGTATTATGCTGTCGGCACATTTCAAACTACCCTAGCATGTTTGGTTTATGCTTAATCTTGTGTTTTTGTAGTCAAGCTTACTGAATGCCCCCTTACGGATTCAAAGCACCCATTGGCTGAAAAAACGCCAACATTATTCTGATTCATAAAAATGGAGATACCAGGGACCTTCAGTACTTCAGAATCGTCAGTCTACGCAGAGTTGTTTACAAGCTGTTTACCAAAGTTATAGTTAATCGCATTAGAGGCAGCCTAGATTCCCGAACAACCCAGATAGCAAGCTGGGTTTAGCAATGGGTATTAATCCATGCATCACGTTCATATTGTCAATCAAGTGACCAAAAAAATCTGCAGAACATACTAAACCCCTTCACATGGCAGTAATAGACTATGAGGAACGCCTTCGACTCTGTACAAACCACAACCGTGCTAAAGCATTAAAGGACGAAGGAGCACAAGAGACCGACGCAAGACTTCTCAATTACATATACAAGGTATGCACAGGCAGGATAACCCGTCACAAGCAACGAGATAAATTCCCAATTTGAAAGCGAGTAAGGCACGGAGACACGATATAGCTAAAATATTTCACAGCATGTGTGGACGGAGAGAAGGGGGCGAATATGAAGGGGGCGAATAGGTCGCGGAGAAGTTTAAAAAACTAATAAATAAGAGAAATAGAAAAAAATAGTGGAAAGTGGCGCACCCTGCAAGGCCTTGCGTTTCCTCAAAAATGCCCATTTGGAGAAAGTTCCACCTTCACTAGTTGGAATAGCGTAATTGGAGGGTATTCGCTGAACAGAATTTTGAAAAATCAAAAAGTAAGAAAAACAAGAAAACACAGCGAAAAGTACAGAACGATGCACAGCCCTGCATCTCGACAAAAATAGAGATTTGGCGAAAGTTCCATCTGTAATTCTGAAACCACAAATGTAGATAAGTGGAGGGTGAGAACTTTTAAAACCTAAACAAATAAAAATTGAAAAAAATAGCGAGAACTGGCGAACAGTGTAACGCCGAGCATTACTATAAAGATGCGCACTTCGAGGAAGTTCTACCTGTAATCGTTATAAAAGCGGAAATGTGGTTCATTAGCCGAACAGAATTCTAAAAACCAAAAAAGAATAAGAAAAGTAAAAATTAAGGAAAATTAGCGCGCGGTGTATAGCCCTTCATTTCTCCAAAAATAGAGATATGGCGGAAGTTCCACCTGTAATAGTTATACGAGTAAATTTAATGAATTGATCAAACTAGATTCGGAAAAACCTAAAGAATAGAATAGAAAACATGCCAAAAACTGGCGTACCGTGTAATAACATGCATTTCCCAAAAATGGCGAATTGCCGATGATATTCTACCTGTACGGGGCGTAAATGAAGATAATTAGAAGGGCAGAATTTTAGAAAGCAAAAAATATTGGCTGTAAATAACTAGCCCTAGACAAGCGGCATAACACTTCTACGCATTAGTGGACAATTCTCTGAATTTTCGGAGATTTAGTTGTAGTTTTTGTTGATAGCAAATTTATCGTTTTTACGTCAAAATTCGATTATTCACTAGGCTGCAGGCATTGTACCGAACCGCTTGGGAAAGATTTTCTAATCCACAATGATGAAAGTTTACATCACGTTAACACCCAGACAAAGGGTCTGGAAAAGGGTTGCATGACGCAACCAAGATCCCCGCGAAATCCCATACCGTGCCCTTTGTTTACCGCGAATACGAATCTCCCGTCTTCTAAAAATATTGAGAACATCTTCTGATACTACGTCCAGCAGAACAACCCTTCCCCATGCCACACTGGATCTCAACGCCAAAAAATCGTACTCGGCGCTGGATGCAAGCCAACCAATAATACATATATCCACATATATAGATTGGTGAAGATGTTTGCTAGTAAACTCCCGACATTAACTTCAAACTCGAAATAATACGGTTAAGACCCGCTATCATCTACCAAACCTGGCACTACACAAGGATGTGCTAGAGGTGAACAACTTACAGCCTACATATTTTCCGTGTGTCGAGACATGAACTGTCGTGCCCAGCTTGTCACCTCAGCATCAGTGCCAGCGGATGCGGCCCTGCATTTTGGGTTCAACCCTTGAAATTTACGTTTCTGGACCCGTTTTATGAAACTTGCACAATATCTTACTCAACAAAGGTTTTTCTCGGTCTCTCTTTAGCTCTCGGTTTCTTAACGAAACGTTCAGTTAGTACACGACGCCAGAGAGTAATCACTTTAGGCACTGACACTGGCCATCACACTCAAACTGAACAACACGCCACGTCGGAAATATTTACGCCCGCCTTGAAAGCCACGCAAGTGCGCAAGACCCGTGCCTTTACGGTGACGTGGTGATTAAAAACCACTGCGGCTGGTCAAGCTCTCGCTACTGAACTTCGGTTCCCCGAAAACATAAATGGTGAATGCAACAACAACGTTTCAAAATGATCCCGTGGTCCCGAAGTAAGGCCATCGTGTAATACTATTACAACTTATCGCTAAGTGTAGATGTCATCTGCCACTTTTTATTGTTATGACAATTTTGGCACCCTACCTACCTACCGATGTACCACCTACCGACCCACCTACCTACCGACCTACCTAAAGACATACTTATCTACTCAACACCTATCGACCTACAAACTTACCCACATGCCAAATACCCCCCCAGCCTACCTACTAACCACCAACATACCAAACACATAATACCCACATAACTACTTACCGACCGACCTACTCAACCACTCACATATCCACCTACCGACCGACCTACCCACCCACCTACCAACCGAGCCGCCCACCCACGTACCTACTCAAAGCCACCAACCTACCCAACCACCCATCCACCCACCGACCGAGCCACCCACCCACGTACTTCTCAAAGCCACCAACCTACCCGCACACCCATCCACCTACCTACCTAACCACTCACCTACCTACCCAACTACGCTCCTACCCATTTACCCACCCACCTATCTACATACCCATGCACCACCCACCTGCCTACCGACATGCCTACTCACCACCTACTAACCTACTCACTTACCCACATACCCACTTAGCGACCTATCTAAGATTGCACCCTTCTACAAACATACCCACCTAACAACCTACCGACCAACCTGCCCACCAACGCACACAGCCACCCACCAACCCACCTACGGGCCCATGTACCCTCCTATTGACCAACCTATCCACCCACCGACCCACCTATTACCCAAATACTAACCCCCCTACGCACGCACACAACCACACACCCTCCTACCCAGCCACTCACACAGAACCTTACACTACAAACGCGGGGCAGCATATTAATATACAACGCCTACAGGTACAGAGGCCAACAATGGTCAGCACAATCGCGTTAACTATGTACAGTAGGAGGACTTCCTTTGCATACCTTTACAACCATAGATATAGCTGTGCACAGAAAAATGGGAATATATATGCTACAGAAAAAAATCTACCATGCCATATTGGTTTGAACTTACACACGATTCATCCGCCAAAGCAAATGTTCAAAGATTGTTTGGACGAGAAGTCTGTGTAGGCAAAACTGTTCGAGAATACAGAAATGGGTGCATCAAACATATCAATATTGTTCAGCAAGTGGGTGAGTCAGTTGTCATGTGTCAGGGCACACACACCCCCCCCCCCCCCCGCCCGAGAGGGGATGCATGAAAACCCCGGAAAACGAGGAAAAATAACAAAGGAACAGCCATTTGAAGTGCGCGCTAGCAGCTCGCCAATCAGCAAGCGCCAGCGCCGACGCACTGAGGAATCATGGGCGAAGGTGGCAGTGCCGCTGGTGCCCGACCGATGCCGCTGGGGCCACGAAGACGCAGGTTCGTGGTGCACCTAGGATGACGGTGCGAATGCGAAGTCGGCCCGCTCCCGCCCAGGCTCGGATGGCGTGGTCGACGGCCTGGCCGCGTCCCCCTGGCTCGTTCGTGGCACGTGCCCCCTGGCACGTGCTCCGGCCGCCTCCTGGTTTCTTCGGTTTCTTGCCTCCCGTTGTCAAGGGATGACCGCGCGCGTCGAACGCCGGCATCAAGGACCTCCAGCGAGAGCGGCTACCAGGGGGTAGCCACCAAAGAAATAAGTCGGGACGCATGGAGCCCAGGTCGTCCAGCGAGTGACAGCGCACATCGAACACCGGCACCGACGAAGCAAGAAGAGGACGGCTTCCGCCGAGCCGCGGCCACGCAAGGGTACGACACGTCAGCGCCGACGACAGCGGGGTAGGCCAGTCCAGTAGGGACGCAGTTGTAAAGGACATAACTAGGGAGTTGTGGTACAAGAGATATTAACAAGAACTTGGTTAAGGAGTGTATTTAGAGTGTACGTAGTGTAGGACGTTATTGTAGAGACTTTTGAGTTTTGATTTGAATTGTATACTGAGCTGTTAAGTAGGGGTTCGTATGTGAGTTCTATTTTGGGATTGTAGAGGTTTGAGTGTTTATCGTTTGTGTGTAGTTTAAATATTGAGTGCTTTGCCTGAGGGTTTTTTGTGCGTGTATTAAATGTATGTTGTTAAACACGTCAACGGCTTCCCTGTGTCCATTGCTCAGAGCTGGTAAAGACCACCCCACCATCCGTTCACGTGACAAATAATTGGCGAGCCTGTCAGCATAGATTTATCCTCACCAAGTATATTTCCATTGGGCCCAGTCACGTGTCTTACCAGCTGCAAGAATGGATTTGGGAAGGTTGTTGTCGTTGGTTAAAGCGCGAGGTTTGAACAAAGAGCAGTTTTTCGAATTGCTCGATGAAGAGAGCCGCAAAGTGCACGATAGGTTGAATGCAAAGATAGAAGAATCTCGCAAAGCAAGGGAGGCAAGAAACCGAAGAAAAGAGGAGGCGGCCGGAGCACGTGAGCTTCGCTGAACGAGCCAGGGGGACGCGGCCAGGCCATCGACCACACCATCAGAGCCTGGGCGGGAGCGGGCCGACTTCGCATCGGCACCGTCATCCTAGGTGCACCACGAACCTGTGTCTTCCTTGCCCCAGCGGCATCGGTCGGGCACCAGCGGCCAGCGTCCACGCTCCGTCGACGTTCGTCTCGATGGCCCCGAAAGGCGATGTTCGTGCCAAGCCTACCTGAGACCTCCAGCGGCAGCGGCTACCAGGGGGTAGCCACCAAGGAAGCGCGCCGCAGAAGGGATGACCGCGCGCATCGAACGCCGGCATCAAGGACATCCACCGAGAGCGGCTACCAGGAAGTAGCCGCAGGGGAAACGTCAGGACGCGCGGAGCCCACGCCGTCCAAAGAGTGACCGCGCGCATCGAACGCCGGCACCGACGGAGCAAGAAGAGCACGGCTAACACTGAGCCGCGGCCACGCAAGGGTGCGACACGTCAGTGCCGACGACCGGGGTAGGCCAGTCCAATAGGGACGCAGTCATAGGACACAACTAGGGAGTTGTGGTTTAGAGAGATCACCTAGAGGGTGATAGAATAAGTTGATTCGGACGAATTGTGTAGAACTTTAATGTAGAGACTTTTGGGTTAGAGTTCAGTTGTATGTTGGGATTGTTAGTTAGAGATGTGTGTTTATCATTTGGGTGTAGTTTAATTATTGAGTGCTTTGCTTTAGAGGTTTTCAAGTGTAAATTAAATGTGTGTTATGTCAAACTCGTCAACGGCTTCCCTGTGTCCAAGCCTCCAAGCTGATAAAGACCACCCCACCATCCGTTGACGTGACATCAGTCAGTGAGTGAGAAGCGAAGTGGGGGGCTTCCTCTAGTCTGGGAAGCCCAGGTGCACGCTGGCTGCCCTCGCGCTCTCCACAAGGCTAGGTGGAATTGAGAAGTCGGAGCTGGCCAGCTGGCCCGCCCACTGCTCATACGTTGGGAGAAGACTGGGTGTAAGGAATGCGGTTTTCTGACACTCTTGTACCTTGTGGGTGCCAGGTTGGGGAGAAAAATTACACGCATCGTTTAGAAGGTAGCAAAAAGTCAATATTTAGGGTATTTGAGAGAAACCAAACGTACATACTAGACAGTAGCACTGTGTCTTTAATTCAAAGGCGTGCGATTGGTTTTATAGAAAATAAAAACGTAAAGAAACCAGTGTTAAAGAAAGGCGAGGTAAAAGCAAGCAATAAAAAATACAGACTAAAATATCCAAACACATGTCAGGTGAGCAGTGCGAATGCAAGAAAATTTGATTCGACTGAGAATGTTTTAATCCCATCAAGAGAAAGGCAAACAGTGTGACGCATGGGAAAGAAGGGCGGCCGCTACTAGGCGTGGCGGCTGGAGACTAATAAAGTCATCCTGTGGCACTCTTTGAGTGGTGCAAGTAAACCTGCGCGTCGTTTCGATTACACTGCCAGAAATACCTAAGCCGTATACAGTAAAAGCTCGTTAATTCGGCTCTCACGGGACCGGGAAAAATGTCCGAATTATCCGAATGCCGAATTAATGAATGAATAAGAAAAGCAACATTAAAATCACGTTGGAGAAGCATACCTCTATTTGCTGAAGTATTTTGTAATAGCCGTCTGCTTTTTCGCGCAGATACCGCCTGACAATACAATTTTTCTTAACTCTTCCAAGTGGCCAACAGCACACAAACTGTCGGAACTGCTTAGACAAACGTCCTCCAATATCGAAAGCGCCTCAGAGACTTCTCGTGAGGTGCGATCAGGTCGTGGCTGCACCTCCTCGAATGACTCTTCGTCAGAATCGTGGTTGATGACGATGGCAATGCCTCTCAGGTTTCTGTTTCACTCCAGTGGTTCCAGTGCTGCTAATTTACCACACTTTTGTGAAGCGGCAGCCGTCACCATTTGTCCGAATTAAGCGGTGCGCGGCCGAATTCTGAAAAAATAACGAAGGTTTGGTCCCATAGACTAACATGTGCTTCGGCCGGGACCAATAGAGCCGTCCGAATTATCCGAATTTCCGAATTAACGGGTGTCGAATTAACGAGCTTTTACTGTATTACACGTGCAGGTGAAGCAGTGAGCGCAAAAATCGGTGTGAAAGACGCCGAAAAACCAACCAGGCTCGCTTCAATTTTCCTCATTATGCAAGCCTGGGATGGGCTAAATGACGTCACTGTGGCCATGGCTGTCCTATTGGCTTTAGGTGGTCAATGTCACGGCCAATCTCTTTTATTCCCTGTGATGGTCCGCTGTCGTCGGCCCTGTGTGCCAACTTGTATGCCTGAACCTGTACGCACAGTTGTAGCAATATTTTTGTTTTTTATGTACGCGGAGTTTCAGTGAGGGAATAAGTACTCCGTGTTCAACGAGACCACTCGACAACCGTTTATTGCTTCAAAAACCCTCTACCAGCCTAAGCGCACTCGACTGCTTTTTTGTGGCACCAGACCGGAAGTAGGCCCCTCCACATTGTGGAGAAAAGGAGAAAACTCCAAGGCCTGTGATACATCGAAGGCCGCTGAAGGAAACGCCGCGAGCCGACCCCCTCTACTGAAGAGAGCGCGGAGCTTTGGTCGCGTTGTACGCGGTCGAGTTTAGAGGGATTAATTTTATCCGATTTATCATCGCGCATTGTTTTGGGTGATAGTGAACGGGTTTTCATATTTCTTGCGGAACGAGGTTGCTGGGACAATGAACTGTACCCCAAAATATATTACAAGTAGTGGAAAGTAAGTGCTGCAGGCTACATTTACAGCAGGGCCATTGTAGGCCACGCCTTTTCTTCCTTCTTTTGAAGGTCGTGCGTTAGACAAGAGTAGTAGAAGGTTGCGAGGTTGCCGGCGCCCCGGAGAAATCTTTTCCCAGATGCCCAGATAAACGGCGCACCGCCCTTGAAGGGACGCGTTCCTCTTCGTGCCGCTAGCGAGGCGATATGTCTGCCGCCACTGACGTTTAGCTACCGATTTCTTTGCGCGAAACCTAGAATTGGCGCTGCGACTACGTTACAGCACTCGGGCGAGCACCTGTTGACGTTGAAGCTGACCAGAGAGAACCACAGCTCTGCCGTTGCAGCATATTTCACACTGGGAGTAACTGGGTTTAGTTTCTATTTTTCTACAACATTTGTAGCCCACGATTTATAAATAAGAAAGCAATAAAAATATAACAGAGTAGGAAATTCGGCTGACAGCATAGGGTCTATCATAACCCAGGGAATGTGGAGGGATTTGCCACAGCCGTCGGATGTAACGCCTAATAAGAAGCTTCATTCTTTTCTCTTTGTGCTTTTTCTTTAGCACACCGTCACCAGGCTTCGGAGCATGCAGAAATCGCTAGTACGTTCCTATATCTTACGCTATTACAGGAAAGTTGCTTGGTCATCTGCGTAATTGGTACTGTTTTTAATAGCATCCTCAAAGTAGTCGTGTGGGCCTCCATTGAAATCGCTAACGCCCGCTTCTAAATCTAGGCCGCAACCCGTTCACTACGTCTAGTGTCTTGACTTAGGCCCACAGATCAGCCGTAGTGGTAGGATGTGCGTTCGACTCACAGTGATTACCCAGGTTTGATTCGCACTCATATGCAAATCATCCGACCGTTTTTGCCAAATTATTAGTACCCTGAATTGCGTCCATTAGATCATCATTTGACATTTATTTTATCATTACAGGGGGGGGGGGGTACGCAGAATATGAACACGTTCTATACTGTTCGGCTCTGGTGTCGTCTTTTGAGGACATTATCCAAAATTCCCGTAGCACGTCGACGACTAAACCAATACAGCTAGTTTTCTTCGAAATAGTTATAGGAGGCCTTTTGCGATACATATCACTGCTCTTAGTTTTTCCTTCTACATCACAGGGCAAGAAGGGAGGTGTTGCAGTGAAGACAAGACTGACTTCGGGGTGACGCGAAGGAACGAACTACAAGTTTGATGAAAGGGCTGTAAATCTGGAAAGACTTGCACTACCAGCTTCCGTTTTTGCATGCGGGATCATTGATTTAAACATTACGAAGACAGCAAAAAATATTTTTTGATAATTAAAGTCATTTATCTGATCACCTAATTAGGTGATCACCTGATCAACTAATATAATGCATGTAAATGGATAATTACTTGCAGAAAAAGGTCAATTCCTTTCCTTGTAGGCTCACAGCACCGAAAAGTCTGAGAAAAGACCCAGAAAAAGTTTCTTTGATATAAAAAGCATCGGGCTGAAAGGGGTATAAATGTTTCCCGTCGCACCCGGAGTTCGGTGCATGTACCGAACTCTGTAAAAAATCTCTCTCTGCTATTTTTTGTGACAACGGTAAGCGGTTTTGCAGGCCATCCATAAGCCAGGGGCACCGGATTTTTTAACTAGCAAGTTAGCGAATGCTCTCACAGTAAAGATAGCACTGCTTGATATTGGTGGCGTCTCCAGAAGCGAAAAATACTCCCAAGCCCCCAAGGCTCCGACGCGTTCTAAAACCGGCACCAGGGTATGAAGGATGATGATGTCATCAAGTCTGTGCAAAATGGAACAACTTGACATACTACTGTGGAAGGCGTACAAGGAAGCGCTAGGCCTCCCTCCCCACACCGCCACTACTAAGCTGGAAGCGCTCGGGGTGCACAACAAGGTTCGGGAGATTATTGTTGTCCACCTTGTTAGCCAACTATAGCGGCTCAGACAAACATCAACCGGGCACACGCTGCTGAGGCAACTAGGCTACCAGATCGCGGGCGCCAGCCACCCTCGACTGGAAACTGCGTCACAGGACATCGGTACGCTCATTAGGATTGCTCCGCTCCCGTGAAACATGCACCCTGAGCATCACGTACCGCGCAGAAAATCACGAGTACAATTCCTACAAAGGAGGTATTTTGATCACACCCAAGTGGGATTCACGGACGCGGCCCACTACGCATCCCATCCAGCCATAGCAGCAACCATCATCGACGGCTCAGGCGATGTACTTTGCACTGAGACCGTAAAAACAAAAAACATCGTTGAAGCCAAAGAAACGGCCATCGCACTGGCAATGACGTCTCCAACTTCGAAGAAACTGCTTCACTTAATTACAGACTGCCAACAGGCATTCAGAAACTACGGCAACGGTCGCATCTCAATATCCGCTCTCCGATTACTGAAAAAGCACAAGGATACCCTGAACCCTACCATAATTATATCGATGGAAGAAGGTCAGGCAGGGCTCGATGGAAACGAACGAGCACACGCTACAGCCCGAGCATGCACCGTCCGGCCACCGCACCAGTCGCTCCATGACCCAGAGCCTGTCTAGCAGTAGTATCGTGCACTTCTGAAACACCACGGCCTTGCCAGGTGTCCCTACCCACCACCGCACCTGATGCTTACCCGAAAAGAGGCTGTAGCCTGGCGGCAACTACAGACCAACACATACCCCCACCTTAGCTTCCGGCACATCATATACTCCAAAATATATCCACCAACATGCCCACACTGCAGAAAACATGCGACACTGTACCACACCACTTGGGCTTTCCCGAACACACCAGCAGCCCCCATTATTCGCAACCTCACTCTCGAGCAGTGGGAGGCTGCGCTGTGCAGTTCGGACCCTGAGGACGAGCGACAATTTGTAGACCGGGCACGCAGGACCGCAGCCGCCTTAGGGGCCCTGGACTGAGGGCTTCTCCCGCTTTCAAGCGAGAATCTCTTGAATAAATGTTTTACCACCACCACCACCCATTTCCTCCAAGTCTGAATTCAGCAAAAAACAGCTTAGCTGTGGTTCTTTTGTGTCGGCACCAATGCAAAGGACGCTTGCCCGGAACGCCGCCGTCGCCGCGCAAATTCTACTTTCGGACAAAAGGGAACGACTCGGAAGCTTTCGGCATCGGCTCCCCATCTCCACTACCATCCCCTATTGGGAACAACAGAAATCCACTACTGGAGGAACACTGCACCCTTTTTCGGTGGGTCTCGGAACCCGTTTCTACAACGCACGGCCGGGTTAGAGCGAAGGCACACGGCACCCACCTCCGCTCTAGCCAGCCCGTGTACGAGGCCACCAATGAGACTTGGAACCTGGTCCTGCTTCTACGTGACTCACGATCATGAGCAGGCAAAAAAAAACGCTATGACAGTTGCGCAGCATAAAACCACCGCGCTTCCTTGCACCTAGGCAATGCATTCCTCTGCGCAAAGGAGGTGGAAAGCGGAGTGTGCGGCGGCAGCTTTTACTGGTGTTCTCGTCTGGCGGCAAAAACATGTCAGCAAGCACGTTCGCTAAGGTCTTGCACCGCGGCGCAACAGTCACAAATGATTCAGGAATCTGTGTGGCAGCAGCATCCTCGGAAATGTCGTTTGAGCCCGCCTCTGCAGACTACAGTGTAACCTAATCACTCACAAAAATAACCTGCTTTAGTTTAATGTGAAACCCCAGAGCCATATCACACGGGAGAACACATCATTATTCGCAGCGTAAAACTGGAACGAGCACTTAGTGGCTTGAAATTGACCATTAATTATTTGGCATTTGCAAGTCATGAGTACCTCTTCTCCGCCATTCCTTTAGTGCATGACACGTCAGGTTCATCCCTTAAGAGATTTCCGATGCGAATGAACGCATATCGACAATTTTCGTGCTGTTATCACTAGCCTAAAAAACGAGAAATGATGATCTTGGGTTCCAAAACTTCAATATTTAGAAGTGCGTAACGAGCTACCTCCTGATGTTTATTCACTCAGCTTATTCCAGTGCATGCACATTCACGAGTATTTTGAACACTGGCATAGGTTTTCTGTCCGTCAAGGTTTACCATACGACTATGACCATATTCAGTGCAGTTGCTTCCAGAAGTGTCGAGATTAAGGCGTATTAACGATGTTGTTGTTGCAAAACGCCCTTCCAAACATGGTTTTGCTGCATAGGTATTTCTTACAATGGGAAGCATGGTTTACGCTGTACGTAGGGACGCAGTATTTGTAGTGTTGAAAGCCCGAGGTCCGGAGTGAAGCTACTATGGCGAACGCACGATGACGATCAGCCTGTGCAGGAAGATGATGTAGGACTGCCGCACGAGCTAGCCCCGATAATTATTTTTAAACGAAGACAAAGCGCTGGTACTGCTTATAGTTCTGTAGCAGGGCTTATACTGATCACCACTTGCAAGATGGTACACAACACTCGCAATAACCACTTCATCGTATGTAATCACTCACAAGTCGAGCTCATCTTACCGGCCAGCACCCCGTAGGCGTTCGTGTGCTCTGTCACGAAGAAAAGGCACACGAGCTGAGGGAAGAGCAGGATATAGGCGAGATCAGAGCTGAGACTCCAGAGCGAGTAGACCGAGCGCACACTGAGCGCCATTACCGTGGACACCAGGACGACCACGAACACAGTGATGCGAACCACCACCGCCATCTCGTCAGAGCCCGCCTGCGAATTACCACGTGTTTTGCTTGCGTCGCTGTGCTGCACTCGGCAATTTTTTGAGGAAATGTCTGTGGGGGAATATTTTCTGTGAGGGTAATACTCTGTACATGACAGAATACTCGGTATTTTGGCGAGAACGTCCTCAACGACCAGTGGCTGAGGCCCCACACCAAATGAAAGACAAATTATGCTGCGAGATGCTGATTTGTATAATAATAAATTTTATCCCGATAATTACACCAGTGGGTTGCACATGGTCGATTCTCACCAGGTTACTCCAGGTTTATCTTACCAGGTGGAACCCTGCTTGTAGCAAGCTTGCTCGATATGTGCATTTCATAGCGGTAGAGTGTCATGGCAAATGTTGAATGCATATGTAAAGCCAACGTTCTGACTGTACTCGCCTTTTGCTAAAACTATCCCATCAAGACGCACACCCTCACATGAGGAAGTTTAAGCACACACCCAAACCGTCTTATCCTACGCAAGGAATGGCGCAAAAACACTGGCCATGCTTCAGCGCGGTTAAACCAAATTTATCGTGCTATAGCACGGTTTTCGCAATGACAGCGCGCAGTGAGCGCCTAGAGAATTGTACCACACGACAAATCATACAAACCTGGGCGCCGTTGGAACTCTAGGCGCGAAGGTGCAGGAAACTTGAATACATTCAGCGCCTGTTTCTATCCTATTCTCATTTTACGCGCCCTTACTTTATTCACCGATCCACCTCTACACACACCCCTTGGAACGAAAGAGTGATTACGCGTTTTCACTGCACAAACGCTCAAATCGCTTGCTTCACCTCGGTTTATCGTGAAGGTACGTTTGACGAAAAAAGCAGCCTTCTCGGTTCGCACCAAGGGTAAAAGAGCGCGTATTAAAAATGTCAACAGCTTGATTGCATTTGATGTTTTTGTGCGTAGGACAACTGTGTGGTTAGGTTATTATACATTGGCTGGAGGAATTTTAACTGCAATGGAGCGCGGCTTCGTTGAAAGCAAAAACTCAAATTCATTACACGGGACCTGAACACTAAACACAGTCTTGGGTACTTTTTGCAATATCTACCAGTTGATACCCAATGAACTGTATTGTGGTACCAAAAACACATTTTCAACCACAAACAGGTCAGAAGTCGTAGAAATATTTAAAATTTCGAGCTACTTGATATCACCAATGACGCCCTAGACGAACCACTAAAAACACACCACACAGTCCGTTAATGTGCTATTTGAATTCAAATCGAACAATCAAATGTGACTAGACGGTCCCCTGCAATCGCACCGTCATGTTTGGTAAAGGTGGCGTTACTTGGCATCCTCTAATCGTATTAACAAGATCATGTGATGTCCTGGGGACACCGCAAGAACTTGACTGGTGACTTAGCGCTGCTTCTCTTGTCTTTCTTCAGATTCATAAGATTTCTTTGAAGTTGGGAATAAAATTGCTAACATTGCAACTGAAAGAAAGCCGTCTCCTTAATGAAGCAAACTCGTTTGTGTGCAGAGCCCCTTGAAGTGACGACCGGCAGGGAAGCGTTGCACCGAAACGGGATAACTCCTAGGACGGAATCGAAACATTCTTGCCAATGCGTAAACATTACGTTGCTTTTATCGCAAAAGAAGCAGGCTTATTAGAGCTCGTAGTTACTGAAATGACAGGTGCTTAATTCGTCCTCTCAGCCTTAAACATTTGAAGTAACGAAAACTACACCATGTTCCACACAGTCTGAAGTCAGCTGAAGCGGAGGAGCTGTGGTTCTCTGGTGTCGTCTCGAACATAATCGGACGCTCGCCCGAGAGACGCAGGTCCGTCGTCTCGCAAATTCTAGGGTTCGACCACCAAAGAAATCGGCCGCTAAACTTCAGTGGTGGGAAGCTCTCCTAGCGGAGGGTAGAGAAGCCCGTTCCTGCGAGACCAATGCGACGTCTACCGGCGTCAGTCAAAACCGGTTTCTGCGAAGCCACCGGCGGGTATGGGAACCTGCTCCTACCACTTACGATGCACGACCTTCGCCAGATGAATGAGAGGTTCGACGTACAACAGCGCCGCTGTTATTACCAAATCGTCAGGGCTTACGGTTGGTCTCAGCATGTTCAAGTAAAGGTTCCTCGTAAGTAGAGAGGCCATGCTGAGCGCGGATGAGTCCACGGATGACATGACGGCACCAGAAATGGCAGCCAGGCCCAGAAGAGACACCAGGTGGGGAGTCAAGTAGCGCAGGCTGTAAGGCAGCGCCTCATGCTGCTTCTCGGGAGGCAGCCGGAACGGGCCAGGATAGCCCGCTGCGGTGAAGTCTGTTGTGGGATAGAGCAATGTCACAGCCATTACTCAGCGGGCGGAAGCTTGTGTCGTTCCTCTGTCGACTGCCTTTATAAGACCGGGCAGTTGCTCGAACACATACAGTTTTGCACGCAGCAGTATTGAAAGGTTTGTGAAGACGCTTCGAAAAATTGCGTTGAGTGCGTATTTAAAACTATGAAACTTATAAAGATGTTATTCATAATCTTTTCCTTTTATGACATTTAAAAATAGGTAATATGCAGTTACGGTTTCACGAAGGCTTTTCTCTTCAAGTAATGGAATGACGTCATGTTTACAAAACTATCATAATCCCCCCTTCTCTGCAGAGCATGTCACCGTAGAGTATACTCGCAAAGGTTGAGATACATCTGCAACATCGGCGCATAATGAAAGTTGCCCGCAACTGAACGGGCGATGTCTGATCCCCGATACATTTGATGAACATGGCTAAAACCACAGTCAACAACGCGGGTGAGTGGCGCCTTTAGAAGTACCCATGTGTAAAGTAAACGGAGTATTTGTAACTGTTTAAGCGTTTTCGCACAAGTGTGACCAGTTCTTCTTCTAGTCGGTACACTTGGTCAAGCTTGCAGACGTCTGTATCCCATAGCCCCTAATAGAAAATATGCCAACGAGAATTACCTGATCTGACCAGATAAATACGAAACCTGAAGGCGTTCATAGAGAGAACTTCGAGTAGTCAAAAAATAAAACCAACGCATCTTTTAATCACCAAGTTGAAAAATAAAGAGTTAGAAGGCGTGATCACGGCGCTGCTAAATCCGTCCATCACGCAGTTCAATTTCTTTCCTGCAGTAAGCACTGTAGATAACGTTGTTTCACCCATTGGATAATCTCCATATCGACTACTGCAGAAGCGTTTTACAGATAAGTTAGCAGTTAAAGCTCTGGGTAGATTATACTTTCCGAAAACAAATCGGAATGCTAGGCCCCAAATATGGAGCACCCTGTATGGAGCAGTTTCACCGGCGGCCGCGCCGCTCCCTTTTGTGGCCTAGTTAGTAAAGTGTCTGACTTCAATGCATGCTGGCGCTGCGGCTGCAAGTTGCAATCACGCGCGGGGTAACCTTTTTTGCTTGAGCAGCTTTGTGCCGTTTGGCACAAATAAACGGAAGATAGCAAGAAACTTCAGAAAAAAAAACTGAACTTCAGCAGGGAAACTGGGTGCAAACCACCCGTAGGCCCGAGGTTTGCTACAATGGCTGCGAGACAGCTGAACCGGTCGCGCAGCTGCTTACACGAAAAAAAAACTAATTATGGCAACCAATAAAAATGTATTATCTTTACAGTATGCTGTTGAAAGATTTTCAAAATTTCTACACAAAGAGCGCATAACTCTCGATGCGTGTTAACATGACGTTGACCAATATTACAGCATAGACGCTTGCGATGCGCCTCAAAACAGGCATTTTAAAGGCGTCTTTTAAATTACAGAAGCAATAAATCAATAAAGCGCGAAAATATTATGGATTTATGGCCGTGAAAGGTTTCTCAAGCAGTTAAATTAGGCAAAGGCAAATGCATTTTCTCCGCGACTCCTTTAAATGGGGTCAAACTTGTTTCAGTAGAGTTTAGGCAGACATTGCGTACATACACGAGTGACAATAGTTTAACGCGAAAGTAGAACGCATACTTCGTTCCATGCGGAGTTATGTGAACCGCTGATCTTGGCATCTCGGCAGTAGAAAGCACGATCATTGGGGGACGATGAACTCCGGGAGCTACTGCTGTACCCGTTAACCAAATTCGGTGCCGTAACGCTGGTGCGACGACATCTCCAGTACGAGAAACTTCGCTATGCTAACACGCACCTTCGCAGACTGGTGCATCATTCCTCCCGCTTTGGTGCTGCTTTTTGCTGGCGGGGTATACGAATAAGCCAAAGGGGTGGTTCGTGAAGGTACGAGGCTGGTGCGGTATGATTGTTTAGACCGGGGGTCAGCAACCTGCCGCCCGCGGACGCATGTGGCCTGCGGGGCGGTATTTTTCGGTCTCCAGTACGACGTCAGAACCCCTACCTTCCACCTGTCGCTTCCTTGATGAAGGCCTACACGCCCGTTTTGAACTAAAATGGTGTTAGCTGGGAAACATGATCGAAGAATTGATCGTTTCCAGATGGAATAGTCCCTCATATGCACACTTAGTGAGGTTTTTCTCAATTATTCTCAAATATTATTCTCCATTCGCTGAATTTTATCTCTTTGCCTGCAATATCCTGCTCCTCCCTACACCAATTTGTCATCCGGCCATCCGTCGTGTCGGCCCTCATGCAACTCGGCCGTCCATTCCCAAAGGTTGCTGGCGCCTGGTCTAGAAGCTAACATTTGTATTCATGACATACCTGCCGCAACTGGCGACTACAACCACCTCTACCTCAGATTCTTTATCCCTCTTCTTAAATCTGACATTTCACCTTGATCTTCTTACAAAAATACGTTCCCTTTTGTCCTCAAATAAATAGTTGACAGAGGCAATACAAAAAAGGTATCAGGAGCTATTGGACTCCATAAGACCAAAGACCCAGATTTTCGTGGAAACATTGGTGCGTGGATTCCCGCATTTTTACTTTCTGTTTTCATCCGGTGTTTTCCTCCTTTCGGTCTCACAATAAAGGCGACGCCGACAAAAAGTTGCAATTCAATTATTCCCGCCCCCCCTAAAACCTTCCCTATACGCGACAATGATGACTGTAGTGCGCAAGCCACATTTCGATGACAAGTGACTCCCAAGAAAGGAGACACGCAACCGTGCATCAATGTCACGAGCAGGCTGATTCGGTACGTTCAAAAAAATTCATAATCCCCTCCATACATGTAACAGCCGAATATACTAAAGAGCGAAAAAATCATCAATGCCTGTCAATGAATTACGTTGGGTTCGACTTATCGCAAAATCAATCAGAAATTGATTGATTGTTTGATTGATTGATTTATTGATTGATTGATACAATACCGGCTGCACGACCAAAGCCAGCCCAAGTGGGAAGAACCCTGTAAGCACACTAAATCATTATAATATATAACCGACTAATTTTTGTATCCTTTCTTATTCTAGAAAAACATGAGCTTTGCTATTGGGCAAGACGCTTATGGGTTGCTTGAGTCCCCCACCCACATTTGCTCCCAGCTAGAGAACATTTCTCAGATGTACCTGTGATGAGCCACACTTACGGGGTGTACGCTGGTGTTCCCGGAACAGTCTCGCTGGGGTATCACAATCTCATGTATCTCGCCTAATTTATGCAGTACGTGTGACTTCCACCCTGTATACTTCCTTTCCAAATAAATTAGCGGCTGAGATATGTACCCTTTTCTGTCTTCCAAACATAGGAGCTTTGCTTTCATGCAAGACACTTATCGGTTGGTTGAGTCCCGCTACTTTTGCGCACAGCTACAGAACAATTCTCGAATACACCAGTAATGATCCCCACTTACAGTGTGTACAGCGGTGCTACCATATCGGTCTCGCTTGGGGATTGCAATCTCATGTATGTCGCCTATTCTGTGTAGTACGTGTGCGACATCCACCCTTTAAACTTTCTTTCCTGTGTAACTCCCTCCCGTGTCTCTCCAATCCTGTTCAGATACTTTTCTGTATAGTTGTTTTCTGGAAAACGGGCATCTTTCATACGCTCATACGCCTTAAGGCTTCCAAACAGGGACACATACCCCCCCCCCCCCCCCCCAAATAATGAAACCCAGTTTTACCCAGGATGAATTCTACTGAAACAGCGGAGCTGTGGTTCTTGTGTGTTAGGACGAACGTCAATGTGTGGTCACCCGAGAACGGCATCGCCGCCGCTGCCCAAATTTCAAGGTTCGGGCAAAGGAAGCAGCAGCCTAATGTAAGAGACGAAAATCTCCCCTTCCCTCCTTCGTATACCGCGAGGAGGAGAAACCAGCCCTGCGAAATCACTTCGCCGGATATCGGTGGTTACAGGAAGCGGTTTCAGCGACGCCGGCGGCATATGTAATTAGGGTTCCGCGATGCCAGCGCCGCCGTACAACGTGCAGACAGCGTTTGAACTGTACCGTGCCGCCGCTCTCACGTCCAAGTGCCCAACGAGTAGCTGTTTTCGTTTTCCATAAAACCCAGCAGCGTGAAACAGATAAGAAGTTTCAAGCTTCGCGAGTAAACCGCATTGCAGCAAAAACGGTAGTGCGGTCTTGCTACAGTGACATGCTGTGGTGGTGAGCAAGGGACGCGAAATGGCTGCGCCAACGTAAATACATGTCTCCACGCTGTACGGCGTACAGCCTCCCAAATTTTTATTAATATAGCGGGAGCGATGACCGATCGCATTTCGTTCAGCGGCAAAATAGGCGAAGATACGCGCACGCGCATATAACTATCTGCTGTGGGAGCGTAGTCTCGTCCGCTTTTCTGCTCACACCCGCTGTTTTTATTATCTTGCAAGACCGTTTCGCTACCGCCAAAGGTAGCTAAGCAGCGTGGGACACAAAGCATTCAGATGCAGTGGCAGGGGGTGTACCACTCTGAAGGAAACAGCGTAGCAGACGACACTGATACAGGAAATAGCCCTATGCGCGTGCGCTAACTCTCGACTATTTCGCGGCTGAACACCGTGATAAGGCGCTGACATGCCGGTCGGTTGTCGCTCCCGCTATATTATTAAACATTTGGGAGTCTGAACGTCCGTGGAACAAGGGACCCTACCAGAAGCGACATCACTGTGCCTTTTATCGGTGGGTATGTGAGTCTGCTCTTACGCCTACGTGATGCACGACCTACAGCACACTTAGTAAAATGCGCGACCTACAACAACCACACTTAAAAGAACGTGAGCACTGAAAAGGGACACTGAATGAAACCAGCGAGTTGGTTTCAAACGAAAGTCAAACTTCCCCATAACCATTTTGCGTATATTCGGCGCTGAAAGATGCCTTGATTGTTAACAAATCGCTAATGAAACGCTGATCAAAAGTGCCGCAAACAGTTACTGCAGTCGCTGGTTCTGTCACGATAAACCGGAAGCAAGCGAGGCCACGGTGATACGTAGCGGTGTAGAAACCACCGAATGCAACCTTACCACGTAGCGAGCTGTTTGGTCAGTTTGGCTTTAATTAGAGCCACTAGGATAAAAGTCAGTCGTGCTTTCCCGAACCGTCACGCCCTTTGCAGCTCCGGAACAGACAGTAAAATGTTCCTTTATGGTGCCTGTGATCAGTGCTATGCTTTATGAAAAAAAAAAACATATTTTCCTTTTGAGGCCGAATGGATGTCAGTGTCTAAGCAACCGCCCGTCGATAGGTCGCACTAGAGTTGCGTCGCTCAGGTGTGATCCGGATCTTTTGAGGCGCTCTTTTTGAAGAGCGAGTGAGCCCAGGCTCAGTAAAAGTGAGCGGCGCTTTTTTCGGAGAGAGGGAGCCCCTTCTTGACCCCTCAGTGATCCGTGTCAAACGGGGTGAGTCACAGCACAGCAAACCATGGAAGAAGAGCCAACGGATACGAAAAGCCGGGTCAAAGATCTCTGCGCCAGCTGTTGCCGGCGCGAGAAAGCAACTCGACTGCCGGGCCAGCTGTGGGCAATTTTCCAAATTCCTCAGCACCCCCGGTCGTGGGAGCAGACAATTCGAGTCAGGAGAACCGCATGTAGTTTTGACCCGTTCTTCGGCTCTTCTGGCTCTTCCGCTCAAATACTGAGCCGAAGAGCCGAAGATCCCCGTTAGATGAGCCGTCTCTCTGCGCCATCTATTATTGGTGCGAGAAAGCAACTGTAGTGCCGGGACAGCTGGGTATAATTTTCCAAATTCCACCCGTGCGCCCCCTGTCGTGGGAGCAGACATTCGTGGGTTCGTGTGTTCGCGTTCCTGACTCGCCTTCTTTGCCTCGTGCTTAGCCACCTTTTCCTCTCTCAAACAGTTTTTTTCAATGTAAAAAACTCCGGCAGTTCTGCGTCTTTTAGTGCGAGTTGCGTTCCGACTGTCTTAATTTTCTCTAGCTCCATGCCTAGACTGTGCTCCGGGAATTCCGTGTTCTATTTCTCCCCCTTCAAGATGTTAAAGAAGAGTTCTTGTCGCGGACGCCTGTTGTGATGGTATTAGTGGCTAGAACTTGCGACTTGCGTCGCACGGCCGACACAGGCACCTGGGAAGCTTTATGACCACAGACACAAACATTTATTTCGGCGAGACGAGCTAACAATACGAAGTTACAGTTACTAACAGAATTCTACAATCGCCCCTATCCTGAGTACACAAAGTTTGGCAAAAACCAGAAAACTAACGCGTCCAAGTGCAGTTCACAAACCGGTAATAAAAACCCTCTCACATGCGGTGGCGCACTTGATGCAGAGCCAAAATGTATTCGACGCGGCGGCTGTTGGTGGCTCATAACTGCAAAACCACGTCGCCCAGTCAATGCCGGCGATTATAATGCATGGCTGACCAGATGACCGTAAACCTGCCGGAGCGGCAGCCTTGCTCAGGAACACCAAGTCTCTCGGTCGATTCACTTCGCGGCAGTCGAGCAGCAGGTAGTTGTTGCTAGCTCCGTAATCTGGATAGGATTCCGGGCATCCTCCACGACGGCCTCAGCCGACAACGGCTACCACGTTGTGTGGGTAGCCCTCATAACCGTGTTCTTCTGAATCATCCACTAAGTATGCCAGACACGGCCTCCTCTTCCTCTCCATTTTCCTCAGTGAGCAATGCCTGTTCTCTTTTTCCGGCTTCCTTGAGGTGACACCGATCGGGCACATACCTACAACAGGCGACTGTCCGCGGTCTGCCTTCCGTGTCATCATCATCAACTTCATCATCGTCAAAATTTTTTTGGACGCACGCATTATTCTCAGAATGTCACCTCTTTACATGGGGAAGCGTCAAATTGACGGTGGAGGGACAAAGAAGGACTGGGCCCAAAAATTAATATATACGCTATTTATGTGCTAGAGGGTAAATTATTGCACTTAAGGACAATATTAGAAAAATTCCCATTCATGGCACGTGGAAGTGATGCAAAATACTAAAAGAAAAGTTGTTATGGGCATATTAATTGTGAAATATGTCAGTGAAAGGAAAAGTCGCCTGTTATTCCGGAATTTGGTAATAAATCTAGCGTCAACAGTTTGTATGCGAGATATTGCGGGCATTGAATTGTACATGTTTTGCAACAGCTGCCATTCGAACCGTGAACCCGCATACAACATCGCCTGGGGGTATTTCTAGCAGTGTTGTACGGAATGGCGTTCCAAGGAATGGCGCTCCTGGAACTAGTTCCTTTTGGGAGGAACGGAGGAACGCCACCGTTCAATTACGGATCAGCGGAACTGTAACGATAACTTGTTAGTTGTTGGAAGGAATGACAGGAACGGCGTTCCTTCTGCAAACGTTGCATCGCATGGAATGGGCGGTTTTCGATGCCAAGGCTCGGGTTCAAATATCCTCAAGTCGCTGATCTGTATTACTTCCTATAAACTGGCAAGTTTGCCCACCCTTCAGCGGAACGTGCTTCCTCGAGGGTCAAATGCAGAAGAATAACCACGCCGCGGGGCGCAGGTTGTGCTTGCTTTCATGTCAATTGAGCTTACGCGGCGTTCGGCGGGTGAATAGTGCAGCCGCGCGAATTCTTTTCACCTTTAATTGTCTGTCTAAAGAAGGCCAGGATGCGCGCCTGGCCGATAGAATTGTTCCCTGCCGGGGAAGGGTTTCTACGCCTGAGCGGCGCTGCAGGTACCTTGGGGAACCACCGTATATTTTAAGGGGTAATTACCGCATTAGTGCGCTCGAGACGCGGGTACATTGTTTTCGAGAGAGCTGCTCTCACTGTGAGGTCATTCGAAGGGTCACCGGGATTGCAGGGTCACCGGGTCACCGGGAATTGTTCGGATTGCAGGCTTGGACCCCTCAAAGGAAAGTGCGAGGTCGTTGTCGCCAGTTGCCTGATCCCTAGTTTTAAGCTATCATGGATCCCAGACAGTTCTATTCGAGACAAGGCGACCAAAGCCATAAAGACAGAGCTGGCTGCGGTGACCGAGCTATCCAGCGCAGATTTTGCCACCTCGTCCGCGCATGAGGATTTGTTTTTCTTTGGGAAGCAAACCCTTCTATTCGAGGCACACGATGAGCTGTAGAGGTACCTGCTGTACCAGTTGACTACCCGCTGTCGCAGATGAAGACCTTCGAGGGACTGAACCAACTTTTCTTTAAGTACACGTCAGTACCCTGAAGCGCTTCCGTGGAACGGCTCTTCAGCATTTTCTAAGAAATATTGACAAAAAAACGAATTCATCTGCCAGACCCCAACATCGAGATGCAGCTCTTGTTAAGTTAAAATAAGGGACTCTACTTAGTTGTGATTATGCATTCGGGCATTTCTTCGCACTCATTGTCTTCACATTTTTTCATTCATGATACATTTTTTTTCTCTTCTGGCACATCCTGTACGTTTGTTATGTACTTGACTTCTTTCTACTTGAAGAACCAAAGAATCTGTCATTTCTGTACTACGACACGTCTTTTCTTGTTTTTTCATGACTTTTTATTTATTTGTGCTTGCTCTTTCACTTTGCTGTGTCGCAATTTGTGTCTGACTATTTTTGTTATAGTGTAAATGTTTTTTTATGCACGTGATTGGGCTCCGTGTTATTTCCTGTGTTTTTTTCCTTATTCGTATTTCTTACCATCGCAACTGATTCCTGCGTCGTGTCCACATATTTGGCTATCTTTGGTTGTTTCCTTTATCTACTGCCCTGATAGTGTTCGGCATACTTTGTAATTCGTGTGCGTAGATTTCGTGCGTGACTACGCTGTTGGCTTTTTTTTTTTGTTATCGTCTTCCGACCTAAACTTGGATTGCGAACCTTGTAGTCATTAACTATACTGCTCTGTTTCGGTACTCGCAAATTTGGGCTGTATGATCCGCAAAGCTTCACTTTTGTAACCCCCTTACTCCATTGCCTGCAAAGAGGCCTGTAAGGTTTTTAAAATAAACCATAACATTGAATCAGCATTCATTAAAGGAAGGAAGGAAGGAAGGAATAGTACAGGAAAGGCAGGGAGGTTAACCAGAATACTGTCCGGTTGGCTACCCTACTCGGGGGGGAGGGGATACGGGAAATGAAAGGGAAAGAAAGGACAGCGGTACATATTAAAGGAGAAAATGAGAGAAAGAAAAGTAGAAAAAACGCAAGGCGTGACCAGGCAACTATAAAGGCGGTACAAACAACGCACACAACCAGAAAATGCACAAAACTAATACGGTCCACTGATAACATGGGCGAACTAGGGGCACTGCACTATAGTAATATCCCTACAATCGTTCAAACAGGCCCGTGTCCTTCAAAAAGAGCAGTAGGGCTTTTATAGCCTTTTCGGCCTGTGTCGGACAGCGCCTATGGCACAAAATTGTCTGCGCTGTAAAGGGGAGGTCGTCGAGTCGGCGAAGTGTGGTGGAGAGCTGTTGCCTCGGCGTTACGAAGCGGTCACAATGGCACAGAAGGTGTTCAATCGTCTCGTCGGTGGCGCACGCATCACAAGCAGGGCTGTTGGCCATTCCAATGGTGTAGGAGTAAGCACCGGTGAAGGCAACACCTAGCCACAGGCGACAAAGTAAGGTGACGTCCGAGCGTGGCACGTTATTAGGTAGGTGGCGCTGCAAATCTGGGTCGAGCGAGTAAAGACGAGCGTTAGAGAACTCGGGTGTATTCCACTTAGCGAGAGTGACTTCCCGGGCAATGGACCGCAGCGACCTTGCAGCATCAGTGCGTGATAGAGGGATGTGGGTCAATCTTGCACTTGTGTGGGCGCCATGAGCCGCTCTATCCGCCTGTTCGTTCCCAGTAATGCCGCAGTGGCTTGGGAGCCACTGGAAAACGATATCATGTCTATGCCTGACTAATGTGTCATATAAGCACCGGATTTCAGCCACAAGTTGTTCGTATGGGCCGCGGCGGAGGGCAGATTGAATGCACTGAAGAGCGGACCTCGAGTCGCATAGCACAACCCATTTTTCTGGCGATTCCTGCTGGATGAGTAGAAGGGCCTCCCGAATAGCTGCCAATTCAGAAGCGGTTGACGTCGTCGAGTTTGAAAGCTTAAAATAAATTTCGGTCGACTTCTGTGGTATCAAAACAGCGCCGGCAGAACTGGACGTGGTGACCGACCCATCCGTGTAGACATGGACCCGGTCTCTGTATGCCTCATGTAGAAAGAGTAGGGAGAGCTGTTGAAGACCGCTAGGTGGAAGGTCCGCTTTCTTTTTAATTCCCGGGATGTTTAAGTGCAGTTGTGGCTGTGACAGGCACCAAAGTGGCGACGAGGGCCGAGACGGAGGTGTATAGCTCGATGGCAAGCTCCCACTGTGAGCGGCAACCACCTTACAAAAAGATGCCTGCGGTCGTGTTGCAGGCAGGGATGCAAGGTGGTGATGGGGCAACCGGGTGAGTTGCCTAATGTGTGCCCTCAGTGTCTCCACTGTCATGTGGGTTGTGATCGGGTGATCCCTTGCAACGCAAATTGCGGCCACAGTTGAGGCGCAACGCGGGAGACCGAGACATGTACGAAGACCCTGGGCCTGTATGGCCTGAATTGCCTGTAGGTTGGTTTTACATGTGTTGGTTAATACAGGCAGGCTGTAACGCAAAACACCGAGAAACAGGGCATCGTACAGGCGTAACATTGAGTGCACGGAGACCCCCCACGTCTTTCCGGCCAGAAACTTGAATAGCTGGACCACTGCAGTTAGCCTTTTTTTCAGGTATGAAACTTGAGGAGTCCATGATAAATCCCGGTCCACGATAACCCCCAGAAAACGGTGACTTTTGACGTAAGGAATATGTTGTCCATTTAAAGAAATCTTATACTGCGACATTTTTTTGCGGGTGAAAGCAACCAGTGCACATTTCTCCGGAGATATTTCCAGGCCTTTTCGACGCAGGAACAAAGATGTTAGCGTTGCGGCTTTCTGAAGTCGGGCGCGAATCTGAGGGCGTGAAACTCCTGATGCCCAAATGCAGATGTCATCAGCATAGATAGAGAGGTGGACGTTGGTTGGTAATGCGGTAGTGAGTCCTATCAACGTGAGGTTAAACAATGTAGGGCTAAGCACACTTCCTTGCGGGACTCCACGTGAAACAAAGTGCTGTGATGTTGGGCCATCTGAAGTCTCAACGAAAAAATATCTTCCTGATAGGAAGCTTTGGATCCATCTAAATGTCCGTCCACCGACTCCTGCATCTTGTAGGCCGCCCAGAACGGCGTCATGTATTACGTTATCGTACGCTCCTTTTATGTCTAGAAACAAAGCGGCTGTCAAACGTTTGAGTGATTTGTTGTGCTCTACCGATGTGATAAGGTCAATTACGTTGTCGATGGATGAACGTCCGCGTCGGAATCCAGCCATAGCATGGGGGTAAATTTTACGGTGCTCAAGGTACCATTCCAAACGACCTAAAACCATCCTTTCCATTAATTTTCCAATGCAGCTTGCAAGGGCTATAGGACGATATGATGCCGGGTCAAGGGGAGACTTGCCTGCTTTAAGAACTGGGACCAGGCGGTTAGCCTTCCAATCCTCAGGGACCAAACCATCTTGCCATGACTGGTTCAGCCGATACAAAAGTGTGTGACGGGCTTCTTGGCCGAGGTGACGCAGGGCGGCGTACGTCACTCCGTCTGGTCCTGGTGAAGATCTACTTCGGCAGAGATGTAACGCCGCATCGAGCTCTTCCATTGAAAATGGGACGTCCATGCAGGAGTCGCGTGATACGGGGACGACGCGTATGTCCGCTTGGCTGGTCGAAGCTGGACCATTGGCGATTCTTAAGCAAAAGTCCTCCGCTACGTCGACCTCTCGGCGTTTCTGATGAAGCGCCAAAGCACTGAAAGGCCGACGTTGCTGTGTTGTTGTTCGAAGGCCCCTGACAGTGTTCCAGATGTTAGATAGAGGTTTCCGGGGATCTAGTTTCTCGCAGAACGATTTCCAGCGCTGTGCTTGTACTTGTGCGATGCGACGTTGAATTTTTTTTCTGTGTACGTCGGGCCTCCCGAAGGTCATGAATAGACTTAGTGCGCCTGTATCTTCGTTCTGCACGACGACGAATAGCTCTGAGATGTTCTAGCACTTCGTCAAATTCTGTAAGCTTCGGATGCACCCGGAAAGAACGCATGGAATCTTGCGCAGTGGTGGTTACGGCACTTTCAAAAGTCGAGGAGAGCCCTTCGCAGCAGAGATCTTCCATGCGAGATTTAAACCTCTTCCAGTCTATTCGTCGAATGGTTTTCCCAGGAAGAAAACCATCAAAGCCCTCGATCCTCAGGTATGTTGGAAGGTGGTCACTTCCACGGGTTTCCATGTCTGTGAACCATTGAATGCTGTCAATGAGACTTCTCGAGACAAAAGCCAAATCCAGACAGCTACTATACGTCGTACCGCGAAGAAATGTTGGGCTGCCATCGTTGACACCGCAAAGCTCATGACGGGACGCCAGTGAAACCAGTTTTCGACCTCTTGGATCATTTCTGCGGCTTCCCTAGAGCATATGGTGGGCATTAAAGTCCCCCATAAGGACCCAAGGACCAGGGAAGTCTCTGATGATTTTGTCTAATCTGCTGGAATCGAAGCGACCTGAAGGAGATAAATAAACTCCTATGAGTGTGAACGAGACACTTTTCCTCTTCACTGTGAGGCAAATGTATTGGTTGCTGTCATGAGGTTCCACAGAATGGAAATTATATGTTAGTTCCCGTCGGACGAACACCAGAACTTTACTAGAAGCATCACTAGTTGGTGACGCAAATGCTTCATATCCAGAGAGCCTGAACGCGTCCGTGGCGTTCGGTTCGCAAACGACGATGATGGGGAAATTGTTTATAAACACAAACTGTTTAAAGTCCGAAAAACGGGGCTTGAGGCCTCTTGCATTCCATTGGAGTATGGTGGCGCGTTTGACTTCATCCCGAAAGGATCTTGAGTTAGAGGCCATGATGCTCCGAAGGGGCATTAAACTGTGGTAGGAGCGTCGCAGTAAACCCCAAAATGACAGGTTCCAGGTTCAGCATGGTCTCCAGAATGGTTTTGAAGAAGCTTGGTGTCATGGAAGCAAGGTGGGACCGGAGGGCTGTAAAAAGGGCTCGTACAACTTTTGAATAGTCGTCTACCTTGACTTCCCTTGAAGGGGCACGACGCTCCCTCAAGACGTTGGCGTACTGATCGCGTCCGCGTGGAACTGTAGGAGTGGTTCAGGAATCTTGTGGCTCTGGTTGTGCAGCGCTGGTGCTAGGTTCCGTGCTTTTTGTCGCCTTTAAGGACTCCTGTGGAAGCAGGACCGGAAAACTGTCACTGTCTGGTGGCGGTGGAGGTGATTTGGGTCCCTCAATGAAAGCCTTCCTCCTGTGTAGTGCGCTAACGCGAAACGGGCACCCGCTGAAACTTGCAGGGTGATCGCCGCCGCAGTTGGCGCAGGCAAAGTTTTCCTTGCATTGCTGAAAGTCATGCGGCCCACCACACCGTTTGCAGCGTTGCTCTCCTTTGCAGAATTTCGCGACGTGCCCAAAGCGTTGACACTTGAAGCAACGTGGAGGGGTATCCGTGTAATCGGCCGTTGCGTGCCTTGTAAACCTGAGGTTAATCACGTTCGGCCGTTCAGTGTTTGGAGCGAACGACAACACTACGGCATCAGATGGGGTCGTTTTCCAGTTATCTCCCGAGGAGCTAGTCCGACGCATAATCCTTCTCACATGCAGTACCCCTTGAGGCTTGAGATAGCTCAAAAGGTCCTCCTCCGTGTACCACTTGGGCACACCTTTGATGATGCACGTGTTCTTCACGTACGAGTGAGGTAGGCGGGCAGACACTGTAATTAAAGGCCTATGTATTGTTCCTTTCGACGCGGTTTTTATGCACGAAATTTAATTATGTTGCTGCATGTGAGTAACTTCCTAGTTGCACATCTGAAGCCCATTAACCTTACTGCGTATTTGTAAGACCGAAGTGCAAAATGCCATATGTGTTGCACCTATAATAGACGAGCACCAAAATCGCAGTTAGACATGTCTGGAGTTTGTCCTCAGCTCCCTGAAACAAAATCGTCTGGGGCATTTCTTTGGATTCTTTTTATCTCCAGATAAACTGCTGCCGGCGGTGTTCATATTCTTACAATACACTTATTTCTATGTGAGTTTTAAATTTTTCACTTTATTTTGCCTCAGAATCCGACACTATATTTAGATTTAAAAATTAAATGTAACGTTAATGTAACGACACGTTCCAATGTTCGAGTTGGAAGTGGAACGAGTTCCTTTCGCAATAAAGGAACTTGTAACGGGAACTTGTTTCAAAATTGGGAAGGAACGAGTAACGGGCTTTCGTTCCTGTTTTTGAGGAACGTGTACAACACTAAGTTCTAGACAAGCTAGATTGAAAACAATTGATGATGCACGGAATTCTGTTTGGTTATAGTGTTTTGAAGGTGAAAAGTGAGAAACCTGGGTAATACAACTGAACTCGGCTTCACAGAGTATATGGAAAAGGTACAAGAATTTTTGTTTAGCGGGATGCAACATAGAAGCATTAAATAAATGCTGGTCTGTGTTGCAGTCTGTTAGGCCAATGTTTCGGCCGTTCCCATTACTAAAGACCTGATTTTTGGCACACGCCTATTATGTTCCTGGACTCTTGTCTTCCTACTACGATATATAAGCATGAATTGGAGGTTAAGTTGCTACAAATGGTAATAACTGACTGTTTTCAAAATAAGTGCCTACATGGACCCTATGTAGCTTTACGCTTTCGAGCCAGTTTGAGATCGTTATTCATGTTACTGAGTAGTACTGACTGTTCGGAACTTTACCTGGTTCAATCTATATTTCTAGTTCGACTAACTCGCCGAAAACAACCGCTGGCACCAGTGGAGTGGGACGCATATAATCTGAGACAAAGGCACAATTTCGAATCGAAAAATTTTAAGAATGTCACAGTTTGTATTTTTTTGAAAATTTTCACAGTGACTCTTAGATTACGTTTCACGTGTCCCCCAAACAGATTTCATCAAACACATGCAGTCGCATCCTGTTTTATCGCGGCATTCGCAATTCCAACTATTAGCAGATTAGCACACCTGTTAGCAGATCATTCTCACAATGAAGTGCCAGCGGCTAGACATCAATGCTGAGCCCAATTTCCTGAATCCGACGGGCTCTCGAACACGCCTTTCCATTAAAAATATGTTTCCATTAAAAATATATTAAAAATACACACATTTAAATTATGTGCTATTCAAATGTGTGGGAGTGCATTTGGCAGTGTTTAAACATCTTGCTGTACACTTGCCATAGTTCTACCTAAAAGTCGTTATGTAAGATATGTTGCACAATAGACCACAGACGTCCATCGAACATCCGTCACAAATCCGTGTCGTACGTCGGACGTCAGTCAGACATCCGCAGAAAGCCGGCGGACGCATTATGGACCTCCGTAGAGTGGTCCGATGCAAAAAATTGCTCATCCTACGAATGTCCGAGAGGTGACCCAGCCGGATTTTCCCACATACGGCGGACGTTACAAATCGGACATTTTCAAACCGAAATGTACAGGTGACATGCAGGGGATAGCAAAATGCGGTTATTTTATGTCCGCCGGACGTCCGTTTCTAGACAAAAATTTTTCGAATCAAGGAGAACCTGTACTCGCTGTAAATCTGAGTGCTTTATTTATAACATGCCTTGAAGCACTACTTCAGCTTCAAGAATACTTGATACAAAAGCCCCTTGTGTTGCTTGTTTTGGCAGGACCCTAAATATAAATACTTGCACTATGCACTGTGTGGATAGAAAGCTCCACATGCTATACATACTTGTCTTGCTAAGAGAGCGAACAGTGATGCCCCGGAAGCGTAATACAGTGGAACTTTGCAAGCCTATTATCGCCACGACGTTTCAATAAGGGCCATACACTGCGGGCTGTCGTGTCAGCATAAACATGAATAAGTTGTAGCAGGCAGTTACAACCTCGGTGAATTGGATGCTTCAACATGACAGCCCGCAGTCTACACATGGTTCTGTATTGAAACGCGGTTACGATAATAAGCTGGCAACTTTGCACTATATTATGCTACTTCAAACATAACTGTTCCCACTCTTACCAAGAAAAATACGAATAGGGTGCGGAGTTGTCAGTCCACACAGTGCGTGGTTCAAGAATTTATAATTAGTGTTTTGTCAAAAGCAGCTACAGAAAGGGCTTTTGTATCGAGTATTCCTAAAGCTGGAGTAGTGCTTCAAGGCACGTTAATTATAAAGCACTGAAATTTACACCCAGCACAAGTTCTCAAGTTTACTAGAAAACTGAAGCCTACACTATTAAGCTTAATGAATCTATACCGAATATTTTTTATACATTTCCATTAAATTGCTACGATAAAACTTCCAGCAATGCACGCTAAAGAAGAAAGAGACAGCTTGAAAAAGTGAAGTATGGAACAGTTAGGCAGGCTGCTGAAAACAAACATGCTGAATGAAACAGATCTAGCAACTGCAGATTACATGTTGCAAAGTATGGCATGCAAACCAGACGCAACGACGTCGCACAGCTTAGAAATTCTTTATTTAACGCTTTAAAACCTCTAATATCAGTGCAACCTTTCACGTGCGCATTTCCCTTTATGCCACGAATATGCTGGCTCAAATGTTCCCCAACTCCTCGGTCAGCACCTGCAATACCAAAAGCAACAATTACATGTTTCTTTTCGGAGCCACTTTACAGAAGTCAAATACATGTAAATTCAAACTTCATTCATTATTTTGTCCTATATACGGCCACATTATTAAACACACTCAAAACATTTCAGCCCGCTTTTGAATTATTTTGGTTGGCTCAAATCCGCAGCTAATATAGTGGAATGCGAAAAATACCAGTGATATTTGAACTGATTTTGTTTGCACCCTTGAAAAACAATTGTTCCGAGACATCGGTCATCCTTTACTGATGTGGTCGTATGTCTGAACATGCTTGTGTCATCACTTCATGGCGAACTTATTTTTGACTCTTGAAAACCTGTACAAAGCCAAATTATAGCTGAAACAAGTAGGATTCGCAGTGCTTCGCTAGATTCCCTCTATCTTACTAACTGTCAAGTTGCACTGTCTTGCGCACTAGCATCAGCAGTTTGCGGATAGGGTAGTGCAGAACAAAGGCTTAACCTAATTTTAAAAAAGAAAAACTGCATACCTCGTTTGCATCGAACAAAGCTGTTCGATGCATGCCGAATGTCCTACAATATAAACAGATTTTCACGTACGCACCTTGATGGCGTCTATCAATTATGAGGTGTGCGCGCCGTAGTGGAGGGCGCCGGATTAATTTTGACCACCTGGGTATCTTTAACGTGCGCCTAAATGTCGTACACACGGGCGTTTTCTCTTTTCGCCTCCATCAGAAAAGCGGCCGCCGCGGCCAAAAATCTAACCCGCGTCCTTGGCCTCAGCAGCCCTACGCCCTAGCCACTGAGCCATTGCGGCGGGTATAGACGGATACGCGCATCTATAATCGCCTACAGCTAGCAATGCTAATGTATTAGTACACGTTTTATGCTCACGTTCCCAAAATGCGTTTACTTCGCTGCGTTCGCCGGCATAAGCCACACTATAGGGCACCTCGGCGTAAACACTACTGCCGCGTCCTCTCTTCCCACGTTTCGTGACACCGTGCCTACATTTCACCTCAAGGCCAATGCATAACGCATCTCCGCAACGAGCTCACACACTAAACATTCTTACAACCCTTTCCGTAAAGTTGAGTGAACGTAAAAGTAACCAATGCGCACAGCACATCGTAGATAGCTCCGGGCTGAATGCGAACGCGGGCATATTCAACGACTTTCTATTTCAACGAGAGTACGTGCACGTGCCGCTGATCGCTTTAAGGAAACGGTGTAACTAATCTATCGCACCTATGTTTCCAAAGAAAAGCTGATTCGCTGAGCGCGTTTTTACACTGTCATTCAAAACGAGCTAAGCCAGTTATGCCTAACTTCGGCACAGCTTAAGGCGTTTGCAGTTCAAGGAAGGCTAAAGACAATTTCCCCGCCCCCTCTCCCCACTCACCAGAACTTATAAAAATGTCTTACCTTTCGTTGAGGACGCAAAAAGATGTCTAGAAGAAAACAGGAGGGTTTCTTTCTCTAAGATAGTCGAAGTTCGCTGACGCTTCGCAACACGCACAAAAAAGCGAATGGCTATAGGCCTCCGGCGCTGCCTAGGGGGCGCTGCGCAAGCGGCTTCCGGGCAGTACTTCCAGGTAGTACAAATCTGCGCGGGTCCCATAGGATCCCGTGTTGACAGAAGCAAAATGAGCTCGATGATCTGCGATTGTGTGGCGACATGGTCACTAGCCCATCGCCGACGAGTCCGGTCTCTTCCGCCGATCAACTTGGCATTAAGGGAAAAAGCTTTGCAGCGCTAAATACGTTTACAGCGCTGACGAAACTGCCGCGACGGTGACGGCGCTCTCCCACTCGCAGGTTCACTGACCATTCGAAGTTAAAGTTCTAGTTTAAAATATTACTCTAGCTGACAAGGACTTTTCAACAACAGCCGATCAAAAAATAAGAGGGGCGCAATCGGCGATGATCGTGCTTTAAAAAGCTAGCGAGTCCAGCGGACCGCTGGCTCGTCTGCTGCGATGGGCCGCTCTTTTGCGAAACTGCGCACTATGCGCGCCCTTTAATTAAACAGTGCTCTTTTGCGTCGCCATTACAAATACATGGTGCAGCGCTAGCTTGCCGTTTTGTTGCGTGTCTCGGTGACCAAATGAAGCGAGCGTCAGGAGCACGAGAGCTGTTTTGCGATTCCGAAATTAGTGGCGGTAAAACAAGCTGGTCGGGCGAACTGAGAGGCCGCTCTCTTTCCTTGTTTGCTCTCACTTTACTTAACTACGCTCTTGCATTATATATTCCCAGTTCGAGCTTGATGGGCTAGAATGAGGGACAGCACCGTTTTGAATTGTAGGGCCGAGTTGCATGCAGCCGACACGGGGGAGGGCTGGACAGCAAGTGGGGTGGGAGGCGGAGGGGGGCTTTGAACGCAACAAAAAAAAGAAATAGCGAATTGCCAATAATATTTGACAATAATCTGGTGAAGTGTGAAGATGGGGGACAATTCAACTGGAAGCGATCAATTCTCTGTTCTTGTCTTGTTGTATAACTCCATTTGAGGACAAAACTGGAGTGTCGGCGTTCAGATTCTTAGCGACGACCCCTGCGCTAGAAGATAACCAACAGAGTCATTGATGATAGTATATAAATATTCGGGCCGCGCGCCGTGTATGAGGCGGTTATGTTATGCAAATATAGAAGTACACATCTTTTCAGGCAGCGGGTGTGCGATTTGGTGCTTGTTTTGCATCCTTTAATAGCGCTTAATTTGTTTATTTGGCGCTATTGCCTCACCTACTCGCTAGTATACATGTACCCTGCCGTTCGTGTAAGTCGTGCGGCGTAAAATGTTACGCAAGAATCATTTAGTTTGAGAAAATACAAAACAACATTTCCACTAGTTTTCATGGCGGTGCCAGGCCAGCAGTGTCAGCTGAGTCGGCTGCCCAATTCTTGCGTTCGCTTGCATGCTTCCACTGAAGCAACCTTTTGCAGTTACCAGCAGCGCTCCATGTTTATGCTGCTCGTGAAGTTTCCTTTGTCGACCGCACCCACGAAGAAAGAACGGTAATGGTCGTCAGGAAGTTACACCAAACGACCTGGCGATACTGTCCCACGCCGCGACAACCGCGACAGCTCGCTCAAACGAAAGCCGACAAACCGGCTTGTTTTAGCGGATATTATTTTTTTTAGCCTCTGCAACTACTTTAAGGGCTATTTCATAGTAGTAGTAGTAGTAGTAGTAGGTGATTTGATGGAAAAGGAAAAGAAATGGACTGGGGATATTATTGAGCCCAGCTGGGGGCTCACCGGCATACAACCCAGTCCGGGGGGTGGGGAATATAGAAGGGGATGAATAGGATAGGGTAGAGAAAAAAGGAGATAGGTAAAGAGAAAAGTTTAGGCGCCGCGAGGAAAAGAAGCGTTGCCACAGTCACTGGGGGCCACCGAACACAGTACACATCACAAACACAGGTCCTGGCGTCATGCTGCGTCCGGGAGAAGTTCTCGACGGGAGCGGTGGAGCGTAGAGGCGAGGCTGTGCTGCGATGAGTCGTGCGCGGTGGTCCGAAGTGAGGGGAGCTTGCTGGGTGATGTTCGTGGTAGTAGAGCGGTTACTGGCGAGCGGTAGCAGGCGCTCGACGGCCCCACGCAGCAGAGCACTCGACGCCCGAACGAAACACCTATGGCTCGCGACGCGTGGCCGGCATAATCGCGATACCGCCCCGGCCGCGCAGGAGCGAACGAAAAACACGTCCGCACCCCACGACCGAGGCCAAACTCCCGGCTATTTCATACAGTATGCATTAATTAAACGCACCAAAAAGCGATTGAACTAAGTACAACCAACTTTTACTCTGCCTTGTAATTGAAAACAGGGCGGCGAGGGTCGTCTGCTCTCGTACTACCCAGAGTCGTCGGCAAATAGGGGCGCTGCATGTCGCGAAAACTCCAGCGCAGGTAGTGCAGGAGGCCTAAGGTTATACGGCTTGACGTGGCTTGACCAGTGTTGGCTTTGCATCGCACAAAAGAAAAACAATGAAAAACTTTATTTACAAAAATTACGTTTTAGCCTAATTAGCAGGAAATCAAGCAATACAACATTGTATATCAACCGAACTGTTTTTATGAAACTTTAAGAGATCTCCTGTTTTTCTTTTTTTTAAATTCGAACACAATTACAAAAAGTTGACTTGTTCAGCCCGCAACAAGTGTTTTGTGCGCGAGCCAGAAAGGCGCGAGGGTTAGAGCTATTACAATTGTTTTCTCACCTGACAAATTGCTTGCCTCCTGCGGCAGGCAGAAAGAACATAGATACCATAATTAACTCGACGCTTATTAGGAGAACTTACAAACATGATCGAGGAATGTTGCTTTAACCATACAGACGTACGATGGGCGTCTAGCGGGCTTTATTGTTGGGACCATAGTAAACGTCCCTGAACATGCGTAGCTCGGACGTCCGTCATGCCAAATTGAACGGACGTTCACGTTTCCAAGAAAAATACCTCCCAAGTACGTCCGCCAGACGTAGAGCGCGGGGCCTGGAAGTTCGGCTGTAAAACGGACGTCCTACGGATATCTGTGGTGCAATGGGTCGTCGCCTTTGTGTTTGCATTTGTCTCTGGTTTGGTTAGTCTAAAGCAAACTGTGTCAGGCAAACACAAGGTAGAGCTTTTTAATCAAGATTACAACCTCTTAAGTCTTGTTTTTCATGACTGTTTCACTATATGCCAAGCTCCAGCAAGGGTCAGTGGCCATTGAACATGCATGTCAGCAATGCGCTTGCTGACTTAGGGCAACGGCTCATCATTAATCTAGCAGTTTTATAGGAAAATTGAACAACTATGTTCAACTGTTAGCGCCATTGTGCCCCCATAAACAATGAAATTTTTGCTTGTCCAGTCGTAGATGGAGTTCACACCCATCTTTGTTCGAAATTATTTTCATTTATTTGCAAGACACCATATAGATAATAGATATAGACCCCACAGTTTATGGTGTCTATATTTAGTATGTTTAAGGCCTGAAACGTTGTTTTCTGTGCCTATTTTTGACGCATAAAACGCGTTCTTTAGAGACAAAAAAGCCACCTTCGAGTCATTACAGTAATTGATTAAGCCTATACGCAAGAACTACGCATTGCATTTACAACAGTTGTGATCATGCAAAAAACTGGATCTCTAAAATAGCAATTCTGTGGATACTTGCATCAAAACACTTTATGCGCTCTTAGGTCACGCGGAAAGACGTTGTGCTTTTTCTCTACTTTAATATCAGCCGGAACGAACCTATATAAAATACTTTAAAAACGAGAAAATGGAATATGCTCAAACTCCTCACTGAATCAACTTTCCACCGGCAGATTGTTGGAAACTGTCCGCTTCGACCGGAAGATTGTAGGTTTTTCTTAGTAAAATCGTGCATATAACCTTGAAATATATTGTGATGGGCAGTAAAAATCATTTTACATGATCAGCTGAAGTATAAGCACACTTTGCTAGAAGAAGTCCTACTTGTAGTTTTGGCCGTAGCACCGATGATCATGGCTGGCAAGGCTAGAATCAGGCATCCGAAGGTTGACAGGGTCGTCATCAATTCTGCTTGGAATGTGGACTCGCAGGCAAGGATACGCTTGAAGAAGACCTGGAGAATTCCCGCCACCACAATACCCTTTACTGTATACCGTAATCTTTTCACAGCGTTGAGAAAATCAGTAAAGCATGATCCTTGCAGTACAACAAACGAATGTCAAACTATGGACTCCGCGATCAGTAGCTCAATGAACCGCCGGTGGCGTGCACGAAGACTACGGTCAAACTTGCTTACCTCGCGTGTCGGGCAAGGCCTGCGTTGTGGTAACCACACACTGGTTGCATTTTAATTAAGTTTTATTTTACGGACCTTCGTTGTGCCACTCATAGTTGGACATCTATTACGGCAAGTTTGTGATAATTAGAGACCATATTGTATTGTTTTAGGGTGCGATATTCATTTTTCTGCTTCTGCTGAAAGGCTACGGATAGCGCCACCAAAGTATAAAGTACTCTGTTTCAGACAAAGCGACAGGGGCGTTACATCTCGGCCACGAACCCCAACACATGCTTTGCTGCTTGCTTTTTGATTCCTAAAAACATTCCGGCGAGTGCAATCAGTGCACCATTGTCGGTGTGAACGGATGTGGAGTTTGCAGAACTTTTTACTCCCTATAATGAGTTATCACTTAATCAGAGGCAAAAAGAAAAATGATGCACGAGGACCCGGAGATGAAAGAGGACAGACCAATTGTACATTCATGTGAGATCACCATTCATTGCATTCTACATCGTTTATAGAACTCAACCTCCAGCAGATCCCTTTCCCTCCCTTAATTCCCCCTCCATCTGGGAGCAGGCGCTGCGTGACCAGGAGGCATCGAGTCAAGACTTGAAGACCACCCGGGCCCTGGCGGTCGTGGTGGCCCTCTGGACCGCCCTCACCCCCCCTCACCGGATCCTTGAGTATTATTGAACTTTTTTCTCTCTTTCCAAGGACGTACATCATTCTTCCACCCAAGGGGAGTGCTCAAAAATCGGTGCACATACATGATCCCGCCACCCAAAACTAGGGAACGTTTTCGCAGTGCATCGGTATTATTCGGTGACGCTACTGAGGACCATCTCCGCGGGTGAGTGTTTCTAGGATGGTTAGTCGGCTTCTACCGTTATGAAGGTGGCTTTCCCCTCCATTAGATATCGTTGTCAAGTTCGCGTATGTCTCAGTGAGGGGAACATCCAGCTACCACAAGCCCTTGGCATTAAGGTATACGGAAATTGAATTGTAAATCAGAAGATGTGAGTATAAGAAGGTTAGCATGTTGGTGGGAAAAGAGCAGAGGAGAAGCTACGAAGACATTCGAACTAAGAAGTCAGGCTAGCACAAAAATTACATTGGTTTTTTTAATGGGGAGATGATTGTCAGTGGCTCACTACTCAGGTAGCAGTGCAACACCACCCCGTTAGAAAGGATAAGAGGCTAAGCATCGTCGTCTTCATCATGCATTAGCCAGTATATTTTGATGTTTATGGGTGCCAGTGGGGCAGTAGTGTCATAAGCTCGAAGAACGGCGCTATAAACATACAAAACTCAGAGCGTCTGACTAGTTCTCCGCGTATGGTAAATGAGCTTTATCGCGCAAGTGCGTTTCTTATTTCACTATTTCCGAGCTGTCGTTGTCCTTCTACACAGTTAGTAGCGTTGCGTTAAATGCAATTGTTTTTGTAAAATTGGCTTACCCCACTTGGTCCAGCGTCTTAAGCGCTGAAATTTACTTTTTCTGTGTTTGTCTGTCTGTCTGCAGGTTTGCTGGTTTGCCTGTACCATCTGTAAGACTGTCCGTTTGTCCGCGCTCTGGGCTTCAGCGACAGGGATGGCTCAAACACTATCGTCTGGCGAGGTCTTTCGTAGCAAAGCAAGCATAAACGTGGCCTATTTTGAAAGTGTCTACCTTTTAGGGCTCTTTAAATAGGTAACTAGTGTCATAAAAGAAAAGAAAATCCTTTTTTTATTTGAATATATTGTAGAAGAGACGCCGCTCCGGATCAAGCGATGTAGGTGAGTCGATCGTTTTTAAGCGCTGTAGAAGACTTACAAAAGGAGTATGTCATGCCTTGAAGAAAGTTAAACTAAATCCTGGCGCTGGCTTTCTGTGCGCTGCGATAACAGAAAGTACCTAAAAAACGCTTAAAGGGAAATAACAAACGCGGTTCTCTGTTAGAATCTCATCCGGTACGGCAGCCAAAACTTTCAACGTATACGCGTCAGAATTGTACCATCTAGCCACATCTTACCCGCCGCGGTGGGTGAGTGGCCAGCGCGGTATCGGTGTTCGATTTCGGCCCTGGTGGCCGGTGTTCCGACGAAGGCGAGGAAAAAACACCCGTGTGCCTAAACTTCCGCCTGCGGAACAGGTTCCTGGCTTGTCAAAATGACACGGCGCCTTCGACTACAGGGCGCCTCGTAGCCCAAAGGTAGCTTCATCCCATTAAACAAACTCCACATTTTCAAATCTTTCATCCCGCCGCTGACAAGTTTTAGTCGTTTCGGGCTCCGAGCAGATTAAGCCAGGCTGGTTCTCATCGGGAGATATCTTAAGGATTTTAAACGTAATTTACATTAATGGATTTTGTATCGGATCCTACTGCCCTGCGAGAACGCATGCTCATAAGTCTTACGGTAGTGATTTAGCTTCCAATAAATAACTCTGGACTCTGTTTGGGAAGATAGCTATGCGTATCTACAAAAATGATTTGTTTCGAAGGCCTTCCCGCCGCGGCTAAAGCAGTTACTAACAATTCGTGTGAAACAAGGTGCAACCGACGTATAGAATGTCTTACCGTGAACAAACGGAATAAAGGTTGGCTTGCTTACAAAAAATGGCCCCGTATCTGATCCTTTCGTTGCGAAAGTCGACAAAGGACGATTGTCTTCCGTCGACATTTGCTAAGTAAATGCCTCGATGTGCTTTCCCGCTGACTTCTTATGCTGTTCCCCTTTCTCCGCGCTCCTTCCGAGGTAATCACACTAGAGGTTTGCTCAATAAATTTAAATTTACGGCGTTCCATTCGTACAAGTGGGGCGCATCGACGCCAGCGCTGCCGTACGACGGAGACGCGCGTGAATCGAGACGCCCTACTGCAGCATTTATACAACCACGTTGTCCTGCTCCACGTGCGTTCCAAGCAGAACTTCGAACCTATGTAGTGGAACCTTTCGTACCTGTTCCCGCTTGATTTCTTAACATGTGACCAGAAGCTATAGTGGCGCGGCTGACAGCAGCCGAAGGAGTTAATTTTTTGCTGTAGTGGATTCAGTATTTAATTTCCTTAAAACCAAGCAACCATAAATGTTTGATGAAGGAACGTTCTAAATACCCCTTATGTACTAATTTTGTGCCTCATATTTGCGTAATAGCTTGTTGTTCTTCAACATTGTTGTCAAGTATGAACATTGACACTGAAATTACACGTTTATATTTGGCTGTGGGTATATAAGACTATAGCGCAGCTTTTGCTTCACTTTTCCCGGGTGGCCAAATCGAGTCACATACAAGCAGACAGACAGACAGACAGACCAGAATTACTGCATTTAAGTAGCCCAAGGAACGTTATCGTGCTTAAAAATGAGCAGTCAGCGCTGCACTCATTCCTTGGAGTTGAAACACGGGAGCGTGTGTTAACCCTTTCATTTTTTTGTTGACGGTGTTGTGGCATGTACTCTTCAAGAACAACGGCTCAAGCACTATACGGAAAGATTTGCATGCAAGGAGAGGGTAATAATGGGAGACTCAGAATGTCTTGTGCTTTTCGATAAATTGTAAGGGGACAGCTCTTGGGGTTTTGTTATTATCGTGGCTTTCGTCTGCACCGCTCTACAAACTCTTGTGGTAGTAAGAAGAAACTCAAGTATTGCGTAAGCTCAAGCGTTTCGCTCGGCATTGGTAGACATTTCTGATACCGCTTAAAAATATAATTGGAACTTTGTGTTGTTTACATAGTGATACGGCTGCTTATCCCTAGTGGATAAACAGTTTAAGAAATAGATTATTTGGTTTCGCCGTAAAGGCAGCTCATCAACGATTGAATTTTAGCTGATTACCGTGGCGGGACTGAACTCGTTTAAGCAAAAAGGTGCCACAGAAATGTAATGCGCAGCTCACAATAGCAGGAAAGATTGTCGTGGTTGAACGTGGTTAAAACATGCTTGTCGAGTGAGTGCTCTGTTTTCACACCGCGCCGTTAACGAATGCCCAATTGAATCGCCGGACAAAAAAAGCAACCACTCGCTCGGTCATTGGTTTAGGCACGATCTAACGCACACGAAAGTTAAGCAATGCCCTTGTTTTTCCTTTTTGGGTTAGAGGCCCCGTTACTCTATCCGCCTCTAAACCTCTCTCCACCACTCATTTTCGACCGAACGAGCAAATAGACGCTCTCACTCCGAGCAAACTGCCCGACGCGATGGCTTGACGTTGGTTGATGTTGAAAGTAAACCGTAATCTACGTCTGTGCGTAGAGCAATAGATCCTTAGCTCTAAAAGCAAATACGCGAAAAATACTTAAAAAAGCTGTGCACAGCGTCTTATATAGTGTATTAGCCCCTGTTTTTGTCTCACTCACTACAGGCGTAGCCGCAGAGGCCGGTCGTATTGGCTGATTAAGCAAACGTACGATTTTCTGTCTGGTTAGCTGCGCACTGCTAAAGCAAGAGAGTGGCGATTGCCGTGGTGGCCATAAAAACATGCATGTGCGTGTCCCCGTCTCAAGAACTTTATCATCCCTTTTCAAAGAAGGTTTAGATAAGTGCGAAATCTTTCTCACAGCAAACTGCGTCAACAGTGTGCTAAAGCTTCGCGAAACGTGAGTGCAACCTTCGCAGAAAGTGCGTACAATCGACCGTCGAACATACAAAGAACCAAAATCCCAAACGAAAATAACCCCATGCAACGATTTTTCGCTCACTCAGTAAAAGAAGCTACGAACGATTGAAATGCGTACCGATACATGGTTTTTTCACATACATGTATACTATTGTATGTTGCTATGAATGATGCACGTGTTGTCTTAATAAAACAGTTCCTTTATGGCGACTTTCAAGTAACCGTTCTGGCGCAATAGCAGCCCCGTTTTGCGCACGAACCACGTGCCCTGAGACCTCATCAAAGCTTCTCATCGACCAACCGGTCTGTGGGGAAATTCATTAGTTTTTTTTTTTTTTTTTACAGGACGCCATTGGTCCAACTAAGAAACCTTTCGCTTTAAAACTGACGTGACTCAGGCACACGCCAATTGCGAAACTTCGGTGTGGTCTTCTTCCCTCCAGGGGTTTTCCTGGGCTGCCTAAACAGCTGCGTAACTGGATAATTTCTGCAAGGAAATTGGATATGAGCGCATACCTGCCAAGCGATCCCTCCCAGTGCTGTGGTGGCAAATTCGTCCACGACACAATCGAGAGTAACGTCGGAGAAGCTTCCCATCCAATCGCCATCTGGACCGGTAATGAGCCCCGTTGCATTGTGCTTCAGGCAGAAAGGGACGCACGACCACTGCACAAAGCAGCCTGGATTCACTGACCCCATTTGTGAAGGGCACGCTGGGGCTCAAATGTATGTACTTTGGCAAGTCACCCGAAGAAGGTTTTGAATGAGCGGAGACCCTTCAGAGGTCTTGTATTTGAGAGCCAAAGATGTGTTCTTTTCCGTGTGGTGTGACGCGTGCACTGACAGAGACGCAAAGGTACATTCAGTCAATCACACATACCAATACTCATATACGTGTCCTCTTTGAGACGCACGCACATACACCCTTACATGCGTGCACACATAAGTACATCCAAACATACATATATAAAAACACGAATACATACGTAAATGAATAGTACATACATACATACATACATACATACATACATACATACACAAGTGGAGAGAATTGGCGAAGACCGGATTTAGACAGTGTAATTATTCCACCGCCTAGTGGCTATGTTCATAACGTCCCAATACGCGTATGCAGCTGACGGTTCGAAGCTTGTTTCGCTTACAAGTATTTTTTTGGTGAGCCATTTTTTGTTTGTTAAACGAAGAAGGTACTTCGAAGTCAAAGTACCGTACTGCGAACTTGTCAGTGAAAGCAGGAATATAACCCCCGCGCCTACATACCTAACCACACAGACATCATTTTTATTGTCATCATCATCATCATCATCGTAACCAGCCTATGCCCCATGCACAAGAAAGGCCATACCAACTACTTATGACCGGTATTGCTCACGTTTAATCGTTGTCCGAGGGAGCCGTGAGACAGGCAACATTCACAAACTAGCTCTGAAATGAATACAATTCCCGCTGAGTGTGTCTTCAGAATCGTTATCACCATCGCAATCGTATGTGTTCGGCTTCAGTCCAGGGCGAAGGCCTCTCTATTGATTTCCAACCTAACGCTCCTGTCCTGCGCTGCCTGAGTTGATTCTTTGTCCCTAATTTATATAATTCATGCCTTCATGGACCTAAGTTCTTCCGTATACTTAAACTTTAATATCTCGGTGGCTAATCATTTGCTTGGTAGCCCACCAGTTATAATTTGGCACAGTGCAAGCCCAGCCCAAGTTCGTTTCATTTAGTGCGGCAGCACTCTGACGGCTGCTACTGGGGTTTGGCGGCGGCACGGCGTCGGTGTCGTAACCGAGCGAGCGAAGGCAGGAAGGAAACGGTGGAGGAAAATCTGGCGTAAAGAAGCACGCTGACCCCGCACGAGGCGCTCGTCGCAGCGCCTGGGAAATTTTGAAAGGGTACAACGGCACGTGCTACTATTGCGCCATCTCTCTCACTGCATCCCCCTCACACTTTCAGTGGCCGCTGCTACTTCGCAGGTGGCCCACCCTAACCTCGTGCAATTTGCGCGGGTGGTTCAAAGTCGATTCGCAACAGCATCGTCACCGCTGGCGGCGACGCGGAGCGGAATAGCAGTGCGTTAGCGAAGCCACGTGTTCGCTAATCACGCGGTTATTTCCTGAGGCGCCGCACAGGTGTGCGCCATGACCCAGAATTTCGGTAGCGCTGCGCACATATTTTGCATTAGGAAGTAGAGTAATCCTCTGTGCAGCTTTTCCTATCTGTCTTCCACCGGGGTTCTCCTCTGATTCACGACGTCTGTTTACTTGCGCCAAGACCCCTAACAATCGTCTTGCTCGTGGGGCCCGCCTAAGTTTTCTTTCCAAATGTCTAGTAACGGTCTAAATTTGTACCCCGTCTATCCTTACCGGAAATGCATATTGGTTGTATAATATTCTTCTCAGTATTAAGCGCGCTATTTGTTATTTTAGAGTGTTTGCCGAACACACCATTACCCATACCTATTACGCCCACAACTCTTTCCTCGTTGTTGCGATCAGCCTGGATAATGTGTGTTTCATTATTCCTTTACCTAGAGCGAATATGATTCCTACGGCAAAACTCTATCATTCCCTTGTATATATTGATATTATTATTACCTATGCCACCACGCTTGCTCACTGCAGGGCCTCAAAAACGTTTTTCGGGTATTCTGCAGACTCACTCAACAAAGCTATGGGCTGCAACAACCTCAACTCGGTTGAATATTTTTCGTTTATTTGTAATAATGCCTCCCCAACTTAGAGCTCCATGAATACCCCTTCCCGCTACCCTGCAAACAATTTGGTGACTGGCTAAATCATGGCCTTACTCTGTTTCTGAATGGAAAGCTTTTGCTCTTCTTGTGGAGGGTTATCCGGATTGTTCATTCCTTGCAAACATCATGGAAAAGTCTTACGCTGGTTTCTTATATTCCCTAGTCTTTCAGTTGTTCCAGTTCAAGGGCAATTTCTAGGAAATCAAATGTTTCTCCGTAGGCCATAAATGCAGTGTAAATGGATTGGCTTATTTGACTGAGGACGTACATGAGATCAATTGTTAAGTAACCTGTCCCAAAACCAGCCTGTTCGGGCTAAACACCTGCTTATGTGGATAGGTTCTCATTTTGTGAACACCTACCAGGGCGGTCTGTAATTATTAGAATCTTTGAAATCACCTTACACGTGAATGGGAACTATGTTGGCATTTTTCAGGCTAGGACCGACTTAAGGCCGTGTATAGTACTGACCAGAGTTTAGCTAGCATTTATAGTGGAGTGACGCCTCGCTTCTAGGTAATACACGGTTATACAACCATGTTTCGTGGATTTTCCATCTCTCCCTACTTTTGCGCGCCCTTTCCACATGGCCCTTAATTAGTGGTTAGACCTCGTAAAGTAAGCTTATAAGCCGAATGCTGACTTATATCCCAAGAATGCAAAGTTACATCTTAGCGTATAATCGTCCCGCGCTTTTATGGTCTCTCTTCATTTCATTTATTCTGACATAAATAAACATGCGTCGCGCAGTGCTTCGTCTCTGAGTGCGTGTGTACTCCATCTGGGTCAGTAGCTAGAGCTAGGTTGTTTTTAGTTTCCTTAGGTTGCTCTTCTTTTTAAGCTTTTCTCGACATTCTGATTGTTTGAGGTTTGAATGTCGGCAACTTTGCTACCGTTGAATGTCGACAGCTCCGCCAATTCAAATAAATCGTGAAATTGATTATCGTATTGTTATGCCGATAATTGGGCGTCGGCAGGATTTAGTCCTTAGGGGGGCAATCCTGTTGCACCGCGGTAGGAGGGGGTGTGGTATTAAAACTGTGTAAGCGTAATTCTTCAACATCCAGGGATATCATATCATGTACAGTAATGTATTATTTTTTCGGAACCTTTGCACAGTATGGACAAAATTACTGTCTAAAGTTACTGGTGTTATTTATGTCACCGCATTTGTATGTTGATATAATTTTTGCTATTTGCATTTTAGAAGGAAAACAGACAGTTTATAGAGCCAAATCGTACAATTTTTCCAGAATCGGAGCTAGAGGTCAATAATATACTTAGCTGGGCCCAAATTCATATCGTTATAACCTTTTGATTTGGAATGTTTTAATCAGTTAAAAGTATATATATCCACAGCCTCATTGGTCGGAAAAACACCCTACTAGTAGTAAAATGTGCTGTTCTATGCACACGCGGGTAATTGCTTATGTGACAGCCGCCCGGATCGCCTCCTGAGAAAAAATATGTGTTTAGAAGATCTGAAAGCTCTTGGCTTTTCACAATGCGATTATTTACTGTCATACTTTGAACAGGTGTCTCGGCGTTCGGTCGAAAAAGGGAGTTAACCCTTTTCAATAAATCGTCAGTGTTGTCTGATACGCAGTCAAAAGAGGTAGAAAATTAGTTAGTTTTTTCTGCTCTTAGTTTATCATTCAGTTTGTTGTTGCGTTGTTTGAAAACACTTCATTTTTCTGAGTCCTTTGTGCGTTCAAGCGCCGCGTCTAATTCGTTCTTTACCTTAAGTTCATAAAAAACGTGATTTCGTTAACCAAGGCTTGCGACATTTCTTGGCCTTAGGCGCAGCTACGTATGGAAAGTGCGTTCCATACATGTGAACAATATCCGAGATTAAAGAATTGTACATTGAGTCTGCATCGGTTTTTAAAATCATGTCATTCGAGTTATGATTCAGGATATGCGTGCGAAATGAGTTAAGTGTTAAACTAGCTATGCTTTGATAACATTCTGGGGGCATTCGTTCCGCTATCTTTTTTTATCGTCACGAATTATACCAAACATAGGTAGGGGGCCGCTAATTTCATATACTAGAGTACCACGTTTTCCAAAGAAATTACCAGTATTTGTGATAAGGAGGTCGACAAGGCTTTCAGATGTGGGTGTATGTGCGAGTAGGTACAGTAAAGACATTCTAATAACATACGATTGAGGTATAGATAACAATTCGTTTCCCTGTTAAATGTTTTATTCTGGTCAATGTTGACATCACCTCCAAGAAAAAAAGAGCATTTGTTAACAGATGCAAAACCTAGAAAGGTACCCAAAAAAAACACAGAAAAGCTTGCGGATCCTCATTTGGCGGACAATGAATCACTGAAAACATTTCGAACCATCTACAACAGTTAACATTTCACAATTTATGTTGGAAACGGTAGATTCCTCGGCAATCTTAGGATCCTGCATCTTCTTGATTAATAACAGTACACCACAACCTCGCCTATCTGGACGATTCAAAACAAAAATTTGTAGTTAGGGTACGAAGAATGGAAGGATTGTTTGATATACCAAGCTTCCGAAACCATGGTTGTGTCAAACGCGATGCCACAACTTTCAGGTATAGATCAAATCTTTCATGCTTATTTCTAATGAACGCGCATTGACGTGAGGAATGCGCATACTCTTTTTTTGCATTACTGGTTTGCAGATCAGAAGGTTCTACTGCCATAGTGAAACAGCTTTACCGTCTATAAAGAAAAAAATCCAGCCCCTAATGTGGTTCAACTTATCTTGTGCACATCTCTTTGGGCAGGAAGGGTGCTTTGTTCCCGAATCTCTTCGTATATAGATCTAAATTTTGCTGTCAGCGATCCAATCCTAGTAGTCTTGTAAGGTCACTACCCCACAGAACATGTTGGCCTCTATTTAGTTTTAATGTAACAAAAAAAACATTTTACAAATGTTTTGTCCACTTTTACTTATTTATAGCTTCGTAAAGGCATTGAAAAGACTATTTTCTGACTGCTGTTTCATCGTATTTGACATGTTTGGCCAAGGGGAATGGGGCCGAAAGCGTTATATTAGTAGGGATGCCACATCGTACCATAATATCACCATAGAAACAAAGGTAAAGTTTTGGCCAAAATTAAGCTAGTCTTTTTCCTGCAGTAAAAATTAATAAACTGCTCTATTACGAGAGTACACAACCCGTACAAGTCCCACGGTCATGATGGAGACCTGGAAGGCATCTGCGGTGGCCACGGAGTACAGGCCGCCTAATGAGGTGTACACGATGGTTGCGGCGGCACAAACCATGATGGTCATGGTCGCGTCCACCTCCACGATGACCCGCACGGCGGAGCCTGCGTGAATAAAGAAATGGCAACAACACTGGAGACATGAAGCTGACCACTAGCCGCCAGCCTGCCCTCCATCATTATCTTGTGCGCTGTTCCACGGTCAACCACACAACCACCGCCTGTATACCGCTTGCTATAGTCATCATAATTGCCTGATTGAGCGCACTTTCATCGAGGTGGTAACCGGGAAGAAGAGTAGGAAGGAGAGCACATTCATCCTAAACGTCTATAGCAGCCCGGCACACAGGGAACATAAGTTCAAGGCTCTGCTCCACAAGGCAAACCGCATCACCGGCCCGAGCAACAGACTGGTCGTGTGCGGATTCTTTAACGCGCCGCACCAAGCCTGGGGTTATAGCAGGGCAGTGGTCAAGGGCCGGGACCTCCTGCAGGACGTGACCGACCTTGGGCTGACCCTGACCACCGACCCGGCGGACCCCTCGCGGATCGGCAATTCGGTCACCCGATACACGACGCCGGACCTCGCGTTCGCTCAGAGCGTCGGCTGCGACAATGCGGACATGAAGGCCTTAGGCTGGCGGAACACGAGGCCCGAGCTGGGCAGCGGCCACTACATCGTGGAGATCGCCGTCCCGCTCAGCAGCGGCGACACGGGCACCAACTCCAGCAACTGCGTCAGTCACCGACTGGGACGCCTTCCGAGGGCACTACCGGGCGAGGAGGTGGTTATCGAGGACATCGAGGAATGGACGGCGGGGCTCATGGAGCGGGCCGCGACAGCGACTAGAGAGATTGAGACGGATGCCAGTATCGAGCGAGTACACAACCGACTGGCCCACCTCATCGAGGCCAAGGTAGCCCTCCTGGCGAGGTGGAAAGCGCAACGCACCAACAGGAAGCTCAGCAGGAAGATCGCGGAGCCAAATCGAGTGATCGAGGCCCACTGCAGAACCATGTGCACCCAGCGAGGGCACGAGATCTTTAGCGCGGCGGACGGGCAGATGCACAGCGGCAGGACGTGGATCCTGCTGCGGCCCCTCATGGACGAAGCCAAGACCAATTCGCGCCAGCGAGACCGGCTAACGAGGATAATGCACACAGCGGTCACGGAATGCAGGGAGAACAAGGTGAGAAGGCGCCTAGACATCAAGTACTTGCCAGCCACCCCGACAGTGCATCACCTGGACTACCAGGGTGCGGCCAACTCAAGCCTGGACAGAGACGTTGAGGTATGGGAGGGCCGAGCGGCTCTGCACGACCTCAATACCAGATCAGCGGCAGGCCTAGATCGAGTGACGATTAAGGTACTCAATAATCTCGGCGAGTCGGTGATCGCGGGCCTGATGGACTACTACAACCTTTTCTGGCGGGCTGGTACTCTTTCCCGGCTGTGGAAAGCGGCCAAAACCACCCTGATCCCCAAGCCGGGCAAGCCGCCGGACATTGGAAACCTCCGGCTCATCTAGCACACCTGCGTGGGCAAGGTTCTGAACCACGCCCTGATGAACAGGTGGCAGCGGTACCTTAGGGAGTCGAGGCTTTACCCGGTGTAAGGTCCACTGTGGACTCTACGCGGCAGCCGTCGCCAATTCGTCACGGCACGAATGGGCGCCGGATAGTCCGGCCAACGGAATTCCACGGGGATAATCCCCCATTGAAAACCCAGACGGCGCCCCCGGGTTCCGCGAATCGTCGGTGTGGTGTGCCAGGGAGGGGTAATTGCCGACGTCGGAGCGTGCGCCGCGCGTGCCTCCATTGTTATCGCGGTCCCGTCGGCATGGTGCACAGTCGCCGTCGTTCGCCCTCACCCCTCCGGCTCACGCGCGCTTGCTCGCCCGCGTGCGTGCAGTTGACCCAAAGATGGAGGTGACTTATTGAATATTCCGTACCGCGCTGAGTGACAGCTGTCTACGTGAATTTGGGCACTCCCTTACGCGTGCACGAATGCTACAGGGGCGTTCCCGAGAGAGCGTAAGCTCGCGGTGTTATAAGGCCGAACTTGGCCGTTAGAAATGGTTCCTGTCTGAGCGCTGAGCTGGACAGTTGATGATGGTTGGATGTTTATGGCGCAAGGCCAACTAGTGCAAAGAGCGCCAAAACAATGGTTAAAAACGCTGGATGAAGATTTAAATACTAGAATTGCTCAACAAAAGCAAAAATTAAATCAGTAAAATCAGTAAAAGACAATGAGGATGGCTGGGGTGAAAGGCCAGGGTGTGGTACCGGATAGCATGAACTTAGGTGCAAAAACTACGCGTGATATGAGATGAGTTGTAAAAATTTGATATCACTAAGAAACTTGAAAGTGTGTTGTAGAGGAATCGTAGGATTATCTGGAGCTGGGAAGTTCCGGGTGGGACAAGGAGTATCGACCGTTAAATCTAGGTTAGGATTTGTGAGCCCCTAGGCTAGAGGTTAAGATCGCGTCGGAAGTTTAGGGTACAGCGCCGTACCAGGCAACTAGACGGATCTTGCGGCGAGACAGAGTCTCGGCCGTCGTTTCTCGAGTGGTTTGTGTACGCTCCGAGGATGGGAGAGTTGGACGAAGTTGAGAAGTTCGAGTGATTTGTGCGCACTTGGAGCTCGCGTCTGGCTGAAGTTGGAAGTTTTCCTTTCATTACTCATGTACTCACTTTCCTACTGTAAATAGCTGTATATAAACTCTTCGCTTCCCTTCGCCAACTACAAACGCCTTGAGTTCGTCAATTCGACCGCCATATCCAAGAACTCCAACAGCATCGCCCTGCCAGCCTCCTGTCAAATCAACCAGAGCCCGGGTGATTGGGTTAATCGACACCGGACTTCGGGGAAACGAACCACAACAATCTTTACTCCCGGTATGGTCATCGGCTTCAGGAGCAAGTCCAAGAGCGAAATTTTGGACGAAAACTCCAGGACAATGGACAACCGTGCCGTGCTCGGCCTGGACCTGCAGAGCGCCTTTGACTAGATGGCGCACTCTGCGATCCTGACACAGGTGTCGAGGCTGACCGTGGGCGAGTGATCGTACAGATACATCAGGGATTTTCTCTCGGGGCGCACGGTTCAAATACACGCTGGCGACCTTCAGCTACCGGAGAAGCAGCTTGGCAGCGTGTGACCCCGCAAGGGTCGGTCATCTGGCCGCTGCTGTTTAACTTTATTTATTTATTTCATACTGCAGACCACAACACGTGGTCCAAGCAGGACGGGCAATCACGAATCACAACGAGTAAAGCAGTGAAATAAGATTGATCACGAACGCAAAAAATAACAAAGTGAGTAAAATGAGGAAATATATACAGTGCTACATAAACAAATATACACAATGCGACAAACATACCTACTATGCAAGGCGGTCGCGCTCTGACAAGGAGTTCCACTCAGACACTGTGTGCGGAAAAAAGGAAAATTTAAACGCATCTGTTTTGGCAAAATATGGTGTTAAAGAGTTTGGTTGGTGATGTCATGTATTTCTGGTTGACAAAGGGGTTAAATACAATGAAGGGTCAGTCGCAAATCTATGGTTAAGCAAGGAGCTCAGGAAGTCTAAGCGGAGTTGCCTTCTTATAGATTGAAGTAGTGGAATGTTGTTAGCTGACATTAGTTCCGATGGAGAATACGTGCTACGAAATTTAGAATATATAAAGAGAACTGCTTTTCTCTGAATTCTTTCCAATTTATCTATGTTACATTTTGTGTAGTGATGATCGGAGTGGCCGATTGGCACCTGCGCTTCAGCGGGGTCAGGCACACCATCTACGCCAACGATATCACGTTCTGGGTCAAGGGAGGCAGTGACACCCACTTTGAAGACACGCTACAGGCGGCGGTGGACACCATCGAGGAGCAACTGGACGGCTCGGGGCTGGTGTGTTCACCGATCAAGTCGGAGTTGCTAGTGGTGCCACCGAAGGGAGTGGGACAGAAGAAGCGAGACCCGAGAAGGGACAGCGAGAAAATCATTATACGAACGAACGGTGGCCAGGTGATCCCGCACGTCGAAAAGATACGGGTGCTGCGCATGCCCCTAGAGCGAGGCTGAGCCAATGGCGAAACCATCAACCGCCTAACGGCCAAAGTCAACACGGCCATACGCCTCATAAAGAGGGTATCGAGGAGACGGACCGGAGGCATGAAGGAGGCCAGCCTCACGCGACTGGTCCAGTCTTTTGCCACGAGCCATATTGTCTATGTGGCGGCCTTACACAATTGGAAGGTACACGAGCGCAACAGGATCTGTGTGTTGATACGTAGGGCCTACAATGCCAGCCTCGGGCTTTTCGACTGTGCAAGCACGGAGAAGCTCCTGTCGCGGGGTGTGCAGAGGAGATTGCAGAAGCGCAGAGAAATGCACAGCTGGAGCTGCTCTCGGGCACGTGAACGGGCCGGCAGGTGCTCCGTAACCAAAGACTGGAGCCGAGGAGAGCGAACGAGGAGATTGCCGAAGGAGCTGAGGTACCAGAGTGTGTGCGGAGACACGTGCAAGTGAGCCCGATACCCAAGAAAATAAATCCTTAGTAAAACCGGAAGCGGACGGCGGTAAGGGCCAGGGCCTTGATCGACCTCCACGTCAGAGACAGCGGTGCCGTATATGTGGACGCGGTGGAGTATCAGGACAGGAGGGGAGCTTTCGCCGCGGCGGTGGTCACTGCGGTCACCGCGAGACGACACTGGTGGCGAGCGTGTGGACACGGTCGGCGCATCGGGCCTAGGAGATAGCCATCGTACTGGCCATCGCCCACACCAGATGCGTGACCGTGCTGAGTGATTCCAGGACCGCGGTGCGGAACTACGCCAGAGGCAGTGTGTGTGTGGCAGCAGTGCGGGTGCTGTGCACGGTGAACCTAATGGACATAGCGGTGACAATGAACTGGCTCCCAGCCCACATGGCAAGGAACCTGTCGGCCCGAGGCAACGCAAATCAGAACGAGACGGCCAACGAGGTGGCGCGAGGTTTCACATACCGCGCCGCCCGACCGGCCGACTCGACGAAGGAGTGGTGGTGCGAAGCCAAAGACAAGATGGCAGAGTACAGTGAAGTGTTGAACTGGTATTGACTAGGTCGCAGGACTATGCCCTCGCCTCACCCTGGCCTGACCCGAAGCGAGGCAGTGACGTTCCGGCAACTGCAGACTGGGTCGCTACCCACGCCGGTTCTCATGAAATACGTGTGCTCTAGCGTACATGTAAGTGAGTGTGTCGCGTATGTGAATCGGAAAGGGCTGCTGGGATTATGAACAGTTTGATTATTAACAGAACCCAAGGGAGGCACGGACAGTGACGACGACCCCGCCATGGCTTGCGGCCGCTGCGGGAACCGACCAACGGGAAGAGCAGAAACGGGCCATGCAGTGAATCTCGGCTGCCCTCGAAAAGCAGCGCCCGGGCGAAAGCGCCAGGTGCTCGCTACCACCCCAGCACAGGGGCTGGCGCGGATGCCAGAAGAAGACGGAAGTAGCGAGGTCTGCTCGCCGAGTAGACAACGCCACGCCGAGATGGTGTGTGGCCGCATCGCGACGACCTTCCCCTTGTGGGGCTAGGATAGTTGGCCGCCGGATGACCAAATGAAGTATTTTCACTCACTCACTCTGTCAGTCATCATAATTAGCCTAACTACGCCCACTGTAGTGCAAACGTTTCTCCCAAAGTTCTCTAATTATCCCGGTCCTGTGGTAAGTGCGACTAGTTTATCAACGCAAACTTCTTCATCTCTTCTGCACATCTAACTTTCTCCCGCCCCATGGAACGCTTACCTACTCTTGGGATCCACTCTGTTACCCTTAATCACTTACGGTTATCTTGCTTTCGCTTACATACCCTGGCTACGCCCATTTCGTCGTCTTAATGTCTAATATTACGTCATTCACACGCGTCAGTTCCCTGACGAACTCCGGTCTCTCGTCCCTTATGTTAGACCTATCCTCTCCCGTTCCATTGCTCACTGAGTAGACCTCAGTTTAAGTTGAACCCTTTTAGTGAGCCTCAAAATTTCTAACCCTATACCTGACACTACTTCCTATCGTGTCAGCTGATAAAGGCGAAATACCGCTTTCGTGTTGCCCTATCCTGGCCTTCCGCACTCGCTATGCCTTTCCGCCTGCTGACGGCCTGAGTACTATCTGGAGTGTCACGCGCGCCTCCGCAGCGCTGACGCACTATCTAGGGTTCGTGCATATAGTGTAGCGGCCAGTGGTGGGCGCCTTATCAGAAATTAGTGCCAGTCCACGGTGTGAAGGATGACCTCAGCTGGACGCCGTCCACGGAATGCAGGAAAGAAAATACGTTTGTTTATCACTTGCGATTGAGCATACGTCTTAGCCAAACATCCGAATGAAATTTGGAAGAACCCGAGCTTTATTCTAGTGAACAAACATACGGCTGTTTTTCTGCCCCGTCGTTGGCATCTTGCTGTTTGTGTAACCTACCAACACAATCTTCTCGACCAGTGAGGAAACCGGACAGGTCGCATTGGGCCATTTGAAGTTAACATTTAAACTTCGCGCCATTACGACAGAAATGTCCTGCCCCCGCTCACCACCCCCAGCGCGTCCACATATTAACCGGTAGCCGGTTATGTGCGCGTGCTTAGAAGTGAAAGACACCATGAAAATGTCGCTCGGAAAGCCCGTAAGCCGCACAAGTATTATAGACTCACGTCAGCATTCCGAGAGCTAGAAAAAACTTTATTTCGCAAAGCCTTGTGGGAGTGGAGCCTTCTCACAGGTAGCCATGTGCCCTTCTTGGTGCTGCCCCTCTCTCAACTAGAAGGAGCTGGTCGCAAAAGAGGGAGCTGGGCAGCCGCATCTCCCACTGCTTTGCAGCTTATTCGAGCTGGAAATAAATGAAACTGGACGAGCTGGACCTAAGCTGGAGCTGGAGCTGAATTGAACTGCTTTATTTACATAAAATATACATAATTTAATGGTGGATTTGTTAGGGGAAAAGCCACACTAAGCATTTTTACAAGCCGCAAAATCAATTGACAGAGGCTCCATCAGGGGCGGAGCGAGAAAAAAAGTGGAAAGAAACCTTTTCGATAAACAAGAAAAGAAATAGAATGAACAGAGAAGGAGAAGACGGACTGCTCCCCTCAAAGAAGAAGAAACTGCAACAATAAGAACTACAATAACTACGATAACTTCAAAAAAGAAAAAAAGAAGAAACCGTCGCTAGAGATGTACCATTGAAGACATAGGGTAACTCAATACATTGTCACAAGCATAACGGGTCGATCAGGACAACCTTCAAGCTAGTCATGAGTAGAACGCTCAATCCTAGGGCAAAACCGAATCAAGGCAATAAACACCACTAGAATAACAAGAAAAGTACCGTTTACAGGCATCAAACGTCAATCGTACAGGAGGCGTATTACTAGAGAATTAAAAAACAAATTCGGTATTGCGGTTGGGAGAACAAGAAATAAATTGCGATGAGCAAATACAAAGACAGTGAGTTTTTGCACAAATATACGCATTACAATCTTAAGGCAGGTATGAAAAAGAAAAGAATTTTTGGCGATTATAAGGGCATGTGACTACAGAACGTAAGCGCATAGAGCTGACAAGGATGTGGATATTTTTGTGCAGAAATCTTGCTCGGTGCAATTCGCTCGTTAATTGATTGCGTAAACTTTTGAAAGCTCGTAGATCTGCTAAGTCTCGGGTTTTAGAAAACATGTTATACAAAGCGTTCCTTCTTTTCATTTTTTATATAGTTCGGGGGTGATCTAAGGAGCAAATTTTACTGAATTGTTTAGGCAATGTATTGGGACAAGAACTATAAAATTTCTGAAGGAACGTTTTATACGCTGTATTTGCATTTTCTGTGTCATATACGTCTGACCATTTCTTCAGAAGCAAATTTTGACGGAAAAGTTCCAAAAGATCCTAACTACTGAGAACTCCTGCTTTTACGAAGTCAGTGCCTGTGTTGGTAATAAATCGGTCAATGCAGGTGGAGCTGTTAGGCGCGGTTCGCGTAGCTGTTGATTTAACGTTGAATCAACGGAAGCTATGCAAACTTTATCAAGGTCACATTTTACTGGTATGTCGGGAAACATGCTTAGGTTAAAGTAACGTCCACAGATAACTTTGTATTTGATCTTCGATACAAATAAGACGTACTGTTCCAAAAACTGAAATAAGAGCTGAGAATTCCTGTGAGGGGGACGATACGTAACAGAGTAAACTGTACATCCGCACAGAAGAGATAAAGCCTCATTATCATCTGTAGTACAGCAGAAGTCACAATACATCTCACATTATGATCACCGTGGGCAAGCAAAAGAATTCTTTAACCACGCCTACCAGTTCTCGATTTTGTGTAAAATTGATAGTTGGGTGGGGTAGATGTCAGAGAGATGTCATACCATGTCATACCATGTGTTTGTCATGTAGATGCCATACCATGTGTTTAGATGAGTCAAAGTGACAATTTAAATTACAGAAAAACAAACCAAGTTCACTTTTCTTGTTGATTGACTGGCCGTTTAGACGGAAACAAAAAATAGCCTTACAATTACCCGTCCCGATGTATTGCAGAAAGTTAACAGGAAGTACCCGTTCATTGCTTAGCATTTTATAAAATGTACTTGCTGGTTTTATAGAAGATGGTTTTAGGTTGAAATAACGGGTTTGAGTTTCAACTAGTGGTCCCTATCCTTCAGTTTATCAAGGTCAGCGTGGCATTTTATTAATTGTGGTGTGTCCCCCTCCTCTCTCTTCACGCGAACTTTCCCAATCCGGTGCCAGGCGAAGCGGTAGTCGTTTTCAAGCGCCAATTCTATTGCTTCTTTCAGTAATATCTCGTTTCTTGTTGTCATGTTTTTGTTATGAAGACCCCGGGTTGAAGAATTAATGTAATAATAATAATCATAATGACACTTTATTCCTGTTACATAAACACAGATTCAGAAATAGGAACCGCGGGGAAAAGTTGTCAAAGACAGCTTGACGAGTTGACAGCAACTGAAGGAAGTTAACAGAAACTTCCGTTTCGCAAGCCCTTGTTCGCGTGTAGACAGATGTACAAAACGTACGATCGTAGCAGAGGATTTGTTACTTTTTTTTTTGAAAATTGTGCAATGCGGAAGTTTGCTCTGTCTGTGGGGCGAGGTGTAGTTTTGAGGCGACTTTGTTCACTACGTTCATTAGCCATTCATATCGTTCGAACTGGGTGCCATGAATTTCTTCTGCGATAATCCATATCATTCAGGGTAGATGATACGCTGGTCACTTCAAGGTCGGAGTGCGATTGTTCGAGTTTGGAGACTTTGCTTTTGAATGTTTTGATTTCGGAGTCCGACAGAATACTGTCGTATTTGTCCAACATTGCCTTGATTCGCCCGGCATTGCTATGATGATTGACGGACATTGCCTTGATTATGGTAATACGAATAGTATCCTTTTTATTGACCGAAATTTTGGGAAATCAAAAATACAATATCAAAAAAAATCTGAGCTAGACTTTTCCTAGGCTGAGAGGGGATCATCTTCTTGGGTGTGTAAATTTCAAAATAAGGTCAGGACATCCGGACCGGCGTCTGGATACTCCAATGCTAGTACGGCAACCAAGCTGCGCCTCTTGTCCATAAGTATGAGAAATGATTTACGGGGTTTTGATTACAGGCTCGCAAGGGAAGCGGTCCTACATCTCCATGTTTACGGTATCAGGGTGCCTAGTTTCTTCGCTGATTCGGGTTGTGGCGCGGGCGGCGGACATGCATCAGCCGTCCCTGCATCTCCCTTAGGAAAGCTGCTGGTGCGAGGAGAAATCAGTTACAGGCTGCATCAGCCTAACAACGATCAGGTCTCGCTTACGTACTTACGGTTTTTGCATGAATGGAAGATTGGCTTGCGCCATGTGTCAATAAAGAAAAGGTCTGATATCAGCCTAAACTAGCAATCACCATGGTCTCTGGTTATAGTACCGTCGCCATCCGAATTAGTTGGTGCGGACTACAACCACATACGCAGGATAAGACAACGCACACGAATTCCTTTGACCGGGCTATCACAAGTTACTAAAAAACTAACCGATAGCAATTAAAATGAAACAGCAAGACAAATTCAATTTGGCCACAAGAAGGAATCAGAAGATTACCGCAGAGAAATCGAATATTTTCTACGTTACTTTTCATTCACATTTTGAACATCTAGCGTTGTATAAATAGCGAGGCTCCCGGTAAATCAGTACGAAGAGTACGTACCTCGGCGGACATACGTGCGTCAAATTTTGTCAAAATATTATTTAACTGGGGCAGATTACTGTGTCAAATTTGCAAGTGGAACTCCACTGTTGATGGAAATAACATTTTTAAAAATATGTTTGATGAACGTTAATCCGTCGTGTCAAAAGAAGTAAAAATTAAAATAAGATTGCAGCGTGTAAAGATAATAAGAAAAATATAAATTAGAAATGAGAAAAATAAAAGTATAACTAAAAATAAGAGCGATAATGGCAAACAGTGTAACGCCCTGTGTTTCCACAAGACTGCAGGTTTCCAAGAAGTTCCACCTGTAATCATTATAAAAGGGTAAATAGAGGGAATCGGTCGGACAGAATTTAGAAAAAGCAATACAATTTAGTGTAGAGAACTCATACCCTAGGCATCAGAATGCTGCACATTACTGGATAATTCTCTGAATTTCCGCAAATTTCTTTTTTCAAATTCAAGTCATACTATGGACAGGAACCATCCACCACCTATTTTTGTACTATAAAGTTTCCGCGCGTAGATTACGTTGTTGCAGAATTTTGCATCAAACAATGTTGAACCTATTCTCTTGGTAAACAAAACGTTTGATAAACGTAACACATTTTACCGGTTTCTGAGGTTCAGCTGAATGAGTGCCCAACAGCATCGGCTTTCGTACTGCACGTCAAACCTAGAGTGTATACGCGTATACAGTCAAACACGATTATGGCGAACCAAGATAGAGCGAGGTATGCTACATATCGATAAAAAGCAAATCCGTTACGAAAAGGCATGCGAAGCATATTCCTTATAACGAAGTTCACATTGGATATATCGAACTCGGTGCGCCTACAATTGCCCCCTAAAAGCATGCTCTCGAATCGATGATTGAGATGCTGACTGGCTACAATTGATATGTTGAGCCTCGCATGAAGCGACGTGACGCCTGACACCTTCCGTAACTGTTTCCGACGCACAGTATTCACGACGGAGCAAATTCAGTCAGCGAGTCCGGACCAAGACGGCATCGTCGGCGAACTGCGGGAAGAGCTCGCCAACGTTCCAGATGCTGTGCCGAAAGGAGTGTCCTTTGAGGATTTCCTGAGTGTCAACGACGACTCTTCCATCACTGTGCCTCAGGCACAGACAGCGTCACTGATGTCACGACAGTTGGTGCTGCTGACAGCCCCGAAGAGACTGAAAATGTCACAAGCGACATCCTTAGTCTCTTCGGTGCTGTAATGAAGGATAATGAAGCGCTTTAGCAAGTGGATGTGCTCTGCCAATGTTACGTCGATATTGAAGTACACGTATTTGAACTGGCGCAAAAGACGTCTCCGCCAAAACAAAAGTAAAAACAAAAATCACCGGTCTTTTTTGAAATAGTCAGTTAAGCGGAAAGTAGCTTTATTGCATGTAATAAATGTTTTGTGGAAGTTAATGACAAAATTTATGCGTTTGTTTTTCTACGTGGGAATGGCAGGGGGGTTCCGCGTATTACGAACTCGTAACAAGAAAATTCGTTATAAACGGGTTCGGTTATACCGAACTATTGGATTTATCGAACTAATCGTGGTGCATATTACAGTTCGCTATAACAGGGTTTGACTGCACATGCAGATCGGAACATATAGTGGGTTAAGAATGCTTCCCTTTTTATGCGGTACGGTTTTAGTTTTCGCTCATAAGTATAAAGACACCACTGAGATTACCGAATTCTGGAACATTGACAAGAATAGCGCCAGAATACACAATCCCCCCTGAGGAACCCAGGTTTGGCATGATAGTGTCGTGGGAATCTATGGATATGCGCATACGTTGCGAATGTCACGTGTAGGGAGGAGGTCATAGCCGGTTGGTAGAGATGGGTAAAAGCAATTTTATACATACGGGATCAATATAATTTGTACGTTTTAGTAATCCACCAAGATCGCCCTTACGATTCAATAGAATATATGTGACTTAAGTTCCAGTAACAGTAGCACTACGGGAGTTACCGAGAGCCGCCAGAACCGAAGCGGACCACGTGACCTCGCCGCAGATGGCGGGAACCATGAACATCAGGCAGACGAAGCGACCGTAGCGCCACTCAAACGGGTCCAGAATGGTGAGCGCATTCGTGGCCCGAATCTTGGGAGCGAATAGGAGACCACCTGCATTACGACAGAGAGCGAGATATCTCTCAAAAGGACGCAATGAAATACACTCAATAACGGTGTTCTGTCTCTAGTTGAACAATTTCTTTTTGTCTTTGCTCTACCAGCAACGCGAAGGTTGTATTCCAGGTAGTTCCTACGCCTTTTCGGATTGCGCATAAAACAACCTACGAGGGAAATGAAGGTTCACGCTTAGCACGGCTCAACCTGTCCAAACAGCAACTTCGGATTTGTAAAAACGACAGGCTGAGCCACTATTGCTCGATAAAGGCTAGCGCACCTAAGCACAAGGGGACGAGCTATTTTATCGGCGTTGATGGCCATACTGGAACTAGGGAAACATAATAACCAACGCGGTTAGCCACAATCCATAGACCAACACCGCCTGCATACTATTGGTGGTGGGCGTGAGCACGGGGCGCTCTGCGAAGCGCGTCTGCATGCCGTCGGCTTAGGGAGTTTCGAACTTGTCGTCTACTTCTCTCACGTTCGCTCTTCGTGCTGTTTCTCTGCGCTCGGTTGACTTTGGATGCTTGTCCGCAGCAGATTTTGCGTGTGTTGCGCTGCTGAGCACGAGGTCGCGGGTTCGTTTCCCGGCCGCGGCGGCCGCTTTTCTGATGGAGGCGAAAAGCAAAAACGCCCGTGTGTACGAGATTTCGGCGCACGTTAAAGATCCCCAGGTGGTCAAAATTAATCCGGAGCCCTCCACTACGGCGCGCCTCATCGCCTGCGTTGCGTCGGCGCGTTAAACCCTACAATCAATCAATCAGATTTTGCGTGTGCGTAACTTTTTATCATTATAAAAGATCTAAATCTAATTGATAACGTTCCGAAAGAAGCATTGCCTGCATTGCCCCATTCCTTGTGAAGCCGATCCTGTGCGGAGCGTGAATAGTTGGTGGTAGGCGTCAGCTTCGGTATTCAAGAGGATAGTCTTTCTTGGGCTACTTAAACCCAGAAAGTTTGGTCTGTCTGTGTGTCGGTGAATCGATTCAGCCACCCGGCCAAAGTAAAACAAGGCCTGCACAATAGTCTCATATAGTCACACCCAAGTCTACCCGTGTAAGTTCAGTGTGATGTTTATACTTGTCAACATTGCTGAAGAACACGGCACTACGCAGATATAGGACAGCAAATTAATAGATAAGTGATTTTGCAGTGTTATTTTATAAAAAAGTATGGAATATTGATTTTCGTGAAATTAAATACTTCCTCCAGTGCCGAAAAAAAAACACTCCACCATTGGCTGCCGTCGCACGCGCCACTATAGCTTCTAGCGGCATTTTAAAAAATTAGGCGGCAACAGTTAGGAAAGGTTCCACTAGATAGGCTACACGTTCTGCTTGGAACGCACGAGGAATGGGGCAACGTGGCTCTATAAACGTTGAAGTAGGGCGCCTCGATTCACGCGTGTCTCCGCTGTACGGCAGCGCTGGCATCGAGGCATCCAGCCTGGAGCAGTACAACGCAGTAAATTTAAATTGATTTAAGCAAACCTTTGGTGTGTTTACCTTGGGAGGGGCACGACGCAACAGAAAAAAACGTGATATGTGAGCGGTAATGTGAAGGGAGGCATTTACTTGGCAAATGTCGATAAAGACTATCGTCTTTTGTCGACATTTGCAATGGAAGGAGCAGATACGCGGTCAATTTTTTTAACAATATTTCGGACAAAGGGAACAGCCAGCTGCGAATGATGGGAAACAGTGAAAATGCGAGACAAAAATAAATTTTCGGAGTTCTGGCCTGTCTGCTTTGGCACAAGGCATAACACGATTCGCGGTAATCGTAAGTAAGGAGGTGAAAAAACAGTTTTTGCAACCTTGACGAACGCTACAAAGGATTGTAAGACATCCCTTCACATTGTACTGGCATGAATGTGTGCCGACCTGCAGTACGGGGTGCAAGAAATGCAAGTTAAGTTCCAAATATTCTACTGTGCGTATAGGCACCTGCTGGTTATATACGAGGATTCTAACCAGTATGAGGGCTTTTTGAGCGAAATAGCAATTTATCAAGATACCCATAACGTGGTAGTTTGAAGCTCAGAAGCTGTGCTCGTAAACATGGCACGACACCACAATCACTTCATCCACGCAGTAATCGTGGTCTGAGCCTCGTCTGATATTTGTAAGTGTTAACCAAATCATAGATATTTTCGCGTGGCATACCCATTGTTCATTACTGATTAAAAAGACAGCACTTAGAGGAGCTAGTGCTATAGTCGGTTTCCATCATTTCTGCAGATGCGCCGCCATAACATCCTTCCGCCGCATATCACACCCGACCTCACGAACACAGACAGACGCACACACACGCACACACAAACACACGCAAGCCCGCACATACGCACACGCACACAAACACACACACAAGCACAAGCACGCACACGCCCACATTATAGTCACGTGCGGCGTGTACAGTGGCATGCGCTTGACTACGCCATGTATGTTCAGACCTGGAGGGATATTTGCGTTAGATTTCCCTCAGCGATATTCTACCAATAATCAAATACGCGATACGCAATAGTCACTGTAATAGCAATAGTTACATATATGCGTTAGAAAGGGTTACAAGGAGGTGCTGGAGGAGGAAGCAGAAAAGTAGGGGGAGGAGGAGCAGGAAAAAGAGGAGGAGGAGGTGAACGACGAAGAAGTGAAAAAATTATTAAACACTAAAATAGAGGTTGTTAGCGGGTGGGTTTCTTAGTCGAGAACAAGAGAGCACGAGTCATATTCCTCAATTCATGGAACGACATCTCGAGTAGGCCAGGATATGTCCTTTACGCCTGAAGAGTTTGAAAAACAACGAAGAGCTGCTTGGACGTATTCATCGGTTTAACTTGTAGTGATAGAAACTGGTATGCATACTATTTACTGTGTTCGTTAGTGAGTATATCAAGCCTTTAACACCATAATCATGTCAAAACCCCCTTCAGGTTGACCGGCAGTTCGTTATGATAGCGTTGGGTGCGATAGAAATTCGGGGCACAAAAGCCGCTTACGAGTACTCCAGAGAAGCTTGCCTGCACCGCTTCGTGATGGCGTAGCACAAACCTTTTCGTATTTGCACGTGAAGAAACAACGCACGCTGCGGATATGCACCGTCTGGCACGCAGAAATAACGAAAACCAGGAATGTATACCGTACAGCTTGAAGAAGATATCCACACGAACTTTGGAGCCTCCCAAAGGGCCCCAAGCCTCATAATGCGACGTTTGTGATGTTGCAGGAAAAGGAATGCGTTGGGTACAGAAAAAGAATAATCCGATACAACTCAAGAACAGCGAAAGAAATAGATCACAGGCGTTTTATTTCTGGCTGTGCGACGCGCGTGTAGGTGCCCGCATATTGGTGCGTAGCATTAGACTGCTGAGGAGAAGGAGCAAAACTTTATTTGATTAAGCTACTAAACGGACTTAGGGGTCTGTGGACATGTTGAGTGTTCATAAGACTGTTGCGTCTTCATGAGAGCGTCCAAAAAAATGACACCACCTTCCCGCGAGGGAACCTGAGTTCATGCGAAGCATCTCGGAGGTTCCGAAACGTTTACGAGATTGCGTATCCAAATAACGGAAAATGACGGAACTCCGGACGGCGAAGCGTGACTCAATCGAAGCAGCAACGGAGGGAGGGGCGCACTGACCGGGTTTATTATATAGAGCGGATGGAGTGGAGAGTAGGAAATGAGAGACGAGACGCGCATGTGCGCTTATCGCGCAGCTGCGGTGATGAGAAGCGCGCGCGCAATCGCACAGGTGGCGTGGAGACGGGGAGAGGAGGAGCAGCGCGCGCGCTATCGCACAGCTGGCGTGGAGAGAGTAAGAGGAGGAGAAGTGCGCGCGCTATCGCACAGCTGGTGGAGAGAGTGGGAGAGGTGCGGCTGGGCGATGGACGGACGACGGACGACGGAGCCGAAAGCAAGAGATGCTTTGCATCTAATACTTTAAGAATCCTCCACATTTTGAATACGTATCAAGGATCTCTGAGCACTGAACCTCGCAAGTAAGCATCGGTTACTAAACAGGGACACAGGCCCTAACTCCCGTTATTATTACCATCAAATAAAGTTTCACTTTTCCTCCACCTCAGCCGTTTATGGCTACGCACCCAGCAGCGCCCATCGTGCACGTGTCCCCTACACGTGCATGCCATAGCAGGAAATAAAACGGCTGCTTCAATTTCCTTCGTTGTTGTTGACTTCTATCGGAATATTGTTGTTTCTGTTTCCAACGCATTACCGCATTTTCGCGCGTAAAACCCGCCCATGCATGTATTTCCGTACCCCCCCCCCCCCCCGCTTTCAGCCCACCGGAAAAGAAAAAAGAATCATCACGTACTGCCCACACATTTGACTTCCTAGGAAAGGCTGCACCGAAGCTACTGCTCAAGCAACACATTACATACTATGTAGACAGAAAAAAAGAGTAATATTTAGCAGGTGGAATACAGTGTCTTAAAGGCGAACGTCATAATTAACTGTTAAAATTCAGTTGTTAGACTGCGCTCGTACTTGTTTTTTCCTTCCTGTCCTTGTATGTTTTGCGCACTCGCTACCATGAAAGGCTTAGTCAGTGTACTGCGTAGCAGCTTCACAGCACAACCGGTATGGCCGCGAAGCTGCACTACAGGAAACATTCTGCGTATTATCCGCATACCTACTTTGCCACTGAAATTTTCGCATTTCAATTGCGGGTTATACGCGCCAAAAAAGAACAGTTTTTTTGCGCCGTCTCGGACATCTTATAAGGAGGCTTGATGCTGTTTGGGAGGCTCCAAAGTTCGGGTAGACATTTTCTTTATGCTGTATGGCATACATTATCTTCTTCACCAATTGTCTTTCGTTATGGCTGCGTGAAATAATATGCATACCCGACGCGTGCTTTGTTTATTCCCATACAAGTGCGAGAAGGTTTGTGCTATACCATTACGAAACGGTGCTGACAACCTTCTCTGGAGTACTACATGCCCTGAAGAAAGTTGTTCTCTCTCTCTTCCTGTGGTACAAACTTGTGCGGGATACAGCTTGAACTTATTTGGAGGTTTCAGAAGCTGGCACAACAACTGAATCGCTGGAAATAGTTGTTAAGAAGTAAAGCACGAAAACTGGTGATTTCCAGCCAAGTCACTGCTGCCCCTCGCAAGTGAAGTGTAACAGACGACAGCAGTGTGTCCATTAAGCGGACATCAGGAGCCACGGGGCGCCACTCAAACATCTCACCGCCAATTGCCTGTCGCGCTAGTTTATAAAATTCTGTACCCTTCCCCTCTCGCTAGCCTTTCCTCATGCCGCCGCCAGGAGCACCCTTCGTCGGGCAGGGCCACTTCACGAAAACTATAAGAAACGATTTCGGGGTTGCTCGAGCCTTCGCTAGATGGTGTCCTGCGCCTTTATGTTTAGGTGCCGTAGGACGCCTAGGTCCTTCGCTGATCCATGGTGTGGCGCACGCCGGCGGACGTGTCGCAGACATCCTTGCTGCTTCCATTAGAAAGTGGCTGATGCGAAGGGCAATGTTATTCAGGCGGTGTTAGCTATGGTCTCCCCTCCCAGCATCAAGGCACAGCGATTCGGTGCCACAGGCATCACTACTAATTGCCATCAAAAAGGCGGTATACAAAAAATAACAGCGCTGCAGCGACGAATGCCCAACATTTGCCACTTTTTAAGGCGTAGCATATTTTGCCGAGTGCAGCAGCAGCGCCAACACAGTAAAACCCTCGATTTACGCCGAAAAGCGAAAATTTGCTGTGACTGCAGTTTATCTGTCCTATACATCCTGCGTTTTGACTCCTACCTGTTTATTGTATCGTGGTTTATATAGAGAGCTTCACTGATGGCTAATCATAAAACACAACAGCTATTCGAATTCGCTCCCGGCAAAAATTCATGAAGGGGCGGTAGAACAAGCGAAATAGAGAAAGGCTTAGGGTCCATGGCCATGTGACTGCCCACTCACACATGTGTAGATTCCGTTCTAATTCCACAACAAAAAATTCCCAAGGCCGCCTTATTATGTAGTGAAAGCAAAACGTTAGTGTTGGATAGTGGAATGATTATACTGGTATTGTGTGTGCCACTAGGTTTCACCACTGCTATTTAGAGTTCATCGCGGGATGCACAGAACCGAAGAAATATGTAAAACTAATATCTCCCAAAAGTCGGCGTATTCAATCTACGCACGCAAATGAAGTGGTGCCTACAGTGGCATATTTCCAGTGGTACCCAAGTGTATAGGTTTTATCATTATCATTTGTTGGACTTTGCGGCGTTTGCCCTCCTTCCTGTTCAGCGACTTCTAGGGTGGACATAAACCATTTATTTGGCGCTGCGGTGTATTCGCAGACTATGCCGATATTCTTGAACGTGCGCTCCACCATGCTTCTTCACCAGATAACCCCGTTTAGCATGACCCTCAATTTTTCTCCGTGATCGGCACCTTCTCCCTAGAGAGCGGCCTCACACTAGTAGTGTGAGCCGGGGCCTACAACCAGCTCGGTTACTCGAACTGGACTATTCGTTAGCCCATTAGAAGCTGACTATATGACCCTTGAAGATTGAATCCTTCCTTCCTTGCTGTTCTTATTGCCACCTTGTGGTCAACCGGCCTTGCGCTTCGAAATAAAAGACGTCACTACTACTGTTTCGGTTAAAATGACACTCACTGGGAATCGCCCGTACAAGCTCTACGTGCCCACCTTCAGCAACAGCGTGCTTTTCTCGCCGCCTTATTGTTCTGCGTCATTACGTTCTTAAATTTCTCCTATAATGCTAAGTACAAGTCTCTAACACACGTTTTTAATTTGGAGGCTGCAACTATTGCTCTAGGTTCCCCCTTAGGTTCCGTAGCAATCGTCGAGCTGTAGTGTTCCAGGGGTGCGATGTCCTCCTCGCATTCTGCAACATCCCGATTCGAATACCCTGAAGGCATGATATGCTTTTTTTTCTTTTCTACGCAATTGCTTATTTTATGGTTTATAGGAGCTTTTGTCAAAAATGTGGCATCATTTAGGACTTTCATTGATCTGCCGGCAGTTTCGTGAGCCATGAAATGAACACTGGATTATCGACCAACATAGTTAACTCATCTTTTCGCACTAGTAACTAATTTTTACCGGCAGTTTTAGGATGTTATGGTTCTGGCCTATCTCATCGTTCATAATTTCTTTACCTTATCCGGCGCTCCGCAGATTTGTTGTTCCTGTGCTGGGGAAAACAGCACAAGGCCGAACAGCCAGATGGTCAGAAATTACAAAAAAAGTTAACGCTACAGCAAATAACCTGCGCCAGAGCTTTTTCTTAGAGATTGGCGTAACATTCGGCCCTGCATAATGTGGCGGCATCTGTTTGACGAAGCATTATTCAAAGTCTCTCTTTGCCATACAAGGTATTCTCCTACACGAACTCACCGAGCACGAGGCTGAGCGCGTACCCTAGCGTTGCCTGGCTCCGTATGAGGCCGCCGGCGTAGATCGCTTCCGCTGAGCCGTTCAGGTAGCCGCCGCCAACCCAGGTTGCTGGGGTGCATAAGAGGGTACAACTGCTCAAATATGGCAAAAACCTATGAAGTGCTATGGACTTGTCATGCGAACATATTACTAGCACTGCCCTCAAACTGCGGTCTGCTAACTATCAATGCAATTATGCGAAGCTTATTGCCACGCAGCAGAAAGTATTTTGGCGTTCTTAGACCACAGTGCCCTGAATGTGTGGTTGTGACGTGTAGATCGGAACGAAGCTAATTCAGTTGGGACATACTTGAACACGAACAGAGGCGTACAGCTTAAAACACCACGATGTGATAAGGGGATGACGAAAGCAAGAAGATATGAAAAGGAAGCTTTTTCCTTGTATTTATCTTTGCACTCTCGCACTTATGGACGCGCCCTGTAGCGCTGCAGATCAGGCTTCAACAATTTACTTTGTGATTTCAAGCAATTCAAAGACGATAGTTGTCGCTGCCACATACAACACTGGCTGATCTCCTTGCTGCAGCAGCAACCTTCAGCCATAACTGCATGGCTTTTGCAGCAATTTTCTTTGAAGCGATATCTAACGCAAGCGTCGCTGTAACTGAAATAGGATGATATTGTCGCTATTCCTTTCAGAACGTCAAAAAAGCCACGCAAACAACACTCAGAATTTTAAGACAACCAAGAAAGGTAATAATTTTTGAGCCATTTGCAATTTGTATGCTGTGCATCTGCTGCGCTGTGTTATGTTCGGCACAGGTATTTTGTGGCCATTTAACCTAGAACTTAACGCGCTCATTCACCAGCTTCTAAAAGCGTTTATGGTGTTTATAAAAGTACAAAAATGCTTACCGTGATATTCAAAGTAGAACTGAATATTCGGGGATAGGGTCACTTCCATACGTAATATTACCAATAATATTGAAGTGGATTCAATTGAAGAGTTGTTGAAAACACCTCAGAAATATTAGTGTCTCGTTTAGGTGACACATTTATTTCTGCCTACCATTGTTTATGAGCGCAAAAAAATAAAGTTTCGGCCCTTTTCAAGCCAACCAAAGCTGAAGAAAGATCTGGTAGTTGCAGGGAGATGCAGTTTTGCTGATTGAACGAAAAAAAAATCTTCGGGAAACTGAAGGCTGCTTTCGTGGGTGGAATGCAAAAACCTGCCGACACTTAATTATATTTTTACTCCTACGTCGCATTTGCGCTTTTTTCTCAGCTGCGTTTCTTTGTCATTTGGCGTGAATTTCTTCAACCAGCTTTTTTTCTCCTAAACAACGTTTGCGTCGGTTTATTAACTTTCGTTAAATTTTTTTACGGAAGAAGGGGGACTAGCACATGCCATCACTTCCCTAGATCAAGGGTTAACTCTGCGAGGCTAGTGTACACCTGTTCTACCCACGTCCCACCAGGTTGACGTGTCACGGGGCAGGCACTATTCTGCAACTACATCGTTTCAGGTCACAATTTCGGAAATATTATGAAGCGGGCCCATTAGCCTCTCAAAAATACCGGTTCCTGGCCAATTTTCCAACTGGGTTTACGCACCGAAGAAACAACGATACCACCTATAGCCCAACGGCTGTCAACGTGCGGAGATATCGCAGTGCTAGTGCGTTCGGCTGCTACTGCGGAGACCCTCGCTGAAATTTCATCGCAAGACATATTTCGCTCTTTGCAGCGGCGGTCAATTTTGTAGCGAAGGCTACACTACGCTACCTCGGGCAGTCTTCGTGGGGTAACCAGTTTTGACCTTGAGAGCTAGAGGTCAAACCAAGCCCCTTTCGCAAGTGCCGGGAACGGAGCAGCGGCCCCGACGGTGAGGTGAGATAGGCCGCAGCACACAGATCGGCCTATTCAAGGATGAAACCAGCGCGACCTTAAACAAAGACAAAGGAAGTGGAACACAAGGACAACTGCTGGTCTAAAAACTAAAGTTTAATATCAAGAAGGGTGAATAAAGGCACTTAAAACAAAACAATAAAAGACACTGCGCACGAGCAAAACAAGTTTACTAAAGCCGCGGTAATAAGGCAACCTTCCAGACACCGGCTACAGTCACACATGCAATGCTTTGGGATGAAGACACAAGCTTGCTTGTCTGACACACTTGTCTCCTCTTTCCGCTCTGTGGAACGCTTTCGTAATTTCGCGGGGCGTTGGTTCTTGGGGCCTAAATGTATGTATAAATCTTTATTAAGTAAAGGGGTGGCCAGTGGCTTGATAAATGGGGCCTAAATAAAACGTCAGTGGCAGCGAGGTTAGGTTCACATCTGCTGCACTTAGTACAACATGAATATAGGTGGGATGATGAAGGACCCTTTAATGACAATTCGTGCTCTCTCAAACGCACATTGCTCCAACTTGTGTTCGACTTCATTTGTCATTATTTGATTTCGCAATGGTTTCATCCAAGAACATGTCTCTCCAACTAGCCCAGCTTTACACCCTTCTGCCGAGAGATAGGCGAAGACAGAACAAAGATGTGCGCGGAACCCGTGTCGCCACCTGGCGTAGGAAAGCGAAGGGGCTGCCGCCAGAGCGATAAGCGCGTACCACAAAGAAAGGCCAGGGGGCCACATGCGGCGCAGAGCCATGCATAGCTCGGCAAAACTGGATGCCACTCACTCACACTCACTCAAAAAAATATATTTATACTGAAGCACTCACTCGCACTCACGCTCGCCACTCCGCCCTCACCACTCGCTCTCACTCACACTCACGCTCGCCCCTCCGCTCTCACTACTCGCACTCACTCGCACTCACGCTCTCCACTCGTCCCCACCACTCGTACTCACTCGCGCTCACGCTCGCCCCTCCGCCCTCACCACTCGCACTCACTCGTGCTCACGCTCACCACTCGTCCCCACCACTCACACTCACTCGCACTCACGCTCGCAACTCCGCTCTCACTACTCGCACTCACTCGTGCTCACACTCGGCGCTCTTCCCCAACACTCACACTCACTCGCGCTCACTCTCACCACTCCACCCACACCACTCGCACTCACTCGCGCTCACGCTCACCCCTCGTCCCCACCACTCACACTCACTCGCGCTCAAGCTCACTATTCGTCGTCACCACTCGTACTCACTCGCGTTCACGCTCAACACTCCGCCCTCACCACTCGCACTCACTCGCGCTCACACTCACCACTCGTAGTCCCCACTCGCACTCACTCGCGCTCACCACTCCGCCCTCACCACTCGCACTCACTCGCGTTCACGCTCACCATTCGGTGTCACCACTCGCACTCACTAACGCTCACGCTCACGACTCGCATTTCCTATTTACACTCCCTCGCAATCGAACTCACCCCTCGCAATGGCCACTCACACTCACTCGTACTCACCACTCGCTTCCTCCACTCACGCACTCGCCACTCCCATCGCCCGCTTACGCTCACTCACGCTCACTCACAACCGCCACTAATTCACATTACAACTCGCTTTGTTCCTTTGCAGAACGGGAATTTAATTTTAACTTCGCTTTGTTTGTAAACCAGATGAATCGTTCCATTTTGTGGAGACCTTAAATGTTGCCATATTGACACCGACACCACAGTGATGTCGTTTTATGAAGCGAAAACGAAATTCGGTGTTTTAAGAGCTTCACATTGGCTATGGGGCGTGCCCCATAACAATCGCTAACTCCGAAAAACTTGATTCAACTGACAAAAAATCAAACCGTTCTCTTAAGAGAATTAAAACTCGAAGCTTTCTCCAGTGCAAACTGAGTCAAATCCTCAGTTTAAAATCCAAACGGATTCAACAGTGTCGAAATGGCGCAATCGGATAGACGTCGGCTTCATATCGCGGGGGACCCAAGCGCGATTCGCACCATGGGAAAGGTTTTTTTCTTGAGGCGCTTCATGTGCCTTCGCTTATCATCATCATTGCTTTGTGAAACCCACTATAAAGTTCGCTTTCCTGCGGTGCTTTTTACTCAGACGCCGACGCCACCAGTGAGGAATGGAAAGCTTCATTTCAAAAATGGCGAAGCTTGCATTAGGTCGTGAAAGGCTTGAACCACATCGAGCTGGGTGATTTCTTTCTATGAAAGCATTGATTCGCCCACTAACACGCATTGCATTAGGTTCGAAATTATTTATTTACATGTTGCCAGAATGCAATCCGGGAGTTGTTTTCGAGATGTGCGATTTATGACTCTTCGGAGCACCCAAAGGTAGTCGTGCGTACTAGGATTAGGTCTGAAGCCGGTTAGCGATGGATGAAACCAACCAGTGCGCTCGAGATGGAACTGATGTCGGTTGTTAATTAATCGGTCGATGACCTTGCACATGATAGGAGTTAGTGAAATAAGTCGCAGATTTTCAGGTTTTCGCGGGCGTCTTTACTAGGCTTCGTGATGGGATGAATGATGGTCGTCTTCAGGTGCTTGTGGACTTGTCCCGTTACCCATGATTCGTTGACAACACTCAGAAGGGCTTCATGGCCGTGCGTTGGCAGATTGCGGACATCTTGCCAAGTGATTTTATCATGGCCTGGAGCGGATCTAGATTTGCCTTGAGCGATGGCAACGTGAAGTTCTCCCAGGGTAAAAGGAGTGTTGAGTTCGTCTAGAGGGTGTGGTATGTCTATGTCGGAAAGAGATTTTAGTGCCGTTTTATCCTTCGCAGCATGCGGAAAGAGAGTCTTGATAATAGTTTCTTCTACGTCGTAATAGTCAGACTGCAGTCTCATTTGTCAATGATAGGAAGCTTTGTTCTCCCAGGGTAAAAGGAGTGTTGAGTTCGTCTAGAGGGTGTGGTATGTCTATGTCGGGAAGAGATTTTAGTGCCGTTTTATCCTTCGTAGCATGCGGAAAGAGAGTCTTGATAATAGTTTCTTCTACGTCATAATAGTCAGACTGCAGTCTCATTTGTCAATGATAGGAAGCTTTGCTTTACCGCAAAGGCTGCGAAAGATGCCCCATTATAAGTGAAAAAGGCCTCTCCCTGTTGCCGGAGCCGATGGCAAAGATTTTGCCAGTTTTCATTTTGTAATGTCTTTTGGTAATCGTTGATTTTCTTGTATAGTCGTTTCAGTTTAATGAGGTCAGGGTGACGTTTGCCACGTTCTTGATACTATACCTGGTGGGACATTGAGCCGTTCGGAGCAACCTATGCATATGGATATCTGGGTTGTCAACCTCAACAGTGCCGATGACTGATTCGGCAGGAGATGTACGAGCATAGGAGACGTTAAGTATAAACACATTAAAGAAGTCAGCACGAGTGAATGCAACCTTGCCTTCGATAGCTTTCCATGCTCTCGCTTGGAACGCGTGGCCAAACTATGTACACTTCGGGGAACAAAGTAGGGCAGTAAGCGGGATGCGTATTGACCGTCTTGACATTGCTTTTGGCGTCACTCGCGAAGTGCTGTGAATGCATATTCTTGTGCCACCTTTTGGTATCCATTCGGTGCCGTGAACCGTGAATGGCGCTAAAAAAAGGTTACTGCTGATAAAACAATAGTGGCGGAAGCGGTAATACCTTGTGTTATGCAACTACTACGACGGCATGCGCTATCGCAGCGCGTGATGTGTATGAACACTGAAAGCAAACGTTTTAGTTTTACGGGCCTTCGTGTCTGCGCTCCGCATAAACGGTAATCGTACTCATAAGTTTACTCCTTACACTGACAAAAAATGCCATGACTTTTTTTATTTCCTTGACTTTTCTTACTGCTAAAATCATTTCTTGCGACGCTTATTCTCCCACGGCTGCCCGAGCGAGAAACCTGTACAGAACGATGGCATGCTGCCTTTCGCGATTGTGGCTGCCCTTCGCGCAGCAGTAGCGGCGCTGCCACTAATTCTTTCCTGCAGCCTTTTGATCCTTTCAGACCCTGCAACTTGCAATTAAAACGATGTTTCTTAAAAAAAACTTCCGCAACACAACGTCGAACCGCACGCAGCGCGTGTTTTTACGTGCGCTGAACGTCCGGTCGCAACATCCATGACCCAGAGTTTCTAAGCGGCGGCGAGAGGCGGCGCTGGAGTCGCGCGCAAACTGCAGTGTCCGGTGCGAACGCGGGTTTTCTTCGGCGGCATACCGGACATACGTCGATTTGGCGATCGCGGAGGCGGCGATGTGGCGGCGGCGGTAGCGACCTGCACTTTCTCGTTTCTGCCGCGCAACAGATTGCCGCGCCGTCCGGGCGCCTGGTTGTAGCTTACGAGGGCTCTCCTACTTAGGTTGGCTTCCGAACAAATGCCGCCAACATCTCCTAAAGTTATTCTCTTTCTCTTTGTGTATGCAGGGAGGTGGGGGCGCACAGTTTATCGTGTACGACTGCGCGCTGGGCTGACCTGCAGGCCTTCGGCGACCGTCGACAGGGTACCGGGCAAAGGCGTCCGTGTGTCTAGACGGGGGGGACAGTATTGCAAAGGAGTATTGGGGGGGGGGGGGGGGAGGGAGGGAGGAGGCGAGGATACACGGCGCGCCAGCCAGCCCGTATGCGCGAACAAGCGCTGTTTCGAATATGCGTCGGTGTCGCCGACTATGAGAAAAGGAAAACAAAAAAAGCAAAGGGTGGGGAGAAAGCAGGCGCCGGCTTGTAGGCGCCGCCGAGGTAAAAAAAAAAGAAAACTTCGTAGAGCGAAAGTGGTGGTGGGATCCCCCACGACAGATACCAACGGCATAGAAGCGCGGATACGCGAAGAATGGACCCAAACTTAGGACATAATTGCAGTACGCGCGTTGCGCAGAAATGTACCGTGCTTTTGATCAATTGAGCCATGTTAAAAATACTGCTTTACCGTTAAATTTGAGGTTGTGAAGGAATTATAGTACAGCGTGACGTCGTTATAACAAAAGCGTGTAGGAAGCTGCCAGATAATTCTAAGCGTGCAGCTGTGGCAAAACAGCAAAACAAGAAAATGTTAGTTGAACTTGCACAGTGCTTGCGATATATTAAACATTTAAAATTCTAATATTTGTACAGTAGAAAGATCTAAACAAAATAACTAACTGTGCGGCCGCTGCAAATATTTTACTTTCTCAATGTGTCTTTTTTATGCTGTCCGTTTCCTTACCGATTTCAACAACTTATTTTTTACCTCTTACGCAACCTTTTCTTTACCCTCTGGTATTCTTTAAGAAAACGTGTAGTGAAAAGTTGAGTTTTATCTGTGCCATAACTGAACTTGCTTGTGTATATCTTTTTTTCTTTTTCGTCCATACTGCACGTGTTTGAAATTGAACGGTTTGGTTCATATTTTGCTTTATACTGTCATTTTACTACCAACTATTATTGCATTAACAATATAATTTGCCAATAGGTTTTACATTTATTTGCATTTTTAAAAAGAAATCCTTTCGTTTTTAAGCGAAGCTTTCTTTGCCTGGCTGATGGAGACCGTTTGCGAAAACGCACTGCAGGAAAGCCAACTTTTTGACGATAATGATCGTGGCGGGTGAAGTGAAAGGAGTTTGAACCCCAGCGATCAAAATTGAAACCCCCAACGATCAAAATGCACGCCTCAAAAGCTTCGCGTTTCAACCTTATTTGTCGTTAGACAAATGGCATTTGAGTTTTACAACAGCGAATGCTGTTTAAGCTGGTGGTTGGGCCGGCGAACCTGCGCAGAAAAACCTCGCCGAGCGAGGACGTCGTCGTGCGCGCCGACACCGCTCGACCTTGTCGAACGCTCTGCCCCAGCCTGCCAGTCATGGAGAACTTTCAGCGGCAAGTTCGGAAATCCATGTGAGATGCAAAAGTCCGGTCTGTAATGAAGGGAGAGATGGTGCAATAGAAGAAGAGCGCCACTCCCAAAGACGAGCAAGCGCGGCGCGAAAGCCGCTATGCCGCTACTCGAGAACGGAGGAGACGACTTTGGTACAATCCCGAATATCGCGCCGGTGAAGCAGCAGCGAAACGTCCGATCCGGAGTTACGAGCTCACGTGCATTGTACATACATAATGACCGAGCGTTCATTGCTCTTTTGGGGCTAACCACGACACCACGCAGAGAGCTTGACCGTGTCTCGAAGCATAACCAAGCAAAAAACTTGGCCGAGCCTCCAACCATAATGGCGGATAAACTTAATCGAACCGAAAATAAGTCGGGTGGGGCCGCCAGTTTCGCTGTTTGTCCACTCTTCGCGCAACTACAGTGCGAAGCTGCTCCATTTTTTGTTAATATTCTGCCTTAGGCAGTTAGCGTAACTTGAGCGGGTTTTCGCATGTGACCACCGTTATGTAAAAATACCCTTTCACAAGGGAATTTATTGAATTGTAAAACAATAAAGAAGTAAATAAAAGTCGCTGGTTTTGTGAGCAATAACTATGCGTTCCTGATTACTTTGTGTGTGCATACACAGTAATCCCTCGTTATAACGAACACAGCGCGACGGCGAAAAATTTCGTTATAAGCGGTATTTTGATATAAGCGACCACTCGAGAAAACTAAACTCGTAGAGCTTTATTTGCGCCACAACTGCGAGGAATCAAAGCACAATGTATTCTTTGAAACACAACTTTATTCAGGTACAAGGAAGGCAGTGAGCTTTGGCTGTTTCATGTTCTTGCTGGGCGCGAGCAACCCCTTCTCTAATGTGACCAAGCAGTGACTGGCGTCCGCACGCCTCGCAGACTGCAGAGCGAAGGAAGAGGAGAAGGCTGTGGCCGCTTTTACAGGGGGGTGGGGGCGCCAAGGAACGCTACGAGAGTTTCGCGCTGGAAAGCGCCGCAAATTCCACAGCTGGAATCTGAGGTTGTGTTTGTTGAGCTCAAAAAACGTTTACCCGCTCATTGTGAGTACACAGCACAATCATGAAAACTGACCGGTTTTAGGGGCTCTGCATGATTACTGGGCAATTTTTTCGCGAGGTGTGCAGCCGGGAAGTTTGCAAAACGAGTTTTTGGGCACCCCGCTCTCGACGACACTTCGCGCACCGTCGCGTCCACGCCATGGACCAATGTCTCGGAAGAAAATTCAACCACCCTAACACGCATATCGACCATTTGTCTTAAATCGGATGGCGCAAAACGAGTATGACGGGCTCGAGAAAATCGCCGGGGAAACACCAGCTTGTCAACTCGCCATATTCACCGCCTGACTCGCCGCTGGGTCATCACTGCTCGGCGCCGCCTCCGCTCGCCACTTCACTCTAAGCGGGTCCAGCTCTTCGTGCGCTTCGAGTAATGCGGCCTAAAATGCATGCGTTTGGGTTGGGACCAGAAGAAATTTCGAATAAAGCGATATTTCGAGTAAAGCGATTTCGTCATAATGAGGGATTACAGTATATGTGCGCGCGCTTTTGTTTTGTACGCGTGGTTTTACCTCTTTCCTGTAGAATTCCTCAGAACAATCAGAGTAGTCGTCAAAGATAAAGATGTTAATTACATTCATAGAGGGCTAAAACATCCTTAATTTACGTGGCCGGTGTAGCAGCTCACATGGTTTGTGTAGATATTTCGTCAATAAAAGCTGCCTCTTCTGTCCCGTCCTATCTCGCGTGGTGAGCATTAGGCCTTTATTTTATTTTTCTTATTTTGATTGTGTCGACGTCCCAGTAGGGTTCCCCGATTTTCACAAGTATCAATGCATTGATTTTGTTAGGAGCGGCATTAGCCTTTTTGGCTGTCTACGGAACGAGTTTTCTGGGCATAGAATGCGTACTTATTTGAGCTAGAATTTAAATTTATCATTAATGGGGTCTCACGTTTTCTTAAGTCTATATACGGTTATTATACCCACCTGTCTTAATACCCCACTTTCAACGGGGTAAACTTCGCTTTTGGCAAGTGAAAACAAAAAATTCTCGCAAATTTTTCGCAAGCCATGAATCAAAGCTTTTCAGGACTTATGTAACCTAGTTCGTTCACGCTCTATAAAACAAAAAAACACGGCAAATTCTGACAGCGGTAGCAAACATAAAAAAAAAAGATCCGTTAGGAAGGAAAACAACTCGGTAAAGCTGCTGCCATCTTTCAAAGAACTGGCTAGCGTGTGCGATTAATCCTATCGCTTAGAGCGCTATCCACGGCACTAGATTTTCCCAATGAATTCATTACAGACAGCCCTCCAAACAGTTTATTCCAAAGAGCAATCCAAGCTGGAACAGGGCTCACAGCGGGGATGTCCAGTAAAACTGGTAAAACACCGCCACGAAAGGATAGAAAGATGGCAGCAAGGTGTAGCAAGGCGGGCTTGGCCTTGAGCGCTGTTGATTGAGCGCTGGGCAGAAGAGGCGGTGGAGGCAGGCGGCGCCGTCGTGTCGCGGCGGCGGTCATGATGGCGACGATGGCGACGAGCCGCCGGGCAGCCGCCACCCTCCCCCTTCCCCCCACATTTTCCCATCCGCAAGCGGCGCCAGCCTGCCGCACAGGAGCACAGCTTGATCCTAAACTACGCCGTCACGTGTTCATTTGGAAAGTTTCCGCGAAATAAGGGCAAGGACGGGAGGGAGGATCGGATTCACTAACACCCCTAAAAAAGCTACGCTTGAGAGTACTGACACTTCGTGCACCAGGAAGCGTCTGGCGCCATTTTGTTTCTGTCTGTCGTGCTGCCACCTCTCCCAACGAAACCGCTGCTGGTTGTGACGGGCAGAGTGCGACCGGGCGCTCTAGCGTCCGCGCTGTACAGTAAAAGAGAAAGGAGAGGCGCCCAGAAACAAAATGGCTGCGCCAATGTGTAAATAATTATCACGTGGTGCCGACCGACCAATGAAAATGCTGGCGGCACACAACATACAGAGAAAAGAGTGCCGCTACTCTAAAAGCCTTTATTTAGTAACGTTAGAACTAACCCGGCAGTCGGCACCATAGCACCGCACATTTCGCGAGTGCACCCGCCACTCACTACTTGCGAGTAGTGAGTGCACTCGCACTCGTGAGTGGTGAGTGGGGCTCACCGCGAGTGGAACTTGCACTTGTGAGTGGTGAGCGGGGCTCGCCGCGAGTGGCACTCGCACTCGTGAGTGGTGAGCGGGGCTCGCCGCGAGTGGAACTCGCACTCGCGAGTGGCGAGTGGCGCTCGCCGCGAGTGGCACTCGCACTCGCGAGTGGTGAGCGGGCTCGCCGCGAGTGGAACTCGCACTCGCGAGTGGCGAGTGGCGCTCGCCGCGAGTGGCACTCGCACTCGCGAGTGGTGAGTGGCGCTCGCCGCGAGTGGAACTCGCACTCGGGAGTGGCGAGTGGCGTTCGCCGCGAGTGGCACTCGCACTCGCGAGTGGCGAGTGGGGCTCGCCGCGAGTGGCACTCGCACTCACTCGCACTCGCACTCACCAGCCCACAACGATGGCGAGGCTCACTCACCACTCACTCATGAGTGGTGAGTGGGGGGTGTGTGAGTGCACTCGTGAGTGAGTTTGCCGACCTATGGAGCCATGTGTGGTGGAGGAATACGAACATCTAGTTGTGGTCGCTCGTACAGCGGTCAGGCTTAAACTATGGCATGGGGCAAAAAAAAAGATAAATAAGCAGTGTATTTATTGCAGTGTATTTATTGCACTGTATATCATTTCCAAACCACACCTCCACAATAGGCCTAGCCAGGGCAGTGAAGCTTTCGCTTTAACTAGGGTTAGCGAAAGCTAAACCACGGCAATTTTTATACTTTACCGTACGACGGAAGGAAACGAACAGCCCCAATTTCCCCCTAGAGTCCAACGGTCGTCCTTACAAGTTTCATTTCAAGTATGCTGAATCTCAAATTACAAAACAAAAAATGCCCCCACCTCCCCGAAGGGAATCGTGAGGAAGTGCGAATGCATTTCTTGCGCCGAGAGTACACGGCGTAGTAATTCTGCCATCGCCTTGAGAGGCGCAGTACCGGCGAGGGGGAGCTGTCAGGCGAGGGGAGAGGCGCGCGCCGAGGGTGAGTGCGAACCTAACGGGGGGAGAGGCGCGCCAGCTGCAGAGCATGTGACGTCACGGCGCGAGGAGAGGGGGAGCAGACGCAAAGGCGCCAGCGCGCGGTCACGTGGGAGTGTGACGTCACGGCGCGAGGAGCGGTGCGGGAGCCGGCGCGGGCGCGCGCAGCCACGGCGCGGGAGGCGGAGCGCGCGCGGGTCACGTGGGGTGTGACGTCGCTGCGCCGTTGCTACAGACGCTCCTCTCCACTCCTCGCGCCGTTGCTAGGGGAGAGGAGGAGGAGCAATGCGGACGGCGGATTCAGGGTCGCTTATAAAGTGCATCGCACTTAAAACGTGCTTTCCTTCGTGCTATCCGTGTACTGCGCCAAGCTACGCTTGTCCTCTACTTAAATGGAGTGGAAGCGTCCTGATTTCATCCGCTTCTCAGCTCGGACTTGTGGACGCTGCAATGGCAACCATCTCACAAACCAACTGCGCCGCAACTAAACTAGCGTTGTGCTTTTCGCCGCTTAACCCCCTTCACGCTGTCTGGGTGGGCACCATGGCCTCCTTGGTGGGCACTTTAGCCATCGACGTGAGGCAACCATTCCAAGACAAGCAGCCCGACAAAAACACTGAACGCTGCAGTGGTAAAAGGGGCTCCAAATGAGCCCTTACCAATGCACGTGCTTCCTATCGCTTTCTCTACAACATTCGCCATATTCTTATTGAATCATAAATCAAATAGTCGCAACCAACTTTACCAGTTTTCCAAGGCGAAAGCGTTAACCGGATTTGTGTGAAGTTTGAACTACGATCTCCGCAGAAGGAATTGTGAGTGCGTTACTGAGGCTATGTTCTAAAAACAGAACAAGAGTCAGCGTAATGATCGTGACAGATGTACTGGTCGGCACGCGAGCAGAACAGGTATACGTCAGCCACGGACAGCTATCACTCCCGGGAAGTAGAAGGGTGACGTGTTGCCACTGTGTCTGTAAAAGTTATTCCCTACAACAGCCGAAGAAACGACAGCAAGAAAGATCCGCAAACCTGATTTAGCCGTAAAGACGTCTTGCATTAGCGTCGTTATGTTTTCGCATTCAAAGCTCGTAAGCAGAGTTGACTCTTTTCTGCTCACGGGAAAAGCAGTGATTTTCGGTAGTCTAGGAAACAATTTTTTGCATGCCGCAAAATAAAACAAAAATAAAATAAAATAAAAACAAAAAACATGAAAGAACGTCATTGTTGCTCCGCAGAAAAAAAAAACAGAGAAATTTGGGATATACATGTACGTATATTATCAGCGCTAAACTCCAGCAACTATCAAACGCCTAACTCTAAAACATCTTGACTAGACAAAAAAAAAAAGCTGGCGCTACTGGTTTCGTGCCGCTGTGGAAAGGAGTCCCTGGAAATGTAGGTTGGTGACACATACACCGCCGAACACGTTCGCTACCAGCTCTACTGTTTTTTGTTCACAGCAAAAGTAACCCTTTGGATACTTTTGCGTTATGTGGGGCTTGCGTTCAACAGGGGTATCCGGTTCTGAGCCGGTTTGGTGCCCTCTCTCTCGGTGCTGAAATCCAATGGGGAGAAGCTTCTGGAGTCAGTGCTGCTATTGTAATTTTGAAAGTCCTAAGAAGAATCGTCCAAATCCCGAAAAAATTTGCGGAAATTCAAAGAATTTTCCACTAACACGTATCATGCTTTTGCCGCTTGTCTTCAGTGTGAGTTTTTTACAGCCACATTTTTTGGTTTGTCGAAATTCTGTTCGATTAATTATCTCCATCTGCGCATTATAACGTGTTCAGGCGGGACTTCCGCCAAATATGCATTCTTATGGAAATGGAGAATATTTCTCCGTTCGCCTTTTTTTGCCTTTCTTTTTCCTTTCTTATCTGGGTTTTGACTGTTGACCAATTGTCTCCATCTGCGCTATTATAGCGCTTAGAGGTGGAACGTCCATCAAATCGGAATTTTTCTGAGGTGCAGCGCGATACAGATTGCGGCAAGTTGCTCTATTTTTTTATATTTTCCCTATTTTTTCGTTTTTTAAAAGTCTGATCGACCATTTCTCTCTATATACGCTGATACGATGATTATAGATAGAACTTTCACCAAATGTGCGTTATTGTTGAAATGCAGGACGTTGCACGGTTCTGGCTGTGCGGCTACTCGGCAAAGAATACTGCACATAAAATTTGCCGTTTCAGCGACGCCGTCGCAGTCGGTGTCAACAGCGACTCCGTATCATCATGGCGCCCGTCACATAACACCGGGGGGGGGGGGGTTCTAGAATATCGCTTCAAGCACAACAACAAGCTGTCAGAGCGCATTCGTAAAGCACGAAATTCGAATGAGAAAACGTCAAAATTTAAGCTTTGAAGCATTGGTAGTATACCCGGGATTTGAATAGGCGTGGTCGGGAAGGTGATTTAAGTGCTCCAGGATTTTCGTGTTATTTAAAGAGTGAAGTTACCAGTCTTGGAATTGCATCCACACGCGTGCAATGAACATTTCTCAATGATAAGGGCCAATACGAAAGAACAAACTCGAAGCTGGAGAGACCCCACGGTAGTCTGTCTTCTTTCCTCATTGCACCAACCTTGCACAACATCATACACTCTGTGCCAGAAAGGACAGCTGTGCCCATTAGGAAAATTTAGGATCGGTAGCCATTTGGTTGGGAATAGACAATTTGGACATTAGGTACAAATTCATGTTTGACGAGGGATATGTCACTTGAAAACCACACGTGAATATCAATATCGCAATTAAATTTACATATTCATGAGTTCTTGCCTTCAGAATGCTCCAGTTGATCTGCACTGCAATGATTTGCTATCTCAATCTCCGGAAATATCTGAGCATGCTCTAAACAAAATACAGTCCTGCCGAAGGTTGCCAACGCCACGTGACTCCGGAAAGCTTTTTTACGAACGGTGACCACCTCTTGCTTGGGCTTGCCTTATAAATTTCGCGACGCGAACAGCGATGTCCTCGTTGCCCCTCCGACTCCCCACCCGCACTTCCTTCCCCCCCCCCCCCCGCGAAATCCGCTTTCGCTACACTGCGCACATCATCAATTGAAGTCGCAAGTCGCGCAGAAGGGATCCAGAAAAAGTAAGACCCACAAGAATAGATATGTACGCGTGGCGATGACATCACTCACCCGTCATGGAGCTGATAGCCAGCGTGATCGGCAACTGGCGGTTGTAGAGCAAATATCGCTCGAGAAATAATTGTCCGTTGGGGGTGTGCCCGAGTGGGGAAGAAGCGCGGTCCGGGTAATGGAGCAGGTGCAACCGGCGACCCGCCCACACTCCGATGCCCACGACGGCCATGTAGTAGATGGTTATGTACAAGACTTCAACGATGCCAGCGGCCATCGCTGCTGCAAATAAGAGAAGACTTCGTGCACTGAATGCGTCGAATGGGGTGGGCGGTTCTTGTGCATGCGATGTGGATGGACGGCGTGACGGCGCTAGATGCCTCTTCTTCTTCGTGGTGGTTTTCTTAAGTCCCGTGCCTTAATATTGTCTGTTAGCATTCCTCTTTTTTATAGTGGTGCACGGGCTCACGGAGACGGATTGCCCAACACAGAACAAGTTGCACAAGGCCATATTCAGTAATCGTAAACACCGTCACGATCCCCAACACCCTCATCAAACACCTTTCGTAAAGATTTCCAGGAACTTTTGCCATGAATTTGTCGAGTCCATGATCTCCCTCCGATTAATTTGAGCCATCTCTCTATCCAGGGGGGCTATTCCCGAAGGCCCTCGATTGCACTGAACTTGGGAGACACCAGCTCTAGCGACGCTCACGGAACATGATGATTATATTTCGAGAAGGAGTTCGAGCGCCTAAAAGATGCGATTCATGCTATTTGCTCATTGTTAATGTGACGTCACGGGTCCAGGGCAGCGCGCTCCAAGGGGAGGCAACTAGGGCATTGCATATTTTTCCGTGTGTTCTATTGCTCCACTGATGCGCTGGCGGCAAGAGGGTACAAGCAAATCTAACTACTTTACTCTATTGCGGTTTTATGTTATTGATATGCAATTTACAACACAGTTTTTTTTTATTTCGGGCATTCATAAGAACTGTTTGTTTAAAATTTGTCGTCCTAAGAAGCAGTTTTTGCCAATTTTCGACGCCGGTGGCAGGCAATGCATTTACGTTACTCAAGCCGATTCGCAAAAATTCTCTCGCTTAAAAAAATCAAGTGATTCCACACGTGCATTCGCTGAAGTATCTTGGTGTTACATACATCTGTGCTCTTGATTGGCATACACATATTAACACATCAGGCGCACAAGCGGAGAGAGCATTTGCTGGCATGAAAAGGCTATGTGGGAAGCGAGCAGGACTGCCCGGGACACACTTTTGCTGTTGCACCGATCGTACGTCCGGCCAGTCACGGTGTTTGGGTGCGTCTTGTTTTGCAGTTGCCCTATCTACAAACGGCGACCGTAATACTTGTTAAAGAGGCGCATTCATCGATTTCGCCTTGGCCTCCTCCGGTTCGCCTCGAACGCTAGTTTTGTACTTAGAGGCACGCGTTCCTAAACTCTGGGTCCGATTTCTCTTGCTGACCGTTCAAACTTACCTCCGCATGTACGAACCCCCTCTGGAGATGCCAATCCTGTTTTTATTTCTAATCCGAGTTTATTTTGTATATCTCCGTGGTCTAAACATATTTTGCCCCAGTGTATTCGTTCAAACATGCCTGGATTGTATTTCTGTTAAACTATATGAAGTTATTCCGGTATCACAATTAGGAGAGAAACTGAATTTTTATTTGAAAACCTCTTGCCTTCGGCTACAAACCTTTTCCCACGCTCTCGATTAGCCGCTATATTAAATGAATAATTATCCAAGTATCCTGCATCTTCTGTGATTTATACTGATGCATCTGAAAATGGCGAGAACGCTGGAATTGGTATTTTTTCAGAATCTCTACATTGGAATCATTCGCTATCAATTCCTGATTACACACCCATTTTTATGGAAGAATGTTTAGTAATAGCCCTCGCTCAATGCAAAGTACCGCAGCATGCATAAGACATCATCATATTATCTGATTTGATTGCAGTTATATCGGCATTATCTTCAGCTTCGACTCTCCATGTACCGCGCACTATGGTTTTTTTCAAAGACACGTGAAGGAGGTACGCTTGTCTTGGGTCCCTGGCCATACCGACATCAGTGCAACGAGCGAACGGACCATTTAGCTGCTCCCGCTGTCACAGATACCGTTCAATTCGGCATAACGTATCTGGTTGTTTTTGCATATGCAAGATTAAGACGACATTGGCATTTAGACGCTACTCGTTGAGACTCACTTTTTTATCATTTGAAGAGTATCAACATTGGAACGTCAGGTGGAATGTTCATTTTTGTGGTTCCCGGTAATGCGATGTGACCTCCACCAAGCTGCGCTGCGGGATTCCAAAATTAATTTCGGTCTGTTTCGATCAGGACTTCTACCTACGCAACTAAGTGTGGTGCCAGGTCCCTGAAAGAAACGAGCATTTTTTTATCGACTGTCGCCATTTCTCAACACCTAGACAACAGCTTTTGAAGGACACAATTGAGCGTTCAGGGTTGACTTTTTCTATTCCACGTATATTATCAATTGGCGCATCAAATTTGTGGCGTGCAAATATCGTTTGAATTGCTGAACGGTGCTAATTAATGGTATTTCGGGTTTTATTCACAATTATGCTTCCTTTTGCGGCCTCTTTCCGGATATAATTTAGTATTTTCAGGTCCCCACATATTTCAACAACCGATGTAGCCCTGGCCAATACCCTATTGTGGGTACGTGCCAAACTCTTTGAGGACATCACCATCATCATCATACCCATTATCAAGAGATAGGTGGTGATGGAAACGCTCCAAGTGCGAAATATTTACTGCTCCATGTTACGCTATATTTTTTATTGCGATAGTGTGCCCTTTGGCATAAAAACTTAAAGGCGCAAGCTGGCACACGTTTCCTGGAGCAAGTCCAGAAGACAGCAGTCGTAGGGCCCCCATAGCCATCGCTGGACATAGGGGACTATCCTCGATGCAGGCATGTGCCGCGAAGGGAAGGACACGTCCATAACGGGTGATTGGTGTCGGCATCTTGAGCAGGAGCTTTACAGAAGGGGCAGTTGGTGGTAAATGCGGCATGGTACCACGGTGGCTATGCCAGGGTTATCGCAGGAGATAGGACGACCTCAACTTTAAGTGTACGCAGCAGGAACTTCTCCAAGCGAGCGAGCCCACTTGGAGTCTGCTCCACACGGTGGGATAAGAGTGCGCGTGGCGCGCTGAAGATCTTCCTTTAGTTGAATAAATTGTTCATGTGGGTCAGCTGTCAGCAAGGGCAGGGGTCGGGGAACCGACGTAAGGTGACACGAACTATGTGCCGCCATATGAGCGGTAAAATTACTACGCCGGATTTACGACAGTCGAAGGACGCCAGGGGTACGTTTCCAGTAGTTTATGAATGTTTCTTGGCACAAACGACTTGAAGGCTACGTGGCTCAAAATCCGAACGCTCGCCATTGAATTCGTGTAAATTTGTACAGCGGAACTTCCAAGGGATTGAAGAAGGGCCAATATTAGCGCCGGCAGTCCGTCCTAGATGGCTGTAGGTACCGCTAGCATAGAAGTTTAGCTTCGCAGTGTTGTATAAACGCAGTTTTGGTTCGCTTGCGAATGAGATCGAGATTGCACCACCGTAGCTAAAGCGCCGTCTTGGGCCCCAGTGTCTACAAATGCCTCTACAAATAGAACATGACAAATGGAACAACACGGGACATATGTTAGGCAGTCACCACTATATTATAGAAACCACTATAGCACACACTGACAGGATTACATATGTCCGCCGACAACAAGCACGCCCGGAGTGAGATGACTTTCGCGCGCTGTGAGAAAAAAATGCAGAATAGACACCCATAACAGGCATTGATAACTTGGCGTCGCAGCTTCTTTATGATATCAAAACGATAAGGAACCATATAGATAAAGACATACCTTCGCTAACAGTGGAATCCAGGCTTACCCATCTCTGGTAAGCTTTCCAAAGCATTCAAATACGCTTGAGACTCAAAGCCAGTGGGACCAGATATGTGACCAGCTGCAGGGCAACCTACACGTTAAGAAGATGTGGCAACTATTTAGGCACATAATTGACCCCAGTACCAGTAAGAGGGAACAAAGTGGTCGCCTAACCCAGATAATACAGAGGTACCAAGGATCGCATTCAGAAGTCCTGGATGACTACGCGACATCTACCTTCCCCCACCCAGAAATCACAACACCACCCTACTCGGGACTAGGAAATCTGGAGCTGTACCGAGATACTGCAGAAGCTGTAGACAGAGCGCAATAGCCAAATTCAGATCCAATTCAGCCCCTGGTCCAGATCAAATAACTAAAAAAGCATTACGTAACCTGGACGATAAGTCAATCGCATCACTCACGCACTATATTAGCGAATGCTCTCGAACGGGCACGACACCCAAATTGTGGAAGCATGCCAGAACAATCATTATTCCAAAGCCAAATAAACCCCTCCATATGGAAAACCTTCTCCCTATCTCCTGACATCATGTCTGGGTAAGCTCATGGAGCATGTCATCGACGCACGACTCATGCTATATATAACTGATACATGTCCTCTGCTGTGAACTCCTCTGTTGTGAACTCCAGAGGGTCAGGAGCCCTCGTCAGGCAAACAATGCCTTTAGCTCCTGCCCCTTCAGCGGGAATTGTAACAGCGTCTGCTGAAAAATGAAGTTTTGTTCTTCTTCTTCTTCTTCTTCTTCTAATCGATTTCCTCCCACCATGGTGGGCTTCTGGCCAAACATGTCTTACCCTAGATGTCATGCTGAGGCTTTACCATCATATTATTGAACCTAGTACAAACAGTCACGACTCTGCTACAATTATAAGTCTGGACCTGAAAAAAGCCTTTGATAATGTCACCCATCCCGCAGTTCTTAAAGGCCTACAGTCCGTGAACCCAGGGGAACTAATCTATAACTACGTTAAAGATTTTCTAATAGACAGAACGGCCGCCCTTCACGTAGACGGCTCAACACGCCCCCCCCTTCCCCGCCCCCCCCCCCGCCATCTACATAGGAGGTCGCGGCATGCCCCAAGGAGCGGTATTATCACTACTTCTGTTTAATCTGGCCATTCTAACAGTACCACAAAAACAGCCACATCCCAGAACTTTACCATAGCCTATAGGCTGATGACATTATGCTCTGGGGAAACCGAGGCAGTCACGTGCATATAGAGGATGTCCTCCAGCAAGGCGTACAAGTTGTTCTCGAAGAAGCTGCCAAAGCAGGACTTTGATGCTCACCTTCTAAGTCACAGTTACTTTTGCTATCACCACAAATCCGTAAACCGGAGAAGCCAAACATTAAGCTACACATTCATGAACACCCTATCCCAGAAGTCTCACGCATCCGGGTACTTGGTTTACTTATTCAAAATGACCGAAAAAATGGAGAGTTCTTAAATATAATGGTAGGAAACGCTACCCAAACATCCAAATTATTTCGCCGAATCACAAATCGTCATCAGGGTGTAAAGTAAAATAAAACGGTCCGCATTCTACAGGCGTTCGTTTTAGGTCGACTCATGTACTCTCTCCTTACCTTCGCTTGACTAGGCAAGATACAGAACGGTTCGACGTACTGATTAGGCGAACGTATAAACTTGCACTTGGCCTCATCCCCTGCACATCCATGGACCGCCTCGAAGGCTTAGGCCTTCACAGTGCAGTCAGAGAACTTATCGAGGCCCACCTAACGAGCCAGTACGAAAGCCATTTATTTCCTCTAATGTACACACTAAAAGAAAAAAACTAAAAAAAAAATTCGAGGACAAAACCCGCACCAACAAAGCTATCGCAGGTTTAAAGAAATTCAAAATAAATAAAATAGGCACTAGGCCAAAAATACTTTTAGAAAAAAGCCGATTCGATGTTTACAAAAAGAAAAAAAATCACACTCCACATCCAAATAATAAAGAAGGGTGTGGGAATAATGAATTCGCTATAATAGAAGCCTTGGTAATATGAGCAAACTGCGCAAAAAGAGGGCAAGCCCCCAGTAACATCTGGGGGCTTGTCCTCTTTTTCGATCAGCCTCGATCAGCCGCAGGGAGATACACTCTCCAAGAGCTGTTTATTGGACACCACATGAACTATACACACCTGTACCCTGTAGCGCCATACATCCACACAAGGCTAATAATCAAACCACTGCCACGCAACATGCTCCCCGAACATCACATAGCCAGGAGAAAAAAAACGGGCTGAAGCGCTGCACAAAATACATAGCAATAACCAAAATACCATCTATGTGGACGCAGCATAATACAGGCACCACGATGCACACGCAGTCACCATAACGGACCTCTCTTAAAGACTTCAAAACTCGGCAACTATACGAGCAACCCGTCCTGGAACGGCGTAAAAGGCGACCATAGCCTTAGCCATAATAAAGAATGCCACCGCCAGACAATCATTTCTGATTCAAAGACTGCGATTCAAAATTTCGCCTCTGGCCGATTTTCACGAGTGGCACTCAAAATTCTGGAAAAATGTCCACCCATATTTCCAAGCCAGACAACTCACTTGACCTGGGCACACGCACAATTCGGCCTCGAGAGAAATGAGACGGCCCACGAATACTCTTGAGAGGTCATGATCCGGGAAGAGCCTAATCTCTATCCCTATCACGCGGCGCGGTGTGCGAGGGATCACCTGGTCACATATAATGATATCTCCACACACTACCGCCTCTCCCGCCAGATCTTCTCACCGGCGAACCAGCAATTAGACAACAGCAAAGCTCACATTTGGCGTTTGCTACGAACGAACACTTTCCCCAACCTAGCCCGTCATACCAATGCACACCCAATTCTCTTCCCAAACGCAGCCTGCAACCTGTGCGGTGAACAAGCCACCCTATCTCACATAATATGGGCATGCACCGAGGATCAATTCCCACTAATCACCATTGAGGAGCACTGGGAAGCCACGCTCCGCATCTCCCATCTGTACCTTCAGGTCCGGCTAATCGACAGGGCTGAGGAGGTCACTGGTGAGTGGATGCCACTGGCTACTAACATGACCACAATCGCATTACCCCAAAAAAATTTTAGATGAAAAGCATCTCTTGCTCGCGGCTCTGTCGTCCGTCGTCCGTCTTCCGTCCATCCACCGGCCCAGGAAGACACCGGCAACAATGCCGCTCCAGGACAATGGGAAGCGTGCTCGTCTCGTGCCGGCCCAGGAAGACACCGGCAGCACTGTCGCTCCAGCATCTCATGGTCGGGGCTATGCCCCTCCCTTGTTGCGGGGCCATCCACACCCCCACTGCGCATGCTCGGCTCATCTAAAGCCGGCTCAGGAAGACACCGGTAACACTGTCGCTCCAGCAGCCATTAAAGGGTAAGACACCACCGGGCGTTCAGCAAGCCGAGCATGCGCAGTGGGTGTGTGGACGGCACAACAACGACAAGGGGGGACATAGCCCCGTCGCATCTAATAAAATACACCATCATCCCGTAGGGGAACCTTCAGTAGTATGCGAATCAGCCATGGGCTCAACGCAATTTCCCATTTCATAGTTTCGGTGTGTGAAAAGTGTGGTAGTTATCATGGAAACCAAACTGTAAATATAACGGTAGCTACGTGCCTCAGCCTAACGGAAACGACGAACTGAAAACTAATGGGCACTTGAATCGACCCCATGGCTGCTTTGCATACTACTCAGGGTTCCCCTTGGGCAAGATGGTGTAAGTTTTTTCGGTCTGTCTGCCTCAAAACATCGAGCTGGTTCACTGCCACCAGTAATGGTGTGCCCGCTGAATGCGCGTTTGCGTTTCCGGTTTACTGACTTTGGAGTCTTGTAAGCGGCCTGTTGTCGATCGCTTGATGATACAGCCACGGCGGCCCAGTTACAGTGTGGGCGCGTAATCCGTATACAAAATGATCTTTTAGTCATGAAGTTCCGGATAAAAGAGTGGATGTTTTCGGGGAAAGTAGGCTTTGGGGAAATTCCAGGATAGCTGTGCGGCTGACGTCATATGTGTTGTGAATGTCCATGAATAGCAACGTCCGCCCTTTGTGTAATCGGCCGCCAAGTAGCGCCTTTAACAATAAGAGCTCAAGTTCATCCTCTGTCCCCAGACGAAGTCGGAACCAAATCTGTGCTGAGTGGTACCACCAGAAAGTGTCCATCTATCACTGAAGTCACGTATCCAGCATTCACTCCAGCAGCTTCCTCAAGGTGCACGTTAATGCGATTGGGCGCAAATTGGGGAGATGCTCGGTTGGTTACCTGGTTTTGATATAGGAACGGTGCCTACCCGGAGTCACACCTCATTGATGGAATCGAGGAGACGGCTCAGGGCCGGATCTTCAAGCTTCTTATAAACGTCGTACGTAACGCTGTATGGGCCGGGATATGATTATAGTTGTGCTTGGTTTATGGCCGCTAGGAACTATGCCCTGGTGAAATCCGATTGTATTACACGGGGCGCGTCATCAGAACGAGAGGTAGCCACGTGCCGCGATAGAGGAAACGGGCACGATTTGCTATAAGTTAAGTTCTCAATTGCAAGTTGCAAGGCGCCAACCACATCCATGACAAATTGGTTGGAGTTCTTGCCTGATGCAAGGCACCCACTGGCTGCTGAATTCGGAGTGTGGCCGCCTGATTGCAATGCCCGAAAAGTGTGACGAATAGACTATGTCGTGGACGAAGGCCAGAGCGTCTCCCACCAGCTAAGCCATCGTTACCGTGAAAGATGTTTCTCGTCGGCTGGCCGCTACGGTTAAGCGTTGCAAGCGCATTCGAGCCGGCACACACTTGGCATCTCACGTGGTAGCCAGTTCGACCAGTTTGCGGAGGGCCCCCAGCTGCAAAAGTCGGAGGTCAGGCTATGGCCAGCTGATCTCTACCCACACCTTCTGAGTGGCACTACTCAGAGCTTCTTTACTCCCGTTTTTGATAGCCTCTCTCCGCTTTTCTATACGCAGTTTTCTTGGGGCACTTAAGTCCGGTAATGTACTTTGTTGGCAAAAGCTTGATACTTATCAACAACTTTACTGATACATTGTACTTGCGTGTTTTTTCTCGCTTTCATTTCTTTTTTTTTTGGCACAAATAACTTCGACCACCTTCATAATTTCAATACCGTGTTTGCGACAGATTCTTCTCTTTTATTTCTTGGAGAACTACCTCGGCAAAAAAACTGGCACTCACCACAGCCTCCCTAGAATTGGGGTTCTAAACGGCTGGTGAGCACCTTTCTTTGTCGCGTGCCATCACGTGTACGTGTCACGCACTATTCTGCAACTTTTACGTTTACAATTCACAGTTTTGTGAATTTTGAAAACCGGGCCCACAAGCTCCGCAAAGCTTGCAATTGCTTGCAAATTGCCCAAGTGGGCCTGTGCTACAGAGAAAAAAATACAAACACCACAACTTTTCAAATTTGTTTGCTTTCACCTCTGTTGTTCGACGAAGCTCTCCACAGTTGTTTCTTCTTTGTTGAGCTCAATCTCTTCACTCCCCTCGATTCCTTCGCTCGCTTTTTGCTTTTGCTCACCCTCCTGGCATCACGCTGTTACTTTCGGTGTCAACTCCCCCCTTCATATGCACTGCTTCCTGCCAGACGACGACGACGCAGTTCGAAACTTGGTGAAATGCGTAGAGATCGTACCCCGTAATAAATTAGCGCCGTTAATTGTGTAATACCGAAACTAACACATTCGCAAGACTGGTGCTACATGCAACACCTGAACGATATTGCCTGCCCCGCTGACGATAAATCAAACGCCCGGACATGCTACGCCTCGATTGAAGCACTTTTGCGAGCAGACAATACCTGATGCGCACACTCCGGCTCCAGGCGGATAGACACATTGTAGAACTTCGAAAGTCATGTCCGGCAAACCACCTAAAAGTGGCGAAAAACATGACTGCAGTTATTTTATTGCGGACATACAGGCAGACAGTCGGCAGGTGGGGGTCGATCGTACGATTACTACCAACCTTTCCGTGACCTGTGCCCGTCTCGTAAAACCACAACGGCCACAACACTTGCTCGTCGACGGTCATGGAACGAAAGCCACCTCGAAGTCGCCGCAACGAGGGTCGGTCGCCCCATCACTGCACAGCCAAGGCACAGTGCTTTCTCAAGGCAAAGACAAAAACGAGCTCGAAAATCCTTCTCCGCAACAGAAAAACATAGTGCGGGACACAAATTTGCCTTCTACGGTGACCGTGAACAATTAATTACACCGCAACAGCCGCCATCACCAGCCTCACGAGTGTAAAACGGCCGTGCAGTATCCATTCCGAGTTTCTTCCATGTTCTCGTGTCATTGAAGCACACCCAACCCATTTCTGGGCCCGGCCTAGCGACCGAAGCGCCACCCAACCATGGCGTAGCCTTCGCCGGTGAGGCGCAACCACGTAGTCACCAGCATTTGATGCCCCATTATTAAAGCTTTGCGGCAAATAATAAACGGTCTCCAGGCCAGCGTCAGTGAGTGCTGCCACAGTTGCGGGAGTGTTTGGTCCTAACAAAGAGTTCCCTCTGGTCAAAACGATAGGAGCGCCTAAGATGACAATGGAGAGGGTGATATAGAGAGAGTGCTACTGGAGAGCCGTGGTCCGTATGCCCGAGGAGCATTGGATTGTATTGGGCTGAATTGGATATGGATTTGCATTGTATTAGATGATTGGATTGGATAAGAAATCGTTTCAGCAGCAGTAAGCACTCTCACGGGTGATTTGCGGTTAGAAAGATCTCCAGCGCTTCGCCCACTCGTCATGATTGACTTCGTGGAGATGCGTGAATTTTTTTTCAGCGTGTGCGGCCACAACTGAGTGCGCTGATAATGCCAAGCGTGCTTCGTGCGGTTTTGCCGGTTTCTCTTTAGAATTATTGGGTGCTCCGATTGGTGTGCGCAGGGGTTATCTATTAGGGAAGCCGAAGTTAGGGAGCCTACATGCCTACATGCCGCCGCAGCACCCCCCCCCCCCACCTGATAAACACTAGTTTTTAGAAGCTTACTTATTTTTAAATTTTTTATTGTCTATCCTGGAACTGTTTTCAAGCGGCTATTTTGCTTTGTGCTCGTAAATAACGCACGTTATTTGCAAGTAAAAATAAAAAGAGGACAACCTTCACAGTAGGTACAACAATGAAAATTAATCGATATCGTGTTACTCACAACGGCCGGATTTTGGTACCCACCTTGCCGGACCGAAAGTAAACAGCTTATGGAGGGTAACATAAGGGTTCTTCGGCTGCCATTATCGTAAAAACACACGCGTGGTCATAACCCTACGGTAAAGGCTCGATTGAGTATATAAGGCTACGGGGCAAATTTGGCACCCCCCCCTAATCTGATTAGGGGGCGTTCGCCCCCCTGCCGCCTCCCCCCTCTTGTGCGCAATCCTACGGGTGCTCCACCATCACTTCTTTGTTAGCTCCAGCTTCTGTAATCTCGGGAACGAGCTAGCTCAGGCCTTCTGGAATAGCGCCCCAGTTCTTGGCCTTGTCTTCTTGTGTTTACCGCCCCTTAGTAGCAATTCTATTAAACGAATGACCAGCCTGTTTTCGGTGATTCGCAGTACCTGGTCTGTCCAACCACACGGTTTTCAACTAAACTGAGCTACATTTAACGCGAACTAACGTGGCTTCCATTAGAGTTTATTTCACGTTGTAGTATGTAGTATTTTTTCTGAGTGTCAGCCCCAGTGGTTTAAAACTCATGGCCCGAAGGGCCGCTGTAATATTGTTCCAAGGTATTTGGAAGGGCAAAGTTTTTGCCGGTTTGTCATTACTGGAAGTACGCATCATTTGCATATATTTGAAATGTATGCGTTTAGATGCCTGTGTATAGAATCCTCAAATGTGTAGGTTTCATTCAATGTTTGTAGGTGCGGAGTGCGAGTCCGGGAGCCGACGTTGGGCAAGGGAAACGGAGGTGCTAGAGGAGTGCAGCTGAGCGCGAACCAGGAATGAGGAGCGATTGTGGCTACAGAACGTTGTGGACGCGTCTGGTACACGTCACCGTGTTGGTTTAGAGCTTCGTTTTCCATTCGTGTGGCTCTGACGCACTGAAGACCCATTACGAAGAAAGTGACCCAAAACAGAAGAGACTAGAGCAGCTCTAAATGCTGCCCGTCGCAACCGCCATCGGAACTCAGTGGTTAGATTACGTTGCAGCGACAACCTGACGAGAGCAACATCAAAATTTCCAGAGAGTTCAACAGCCGATGAACAGCACGGCTGACTGTTTTCGCCATTACATTAGAGATTTCTAAGCAACCCGCTAATTTTCAGAGAAATGATTCTGATTGGGACCGATGGCATCACCTCACAGTGGGCGCATTCCCACTCCTATCTCTTTCTCTTCTCCCTCCCTCTCTGTTATCCCCTAAACACCACTACCCCAGTGCGGAGTACTAAGCGGAGCTATACACCTGGCTAACCTCCCGGCCTTTTTGTTCGTTCTTCCTCCTCCTACTCCTCCCATAGACAGGTTGCTCAACCCAAAAGCTTTGATAAGATCTCTGGACACACAGCGCGTGCGTGAAACAGGGCTGCCAGTTGGTCAAAGCGCTATATGAAAATTGCCAAAAAGGAAGGGTTTTAGATAAGACAGATAATAGACAGATAGATAGATAATACAGACGTAAATCATAAAGTACACATTGCGCCTTTATCTCATAAACCACGCATGGTTATACATTCAGGTCGTTAATAGATGCTTTTATGCAGTGCACAAAAAATTGTTGGCTGGGTGCTGTTTGGGTTTTTGAATGTTCGACAATCGATTGGATGCGTTGTCAGCGAAGGTATGACGCACAGTTAGCGAACGTTTTGGCGCACGTCTTCCAAATGTCTTTAAGAAAGGATGATAAAGCTTTTTAATGGTATGTAGAAAGGGTATTGTATTTTATAACAAAGCTAGCCAATTCGTCGATGGTGTTTGCCGACTGCTCATCCCGTTTTAGTAATTCTACTCAATTCTATGCCATTGTGCTTGGTGACGTAATTCGCGCCGTAAGGCAAAGAAACAAAAGTGAAGAAATAGATGCGTCCTTGTGTAGCAGAATAAGAGACGGTCGAAGCAGTTTGCGTCAAATAACAAAGAAGCGAAAGCGAAGACGGAGATGCAAATAAGAGGTAACAGTAAACAAGCTGTTAATAGGCATCGCCCGGGTTTTGCCTTTAAAGCTTATAAGCAGACACAAATGTCCCGTGGAATTTATTCAAGGCGAAAGCTGAAGCTTTAGGTTCACCATTTTCCGACAAGGCGCCGTTTTTGGTGTAGTTATTTTCCGGCCAATTAAATGGTATTGGCAGTTAGAAATGTTAAATGAAAACCACTTGTGTGCTCCAAATGTGATTTGAATCCGAGTCACCACAGTAAGAGCCCCGTGCTGTACCGACTGTGGTATCATTTATTGTTTTCTTGAAATATTGCTATCTCCGACCATTGCCAACGAAGCACAAAAGTTGTCGCTGTTGTTGTTTGCTTCTTCGTGGCATATTGTCACGGGACGTGGCGGACAATCCCCGTGGCGCCATGGCCCACCACCAAGGATGGTGACGACGAAGAAGAGCTGTGTGCGCCGCGCTGCCAGGCCGGGCTCCGTTTTGGCATTATGTAAATAGTTCTTTAACCATTATGTAAATACATCGCTTCATCGCTACATGGTCCGTGTCACCTGCCGCCACGTAACATTTGGTGGAGCGTGCGGGTTCGTCATCCCCATCCTGGTCCCAGCATCGCATCGCATCGGTATGGACGTTGCCACCAGGGATATCGAAGCCGCGCCGGGCAGCCCCAGCCCAGCAGAGACCACCACACGACGATGTCCCCCGCCTCGTGTCCCCAGCCCGAAAGACCCAAGTGACGACAAGCCGAGATGAGCCGTGCCCATACAAGCCGAAGATGGATTCCCCCGTCCTTCCGTCCGACGTGGCCTTAGGACCTTTGGCGCTTCGTCGCGGCTGAAGCCATTGCTGTTGCTGGGCCAGGCATCAATCAACACCATCATCGTCATTCGTGGCGGCAAGCGATTCGTCTGCAGTTCTCATAGCACACTCATCCGCATTCATTCGCCAACGGGCGTCGGCGTCGACCGGGACGGTCGTCTTCGACCGGCGGGGTGATGTCACGGGACGTGGCGGACAATCCCCGTGGCGCCATGGCCCACCACCAAGGATGGTGACGACGAAGAAGAGCTGTGTGCGCCGCGCTGCCAGGCCGGGCTCCGTTTTGGCATTATGTAAATAGTTCCAACGCCTGCGTTGATAGTTCTTTAACCATTATGTGAATACATCGCTTCATCGCTACATGGTCCGTGTCACCTGCCGCCACGTAACAATATATACACTTGGACGGTTCACCAATAATGGGATGATTTGGAGGGCAATGTGCCCGCTTGACAAAATTAACGCCGTATGAGTTTGAAACAGAAACATTCCACAATAATGCGAACAGCGTGACACCTGACAGGGATGGCATGTGAGTAGAACCAGGGCACATCAGCCGCGCAGAACTGGGATTTTAGGGAGGCTGTGGTGTGTGCCAGTCTGGTTGCTGACGTTATTCGTGCCGCAAGAAAAAGAAATGGAACCGATAAAGGAGACGCATGCATAATGCATCAGAAAAAAATTTGGATGAAGTAATTCGCGTCTAAATACAAAAAAGAACGAAGGCGGGGAAAGCGGTGCAAAATGAAGTAGCAGTGAGAACGTTGTAAATAAATATCGCCAGGCTTCCGGGCTTCCGTTTTTTCTTCAAACTGTACAAGTGCAGCGGTGCGCAGATCGTTTATTTTTGTTCCAAAACTCACATAAACCTTTCAGTTTCGCTAATGAATTCTCAGTAATACTATTTATAACAAACGTTTGCCTTTGGTACACAAATTATAAAATGTCTGCGCATTCGGTGGAAGTTGCTCTCACTGTTTGGTGTCTGATGACCTTGTGAGGACCTGGCCGACGAGGCTTTTGTCTCGCGCTGTAGGCGCGTCAGGAACATAACGATGCAAGATGTTTTTAATGATCGTTGGAGTACATGGACAGGCGAACATGTGGGGAGAATATCAGCAGAATCAAAGTGTTTTTAATAGGCCTCTGAACTTGGAGTGTTTTCGTTTTTTCTTCAAGGTTGTGCACCAATCGCTTTTTAACAGTAGCTTGCACAAGCACAATATTTACGGCCGTTATTTGGGATTGCCAGGAGCAGCCTTCACTAAACTGTGAACGCTCTAGCTCCAGTACTTGAAGTAATACTAGCCCGAAAAATAGCGAACAAAGTGCGCCCTGAGTAAGGTTGGGAAATTTATTACAAAAAATTCATGTTTTTCTAGCCAACAATATTTCGGCGGCGAAATTTACACCAGGCATAGATTAAGGATAAAACTTACCATTCGCGCCTGGTGGGTATATTTTTTGGTAGATTGGCCGCGGCGCAGGGGCAGGAAGCGGCCGGGGTCCACGCAGGTGCGTTCCAAATTTATTTTCTATCGGACCAAAATTTGTTCCGCCAGAAATACCTGTGAATACGCACTATACATACATGCGAAAATACGGTAAAAAATTCTCAAGTGAATCGAAGACATGGACAAGCCCTGCTTTCTTCAATCTTGTCTAAAATAACCCGGAAGAATAAAACTAAAGTTCCCAAAAAATTCTCGGCAAGTTTTATACCTGCAATAATATTATCCACAAAGTTCTGGTAAAGATGTTTTCAGGGCCCAATATACTATAGAGGACTTCCAAACAGCAGCTGCGTGGTTCAAAGTCAATAAATTTGCGGAGAGAAGTCAATAAATCGGCGCAGAGAAGCTTTGGTGCAGCAGTTCGCAAATCAGGCTTCTGCATGTCACGCTGATAAAGCCTGTTTGCTACTTATCGTTTTTACATTACCTGACGTGACCCAATACATCCTTATCCGTTGCGGCGGCTCGAATATTTTAGAAGCGCATGGTGCACATACATAGAATTTTACCATCCCTTCCCAAAGAAAGCAGAGGGAAGAGCGAAAGCTACGTCCAATGCAAGGAAAGTGCGTCCGTTCGAGCTTTAGCCCTCCAAAAACCTAAATCGAAAACAACAACAAACCAACGTAATTATTTTGCGCGCACTATGTAAACGCATCTACGAACTATCTAAATGTATACAGCCATACGTAGTTTATGTGGTAAAGGAATACTATTTTACTCCTTCGTAATCGAGGAGTGTATTCTCCTCCTGTCTAGAACAGTTCCGTTTTTGCAATTTTTAAGCAACCGTCTTCACACTATGAAAGCCCGCTTCCATGTACGCAACGTCCGTCCAGAGGTTTTATATAGGTTTTTCTGTCGTCCAACCGGTCTATGATGAAATGCACTAGTTTCTTGGCGGGATGCCATCGGTCCCACTAAGTGAGCTTTAAGTTTGTTAATGGACTTCTGCATTTGTCTTACAGTGCCGAAAAACTAACTAAATGTGTTCGCAGCCACTGAAGGGTGTTCGCAACCACCAAAGACATACGTATTAAAGCCCATCAATTCTTTAAACCCCACGCGCATATATTGCAAGCACAGAACAGCTGTACTGAACACAACGTTTATTGCGTGTAACAAAGAATTGCGGTGAAGGATCATTTGACCAGTGAGGTCATCATATTCATACAAGAAATCGAATAGTAAAATGAGAATGTGCGAATTGAACGCAATAAAGAAAGCGTGCATACAGGCTAGAATTGAGCACACGACCAGCATATCTTGCATGACCGCGCAGGAAAATCAATGTGGAAATGTTCGCTAGCGCTACATTTACGTATAGATATATACTTTTAATGTGCTCAGGCCCACAGTTCCCCTGTCGACAAATGGTGCTGAGCTATGGAGCCTGCTCGACAGAAGCCTGGTCGCTCTTCGCGCGTGGCTTCCTCGGTGACTTCGACCTGGGAGTGGTGCTGCGGCTTGTGCGTGCGCGATTTCTGCCGACAGACGACGTCGAAGCTTTCTTGCGGTCGGCAGAACTCGCTTTCGATGCTTTCTTGGGCGTACCGCCACCGATGTCGTCGTTCCCTTCGATTTTAGGTGGCCTCATTGTCGGCGATTTGGACGACCTTGATTGATTTACATCATTCTTATATTCTTCACTGGAACTTCTTCTCAGTGTTGTTGATGGCTGGATTTCTGGGGGATCTGGCTTCGGCACTTCGCATTCCTGAAAGAAGAAGAGATTAAGTCAGGTGCATTCGCGTTGGCTAGTGTGCACTCGTCGAAAGTGTAACAACAAAAAAGACGGTGTCAGCCTATGCACAGAGCGGCAGCGTAGGACAGCCACCGGCACGTCTTGGGCCGTTGGTAATCGGTGCTCCTGCAGCTGATTTGTTGCGCTCGGCTGCTACAGCGCATGCGCACAACCTTGCTGATTACCCCGGGGGTCAGGGCAAGCTGCCTCGTCGCGCATGGGCTGTCATTTCATTTTTTGTTGTTAAGCCCGTTCTACATGGAGCGAATTTCGCCTGCGAATTCGCTGGAACGAACATTCGCACTTGCGAAGTTCGCAATGCCTGGAATTGTCGTCTACATAGGGCCTGCGAACTGCTGCGAACGCCGCAATTTTCGCATTTCAGATGCGCCTTGTTTGCAGACTGAATTAAGTTTGCCACCAGTAAAGGTTGTTGTGATTTTAACAAGGGTGGTTTTATATTACTTTCTTGGCAAGTTGTTTCTGCCTGGTTTGCGGTAAATATAAGTTTATTTGCGGTTTTATATAAGAATCGCCAATTCTTTATCAATATACGCACACACAGCACAGAAGACAAACGTTTTGGTGTGCCCGCTCTTTTGTCGCGCTCATGCAAGCAACGCCATCTGGTTTCCAAGCGTGCAAGTGGTGCCGAGCTGGGCTCCTATTGGCCGCAGGTCTGGCCCCTCTACGCCGCACACGCCGCACGAGCGGCGTTTGCTCGACCGCTTCAAATGTTTGGCACTTTGCCGCAGCAACGAAAAAAGGTGGTTTTGCCGCACGAGCGGCGCCGCATCAGCGAATTCGCAGGCGAAATCGCTCCATGTAGTACGGGCTTGACCACATGTATCCAACGAAGCTATTTTTATTGGCTACGCGTGTGCGTGACGCACAGATTTTTAGCCCGCAAGCGGTGGCGCCAAAGTGATTATTCCGCAGATGACAGAGCTTGAGCTGTCTACGTGAAGGTGGGCGCTCCCCTACGCATGTACGGAATCTGGAGAGGCGTGCCCTAGAGAGAAACTAATACCTAAGTGTTATAAGGCCGAAGGTGGCCGAAAAGAGCGTTGTTATCAGTGCTCTCAGCTAGGCAGTTCCAGGCTAGACAGGGAGACTCCAGCCTGGAAGCAAGGTTGGGATTTGTGAACCCCCTAAGCGACAGGTATATTTGAGGATCGCGTGGGAAGTTAAGGGTGCTGCTGTGTACCCGGACGCTAGACGAATCCTGCGGTGGTTCCGGCCGTCGTCGTTAAAGTAGTTTGTGCACGCTCGGAGCATAAGAGAGCTAGACGGAGTTTCAGGAGCTCGTGTGACTTCTACTCACTTAGAGTTCGCGTTTAACTGCAGTTTGTGGTTTTTCCTTTTTGTTCATTATGTTTCCAGTTACTATAATGACAATAGCTGTATATAACAGTCTTCGTGTCCCTTCAGCGAATCAAAAGGCCTCCAATCCGTGAATTCGGCCACCATCTCCGCGAGCTTCAACACCATCGCCCTGCTGAGCCTCCTACTAATCACCCTGAGCCTCCCAGATTGGGTTTCCGATGAGAACCGGACTTCGGGGAAACGAACATCGCATCCTTACTGCATCTCTGCAAAAATTAATTATATACCAACACGTGGTTTTGGAAATAATGGCGTAGTATTGTGCTCCTTTTTCCTGATAGGCGCGTGTATTGTCTCATCTAAAACCGTCGCTTTCTCGCAATTTTCAAATAACCGTTTTGACATAGGGATAATCTCGGTTTTATGCATGCGCTGTGTCCAGAGCCTTCACAGCACAGCTTTCAGGTCGACCAGTAGGTCTATGAAGAAATGCAGTAGCATTTTTGACAGGAGGCCATTTGTACCACTGAGAAAGCTCTTGCTTTGGAAATGCACCACGTTCCCGTGCAGCGAACAAGCTTGTGTACTTACCGTGAAATATAGAGATAGCGTTGGTGTTGTCCATTTCATTCCTACTGCAGTCATCTTTTTACTCTGTGCAGGATGTATGCACAGTATGTATGTATGTATGTATGCATGTATGTATGTATGTATGTATACCTTACACGGACGTGGGAAGGATCTTTTACGAAAAAAATTTCCTCGGTGAAGTACTGAATTTCACTCGACGTACAGCATTTCCACGCCCCTTGTCGAATGCTTATGTTGCTCTGAATTCCTGGAGCAATCTATGGAAGCGTTTGCTCCATGCACAGAACTCCACCCTTAAAGTGACCCGTGCACACTATGTCACACTCATTGAATTGGAGCAGCGCTTCCGTTACATTTCGCTTAATTGGAGCAGCGCTTCCGTGTACATTTCGCTATGAAACTTCACGTCGAGCGAATGGCCCAGTCACCGCAGTTTTTATATAGCTACAAGCAAAGCATCTTACCTCAGTGACTGCTTCGGGTAGGCAAATCGGTGTATGGATGTTTGCGCTTCTGTCTGGTTCCGGCCCATCGGCCAGTCCCGGTCGTTCCGGCGCCGGTTCCATTAGTGGTGGCGAAATAGGCTGCAGACCGCTCTTCACCAGCAACCTGCCGCTGTTTTCTCGACCAATGACCACGAAGCACTGCAAGTAGTCTTTGATGTCTCCACGCGCGAACAGCTCTTTGAATATGAACGAGACAAGCAAGGTGACGCTTAAGCTGGCCAGCATGGAGAGGGCTCGATGCATTGGTAGAGTCAGCAGGCCGTCGAGGTTTACGGACGGCTCTCCGCACAGTGATCGCACCACAAGACCCGCCGTGAAACCTGTAACGTTGACCAGTACTTCGAGCAGTGAGAAAAGCTGGGGTCAAAGTGCGTATTTTATGGTCAATATGGTAACAGAAAGTGGAAGGAATCGTTCATACGTTTTGTGGAAATAAAATATTCAACACAACGACTGCAAATAAAATAAATTACGCATTTAATCACCCTATGGGGGAAGGGATAAAACAGTAGAACATGGTAACAATAGACACACACCGACTGCTTCTCAACACAATCTTGAATGATTGTGAGTGGTTGTGGGGTTCAACGCACCAACGCTTCACAGGTGATGAGGCGAATCGTAGTACAGGTCTCAGGATTAACTTTGGCCACCTTTGCATCTTTAACGTACGACAAAATCTCGAATACCCGGGTGTGTTTGCTTTTCGCCTCCATCAGAAAGTGGCCGCCACGGGCGCGAACCGAACCGGCGTCCTTGTGCCATCGCAGTCTTAAGTAATATAAGGAGCTGAGGACACACTGCCTCTTTCGACATCGGATTATATTTGATGACACATTCCTGCGATCGTTAGGGGGAGGGTGACCGAAGCGGACCTGTATATGACCACCCCTCCCCACCTCCCTCCCCACTTTTCGGCTCAACTCAGATTGCTTCGACCACAACTTCAACTTTTTCTGCATCAACGACTTTTTGCACGTTAGAACAAGCTTGGTTAAAACCAATATCTAGATCTTCCGTTTAAAATATTTTGCCCGGAGATAAGCAAACGTATAACTGTACGACCGAACATTGCCACTGAAGGGGAGGGCTATCTCTTATGATGCGCACAGTAATAGCATCGGATAGCACACGTATCCAGGTCCCTCCGGAACCTTCTTCATCTAACACAAAGCGACGCACAGCTGCCGTCAGCAGTCATTTCAACATGACAGCTGTGTCCAAACCGCATCGGGGAGCTGTGTAGTCGCGCCGGCGGTAACCGAAAGGAGAACACGCATGCTGACATGCAGAGGGCGAAAGCCCCTATGCTTCTCAAATCACTCATTTAAAGCATGCTTCGAGCTGGTTTCGCAGCTTACTGCTCTCGGCAATGTCATTATTAGCTGACACACCTAAAAATACCCCAGAAAAAAAATGACGCAGCTTGCACTAATGGTGCATGGCTGGAGCAACAGCAGAGCTGCCTGCCCGCCTTCCTTCTTTGGAGACTCGGCTATTGCACCTCACGTGGATTTGCGAACTTGCCACTGCAAGGTATCTATGACTTGCAGGCCTTCACCATTTGGGTGCAGGCTTACAGGTCTTTCCCAAAGTGGATCACGTGAGCACGCGTTTGAAGCCGCGGAAACCGGCTCTGCGAACTCTGCGTGTGCAGCGCGAACTGGGAGTCTGTTCTCCTCCCTTCAGGGGCGAACGCACTTGAACTGGCGAGGAGAAGAGCACCCCAAAGATTACACCGCAAATGTTGGGCAGAGTGTTCTTGAAGGTAGAGCTGGCCGACGCCGGGCGCCCCTCACGAGATGCGCGTTCATGTGGGCCGGGTCGTTTGAACAGCACAGCTGTTTAGCCCAAAAAAACTCATACAAGCCGAGCGCAGGTGAGCGTGCTCCTCGAGAGGAGCGCCCGCCGCCATGCAGCTCGACATTGGAGAGCAAATTCGAGAGAGGCTTCCTCTATCTTTTTGTCGGCGGCTTGGCTGTTCCACATCACGTGGATTTTTGAACTTGCCGCTGAAAGTTTTTCATGACTGACAGGCCCGGATGGTTTTTTTTCCGCAGGCTTTCACATCTCTCCCGAAGTGGATCGCGTTAACACGAGCTAGAATTTGCTGCAACCGGCTTCGCGAACTGAGCGTCTGTAGCGCGGACTCGGCGTCTGTGCTGCCCATTTCTGTTGCGAGAAAGAGAGAGAGACAAAAAACTTCTTTGTTTGGCAGAACCATGTGGGAGTGGAGCCTTCTTACAGGTACCCATGTGCCACCCTTGAGGCTACCGCTCTCTCAACCAGCAGTAGCATATCGCAAAAGAGGGAGCTGGAGAGCAGCGTCTCCCAGTGCTCGGGGAAATGCGGAGGGGTGAGGAAGGAAATCAGGATACGAATTGATGTGAACTAACAAGTAGAAGAGCATGCGAAGGATCACCCACGAACTGGACTTAGGTTTCTGGTAGTACTCCACAGCACAACTAGAAGCTGCAACAGCTAGGCTCTTAAAAAATTGTCCCTTCATATCCCTGTGATAGCGCCACTTCTCTAGCAGCTGGCGTGTGCTGGAAGTGTGTGAGAGACGCTGCCAGATGTCCCTAGGCTATCAACAGCATCGCAGTGTCGCCTAGACCCGTGTGTTGCGAAGAATGCTTGTTTTGTTCGATATATTAAGTGCTTTAAAGTGTCTTAAGTCGTTGCCCGGGAGCAAACGATGCTTTATTCACTAAGAAATTAAAAGATTGAAGTTAGATATGTGATTTTTCCGGAAATCGTGTGTTTGCTTACGTCTATAATGCCGTAACAAGGACCGCTCTTCAAGCAAACGTTAGTGCGCTGTTTACTCGGCAGCGGAGTGGAGAACGCCTTTTTACCGTTAGTTCCCCTAAATGGCGTTACCATACTGCGAAAAATCGCTCCTGCCATTTTTACCGTGTTTACACCCGGCTTGTTTTTGTTTCGGTATGTAGTAATCGTTTCGTGGAACATGGGGTATGCTCGACCAACACAGTCACGTAAGGCAATGTCACGTCCTGCGTCATGTGAGCAAACCCCAAAGCGCCTGAATACTGTGCAGCTGTAACAAGAATAGTCCGCGCAGTACAAACAACGGTACGCACTGGTACTTCAGTATTTACTAGTAACTTCCGTACCTTCCATTGCTTACTTCAACATTCTTAGTGACATAAAATGCATATGCTTTGCATTTAAAAGAGCCATGAAAACACAATCCAAGTTTGTGTTATACGAAAGATTTCGTGTTTTCTAGTGCCCCAGCGCTTGTCCAAATGCAAACGATGCTTTATTCACTTAGAAATTAATTTGTTAAAATTTTATTTTCCCACTACATGGCGCGTTTGCGTTGTCTCCAATTGCATCACAGGAACCAACCATTTTGCAGCGATTGGGAAGCCTTGTTTACCATTAGTGAATGTAGATGGCGCCACCATACCGTGGCAAGCCGTTTTCTGCCTTTGGTTTGTTTTTGACCGTAATTAAACCTGGCTTGTGTTTGTTCAGGGAGAAAATAATCGTTTCGTGAAACATAGTGCTCGCTCACAAATATGGTCACGTAAGACACCGTTACTCGCGTAAATGGGCCAGTGTCATCTGAGACAACCCTAAAGCCGCGTAGTCCTTTGCAGCATAGTGCGCGAAGTGCCAGTAGCAGTACGCATCGCTTTCGTTTATGTTTTCGCGTGCTTTTGTAACCTCCACTGTTTGTCCCACCGTACATTCTGCTTTAAAAAGGAGGTGCCCTACATTTCCACGCGAATAGCTCGTTGGACAGGCTTATAGCTCTGCCTAATTTGCATTTCCTTCCGCCAATCCCAGAGCTGGCTAGTATGACACAATAGGTTCTGTTCGGGATATGAGCTAGTGGGTCGCACGGCCATTCGCTTTTTCCCTAATTATGTAGCCTACTTGAACGAAGTTTACTGTAAAAGTAGTGTCAGTGTGATTCTAACGAGGCAATCTTTTGAATGAACCAAACTTGTGTTTTCTCTTCACAACTGCTTTAAACGAAAATAGCTCGTTCGGCAAACTTATAAGACCTGCGCAATATGCGTTTGCTTTTGCCCTCCTCAGCCAATCGCACAGCTCTGCGAATTACGTCATAGGTTCTAGTGCGGGAAATGAGCTACTTAGATGCATCACCATCCCCTTTTTTCCTAATTGTATAGTTCTTAAGAAATTGTATTCTTGTTAAATTGGCCAGCGAAAGCATTTCTTTTGGCCAGGTTTGTTGGTAGTTCTTTTGGCAATGTCAGCTATTGCCGACAACCTGAAACTTCCACCACGAAGCCGAGGGTGCTGCCTTAATTTTTATGATGCATGCGCTTTACTTTGTGTTTAATTTTTTTTTCTGAAGCAACGCTATGAAATGCATTGTAGCTAACGGCAATATAACAAGCCGAGTGTTTCATTTTGTTCTAGGTGTTCTGATGCACGCGTCGTGATAAAACACAATAACAGAGCTTGCGGCGTATTTTTTATGCGTACGCCAGCTTAAAGACGGTAGTTTCTTTTGGGCTACACAAAAAACATGAAAATTTTGATCTGGGTGTCTGTGGGCCTGGTTGCCACACGACTAGGCGGCCGGCCAACAGTTGGCAGATTATTTGGGCGAGAAGTGTGTGTAGGCAAAATCGCCACAAACTACGTAAACGGGTGAAGTACAACAAGCGTATCAATATTGTTCAGCGAACAGAAAATATTAAGGTTATTTTGGGCAAACGGTATATACAGAGGTAACAGTAGCTCCGTTCCTTTATTTCACAGACCTGCGATTTATTTTTGCTAAAGCAAACAAAAATATGCAGCGAAAGCTGCTGTCCGGAAAGGCGAGATAAAATCAAACAGCAAAAGAAAAGCTCCTTTAGGCGAACAATAAACCAGAAGAAAATCTCCCAACAGATGGTGTGGGTTATATGTGTAACGCTGATTTGATTGGTTGTAAGGTTTAACATACCGACGCAACGCAGGCGATTAGGCGCGCCGTATAGGAGGGCTCCGGATTAATGCCGACCACCAGGGGACCTTTAACATGCGCCGAAATCTTGTACACACGTGCTTTTTTGCTTTTCGCCTTCGTCAGAAAAGCGGCCGCAGCGGCCGGGAATCTAACCCGCGACCTCGTGCTCAGCAGCGCAACGCCTTAGCCACTGAGCCACCGCAGCAAGTATATGCATAACGCGATGATATGTGGTGCGATGTGTGATTACCTCCCCCCAAAAAAAAACACTTGTATCAGGTTCCAAAACTTCGGCAACTGAGCAGTGCATGCGTCTATTTGTTTAATGATACTGCCTGCTGTTCCTTCACTGTGCTTATTCAAGTGGATATTACACACCCAGGAATATTCGGAACACTTACCTAAGTTTTATGGCCGCCAAAATTTACCACACGGCATTTACCATAAGCAGTGCGGTCGCTTCGAGCCGTGTCTTAAGCGGGTAACAATTGCGTTGTTGTCGAATGCTCAAGCAAGCATAGTTTGACGGCAGTGACCGCTTCGCGAATTTACAAGCATGGTTTACCCTGTACGGGGTGACGCAGTTATTTAAAATATAGAGACACTGATGTGAATTGTAAGCCTTGTAAGATTACTTCCTCAAATTAAAGTCTGCATTCCCTAGGCCATGTTTTGAACACTCTCGTTGCATTCACGCGACATTCTTTAGCATAAACATTAGATAAAAAGTTGTGTTCTCCTTTTTGCATCTTCTTTGCCTGTTTCCTGTCACGTTTATGGCACTTACTCGAAGCTGGCTTGGCTTGACTGCGCTACTGCACGGCTCGCCGAACCCTGAAAGAGTAAGTCGGCCGGCCGCTGGCGGCTCGCCGCAATAACCTCGCTGAGTTAAAAGCATGATTGGAACAATGTGCCTTTACTTTCTTCGTTTGTAGGCTGTATCAAGCTTAGTAAAGTCTATTTCAATTTTTTCATTTACTTGCGACGTCTTCAGTTCCTGTTTGGGCCTTTTTTTTGCACCCCAGTCTATTCTGTTGTGTATTTTGTGACCAAGCCGAAGGTTACGTAGCGACAGTATGTACGCGGACAGTTGTCAACACCTGGTGCGTACCAGTTTATCCTGTATATACTATGTACATTGCATAAAAAAATATTTTGTTGCAAAAACTTAAGTGGCGTGGCCAAGAGGTTCAACGTTAGGCTTCTGTTCTGAAAGTCCATGGTTGGAGTCTTGGCAAAACTTCGTCGTCTTTTTTTTCCGTGATGGTTCGATGATCGTTTTTATTTCAGGATAAACAAAGGGTGCCAAGTTCCTTGCCTTTATTCTACAACTGACGTTCGATTCTAACCTAAGTAGCAAGGCAGCGCTGAAATTCGTTTTCCTTGCGCATATGAAGTAGTCCGTACATAAAATCAAGGTAGGGCACCAAGGTGCAAAGTATATAAATTGTTCGAAGTGCGTTTTCGTACTTCACACTTGAAAAACAATTTCAAAATTGGCCCGGAAGCATTCGTGGCAATGAATAAAGTAAGCAAGTGTATTTTTTATCGTAACTTTAGGGTCCTGATATTTAGGCAATCAAAAATGAGTGCTCGAAACGGGCAAAAATAACTTTAAACGGACGGCAGAGTTTATATAACGTGTCGTCCAACACACGTCGATGCAGCGGCTGCAGCGCGACTTCGCCGCTCTCATGCGGTTACTCGCCCTCTGTCCTGCGGGTCGCTTGGTGCCGCCGAATGACGTCGCTATCGCCCCGCATGATTTCGCGTCCACCACCCCGGCAGATATTTCATGCGCTCTTTCACTAGCGGTTGGCGATGTTTTATAGCACCGTTTCCGCCAGCATTATTAGCCTCTTTAAAGCACAAGCATCTCCGTGTGTGCCTTGTGCGGCATTTTAAAGAGTGATTAGTAGCGGTCGCTCGAGCTCCCTGCTGCATATCGCAGCCGAAGCCGCCGCCATGTAGACAGCGCCGGCCGCACTGTTCGCAGCGTGCGGGTGTTACACGGTGGCTTCAGCGCGCCTGTACTGTGCGCGGCGCGTTTAAGCGAGCAGAAAATAACACCGCGGCCGTTCCTGGAGAAAGAGCGACAACGAGGAGACAGAGAGAGCCCGTACGTCGCCGTCGCTTGCTCGCTCGGCTGTCTGGCGCCTCGTCGGCTTGTTCGTGTCATCTTCCGGGCCGTGCAGGGGTGTTCATAACAGCCGAAAGTTTCCCCATTGCAAACAATGCAATTTCGCCAAGACTTCTCAGACATTCGTATCATCCCGGAATTCGCACAACCCAAAATCGTATCATCGAGATTCTACGTAATCCAGCCATCGAAGGGCGCATGGGCCTCACACGTCGTACTTCTCCAGAAAAAAAAATGCTTTGTTTCTGTGTTGATTACCTCCACTGAAGCAGTATGACGAAGTGCGATGTTTATCCGCTCTGCATGATTAATGACACATTGGGCCGGTTGCGCGGTGCCAAATTCTTCTCGTGCACGGGCTTGAAATATGGCAGTGAGATGTTTGAGTTGTGCCCCCTGGCTCTGATATCAGTTTAGGGACTCGCGCCGCTGTCTTCTCATACACTTGCACAGCTGCGGCACTCGCTCTGCTATGGTCCGCTTGTGAGGGGCAAAATGCCTAAGCTAACAATCGCTCGCTTTGATCATTTAGAGCACCAAAAACGTATTTCCAGTAATTCAGTTATTTTTCTAGCTCTGACAACTCTTAACCACTTCGAGCTGTATACCGCATAAGTTTGAAACAAATGAGGAGAGAGAAAGGCCAACTTTATTTAGAGAATCGGTCATTCAGAGAATCGGTCAGGTGCCAGGACACGGATCCCTTCAGCGGATTGAGGTAGCTCATGCCGCTGCCCGAGCTGACATACACCGGGCCATTTCTCTCACGGCGCAGTCACCACCTCTTCCACTTAACCCGCAACCTCTATTGCGATACACAGACATCTAGGCGGACTATTGACACAAACGGCAAATTTGCCCATTCCACACCCCCAACTCACAAGTGATGAAGCAGCAATGTGCAGACGATTTCAAACTAACAGGTATCGACACCGTACCCTTCATGCCATTTATCCAACAGACTATCAAGCCACCTGCAGCTACTTCCCAGCGCCTGGTACCCTATACCATCAGGTGTGGGAGTGCCAAAAACACCGGACCTGCAACCAATCTGAAACCCCTCCATACAACAGTACACGGCACGGTTGACAAGCAAGCACCCTACGTTACAGCTTCACCGGGTGCAAAGGGCCCGCGCAGCCAGCCGCAGCAAAGGAATCCCGGACTAGGGATCCTCTCCACCAGGCGGGTGCCCTAACAACTACACCCATTGTTGTCAATAAAGATTTTATTCATTCATTCATTCATTCTGGCGTACATGTACACGTGGCTAGTTTCATCACCTACAAGTCATCACAAGTCACCGCCGTCACCTCTCAGTATTACTGATGCAGCTAATTTTGTTCGAAGTAAAAAACGGTTCGCGCAGAGTGTAGAATAGGGACCACAGTGGTCGCACACGACAACGCCTTCCAGAAGGGAAAATTGGGAGCGATAGGGTATGGCACCCAATGGATGTGGAGGGACAGGTGGACAGGAACATCCCGCGGTGTCTCTGAGCATACGTTGGCAGCTGACGTCAGTCATTTTTGACCGAATGGAGCGCTGATTCATTCTGTTAAGGAGCCATCTTTTAGCGTGGGAGGCAGGCATGGCACTTACTTCAAAGGGTATGGGAATTGAGGCAGAATGAAAAAAATCAATAAAGGCAACATTTCACACCCACAAGAAAGATGTGTTTTTGGGCGTGCGGCAACATCTTCCTGTTGGTGCGTGAAGTGTTTTATGAGTAAAATTACCTGGCGAATAAAATATAGTAAAACAAAACATTGGCAACGCTTCTCCTCATTTTGTTGCAAATGTCGTCAAAAGACGATAGTCTTTGCAGACATTTGCCAAAGAATTGCCCCCCTTTGCTTTCCCGCTCACCTCTCATGTTGTTACTCTTGCGTCGCGCTCATCCCAAAGTAAACACACTAAAGGTTTGCTCAAGGCGATTTAAAATTTCCGCCTTCCACTGCTACAGGCCGGGTTTCACGATGCCAGCGCTGCAGTACGGCGGAGACGCGCGTGAATCGAGGAGGCCGACTACATGCTTTATATAACCGCGTGGCCGTGGTCCAAGTGCATTCCAAGCCGAACGCGGAAAATAGCTAGGGGAAACTTTTGTTGCTGTTGCCATGTGATTTCTCATATGACGCCAGGAGGTAGCGCGGGCAACAGCAGGCGGTGGTTTTCTGCAGTAGATATATAATATCATTTGCTATAAAAAAACCAAGAATTCATTATTTTTCGAATAAAGGAACATTGTAAACATCCCTTGCTTACAAATTGCTCTCTTATATTTTGAGTAATCTCTTGTTCTTGTTCAACAAAGTTAAAAAAGTATGAACGTATAAACCGGGCTTAGTCGTTTATATTTGGCTGTGAGTACATAAGACGATTGGGTAGATTCTCTTTTACTTTGGCCGGGTGGCTGAATCGCGTCGCAGACCGACAGACAGACATACAGACAACCCAAAATTTCTGGGTTTAAGCAGCCCAAGAAAGAATGAATATCGTCTTTGAACATTGTAATTGCACTGGCCTTATTTCATTATCTCTCCTCTCCCGTGCTTACAGGCTTCCTTGACTGCATTAGCTGAAAGTGGTTAACCCGAAGTCAGCCCAAGCGCCCTAGTTATTTTAAGCGACAGTCATGGTGTGTGAATAGCACCAAAAATATGAACTTTGTTCCTTAACTTGGAAACATTTTCTGAAGTACTTTCCATTGCCGCTTGCCTAACCCAAAACCAATGTTGCCGGAGTCCAAAAGAAGAATTGAATTTGAAGGCCCTACTCACCCCATTATTTATTCTCACATTAGAGCCTTAAGAAAGTGTACCGTGCTACAACGCAATGTCTACTGGTTTTTGAGGGGCAATACCAAACCTTTAATTTCCAGTAGTAAAATTGCAGGTACAAAAATTGTGAAACACAGTTTAGTACAGCGCAAAACATCTACGAACAACCATTTGTAATTGGTACTCTACGTCCCGATATCCTGATCCTTATAAAAGTGGCAGCCATTTCAGGTCACGCGCATCCTGGGCGACCGTGGTCGACGCAAAGTGAGAGTACGACATCTCCAACGAAGTTCTCGTCGGCATCCGACTCTCCTTACGACGACATCGCACGAAACCCAGCATTTCCAACCTGGACAGTGCAGTCTCCAAAATAAAGAACGTCGTTGTCCATGCAGCTATACCCACCTCAATCTCTCTTTAACATTTGCTGGAAGCCACTGCCATTGCCCTCGCGGCTTTTTCTCGCACACCGGCCATGGTCATAAATTTATCAACTATTCACAAAAAGCCTGCCACCACTATCTCTTGCGGAGAGCAGCCCCGCAGGCACTCAAAATCCTCCAAGCCTATCTTGAGCTGGCCACAATTACAATCTTCTCTACTTCGGATTACCTAGTAACTCTACTTAGATTTGAATTCAGCTCCACCCGATGAAACTCCTTACCCAACTCAGTGATTTCCGAGCACGCTGGCTAACATTGGCGTAGGTAGGTAGTTATAAAGCTGGTCGTCACATTCAAGCACCAAACCACAAAGGTGAATACTGCCACGGTACTATTTACTGAAGCGCAGCCGTACGAAGCCACAGCCTTCACAAGCGAAAGGTTTCGATAACTCTACAAGTGGAGCTGCTCGGGACGAAGCAGATGCGCCAATCAATAAATCGTTAAACCAATCAATTATAAAAAATTCAATCAATCAATCAATAAATTAATAAGAGCATGGTACGCGTGCTACAGAGAGTACTCTTAATAACGTCCCATTGACGCAGGTTAGAAAACACGCAATAAAGGTACTTTTTTTACAGTAGCCTTCATTAGTAGTCGCTGTATTAGCGGATTTCATGCTTTGGAATCGTTTGTGAGCCCAATTAAAGCACCAGAAAGGGGGTAGGCACGTTCGTTCCCGCAGACGTTGGCGAAGTCGTCCCACTGCGGGTTCCAGATCCCCAAGCAAGTTTCCGACACGTTTTTTTGCAACTCGTCCACGAAATGTCTGAGCAGGCTGTGCGACGTGTACGACAGCCACGAATCGTTGAGCGCGGCGAGCACGCCGTAGTTCCGTTCCAGCCTCTCGTAGCCGTGCACAATGCGGCATGTCTCAAACTGGGCCATCATTCCAGGCTGTCTGGTCACGGGGCCCTGGATACCGGGCCCGAGCGATTGCACTTGGAGGCTGTCCAGGGGGCCCTCGTCCCGTGAAACCTGCAAAAATTTCCCACGCACTCTGTACTGCAGTAATTGTCGACGCCTTATACACGTGTAGACCGCGGGGAATTTTCGCTGTTGGCGGGAGACGAAAGCGATGGCTGTTGGCCCATGCGGGTGGGAAGCTTGCATCTTAGTGGGTGGGACTGTTGAAACGTTTCTGTATTCCCTGCAGAAATTATCGGCTGCTTTTTAGAATGAGGCCCCCATTTCCAAAATGGCACGCTGCAGGGGCCCCTTTAACTGAAAGGACGTCAAATACACTGCGTTCAAGTTGAAGTAGCAGTGTAGGTTTTCGTCTTAACAATGCAGCGCTTTCAGCTTAAGCTTGGTCCGGTTGCAAGGTATAAAAACTACGAAGAGAAAATGCATGGTTTGCCTCCCCTAACGCGAAACCTGTGGAGAGGTGAAGCATGCGATGTACAAGTTTATTATTGGCGCCTTGGTGTTTTTGCCCGCCTGGATGAAACCGTTGGGGGTAGAGGTGTACAGCTCTGCTTTAAGTCTCGTGTCTTTGAAGCATGAAGCACTCTTGCGCGAGGCACCAATAGTGCAAGTTGCACCATTTTAGTGCGCAGCGCTTACGCGTACACTGAAGGGACTTGTAAACATTGCGGGAATATTAGTGGAAATTCAAATCTGGAGACTGTTTTGACCACCCTCGCTGCGTGTACGCGACTTTATTCAGAAGAAAAGCGATTTCTAAAATGCGGTCTTCTTCTCTGAATCCTGCTTACCGAGTTCCTCTGATGTTTCGTATGGCGTCAATACAAGATAGCTTTGCTTGACTGCGCTACGGCACGGCTCGCCGACCAACATCAGTCGGCCCAGCGTTAAGTCCACTGGCCGCCCCGACGGCATCGCACATCATTCGCTCCGTTGGAATTAAGCCACGACACGTATGTCCCTGGAACAATGTGCCTTTAGTTTGTTAGTGTGTGACTATACGAAGCTCCAAGTCCAAGTGGCTTCACTGAAGCGCCGATGCGCCGCTTCGTTGACTGGTACGCTAGTGCAAATATCTTAGGGCACTTGAAGGCGTGAGAAGAGTCAGTGAATTTAATTTAATTTTACTGAGGAATGAAAATCAACCGAACCTTTTATCGCACAGCGAAAACCAAGGTTCGGGGAGCATGTTTTGTGCTGGCTGAACTACCACATGCGGTCGGCAACACGACCACACATCTGCAAACGCTTTTACGTTTAATAAATGCAGTCGCTAGCGATAAGATATTTGCGGAGACTTGTTCGACGGTTACTGCACAAACATTATTCAAGAAATAACCATCTAAACGGATTGAAATGCTAAAACGGAAGAAAAATATAAACAGGCTATACATTATAAACTTTACATTTCCACCCCTACTTACGCTGGTTTATTAGCCGAGTTGTCAGGAGTCGCTTCTCAGCTCTCGTCGGGGGTTATCAAAATATAAGTATTCCCAATACACATTTGTTCCTGTCACATTAGAAAGTCAGTTCGCACTTGTCACAGAATGACTGACCCATACAGGGCTTAGTCAATCACGAATCAAACTGCTTTATAGAGACCATTCTGCAGGGAGAATTCTACAACTGTCTCTAATAAAGAGGCATTAGCGCGCATTTGACAAATATGGTCCTGTTCATCACACGGGATGGAGTGTAGTCTCAAAAGTTCCGATTGTCCTTGTGAAAAGGCAGAGCACGTCCAGATAACATGGTAAAGATTGGAGACGACTAATTAGAGATTGCTTAGGCTGCTTCAAACAAATGCGCTTCCCCACTTGACGAACTTCCGCCTAATGTATCCGACCCAGTACTGCGCTCCATGTCAGTTTTGTAGCGAACCTGGCACTCTCTACCTTATGGTGTGGGCTGTCAGGAAAAAAGCAAGTTAGACAGGATTTCTCGTCCGTCTTATCCGCAGTAGGAGACGTGCTGTGCAGCTCTAGTCCGGTAGACCAGCCTCGGTTGGTTGAAAGGGCCGTCGCAGCTGGCATCAAGAATGGGGCCCTGCAATGAGGCCACTACTCCCCTTTTTTGCTAATAAAGGAGCTCCTTCTCTCTCTCTGTCGCCGAGCGAGGAGAAATCCTTTCCGACGCCCTTTATCCTAATTCAGTGACTCTAGATGAGTCAGAGGAACGGAACGTCCCTCATTAGGCAGCTGGTGTTGCACGGGAAAACGAGGGAGTGCTGTAGATACACAGCCCATTTTGCCCTACGCCAGGAGAGCGACGCTGTCAGTGAACTAAAATACGGCCGCGGAGCGCGAGGCCGAAGCCTCCCCACTCAACGACAACACCACAGCGGAAGGCGAGGAGCAGAAGTAAGAGGAAAATCCATGCGGTCCTGAGGGTCAGGAATTGGCCGCCCCGAGCGACCAGCATGGAGGGACCAACGGAGCCGTTGCGGATGGTGTCCTCCCGAACCAGTTTTCCGTAGCACCGAGAAAACACGAAAACGGTGCAGGAATGTGGTGCAGCTACAAACCGGCCATACCTTGGAGACACCGGGTCAGCGACCACTGCGGAATCTTAACCAGAGGACGGACTTGACTGCGTCATCGGTATGTGGCTTTCGCACCATGGCAATACAGAAGAACGCATCCATGCTTGCCACAATAGATGTTAAGTGCGATCTCAGAGAAAAGGAAACATTGGCTAGCTGACCTCCTGAATGAAAAAAAAAATACACACGTAGCCTTTCTACAGGAAGCCAAACGTGCTTCTGGAGAGGAACCACTTGATTTTGTACAATTTTTCGGCCAGCGGTTTTGGTGCTTTTGCAATGTCACACTCCCACTACACCCACCCACACCAGAACCTACACCTACACTAGCGGGCGGCACCGCAATTATAAAACAAAATCCGAACCGTAACCAGAGAAAAGCATTGAAGGATTCTGCCGTAACTAACTGCGAGCTGGCGAAAGACGGGCGTTTTTGTACCGTCGACGACCTGTTGGGAGGGAAGCTTACGCGCTTTGTGTTCGTTTACGCGCCTAATGATACGGCGAAGCGTGCTGACTTTTCCTCTTCTTTTCGCAACATTCTGGTTTTTCGTGGCCGTCTCTTTCTTTACTGCGTTCGTGATGGCAGTGAAAGAGGAGGTGCCAAGGAGGTTCTGGACACTTCAGCGCTGGTTTTGAAAGTGGTTCTTGAGGAGCGCGACTCGACGGACGTGGCCGTTCAGCGTGAGTGCGGAATTACCCGCCACACTAGATGGTATGGTCACATGCTCGCTTGAATCGGATGTACTTGACAGGGGTAGCACTGCCATGCCATTAGTGATCGATTGCGCCGTAACTCCTGTCAGTTATCGGACCATGGCCTGGTGATATGTATCAGCCGAAATGAGCGCGAAATCAAGAGAAAAGTGAGAAGCCGTTGGCTGATGAACTCCACCGTCCTCAAACGCGGGCCTTCGTCGATAGCGTAAGAGGCAAAACTGAAGCAGTCGGCATTGCAACCATTGATTCAGTTACGTGGGAGCACTTCAAACAACGTGTCAAAGATGCAAAAATCACAAGAAGCGAGAGACGGATAGGTGAAAGTATGTCGACTGTTGCAGTGCCTGTGCGTCCTCGTAAAAGCGGACAAGGAAAGGCTGCGGGATTTCTCTGAGGACATAGGAAGCGTGAACGATAAGATTCGTTCTGAACTCAAAAACCGGTATTGAGGGTTCTTGTGCAGAGAAGGACGACACGAGTGACGTCCGAGGCAGAACCATCAAAGCTCTTTGGTGCCTTCCAATGAGCAAAGACCTCCACTAAAACAATTTCCATCGCGAACTACTCTGGTGGCCCTGCTAGTGGAAGCGGGGAGGTGGCGACTGCCTTCAGCGAGAACTACTCAGGGCTGGTTTCCCCGCAAGCTCATCTTGAGGCACATCCACCGGAGGTGACAATGGTTCCAGGTGATCTGCCAACAGTTCCAGAGAACGTAAAGGCCACAATAAACGAACCGAAATTTGTACAAGAGGTCACAGGCGATTTTAAGAAACCCTCAAAGAAAAGTGCGGGAGCCTGGTGGAATAATTTCGGAATTGTATGAGGCATATGCATCATATGAAGAATTTAGCCCTGTAGTGGCCGCTCTCTGCGAAAGCATCCAAAACTACAAAACTACTACCCCCCTCAATGCGGCGCAGTAGTTTGGTCCTGATACCACCCACATTCCTGCCATGACACGGCACCCAACTTGGAAGACTTCGGGCCGGTCAGTCTAGTATCCACTGGCTACAAAATTGTAGCTCGTGTCCTTGCGCGACGTTTCCAGACATCCCTGAGTAGTTTGGTGGGCTTTCGCCAGACTTGTAAGATCAGGGGACGCTCCATCAACGCCAAACTCTACCGCATGCCGACTGTCTGTGAGGTGGAAGAGTCAGGCATTCACCCCTTAAATATCTTACAACTCGATGTTAAAAGGCCTTTGAACAGGTAGACCACGCCTTTCTGTTCATGCTTCTCAGTGAGCGCGGAATAGGTGACGAAATGGTGGAGTGAATAAGGATTTGCTACACCGAAACAACTACCTGCACTACTATGAACGGGGAGGGGGAGATGCCATCTACGTTGAAAGGTCGGTCCGGCAGGGCTCCCTCATGTCCCCGAGTCTCTTCGCATTGTATATAACACCAGTTTGCACGATGGCAATGGCGTCTAAGTCAAAGAAAAACTCAGTTCTCGGTCGCGAAGAGCTTAAGTTGTTGTCCTATGCGGAGGATTATGAGTTTGTGTGCTCATTGAGAGACCGGGCTAGTGAGGTGGTTTCACTGGTTAGAGAATTTAGTCCATTTCATGGCGCTCACGTTAATCTTTTGAAGTGAGAGGGCGCATGGCGAGGCGAATGGCTAACCAAACTACGAATCCTCTACGGAGTTTGGAGGGAGGCCATCACCCGCTACTTCGGGGTCAACCTACAAAACGGCCAAGCCATGGCCCCGCCGTGGCAGATGAAAGTGGCAGTTGCCGGAAGGAACATTTAGCCTTAGAGAGCGCGACATATTTCTCTCTCCTCGAGGGCACATGTCTGCAACGGCGGGCTGTATCTGGCCATTTTGTACGCGGCCCAAATCTCGACCATTGACGCAGGCTCAGAGGTCAAGATACACCGGTTTTTCGCAGGTTTTCTCTGTGGCGATCCACATATGACCCCATGCGCCACACTACCATTTTCTGGAGTGCTGAAGCCGGGGGGCTTGAGCTCGTTAATGTGGAGATTCAACAGCAGGTGCAACAATTTATGTTCTTCCGAGACCATGAAGACTGCTTCCTCCAAGCGGCAGCCCAAAATGTAGGCGCGTAAGCCTTCGCCGCCTGGCCTGCAATAACAGCGGAGCCTAAAAGTGGTGCCCGGGAAAGAGTCTTTTAAGACGCAGGGCGTGGGCCGTCCTGCAGGGGCTTTTCTCTTGGGAGTACCCGTGCGCCGTGAAACCAAGGAAGGTGCATTGGAACCTCGTGGAACACATCCTCCCACCGCCCACGTACGGCCTACCTCCTCTTTTTTTGGCTGAAAAGTGACATCCTCCGACGAGTACGAAAGCTGCCTATTCCGACCGGCTCGAAGAATTTTTTCGTTCGCTGCTGCACGTATGTACTCCTTACTAAGGCAAGACAGGAGGAGCGGGGTTTCTTTCTCTCGGGAGGCGTACTGTCTACTGTGTGGAAGGTGGGAAATGGCCGAGCATGTTTTCGTAAACTATAACACGGCGTTATATTTTTGGGATGAGTTGCAGTGCTCCTTGAACACGCACTGGAGGCTCACCTGGACGAACTTGAAGTTCTTGAATGTAATCTCGTAGTGCCCACTAGGACTCCTCTCACTATGGAGGGCGAGAGTCTATGGTTGAATGTGCTAAACGTCGCTCCCTGCCGGCGTGACGGCATCTCGCGCAAAAGGCACAATGGACAGTGGTCGCCCTCGACAGGGCTGATTCACACTCCGAGCGGCGCGACGCAATTGCGTGGGGCTCACGAACTCTCATGGGAGTTGGATTGATAACAGCGTAGGAGAGGGGACTCGATTTGAGGGATAGTTCTTGGAAACACTGGAGCCTGCTTCCACCGAGAAATAGCTCTACTCAAGAGGTTTGTTTTGTTCTTTTCCCTCTATCCCGTTGACTTCTAACTTTGTGCACTGACACAATCGCCCTGTAGCCGATTTCTCTAGCGCAAATTTCACGAACGCTGTGCAGCTTTCGTAGTAATAACCCGCGTGTAGTTTTTTCTCTGGCAAAGCATGCTGATCCTTTGCGTACATGATACCGGTAAGCGGTTTTTATTGGTGATTGAAAACATGTTTTATAGGACTATCAAACCAGCGCGATCACTTGAGACGGCCCTGAATCTATATTCGCAAATAATGCTACTATTAGCAAACAAGACTGGCCGAGTATCCTTGAGAATTAGGTACATGCTTTGCCATTCGCAAGTTTGAATCTACGATACAGCATGTTGTTTTTTGAAGTTATTTTTTGTTTTGTGGCAATGTTTTCTATACTGAATCTACCATTTTTGCGGTGTGACATTTATTGCTTCACGAGCCAGTTCACACGTGCATACTGAAACTGACGCGCTTAGACTTCTCGTTGGCGCGGTGTTGCCACAAGCACCGCGAGGGCGGAGTCGCGAATCAGCCGACCCTTGGTATAGTGCGAACACGCCTATTACAATACAGGCACAAGCTAGGAAAGCTGGAATAGTTGAAAAAAAGCACGCCGCATTTGAGGGTCTCCAGGGACGCGAAAGGTGTTCATCCCCTGCGTGCGCCCCAGCTAGTGACCGTTACTTTCCAAGGCGCCATGCCACACTTATCTGCGGCATTTTACAGGTGGCACCATTGCAGAATAACGGCATTTCGATTAGCGAGATATCGAGAAAGCCCAGCCAAGAATAGCGTCACATTCCAATTACGTTGTTCCACAGAACCGAAAGCGGAACCGGTTTGAATTCTGTCACAAGCTCGAGCGTACGACGTCTAAAAGTACCTTATAAATTTTTCATTTTGTTGTACAGCGCCTAATTCTTCTTACACTCGGTTCTATTCGCCCCGAGACAAGGCTGGAACCTTCGCGAACGAAGAGGCAGTAACGCGATCGTCCGCCGGCTCGCCGGCAAGAAAACAACAAAAACAAAACCTCCGCCGCTCCGGTTTCGTCGAAGCTTCCAGTACTTTCGAGGAGGTGCGCGTGGCCTTGCCAGGGCTTAAGAGCGTCGATGATTCTAGAAGGGAGAAGAGGGAAGTTATTCACTGACGGCGGCGGGCGAATTGTGTGTTGTGCTCTCCCCCTCCGCGCCGGCACGGTTATAAAAGGAGAAGCCGCGCCTAAGCAAACCAGCTACGTTTGGACGTCGTGATTGACAACTGCACCTGCCAGTTTGTACATCACACCATCGGCGACCCGCGCCCTGGAGGACTCCAACGTGCTCCCGGGCCTCGAATGACCGTAATCGTTTCGGACGGCCTGGCCTACAGCGAAGCCACGCTTCCCAGGTAGCCGACTCGCCTCCGACAGCGGTGCATCGTCCGGCCCGGTCGGTGAATATGCTGGGACTCTGTCTCTCATATGCATCGAACTGTTCGTTTCTTTTTTAGTTAACTGCTCCGATTCGCAATATTCATTTGTTAACGCTCATGTTTGTATCATCTTGTCTAATTAGACTGTTTCTTGTATTTGAATTCCATCTAAGTTGCCCGTAATTATCGATCTGCTACCTCGTGCTTGTATTTGTAACTTGCCTGTCTCAATATAAGTCTTTGTGCTGTTTTTCGTTCAAGGCTCTTGTTCATTCTTGCCGCTCTAGTCGGCGAAAGCCGCACATCAGACGGCCACCCCCTTTGTCACCTGTGCCCTGTAGATTCGGTGGGGTTTGTTGGCTCTCTTGAGTCGACTCCCCATATCTTCTGGCAGTGCACCCTAATTTAAGGAAACGGGTGACAATTTCTGGCGTCCACGGCAGGACGTCTGATGTGAGCGGTAGGGAGGAGAAAGAGCCTGGAACTTTTTTGGCATAGGTTGCTACTGCCTTCATAAGTTGGGGCTCTTGTTAACTTTCTCTGTGTAGATATACTTAGCTAGAGGCTAGAGTATTGTGGCTAGATTGCGATACATTTGCAATCATGGATTTAGAGAAAATAGTAGCGTTGGGCTGTCAGCTGGGCCTGTCAGGGGCCGAATTACGAAAATGGGTCGCGCAGAAAGAAAAGGAAGAAAACGAGAAAGCTGAGAAAGCAAGATAGGCAGCACGAGAAGAAAGACAGGCAGCACGAGAAGAGGCTGAGAGGGCTGAAATAGAAAGAGAGAAAGAATTTCAGAGGCAACTTCAGTTGGAGCGAGAGAAAGCGGAGCGAGAAGAGAAAGCCCGCCAGGCAGAGGCCGAAAGGGAGCGAGTTAAAGCGGAGCGCGAAGAGAAAGCACGCAAAGCTGAACTCGAGATTCTAAAAAGGCGACTCGAGATACAACGGTTGAAGGCGGAATCCTCATCAGATGAGGAAAATGCGAGAGAAGGGTATAGTGGCCTAAGTGCTAACCCTGAATCGATAAAGGAACGCCCGGATATCTCTAGAAGCAAAGAGGCGTCATCCGCGATCCGCAAGGAGGAAATACCTCCAGATATGTGCGAAAGCGCACCGCGTCAGACCTGGAAGGACGATGATCCTACAGGTGATGCGGAGCTTGAGGATGGAGATAACATCCCGGTTGTGGATGCCATCACGACGTCGGGGCCGAACCCTCTAGACGAAGGGGTACCCGATATTGCGGGGAGAGTGCCCGAGGAAACCGTTGTCTTTCCGAAAGACACGGATAATTGCACGCTCATTGTGCAGGAAGACCCAGTTCGAGAAAGAGAACTCGCTGGGCAAATTAGCGCCGCGTGCGTAACTGACAGATCGAGGAGCAAAGAGACCGACACTGCGGTCAAGGTTGAGGTCCCCGTGCGAAGCGGGGCCGCACTACACATAGAGAGCTCGCCATACATAAGCGTCGGCGACGATCCTGTGATTCCGACGGTGGAAGAGAAACCATCCGCCGTCACGAAAGAAGAGCCAGTTATCGGGGCACACCGATTCGATGCCTCGGATACAGCCGAACCCGTGCTCGTCGTAACACGAGCACCTGCGAAAGCAAAGCCGGCTCATTTCCGGCGATTAGAAACTGCGGCCCTTACGACGGAGCCACCTCGGAGGAGGAGGAGGAGGTCCGAAGGGCACGGAAAGAACAAGCCATTGAAAACCTGGCTTACAAAACTCGAAAAGCAAATGAGTTACCAGAAGAAAGAGTGCAGGCTTGGACTCAATGGTAATAGAAAATATCTCTACTGCCATTTGGCCCAACGGGCAGGTGTAAAGAAGCACCGGTCAGTTGATACACGAGGAAAGGCGAGGGAAGGCCAAGTCGCTAGGCGCTCCGATGCTCGCCAGACGAAGGCCCAGACAGTGAAGCATTTCCGCGGGACCGGTATCACGGCGGTGCCGAAAGAGTTTGTCGCTCCGCGCGACATTTGTAACGGAACTTTTCCGAAGAGAAGAATTCCGCAGGCGCAGTTACGCAAGCGTCCAATAGACACGGGCTAAGCATGAAGAATGCAAATTTAGATATGCACGTGGGATATGAGTGGAATTGTGTAAGACAGAGTTGTATTTTCACGTCGAGTACTGTATACCTGAACGTTGTATTCATTGTTTCTCTGTCGTCCTGTACGCGAAGGTTGTACTTATTTTATCACTCTGGCTGTACAGTGCATATTCCCGTACTTAGTTGCGTTCTGCGTAAACGTTACTCGCTGTTATACAGTACATTTGCTGTGTATTGTTGGCGTTACTAGTGGTGACATTCGTGAACTTTGCGGTTGCATGTTATTGTTTGTGAACAACATATTAGTTATGGTTCTTATGAGTTTCATTGTACCAGTCCATTGTATTTATTTCTGAGTACGGACGTATACTCATTGTATTTGAGCCTACGATACCTTCGCACAGTAGCACACGGTGTATTTTCACGAGTTTCGCACTTGTAATGACTACTGGCCAGACATTTATTATGGGCACTGGTTTAATTCGACTACTAGAACCTTATTGTTCTTAAACTTACGAGTTGTCCCTAGAAAGTGTATTTGTTGAGAAATCTGCGCCAAACCGCTGTTTTGTACGCGAATTCTGTACCTGTCATTATTCTAATGAAGAACATTGGGCTGTACTTGATTTTGTGTTAGTAGGCACAGCCTCTTTTGCTCACTAAGTGTGAACGACGCGTACGCACGACTTTGTGAGTTTTGGGAATATTATTGCATAATATTCTGAAACTGGGGGGCTGTGTCACAAGCTCGAGCGTACGACGTCTAAAAGTACCTTATAATTTTTTCATTTTGTTGTACAGCGCCTAATTCTTCTTACACTCGGTTCTATTCGCCCCGAGACAAGGCTGGAACCTTCGCGAACGAAGAGGCAGTAACGCGATCGTCCGCCGGCTCGCCGGCAAGAAAACAACAAAAACAAAACCTCCGCCGCTCCGGTTTCGTCGAAGCTTCCAGTACTTTCGAGGAGGTGCGCGTGGCCTTGCCAGGGCTTAAGAGCGTCGATGATTCTAGAAGGGAGAAGAGGGAAGTTATTCACTGACGGCGGCGGGCGAATTGTGTGTTGTGCTCTCCCCCTCCGCGCCGCACGGTTATAAAAGGAGAAGCCGCGCCTAAGCAAACCAGCTACGTTTGGACGTCGTGATTGACAACTGCACCTGCCAGTTTGTACATCACACCATCGGCGACCCGCGCCCTGGAGGACTCCAACGTGCTCCCGGGCCTCGAATGACCGTGATCGTCTCGGACGGCCTGGCCTACAGCGAAGCCACGCTTCCCAGGTAGCCGACTCGCCTCCGACAGCGGTGCATCGTCCGGCCCGGTCGGTGAATATGCTGGGACTCTGTCTCTCATATGCATCGAACTGTTCGTTTCTTTTTTAGTTAACTGCTCCGATTCGCAATATTCATTTGTTAACGCTCATGTTTGTATCATCTTGTCTAATTGGACTGTTTCTTGTATTTGAATTCCATCTAAGTTGCCCGTAATTATCGATCTGCTACCTCGTGCTTGTATTTGTAACTTGCCTGTCTCAATATAAGTCTTTGTGCTGTTTTTCGTTCAAGGCTCTTGTTCATTCTTGCCGCTCTAGTCGGCGAAAGCCGCACATCAGACGGCCACCCCCTTTGTCACCTGTGCCCTGTAGATTCGGTGGGGTTTGTTGGCTCTCTTGAGTCGACTCCCCATATCTTCTGGCAGTGCACCCTAATTTAAGGAAACGGGTGACAAATTCTATTCTTGGGCATCCTCCAATCACAGTAGCGCCTCGTATGGACCTCACTGAGTTAGTTGGTGTGGCTGCCGCAGAACGCGCATGATAGTTTTTCTTCTTTCGGCATTTATGAAATAAATACCGCCTTATCGATCGAATAAACAAGGAAAAGTGTGTTTCTTTTAACCAGTGTACGCACAGCAAGCAAACAAAGGAGTTTATCGAATTCAACTTCAGTGAAAGCGCCCGCTCCTTTGGTTTCACAGCGCCGTTATTCCTTGTTGTAACCGAGCGAACGAAGAGGAGGGCAAAGGACACAGAACGAGCCGGAAAATAGAGCAGGTGAGAATAGCGAATGTGCGTGGAGAAGGGAGGTATGCCATGACGGCGCGAGACATCCCCTCCAGCAGCGACGCGCTACGGGACAACCGAGAGAACAGAGAGACCAACGAAAGAGGCGACGGCCTACCAGACAACGCCAGGGTATATCGCGCACCTTCGCGTGTTCGCTAATGTCGTGACCGCTTTATGAGGCACCGTAGGCATGCACCGTCACTAAGAAGACTGCAGCTCACAGTGCCCACCGATTTCACATTGGGTATTGTGAAGTACCAGCCATTTTTTCGTTTTCTCTGAGGTAGTAGGAAAGGTGCTATGAAATACTCCAAATACCTAGTTGCCACTAGATTCGAAATTAACAGTGCAATTATTCATTGTGTGATTTGCACTAGCCAACTGGAGGCCCACCTTTTTTAGCATTCAGAGAGAGGGCGGCCCGCTTGTTTAATGGAGCCCTGGAATGAGGGACAACTCTAACAGAACAGCTCAAAAAATATTTACACAACCAGTAAAATATGCTGTTGGGCTAGTTGGTTCATTGCGTAAAGAAAAACGAGCGCTACAAACGAGGACAGCGCATCTGTCTCGTCGTTCTTCGTTTTTTCCGTCCTCGTTTGTAGCGCTCGTTTTTCCTTACACAACCAGCCTTGCAGGAGCGAATGTTTGAGAGGATAGAACCGGTAATGTACTTATTTTTCAAATTTTTTGCTCGTGTTGGGCTTTTCCAAGGCACACACAAGCACTTTACTTTGTAAGCTAAGTTCTCCTCACTTTTTATCAGAAACTGTCAGTATTGACTTAATATGCCCTGCCATCTTGCGTTTCCTGTTGCGCATAGGCGTAAAAAGAAGGCAACCCTTCACTGGTGAACTGATAAGTTTTAGTAGGCCAGAATTAGAACGGCTGACAACTTTCGGAAAATAATCGAGATGAAGCTGTCATAAGAAGAAATCGCCAAGCATCAACCTCGTTAGTAACAAACTGGTGAAACGGTGTCATTCTTACAAAAACAGTCCTCAAGGCTGACGAAGTTCTCATTGTATTGAATGTATGGAAAAGCATTAGGAGACTCTGCAGTCAAACTTGTGAGTTTATTCGCGAATTTTTGAAATTAAGTGTGCACTTTACGCACAATATTTCACATAGTATACGAAGTCGGCTGGCAGCGGAAAAGCAAGAATTACCAGCTTTATGGCTTGTCCTAATGTGTGCATCAAAGTAATAACATCAGGGTACACCGGACATACAACGGCGTATCGCAGCCCTTCGAAGAAACAGCAGACAAAGCTTTGACAAATAACGTGTACAGATGTGGTTGGAATGCAATATTTGTTTGTTGAAACATTACCCTAAACGTGTAGGTTTCTGCAGGAAATAGGTAGCACACTCTGTTGTCCGCGTCGGATCTGTTCAGGTGTTGGTAGACCTTCCGGATCTTTGTCAAAGTTTCTTCGGTGAAGTAGCTGCAAAAAGAAAGGTTCGGATATTGTTACCACTACGGGCAGCGTAGAGTCTATAAGGTGTAGACATCAACAGCAAAACAGGGGTGCAATTGGGTCTCCCTGTATCCATGCTATACGAATGAAGCGCATTATTGGGACCATCGGACAGGTTATACGACGAAAACCGCCGACGTTACGTGTGGTGTTTGATAACGAAACAATTGTGATGTCGCTTCCCCCATTTGTATTGAAGGGTTTTAACTACTTTTACAGTTTCATTGCCGCTTTCCAGAACGATGTTTTTATGCCGGTGGTCGCATTCACTTTACTCACGATAAGACAACTTCACGGGCCCTCTTATTGTGGATGCGCTACTACACAGACATCCACATCATCAAAACCCTTGTTAAGAGACAAGCTAACAGCTCAACGCAGAAAAGAAACGGGTGTACGCTTCAGCGCCAGCCTCTCGTCGCTAACAAATTTTTCTTCCTTTGTATACCACAAAGAAACAACCATAGAACCCAAAACTTCCTACTTTAAGGCGGATTGCGAGTTTGTGAGACCAAAAAACAGAGCTGGGTGGTCAGTATGGTTCATTGCTCGATGAGCACAAAACACACAACGAAGAAAAGCTTCGATACAGTTACGACGGCACGAGCTGTGTGTTTATCCTCTTTGTGGTTACTCTCCTCTTTGCGGTTCACGGGATTAACATGATAGTTCCTTCAAGTAGTTGTGGGTGATTGCTTCCTGTGTGTATCAAACAGGCGATCCACGTTTCCAAGTGAGTTGACTATTGATGAGGGATCCGCAAGTACTGTGCGCTGACCAGTGCTGATTGTGCAATACGCACGGTGGTGTTTCACAATCAGTACTCGCCAGCGCACAATCCAATATATATATATATATATATATATATATATATAGATATAGCATCAGAGTACGCACTATACAGAATGGGTCATGTTGACCAATGTGAGCAGCGCCATAACATTCGGAACAGCATAAAGGCAGTCCGAAATCTACATCGCCATATTCTAGAGGTACGTGGATTGCCTGGACTGCTTCGGTCTGCTCGTGGCTGCTTCCCTGATCCACAATTTTTATCCTCTCGCCTTCAGGAATACCTTCGCCAATAAATCAACTTTCAAATGGTAGAAGAGCCGAGGTCATGACCTAATCCTGGAACGCCGGAGCCGGACATTACGCATGGCCATGGCCAACGAACCGAACCAGAGTGCTACGCCCTTATCGCCGACGGTGATGTGCTCTGGTGCCATGCAGCGAGACCCTCCATTACTCAACGTAACCGATAAAAACGACTCCGAGGATTGGCCGTCCGTGTACGAACGTGTAAGCACACATAAGCGATAGGACGACGCAATGAAACTAAATAACGTCGGATTTTCTCTGAACGGCGCCACCGAGTTATGGTATGGGAACCACCATTGCGACTGCCGAACGTGGTCTGAGTTCAATGTAAAATTAGTCGCGGTCTTTGGCTGACCAGCGATGCGCCAGCTTCAAGCAGAGCGTCGTCGGCGCGTTCGAGAACAGCAGGCCGGCGAGAACTCTAGTAGCTATATTGAAGACGTCGTGGACCTATGTAAGCGCGTCGACCCATCTATGGCGCTAGCTGACAAAGTCAAGCACACCTTATTAGACATAGATGACGACTCCTTCTAAATAATTTTGTCCAAGGACTTGCGCATGGTTGCCGATGTCGTAAACTTATGCTTAAGCTTTGATGAGCGGGGGACGCAACGGGCCCTCACTCGAGGATCTCGTGCACGGGGTGACTCTTGGTTTAGCTTGGCGGCAATTTCCGCCGATTCCGCGTTGCTTACGCAAATTAAAGAATTCGTGTGTGAGGAAGTGGCTCGACAGCTGTCCTTCCTACCCTTCACGCCGAAGTCTGTGTCCACGCTAGAACCTGCCCTCAGAGATGTCATGTGGGGTCAAATTGTCCACTTCCGCCGCCGTCTCCGCTGCCGACCACTTCCGCCGCCGTCTCCGCAGCACGCGCCAGTACCAGCGGCAGTCACTTATGCCGAAGTTTCCACCAGACTTTGCAGCAGTCTGCTGTAACGTTCCAGCCGACATTTCCAGCTCGTTCTCGGGCTATGCCGTCGGTGCTTCCCCAACCTCAGTTCGCGTAGCAGTCCGAAAGTGCATGGCGTACACCAGACAATCGCCCTATCTTCTTTGCCTGTAAGATGCCTGGGCCCGTTGCACGCTATTGCCGCCGTTATCTGCCGTCAAACTAGAACTATGAGCAGCAGAGCGCCCTTCGTCGCTTCAAATCCATGTGACGCCACGTTCATCATTCCCAACTTCTGCTTCGGACCTCACCACCTATACTGACCACCGTTGGCCCTCACCACGCCATAGCTCGCTGTCCCCGATGCGGTGCCGTCTTGGTCCCAGAGATACGGAAAAGTAGTCGCTGCAGTTCGTGAGGCACGAACTGCATCGATGTCGAAAAAACCAAGGCCGCATCGCCTTCCGTTCCCTACGCATGTCATCGGCGTTATTGTTGAAGGCGATCGGACATTGGCTCTTGTCGACACAGGAGCCGCTGTTTCCGTTATTCACGCTGATCTCTGCCCTTCCCTTCGCCAAGTGAAGACGCCCCTGAATGAACTGTCGCTTTGAACCGGAAGTCCACAATAGAGGGAGTCAGTGGCTGCATGCACAGCTCGGGTCGTTATTCAGGACGTCGTCCACCATATTGAGTTCATAGTGCTTCTAGCTTGCTCCCACGAAGTAAACGTAGGATGGGACTTTCTTTCGCGCCATAACGCAGTGATTGACTGCGCACGCGCACAAGGGAGTTTCCTACATTTTCTGACGTATCTTCTGACGACGACCATACCATCCATGCTACTAAACTTGTCGTGGCAGAAGACACTCACATTCAGCCCTGCTCTTCTGTTTGTGTGCCTGTATGCTGTGTGTCTGTGACCGACCGTGTGTTTTTGACACCACTGCGCTGTTTACGCCCCCTGACATGTTTCACCGCCGCAACCTTTTTCCGCTGCCCTTTGCCATCCTGAATTTGCACTGCGGGGAAGCGCCATGTTCATCACGCCCATATCGACCTTACCGTACGCCTTCCTAGAAGGCAAAACTATTGGAAGTCTAGAACATACAGACCCTGGCCTTGTTTTCAACGTTACGGATGTCGTGTCATGCATTGACATCGATGGACTAGGTCCCTGTTCGTCAGATTCAAACTCTGCGCCTGACGTTTTTTTGTGACTGCGGACGATGCTCTAGAAAGCACCCAACAAGCTCCACTTATGGCTCTACTTCAGCGGCTCACACAACGCGCTCGGCCGTACGTCTACCGAGGAACACACCATCGACACTGGAGGCCATGCTCCCCTTTGGCAACGGCAGTATCGGGTTTCCCCAGCCGAGCTTCGCACCATCGAGCAGCACGTCGACGACATGCTCCAGTGTGGCATTGTTCGACCCTGAAGCAGTCCCTGGGCATCTCCTGTCGTTCTCGTCCGGAAAAAGACGGTTATATTAAGTGCAGAACAGATTAGGTGCTCGCCTTTTCGTCCTAGCTCATTCGCTCGCCCCAAGTATATACGCCTCGAGCGCGGCCTGTAGGGGCGCCACTGAAATCCCCCTAGCGGCCCGTTTCAAAAGCAGGAGCGGGAGTCCCCGGCCAGCTCCCCCCTGTCGCCGTTGCTTTTGGGGCTCGTTCAAGACAGCGATTTACCGTTTGTCCGCGTTCGAAATACCGAATAACGTGGAGCAGGCACTCTGTTTGCAAGCGTGGTGTGTTCACGAGAGTATAAACGTTCATGACGCGATCTTAGTGAGATGTATATGAGCGCCGGGCGTGTGTCACAGGCCGGCGTCCCGAAGCCAGCATTTGCATGCAGCTGATTGCAATTCCGCTGCCCTGAAATTAAGTGGCAGTGTCTCCGTAAGCAGTGCTTCCTCCAATGGTCATGTAGCGGCCACACACACTATGATGTAAATCGACTTTGTGCACTTAGAAAATCCAGCGGAGCACTCATACCAGACAGCACGCAACTTACGCCTGCCAGTATCACATATCAGATATTGATCAGTACCATGAACAAGCCAATGTGGCATAAATTTCACAAACATTGTACCAAAGGAGTACGATGGATAATGCAAAATTACACTCCGGAGTCAGCACACGACAAATTTAATGCTGTGTCGTCTTGTCCCGAGGTCAGCCCTCGCAAAGATTCATCTGATACATTTATCCTCCACAGAAGCGCGAAGATGGTTATAGAGTAATCCGCGTTCGTGACCGACCAAACTCTTCTTCGAAACATCATCATATGACACAGGGAGACTGCAGAATCTAGCATAAACCGAAATCAGAGACCCTTATCAGATACGAGACTCTTCCAACGAGCCCGTGTGTACGAGATTTTGGCGCACGTTAAGGATCTCCAGGTAGTCAAAATTAATCCGAAGCCCTCCACTACGGCGTGCCTCATCGTCTCCGTTTCGTCGGCGCGTTAAACCTGCAATCAATCAATGAACTCTTCCAACGACACCTCGTATCGCTTGTGAACTGCCTACCCTGTATTCTTCAAAAAATTCGTCCGCCGAGTGATCAGGCATTCGTTGAAGGCGAAAAACAAACGAAAAGTCAACACGCAGCTTGTGTGTGCGATTACTAAAACGTTCATTCGTTGATTTCGCTCCGCATTTGTAAACAACGATAGTGAGCGTCCTCCTCCTCACCTCCCCCCCCCCTTTGTCTAGCGAAATAGTGCATTTCGGATCTAGTTGGTCTGGTGAATACTACCTTGCTCAAACAAACGTCTTTAGCATTTCAGAGGCTGCACTCGGTTTTTTTTTTTTCGTTGCCGTGCGACTATTCTATTTATTCCTGACTTGCAGACCATTCATAAGGCATGAGTGGGCACATATCTGACAATGCACAGCCTTTGAGTGTACTTAACATTTTCGCGTGGCTTATACTCCCATAAAAGGCACATGTTTTTGTCAGCTATTGGGTTATTACATCCCCGAAACATATTTTTCTACGACGTACATATTCGAAGCAAAGCCGCATTTGTTGTCTGAGCTGCAAAACGGACCAACCTCTTACAGTGCCAATATCAGGTGTAAACGAGGCGACAATAAATAGAATTCACTGCTGCTGACGTGTTCGAAGGTGACAGCGGTGATATGCTGCTGCCGTCGCCGACGCCCGCAAGAGCGACCAAGAAGCGCGCAGAACCGCCTCCCCGGGCAGCTCTTGTTGGCGTTAGAGCGCTCTACCAAGACGCAGCTGTTTTTTTTTAAGTGCCCTAAACGTGCAGTTAGCTTACAGACGTCACCATAACAAGTTGTTCAGTGCGCGGAAGGGCAAAGAGAAGCGAAAGAGAACCAAAACACTGCATGACCACCTATCAGCCACGCAGGGCTAATCCCGCAAACGCCGCGGAGAAGCGGCGGCAGGCGGCGCAGCGATCGCGAATCTCGAGGCGTATAGAGCACCAAGGTGGCGTCCCGGGGTAACGCTGTTGTTAGTGGCGTACCCCAGAAGCTTTGAACGCCAAGCGGTTTGCATAGTCGTAAGCGTTCGAAACTCGTGAAACGCTCGCGTTTCTCATACATCTTCCCGTTGTTCAGCGCAAAGAAAACTATAGGTACATTTGAGGAAAAATATACGTAAATAACCGGCGGCCCCCGCGTTCCATTAGTTTAGGGCGCTTGTTTGGTTGGTTTCTTTGATAGTAAACGCAAAACGTACAGTGAAACCCCGGCATGTGCGCAGAGAAAAGCACGATGAGAACAGAACTTCCGCTGGCGCAATTTCAGGCAGGGGGCGCGCGACCATAGCGAAGGCGGGAAATTTGACTTGCATTTGGTGGTAGCAGTAAGCGGATAACGGCGGTGCAGTCCATTATGGCGAATCACTGCTCGTCACTTCCGACCGCTTTCAAATTGAGTGAAAGGGCTTTAATTTTTTTTTGATTTTGTGTGGAATATCACCACCTCAACGAAATCACGCGCGGGGATTTCTATCGTCTCCCTGATGCTCTGGACAGCTTGCAGGGGGCAGAATTACTCTTGTCGCTTGATTTGAAGTCCAGGTATTGGCAGGTTCCTATGGTGGACAATGATCACCTGAAAACGGCATTTATTGCCCTGATGGGTGCTACAAATTTTATGTCATCCCGTCCGGGCTATGCAATGCGCCTGCAACATTTGAACGCATGATGAACAATGTTTTGCGGGGGCTCAACTGGAAGTTCTGTCTTTGCTATCTTGACGACATTATCATCTTTTCCGCCGATGTTCAGACGAACCTTCACCGTTTACAACAAGTTTTAACACGCCTTTGTTGAGCTGGGCTTCAACTTAACCTTACAAAGTGTCGCTTCGCCGCCACGACATTTATATTCTTGGGTCAAGTCGTCTCCAAGGGTGGTGTCCTCCCCGACCGAGCCAAGCTACACGCTGTTGCCGAATTCCCGCAGCGAACGAACATAAACTCACTTCGGGGCTTCATAAGGCTTTGCTCATACTTCCGGCACTTCATTCGCAGCTTTTCTTCCATCATTTAGCCATGTACAAAGCTCCTCGCTGGTGCGCGTAACTTGCACGTCTAGTCTTCGGCCTGTGACTACGCGTTTCAGGCTTTGCGCCGTCTACTGATTTCACCACCCATACTTCAACATTTCGACCCTACAGCGCCTACCGAACTTCATACTGACGACAGCGAAATTAGCCTTGGGGCTCTGCTTTACCAACCGAAACCAGGTTTCGACGAATATGTCGTCGCCTATGCAAGCCGCAGACTAACGAAGCCAGAATACCATTATACGGTTATCTAGAAGATTGCTTGATAAGTATCTAATTATCTTGGCGCTTCTAAATTTCGACCATATCTGTAGGGTCGCCAATTTGGCGTGGTCACCGACCACCATGCCCTCTGTTGAGGGTCTTTAAAAGATCCGGCAGGTCGCCTTGGGCGATTGGTGTTTCGCCTCCAAGAATATCACATGCGAGTCAGATACAAGTCTGGTCAGAAGCATTCTGACGCCGACGCTCTGTCCCGTTCACCTGTTCCCGCTGATCTATGATACTTTCCAGGGGACCTGTCTTCCATTTCTGTGACTGATATGGCAGCTGAGGAACAGAAGCACCCATGGATTGTTTCCTTCCTGTCCTTGCTGACCAATCCTTCCCAAGCTGTAACAACACGTGCTCTCCATAGGCAAGCATCTGACTTTTCAGTACGCGGTCAGCTGCTTATCGATGCCATTACTATTTGGATGGTCGCAAATGGTTGCTGGTCATTCCTCGACATTTGCCGTCCGATGTTTGTGCCGTGTTCAACTCTGATCCCACGGGTGCTCATGTCGGCCCAGTCAAAACCTATGAACGTTTGCGTCTTCGTTACTTCTCGCGTGGGACGTACAACTTCGTGCGAAAATACGTTCGATCCTGCCAAGATTACCAACGCCGAAACCCGCCGGTACCTGTGTCGTCCGTTACAGCCGCTTCCTTACCCAGTGAAGCCATTTGACCGTGTTGGCATTGATCGGTATGGACCGTTACCATGCACAGCCGCCGGCAACCACTGTGCCATAGTTGCCATTGACCACTTCACGCGCTATGCAGAGACCGCCACTCTACCAGCTGCTAGCGCACGGGACGTCGCCTCGTTTCTCCTGGGCAGTTCTATACTTCGTCTCAGCGACAGCGACAGCTGCTCAGCGGCAGGGGACGCGTCTTTCTGTCTGACGTCGTCGCGGCGCTTCTTAAGGAATGTTTCGTCAATCATAGAACGAGCACTGCCTACCATAAACAAACAAATGGTGTCATATAGCTCTTTAGCCGTAAACTTGGGGACATGTTGTCCAAGTACGTGGCATCTCACTATCGAAACTGAGACCTTGTACTCCCTTACTTGACTTACCATACAACGCCGCTATCCCAGTCACGACCGGTTTTTCTCCGTTTTTCCTCCTACGTGGGCGTGAGTCATCGTGCCTGCTCGACACCACCCTTCCGTACCGCCCTGATGTATCTGAGTGCACGCGGGTTTTGAGACAGCCAAGCAGGCCGAAGATTGTCGCTAGCTTCCCCGTTCATTCATCACTGAAGAGAAGGAACGACAAAAGTCCATCACTGCTCGTGAGCCCGCACCCCACTTCATTCCCGGTTCACTCGTGTGTCTCTGGGTACCCACGAGGACTCCTGGCCTGTGTTCAAAATTCCTGTTAAACTACTCATGGGCCGTATCACGTAGTTGAACGCCCTTCCCCTGTCAACTACGTCGTCGAGCCGCTAACACCTTCCCAGGATCTCCGACGCCGTGGACGTGACACAGTCCATGTTGCTCGTCTCAAGCTATATTATGACCCGCTCGTCTCGCAATCACGTTGAGTGGCCAGGCTGGCTACCCTCTTTTCCGGGAGGGGGGTGATTGTAGTGAAGAAGATTAACATGCTTCCAAAAAGCATCAGAGTAGTCACCACCCAGGATGGGTCATGTTGATCACTGTGAGCAGCGTTATCGTCAGCATAAAGACAGTCTGAAATCCTCATCGTCATCGTCTTGAGCAGCGGGGTTCCCTTGGACTGCTTCGGTCAGCTCGTAAATCCTGCCCTGATCCACGACTGCTATCATCTCGCCTTCAGGAAGAACTCCGTCAATAAATAATCTCATAATATATATATATATATATATATATATATATATATATATATATATATATATATATATATATATATATATATATATATATATATATATATATATATATATATATTAGAGTGGGGTTTATTGGCAGGACGTTATAGCAAGGCCTTACTATCGCGGAGTCCAAACACGTCCAAGCGAGCTCTCGGTTCTGGGCACCAGTCCCGCGTACAGCGCTGTCGATGGGGCTGCCTAGCCCAGATTCAAGCACACGCCCGCTTGTGGTGGATTGTCCCATATCCAAGCACATACATCGTCTGACGTGAGACGTACACGGCACACACCCATTTAAGGAAGTGGCCGTGATATCTTCATTACAATATATATATATATATATATATATATATATATATATATATATATATATATATATATATATATAGTAAGGAAATGAGGGGCTCGTTAAGGAAATACAGAAACATAGGTCGGCAGTCTACAACGCCAAAGGAGGCATAGGGGTGTGGTTAGGCTCTATTTTTTACTACGGTTAATGAAGTTAAGATTTTTTTTTGTTTAATATAAGGAAGAAAGAAAGAAAGAAAAACACGCGCCCAGAGTGGGGACCGAACCCACGCCTTTCGATTAGATCTCGAATGCCTTACCAATTCGGCTATCTGGGCGACTGTGTTCTCCTTCACTTTCTGGGCTATTTATATTTTACTAGAAGTGTATCTGACGCTTGAGGGTGGTAGCCAGCGCCACTCTGACTACACGGGGAGAAGGGGACCTTCTTTTCAACCCCCGGGGCGTGACTCAAACGTCTACAGCCTGTCATGAGTGGGTAACTGGCGGGAAGCCCTCTTATGCTACCTAGGCATCAAGGCTGCCAGAACCGAGACCCTCGCTAGGCTTTCGCAGAATAATATAGTAAGGAAATGAGGGGCTCGTTAAGGAAATTCAGAAACATAGGTCGGCAGTCTACAACGCCAAAGGAGGCATAGGGGTGTGGTTAGGCTCTATTTTTTACTACGGTTAATGAAGTTAAGATTTTTTTTAATATAAGGAAGAAAGAAAGAAAGAAAAACACGCGCCCAGAGTGGGGACCGAACCCACGCCTTTCGATTAGATCTCGAATGCCTTGCCAATTCGGCTATCTGGGCGACTGTGTTCTCCTTCACTTTCTGGGCTATTTATATTTTACTAGAAGTGTATCTGACGCTTGAGGGTGGTAGCCAGCGCCACTCTGACTACACGGGGAGAAGGGGACCTTCTTTTCAACCCCCGGGGCGTGACTCAAACGTCTACAGCCTGTCATGAGTGGGTAACTGACGGGAATCCCTCTTATGCTACCTAGGCATCAAGGCTGCCAGAACCGAGACCCTCGCTAGGCTTTCGCAGAATAATATAGTAAGGAAATGAGGGGCTCGTTAAGGAAATACAGAAACATAGGTCGGCCGTCTACAACGCCAAAGGAGGCATAGGGGTGTGGTTAGGCTCTATTTTTTACTACGGTTAATGAAGTTAAGATTTTTTTAAATTGGTAAGGCATTCGAGATCTAATCGAAAGGCGTGGGTTCGGTCTCTGGGCGCGTGTTTTTCTTTCTTTCTTTCTTCCTTATATTAAAATTTACAAATTTACATATTTGTAAATATTTACATATTTACAAATGCCATTTTAGAACATAGTGGTTTACGAAACCAGTAAAGATATTTTCACATTACGCATGAAAACACCTACGCTTTTCAACGCAGGTAATTAAACTATGCGACAACGCAACGTTTACTACGTGCCACGTTACGTTGACACGTAATGGATACTTTACAACGTTCTCCTGAAATCCATACTCAAACTCATAACTAGTTTACATGCAAAGATGAGAGCCTCGTGCTGTATTAGTCACCGACCAGACGTGCCGTTATCTCGTGATGTATATGACTGGGCAAGGCCCATGCTTTTAACAACCGGGCATTCTGAAGAAGCGAAGCCATTTATGAGCTGTAGCAATGAAGACCATATTCCCTTCGCTCTGCGGTATCTACGTATCTGCTCCGACTACGACTCCACCGAAATGCGGTGGCTGCCGCGCACGCGTCTTTATTGACAGCGAAAGGCACAAACATACGATCAGAACCGCAGATTACTATTAAAACCCACCAAAATTACAATGCCAACAACATATCAGCGAATGCGACGCTGTGCGGTTATCTAAACCAGACGACACCTTTATTTCAACGGTTTGATAATTGGAGGCATTCCACAATCATTTACCCTTAGTTTATTTCCTTTGTTTAGCAACATGAAGAGTAGTGGGTTTGCAGGTGTTTAGGTGCGCGTGTCACAGATGGATTTCAACTAAACAAAGCCCACTGGCAAGAATATTGGTAAAGGCCAACATTGTGCATTTTCCTGCGTACCTGAACGTGAGGTTACTGTAGCTACTTTCAGACATGCGGGGCGGCAGCAGGTAGATGGTGATGCTATCCAAGTTATTCGCCAGAAGAGAGAATTCTGGTTCCGCGGAATCTTGCTGCAGTGCCAAGCCCAGACGAAGACCATACTGCGCCGTCAACTTGTCACGCAACAAACCCAGGAGCCGGGGTATTCGCTGCCATTTCCCGATTGAGGCGGAATCGGGCCAACGGAGTACGATCCCGGCGAAGTTGCGCTCCTGCAAAGATGCGGAAGGCTTCAGGGAGGCTTTGCTTTGCGGAGCAGCTCGCTATGTGAGACTAACAAATGCAGCCGTACATTTCTCTTCTAGAGGCGATGGTTATAGGGTACTGCCGCGGGTGTTGGCGGCGGAGTTTTCATAGCAAGGTTTCCCGAGGGGGGTGTTCGTTCGGAGAGTTCCTACCTTGTTGGGGCCCTTGATGAGTCACGTGCGTCAGCCATTGAGGTACAACATTCATTAGTAGCAGCTGGGGAGTTTTTAAAAAAAACTTTACGAATTTCGTCCAGTGCTTTCACCGCGGATTCGCAAGTCCCCCTTTTGACTGCACACACCCCCCCTGCGACACACCCATTGAAGCGCGTCGTGTAATTCGCCGGGCCTGCTTTCTGCGTTACGCACAAGCCCCCCTTTCAGTCATTCTTCTCAACTGATCTGCTGGGCGGCGCCCGGTTGCCGGCGCTCAACTGATCGGCAGCCGACCAACCACGCCGCTTCCCACGCATGCGCCGATGAGCCGTGTCGGGCTACGTGACTACTACGCGCCCGGCGAAGAGCAAGCCCCGTTTGCCCCGAATGAAAACGAGGCTGGCATCCTTCTCTGAGCATTGCACGGGGCCGAACTGCGTTTAGCCTTGGTCAGCAATACAGGTACACAAAAGCATAACCATCGAAACGAAGACTCAACCAGGCAAAGCAAAGCGTTTCCTTAGCACATCTAAGGTTAGCTGACCTAATCCGCAGCCATTTTTTTGTTTCAAGTTTTATAGGCGAAAGAAAAACGTTTCAGGCAGGGTCCCATAAATAATATTACGCCTAATGATGTGAAATTTTCAGCCGCGCAGAAGTAAACGGAGCGTGTCTGCGCCGCGTAGGAGCGCCGACGGGAACAAAGGAGCGTCGTTATATGGCCACCTAAATAGGTTTCACCGCCGCTTTGCTCGACTGTCGCAGTGTGAGCAACAGTTTCCGTAAGTCTGCCCTAGATATAAAGTGGGGCTGGTTATACTGCCGCTCAACGCCATCAGCGGCGACTCAATCCGCCGCTCTTTGTATCGAGAAAACTACGCTTGCTTGTAAACGTGCTTTATTGCACTCCTTAAAGAGCAACCATTGAAGTAATTCGCGCATGAGACAAAGTTTTGTCTGAGTATACGGTATCTCATGGCGTGCCTTTGTAATGTTCTTAAGCGGCAAAGACTTATGTCCAAAAAATATAAAAACCGCGTGCGGAGAGGGAATCTGGTGGATCTCGTTTAAAAAAAGATCCTGCTGGTGCGGCTCTTCTTTTATTTGGCTTTGTTTTGCGCGCTCCCACGTTACCGCTGTCACTTGTAGTCTAAAACTGTCTTTACACAAAAGAAGTACACAGCTTATTTGCTGCGAGATATAGATTTTTTTGTCTGTTTATAATGTTATGAATCGCAAAGTTACACCACAGGACACTGGGTAGGCGCCTTTGAACAGGACTTTGATGGTTGCTCTTTACGGAGAGCGACAAGTTGCGTTCCGAACGCGCATAGTTTCCCCTACCCAAACAGTTGGTGATGTGGTATTCGCTGATGGCTGTGAGCTGCTATGCAACCAGCGCCACTTTTAGCCTAGCGCAGCCAATCGGAAACTGCGACGTCCAGCCTGAAACACGAGCAGAGCGCGATTAAACATATCAGATCGGGCGCAGGGGACAGCAGCATAGAGCTTCTTAGTAACGATACTAGAGAGGAAACTGTGCCTGGTTGTTCACATCAGCGTGGGGGCGGTTATAACTTCATGGGAACAGAACATCTGTAGTTGGCATGTCTGTCGGATTCTGAATGTCGTCGTGGGTTTGCTTTCTTCACTGTATATTGCTATGTCGGCGAGGTAGTCACTCCGGCCAAGCTCGGCAAAACTAGCTTTGCTTCTCTCGGTTCGTTTGGAAACTTGCAATTCGCTCCATTAGCTCATGCTAAGACAGCTGTGCTTCACTGCAAGCAAATGGGATGACTAGTGCCTTAGACGACCATCAGTACGTAAATGCACAAGTACAAACCAACAATGAAAACACTTCAGTTTGTGGTAAGGGACGGTGGTTTCCGGTTCTTTCTTGTAGTAGCAGTACATATGTTAACAGCGCCGCACATCTTGAATGATGGGGTAATGGGCGGCTGCGAAAGTTGTAGGAGATTCTCTTGCACTTAAACACGAACGAAAACACTGCGAAGGTGATGTTTTCACACGTACTTCATAAAACCGTTCTTAGCTTTTCAAACAATTTATTACATGAAATGTTTGCAAAATAAGAGTCTCTAATCATTTTCTTTCAAACTTTACGATATTGTTAGCTACCAGCTTGGTCTGAAGAATATCAGGCATAACCGTTCTATATAACCTTCATTAAAAATAAAACGCTTTGTTGTTATTTATTTACATTTGAAACAGCATGTCTTATATTACAATTAAATAAGTATACACTCTTCTTTGAGTTTGTGCGGAATTGTATTTAAATTTACGGCCTCTAAAACGTTTAAATTTGAACAAATGACCAAACTAAGGCGAACGCACTTTTGAATGGTAGCCTATCACCACACATACAGCCTTGATGCCAGCCATAGCATTTAATACGAATATGTACTAGAGGGATATCTGGCGCCATTGACTAGGAGAGCCGCGCTTCAGCGAGAGTTCAGTCATGTAGTACGCGGGCACGTTCTGCTCGTCCTTCATATGGTGTCGCGGGAAGGTACGGAGAACAAAGCCCAGCAGCCGTTCGCCTGATTCCTGGGGCAGAACAAGAGCCACTGCCACGAGGGAAAGGAGCGAGCTGGGACTGTGCTTCCGTGCCTGGGTGAGCGACCCATTTATTATAATCATCAACCCACTCCCCCCGCCAAGATGCGATGGTCGAGCAGGACAACGCAACTAGTTGGCTGTAGCCGATTACAGAAATGGCGCTCATGTTGCGGAGGAAATCCGGCGGTTGGGAGCAGCACTACGACGGAAAAGGGCAGCACGGCGGCGACTGTGCAGCAGTAAAAGGAAAAAAATTACTTCCAAGCTCAAAGACACGGGCGCATCTAGTCCCACGCCCCGAGATCGCCCAAAAAGTACAGGATGCCCAAGTTCAGGATGCGGGACACAACTTTAAGCAGAATTCTGTGTTGAGTCCTTGAAAATGATGGCGTTCTCGCAATCCCCGGCTCTGCAGAAATGTGGGGATAAAACTAATGGGTTTACCTTTCTTATAAGAAGCCGAGCAATGTATTCCAGCCAGCCGCGGATTATGTACCACTGCTTAGCCAGCCACAGCACTGGGCACCACAGGAGCTGGCCACTCACCGTCATCTTGGAAGTAGCCTTCCCAGAGGCCACTTGCTGTGGCGAGCTCCTTCATGGCTGCGGACTCTTCGCCGTCGTTATTGAACAGGTTGGTGTGAATGATGGCGCCATCGGGCTGGCCGGTAAGGGGTACGTCCTTGTAGAAGTCGGCGTTAGGGTTATGCACGGTTCCTCGATCGCATTCCTTGTCGCCTTGCGTTCGGCCCAAAACCGCCCGGGTCATAGGGCAATCCTCCCTGCTTGTGGCACATTCTTCCGTAAACGAACTCCGTCGTATGCTCCATGCATGCATTTGCTTAGCCAGCGATAATTACCAAGTGCTGTAGCGGGTCACCTTCGGTGTCTTGTCGTGAGCTGCAATCGGATCAGGATAGAGAGCTGCACCACAGTGCCTCCATGACGACGATCGGAGCAGCATATAGCGGAGCTTCCAGGACCCTTTCAGGGGCTATCGAGCGCGGCCATTGAAGCTGCCGGGTTCATTTTTTCGAGCTCTCCGCAACCAGGTTCATTTGGCAGTTTGCGGGATGAGGATCGGCATGCCGGTGCACCGATCAGAGGTAGAGGTACCAGGAGGCGTAAACTCAAGCGAAGGTGCCAGTGGAAATGCTAGCGCCGTTGGAAATATGGCCACCGTCGTTGAAGTGGCGAAGGCGCCAGCTCGCGACGGGGACCCACATGGTGTTTTGGCCGGAAACGTCCAATAGCGGCTGCGGCGTCCGAACCATCGAGGAAATTCAAGTTGGTTGGGCCTGGTACGGCCGCATCCTTCCACGTCGTAGTCACCGGGTGGTTGGAGAGTCGGATGCCCTAGCCGTCTGGAAGGATGACGCAGTCACCGCTAGGCAGGGTGCTACTTACACCACGTTGTACATCGAGGGAATTCCTCGTGAGCTCCGCCAGTCGTTCCGGAAGATCAGAATCCTCATCAAAAGAGCAGATGCGTAGATCTTTGACGGGTGATTCACACACAGCGTGCACGTTCGCCACATTGTCGACCTCCATGGTTCTCTTACTGCCGCCAATGAACGCCGTGGTCTCGAGTGCCGAGTGACGGTGAAATCAGGGCTCTGCGCTTTGGTACTTAGCACATCAACCAGAGGAAGAACCGCGGGGGGCCGAACGAAGGAGACGTGAGAGCGGATCAAGGGGACCCTTTCGTTGTATTCAAAGTTAGTGAACAATCAGCTTCCGACTCATATAAATCGATGGTGTTATGAACGCGCTGGCGAAAAGCCTTCATTTCCTCATACCCGCTGTTGAGAGCGCACAGGTACGAGTGAATCTGCTGGGCCGGTGCGTCTTGATCCTGTAGCAGCGATTCGATTGCACCAACGCTCCATGTGACGGCTTGCCTCACGAAGTCACGGCGGCGGCGTGGCTCCTCCGTAGCAGACGGCAGCAAAGCCGAAAGACCGATCGGCGAGAAGCGTTCGAGGATGAGGTTTCCCGAATAAGCTGGATCCAAAAGAATCCCAGCCTAGCGTACTTCGGCGTCTGCGCCGCGTCGAGTCTAGTCTGCTTGTGGTTTGATCTCCCGGGTTTCACGGCACCAGAATGTTGCGGAAAGCGACGGAGCCACGAGCCACGCAGAACACGAGCCGTGGGCCGAACATGAGCCATTGCCAGGATCGCAAAGTGCGAGCTAGGCCTGCGCCCGCCGTGCCCGTGCCAGCCGCATCTTTATTATAGGTATCAACACATGGCTCATAAACAGGCTGCAAAGTTGCCTCTGGCTGCGGGAAAGCAACAATAGTACTGTGGAAGTTTAATCAATTTTTTTTTGTTGTAAAATTGAAGCCTCAAAAAGACTTCTTTGTCAGGGATTATTTAGAAGCTTCATGCAAGATGAACAAGAACGAGATGTGACCCTTTTGGTGATTTTGGCTTCGAGATAAAAAACAAGCCTTGTGGCTAACCAAGCCACGGAGATGAGAAATGTCGCCAGCTGCAATGGCGGGGGCACGGTGGCTCGCGATTCTAGTGCCAGATTTCCCTCTATTATACATTAGTATGGAACTCTGAGGTGTGAGCTGCATAGATGGTAGCGCCAGATTCCTTTCAAGTTCATACAGTAAGAAATCTGTCGGGTACTCCTATGCAGCGCAGCGATGCAATTTGGCCGTGGCTTCTGCGCTCCGTTTACTTCTGCGCATACCTGTATGTCCACCGTAGTACCAAGGTGATCAGTCATGACTATTGAATGCCATGTTCGGGCGAGCCCCATGTCGTCATGTTTACAAAAAAGCGGCTACGGGGGGGGGGGGGGGGGGGGGCGGGGGGGTTCATCCTTTCCTCTAAGGGCTACTCGCACAAAATATTAAAGGCAAGATAACTTCGGAGGCAGATCGGTGTGAACACACATACATCGTCTGCACAATATATGCAGCAAGTACAGCCTAGAAGGTACTTCAAATCAATTTATAAGTGTGCAAAACGCAACCGAACTGCCACTGGTGGACTTCGCTCAATGGGCATTCCGTGGATGTGGAGTAAATAAGCAACATGTAAACATGTCACGAGTTCGTGTTGGCGGCTTGCGCACAGCCGGCGTTTGTAAGCCGGCTCGCCGCTCCAACCCGAGCTCGGAACTTTTTCTCTCGAGTAACGAACGAACCGATCCGATTGTTCGTGGCGGAGGCACCGGGAATACGTTTGGTCATCGGGCAGCCGGCCATCGCATAAGTTGTACAGCGATTCCAGGCACTCTAGTTTTATTCTTTTTAACGCGCCGGGGGCACGAAAATGGCACTAAGCGAGCCACACGGTTCCTGCGCGGAATTCACAGTGACCGGCATCGCTGCTTTGTGATATCCGTCCGTCAGTCATGTGACAGCTTTGTTATACCAAATTCACCCTTTCCCGGCAGCCGCTGACACTGGACCCGTGAGTGGCCGCACTAAAAACCCCTCTAGTTAAAGAACCATCGCGTGCGGAAGCAAATGACGTTTCAACACCTGAAAAATAGGTCATTAGTTACATATCGCATCACTAAAAAGATGATGCAAAATTTGTGTGAGAGCCCTTTTAAGGCGAAGCCTTAGATACCTAAGTTCAATGGAATGCCGGTCAGGTAAAAAAAAATCCATGTAAGGGATTCCTAATCTTCCGAAAAATAGTGAGGTTGCATACGTCTAGAATCGCGGGCCAGGAAAAGGCCAAAGCGGTGGGGTAGGAACGTGGGAGGAGGGTTCTGAGAAATGCAATGCAACTCTCAGGGAAAAAGGAACATTTGTGGCGAAGCAGGTTAGCTTCTGCTGCACGTGGAATGCGAGCCGCCTGGGAAGGTGATGGTTTTGTGGGGGACAACAGGAGGCTTCGGGCGAGTTCTGAGAGGGGAACCAGCATAGGAGAGGGTTCTGCTATGGGGGCTGGTCAAGTGATAATTGGCGGGGCGCGAACTTCAAAGGAAATATCAAGAGAAGGTTAACAAAAGGCCAAGCTACGCTTTTGACTTCTTATTCTTAGAGCGTGTAAGCATCTCCCGTAATGGCAGGAATATGCAATAAAATGGAAGCTGAATTGTGTTTAAAGTTCGACAAACCAAGGAAACAAGCGGAGTATTTGCATTCTCGAATGCCAAAAGCAGGCAAGGCGACCGGACGAGCAAGCCGGATACGAAGGGAAACATTTGAAACTTCCAAATCGGTATGCCTGAATAAGCAGAGGCATATATCTCTCCGAAACATTTGGGGTGGCATTTTATGCTGAAATGAATATTCCGGCTGCAGGGAAAGAGCTTTCCTGTAACACTGATCCACAGGATAAGATGAGCTTTCAAATTTGTGTTCTCAGCAAGGCTACTGTACAAAGTGTGCCAAAATTAAAATTGTGCTTTTCAGGGTCAGCTGCACTTCAGGAAACGGCTTCACTAACTTGTCAACTATCCCTCAAAAAATACTTTATGTGCATTTGAGTTTGCCTTATAGCAATCCTCCCAACTTATGTGCACTATAGATACTCCATGCGTACCTTGTACCAGGCGCCCGCTGCGCTGCCCAGGGTTCCTGCTTCGAGATAGTTGAGCAATGTTTCGAACTGGGCGAGGTCCGAAGCACGTGGGCCATTACCGAGCATTACTTCTGGCTCCGGATAGGGGCTGCTGAGGGCTTTGCTTACAAAGTCCTCCATTAGAGAGTCCGTGTAGTACACACCGGGCTCCAGGTTGGCCTTCAGCGTAGAGCAACAGAACAGCGCCACGTGGCAGAGCGCGAACGGGAAGTGCTCGATGTCGAAACGCACGCCGTTGGGCGCCGTCAGGCCCTCGGCGTTCGAGTGGTAGACGCACACAAACCGGTGGTGGGAGTCTGTGTAACGTGGGTCTTCCGCGTCTACGTTCTGCACAAAGTACGCAACCAATAAGCAGCTTTAGGTTATTGTTGCCATCACTGGTAAAGGGAAACTGGTCAGCATACCCCGCTAGTTCTGCTCTTTGCAATATATCTTAACAACGCTTGAGTACGGTGAGGAGTAAAAAAATGCACAGTGCCGCTCTGCGCAGATAGGTATACACACAATCTGGAGATGGGAAAAACGGCTCACTTCAGTGAGCGGCTCAGAATGGCTCAGTTCTCTGAAGTGAAGTGGTTCATGTCAACGGGCCAGTGGTTCTCTCACGTCTGTAACCTGCGTTAAGTATAATGAAAGTTGCTGGTTAAGTAGGGGAACGTTAGGTTAAGTAGTTAAGTAAGGGAAGTAGGGGAAGTAGAGGAGCAACATCAAAAAACTTGAATTGGTGTGGATAAATTGAATTTGGCTTATAAATTACCCGTGAAAGAAAATCTAGCCACATTCACAATGACTGAGCATGTTTTGGGGATGTTTCATTTTTGGAACAGTGGCGTTTTCAATACACAAAACGCAAAAATTGTCAGTTGAAATTTTATTTTCTTGGAAGTGGAATTCCTTGCTCTTAGTAACCGAAGGTAAGGCATCTTTCTGAAATGACTCCAAAGAGTATAAAGAAAGAAAACAATTATCCGGAAAAATCACCCTCGCTGTAGGTCAGTCAGCATTTCATACGCCGTGGTAAGATGTCAAGCACGGGCTGTGCAGCCGCTTTTGGCACTCTTGGCACTGCTTAGTTTTTTTAAAGACGATAGTCTTTCTTGGGCTACTTAAACCCAGAAATTTTGGTCTGTCTGTATGTCTGTATGTCTGTCTGTCTGTCCGTCTGTCTGTGACTCTTCTTTTTTTTCTTTATTGCCTGCTTTGGCACATACAGAACACAGACATTCATTCACAGACAGCCGTCAACCTGACTTTGGTTGACGTCATGTGTTTAAAAGTCCCTTAGGTGTACCAATGATTCCATGTCTGCAAGACATTCGGGCGGATTCGACACATATTTTTTATTTTCCTTGTATTCACTCATTGCCTCTCTAAAATACTGTCTCGCGCTTCGCGCATCGATGTCAGAGTACCTTGCGGCCATTCTTGCTTTCCAAATAGAGCTCAATCCAACCAGCATGATCAGGTCGTAAGGCATACCATCCTCGTTTTCAACAGGCAAGTACCGTATGCCTTGGGCATCCACAGGCAGATCCTTTTTTAGAGTTCGTTGGAGCACATCCCACAGGAACACAGCATCCCAAGAATCGATAAATACATGTTCAATAGTTTCAGCTTTTTTGCATATGATACAGTCAATTCCCTATGGAACGAACAAGTCTTTTTCTGCCATCCACGTCTTAACAGAGAGGGTTCCAGTATGCAGTTTGAAGAAAAAAGTCTTTACGCTAGGGGGTACCTGCATACGCTTAACTATTTTAAGCACATCTTTACCCCTACCTACTCTATAAATCAACCGGTACATTGGTTCAGGGAGGACTACATCACACACGTTTTTATACAACTTTTTCCTATTTACTAGACACAAGTATTCCCAAGAAAATCGAACAGCCAAGAAACGGCATGACAGTACAACTTCTCTCATAAAACCATGCAAGCCGCCAGGTATAACATTGGACGTGACTATAATATCCGGTAACGCTCTACCCGAGCGCAATTGACAGATAGTTCTTAACGTTGGGTCCTTAACATCGCGGAGAAACAAAAAACGGTTTACAATTTGACGTACAAACAAGTGTGCTAGTCCCAAACCTCCGTCCCTGACTCTACGAAACAGGTTTGTCCGGCTTGTCCGTTCCCAGTTTGACCCCCATATAAACACAGCGAATACTTTGAACATTTGCTCGGGAACAGTGAAGAACCTGAAGGACATACCACAGTCTGCTTACAAAAAATAAGTTGCACACAGTCATTCTTGAAAATATTGATAAGCTCCACCCTTTCCACTTTTCTGCCCTTTCTTTCATTACTTCGGCTTCCTTCCTCCAATACGGATCGCTGTCTTTATAAAACTCCAAAGGCACACCTAAGTACTTCGCCGGTGTGCTGACCCAATTCATGTTAGCGAAGATGCTTGGGGTTGATGGCCAATTTCCATGCCAAAAGCCCAGACATTTTTTCCGTTTACGGCACTCCCATTCGCCTCACAGGATCGTTTGACGATTTCCACTACCGCATTGATGCTTTCGTCATCTGAACTAGATTCAGCCACCCGGCCAAAGCAAAAGAATGCCTGCGCAATAGTCTTATATAGTCAGAGCTAAAAATATCCGTCTATGTTCGGTGTAATGCTCATACTTGTCAACATTGTTGAAGAAGATCAAGACATTACGCAAATATGAGACAACAAATCAATACAGAAGTGATATTTGCAGTGTTCCTTTATAAAAAATCAAACATGCTTGACTTTTGCGAAATTAAATACTTCATCAACTGCAAAAAAAGAATTCACTCCGCCGTCGCCTGCTGTCTCCCGCGCCACTACAGCTTCTGGCGCCATTTTAAGAAATCAACCGGCAACAGTTACGCAAGGTTCCACTAGATAGGTTTCACGTTCTGCTTGCAATGCACGTGGAGTAGGGAAACGCGGTTCTATAAACGTTGAAGTAGGGCGCCTCGATGAACGCTCGTCTTCACCGTACGGCAGCGTTCGCATCGAGACACCCGGTTTGGAGCAGTGGAACGCGGGAAATTTAGAATGATTTAAGCAAAAATTTGGCGTATTTACCTTGGGAGGAGCGCGACGCAAAAGGAACAACATGAGATGTGAGCGGGAAAGCGAAGGGAGGCATTTACTTCGCAAAAGCCAATAAAGACTATCGTCTTTTGACGGCATTTGCAACGAAAGGAGCAGATACGTGGCCAATTTTTTTTTTACACTACGTACACCTCCCCCCCCCCCCCTATTGCTGGTACGAGATACCTGGTACGTCTGTCCCCTTTTGGAGTGCGTACATTGCGGTCTTGTTAGCCAGTAAACCAAGGTATTCCGGAGAAATTAGTTTGCTGAACAATTCAAATGGGCTCATGTTCTCAAGGTCAGGAAATGTTTCTACCAACAGCCGAGGGTGCTGGCTGGCCAGTGGTTTATCGAACGTAACATGGTCGCCCCAGTCTGCTCCAAGCGACGGCTGTCAGGGTTGTGTTTTCCCCGTCATGTGCAGCTTTCCCGCACATGGCAGTGGGTTCAACACCGATTAATCTGTAGTTATTTAGCGTAATATAAAGTTCTTTCGCGCTGCTAATATTGGGGGTGAAAACTTGCTTTGCGCACAGTTCCAAGTCTTGCACGTTTTGCGGCTAGGTTCCTACGCCATGGAAACTATCCCAAAGAAATGCATGGGGAGTAAAATGTGATAGCGAATTACACATAAACTATTCAGAATTCTCAAAGTTTCTTCTAGTGTTTCTATCTTCCCGTTGAAGTCTTGCTTTGTGCCAAATGTCACTTTCCTGAAGTAATTTTGCTAGGTTCCTGCGAGGTTAGAATTTTGAGCGGGAAAGCTGGGTATGCATGGCTCAATATTTGCGGCCTTTTTCTACAGTCAGATGCCCTCGCACTGGCTTTTTCGTCGTGGCTCAGGACTCAAACATTTGGTAAGCGACACGTATTCATCGCTGCACTGCATAATTTCCGCTCACCCGCACATATCATCGGGAAAAACTTCGGAAAAGTCGTTTTCGTGCACGTACTCCTCGTCAGTATTGTTCCCATCTTCATAAGGCGGCAGTTGAAATATAGATGCACCTTTTCGCTCCTCGACGGAAAAGCTAAAAAAAGGTTAATTGCATCCTCCAAAGCCAGGAAGCGTTGTGCCATAACCTAAGAAATTTTGGTTGTACCGAACTGTGGTAGCACAACAGTAGCTACCAAGTCGCTGCCCCCTTCGAATCACGAGGACTGAGTCGGCTATTCGCTGCAGCAGTTGAATGGTGCTCCTTCAACGAGCCAGAAAATCGTAAAATCATGCCGAAGAAAGGCGGGAAGGGTGGCATTCAAGCTTCAGTAAGTGTTAACTAGAAGGCGCCACCAACACGTGAAAATGAGAAGGAAAAGTGACGAACGCACAATACTCTCGAAACAGAAAGCTAAATTGCCTCTAAAATTTTTTATATTACTCGCAGAGTAATCGCTATATCTCCAGATATTTTGGCTCTACTTTGCACATTGCAACATTATATTTTGTGAGCAAAATGTCGCAACAATCATGTGGTGGTGATGACACACAAAAGGTTTTTTTTGTAAACACTTATTCAAAGCCTCTAAATGGCCTGTTAACAAAAACCTAAAAGTGTGATGTTTTCAACAACAACAGTGAGTATGCGAAAAAAAATAGGGAAATTCGTTATATTGGAAAGGAAATACAAAATCAGGTTTCGTGTTCCATTTTAAGAACATTTGTAAGGGAAAGGTTGAACCTCGCTCGAAATATTCCACTAGTACTTCTTACGTATGAAAAGGTAGCACTCGTATATAGATGTACGTGGCATTGGCAGATTTCAGATGGTCAAGCTCATTGTGGTAAACTTTGTTCGAGCTTGCTCCTATACGGGGTAGCAAGCCCTCACGCAACCTTGAAATGATTCAACGATCATTAAAACAGGTCACACATTGTTACCAACAACATTGGGTATTTCTTTCATCACTGCTCAGCAGCGGACAGGGAGCAGCAACTAAGAAGCACAATTTATCCCCCCCAGACAGGCGAAACTGCTTCGTACGGAGTGGTTTCTATTCTGGTGCTGGTAAATCAAAGCTATACCAATTATCTGCACAGATTCCTTACTAGCTTCCATGTAATTATGACGCATACATGATCCAGTTGTTAGCTATTCGAAGAGCTACTCGAAGCTAATTAAACAGTTAGCTACTCGAAGAGATATCTCAGCAATGTGGGCCTTTTTTGGTGCAGAATAAGCACTCAGAGGGCTGTAGGGAACTCGTCCTTTCTATTGATCAACGGAACTCTTTAGTTGTATTCAGTATTTTCCCGAAAATACCCCTACACAGTGACACTTTGGTCAAACTTCACCAACAAGAGTATCACAATTTTCGACACATGTTTCGGTAAAAGGAAATGTGTTTGTCTGTACTTCGTGGGCAAGGGCATTCGTCGCCTGCTGCAAAACAGGGCTGGTATACATGCGCTTGTTTCTGTGCAAGTGTATTGTATTCGGTATAGATTATAAGTATAGATTATATAGATTTGGTATAGAATATAAAATCATTACCATATATCTCAACAATTGAGCTACAGATATTTTACATTAACTACATTCTGGCAATGAGAAATGTCAATTATTTGCAGCCGCCTTTACGATACCAGGTATTGAGAGTATCTCAAAAAATACCACCAAACAGACGTTTACCTGGTACCAAGGCAACGACCGCCAGGTGAAGTTGTTACTGGGTTCCAGAGTTGAAGCTCTGTAGTCATTGATATATATCTCTGGTTGAGAAGTGGACGTGAGGTCTGCCATGTCTTCAACGGGATCCTTACCCTGGGCAACAATTGAGCGCAGAAAGGTACGTTCGCAGGGGATCATGAACTAAGCAACGATTCTTATCTAGAAGTATATAGAGAAATGTGCAATAACATTTGAAAAATTACAAAAAGACTTGAAAATTAACGACCGACCGGCTTACTGTCAGTCGTCTACACGGTACTAATCAAGGTAAAAGCTAACAGAATTTCTGCCACCTTATATTTCAGTCAACCTAAAGAATAAGCAGGGTTTCGTAAAGGCTTTTCAACAATGAACCATATTCACGCGATCAATCAGGTTATAGGGAAGTGCGCGGAGTATACTCAACCCCTATATATAGCCCTCATAGATTATGAGAAACAATTTGACTCTATCGAAACCTCAGTCAATCAGACATTATAGAACGACGGTGTAAACGAGCATTATGTAAGAATACTAGAGGATATCTCCAATGGGTCCACAGCTACCATCGTCCTTCATAAGGAGAGCAGTAGAACACGTATGAAGAATGGCGTCAGAAAAAGGAGACACAATCTCTCCAATGTTATTCACCGCATGTTTACAAGAAGTATTCACAACCTTGGATTCGGAACAGGTTGGAGTAAAGTTTAATGGAGAATACCTCAGTAACCTCAGATTTGCTGATGTCCTTGCCTTGTTGAGTAACTCGGGGGAAGAATTGCAAAGTGTGCTTACCGCACTGGACAAAGAGCTTAACCATGGGCGTGAAAATTAACACACAGAAAAGGAAAGTAATGACGAATAAACTCGGACAGCACAACGATTGGAGATAGATGGCGAGGCAGTGGAAATGCTAAGGGAATATACCAACTTCGGCTAAGTTGTGACCCCGGTTCCCAACCATTAGGTACAGATAATTCGAAGGATAAGAATGGGGTGGAGTGCATTCGGCAGGCGTTCTGAGACAATGAATGGCAGCCTAGCATTGTCCATGAAGAAGAAAGTGTATGACAGCTGCATTTTACCGGTACTCGCCTAAGAGGGTCCAACTAAAACTGAGGACGACTGAGCGAGAAATGGAACAGAAGATCATAGGTGAAACATTAAGGGACAAGAAGAGAGCGGGGTGGGTCAGAGAGCAAACGCGTGTTAAGGGCATATTAGTAGAAACTAGGAAGAAGAAACGGACGTGGGCAGGGCAGGGCACGTGTTGCGAAGGCAAGAAACCATTGTTCACTTAGGGTAACAGAGGTATCCCTAGAGAAGGCAAGCGTGGCAGGGGCTAGCAGGTTAGATGGGCAGACCAGATCAAGAAGTTTGCGGGAATAAATTTGTCCCAGTTAGCAAAGGAACGGAATAATTGGAGAATAATGGGAGAGGCATTTGCCCTGCAATGAGCGTAGGTAGGCTGGAGATGATGATGACGGCAGTAACATGTTAGGTGCCGCAGACGTACATACGAAGCGGGTTATAAAATAACCAATATAATAAATTTGGTGCTTCCACAGACACCTTGCAATGGTACTGTTCCGAGCGACTAACTACAACGATGACTTGGCCTTGATGTGAGCAAATAACGGTTTTCATATTTCGCTGTTGCTGTTAAACAAAATGTTTCAAGAAAATGCCGCCCAGACGAACCGTCTCATGGTTCATGCCATAAGGTGAAAGCGTAAAATCGAAGCGTTGAAATACTTGTTGCAGCTTGAAGTACCTGTACCAACACTCGTGTCAGATTTTGTTGGCGACGATTATCGTAGAGATGCAACAGCATTCGATTTATTTGATAATTTCAGTCGCTTCATTTAAACCTTTTCTGGTACAACATTGAGAGTTCTTTGGGCACTCGATTTTTAACAGACTGTTAAGAAGCGGTTTCCGTGGTCTGTTAGAACATTCTGTAGTTGTTCATAGCGGCGAATACTGCTGCAAGGCGATGCACCCTTGAGCGTTTATGTTTTTCTTGTGGAAGCTGTTCTCTTTTGAGGTACTTTATCAACACCTCACATTCCAAACCACACACACAGGCAGACAGACAGACACACACACGCACACACACGTACACACACGCACACACATGCACACGCACGCACGCCCGTGCGCACGCACACGCACACGCAAACACACACACACACACACGCACACACACACACACACACACACACGCACACACACACACACACACACACACACACACACACACACACACACACACACACACACACACACACACACACACACACACACACACACACACACACACACACACACACACACACACACACACACACACACACACTTCTTCAGCCTCAGAGGAAGCTGTGGAGCTGCCTGGACAGAAAGTAGCTGCCGTTAGTTCTTCACTGAGTTCGAAGTCTGCAGTCCACACGCGCACGGTACCATGGATGACCCTAACCAAGAGAAATTCTCCGTGCATGGAACTCTAAAATACGCTTCGGAACTTTCCACAACTTTTATATTAGGTGACCTTGCGAGAGAGTGCACGTTTCGTGGCCTAGTTCTCAAAAGGGGGTACTGGGCCACGAAACATTTACTGTCCCGGCGTAGTCGGTTCAAATAAAACGTTACGGATAATTCTGAAGAATGTTTTCTGCAGCTCTGTGCACGACAGCGTATTCCTCGGTTGGGTTCCTCCTTGGTCTTTTGGGGGTGTGGACTGCAGCCTTCAAGCTCTCTCTCTTTCTCTATCTCATAATGGGGTAGAGTGTTGCTGCGCCATTGAGTAACCTGGTCATGACATGATCGGGCAAATAGCGCTATTCTTTCACCTGACAAATCAAACCGTCCAGAGTGTCAAAGTAGGTTGCTCCGTTAGAAAGCTTGAAAGAATTTAGTTGTGCATCCATTGCACATTGCACGTTACCTGCGTGCACGTTTCGATGGTAAAAGACAGCCAGAAAACCAGGGCAAAGCAGTAGGACCTAATAAACATTTTCGCTATAAAAGTGCAATGACTATGTATATTGGGCTGTACGCAAACTACCGAAGCACGATCTGCTGCAGAAGCTTTATAGGCGGGAAAGAACAAATTCTATTTTGTCATTTTAGAAAGATACCTCAATTTATATTGCTCTTTTCTGCAAAGATGCCTTGGTGTGTATCAGGCTCTTTTTTGGGAAATCCCTGGTTTGGTTGTGTAAAACACAACGGCCTTCATTGGTCATGCGGCGTCACCCACTTGGCACACCTGCGATGCCCTCGCACCTGCAGTCAGCCACTCAAGTGCAGCTCTCCCACTGCGCATGCGTGGCCTCTAGTTCTGTAGGCTTCCCGTTTTACCGACTCTGAGAAACAACTTAGGTGGCTTTGAGCCTCCAATGCTTTCGCTGAAAAAGGATCCCATGCGTGCGCTTACCTGGAACCGAGCTAGCATCCGCCAGGTGACGTCATCCCGTCGGGAGGCGTTTGTTAACTGGACGTATATTTCGGTAATTGCAGGGGTATCGCCCGCATCTTCCGTGGCTTCACCGAAAAAACTGGCCCCTGCAATGGTCACCACTGCGACGGTCACCAGAATCGTCGTGATTACCAAGGTGACCAACAGGGTGTACTGGTGATTGCGGGACAGGTCCAAGTTTAGTTTGGGTGGGTTCTCCGGAAAGTTGTGAGGAATGTAGAAGTTTTCTTCAGCGTCATCGGCATTGGGCTGCGCCATGATGGAGTCAACAGTAAATACAATACAGCCTGCTCTAGCTCACACCGACATGCAATGCCACTTATTGATCTGAAAATTGCTCATTGCACGAGGGACGTTGGCGGAGTGCAATGGAAAGAAATAATGGTTAGCGATCGTTACGAAAAGCAGGCCCCGGGATAAAGCAAGAGGCGCAGAAAAGAGGTGATGATGTTCTATGCGAACCGTTGGACGATGCACCAGAGATAGCTCTACGGGGACTTGAAGCTTACTGACAAGCATTCCTGCTTCACAGGAAAAAGCAGATGAACAATAATATAATGCACACTAGTAATATTTTAAATCATACTTTATACCCAGGATCCATCCCGTCGTCACTAAGACAAGAAAATATTTCCCTTTTTACAAAGATGGTAAAAAACGTTTCAAAGTATAGCACAGTTTTTGTTCTCCCCAGCATTAGTCAGATTTTCGGAAAGCACATTTCGCAGCAATAAACAATGTAATTGAAACAAAACACTATATTGCCTTGGTCAGTTTGGCTTCCTAGAAAACTTGGGAACATAAACACTATTCGCGAAATGGTCGGTCCCCCTTCACGACCCTTTGGAGCACAACCTTCTTTGAGTGGTTTTATTTGTTGTTGTTAGAAAGGCATCTTTGATTCAGTGAATCACACAGTGCTACTATATAAATCACAAACTTAGGATTTCCAGTCTCTTACACGCACAAGAAAAACACCTCAGAGACAGATTTGAATTTGTATTTGTAAAGGCGGGCACAGACGTGTAGTATAAATGGCAGAGCAGTTTCACTCAAAGCTGGTAATCCCACATCATATGAAAAGGATAGTTAGGGAGTACTTTGGGGACGTCTGCAATATGGCATCTCTGTATAGTGGTCCAGCATGCGGTTCACTATCAGAGGGAGTTGAGTGACAATTAAAAATAAAAGCGAAACGAGGGAAATAGCATAAGCAAATGACAGCTATTATCTTCCGAACAATTGTACCGTCCTTCCCGTGGAACCAAATGTGAGACGTGGAATTTGCAATAGGAACATAGGCTGGAACAAGTCATATTTAGTGCCCCTTCGAGTGAACGTCTTTGGGAGCTGCGCAGCGGCCTGTTTTGTTTGTTGAGCATCTGCGTCCGATGCTCCCTTCGGTACTGGTTCCTGAGAATGTTTTATTTATAGGTATTTTGATTTGCCTGCACTTCAACAGTTCCTGCTGCAGGCGCTGCTAAGTTATTATCCCCCTGCATTTATTTTCACTCATGAAGCCAGACCAACTTCGAATGATTTTTCACTCTCTAGGCCATCAGGCCGGGTTCGCTGTATGTTGTCGGACGCGTGGTTTCTCTTATTACGCGAGCAACAACGAGGGCAACGTCGGCAAACATTTGCGCCATTTATCCGTCGAAACACAGCCAGAAAAGAACAAAAGACGATTGAGTACATGCGGCGAGCGTGACGTCAGCGAATTCCACAATGCCTTTGTATCGCTTACTACAGGCTTGCTAGCGGTTATGAGAAGTCGAATAGGTGATGGACGGGCAGGTTTTAGAGCGCCTCAGTATGCCACGAAACCGTTTGTAGCAGCAAGTACCGAGCGGAGCACGCGCCAAGGAGGGAATGGAATATAAACGACACTGGCAAAATGGGGAATGATGATGATGTTTGAATGTTAATGGCACAATGCCAACTAGGTTAACGAGCACCTAGGAAGTGTTTGGATGAATAGGTGACAACTAGAATTGGTTATAGTAAAAACAAGTAAAACCAATTAAATACTATAAGGACGGCTGGTGTACAGGGCCAGGATGAATACTAAGAGCTGTTAAAATAAAAGAAAGGTTCCTGGTGTATAGGACCAGGGAAAACTTTGGTTGGTATAAAACGAGCTGGAAGAAGTGAACGATTGACGTAAACTTAAATGTGCGCTGAACAGAAAACATGGCATTGTCACCTAAAAGTTTGACTCCTGTAATGGAATATGTTGTCTGTGGAGTTCTCTGAAGTGTTTGCGCCGTGTAATATCGAGTGCCTTCCAATAAATGAGGATGTGCATCACAGATAGGCCCTCCTCACACCTGCTACACAGCGGTCTTCGAGATCAAGCGAGCAGGTACGAGTGTGTCAAATGTGTATGGCCTATCCGCAACCTAGCTAAGGTACTTTAATGTGTCTGTTGTATGAATCAGCAGTGTATGATCCCATGTCTGGTTTTTTTACGTGTAACTTGTTATACGTCTGTTCACTCCAGTGTGTTTGCGATGTGTGCGAAGTTGCTGTCTGATGCGTGGCTTATGTCTGTGTATGGCACTGTTGCTATATCCACTGTATTCAAGAGTAGCAGCAGTGGCCATTTGATCTGCGGTTTCGTTCCCGGCTATTCCACAGTGGCGAGGCACACAACATATTGTTATCTCAAGACTTGAGGCGCATTCCGACATAAGGGCTTTAAACAATATAAATTTTTAAAATGTTTTTCGACAGAATCGCACGTACAATGCTAAGAGAATCCGCACACACTATAGAGTTTAAAATTTGACGTCGACAACGTGATGTAAAACAAGTAAAATGCCGTGAGCTTCAGCCATCGAAATTCTGTTATGGGAGTTCATTTTTTCCCAAAATAAAGTTTGGTCCGTGCACAGAACAAGACACACCATCAGCTCTGTTTGATGCATCACCGTAAAATTCTGCACACTGCTGCTTCTCCTGGAGGAGAGAGGAATGCTGCATAATAGCTACCCTTCGTGCCCTGTTCATGTGGAATTGCAAAAAGGTCTGGTCAGAACAAAAAGCCCGGAGTTGCCATGCTGCAATAAATCAATGATGGGTGTGCTGTGGATCTGTGCAAATGACACTGCTTGCTGAGAAACGTTTTCTCTCACTTTGAGAGGGAACGGCATTAAAATAAATGGACGGTTTAAAAAGAACTGCTGTGAGGATGCGCCATGGATGGTCGAGATAAAAGGATGATTTGTCATAGACATGATTTGGAGGCATACAATAAGTCAGTGTATATCCTCTGGTGATCTAGGGACCACTTGTGACTCTGCATAGAGGCTTTCCCCAGGGTTATTGCGAAAGGCGCCACAAGCAAGGCGAAGCCCCACATTCACAACCGTGTCAAGCATTTTTAGTGCCGTTTTCGTTTACGACTAATACACGACGCTGCCGTAGTCCAAGCGGCATTCTATGAATGCAGTATAAAGACTCAGGAGGAGCTGCTTCTCTAAACCGTAGGATTCGTGTGACAAAACTTAAGGAATATTCATAGTTTTTGGGAATTTTTTCTTAAGCATTTTCAGATGTAGAGGAAATGTTAGGGCAAAAAACTTGTGCTTCTTTTTAAGAGGAATTGACACGCCGTTTATAGCAATGTCAGCGTCCACATGGATACCGCGCACACGGGTGAACACAACGCAAGTACGTTTTTCAGGGTTCTGTTTAAAACTGTCCGTGTCGGCCCAGCCAGCAAGTTTTTCACGTCGAGCTGGACTTGTTTACAGATTGACACATTACGTAATTTAAAGGATATTGAACATCATCTACATAAACTGAACATGAAATGGTTCGTGGAAATGCCTTACGGAGCGACCTAATCTTCACTAGAAAGAGTTTGCAGCTAAAAACACTGCCTTTATGCATGCCATTTTCCTGAACATGTACATTAGAAAGTGCTCTACCAATTCCTACACGGGAACTTCCTTCAAACATGTAGCTAGAAAGGGTGTTAAGCATGTTGCACGGAACACCGAATGACTTCAAGTCAGTGAAGATGCCGTACCGCCCGGCCGTGTCGTAAGCCTTTGCCATATCAAAAAAATTATAATGCAGAACTGTCTGTGAGTGAAGGCATCTTTTATGTAGGATTCTAACGCAGCAAGTTGATCGTTGGTGGAGCGCCCCAATCTGAAGCCTGCCTGGCAGCTCACGAGAAGGCCATTGTACTCCCGAAAGTACACGAGCCTCCGGTTAATCATCTCCAAAAGCTTGCACAGGCAGCTGGTCAGGGCAATGGGTTGATACGTAGCGGGATAGGAAGGGTCCTTCCCCTCTTTTGTAAAAGCTACAACTACAGGCTCCCTCCAAGAGTTTGGAACGTGCCCCGAAAGCCATTTCTAGTTATATGGGCGGAGAAGTGTTAGAAGACTGTCTGAGTGTAGGAGCTGTATCATTGTATATGTGATGTCTGGGCCTGGAGCTGAGGGCCTACAAGTGCTCAGAGCGGCCCTCAGCTCATGAAGTGAAAATTCGGGGTTATAAGAGGAGGTTGACCTGTCGTTATCAAGTAAAGACTTCTTTTCGGCCATTTGTTTTTGTTTCATTAAAGTGTTTCTGGAGTGTGCTGATCTGGACACTAGTTGGAAGGGTTCTGCGAGTGTGTCAGCCTCTGTCCCTGTTGTACTAACGAGGGGCAGGCTGTCTGTCGGATGTCCATTGAGGTTTCGTATGTGTGTCCACACCTTATGTGTATTGGTGCATGAGTTTATGGATGTCAAGAAAGAACGCCAACTCACTCGCTTTGTCTGATGGCACACACGTTCCCCCCCACCTTTGTCCATTTGAACAATAGGAGGTCATCCGACGTGGGCTACCGACTAAGGATACCCCATGCCAAAGTCTGGGCCTCTGGCGCCGGCCTACAGTCCTCATTCCTCCACGGACTCCTCTGGTTGCGCGGGGCACCAGAGGAGTGGGAAATGAACTTTCTGGCGGTGTCCAGGTTCTGCACCGCGAGCAGTTGGGTCGCCTGTTCTACTTGTAGGTATTTTATGGTGTGAAGTGTAGCTTAGATGTTTCTGTGAATGTACACCACTTCGCTCTCACCTCATTGAACCATTTATGAGACGGAGAAGTGTTTGCACCTTTGCCTACGTATGTCAATTTGGTGTCCACGTTCCACTCAATAAATGGGAAAAGAACTGCAGAGCCAGTAGCCAATACAAGATGTTAATAACTGTTTTGTACTATGTTATATCATGTAGCTTCGTTTTAAATAGGCAAGTTCCCGATGATGTTAGAAATTTCTCAATTAGTCGACCTCGCGAATCTGTGCGGGAAGAGCATCAGAGTGAAGTATGTGCATTGAGGTCACCTAAGACTACTTACAGTTTAGGTAGTTGATCTATCAGGGCCTCAAAAGGAGTGCTTGGTACAATCGAGCCCGTTTATAACGAGCCTGAGCGTCACGCGGCCTCCGTTTGTTATATCCCGAAGTTTGTAGTATATGGACCATAGTAAAAGAAATGTCAAAACACAGTTTATTTTTTCGCAAGCAAGTCCATGATGGCTACTTGTTTTTGGAATGCAGACTTGCTTAGTGTGGTCTCCATTTTATTTAGAGCGCTCGAGTGCTCTTCGCTGAGGCCCTTGGCGTAAGAAAGTTGTTTAAGGTCCTCTATGTAGCCCATTGAAACCGGCGCGCGTATACGCACAGGCTCAGAAGATTTGTCGTCGTTCGCGTCCGATTCCTACGCATCGCTTCATTACGAATAACATTAGCGAGTTTAGCTGACAATCTTTCACGGTCCACTCCGCTCCAATAACAAGCGGGAGCGCCATTGTGCATGCATGGTGCGCTTGGTCGCGAACGGCATTGGCTGCGGTCGGCTGAGCGTGCCGCCGATACCGTCGAAAACGATTAGCTAAACCTTTAGCTAGATGAAAACGATACCGTCGAAAACAATTACCGTCGAAAACGGTTAGCTAAACCTCTCTTTTAACGATTCCTCCGCACTTCATTAACAAGCGGGAGCGCCATTGTGCATGCATGGTGCGCTTGGTCGCGAACGGCATTGGCTGCGGTCGGCTGAGCGTGCCGCCGATACCGTCGAAAACGATTAGCTAAACCTTTAGCTAGATGAAAACGATACCGTCGAAAACAATTACCGTCGAAAACGGTTAGCTAAACCTCTCTTTTAACGATTCCTCCGCACTTCATTAACAATACTCCCGTTCATGCACGGTTCTGCAGTGCCTGAATCTACATCGGGACAAGCGAAATCGTCCCAGCCGGAGTAATGGCCACCATGTCGCAGTCGATGACTCGCTGCCACAAATCGTCGCCGGACTGACCATCAGAAGCATCAGGCTCCGCTTCAGGTTGCGTGTCGACGAAGCCGGCCTTACGGAAACAATTCCGCACGTAAGTGGCTGTCACCTCCAGCCAGGCAGACTTCATTATCTCGACAGCTGAATACAGCGAACCTCGAAGCGGCAAGTTGGCTGCCGTGCGGTCAACAGCAATCACCAAGCAAGCGCTCCACAACGCGGGGCATATACGATGCCTCATTAGGACCGTATAATTCCCAAATCAAGCGGCTCCACTTTCGTAGTGGTATTGGGTGGCAGGAAAGTTAGGGTCCCTGCCGTCAGGTATGTTTCCACGTTGTGCGTAGAGCAGTTATTCATCACGGGCCTGCCTCTCCTATGCATGTTACGGTCTAACTCGCTCAGCCAATCCGCGAATAAATCGCGCATCACCCAAGCCTTACCATTGTGGCTGTAGCGCACGGGCACATAGCTCCTAAAGCAACCTGGCTTTTTCGACTTTCCGAGGACGAAGGGCACGCAGCGGTCCCTGCCATTCATGTTAGTGCACAGAAGAGCTGTGACACGCACTTCGCTATGCTTCCCGCCAGTGCGTGTGTCACCTTTCATATTCTGCGTTTTTTCCGTCAACATCTGGTAAAATAACGCACTTTCATCTGCGTTGTAGACGCCGGGCTCCGCATAGCTTTATATAAATTCTTTGTTTTTTTTCAAGCCACGCTGAAACATCTTGGTCACTTGCGGACGCAGCTTCGCCGACAATCAACTTAAAAACAATGCCGTGCCGCACCTTGAAGCGATGTAGCCAGCCATTGCCTGGGCAGAAGTCGGGAAAATCCCGATTTGCCCGTTTGGCTTGCGAGGAGGTTCGGGAAAGCGACCTGCGCCGGCAGAGCTGGGCAGAGGACGTCATTTCATCCCGCATCGCGGCGCTGGCCGTTCGCTGTAGCCGATCGGCAGAGCTCAAAGACGTTCGTTGTACGCGGGATTTTATGTCAATGAAATAACGTATATTTTTACGGTTATACGTGTTTTGTTCGTTATAAGCGAAAGTTCGTTTTTAGTTGAACCGTTGCATGTGGGCTCGACTGTAGTTGATAATCAGGAGGGATGTAGAAGGAGCATGCCGTTATTAACCTGTTGTAAATTATTGTTCCAATCACGACCGCTTCCTGCAGGGTGTATAGGTGGATGGTGTGACACACTAATAACATTTCTGGACCACTATGGCTACTCCGCCTGAAAGTAAGCCCAACTGTGCCTGTCTTTCCGAAATAGCATGCAGCTATCTTAGAAGTTAGTGTGTTTAGTATTTAGGTGAATTTTCTCAACACACACCAGACTTCGCTGATATTAATGAAGTATCTCGTACACATCATCCATATTGTTAATGTGGCCGCTATAGTTCCATTGAATGATGTTTTTTGCTCCAATGTTTTACATTTAAGAATGACGGGAGTGCATATGTGTGTGTTCATGTGTTCTCTTTCGGGGATGTTATTCTGGGATTGAGCTTTTGGGATTCTCAGTTGGTTTGGATGCCGCAGCCCGTACCTTGCGTTCTGATGCACGCAGGGACGGCCCGACGTCCATCTCATCGTCAGATGTCCGGGGAATGCCCAATGGACCGGTCCCCCTGGACTTGGCAACCATTGGGGTGACCTTTGTTTTTTGAGCCGCTACCGCCGAAGGTGTCTGGTGCGCCACAGGTGGCACGGACGGTGCGACCGGGCTGGGAGCCGACTACGGACCCGCTGTGCCCGCTGTACCCGCAGCCTCCAGTTAAAGCAGGGAGGGTGAGGAAGCAGAAACAGGAGCTGCATGGGTCCCGATGGTGGCTGTTGCCATCACAGCCACTGCTGGCTCAGCAAGCGGTGTGGGGGCGGAACGGGCCGCCAAAGGCAATCCAAGGGGAGAGGCGGCGGGACCAAGCCCGACTCTCGGCACTGGGTCTCCGCCGAAACCAGACACCGCTAAGCCCCTGGCGAGATGTGTCGGCGTACCTCCCCAGGGGGAAAGAGGCGAACCTCTCGCGCCTCTGGAAAGGTGATGTTTTCTGTGACCTTTATGTTTATATTTTCTTCTCTAAATTTCCTGGAATAGGCCGCGTGTGGGCACTCAAGTTAATTCCAGAGGAGTGGTTGGAAGCTACAGTTACATGTGGGGTGGTCATGTTGGGGGCACTTGGCACAGGTTATTTGGCCCCGACACGAGTTAGTACCATGGCCGAACTGCTGTCTCTTGTAAGAGCGCCGCGGATTGGGGATGTACGCTCGGAATATTCATGTGATTAGGAAGAGTGGGCCGGTCAAAGGTGAGGAATATTTGCCTAGTGGGTGTTTTCTTGTCATCTATTCTGGTGGTCATTCGCCCAACTGCCGTCACACCTTGGTTTCGCAGACCTTCAAAGAAATCGGCCTCTGTGTCGATTGCCAGATCTGGCTCCGAGATCACGCCCTGCTAACTGTTGAGGCTACGGTGGGGCGTGACCTTGATGTCCAGATCGCCAATTCCGTTTTGGCTGAGGAGTTTGTTGTCCCGAAGCTTGGTGGTGAATTCGCCAAGAACTTCACCAGTTCGTTGTTTTTAGCCTTGCATGGCAGCCAGATTAGGCTTTCCAGAAATTTCGAAATAAGGAAGACGGACTATGAGGTGACAGACTTTTTTCAAGAGACTGAAGGAGTAGGAAACACGTGTAGATCTCAGGTTTAGGAACAGGCATACTAGGAAGAGGAGGGAATGGTACAGTGGTGCGGCCCCTTTTCAGGGACCGATGACATTGGGGGGGGGGGGGCGGTTAAAATACCAGACGCTAAAGTATAAAAGCAGAGGAGGGGGTTACTTTCTTCTTAAAGCTTACCCCGATATCGTGAGGAGTCCCGGAGCTCCCTGCCTGTAAACAGACAGGGAGCCCATCCGCCGGAGTTTGACCACGACTCCGACGTCCACCGTTCGCGGTTGAGGGCAGCCTATGTTTTAGGGCTCGGGGTCGGCGGTGTCGCCAATACCGTAACCAAGATTACTCAAGGTGCCCCTTGCGGGGCTGACGAACTGCGGTTACTCGTGAAAACCAAAAAAGCATCCGGAAGCCACTGTCACTCCTAGAGGCAGAGAGCAGTAACAATTGAAATGATTAGAAATCAACGCACGTAGGCCGCGTAGGGGGAGAAGCGCGTTAAAAACGCGGTGTTGCGCTTGTCTGATGTTGGCACAAGGCGTTTGCATCAGGTGGAGCCTCACGTTTGTGGTGGAAAGGCAATGGTTCTCGCTTATTCTTAAGGATTCGCCAAAAGAGCTCTCAAAAGTTTCATTTGGAACACTTTACACACCGTATTCACCCCTTCTGCAACCTTTCCTTTTAAATAGTAGCAAATAGAGAAGTGGGTATGGGTTGTACTCGCTCCGTCTCCGCCCGGAATTGCGTCGCGGATACGCAACATCCTCTTACACGCATATACACTTGTTCTAAAATGCATCTCCTGAAGGCAGATGTGAAAGAATCAAGGCAAGATAGGGAGCATATCCGATATTCTCTTCGGAAGATAACAGGGTGGTTGAAAGAGGTTCCTTCTGGATCCTTTGATGCCCATGCATTTGCTTAACCTACACGCTACTCGAATACTGAGCAGTGCGTTCAAGTTGGCAAGGGCCAAGCACGCAGATAGACTTACGAACGTACGGGGGAAAATGCAGTTTACGCTCTGACGTAGCGCCAAATATACATGATGTTTGGCAATCTGTGATGACATATTTATTTTGGACAAACTGGATGCACCGTCTCCGCTCGTTTTTCCGTATACTTATCCCATTGAACGCCGTGGTATGGTAAAAAGGTATTTTATATTCGGAGCAGACCCTGAAAAGCTGTACGGTAAGGAGGTGCGGCGAACGGCAATGTTTATGTGTGTCTATGATCCGTGTTTCTGTTGTCAATTTTCCCGGCAAGCAGTCTAAATCCTTGTCCGTGTTCCCCCTCCCCTAACCAAACAAAATAAGAAATGAATTGGGCAACAACATTCGCACCTGGAAAAGTCAGGCATTTTTTCAGCGAATTATATTGAAATCAATAAAACAGAAACGCAGAAAATGTACATTTTAGAAACTTGTATCCCATATTGTCTCTGACCAAAGCGGGCCATGTCTGCAGCCCGTCACTGGGTACATCAATCTCGCGGCTCGCTTATTACAGCAGAGCTGTGTTTGTATAGTCTTCTAAAGATCTTCAATGTCCGCGCCTCAAAAGTGCTTGAACTTACGAAGCCCTTACAAATCTCTGAAACCAGGCGTAGCATCCTAAGGGCCGATTCCCACAACAGAGAAAACCAGTATTTCTGGCCTGCGGAGACGCCCACGTCACCATTCTTAGGCTCCCTCCCTCGGCACAAATGGGACGACGACGGCCATGGCAAGACAATGACTCCACTTGTTCTCGCTCTGATCTTGACAGCCCCAGTAGGTTCAGATCCGGTTTCAGAGCAAAGACAGCCGAGCTTTCCCTAGGTGGCTTCTGCTTCGCTGCCGGGTGGCCTGCTACGGAATCGGGGCAGGTTCGACAGTCGCCTTGCTACCTACGGGCTCTCATCTCCTAGTTTCTTTGGATGCGACACCGAGCTGGATCTTCCAGAGATGTGTCGCAATGTCACATATGCGTCCGCCTCCGCCGTTCGACACGTCCGTCGTGTGAATCCCGCCTAAACTTGGCGTATCAGCTTAGCGCATCAAGGCAAGAGCAATGGCGATCATGCAAGAACAGCGGCGGAGAGGGAAGGAATACCAGTAAGGCATCTGGTAAGACCGGGCGTAGAAAGGGAAAAGTAAAAAAAACACATTGTCCCCATCTTTCAGAGGTCGGAGCACACCAGTAAGAAATGTACTCACAGGTGTTTTTGCAAGATGAAAGCTATAAAACTCGCGGCGCATGACAGCGGCAAAGCGACGCAGGTGCACCATATTTGGTGTAGAAACAAATGTTCGTAGAATAAAAGGCTCTGGAACAAATGGTCCAGAAAAGATGGTCCCATCTCCAAAGTTGGAACAAATGGTACCGGAACTTAATATCCCGAAATTTAGGTTATCTGAACCTATTTCTTCGGAACAACTGGTCCTGGAACAATCAATCTCGGGCACCTTTTCGGGTAAAATGATTTTTGTTCAGTTATTACGCATAGTCGTTACAGGCCACAAATAATTCCACTGAGTAAACAAAAAAAGTAAAAAAATTCACTCCAACACGGGCATAGTAAGGGAACTTGGTGGCGGGTTTGTGGACTTAGTCACTCCCTTTTTTTCAGGAAGCGTGTATGCAGGTGCCAATGTTTTATTCACAAAATGTGCCTCCTCCTATAACCAAAAATATTACCTCCCTCCCTCGAGACAATATACTGGCCGCGGCACTGCTATTCACAACGATATTCATCTTGTTTATGTTCCTCCTCACAGCTTTATTATAACGTTGAAAAAAGCACGATTCGTGTTTCATGAGCGGCAGCGGTGTACAGTCGCCTCTGTGGGGAATGGCAGAAGGAGACGCGTGTACAGGAAATCTGCAGAAATTCTCCTGGGATACTTACCATTCTTACACAGACTGTTTATTGCGACTTCTTTAACCGTATTTCGCTAAGATTAGCTACGTACGCTGCATTATGGTATGGCTTTACATGTTTCCTATGTTTTTCTTGGTCAATACATACATTTACATACTTAGAGCTTTTAGGTGCCCTAATTTTGCCAATAATTCATTTTCCTTAAGATGAAAGTCGTAGTGCACGGTTGGTCCGCTTTCGCAATTTTAATCGGCATTTTTGGGTGTTTTCTTTCTCTTTGATTTTCGTGTATTACATTCCTTAAGCAAGGTGTATAAAATTCATATTTTTGAACTGGTAACCTCGGTTTTATAACTTCTGTAGTTATTATTTATTTCTGTATATTTTGTTTTAAAATCCCACTTACCCAGTCCAAATGCCGTCAGTATAAATGAGCACACAGCGCAGGCTCAAGTGGCACTCACTTCTGAAGGGTTAATAAACGTTTATATCCTGCGAGTATTGTACGTTAACCAGTTAAATTTAAACAGCAGCTGTGTTCTCCGCTTCATAAGAACAGTGCATTCATGAAGAAAATTCTGGCTTCCCTTCATTGTATTCACTCTTAACTGCTAAGTGCACGCAGATTTTGAATGAAATGTTTGTCGCTGGTTTGCCTGGCCCTGGAAATAACAAAAAAGATGAGCAAAGGAAGCACGGGAAGACATACAGGTGCGACAAAGCATTTGTATACAGTATTTACTCACATCACATATGAACAGATGCACAAATCATTGCGCACAAATACAAACTTCGTAAATAAACATACGCTGATCCCCACCCTCCCTCCTTCATACAGGCGCTCGTGCAAAGGTGCAGTAGTGGTGGGATCATTTTTTCTACTTTGAAGTTGGGACCATTTGTTACGGGACCATTTATTCCAGAACCATACACCAGTAAATTTGTTCAACCGAAGGGTTCCTACCGAAACTTTAGCCGGGCGTTCGAGGCAGATTTCGAGTGGTGTGCTACAGAACATGGTTTTAGAAAAATTTCATCACCGACGGAGTTGCCGCGAAGCAGGAACGTGCAATGGACGCAAACCGCAGTGCCTAGTCAGGCTGCCTTACCGCTCCCTGCGTCTCCTTCACCACCTACTTAATAGTTTTATTTCGAAACATACTTTTCATGACCCTCTTTTGTGCTTTCTTGCTTCACTAGAGTCGATTTTCTTATCTTTTAATACGTTGTCCCTGCATAACTTCTGTTCTCTCAGTGTTTAAGTTTTTTTCGGTTTGTTTTCTTGGTTTTCCCCTAAACGCCTGCTTTAAGTGTATTTTTTATGTTTCCTTAAGTCAGAAGCATACTTTCTCCAGGTAAGCTCCCTTTTTCTGGGCAATCATCCGCAGTATCCAATTACATAGCAATATTGGTACCACCTGTTGTTTTGCAGACAAGGTTGACCGTTCATTCAAGTGGTTGGACGTGCAATGAGTTATTACGTGATGCTTTGCCGAAGATCTGTATGGCAAATGGGTATGTTTGCCTGGCTAGGAGCTAAAGAGATGCGGGCTCACCACACGTCTGCAAGGAGGAATCGCCTTTACTTTTTCCTTTAAATTTTAATTTTGCCTTTAATTGCATGAAGCGCGACATCTTGTAATACCACCGGCACGGCTATGATCGCCCGACTTAGTGTTTTTTCGAAGTACGAACTGTTTTGATGCCCGTTGTATATACAGCAAGCTGGGAAATGCCATCCCACCCCAACCTTTTGAAAGACTGCATGTAAGGTGATGTGATTGCTTGAAAAAGGAAGTTCCCGAAGCGCAGACCAGTGCGTGTGTCGAAAATGACCTAAAACATATCCCCTTCCCCCCATAGGAAAATATTGCTTGGATCTATAACGAATTGTTGATATATTTACTTTAAAAAGCTGATCTTGTAGGAAATACGAAAGTGTAAATCATGGAGCGCTGGTATTCCAACCATATATCCTGGGTACAGAGGTTGGAGGCGTTGCTTAGACACAATTAGGGAAAGCGCATGTTCCGGCTTCGTAACCTGCGCTCCAAAAAATTCCGACGTCTCGCGTAAAGCCATTGCACGCGGACTACACAGTGTCGCGCGTACAGATTTAGTCTTGATTTTTTATCGCCATGGGTGTTTTCAAAGAGAAACCTGTTTTTCTTAGCGTGGCTACGCAGCCGGCTAAAGTTTGCACTGTCGCGTAACGCCATCTTACTTGCGGCGCTGGTACTTCGGCAAGGTGATGGGAGGGGCCTTCATGTAGTGCCATGGCCCAGGAAGCCAGGGGTGTGGCGAGCATCGGACCAAGCATCGGTATCTCATCCCCGACAGGTGTTGGCCCCGGTTGGCGGAGCTTCGGAGATGCCTTCGAGCGAGCCAGGGCGGTCTCGTCGTCGCGTTTCGGCGAGTATCTGTACCATCTTCTCCCGTCGACCAAGTTCCGCCATGATGTTGGGCGTAGCTGGCTTGGTTGCATCGGTTTTCGTTTGGGGATTTTCAGGCAGAGAATATTTGACTGCTATGCCGTTCAGACGTTTCTTCACGAATGGATGTACCTGGAACTACTTCGTTAGGTTAAGAAGCGGTGGCTTCAAGTAAGAGCGACGTTTCAGAGCGGTCGTCCACGAAAGAGCTGGCAGGTGTTGGATGTGGCAGCGGCTGGTGGCGCTGGGGGTGATAGAAGCTACTGGTCGTACCCACTCCAGGAGATTGGCCAGGAAAAGGGCACTCACCGAGGAAAACTGTTCTCGCTAAATAAAAAAATACATATAACGAGCGCATTTTAAGGGGTCGGTTAGGGAAAACGAATACAAACAGAAAAAGGTATCTGCCCCAATATCAGCTACAGCACCAGAAAATATTAAAAGAAATATAAAAAAGAAACTATAAAATATACGGAAGATAAGGAAAAAGAGTCATGAAGGGTATGTAAATGAATAAAACAAGATGAGACGGTGGCGAACGAACGGCAGTGATCGAGAAGGCATTGATAGCAGTGACCATAGACGCCGGCATATTTTGGAGGGAAGCCCGGCTTGGCCATCTGGCGACTAGCACTGTAGACGGCCAGTTTTAGAAATGAATGAGTGTGCGGCACGGCAACGATTCCCGCGGCTGAAACCTAGCACATTCAACCCGAATGGTAGAATAAAGGGACAGACAGTGGGAGGGCCAATTGATTAAACCTGTTTTCCAAGTATCATTTCTGTATAGAAAGAGTATCGTCGGCAGGAGAGGAAAAAATGTTCAAATGTCTGTAATTCGTTACCATTTGCACCGAGTGGTGTGGTTACGGAGCCAGGTTGCAGCGGTGCAGGTAATAACTTAAAGGCCAACTGCACTCAAATTTTTGCTTGTCCAAGTTTGATCCAAATAAGTAGTCTATGCTCTTAAAATCACCATGGCGAAATCCTTATCTTCGGTATCACAGAGCACGCCAGGTACCTTCGTTCAAAGTACCCCCGAGCAGACGATGTATGCACCTGGCGGAGAGTTGCCGAAACCAGTTCCGAGCGGCCTGTGACGGAGGTTGGGGAACCTGTCCCGTGAAGCTCGCGCTTCTCCGGCGACTTGCATGGCGCTGCACCGGCTGCAGGGATGCGTTCGGCCGGGATTTCTCTGCTACACCAGCGCGCTGTACCACCGTCATCATCACATGTTTAAAACTAACCGCATAGGTAGCAATATCCGCAATTTTTTTTTCAATGCAATAAAAGAGATTAGAAGCCTACAAACTATTCACGCGCTTGCGAAGGTTTTGGAGTTAGCAAAACTTTTTTTACTTGAAAATATTTTTACTCAAAGAAACAAATAGCGTGATACGAGAATTTACCCTACATTTGTCACTTCTATTGCACCTACCACAGAAAGATATTCTATAAATTCTTGACCACTTGCACTTCCGCGTCCAGTATTGGCCATATTTGGGCTGGCCCAACGCCACATGCATCTTTTAGACCTTTCCAAAAGTTTCACGACCTAACTAGAGTTGCTGTACACGCAGGTATAAACATTTGTCCGTCTTTTGCCTCAGTCGCTAAGTGAACCAAAATCAGCCTTTGTCGTAGTAACAAATACACCCACACAAATATCGGCCATCGTCTTCGCGAAGTGCGAAAGCTAACGAAACTGCTCCTCTCCTAAACAATAAACTAGATTTTTTGTTCAATTCTCAAGTGAAGTATTTACTAGTGGAAGAGCGTTAGATTTAGTTCACTTGAAAGTAAAGTGTTTTCAACAGCACATGCCTCTCGTGAAAGTAGAAAACAGCGTTACATATAGGAAACTTTTTCGTGTTTTAGTGCATCATTTAGCTGTGGAAGCTGGCTTGTAGTTTCAGACCACTTTTTTTAATTCGATTTTCGATGTGCAGCAAGGTGAAAAATACTGGGCCGATATTCACAAAGCTGTTTGTACCTAATGTATTGTAGAAATAGTGATTGATCACCGCCCGCTTGCAGTTTGTTCCCTTCAAACTGATCGATATGATTTCCGAGGCGCCGGCTAACGAAAGCTACTTTTCGATATCGTAGGAGCAAGTAGCTTTGTAAATCAGGGTCCACTTTTTTACTCGTAATGCCAAGTTATTCTGATGGAAAAAAAATTACTGTCGGACGGTCTACTTCATCTCGATTGATAGCAACACGATGCCGGAATTGGGCATAACTCCATTATCATGGGCAAACGTTGGTGGAAGTTCTTCTGTGGAAATAACAGAGGCAAACGCGACGCTACCACGCGCATTTGAAGGCGGCTCTGAGCGGCCGCCAGAGCTAGCGCGGCCGCTTCCGTTCCCTCACGTACGTCACGTCCGGCCGCCGGTAATGGCCGCCTTTTCTATTCAGTTTCGGTTCCGAAAACGCCAATTTCGCGAGCCGTTTGCGTCGCGCGCGTTGATCTTTGAAACGCAGTATTTTGAATTTCGCACCCTTTTTATGTGTACTATTAGGTGACATCATTTTTACGTTGTCGAAAATTTGAGTTCAGTTGGCCTTTAAGCTTGGTACACCACAGCGAAAGCTGGTGAGGCTAAGTTCCCAAGCCCGTGGCTGACTAATCTGGCACTTCCATGAGTCCCGGTTGTTCTCGAGCTCAGAACCTGCGCACTTAGAATCAGCTATGCATTGTAACAGTCCGCCTTCAAAATATGCCGGCGTCCAGGCCGGTTGATAAAAGTGTTCAACGAAACAGTTCACTCCACTTCTTAGTTGCAGATATCACATAGTCCTAAGCTTCAAAAACTTGCCGAACGGAGAAAACTGGGTGGTAGAACCTGTACCACCGGGCCATCCAATGCAATGCGTGGTACAGCGTCGGTAGATTTGTTGAGCCAGGTGCCTGCGTGTCCGGATACCCTCGCCAAAAGAAGGCTTTGTAAAGAAGGAGCCAGTAAATACCCATGGGAAGATTCTTCTGGGCGCGATCGCGCAGTTTAAACAGAAAAGGAATCAGTAAATACTATCGCGTATTGTACACCATAACCAAGCTTTCGACAGGCAATGGAAATTGTTCGATATTCTGCGCGAAAATAAGTAGTGAAATCATGCAGTCGGGGAGAAACACCTATTGTAAATCGGGTGAGAAAATACCCACGCCTTCCTCCTCATTCTTGACAGAGGCATCGGTTGGAATGATGACATGGGAGGGAAACCAGTAAGGTGATCCTGCAAAAGGCCTGATATGAGATTCGATGGGAGTAATTTAGTATTCGCGAGAAAATTTTATCGAATGCTACATTTAAAGATGAAAGTGAATTATTAATAACAGGTATACAGCAAAGGGGCGCATGTAATTGGTCTGGTGAGGACTGTACAAATATCAGCTGTTGGTGTTTGAACCTGGGGCCATGGACTGCTCACAACTAACAAAGGCCATTTTACGAAGGTCGTTTGAGGCCTGAATTTGAGAAACGCCATTACTCTTATGAATGCGTCAAAAGGTATGGCACGCATACGTGATACTTGTGGGGAAATTGGGACTTCCATGTACAACTTGTTGACGGGTGCATATCGAGGAAGAGCCAGGCAGAGTTTCAGAGTTGGCCAACCCAGCATTAGGAGCAGCCAATGTTTCTACTGAGAGCTACGTGAGACGAGCACACATCGAAATTGTAGGATTGTCTGGACATACATCTGGCATACCAATAAAATTGTGTCACGGCGCATACCAAACCTCTTATTACTAAGCCTTCTGAAAACAGAGATAGAACGCTCTCTTTTTATAGTAACTTAAGTGTTGCCGCGAATTCAGATGGTACTCGTATATCACTTAGGAATTCTGAGAAATCCACCTGGCGAATGGTTTGTTGGTGGTAACTGAGAGAAATGGAGATGGGGCCACCAGCTCGAAAGACAAAGTGAGCCCACTTGTTCAGATGTACGGTCAAGGTTAGGCGATGCAGCAAAGCCTGTAACGCTCATAAATAGGCCTACAGACGTAGGTAGAACACGTGGATGTCCTTGGCTGACACCAAAAAGGCTATATCGCCCGCGGAAACACACACCTAAATGTCTGGATATGCGGGAATGGAGCTCATCAAAATGTTAAAAAGCATGGCAGACAAAACCGACCCCTTGGGAAGACCTCAGGATTGAGTCTATACTGGAGGGACCAGGCCCTGCAAAGAAATTAAATTCTACTAGACAGAACACTACTGATCCGTGAGAAGAGGTAGTGTAGGAAAGGTAAAAGCTTAAAGCACAAAAAACAAATTTCGTACTCAACGCTGTCGGAAGTTTTGGTTACATCCAAAGTGACTAGCACGGAAACTTCTTTTCCTCAGCTTGCCCACTGAATGTGGTTCTCCAAATAAATGTGAGCAGACCGCATTGAAAAGCCCTTCCTAAAACCAATCTGTTTTGGGCTCAAGATATTCTCGCATTTTAAGATATTTTCAGATTTATGAAGTAAATTTTTTCTACCCATTGTATCGCATCAGAAATAATGGCAATAGGTCTGATATTATCTATCGTGAACCCCAAACCTTCCTTTTTAAAGGAGTACTGACACGAAATTTCTCGCTTGCAGTTTTTATGCTGTAAAGAATACCTATTGGCCCAGTGATTACGAAAATCGAACCGAAAGCCGTCAGCCGCCAACACAGAATTAATTATAGCACGTTTATTGCAACCAATTTCAAATTTTGCCTCCGCGCGGGAAAATGGCCGTTCGGAGGCCAGCCTGCAAGCGGGCCAGCCTCACGTCACGCTCTCACCCGTGACGTGAGGAACGTTTTTCTTTCCTCCATGAATTCGCCGCACCGTCTGCTACGATTGCCCATGGTCCGCACTCGCCCACGCGGTCGACATGTTGTCTGAATCGTCAGACTCGGATGAGTCGCTGCCACCCGACAGACAGAACAACTTTATTTGGCCAGGCGATTAGGCTGGCGATGTCTTCGCCATCGTCCGTTTTTTAATATCACTGCGGCTCGAACCGGCGCAGACCGTGATAGCAATAGCTTCTCGCCAGTCTTCTAATCAATCTGATCGCGAAAAAGAAGTTCCACATGCGAGAAAGTAGATTTTAGTGTGTTGAAAAGTTGCGCTAGGGGTTGTTATCAGCGCTGAATTTAAAAGTGGCGTTCAGATAATTGCCGCGAAGGTAAGCCTACGCTGACCGGCAGCGGAGGTTCGGCGCTCCGACCCAGCACTGCCGGCACCGCGGTGCGGCGAGCGGCCGAAAGATGGCGCCACCTGCGCGCTGGAATTAAAACTGGCCGCGGCAGATGTCTTGGTCACCGATCGCTGAAACGGAAATTATTGCCAAAATAAAGCTCCATATGCGAAAAAGGGGATGATAGTGTGGTGCAAAGTTGTGTAACGGATGGTCACTCGCAGTTGTACAGATACCAGCCATCAAATAGTCGCCTCGATACTAAGCCTAAAGTTCGCAACACCCGAGGTGACCCGTGCAACCCCGAGCCCGCTGTCTTGGGCGACAGTTCTTGCGGCCGCCGCCGCGAACGAACGCAGTCCACGTTTAGCGCTGCATGTCGTCGCGTGGAAAATAATGCATCTTCGCGTCGTCGTCGATTTGCTCGGACAGGCTTCCACGATCAGTACTTCGCATACCGCGAGCTTGCCATAGCACAACTTGGGCGAGCTCGGCGACGCGCACCGCCGCATCGCCGCGGTGCCCGTCGACATCGCGCACCGCGCGGTGCCGGCACCACGCAGTGCCGGCACCGCGCAGTTTTCGGCACCAGTGCAAGGGAACACCATGCTCCGGCCACGAACTGAAGAGCAAAGACGTCAAACACGCAACGTTTACAAACATTGCTCACACAGCTACGCCCACGTCTCCTGCCCAAACGAAAACCACCGACAACAGCAGCACAGTATATCGTTTCCAGTTCCGAAAACGACTGTATGACGTCACCCTGAACCGGCCAGACACGCAGGCCGGTGTTTCGTCACGCCGAAAGCGATTTCGCTAGTGCTGCCGATTTGTGGAAGCTGGCGGTCTGGACAATCAAAATCGATTTTAGATGTGATTCCGGCCTCGGATAGCTGTAAAAATCTCTTTGAGAGTTTATGTGGAGTCACTGAATCGGTGACCTGTCTATCAAGGCGCGCAGGTGTTTCTTTTCAGAGGGGTAACCTGTGTTTCATGGGACGGCCCATCCAAAGTTTGTTTTCCCAGCTTCTCATTTGCTAGTAAAACAGTCCTTTCTTTGATTTCTTCAAGAGCGTTATTAGGACAGAATTTAAGGCCTTGTCATTCATCGTCATCATCATAAACATCCTATTTAGGTCGACTGTAGGACGAAGGCTTCTCCCATTGATGCTCACCGCTCTTGTCCTGCGGTACCCTAGTTCATTCTTTGCCTCCGAATGTTGCAATTTCTTCTGTCCTTCGAGTTCATGGCCGTCCCCTTCTTCTATACCCATCTGTGGCTGCCCATTCTTTTGCCCTGCTAAACGAGCGGTTGTCAATTCGTCTCACGGAGATAATTGCGAGGTGGAGGACTGCCCTACATACTTTGCCGATGACGTTTTTTTTTTATTTTCTTCGGGGCTGGAAAACTTGTGGCACGGTAAGCTGGGCAATATCCTGCTCATGATCAGTGGCTGAATGAGTGCCACCGCTTCTTCTTTCTTTCTTTCCTGCCTCCTTTTGGTTAGGCGTTTTATAACATTGGTAATTGGTTAGAGATTTTCTCTATTTCGGTGGTTGTGAGTTTGGCTCTGCCACTTTACTCTAGAGCCACGCCGAGCACCCTTATGTGACTTTTCTGTGATGATATCCGTACGTATTTTAGGGTAATTTTTAACTTCGCCGCCCAGCGCCCTCCGTCATTTGCCAAACAGAACTTGCAGCGGAGACCGAAGCACGGGAATGTTGTAACGTAGTTTGAAAATTGATGTGATTAGACCCTTGGGTTTTATTTTGGTTCATTTCTACTCACAATCAATGCCTTCCGTGCGTTTTGAGTGACTGACGTTAATCCTTGTCTCCTTGTTTAGGCTAAGTGACCCAATGCTGGTGCCGGCATCAGTCCCCGGGAAAACACTCCGGGGTGGTCCAGTGGGTAAGGTGTCGCGGTGCTGAGCCGAAGATTATGGGTTCGGTTGCCGGCCCCGGCGGCTGTCTTTCTGATAGAAGTAGAAAATTGAAATGCCCGTGTGTCGACACTTCGGCGTATGTTAAAGATTGCCAGGTGGTCGAAATCATTCGGGCAACTTCCTCTACGGCGTGCGCTCGTAGCCGCGGCGCAGCTTCGGCTCATGAGTTACCGGAACATTATTTTTATCTCCCGGTGGAAAGACGCTTGGATGTGGTGGCGGAAGTTGCGGCCATGGCTGTTGACCGTGTCTGTGGAGTATGCAACCACCGACTTGGCGTTCAACGAACTTCAATGCGCAGGCGCGGACCCTGCTGAAAATGCGTGTCCTTTCTTTCATCGCTGTAGTGGCGCCACTGTCCTCCTTTCCACACTTCAGCTGCCCATAATCAGGCCATCCCTCGAATCTTGCTGCTTCAGTCGTAGCTTCCGGCTGGCAGCGCTGACATATTTCCGTGGACACTTGATGAGCACGGCGTATAGCGGACGGCTATCAGGCACGGGGAAATCTAGAAATGAGCCGAATAACGCTATCGCGTTAAAACCACCAACGGCAGCGGCCCAAGAACTGATCCTTGGGCACGCCAGACAGAACTTCAACGGGTGATGATGACGTGCCACTTATGACTACCCGTTGTTCTTGGGCAATATGATACTGTTTTAACCAACCAAGAAGGCGACAAGATATTTCCAAAAGTGGTAACTTATGCAACAAGAGGTTGTGTGCCATTACGCCAAACCTCCTTTTAAAATCTAAAAATACTGCGTCTACTTGCAGGCCCTGGTCGAAAGAGAAAGCAACATCATGAATGAACTCAGCTGGTCGTGTCACACACGATAAACCAGAGCGAAAACCATCCTGAGCTGGCGAAAAGAAGTGATTTTCTTTAAGATGTTTAGTGATAGACGAGTGCAATATATGCTCAAGAGTCTTTGAGCAGACTCACGTTAAATATACCACTCTAGAATTACATATTTGATTCCGGTACCCAGCTTTTTGCATGGGTGTGACATTTCCACTTTTACAATCACGAGGTAGCATTTCAGTTCGCAGGGACACATTGAAAATGAGAAATAAGAAAGGAGGTAATGCGGCTGCGCAGCGCTTTTAAATGTGGTTTCAGATGCCATCAGGGCCATGCGCGGAGTGTGGATTAAGATTATTGAGCAATGACGTCACGCCCTGCTCGGTAATAACAATGTCATTCATATCTGGCAATTGTTGAAGCGAATAAGACACGAAAGGGGGATTTTGAGCTGAAAACATCGAATAAAAATATGCGTGAAAGCACTTAGCTTTGCTATAATTATCTTCCAGTAATTTGCCGTTATCCATGATAGCATAAATGCCAACGCGGTCCCTGTTGTTATTTTTAATATAACGCCGTACTTCTTTAGGTATATTCTTCATTATATCACCTAGAGATGATAAATATTGGTGTTTTAAAAGCTTCAGGCCGTTTTTCAGCTGCATAATAAATTTCCTTATTTTAGCATATAAGCGTATAGGCTGGGGCTTTGTGTTCTATAAATGCCTTGTACATTCTAGCTTTTCTTTTTATGGACGTACATAACTCTTTTGTAATCCAAGGTTTATCGACGCGCTGTTTCTGCCTTTTGAATGGGACAAACCTATTTGTAATGAAATTATTTTATCCTTAAATAAGGTCTATAAGCTCTCTATGTCAAGGTATTGACTGGAGTCCACAAATTACGGCAAAAAAGAACTCAAATCTGCACTCAAAAAATGCTAATTGCCCCGTGTAGTATAAATAAATTTGGTCTACTATTTTTGACTCGCCTGCATGTTAATGTACCAGTTACACTGTAATCCTAGCAGGGAAATTTACTGACTGGGAAAGCCCATATTCACGAATAATGCAGCGTGAATTACGCTTCGGCTATTTTCAACCGGAAGTGTATTATTCTAGGTGACGTCAGGCATGTTAAAATCACCCCCAAGAAGAGCAATACCAGACGAAAGGGGTGAAAGTGATCTCGATAAGCTAAGAAGGGGGGCTGTGCTGACACATCCAGGGAGTCGATAAAAAGAACCGACGACAACATTCCGTCCGTCCGGAAATATTACTCTACACCCCACAGATACGGAAGAAAGTCATCACCACGGACCGGAATGCTCTGTGTAGTATCGCGTATTAATACACGCCACCACCCCGCGTATTGCGATCTTTCCGGTAGGTAGTATACCCCAAAAGAAACACTTCATTATTTAAAACGTCACCATCTAGCCAGGATTCTCTTTCAATAATATTGTCCGGTTGCGTGATGCTGACCAGGCTTCGAAATTCACTGGTCTTGCTTTTCAAGCTGCAGCAGTTCGCAAGAATTTTTAAAAGACCGGTTATCGAATGAAGCATTATTTCGGTGAGACGTCGTATGCGTTGGGTGCTATTGAGCGCATTCACGAACTATCACTGGTGCTATCGTACGATTAGGTCTTCCCATCCAGCGTGAGCTTATTGTAGTTAAGTTTAATTTTGGCACCTCGCTCCCATGCAAAAGCGAAGAGCTTTCCTCTTTCTTGTCGGATGTTTCTAGAATAATCTTCACTGAATGTAATTTTAGTACCTTTTATTTTGACGCAGCAGAGAACACTAGTTGCATGTCCTTAATAAGGGAGAACTTCACATTTATTGGTCTGGGCTTATCATCTTTAGGTTTGCCCATTCTGTGAGCCCTTTCTATTGACAACGGGTTCACTGTAACCTGCAATTTTTCACCGCGAAGCCAAATAACCCTGGCTTTCGATTCAAGCCATGTTTTTTTCCTCTCCTTCCACACCAAAAAACAGAAAGTTGTTTCTGCGGGAGCGAATTCCAATGTCATCCTGTGTTCTGAAAGCCTTTCGCATCGCATCTGCAATTTGGTTGCTCGGGGTACGTTTTTGGTTAGTTTCCACATGTGCTGCTGCAGGGGTGATCCTACAAGTTTATCAATTTTCGTTTGAAGCTCTGCAGTTTTCTTGATTAGCATTTCATTCTGTGTTTTTACCGAAAAGAACTCTTTTGTTAGCATTTCCTGACTTTCCAACATCTTCGGGAAGCCGCGAAGCGTTTTAATGTGTTCCTGTTCCAATTCTTTTGAATTCCGAGGTTTTCTCAACATCACCGGCCAGTAATAACCGTTAGTTCAATACACCCAACACAGAAGATAACTCACACACGCGAAAAGCAAAAAAATCCTCTGAAGTGGTCCAATGGGCTCTGGTACCGACTTTGGGATTACCGTAGTTCGGTTGTAACGATAAAAAGCAGCAACCTGGAGAAATAGGAGCTGTAAGCGCCTGGATCCCATCTCGGCACCGGAACCCAAATGGCCTGCACGCAGCAAGCCCTGAAGTAGCCACTCGTTTGATGATGCCTGCCAATGTCGACAGATGGCGATACCATCAGTCAAGAGGTCAAAAGGTGCTGCATCGCCTTGCAACCATGCACGTGTATGGGGTTTCGAAGATGCGATACTGACGTCAATCCCATCAGGTGAGAATTCCATGGAGCTCGCCTCGTTTGCCTCCCCCGTAGTACGAAATGGCTGTTGTACCACTTGTTAGTCCGGGGAAGGCGCCGCAGCTGCGTTGAAGATGGAGGCCAATCCTACGTTGTGTTGCTGGCTTGCTACAGGTAGCCATTCAAAAGACTGGTGCTAGACGCCAATGCATAGGCCTGAAACAACTGACGAAATAGGAGCTCTTAGCGCCTGGTTCCCATGTCGGCACCGGAACCCGAATACTTACCTTAGAAATGCATCTTACTTGCGTTAAAAATACATCTGGTCTTCTGGCTTTTATAGCCGGGAGAGGAACGTCCTGTGATAGAGTGGGTGGGCTTGCCGGAAAAATGAGATATTTTAGCGCTAATTTTGCGATTGTGGACTGCGAGTACATACTGGAACTGCAAACTGAATTTTGCGAGTACATACTGAAACAGCTTTTTAAAATCCGTCTCAACTTGGCTTCATCCCTCCGCATTTAGCCTAGCCTGGCAAGAACATCTCAAAACCTAACAAAACTTTGCAAAGCCTTGCAAAACGTATCAACACCAGAACAATCTAGGTCGACTCCAAGCTTCCCTGTGTTTTTTTTAGACTGAACATCTATTTCACACCATTTCAAAACGCTACAGAAAGACGTGGGCGTTACAATCGCCAAACACCCTTTTTTTGGCACGAAGATGGTGCAAAGCGACAAGTTCGGGGGGGGGAAGCCTAAGAAAAAATGGCGTAACGACTTCCGAACAGCCTTATCCCACTTATACTACACCTTTTTTAGGCTATACGGGTGTAAAAACGTTCAGTGTGAAGGCTAGTTCTTAAAAGTAAACGAAGTTGCGTTTTGTCTTCCACGCCTTGTGATCTGATGCATACCTTTGAACGTGAAAGAGTTACTAGTTCAGTGCGGGATTTTTTTTATTGCCACCTCATCAAGGGTTTATGGAAGGAGGGCCTGTCAAAAACGACTACGCTGCACTGAAAAGCGACCCCCCACCAGAATACAAAATCGGTCAGAGTGACCACAGAATCGCGGAAACAACGAGACATGCCGATAGGTTCACGAACAGTGATACCTGGTGAAGAAAGAACGAATACACGTATTAAGCAAATGCCGTAGCTGCGAACTAAAGCTCATTGTGTCACCGAAGAGTCATTGTTTTCAGCCAACACTGATGACGAATGCAGTGGGTATGCCAATCACAACTCCTAATTGGATCTCATTCGGGGGTCGCTGGCAACACGGTCAGTCACCCGCCGCCAATCGGCGGCATTGTGAAGCGAAAAAGAGCGCCCTTTGCGCATGAAGGCAGAAAAAACTCCTTTAAGAAGCCCACAACCTCAGTAAGCATTCAGCACTTGGAGAGCATAGGGAATGCCCAGCTCTGTTCAAAAACAATCCGTTCGAGACAAAGTAGCCCCATCGTGTCTCACATATTAGATATAACATACATTAGTCATGGCGGACACGCCTTCCCACACTACCTTGGTCGCTGAACCCAATTCCAGCTTCATCTAAGCGGTCGCTTATAAACGACTAGCGTCGTCGTTTCGGGATGCCGTTGACGACGCCCTACCGCAAACACTTGATGAGCGAGCGCGGCTGGAAATCACGGCTTCTGCGGAAGACTATCGCCCAAGGAAAATCGCTCAACAGGTCTAGCAACGCTCTCTCGTTAATAATAATAGTTATTATGAGATATCAAGAATGAGAAGAATAGTCAAAGATCAAGGAAGAAGTGGAGGCAGTGCGAGGCTCTCCCGAGCGGCCATTATCATCCTCATTTCCTGCTGGTTATCCACGAGCACTGTCCATGCGCCACGACAGCTGACTGCTCGGCCGGATAGACTCGCTCTGGAATCTCGCTCCTAATTGAAGCCGCCGAACCTCACTGCCCAACGGCCGCAGGAACGTTTATCCGCCAAGTAACCTCTGACCGGAAGAACAGTCGAGAGACTCTGCCCTGAAAAGCGCCGAAAAGGAGCCAAGGCTGCCAGCTGCCTGCCCACCATGGCTTGGAGGGCAGAACCACGCAAGAACCGCCGCCTACGCGGCCCACCGCCTGCATCTAGAGTCCATGCCGGGCCCGGGTCCACGGCCGCCTCGGGGCCTTCTCGGGCCGCTTCAGCAGCGCCGTCCCGCGCCATGTCAGCAGCCCCTTCCCAGGCCGCGTCAGCAGGGGCTTCCCGAGCTGGTTCACTGCTTGATTTTACAGCAGTACCCGGAGAGGGGGTATGTAAATGCATCGCTGCAATTCCAGCTTTTGCCCATATGCGTAGCCACAGATTAAAGAAAAAGGCGAGCCCGAGCATAAACGGGAATTGACGTAACGTGAAGCTTTCAACGGCGCATACTTGAGTTGACAATGCTGCGTCTTTATTACTGCGGGCTAAATTCCCCGATCGGCCAAGGGAACTGTCTCTCATTATGGGTGTGTGGAATTACCATTTACTGAACTGGGGAAGAAGAAGGCTTATGATACGGCTAAGAGACGAGGAATAAAGGCGAGAAACAAGAGGTCCACGCTCCCTTGTTCCAGCTGTGGCATCTCTAGTGATTGTGGTCACAATTTCACCTCGTAAAAACAACTTTACTCCCCTTACTTGAGGTAATCGCTACAATTAAAACCCGAGTGTAGCATTTTGGTGAAAATGTTGTGGTGCATGGCATGGTGGATTTTGCAGGACGGTGAATCGGTGTTATTCCGTTGAGAAATAGGATAAACCTTGAACATCTCTATATTTTTGGCGAATACGCCGGCTGCTCCAAGCGCAAGGAACGTTGACATACGTTTGAACTGAACCTTCCCTTGGCGGGCTACCCCTCGAGGTGCTTTCCCTGCCGACCTCTCAGGTGCGGTGCGAGTACACCAGCGTTATCCCGTGAACTTTCAAACGCGCCCGCTAGCAAGTCACTTTCTAGTTACTGCTCACGCGATATCTGAAAGCCAGCATTATTTAGTGCAAGAGTAATCTCAGCCGCGCACAAAGGGTCCAAAAGCAGCAACAGCTAGAGCAGCCGCAACCCCCACACAACCGAGCCAAATGGCAAAACAAGCTTCACTCTTTTATCGGTTTCAGTATAACAACTGTAATCGCTCGTAAGCGAGAAGCAAGAGTGAATAATCGAGACAATTGTGACCGCCAACTGGTAGCCACAATCAACGGCGACCAGGAAGGAAAGGAGCAAGCCAATTTTCGTACAGCCCCAACTCCGCCCCGTCTATATCTCCAAGAAAGTTCAAAGGAAAGCAGATTCTCCGCGGGTCTGCTTTCCACACTTCCCATTGTCCCTTGCGCTACACGTCGACGTGGTAAACTCGACGAAAAATGATGCGTGGCGATGTTCATGGTTTGAGCCAGGATTACTTTAGCATTCTGTTTCGCAGCCTTAAGTATTCATGGCGTAACGTCTCAGCGCAGGCAGCCTTTTCTAGCGTCGTATCATGTGAAACCCGGCTTCATTAGTGGCTTTCTTTGTCAATTTCACCGCATTGAACGGTGTTCGAACTGTTTTGTGGTGAAGCAGAGACGTGAAAAGTTTTATATATATATTATGGGGGACCTTAAACTGCAATATAGGGGTGTACTGTATATGCTTCCCTCAGAAAGGAAGGATTCTGCATATCTGGCGCCAATCTCTTTGGAACTGCTCACTGAAGATGCATTTTCGGGAATGTGTCATCAGGGGATAAATGATATTGAGTTATTGGAACGATTTGGCTTGCGGGGTGGGAACGCGCGCCTCCAGTACTTAGTTCATCACTTGCCATTCCTATGGCGGAAACCTGGAAGAAAAGCGTGCAGGCGTTTTCGACTGGGTAACATTTGTAAAAACCCGACTTCGAGGTCATCAAACCAAGCCAGCTGGCTGTTTAAAGTACATTGTGCTAACAGTTTGTTTTGCTGTTTTGTGAATGAAGAGGGTGCCTGCTCAGTCATTGCAAAAAATCGACAGCTTAGTTAATCAAGCCCCGGTTGTCGCCACTCTTAAAACCAGTTCTATTTCGAGCGCTGCCCACACAAATATTTCGCAATGCGAGTGCATAGGGCCCCATTCTTGCTGTGAATTTTACTCAACAGCGGGATCTTTGCCTAAAGATTCATTAGGTCTCAATTCGCCCGCCGCGGTTGCTCAGTGGCTATGGCGTTGTATTGCTGAGCCTGAGGACGCGGGTTTGATTCCCTGCTGAAGAGGCCAATTTTCTGATGGACGCCAACAGCGAAAACTCGTGCGTTCGAGATTTCGGCACACGTTAAAGATCCCCCAGTGGTCAAAATTAATCCGTAGCCTTCCACTACGGCCCGTCTCTTCACCTCAGTAGCGGTAGCGCGTTAAACCCCCCAGTCAAGCATTAGCTCTCAGTTGTGCCGCACGTTTCCATCTGGCAAGATCAGTTAGTGAGCTTTTGTAGGCCTATAAGCTATTTCTGGCTGTCGGCTTCCCGTTGTAATAAATTTATGCCTCGCGCAGAAAAGGTAGGCCAGAGGTACTGGAGACGTCGATATAATCACGTCATGAAAATACCATGAAGTCGTCTCAGCGGGTTACGTGACCAGGAGCGGTGCATTGGCTGGCCCGGTCTCACTCAAGGCCCCGTACAGCATAGTGTAAATAGATCGTTACATTTTTACTGGATCGTCTAATTTGCCGTGCTGCCATTAAATTACATAATCTAAAAATATCTTTTTTTTTATATACGGGGAGTGCCATTCTAAGTGGCTACGCTGCCTAAGTAACTCCCTGGAAAGAAATGGCAGATGTAAAGTCCTATGCCAGAACGATAGCCTTCGATACAGACGTCTTATTTCCGAAAAGGTGGCGCACTGTTCAATCGGGCAGATTGTGTATTTTGTCTTCATTTCGTGAAGACGTGGCAAAATATATCGGAAGGCTTCGGCACCCTTTTGGGAAGTAGGAACAGCTTGCGTCTCCCTAGAGTTGCTGTTTGAAACGACGGACTAACTCAGCGAATGATTCTTTTGGTAGGTTCTCATATAAAAATGGCAACAAAGGAAGCAGGCGCATGAAAATAAACTATTTATTGCTGGTTTTAAAGAGTCAGTCAAATGGTAATCATCGTGATGGAGGTGAGGTTGATGGCTTCTCGAGAACGCGATGCATGATTGTTTTACAAATCAGCCGATGCTTTGCATCATATTAGGCTCTTTGTGCTAATAAAATCTACCATAAATTTCACTCACTGCTTTATTCATTATCGCAGTGGTCATTGTTTTGGTTTGAAGGGTGTGCCAAATGCACACAATTACGAAGGCAATGCTTTGGTCTTCCTCAACTTTTCCAGTTAACATCGTCACTTACACGGGAAGGCAACCACATTACGTCGGCCTTTTCAGGGTATTTTCAAACGTGCTAAAGACGTTTGTGTGATTCTAGATTGCAAACCGCTCTGAGGGTTAACCTTTTTACGTTTCTCTCCATGTTTGAACAACGAACCTGAAAGGGAGGGTTCAGACCAGTATAGTAATATGTCACAACGCGGAAAGATAAGAAAATGGGCTTCCTCTGGGCAGGGAGGAAAAAAAATTGCCACGTGTCTGCGCATGTCGCGGCAAATGTCGTCGAAAGACGAGAGACGTCTGCCTCTGTTTCCACGTGAATGCTTGTCTTGTCATTCGCGTCCACCTCCAACGCCCTTCCCCTCCAGTCTCACTCCTCCCACGATAAACGCGGTGGAGGCATGCTCAAGTCAAATCAGTTTTCCCGCCTTCCACTGCGCGTGCGCCATCTACTGGACCCTCCCGTTACTGTTGGACTTGTGGCAAAGCCGCCACGGCGTCCCGGTGATAGGGAGCACGTTTTGTGTTTTCTGGTCAGAACTTTGTTTTCACCAAGTATTTTCATTTGCTGTTGCAAAAACCAAGCAGCCATATAGATCTCATTTAAAATATAATTGCAATTACCAGTTACGTATTGACAGTTTGGCTAAAATATGCCTGTTTATTTTATGAACGAGGTTGGCTTGTATGAAGTGTTTACAGATTTATTGGTTTGGAGGTTTTCCCTATGTACACTTCTTGTTTATGAATTTATTTTAAGTTTTCGCCGGGTGGCTGACTCGAGGGAACGACGTACATACAGACCGAACTTTTTGTGTTTAAGTAGCCCAAGAGCTAATATTGTCTTTAAAAAGCGGTGGCGTCTGTAAAATCGACGGTAGAAGGCAATATATATTTCCGGTGGCCATTTCCCCGCTTGTGCGGTGTCGTTCTAACACACACACTCTGCACGTGCAGGGGTGGCTGCTGCTGGCACCGACCGCTGAAAAACGGGACGGGATGGAGCTGTGGCTTGCGGAAGAGGTAATTCACACCCCTGTCGCTTACTAAACAATGAAATGTAGTGCAGAAAGTAGAGAACGCGGGTACTTTTTATCGCATTTGCTTTTGCTGTTTCGAAAATAAACTATTTTTGCCTAATGGGACCATGAAAACATACTACCGTTTAGTTCATTCAGAACACTGCTTTGGTCCAATAAGAGTGACGCTATTACTAGGCTTTATAATCGAAAGAATTGAAGGATTCCAAAACGTGAGACGTTGAAAAACGAATGCTCCAGTGATTGCTCTAATATCAGACCGTCACCAGCAAAGTGACATTCAGTTCGACGCATGATTTAAATCTAACAATTTGTGTCAACACTTTACACTTCAATCTTATACAGATTAGTTATTCGGCAAGATCAAAAATGCGTTAGACCTGAATCTTGCACGTCCCGCCCCTTGGATATGCGCGTACAGGCCACTAGTTATCAACAGCCCAGTTTTTCAAGGCTAGTAGAGCGAAAAAATAAAAATGGCTTTCATCAAGATCCCTGTCGTGACCGCGCTAGAGAAAACAGAGTTGCTTATTGATTTTCCTTAACTTCTGCCTCACCGTATGCCGTGGGCTAAAAACCTTTGCTGCACACACACCTTCACACAGTTAATAGGCTCATGAATGCTGTTCTGTTTACCCCGTAGGCAATTTTAGTTGCAGTTTTGCTGTTTCAGAGGGGTACCCCCAAAAGATAGCTTTTCTGCACAATGAGCAGAAATGCCACCAGAAAAGGTTGTATGGCTACTATGAATACAGCGCGGGCATTGTGACTTTGTTCTTCAGAGGGAAACTTGGTTCAAAAGATTGTAGCCAAATCCGGCGAGGAGTATTTGCCCCATGGCTGCCTACTTCCACATTGAGTGGACAAAACAGGCCACATGACATAACAATTCCTAAACTGTTCAGAAAAAAAGAAGGTAGCTCACACTAACGCGTAAGATGTGAAGTTAGCGAAGCTGTACGCAACCTTCACGGCCATGGCGGAGGTATGAGTCCACCATTTCAGCCGATTTGCTTCTTCTTCTTCGCAGCCACAACGACCATTATTGTTGCTACAAGTGTGAGCCTCTTTCATTTTTGTGGAAGTGGTAATCAGTGGATATCACCTTCCAGGGGCGTACGCTAAGGCGTATATTTCTCTTTCCGAGAAAGGGTTGGCACGGTTACGGTGGACGCTGGAGTCTTTCTCGTTCCTAGCAAGTGTTGCACGATTACGGCTGACGCTGGAGTTTTTTGGCCAATCTTGGCCAATCTCCCAAAGTGGGTATTTTTTAATTCACAAAAGTGTGCAGGGGACGCTGAGTAACCGTAGCGAGGCACGAAACCATAAGGGCTACACATTTGCTTGGTTTTCTTACCAGCCGGTCGGTCGCAGCGAGGCCCGCGCTTACGTGCGTGCGCTCTGCAATTTCTTGGTATTTTTAACCGTGGCACAAAAAATAACGATAGATTTGCTAAACAGCTTTGTTGTTGAAATTAAGCATACACGTGAGTAGCACAATCTCATAGTCAGTGTCCGGCAATTGGTGGCACAATGACATTTTAATCATATAATACTAACAGTACAGGTATACCCCCGCTAAGTTCCACGTATGCTAATGGTTCTCAGCTCGAGCACCGCATAATGTGATTCGGCATTGAGTTTCTCGCTTCACTCGGAATTATGTCGTTTTGTTTCTTCACCCAGCACTCTCTCCTGGGTTATTGTAGTTAAGTAGTGCTTAACCATTATTCCTAACTCATGCACTTTCACTGTTGCGCTCGTCCTGTTGTCTCCACTGTTTGTGTCGTCGTTCGGCGCAATCCTCATGGCTTTTCAAGTATCAGACCAACTAGCCCGTCAAAAAATCTTGTTGACTATCACTGTTGTTTTACTCGTTGCACAAAGAGGTTTAACTTGGTAGAGGTCAGTTGTTTGCCCTTTCTATCTGGAACGGGATGCATATTGTTGAATGTTGCTTTGATGGTGCACGCAGTACAATGCCGGTGATGCTCAAGGCAACTCCATGCTTCTGGGGCCAAACGCGCCACTGATCTCGGACCAGGATCGCTCACCTCTACAGATCCCGTGGGCTGCGATAATGCTGGTGGCCTTTCTCTTGGCTGCCACAATCCTGGCCATTACAGTGCTTTTTTCATCTGTACATGCGGAAGACGTAACCTCTACAGAAACATCTTATAGCCCCGAATTATATATAAACCGAAACCCTAACGTCACCCAGAAGTGGCCGCCTGTACACAAGGTGCGGACATGATTCCGGCGTGGTCTATGGAGAGCAGTGACAGTGGCTTTTTCTATCGGGAGGGTAGTGTTCGGAGACGTTGTCGGTTATGGGCATTTTTTTTTCTGAACATTGTGCCTCGAGAAATCTCCTGAAGGCCCTTCTGAAGGCTGCACCATTACGCAGAGGGCTTAACTTTGCTTAAGTAAATTAATGCATCAAGCATAGTAGTGCACTTTATGCTTCTGTTCTCGATGCACCTGACTATCGAAAACTGTTCATTCACTCCTCCCAAACTGACTTACGCCACAAGCTTTTTAGAAGCTTACTTCATACTGTAACGTGACTGTATTTCCATATCTTAACAGTACCTCTCACACTTTCTTTGTAGCTACCAGGACTTGCGTGTGTGCTATACTATCACGCTTGTCTTTGTTTACTGAACTGGCACATCAAGTGTGAGTCATGATATTTGCTCTCAGTGAATAGGTGCGAGGTGTTAGATTATTGACAATTACATTTCATTCCTATGACTTGGGTATTCTAATAAACCTAGCAGCGCAAAATATGAGTGAAAAAAAAACTGTGGTTGATTCCTCTGACTTAGGAATCGGTAAATCACGAAAGTGAAACGCGCACCTCAAATCTGCAGCTGAGCATGATTTGTGGGACGGTGGCTCTCTATTGGCTGTGGTTGGCGAGCGACGTCCTTCTGGTGGGTCGTTCCGGCAAAGGTGTACAGGCCTCATTTTCATGGCGGATATGACGTCAGTGAAATCTTGGTGTATACATCTATAAAACACTTTGGTGTTAAAATATAAAACCCGATAACGAACAACTCTAAGTATAACGTACTCCTTAGTTCTAATGGTTGCTTCTCCAAAAGAAGACCTTGCGTGCAGGGGTGCACCCTTTACAGGCCGCTTGCTTCGCCGTACTGGTGTCATTTCCGTTACGGATGTGACGTTTTGAAGTATTGTCGTATCCAGAAATAAAACACTTTCGTGTTAATAAATCTGTGAAAATATGGCAGAGTTCTCCATACCTCGGGTTGTGGCCTGGCATTACAGTAGGTGCAATAGCGTGATATTTCATGGGAGAATCGGGGTACCCAATGCCTGAAACGGCACTAAGTACATCTCCCTCGAGTGGCTGCGCCGGTATACGATGATTATCTCCTTCTCTACCATTGGTGCTTGAGCAGTTCTGATAAACAGAAAGGTAGAAATACAAAGCTACTGTTGTGAACTGCGATTTCCTTTGAGATATTTTGAAAACTTGCGTATCAGGAACATTCGAATGAGCGTAGTTTCCATTAGGATGTCATAAAGGAAAGAGGGTTCTTTTTGTAAATTGGGATAGCATTATGATGTTCTGGACAAGAACGAGCTATTGCCAGTAAAACATTGCCATGCTAATATTACGACGAAACTCATGTCACCTGTGTGAGTAGTTGCCAAATTGAAAATTTAGGTCGTTTCAAAACCCCTTTTCTGTGAGTTCTCATGGCACCTTACGTTATACTTCACAAGGTTCTGTATATTTTTGCGATCAGCAAGACTGCGCAATTTTTGAGGCATCTTTTCCGTTATCGAATTTGAGTTATGACTGCGTCCTGTGGGCACATACAGCGAGAATTCAATGACGGGACTTTTTTATTTTGGTTTTATTTAAAGAACAACCCATGAAAACAGCATATCTTCTATGCATATTTACTTTCCAGCTCAATGATCCCATGGAAGACACGGACGAGCCCCCGTCCACACTTGGTATGGAGGGGTTTATGAAGGACCGTACATCCCAAAGACCGCAGTTTATGCAGGACGTACCCCGATGGACGCCGCCTTGGTACCAGGTATGCGCTCTCGAATAGCGGTACTTTGGGAGATTCCTTCAATGTCCGGTATAGTAAGGCCGCCGGCCGTAGATAATTTTTGTTTGCTATTGTTTCTATTGTTTTGCTATTTGTAGGATAATAGTAGGTTTCTACCAATCAATTTTGATTTGGTATCAACCGTACAGATACCAGGGGCACAGACAAAAGCACAGACTCGCGTTCGGACTCGCAGAAGGAAGTTTTTTGGCCGTGTAAGGACAGCCATACCTTCGTGCTATAAGGCGGACCAACGCTAAGATGGCACCACGGTTTTTAACGAAGTAAGGCTCAGTGTTGAAAAGTACAACCGCCACGCTTCCAAAGGCCGTACGCCGGGTGATTTTCTATTACGAGTGAGCAGGAACAAACCTTGATAATTTAAAAGTGTGCTGCTGATTATAAAACTGAACTACCTAACACCAATTAGTGGTTTTGCACTCTGCACAGGATGTCGAGCTGGAGGATCCACGTTACACGGACCCTCGCCACCGCGTCGTGTGCGTCTTCCATGCGGACGCCGACGGCCTGACGGCGCCCAACGGCGTGCGCTTCGGCATCGACCACTTTCCGTTCGCCTTGTGCCACGTGGTGATTTTCTGTTGCCCGCCGCTGAAGGCGAACCTGGAGCCCGCTGTGGACTACCCGGAAACGTTAATGGAGGCCTTCGTCAACAAGGCTCTCAGAAACCCTTTCCCAGAGCCAGCAGTAATGCTTGGGGACGGTGCAGGGGCTTTGCACCATGCCCTGTTCCAAGGATTGCTGAACGACCTTGAAGCAGGCAGCCTGGACAACGCAGCGGGAGCCTGGTACAAGGTATAGAGCTGGCGTCAGTAGTTCCATAATTTCAGAGGAGTTGTGTTAGAAAAAATGAATTCATGCGGTATGCGTTTCCAGCTAGGATAAATATGTATATTGAAACCGCTAAGTCAAGTGAATTAGCTCGCTCATCCCTTGCTGAGTCTGCCAGCACGGGAGCTATGCACAACGGGGGGGGGGGTCAGATGATTTGTGTGCTACGAATATCACATTAAACGAAAGCTTATTCCAACAAGCAGACAAATGGTACAGTGAAGCCGGTCAGTTTAAGTGGAACCTTTTGCTATTGTTATCGCTTCCAACCTAAAAATTGCTGAGCCATATGATGCGGATAATTCTACGCACAAAGATGTGCCTTATTTGGTTCTCTTACATACTAAGTGGGCAAAAGTAACCCTTTTCTTTCATCAATAACGAGAGGCCATCGCGGTTTTGTTTCTGAATCTATCATTCTTTGCAACGAGTGGCGCGGCGACTGATCTCTCTGTCACGTCTTTGCTGACTACGGCGGACGTCCGCATATATACAGAGAAGAGAATTACTCGTGGGCGAAGCCACAAACCAGAGATCCGCCATGGTCGCTGGTGCACAGGTATAGTCCTATTTGCTGTAATATCGCTTATCCTCCCCTGTTTACTCGCTTAAGTTTTGGAGTTTGCGCACAGGGTTCAGAGGTTCGATATATGTGAAGAGGTTTGTTGTGGTCGACCCTCCATGCTCTTGCACACTAAAATAATACAAGGGCGCCTCTAAATTCGTCACATCTCGCCCTTCTAGTGAAGAACAGATCACTACATGAACGAGGAGGTCTGTGATTATTGTTTGGAAGAATACCCTTGGTAAGGATCACGATGAGCACCACAGGATTTTTTTACATTCAAGCCTATGCCACTTATTTGTCCCTCCCCAATTTAATACAGAAGAGGGGTTGTCCGTCACAGCTCAAGCTTCTTCCTAGAGGATGATATCCGGACTCAGGTGTGATATGACTAGCACTAATAGTTTATCGACTCAACTAGAGAAACTGACTCAACCGGAGTACATGACAGTTAGCTGAACTATGGTTTGCACCGGTTGAGTCGGGGAAAAGTCGCTCCCGTTAAGTAGGCGCGAAACACCTGTGGCATCCAGAATTAACTGTTGCTTTAGTTGAACAGGTACAGAGTTATCTTACCGTCTGTTGTAATGACTAAAATACGAATGGGAATGTCCTGGCGCCCGATAAGCATGTTGGATCCCGCAACGTCGTCGCTTCTTTGCAGCTGCTCAACTTCGCCGGTATCGTACTCCGCTGTCCTGATTCCGCGTCCAGCGAGATGTGGCAACGAATTCCCCCACTCCTGGCCTTGCTGCGTGACCGGTTGATGGCGCAGCATGGTTTGAGTATGGGCCTGGCGCTGCGGCAAGACTTACAGGAGCCGGTGCTTTCCCTCCTGGCGAGTAACTTCAGTTCCGCCTCCATCTACCTGCTGCCGTCCAGCCTGACGCCGAGACGTTTCACAAACGTGACGTTCAGGTACGCAGAAAAACGCATGACGTTTGCCCTCGTTTATATTATGAGCAATGGTTTTTTTTCCTTGAGCGAGCACTGCGATACGAGCCCCCCATGTATGCCTGTACACATCCCTCCTATTTGAGAACAGAGGATGTCCACTGAAGGTTGTGGGCCTGCTCTCTACGCAATGCGAAGGAATAAGGCACACTGCGGTTGCATGAAAGAACTGTTTACTTCCATCGTCCACCTCGTTGTCGGCCGTTCGGGTACACACACACACAACCACACAAAACAAAACTCCCTGCAGTCCAAAACCCGAGTCCTGCCCGCGTGCCACCGCCCCCCCCCCCCCCCCAGCTCTCCGTGTCTACCAGCGCCATCCCTCGCGTGCCGGAGTCCCCAGGTCCCGCGCCCCATGGCCTGCCGCGGCAGCCGATCGCAAACGCCGTGCGTGGCCAGTGGGCGTTCGCGGCCTTTGCGATTGGCCGAAGCGCTCCGAGCAACACCCTCTAGTCCAGAAGGTATCGAGCCAAGGCACGCCCCCACATCTTTCCACCCCCACCCCCTAGAGCACAGGCCACGGGTCCATCTGGAAATATTGTTCTCGGACACATTTGACGTCGAACCTCTGGTCCGCGTCTGACGCTGCCCTGTGTGGCCTCTGGTGGATCTGGAACCTCGAAGGTGTGGCAACATGCTGCTCGGTCGCACTCTTCACCATGTAGGCGTCCGCAGGAGCGCCTTTTCGGTGGCCCGCCGCAGTTTTCCTCGGAACGGCCATGTTTCTCTCGACATCGCCGCGGTCCCGCATCTCCGCTGCTCGGGGCCGAAACCGGAGACGCCGCAATGAGCCCGGGGCAAACACGGTTAACTGGCGCTCGTAGAGGCCCGAAGCCCCAGAGCGAGCTCTAGGCTGCCCGAAGCCCCAGAGCGAGCTCTAGGCTATGTGCCTACCGGCGCTTCCAACTCAGTGTTACAGCTCCCCGAAGAGCTCAGCAGGCCTCCACGCCATAAAAAGGACTCCCCCGTCGGCCGGGAGGCGATCCACAGCCGCCTCGCATCACCGAAGGGCAGCAGCACCCCCGGACTGTGGCAACAGCTGCCGGGTCCCACCGGGAGTACCCGCTACTCGGCGGGCCCAGGCTGGTCTCGCAACGCCCAGGCACGAAACCACGCCTCGCCCCACCAGGCCTGTGGCTCGGTGAAACTCGGAGCAATGACTGCGCCGCGCTGGAGATTGCTCCGTGGCGGAAGCACATTAAACCCGGATCGTGGGGAGTAGAGACTACCGCACCCTCAGGTCGTAGTGATGGGCGCGAACCAGAGTGTCGAACCGGAATTTTTTCGTGTTCGGTTAGGGTTCGGGTTCAAGCCTTTCGGGTTCAGTTCCGGCTCGGTTCCGGAGCACCATTACATTCCGGTTCGAACCGGTTCGAACCCGTTCGAACCGGTTTAAACGGGTTCAAACGGGTTCGGAGAAAAAAAAAGGCAGGAGTGTTTTTTGTGTTTAATTTTTTTAATGCTGCGTTTTCGTTTTATTGTAGCGTCGGGTATGAAAACAAATTCCTATTGTAAGTTTCTTTGAGCAAACGTTCTCATTTTGGCGATTCAGAAGACCCTGCAACCCTTTTTTCAGTTTTTTCGAAATCTCAAATTCTTCCAGAACGTAGTCAACGAACACGTGAAATACTAAGATTATAGAGGGTCGCAAAACACCTCAGCCAAAAATCACCGTTCTATATCTCTTAGGCACTTGGAAACTTGCTCAAAAGATTTTCCCTCCTTTCCTTCTTCGCCCGCCCTAAAAACGTAATTACAGCAGTGGAAGGGCGCTATTGGCCGGCTTTCCTTCAGCTGCAGCAACGAACGCATTCGATAGCCACGTAATAAAATTTGAGATGGTGGCACTAGATAAGTCGCGCAAGGCCTGGAGGATTTCTTTCACTGAAGGACACACCGCCACGTATCAGTAGTTTTGAAATTGGTTGTTTACGTGTTCCGTTGTCGCCTTTCACTGTGGTAGTAGTAGTCATCGTCAAATCCATCTATATCGTCGTCTTCCTCACGCATGACTAGCGGCCCAGGATCGCTTTGTCCGCACGCTTTCACATGTGTTCGAAATTAAAGCGCGTCAACACGTGCTAGAACCGGTGGCAACCGGGTCCGCGAACCATGCGTCTGTAGCGCGAGCTGTCTTGTGCATCCCCCTTGAGGCGCAATCGCAGATGAACTGTTTTCTTAGTAATTGTTTTCGAGCGGCACGCTCATGCCTGGACGATGCCGGGCGCTCCACGTAAGGCTCCTTCTCACGTGCGCGGTAAGCGGCTGGAGTAACTATGACCCGGGGGTTTTCTGATGACGCCGAACACATTACAGCCAACAACAACAGCTTCGCTGTTAAAACTGGTGCAGCTTGCACTACTGGCACAAGGCTGGAGAAACAGCGGAGCTGGAGGTCATCCTCGTTTTTTCGAATCTTGCTGTTTATACGTTTTGCTGGGCTCCGCTCAGTTTTTTAGGTTTCGGGACCTTCTGCTAAGTGTTGAGGGGTGAGGCTAAGTTTACCCGGTTTTTACAAGGCCGTTCCGGTAGGTCCCCAACACTGACAGCGGATCCCAGGGTGAAGAAGCAAGGTCGACCTTCAGCTGCACTGTTTCTCCAGCCCTGTGCCACTAGTGTAGCTGCGCCAATTTGTTTTTGCGTTTTAGTAGCCCCAAAAAAGAATCTTACCTTTAGATGGTATATAGTAAAGGGTGCGCACACGCATATGCCCCTTGTGCTAACACTCGAGCAGGCACGCAACCTGGCTTCACCGTTATACAACCCTTTCTGCGGTGGTGTTCCAAATACGAGCAGCGCAGGTTTTATTCTTAGTATTGTTTAGCGAGCGCCACCAGACCAGGTTCAAGTTTAAGCAGCTCTGCTGTTAAAAGAAAGCGAAGCAGGCAGCACCGCTCCTTGCCGGGATACCTAGAGCTCTCGCAGTGCTTCCAGACGCGAATGAAAGAGTGAACGCGTTTATCAGGAGTTTTGGCGAGTTCCTTCCACTGCAAAATGTTTTTCATTGGAGATCAACGATTACAACATTACATAAAACGATATAAAAGGCTCACAGGGACACTTAATGCTGCTTGTGTGTGTGAATGTGAAAGAATTACTCTTTATGACCGCAAGTTTCTTTTTAATAATTCAGTTAAGTCATTTATATGATTCAATTTGAATTCATTCTTGGCTCATAAACAAGCCGTTTCCTAAACAAGAAAAAATGACTGACTATTACGATACACCCTAATGTGAAAGTTGAGGGAAGGACGAACTGCCGTCTTCTCGGCGACAGCGTACCGCGCCTGCGTCTCACGAAGTGATCGCGTCATCAGCGAATTCACGACTGCTCGCGCTAAGATCTGGCGTTCTCTCGTAGCGCGGGCCGTCGCCGGGGAGCATGTCTCGCGCGGCGTCAGCATACCGCCTTCCCGCTCACACTTTTGCCATTCTTTCATCCTCTGCTTTCGTGTTTCCTTTATCTTCGGTGGCTTCTCCGTTGTCTCGGTAACAACGAGGCCGAAACTGAGAGACAACGCAAAACGAATGCGACGGGTGCTTAAAAGCTGCTATCAAGAACATGACTCTATGGAACTGCCGCGGTACCGCATTGTGTTCCACTCCGTTCACCGACCACCTCGTCTTCAAATAAAGCATCCTCGCCGCAGTCTTCTGGCAGGCACGCATGTAGCCTCCTGTCCAGTGGGCAGCGCCCCGGTGCCGCTGACGCCACCTTCGCCTCCCTTTTTCTGGGATCCTCGCCTGAACCTTCTGGCAATGGGCACTTTCCCTACAGGCTACCCATTGCCAGTCCATCCACAAAGCGGGCGACCATCCCTCTACCATATTTTTTTGGTTCCATCGAGTGTCGCCGTGGTGCGGCTTTGCGTCCCACACCCCCTCCTGGGTGGCTGGTTACAAGCCGCCCCTGGGCTCCAAATCACGCATCCTCGCCAACATCTCCTGGCTAGTGGGCAGGCAGGCAGACAGGTGTAATTTACTGACAAGCGGGCACCCTTTTGGCAGGACAGGCAATTTCTCTGGGTAGCAGAGAGCCTGCCCGACCGCCATCGTATTTGATACCATCAAATATCCACACAAGCACGCGCGCACACACGCGTATTTTCGCACAATAAGGCAAAAAATTTCGCATTAAAAATTGGTTTATCTGCTACGCTTTTTGAGTACCTATAGTTAGTTTCCGCTGACCAAGTAACGGAAGCGCTTTGGAACATAGTCCGGCATACCCTGCCATCCAGGAAAAGATCCACTCCAACGCAATGACAAGTGCAGCTCGCGGAGCCCCACCGCTAAGTTCTGCAGTTGGGCTAAAAGTTTGCCTGTGAGCGCCGTTTTCAAAATGTGTGCAAGCTTATCTTATTGACGCATGCCATCGCCCGTCATGTTCCCGAGGGTGGTAAGCAGCGCGGCATCGGGGAGTGCACGGATGCCGTCGTGCGGCCCACAGTTAGGCCCTAAATAAGCTTCAACTGGAACGTTATGGTGGATTACATGGTTTTAATGGGTGGGATTACATGGTTTTAAATTGCTTTTAATGGGTGAAGAGGACCAATGCGTTGTTTTACCGGCAGGCATGTTCTGTGAGCAGGCTTTAAGTGCAGTGCATAAGAATTTGAGAGTGACACCACCGCTTGTTTGTATCCACCCCTTCCGTGTCTCGCCTAGTTTTTGCTCTGTTAGCCACCAGGGAACAGCACCAACTAGCTCCAGCAGTTGATGATGTCCTTGGAGGCCTTCACAAAGGGGCAGTGATGCGTTTAAATTAAAAACACATTGAAAGCTTTACACAATATTAAACACCATGCACATGGGAACCACGATGAGCCTTGATATTTTTTACCCGACGTGGTGTCTCAGTTAATATTAATAAAAAAGAAGCCGTGGTGGCTCAGTGGCTAAGGCGTTGCGCTGCTGAGCACGAGGTCGCGCGTTCGATTCCCGGCCGCGGCGGCCGCTTTTCTGATGGAGGCGAAAAGCAACGACGCCCGTGTGTACGAGATTTCGGCGCACGTTTAAGATCCCCTGGTGGTCAAAATTAATCCGGAGCCCTCCACTACGGCGCGCCTCATCGCCTGCGTTGCGTCGGAACGTTAAACCCTAAAATAAATCGAGCCTTGATATTTTTCCTCGGAATATACGTTCAAGCATAACTTATTCTTAATGTTAAAAGAAAATTGGGGAAAGGAACAGTATCTAACACAAACTGATAGTATATACGGACAACTTTACATTATATTGAAAGTTGTAATCGGAAGAAGTGATGGGTTGTGCGACTACACACTGTGCGTAATATTTGGTGGCGCTGTCAGGCGAGTGGTAAAAATACCTTGAGACACAAGGAATACCACCATAATCAAAAACTAGAAATTGGAGTTTTGAAGCCCCGGAACCGGTTCGGAACGGTTCCTTCTATTCGTTCCGGTTCCGGTTCGGGTTCAGTTCCAAAATGGCGGAAAAAATACGGGTTCGGTTCAGTTCCGGTTCCGGGAAAAAATTCGGGTTCGGTTCCGGTTTTCGGTTCGGTTGCGGTTCCGGTTCGACACTCTGGTGCGAACCCTATCCCTGGCCGTTCTGTCATACAAGCGGGACTCCCACCTTGTGGTTCCGCTATCACCTGTTCGTCATCGGCTGTGCGAATGTCATGGGCCTTCAGATCGCTAGCGTGCACGGAACCCACCAACTCGTCGTTTTCAAGCGACTGCATCTAATTCCTAAACAGGGTCTTCGCGGTACTTTGGTATGTTCCTTGCCGTTTGTGTGTGAGCGCTGCGGTGAAACCAAGGGCAGTATTGCTAAGGGGGTGCGTTCTCCTTAGGGCTAGGTCACCGATGTTGTACACAAGATGACGACGGCTTTTGTTATACTGCTCCGATTGCTCCATGCGCGCCACGGCGAGGTTTTCGCGACCTGTGCTTTGCGCTGCCAAAAGGTGTTCCTGGAGCCTAGCCGCGTACGGCGACAGAGAAGGGGCGTTACCCGGCACCGCGCAAAGCAGTGCATTTTCCAGAGGGAAAGCAATATCTTTACCGACGTTAATGTAACCTGCTGTCGCACCTGTTGACCTATATACGTAGTTCTAGTCGCGAAAGCCAGCTCAGTCAGACGCGTGTCCCAGTCCTTATGCTCCTTGGTTATCGCAACCAGCATACACTTCAGCTTCCTGTTCAACCTTTCAATGATGTTGCTCTGAGCATGATAAGGACTCTTTCTAGCCAGGACCGCAAAATGCCCTGCATCTGCACATAAATGTAGAGTTGGCGTATGCTATACTGTTAATCTTTATACTAACGTAAGTGGTGGAAATTTTCTCTAATTTTGGAAGAATTTCAAAAAACAAAAAAATACAAATATTAAATGAAAAAATTAAATAAAAAATCACAAATATGCACCGAAACATCTAAAAAACAAAGGAAGAAATATAAAACCCCAGAAGAAATGTTTGGAAATGCGAAATAAAACTAGCGAAAAGAAGCAGACCGTGTGACGCACGGCATTCACAAAAAAACGCAGAATTAGCGGAAGTAACGCATTTATTCGCTATATTAGCCAAATAGACGTAATTAGAACCGGCGTTTAAAGACCCAACAGAAAATAAAAATATAAAGAAAAGAAGTTCTACAAACATAACTAACAAAATCAAAAATATGCATTTTGTACATCTCCTCAGAAAGACGACGACTAGGCCAAGAAATCCTGGAAAAAGAACCTTGAAATTATTAACAAAAAACAGCGAAAAGAAATCGACCCTGCACTGCACCTATTTTGTTCGCGAAAATACATAGTTGGCGAATAAAGGAACCTAATCGCTATAAACGCATAAATTTTAATAACTGTAGAAAAGAAAGCAAAAACACAATAAAAACAATAAAACAACGAAACGTATTTGGCTACTCATAGCAAAATCTGGCTTTAATGAACTCCCAATGTTCACAAGCGGAATAAGAACACTAGGCACTAATAGAGAATTCTCTGGATATCTGCGTTTTTTTTAGTTTTATGGGGTTTAACGTCCCGCAGGTACACTTGGTTCATAAGGTGCACCACAGCACATGGCTTCGAATTAATTTTCAACACCGGGGGATATTTAAGGAGCACCGAACTCTTACCACACGGGTGTCACGGCTTTCCTCCTCCATGAGAAAAGCAGTCACCGCGGCCGTGATCGAACCCAAGTCCTTGAGCTCAGCGGCGCAATGCGTTAGCCACTGCGCTTCCGCACCGGGTTGCTCGATGGCTTCATTGACGATGCACTCGGCCTCCTATGATTGAATTATCTGTCACTTTAGTCTCTTCAAGAGCAGAAGAATCCATGGCAGATGATGGCCACAGATACAGGAACATCGCTCGTCCTGGGTGGTTGTCATTCTTAGTGTCGTCCTTTAGTGCTGTTGAAGCAATGGATCCCAGCAGACCTACTCTCCTTTCTTCTGGATTTCTAACCTGTCTGGACCTGTATTCACCGAGCTGTTTCTCCGCCATATACTGAAAAGAAAGTAGATTTTTCGTAATGAAGGGGCTGGAACTCTGCCGAACTCTTTCTCAGTATACTTCCAATGACTTCATGCCTTTCGGAAAATTTGGGTGGCTAATTAGAGCAAGTATTTATGTAGGTGCAAATCCATAATGGAAATCCACAGGGGTAAGGGTCCTGAGGAGCAACGTGAATACAATCAGGGACGTAGAGAACGTCGCTGTGGAGAGCAGCGCTAAGTACTGCTCTCTTAATTAGCAAAAACATTTATTACAAATCAGAATCAATTTCGTGGCGCAGCAACTGCAACAACTGTCGGTGGTTTTTCTGGCACACCTTTCATCGATGCAATGATTCCGAGGGACTACAGGTGTGTGATGCAGTGGAACAGTAGAGGACTGGCAAGCAAGGTGGGCGAGCTTCGCTACATTATACTTATCGGAAGACTCCCCGCCCGGGCCTTGCTCCTACAAGAAACTAATTCACTTCCGAATTTGCCTGGATTGAACGCCTATGTATGCTTCACCTAGTATTTCGGATCGTCGGTGTAGTGCTGCGCCTGACCCACCCGGCAAGGCCGCAGTCTACGTCGCCAACTGTTACCCCCAGACCCAGGTTAACCTAGAACCGTGGTGCAATGACTGGCAGAAAGTAGTGGCCGTGCTAGTAAGCCTTCGCCACACTAAGGTAATACTAGTGTCCTGCTATGTGCGCCCGCACAGCGGGAGTTCTTTTGCGTTGCGACTAGATTAGATTAAGCATCTCCTCCTCGCGCACCCAGGGTGAACTGTGCTGGTCGGCGGAGATTTCAATGCGCAGCATCGGACATGGGGATGTTCCTACTCTAGCACCCGAGGAGCGATAGTGTTGGAGGCGTTCACCGATGCGCATTTCGCCCTGCTCCATCCTGTGGACACCCCAACCCCGTCGATTGGAGCATCCGCGCAGCCCTTCATACTCCCCCGTCCTTTCGTGGTGGCTTGGAGCGCGGACAGTGTCTTGGGACCGGAAATGGACTGCTGGGGAAGTGACCACTAACCCATTCGCCTTGGTCGAGCTCCGGATATAAAGCGCTCAAACAGGCACCAGTGCTTTATCACATACTGGGACTTGTTTCGGAAGGGCCGGAACACGTCCGTCTGTGAAGAAATGTCGGATCCGCTGCGTGTGCTACGTACGCACTTTGGGATGCCACGCGCAGTTCTTGGGTAGAAGAGAACAAGCCTGCACCAGACCTCCATCTTCTAAACCTGTCGGCAGCTCGACGCAGAGCAGAACTGGCGGCGAATAAACAGCCCACCAATCCGGAATTACGGACTTCCTTGCACCGCCTAACTGCAGCCGCGTGCTGTCACGAAAATTCACTATCCCGTCAACGCTGCTGGGACTGGTGTGCGTCACTAGGCCCATCTTATACCAGCGTGTCCGTCTGGCACACGTTTCGTCGCATGGAGCGTGGTTTCCGCCCCCCAAGACCCGGCAGCCACGGCCTGCCTTGCCTCTGGACGTACTAAGAGTCAATTTGCTTCAGACGTGGTCACGCAGCTCTTCCCAAAGTACGACCAAGCTCCACCAGCATTTCTCAGCTCAGCTACTCTTCCACCGGAGGCTGGGTTGCGCCAAAGTCAGGAAGGTCTTGATGGGATACAGGCTCCATTCACTATGGCTGAGTTCCTTGGAGCTATTGACAAGGCTAAACTGCGCACAACGCCGGTCCCAGATGCTGTAACATATGAAGTGTTTAAGAACAAGAACGGTCCCGGTATGCATTGGTTACTGGACTGGCTCAACACTGTCTGGGCTTCGGGCGACATTCCACTTACCTTGAAACACGCCGAAGTGGTACAAATCCCGAAACCTGGGAAGCCCCCAGACCAGTTGAGTAACCTCCGTCTTATAGCACTGACATCCACCTTGTGCAAGCTACTAGAACGAATGCTCGCCACGCGCCTCTTCTGGGGGCTGGAAAGATACGGGTGGTATCACCCAAGTCTGATTGGGTTTCGTCCACACCTGGGAACAGAAGATGGCCTGGGCCATCTGTCATCTATGGTGCTTGTAGGTGGCATGTCATGAAAGATCCGTACAATCTCGGCCATGGACGTTGAAAAGGCGTATGACAATGTAGTGACTCTGCTATAATCAGTATACTGAACAGACTCCGCCTTCCGCCAGCAGTATGCCACTTTGGGAAGTGTTTCCTTCACAACCAGTAGTTCTCTATCCCTATAGGCAAGGAACGCGTGGGACAGTTTGTTTTGGAGCGAGGCGTGCCTCAGGGCTCCGTATCGTCTCCTGTGTTGTTCAACGTGGCCCTACTACCCTTGGAGTCGAAGCTGGATAGCATACCGGACACGTTTTTCCTCGTCTATGCTGACCATATCACTCTATGGTCGCTGCACGACAAGTTGTCTCGTTAAGAAGCAGGTCTACAGGCTGCCGTGGACATTACCCCATAGTGGTGCTCACTTAGTGGCCTGAAGCTGTCTCAACAAAAACCACTTACATGTCCATCACAAATTGTAAGGGTCAACAACGGCTGTCGCTGACACCGATATCCCTGTTTTTGAATGGTGAACCCCTTGCCACCAGTGATCATATGCGGATACTGAGACTGGAAATCAGTGCATCTGGGTAGGCAGCCCCATGGGTCCGCTCCACTCGACAAAAGGCCACCAGCATGTTACACTTCTTCCGCCGAATCGGCCAGTCAGTTGGTGCCTGCTCTCCAGTCATGCGTACGCTACTGCGTGCCTCGACTCGATTACCAAGCCCAGTTTCAACACCTTACCTTGCGCGACTGGGATAGCTTAGAAACTGCAATTACAGAAGCAATTCAAGTTATCACCGGACTCCCTCGCATGACCTCTATACCGACACTTCAATTCGATGCGCAACTGAACACGCTGGATGAAATCGTACATCTGCGTCGATCGGCTCGTCGTTTAAAATACAATGGATTCCCGCCGCAGCAGCACTTGCACGCTGCTATGATCGTGCTTCGCCTCTGCTACCTCGCTCAGCAGAGCCCCCTCCATGGCAGCGACCTCAAGCTACGGACAACCGCCCTCTAGGGTGCATAAAAAGCATTCACCCCCAAGAGAAGCAGGCCAACCCACCGCGCCCTCTGGACTCGCCAGAGTGCCTTCAAGCGCATGTGGATGCAGGGGTAGCCGACGGCATCCTCCCAAAAATCCTTGTCTGACCCACTATGGCATTCATCAAACAGACATGCATGTATTTCACAGCGGCGCCACTTCCTTCTGTGTTGGCAGAGCTGGTTGCCATTTGTGATGGCCTGTGTGCTTTAGCTTCTGAGCTCGGCGCTGCCCCACCACCGCACTTGGTGTTATACACCGATACCACTCAGGCTGCTCGATTGCTCCAGCGCGTCAACAGTACAGTGGGCAATAAATGCGACGTGCACCAGATACTCCAATCATTCCCATGCCCTGTTCGCTTCCTCTGGACCCGCGGGAGCACGACCACGCACGCTCTCGCTGACTCGACCGCTCACCCGCAGCAAGGGGTGCACCCACACCCATTTCTGCAGCTCTCACTGGAAGGTACTCTACTGATCAAGCAAGATATTCTTCGAGAGTCCACGCGGGCTCTTCTCTCTCCGCGTGGGTCTGATTTTCATGGCGGCTTAATCCGCCATGAAGAGGTCGTGCTTCGAAGAATACGCCTGGGCGTCGCACTGACGCCTGCTGTGCGAGCGACGTGAACTTCTAGTCTTCCAGACCCCTCCTCGACCTGCCCCTACTGCCCTGCCCCGTCTGCTGCTGCGGCATTAGAACACTTGCTAGGGACGTGACCAGGGCTTCAATCAACCCGACCTCTCACCACACGGGCCCCACAAGACATTGCCCAGGCCGACCTCCCGATATTCATCGGTTGAAGCACGGCCCACTTTAGAAGAAACTGTTGAAATTTATTGCCGAAACTAGACTCTAGTTTCCTGTAGTGAGCCCGCCTCACATTGTGTGTTTGTTTCTTTGGTTTTCCTGCGCTCTAGCTTGTATCCCTGTTCTGTTTTGTCTATTGTTTTCCTGTTACCTATGCCCTGTGGCAAAATGGTGCAATAAAAAAAAAGTAGCCAGTATCGCTTCTTTTATTTTTCAATTCAAACGGAACATAGGGCTCCCCGGACTAGTCATTTATCTTTTTGATGTTGCATATTCCATGGCATGCTTAATCTGCTTTATTCGTTTAGGCTAAAAATGAGGGAGTCATTTACAGGGACACGTGTTAACTTCCAAAACCCTCCTTCCTTCGGGATTGTTACAGATACGAACCATTTCTTTACAGCTACTTCAGTGAGGAAACTCTGGCGAAGATGTGGCAGGTATACCAACTAGCGTCAACCTCGGGAGCAGGGAACAGAGTGTGCTACCTATTTCCTGCCGATACGTACACCTTCACGGTAAGGAATGGACTAAAAAATTAGTAACAACCAACTGTGAACCGTGCAAAGGAAACATGGCACTAGTTTTCACGGGACGGCTGCTGGGATGCGCTAGAAACGCGAAGAAACAGAAAAACGGGCCCATCTGGCCGGCAGCAGATACTCGCACGCACTGTTCGCGAACATGGGGGCCGAATTCACTCTTCGGGATCAAATATTATTCCCGCACACTATTACGCTGCTTTGGTAAGATGTAGGCTCTTGAACTCAGATCCTGAGAAACAGGCGAAAGCAAAAATGGTACCAGTTTGCATGAACTTATCCTGGGGCGCGGTGCAATCGCGGGGAAACAAAAAATAAACCACTTTAAATAAAATATATAGACAGTTAAAGAAGCGTTTCATTCAGTAAACACCGCCGCAGTAAAGGACGGCATAAAGAACCGAAGAATAGAGAACTACGTAATACTCTTAGGCGACATATTTAAGGAATACGCGGTCAGGGTAATCCTTCACAAGCACAGCTGAAAGTTCCCGATCTAATATGGATTGAGACTGCTAGATACCATCTCACCACAGCATTTCTGGGCAGGTATTCAGGAAGCTTGAAAGGGAAAATTTAGGTTTGTGGATAAACTGGGGAATAATTGAGCCATTTAAAGTTTGCAGACGACACAGGTTTTCGCAGTGAACCTGTAGATGAATTCTAAAAACCTTTTGAAGCACTACAATCAGGTTCGGCGTGGGGATAAAGATAAGTGCGAATGAATATAAAGTAATTATAAATCAACATGCAAAACGCGTCATTTTCAGCATAAGTAACGAAACACAGGAACAAGTAGAATATTAAAGCTATTTTGGTCAGATGGTCGGTGCTGATTCTAACCACGAGAAAGAAATCCGGTGCAGAAGAGGAATAGGTTGGGATGCACTCGGAAAGCACTCGAAACTGATGAAAAGTAAGCTACCTCTATCCGTAAAAATAAAGGAATTCAATCAATCCGTCCCGCCGGTGATGACATAAGACAACTAGAAAACAAACGTGCATCCGCCCGACATGCCATGGAGCGAATAGCGATAGGAGTTGTGCTTAGGGACAGAAAACAGGCAACCCTGTTTAGGGAGCGAACTCGAATAGAAGATATCATAGTTCAAATTAAGAAGAAGAAATGGACTTGGGCTGGCCTTATAGTACGGTGAACTGACAACAGGTGGACCACAAGGGCAGCAGAATGGACACCCAGAGGTAAAACTAGAAGAAGGAGAAGGCCATTGACACGATGGGGAGAAGAATAAGAAAATTGGCAGGCAAAGAATGTACTCGGTCAGCGCAGGACAGAAGCGGGTGGCGGCCAAACGGGGAAGGCTTGGTCCTGCAGTGGACCTCAATAGGCTACTGGTGACAATTATTGAAGACGTTGAAGACGATTATTGAAGCTACTGAAGACGTTATTTCTACATATCACTTCGGTTGACGTATTAAGAAAAGCCAAACAGCTGAGGTAACAATTTCAGCTTTGCAAACGTTATTTAATTGAAACAGATCGTAGCAGCTATCGCCTTAACTCGAGTATATTGGAATGATATCGCCAATAGTAAAACAGGAACTTCTTCCTGCTTCAACCCACAACCGCGTTTGTGTAGATGAGCCGAATATGGTTTCACCCCACTCCCTTTTATCCTGAACTTCGCACGTATTAAGCGGGGTGAGTTTTCCCTTCGGTGAGAAGGCGCGTTTGCACAGATCGGTATTACCTATATATGAAGTAGCTACTACACTGTCCAATTTCTTCATAATTTTATGGTTTATAGAAAGAAAATTATTGGCTAAACTAGAGTTGTTTATGTGACCTAAACCGACTCTGCTAACAGTTGGCGCGAATGGCCCGCAAGTATTCCAACCGAATATTAATGAAGTTTTTATACCAGCTCCACGTGTATTATCCGTGGTTAGGGCTCCGATGCGCATAGTATAGTAGTGCTTATCCGTAAGACTTTATATACTCAACAACACCCCACAAAATACGCCTTTTTAAAAATTCCGTGCAACGGCAACGTCTACTGTTGTGCAGGTTGCACGGAATGAGAGCCCCTCGTTGGATCATCAAGTACGCACGCTTGGGCCCGGCATCCAGGGCCCCGTCACCAGGCAGCTCGGGAGGATGGCGCACTTCGAGACGTGCCACGTGGTGCCAAGTTACGAGAGGCTCGAGCGAGCATACGACGTGCTGGCCGCGCACGAAGGTTCCTGGCTTTCGTACACGACGCACGTGTTGCTAGCACACTTACTGGACACGCTACACCAAAACGTGTCGGAGACGTGCTTGGGAATCTGGAATCCCCACTGGGATGACTTCGCCAACGTCTGCGGTTACAAACGTCCCTACCCTCTTACTGGGGCAATATTCCGGCACTACAACAATTCGCATGCATAGCGACTCCCCACGTCGCACCTGCTGTTCAAAAAACTGTGGAAAAAATCAGTTTACTGCACATTGTCTTCCCTGTGCCAACGCACATGTGCAGAGCGGGGAGGACTCGATAATATACAGTCTTGCTACGAGCTGTTTATTTTGGGTACTTTGTTCCTAGCGGTATCTTGTGACACATTTTAGCTTCGCATGTGGCTATTCGTGAGGCTTGCATTGTGAGGCTCGAATAGGAAGATTTCAAAGCGAATTGGTAAGTATGTGTACTAACAGCGATGAGCGACGCTACGCCAGCGGCACCTACGCCAGATTGACGTTAAACTGACGCTCCTCCGGAAAACTAGAGGCACCGTTTCTGAAACACCCTGCTAGAAAGAGTACCTCGGAAATTTGCTGAGACAGAGATAGAAAGAGAGCTCGTATCCATTTCTAGGCGTTGCCCAGGAGCGTGGACCACGAAGCCTCCGAGCCAAAGAACACGGAAGAAAACGCCCGTCATTTAAGGAAGAGGTGGACTCATGGTTGCAACGACGCACAGGCGTGTTTGGTGTGCTCAGGGCGGCTCGCCTGGCGACAAACGAGGCAGTCCCTCCTATTTGTCTTCTTCTTTCCCTGTTTGCTTTTTCTCTGTGGTTCTTACTTATTCGACTCTCAGTGTTCGCTTTTGCCGAAGTGGGTGGGGTGTCTAGTCCCGCACTAGCTAGTGCGAGACCAGACACCCACGGTAGCATGCCCTGGTAAAACGACTTTTCATCTTCAAGGCGAAAGCCTTCACTACTCCATTGTTCAGAAAACTCTTGTGATTGTTGACCGGTATGAAAGAATGGTGGACGCATGTAAACTATAAAGAAAAGTCATTTAATTCGGCATTCGAACCCCGGTTGGAAGGAACCAGAGTGTCTACGTTGGATGGGACCGGCACCCCACGAGAGTAGAAAGAGTGCACCTCAGCCATGTGAGATTGCTTCTGTGAAAGCTATGGCGTGTGTTATCCGTAAGCGTCTGGAAGGATTTCGCGGCAAAAGACGGAGGAATGGAAGCGAAGGGACGAAAAGACGATGTAGCTGTTACGAAAAGCGCACTACGCGCAGTAAGAACCACACAGAAGTTTCTCGGAACTCTATCCTGGTCACGCGCTTCAAGGTGAAAGACTGTTTATACTTCAAATATACTTACTTCTACATTGTAATTGCCTTCGTTTCTACGATTTTGCTCCTGTGTCCTCTTGCTTCGAGCAGCTTCTTTTCTGCTACTCTGTGTCTGCGTTTGTTTCTTCGTCTTAATGAGCGAATTACGTATGTTACGTAATAACCATGAACGCAGACCCGGAGCCATGGCTGCCCCAAAAAGGGCCAATCACTTTAATCTCATGGTAACCTACATAATGACTATGATGATTATAAGCGCGTACACAGCGGAAGGTTTAACATCTTCCTGCGCCCGAGAGAATCAATAGACCAACAATAAATCCGCAATGCTAACATTGCTTTTTGGCCATAAGGTGAATCTTTGCGAAGCGGTCGGGAGATGCTAATCACTCTTTCGTTCCTAGCGGTGCTTGCGCCGTCGTGCAGATCTCACAACAGCCAAGGGCCGCCAAGGTAATGCGGACGACAAGCAGACTGCGCCCAGCTGGCTCAAAGGGTTGCAGTCCTTAAGCTGTGCAGTCATTATAGGGAAGTCGATGTTATGCTTGTCCCAATGTCTCGGTAAACCGGTAACTGTGGCGCACGGAGTCTAGTAATGTTCTCATTACGGCTTTGTGTTTGGCATCTGTTTATTTTTCCTCTCGTGTAGAGGTCGTTTTCGTGCTTTTCATAAGCTTTATGTACGATTCGGATGGTTCTTCACCAGTCCTTGCTGCCTTCTCGCATGCGGCAGACGTGACGCCCCAGACTTTCTCGCCTTTCCCAACTTCGCTGAGATAGGCCTCCTGCGCAGCACAGGGGGCGCTGCGCAAGCGGCTTCCGTGCAGTGCTACGGGGTAGTACAAAGCTGCGCAAATCCCGTAGGATCCCGTGTTGACAAGCAAAATAAGCTCGATGCTCCCGATTGTTTTGCGACATGGTCACCAGCCCATCTCCGACGAGGCCGATCTCTTCTGGCGATCAACTTGGCATTAGGGGAAAAAGCTTTGCAGCGCTAAATACGCTTACAGCGCCGACGAAAGTGTTGGGACGGTGACGGCGCTCTGCCACTCGCAGGTTCACCGATCGATGGTCGTATGAAGTTAACTTTGAAGAGAAACTTCTAGTCTAAACTACTTACTACTCTAGGTGACAAGGACTTTTCAACAACCGCCGATCAAAAAAGAAGAATTGCGCAATCGGCGATGATGGCGCTTTATAAGCTAGCGATTCCAGCGGACACCTGGCTCGCCTGCTGCGGTGCGCCGCTCTTTTGCGTACCTGCGCACTATGCGTGCGCTTTCATTAAAATGTGCTCTTTTGCGTCGCCATTACGAATACATGGTGCAGCGTTAGCTTGCTGTTTTATTGCGTGTCTCAGTGACACAATTCAGCGAGCGTAAGAAGCGTGAAATCTGTTTCGCAATTCCGAAATTATTTGCCGTAAAACCAAGTTGTCGGGCGAACCGAGAGGCTGCTCCTTTCCTTGTTTGCGCTCACTTTACTTAATTTTGCTATTGCATTATATATTCCAAGTTCGAAGTTAATAGGCTAGAATAAGGTTAAGCTATACTTTGTAGTGTAGGGCCTAGTTGCATGCAGCCGACACTGTGGAGGGCTGGACGGCAAATCGGGTGGGAGGAGGAGGGGGCTTTGAATCCAAAGCGAAAAAATTCAGCGAATCGCCAATAATATTTGACAATAATCTGGCGAAGTGTGAAGATTGGGGACAATTCAACTCGAAGCGAATAATTTTCTCTTCTTGTCCCGCTGTCTAACGCCATTTGAGGAGAAAACTGGCGTGTCAGCGTTCAGATTGTCAGCGACGAAGATAACCAACAGAATCAGTGATGATCGCATGTAAATATTCGGGGCCGCGCGCCGTGTATGCGGCTGTGTTATGTTATGCTATGCAAATATAGAAGTACAGATTTCTGCAGGCAGCGGGTGTGCGATTTGGTGATTGTTTTGCGCCATTTAATAGTGCGTAATTTATTTATTTGACGCAATGCCTCACCTACTCTCTAGTATACATGTACCCTGCCGTTCGTAAATCGTGCGGCGTAAAACGTTACGCAAGGGTCATTTAGTTTGCGAAAATATAAAACTAACTTTCCTCTCATTTTCATGGCGGTGCCAGGCCAGCAGTGCCGCTGAGTCGGCTGCGCGATTATTGGGTTCGCTTGCATGCTCCCGCTGAAGCAACCTTTTGCAGTTACCTCAGGCTATAGGATGAGCAGCGTTCCGTGTTTGTTACTCGTGAACTTTCCTTTGTAGACCGCACGCAAGAAGAAAGAACGGTAATCGTCGTCAGGAAGTTAGACCACCCGACCTAGTGATACTGTCCCACGCCGCGACGACCGCGACAGCTCGCTCAAAAGAAAGCCAATAAATCGCGTGTTTGAGTGGATATTATTTTGTTTAGCCTCTACAACTACTTTAGGGTTATTCATACAGTACGCAGTCATTTAAACGCGCCACAAAGCTATTGAACTAAGTACAACCAAGTTTCACTCTGCCTAGTAATTGAAAACGCATGGAGGGCGGCGAGGGTCGTCTGCTTTTGTACTACACAGAGGCTTCGGCCACTAGGGGCGCTGCATGTCACCAAAACTCCAGCGCAGGAGGGCTATAGAAAAAGTCAGATTCGTTGCTGGGTGCAACCTGTAGCAATACTTCATTGGTTAGTGCTGGTCAGCTTTTCATTGCTTCCGGTAAGCGTTCGCTCTTCACTCTGTCTGAAACAAAGATACATTCGATCTCATACGGTGGTGGCTCTGTTTTCTCTTTCACGTCCTTGAAATCTCGAGGGTTTTCGTCGAACGCTTGGTGTTCAGACGCTGAGTCGTCCTTGTCTGTGGTAGGCGTAGTCTCGTGTTTCGCCCTCACTTCTTTCGTTGGGATGCTCGACAGTCAACTGTAGCAGGCTCCCATTTGCGGGTAATTTCGTTAAGCCTCGTTTTCTGCTTTGAATTAAGAAGCGTGGGCTGCAACGAGAACTTGCTTTATAGAAAAATCGAAACCATTAACGGACTAATTGCTCTCGATCGTCCTTTGTCTTCTTGTAGGGCTGAAAGCAGAGAGGGCTCCGATGGGTTTGTTTTGCTGCTCACGTTGATCATGTCGGGAATGGTAACATGGTTGTGAGAAGTCGCGATCAACTTCGGCAGTACTGCTCGCGAAATAAACGTGCCCGAGACGATGTGGGAGGGGTCGTCGTGACGGTGTGAAGTGACCTTGCTGGTAAATATTGCCGCGTACCATGTACGGGTTTGTTTATTTATTGTTTGTTTTTAATCCCCGGCCGCGCCCGGATTTGTTATCTGTGTCCCATGCGAAGCGCGTGTTCCATTCTTTATTTTTATGCCGCACGGGCTATCTCATTCAGATAAGCAGACTGTTTCGCCCTAACGTCGCTAGCCCAGAATAATGTTCTGTGATCTACAATGTTCTGGATGTGAATCGACGGTTCCAGAAACACTCGCGCCGAAAGATAGAAGTCTGCTGCAGAGCAGACGCCGCGGCATTCGTTTCGACGACACTCGCCCGCGCAAGTCAATTTGTTGACCGCTTCTTTGGCGCCTCTGTATTCTTTTGAGTTGTTAGGGGAGCACAAGTTCGCTCCAATAAACTTGTTTTCTTTGAAGACAACTGTATCGCCTTTGGCCACGTGACAATATAATGCCGGCTGCTCGCAGATCGTTCAAGGTCAATCGCAGCCGACTGTGGGCCCCGCACATCCCTTCCTGGTACTGCAAAACGCCGTATTAACCCTGCTCAAACTCGTCTCATTCCAGCAAGCAGCTCACCAATCATCTCGTTCAGCTTGCTGAGTTCGGTGTCTTTTCGTTCGATCTCGTTGATAGGCCTCACCAAGTTGAACGCAGATGGTGAGGGAGCTTGCCGGAGCTCGGTCACAGCCTTGAGAAGCCTCGTCACGGCAGCGCGAAGAACCACCCGCGACAAACTCAGAGCGCCCAGGTCTTCGCTAGCTTGGCAGTCGGGGGAGGCGCAGGTCCAGTTTATCCTAAGCGTGGTACCCTGGTCGTGAGATTGCGTATCTGCATCCCTTTAAAGGTTCTGGGAGGTTAGGCTAGATTTGAGGAGGAACTGTAACAGGCTACTACGAAAGAAGCCGATTAATGAGCTAACAGTAAGACGTAATGTAGAATACTTCAGGATCACGCTGCAGAACAGATATTCAGCTCTTACTGAGGAAGCAGAGTTCACGACAAAGGAATCCAGCGACAATCTTACACCCATTATCACGGAGTGTGCAGTAGCAGTCTGGTGCATAATGGCTAGACAGGATACTGGTAAACGTTCCCAGGAGATGAAACATCTAATTAGGAAACGGCAAACCATGACAATCTCCATCCCAGCTGACAGAATAGAACTAGCGGAGCTTTCGAAGTTAATCACTAAGCGTAAGACAGCTGACGTACGGAAGTATAATATGGAGAGGATCAAATATGCTATAAAGAACGGAAGCAGCCTGAAAGCAGTGAACAGGAGTCTTGGCGTGGGCAAAAGTCAGATGTATTCACTTAAAAATAAGTGAGGCAATGTCATCACAAATAGGGATAAAATAGTCATAGTAGCCGAGGAGTTCTATAGAGATCTGTAGAGTAGCCGGGCCATCCAATGTAATACCGAACGAGAAAGTATTTCAGATGAGATAGATATCCCACCAGTAACGACAGAAGTAAGAAAGGCTTTGAAAGAAATTAAAGGGGGCAAAGCACTTGGTTAGGATCAGATAATAGCAGACCCCTGGAAGGATGGCGGGGAAATTGTACTTGAAAAACTGGCAAACCGGTATACGCAATGCCTAATGACCTCGAGTGTACCAGAATCTTGGAAGAAAGCGAAAATCATCCTAATCCACAAGAAAGGGCACATTATGAATGAAGGACTTCAAAAAGTGCAGGCCGATCAGCTTACTGTCAGTCATCTACAAGGTACTCGGTAATCGGTAACCGGTAACAGAATTTCAGCCCCCTTAAATTACAGTCAACCTTAAGAACAAGCAGGGTTCCGTAAAGGCTATTCAACAATGGACCATATTCACTCGATCAATCAGAGGATAGAGAAGTGCGCTGAGTACAGAGAACACCCATAAACACTAAACTTTTTACACCCTATTAACCAAAAAGGGTGTAGCATAGGTGGAAAAAAGGTGTTGGGAGGACTTTGCACCCTTTTTCTTGAATCTCAACTCCATTTTCCTTGTTCTACACCCTTTTTGTGCGAAAAAAAAGGGTGTTGATCAACTTCAACACCTTTGGTTTGTCTTAGGGTGTTGAAAGGGTGTGGAAAAGGTGTTCAGCTGTTCATTTAATAAGCCTATGCGTGGACGCATAATAGCACTGTAAAGAACAAGACATCCCCTCATATACTTCTCTACTCCCAAGAAATTTTCAAACGCAAAAAAATAATTGCTCGTATGCAATGATCGCTCGTTTCCATATGCGGTGCACCTCAAGCCCCAAGTTTAGCTTCGGCACGGCAAACACCAATTAGAACCTTCAAAATTAAGAATACTATAGTCGTGTTGCGAAAAGGGTGTTTACGGACTGCAACATGCTTGACTTTCTGTAGGTTGTTTAAACGGTGTGAAGTAGCTATTCAGTCGCAAAAAAAGAACTCCCAGGCTGGGGGTCGACCTAGTTTCTTCCGGTGTTGTTAAGTTTTGTTATGTTTGCTAAGCTTTGCAAAGTTCTTGCTAAGCTAGGATGATGGCTGAGGGGTGAGGCCAAGTTTAACCGGGTTCTACAAGGCTGTTCTAGAGTGTGTATCCCCCTTCCCCACTACCATGGGATTCAAGGAGGAAACAATCTAGGTCAACCCTCAGCTATGCTCTTTCTCTAGCCTTGCACCACTATTACAAGCTGCGCCAATTTTTTTCTTTTGAATCCAAAAAAAGACTAGCAGCTTTGAAATGGTATAGTAAGAGGTCCGCATGCGTATACGCCCTTTGTGCTCACTCTCCAACAAGCTTCTAAAGACGACTTCGCTGTTATAATACCCTATCTGCGGTGGTGCACCCTTTACGGGTGCCGCAGTTCTTTTTCTTTGTAATGTTTTGCTAACGCCACCGAAACTAGCTCAAGCCTAAAATGCTTCACTGGTAATACTTTTTTTCAATTCATATTGCTTGAAACATCGTGAGGTACAAAACAGCCCCCGCTTGTAGAAAATGCTCAGTCCAGCCGTGTAAACAAGTACAAAATGCCTCCAAAGTTGGAGGTCCCTTCACCTTTTTTCTTAGTTGGCGGTCTTTTGTCACACCTTTTTTCCGGCACCCTTTTTCTTTACGCCCATTTTTTTTTGTTTCGAACACTCTAATTTGTACCTTTACACTCTTCTGGGAAAAAGGGTGTTGAAAAATTTACACCCTTTATGAAGGGTGCTGGAAGGAGGGAAAGATTTGTTTGGTATTTAGAGAGAGAGAGAGAGAGAGAGAATAGTCTTTAATGCAGCCTGGTATTTAATATAATTGTATAAGTTATGGAACATAAAAAACTACCTTGTGAATAAAACGTTTTTGCATATCCACGCGTTGATATGTATATTCTCACAGTAAAATTTATTGTTCCAAAATTAGCGCTAAAATATCTGTTTTTTGCGACAAGCCCAACTACTCGATCGGGGGATTTCCTCTGCTGGATATAAAAGCAAGAAGAGCACATGCATTACTAAGTATGCACTTCTTGTAGTGTTTCCCAGTAGTGTTTCTTGCTCAGTTCATTTGTGTTCCAAGTGTAGCTTATCTGTATTGAATGTTTGTGTTGAATGCTGCGCGCTCCGCCGATTCAATGCTGCACGCCTTGCTCCGCTCCGCGCGCATGCCATCACCGTAACAACGCGTGTGAAGAGGTGAACACCCTTTTCTAGGGTGTTGAGCATCCTCAACACCTTTTTTTTGCCAAAACCCCTTTTAAGGGTGTTAGCTATGGGACTATATTTTTACACCTTTTCGGCCAAAAAAGTGCGTCGAGAGTTGCATTGACTCTATCAGCCATGTAGCATTCCAGAATACTTAGGTCGTTTCGGTGAGTAACCTTCTTGAGCTGCATCTCGTGTACTGGAAATTTACTTTTGTGTCATGGAACGACCACACCTACACTATAAATGGTGGACGATTACTATATTACCTAGTGCAAAATTAGTGCGTAGCAGGAATTGCAGTCTTCTCGGTCACGGCGCATAGGTTCTACGTCTCAGAAAGGGATCGCTTGGTGAGCCAAAGCACGGCTGGTGGCGCTACTCTGCCATTATTTTGCAGCGCGTCGCCGCCGCCGAGCATGTTGTTCTACACCGTGTTGGAACCTGCGTCGGCGGTCCAACTGCGTCTCAGGAAGTATACGGTTCATGGTCGAGCTCCTGACGGCACGAACTTCTAATGCGTCAAATCGCAGCCCGTCGCCACCTTGCAGCATGTCTCAATGCCAGCTCCCTCAAACTCCCACGATGCATCGCCGGCGGGGAGCGTCCCGAGCGGGCTCGGCATGCTGCCTTTCCCCTCACACTTTTACCACACTTTCCTCCGCTGTATTTGTTCGTCATTCGTTCGCTCGGTTACGACGGGGACACTGATGTCTAACCACAGTAGCGTTCGCCAAAATGCTGCATACTAAAAAGCATTGTGTGTATAGGCTCATGCGTCACTCCTATCTTAAGCGACTATGTCTTGCACACCACGGCCGAAATATTGCTAGCCGTCTGAATAGCACTGAGGTTTCAAACGTTTTTTGGTGTGCAGATGACTTTGTCGTTTTTCTTCCCTATTAGGGTGAGAATTTCGAGTGTGCTGCATCAGATGTACTTGGAATTTTCAGAGAGTGCTTATTGCAACTTCTCCTCACTCACGACTTCCCCGGGATATGCATCGTGGAGGTTTTTGTACCCAAGACTAACCGTCTCTAGAGAAAATGTTTGCTTGATGTATGAGCCTCGAGGGAACAAACCACTCCTGCCTTATTATCCGCCCATTCTAAGCTTGTAAAACGTAGCATTGCGAACTTTTGCGTTGCCAATGTTCCTACATCTTGCTTCCACTCCCTGCGTAACATTCTCGATAGTAAAATGGCAGGCATTCCGATATTGTATTCGTGACTGTGGCAGAGACGTTTTTACAGCAATTGAAGCAGGAAAACTGCGCACTGGCACACCAGGCAGCCAGCTAAAAGAAGCCCCTCACGATGCTCTCACATGTGTACAATGTTTCGTACAGCATAAAAAAGGATGCGAATGGAGTAAACGCCGCAGATGTTATTTTTTTTTCGTCACTAGAAAGTTTCGTTGCGTCCTTTGTGTATATTTCCTGGTGATTTAAAACATAATGATTAGTTGAAGCAGAATCCTTCAAAGTTTTTTCTGGTCACAAAACGTCTCAGTAAACCTAAGGAAGAGTTTCGTATTGGGAAAAAAGCTCCCGCGCGGTGGCGCTGCCAGACCGGTGAAGGTACGGACCTTAGCCTCAGGAGAAGTGGAATGGACCATGTTGAGCCATATTTGCAGTGCATTGGGTCGCGATCTTGCTGGTGTGTTTTTTGTGTGATGTGAACGGTTCTAGGAGGTGTTACATCCGGCAGCTCGGCATATTGCGGTGCTCGGCAAAGCGTGCGCGCGGTGCTATCGCTTGAGATCTGAGCTCCTGTTTTCGCGGTGGCGACGTACTTGTGCGCTGGCTTTATAAGCCGGTTGCCATGTCTGTGTGGGCTTCTACTTTGTGTGTACCTTGTACTGACGCCAAATACTGCATTGAATGAAGCAGTAAGCCACGGCTGCCGAGTCATCTTGCTCCCGTCATTTCCCAACCGAAAAGGAGGGTGGTAGCAAGCTGTGCTGACCAAGGATCAATCATTGCTAAGCTGCGTTTTCAATGCATTGTTCACCTGGCAAACGCTGGTGTTGTTGTTGACACAGGGACGTGCGACAACTGTATACCAAAGCAGTCACCTTGAGATCTCTGGGTACGTATTTTCGGGTTTTGTTATAGCAATGTTTAATGATGTAGTAGAAGAAACACTTGTAATACTAGAATGTTTTTCTCGCAGGACGTCAACGGTGACATTTGCAAACTTCAAACTTGTTTCAACCAACCGTGTGATCCCTCAAAACAAGTGCACGTAGTCGTCAGACGTATTTTCGTGAAGTATTTTGTGATGTTGCATTTTGTATGCACTGCGCCTCATAATTTAGTTACGTCTTGGCAGTATATTGTGTCCTTGTATTTCCGTACCGGTTGTTGAACATGCAGTGTTAGCTTCATCTGGTGCATTTCATGTTTAGATGCTCTTGTAGTGCCTTTACTGTTTTTTCCCTCCCTTTACGCTATACCCCTACGTGGTCCTGTAAGGTTTTTGTGAATAAATAAATCAATTGATCCCCCGCACATATCTAAGTGCATGAGAAACAAAATGCGGAAAGTTGGAAAGTTTTAAAGATGATAGCCTTTCTTGGGCTCTTTAAACCCAGAAATTTTGGTTTGTCTGTCTCTCTGTGAGTCGATTGAGCCACCCGGTCAATGAAAAGTAGACATTGCGCAATAGTCTTATATACTCATAGCGAAACGTAAACGTTTAAGCCCTGTTCATATGTTCATACTTGTCACCTTTGTTGAACAAGAACAAGGCATTACGCAAATATAAGAGAGGAAATTAGTACACAAGTCCTATTTACAGTGTTTTTTTATTAAACAATTCATGGATGCTTGGTTTTTCGATAGCAAATGATATTGTACATCTACTGCAGAAAACCGCCGCCTGCTGTTGCCCGCGCCACCTCCTGGCGGCATATAAAAAATCACGGGGCAACAGGAACGAAAGGTTCCACTAGCTTGGTTCCACGTTCTGCTTGGAACGCACGTGTAGCACGGCCACGCGGTCCTATGAACCTCGAAGTCGGCCGCCCCGATTCACGCGCGTCTCCGCCGTACTGCAGCGCTGGCATCGAGGAACCCGGCCTGTCACAGTGAAACGCGGTACATTCAAATCGCCTTGAGCAAACCTTTAGTGCGTTTACATTGGGATGAGCGCGACGGTACAGGAACAGCATGAGAGGGGAGCGGGAAAACAAAGGGGGGCATGTCCTTGGCAAATGTCTTTTTGATGTCTTCGCGTCTTTTGACGACGTTTGCAATAAAAGGAGCAGATACGCGGCCGATTTTTTTTTCGGGAGGAAAAATGTTAATTATAAATGCCTTCAACTGCACATACACATTAATCAGTTTTAAACAAAGCCGTCCTAATTTTGCAGCTGCCTCAAGGACAAGATCTTTTTCACTGTAACTACGAGGCCTCACTGGGCTATGAAGAAGAGCATGCAGTGTTCCGGGGTGTACCAAAGTTAACAAAAGCCCACATTTTCCCTAACGCTGTAAAAAAAATGAGCGTGAAGTTGACAGTTCACGCTCATGCAGGTACGTTACCCACGCAACTGTGTAAAAAGAGAATGCATTTCAAAAACGTCCGTTCACACTGGTTTTGCAAAGTTTATTTATTGATTTATTTTGTTTATTAAATACTGCGAACCATTGAAGGTGCATGCAGGGTGGGTGGTTACATAGTATCAAAGCAGGAAATACAGTGCGAACATGAATACAAAGAAACAAAACAACAAACATCACTGAGAACGATACATGGGATCTGTAAGGGAATTTTATTCGGTTATGGTACGAGGGAAGAATGAGAATTCATATGTGTCTGTTCTAGCAATATACGGTGTTAGGGAATGAGGGTGGTGATGGCGCGTTTGTCGAGTCATTGAAGAAGACAGATATAGTGTCGCGTCAATGGCCAATTGGTTGTTAACAGGTTGAGAGAGAAAATCCAGGTTGAATGTTTTCCTTTTTATCTGAACAGTTGGATTATTGTTGGCTGCCATAAGGTTAGAGGGAGAGTCTAGTTGGGCGAATTTGGAGAAAATAAATCTAACGGCTTTCCTTTGAATCCTTCGAAGTTTTTAATGTTAGAATCGGTGAATGGATTCCTTACGATACAGGCATATTCAAGTTTAGGGCGGATAAGGGAGAGGTAGCCAAGTAATTTTATGTTTGAAGGTGTTTTAGAGAGTTTGTGCTTCAAGAAGCACAGTTTGCGTAGAGAAGACGAGCAAATGTTGCCGATATGTGAATTCCAAATTCCAGGAAAGATTGTCGGTAAATGTTACACCTAAATACTTATGGTTAGTGACCTGGTTCAAAGGGGAAGACCGTAGCGTATATGTCAAAGTAATGGGAGTTTTTTTACGAGTTATGCGAAGAAGAAGAGATTTTTCATTATTAAGCACCATGCCCCACTCCCTGCACCATTCATTAATGTTATTAAAGCTTGTTTGAAGCCCATCTTGATCGTTGGCACAGGAGATAATCTTGAACAAAACGCCATCATCTCCGAATAATCAAATGCTAACACCAGGCACCATGACAGACACAATATTACTATTATCCAGTAGAAAAGCAAGGGTCCTAATACACTTCCTTGGGGTGCACCTGAAGTTACTGGAAGACAGCCCGATAGTTGTGCACCAACAGTCATGCGCTGTATGCGGCTGCTCAAGTAGCTAGAGATCCAGCTGATCATCATTTCCGATACGCCTACTGCTCTTAATTTTAAAATTGGTTTGTCATGGGAAACCTTGTCAAATGCTTGTCTAAAATCTAAAAACATTGCATCAATTTGACCGCTATTATCAACTACCGAAGCGAATGAATGAGTTATCGTTACTAGCTGCGTTACTGTTGAATATCCTTTCCTCAAGCCATGCTGCCGAGGTGTTAATACTGCATGTTCTTTTAAGTAATTTAGTATATGGTTAGCTATAATATGCTCAATCAATTTACAACAAGACGATGTCAACGAGACAGAACGGTAATTTTGGGGCAGGGATCGGGCACCTTTCTTAAATACTGGTACAACTCGGGCTGTCCTCCAGTCATCAGGCAGCATACCCGACAGTAGTGAAGCACGGAACAAAACAACAAAAAACTTTCCCAAGAATTCTGCATATCGCCTCAAAAATGTATTCGGGATATCATCAGGGCCACAACAGGTTTTAATTTTTAGGTTTATTAGCATAGAAACAATTTCAGCATAGGAAATAAAGGATACATCAGAGGCGGCAAAAACTGAAACATTCGGTAGACATAAATTTGAGCTGGAGAAAACGCTAAGAAAATAGTTATTGAAGTGCTCTGCAATCGACGCATGATCCCAAATACATACTCCATCAACCGACAGCTCTGACACGGGCTGTTGTTTTCCCTAAATAATTCCAACAATTTTCAGGTTCATGTTTAATAAAGTCAGGCAATGGTGTCCGGAAGTAATAGTCCTTCGCGCTCTTAAGTTCGCGCGACATTCTGTCGCGCACATGGCTTATAAGATAAGACGGAGAATGCTTTTTCTTGAGTCGCTTGATTTTTCGCTTAAGGTGGATAATACTACGCGTCATCCAGTGTGTCCGTTTAGAGCTGCGTTTAAACTTATTAGGTATGAAGTTACTTATGCGGAAGTGGCACATATTCTTAAAACTATTCCAGAATGTGCACACGTCGTCGTCGCAAAAGTTACTGAAAGCATTTTCCATGTACTCTATAACTGCTACATCATTTGCACGAGAATAATCTTTAAAACAATCCAATGGTGGTTTCTCGTGCTTTCTAAGCCGAACGATGGGCATTGATGCGTTTACGAGCAAGCGGTCAGATATGCCTGGATCAACGGCTACTGACGTAGTATCAGCGTATGTTCTCGGAAGAAAAACTAAATCAAGAATATTACTGCAATTATCCTGGACACGTGTAGGCTGAAACACAACCTGGGTAATGTCATGGGTAAGCATTAAATCAAATAAAATATTACCTTGCTTTTTATTTTGGGAACCTTTAACGTAGAACCTTCCTGCAACGCATTTTGATTGATTGTAGGGTTTAACGCGCCGACGCAACGCAGGCGATGAGGCGCGCCGTAGTGGAGGGCTCCGGATTAATTTTGACCACCTGGGGATCTTTAACGTGCGCCGAAATCTCGTACACACGGGCGTTTTTGCTTTTCGCCTCCATCAGAAAAGCGGCCGCCGCGGCCGGGAATCTGCAACGCATTTTACAGTTGTTCAGTGAGAGTACTGCTTTGGCCATTAAGTTTTATACAGGGCACGAAGACTGCGAGAAGCGTTAAAGATCCCCAGGTGGTCAAAATTAATCCGGAGCCCTCCACTACGGCGCGCCTCATCGCCTGCGTTGCGTCGGCGCGTTAAACCCTAAGCTTCCTGGGTTGGCTGCATTGTTCAAATTGCCGACATCACTGAACAAGCAAATCGACTGACCGAACTCTCGGACTCCAAGCCATGTTCGTTTGAAAGATGCACAACACATTGCTATGAGAGTCTAACATGTGTGTTATGAAATGCCTTTTTTCCCTATAGATGAAGCATATTTGTATTCCATGTGTTGAAGAACAGTATTGCATGGCTGGATAATTGGTACGTCACTGATCGTGGGGCAAGTCTTGTTTCTGTGTAAGGAGACATGTGCAGCTCTCAGGATAGCACTGCACAGTGCGGTTGCACTCTTGGAGAACTTACTGTGGTCCGGGTTCCACTACGTGCTCATCGCTAACATTGGACAAGATCCTTTAGAAGAAAACATGACTATTTTTTATGTGTATGTATTTGCTATGGATTTCCCATCTTTGCGATAAATTGATAATTTCTTTCTAGAGGATTTTTGGCGTCATCAGGCATGTTGGTGGTGACAGAGGGTAGCCAACTGTGCAACATTGTTTGTTCATATTGTCACGGAAAGAAGAATACGAGAGCTAAGGGCCCAACCTTCAGAGCATAAGAGAATAAGAACAAGCTGCAGGCGCTCTCTCATGGCCGGCATCGTGTACAGTGTAAATACATCGCTCGCATGTTCAATCGTTCATTTCTTCTATCATGTCGTCACGTAACAATAAATCGGATGTTCTCTGTGAGCAACCTAGTTTGGCCACCAAAACGGGCCTCGGTCGAGGGAGATAGATCACAACTCTTGCTGAAACTGCAGGTCATCTTCGACAACGGAAAACTTACCTAATATCGGTAAAGTGCCTCTTGTGGGTCGTCTAGTTGCAGAAATGTCATTTATGTTAGCCTTAGCTCTAGTTATTTTTCAGGAGCTGTTCCGCAGCACAAATAACGAAACAATTCACATAACATGTTTTTTTGCCGTTATGAATCTGAGGATTTACACTGAAGCATTTGAAACATGGAATGTCATTTTCAGATTTGAATCTTGGCGGGCCTTTTTGACGATGTTCTAGAGGAGCCATGAGAAGCAGCCAGCAATGCATCTTTACCTGATTATGCGCTCTCTACCAAAGACTGCATTCGAGATTACCTCGCCGGTAATTTGGTCCCGAAGTTTTCAACGTTGAGCTCCATCTACTGCGTGGTTAAGTCAAGAGTATTCCTGCACGTGCCCTCATGTCAGCTCTTCAGCCTCTTGCGCATTATGGAAGGATATGTTGAGGAACTCACCTTGGACGCAGCTGCACGTGTCGATGGGTATGTGAACATTGTCGACAAAGTTTTTCTTTACAGCCGCACTGCCTCGACTGGTATGGGCTGTAGGTCGCACTATGTTGGTAACACAGCAGACGTTTTCCATGTTTTCTTGGGTCTACCCTTTTAAACTAGACAAAAACTAGCTGACGCGAGCAACGTGGCGAGAAAACTGCCCAGCGAATAGTGGCAACAAACCGAGAAGGTAGCAGGTGTTCTGTGATTCATGCAAGCTGACAAGCCCTAGTGCGTTTTGTTTGCGAGTAACGCATATTTGTATGGCGTATTTCGTTTGCTTGCTTGTGTCATGCTATTGCCATAAACTTATGTGAATAAAAACTTAAACCGCACAGCCACGGTTAGCTTGGTAGTCCTCTGCAGGCGCTTGGCAGCTGCTTGCTAATCGAGACATGTATTTTTAGTCTGAAAAGCGAGGCAGGAGCACCTTTATCGGCAGGCAGGGTGTCGAACCGGTATTTTTGCCGGAACTGAACCCGAACCCGAACCGGTATTTTCTGAGCACGCTGAACCCGAACCGGAACTGAACCGAAAAAAGAAATAACGATTACCGGTTCATGTTGAAACTGTTTGACCCTCCGTTGTTGATATTGTCACAAAGACAAGGACGATGCAGTTGTCTTGAATGAGAAACACGTTTATTGGAGCGAACTTGTGCGCCCCTAACAACTCAAAAGAATACAGAGGCGGCGAAGCAGCGGTCAACAAAGTGACTTGCACGGGCGGGTGTCGTCGAATCGAATGCCCCGGCGTCCGCACTGTAGGCTTTTTATCTGTCGGCGCACGTGGTTCTCGAAACGTCAGTTCACATCGAAAACATAGTAGATCCAAGAAGATTATTCTGGGCTGTTCACGTTAGATCGGAATGCTCTCCCTATCACAACAGATAACATATGCCGCACAGAAAGAAAGAATAGAACACGCGCTTCCCTTGGAGCAGAGATAACATAGACCGGCGCTGCCGGGCGGTAAAAGCAAGACACAAATAAAAAAACCCAATGTATTGTTCGCGGCATTACCGCCCCTTTAAGAGTGCAACGACCCGATGCTAATATAAGCGACAGTCCGAACAAATGACAATAAAAGTTCGTCATCGTCCGTAGAAAGGTTTTAAGCGAACCACGTGGACGACTTCAGGCCGCGTGCGTTGTCGTGATATGCCGGAGTCACATTCGGGGATCACTTCGTAGGTAAGTTGGCCAACACGTCATAGAATCTGGTAGGGTCCAAAATACCATCGCAGGAGCTTATCACTGAGTCCGCGTCGTCGGATGGGAGTCCAAACCCACACATGATCCCCTGGTTGGTACTCAGCGTCTCGGCGTCGGAGGTTGTAGCGGCCCGCATCCACCAGCTGCTGGTCCGTTATACGAACTCGAGCGAGCTGGCGGGCCTCCTCCGCACGTTGAAGATACCCGTGGACGTCGGCGTTGAGGTCGTCGTCTTCTACGGGCGGAAGCATGGCGTCGAGCATCGTAGTCTGCCTTCTACCGTAGGCAAGCTCGAACGGCGTCAGCTGCGTCGTCTCCTGGATAGCCGTGTTGTACGCAAACGTGATATACGGGAGCACTTCGTCCCAAGTCTTATCTTCAACGTCAACGTACATTGACAGCATATCTGCGATTGCCTTGTTCAGACGTTCTGTTAGTCCGTTCGTTTGGGGGTGGTACGCCGTCGTTATTCGGTGATCCGTGTTGCTGTAGCGTAATACTCCTTGCATCAGCTCCGCATTAAATGCCGTTCCGCGGTCTGTGATTAGGACTTCCGGGGCTCGATGTCGCAGCGCAACTTGTCTTATAAAGAACTGCGCCACTTCTTGTGTAGTCCCCCTCGGAAGAGCGGCGGTCTCTGCGTAGCGCGTCATGTAGTCTGTCGCTACGACAATCCACTTGTTCTGGGATCGTGACGTAGGGAACGGGCCTAAAAGGTCCATTCCAATCTGTTGAAATGGTCTCAATGGGACGGCGACCGGTTGCAGAAGTCCGGCGGGTCTTGTCGGCGGCGTTTTTCGTCTCTGGCAGTCACGGCAGCTCCGGACGTAGTGGGTGACGTCAGGGGTAAGGCCGGGCCAGTAGTACCTCGCCTTGATGTTTCCAATAGTGCGGGCTGTACCCAGATATCCGGAAGACGGGTCGTCGTGGCACGCTTCCAAAATTTTGTCACGAAGGTTCGCGGGGATGACGAGAAGGTAATTCGCTCTTGTTCCGGGGCTGAAATTCTTCTTCACGAGGACGGAGTTTCTCAGGCTGAATGCTGGTAAGCTGCGTTTGAAGGTCCTAGGAACGGCAACGTTGCCTCCCTAGAGGTACTCGATTATGACGCGTAAGTCGGGGTCGGCACGCTGCTGGGCGGCTAGGTCGCTCTCCGTCACGATCCCGAAGAACGCGCTGTCTTCATCAGAGCCTTGTGGTGGTGGGTCGACGGGGGCGCGGGACAGGCAGTCGGCGTCGGAGTGTTTCCTGCCGGATTTATAAGCGACTGTAACGTCGAACTCCTGCAGGCGCAAGCTCTACGGCCCAAGACGGCCAGAGGGGTACTTCAAATTGGCGAGCCAACACAGCGCATGGTGGTCTGTTACAACCTTCAATGGCCTTCCATACACGTATGGGCGAAATTTTGAAATCGCCCATATAATAGCCAGGCACTTTTTCTCAGAGGCAGAATAGTTTTTCTCCTCCTTCTACAGGCCACGGCTGGCATAGGCGATTACCCTTTCGCAGCCGCTTTGCTTTTGGACAAGGACGGCACCAAAGCCTATATCACTGGCGTCCGTGTGCATTTCCGTTTCGGCATTTTCGTCGAAATGAGCGAGCACGGGCTGGCTTTGCAGGCGTTTTTGCAGCTCGCAGAATGCTTTTTCTTGGTCGTTTTCCCAGCTGAAAGGGGTGCTATCTTTCGTCAAGCGCGTGAGTGGCTCTGCAATGCGTGCGAACTTTGCGACGAAGCGCCGGTAGTATGTGCACAGCCCGAGAAATCTTCGGACGCCCTTCTTGTCTTTCGGCCTTGGAAAGTTCGCAATGGCTGAAGTTTTTGCCGGGTCAGGTAGGACTCCCGCGGCGTTGACGACGTGGCCCAAGAACTTGAGTTCCCCGTATGCGAAACGGCACTTTTCAGGCTTCAGCGTCAACCCCGACGTACGAATGGCCTCGAGTACAGACTCCAACCTTTCAAGGTGTTCGTCGAAAGTCCGGGCGAATACCACTACGTCGTCGAGGTATACAAGGCAGGTGTGCCACTTAACGCCAGCTAGCACAGTGTCCATGACTCTTTGAAACGTCGCTGGTGCTGTGCACAGCCCAAACGGCATCACCTTGAACTCGTATAGGCCGTCTGGGGTTATAAATGCAGTCTTCTCTCGGTCTCTCTCATCCACTTCGATAAGCCAGTAGCCGGTCTTCAGGTCCATCGATGAGAAGTACTTCACGTGGCAGAGGTGGTCGAGGGCGTCGTCGATTCGGGGGAGGGGGTACACGTCCTTTTTCGTGATTTTGTTCAGTCGCCGGTAGTCAACGCAAAACCTTTATGTGCCGTCTTTTTTCTTTAAGAGTACGATGGGCGCAGCCAGGGGCTTTTCGATGGCTGTATAATGTCGTCGCTGAGCATGTCGTCGACTTGAGTCCGGATGGCTTCCCGTTCATGTGAAGAGACGCGGTACGGTGACTGTCGGGTAGGTCGGGCTCAATCTTCGGTTATTATTCGGTGCTTCGCTAGAGGGGTCTGACGTAGTTTTGCGCTCGACGAAAAACATTCGCTAGCGACGCAGCAAAGCCAATAATTTTTTACGTTGTTCTTGTGGTAGCGCCGGATTCACGTCGAATGGCTGCGGGAGCTTGAAGGTTTCTACGGGTGTGCGTTCAAAGTCGGCGACCGCGATCACGTCACTTGCTTCTTGCGTTTCTTCGAAGAATGCAATTGCCGCGCCCTTGTTTAAGTGCTGGTATTCCTCGGTGAAATTAGTAACCAAAATGTGGGATTGGTGTTCCTTGAAGCGCGCAATGCCTCTTGCGACAGAAACACCACGGTCGAGAAGCACCCTTTGATCAGTGTTTACGATAGCGTCGACGTCAGGAGCAGCATCTTCACAGTAGACTGCGACCATCAAGCTTGCGCGGGGTGGCAGGGCGACATGATCATCGGCAATCCTTACAGCAGCACGCCGTTCGGGGTTCGGTTCCGGCGTCATGAAGTGATGGGGGGAAAAAGTTATTGACTTAGTCTGCAATTGGATTATTGCACCGTTGTCCATCAAAAAGACCATTCCAAGAATTACTTCGCGGGAGCAGTTAGGCAGAACGACAAACGCCGCAGGGTACGTTGTGCCGTCATTGGTGACGCGCGATGTGCACGTTCCACTTGGCGTCACGAGGTGGCCTCCTGCTGTGCGTATGTGCGGACCGTCCCATCTGGTCATAACTTTCTTCAGTTTAGACGCAAATGGTCCGCTCATTACCGAACAGTCAGCTCCCGTGTCTACGAGGGCGACTGCGTCAAAGTCGTCGATGGACACCTTGACGTCAGATGCAGTCTTCCTCGAGTTCCGGGTTCGTCGGGGCGTCGTATCTCTGCTTGTACGTGTTGACGGTCGGGCACTGTGCATCGTCGTTGTCGTCGTCTTCTCAACGGACGTCTCGGTCAGGTCGGGTACGCGTCTCGCCGTGTAGCTGTCGTCGTGTTCGGGAGTCTCGTCAGGGTTAGGTCGGGTCGTCGGGATGAGGGCATGTCGTGAATCACTGTCTTCAGCGCGTCCTTGCGTCGTTGGATGGTTTCCAGTTTTTCACTGTAGAGCAACTTCACCTCCAGAAGTTGCTGCTTTTAGTTTCCCCCGCGTGGGCTGGGGGACCTTCCACGTGCGAAATCAGCATTGCTACGGCGGTTAGGCGACTGGTATGGGTAGGGCGACGGCGATTGGTGTGAGCTGGCTGGTCCTCGGTTGGTGCTGGACAGGTATTCGTCGATCTCGGTAGGGCGCTGGCCGGGTCGGGGGAGTGGGGCGTCGACGGAGAAACCACGCAGTCCGAGTATCCTGTACGGGCAGCGACGATAGATGTGATCGGCCTCTCCGCAATGGTAGCACAGCGGACGATGATCTGGCGTTCGCCAAACGTCAGTCTTCCTCGGCGTCTGGGTTTGGGCTCTGTACGGCGGTACGGTCGACGGCGACGACAGTGGGGATGGCGGCAAGAGTGGACGGCGGTACGGTGGAGCTTCTTGTAGACGGGTTGGAGCAGGGCGGGGTCGACGAAGAGCCGCGGAGTAGGTTATCGCCTGTGGCTCGCGGGGTGCCTCGGATGGCATAGAAGCGCCCAAAGCGTGTTGGACCTCTTCGCGGATGACATCAGTCAGGGAAGCCACTTGAGGTAGCGGCGTCATCGGAAAAAGCTTCCGAAGCTCCTCCCTGACCACTGCTCGGATGGTCTCAGGCAGTGTGTCGGAGGTTGTAGCCCCGGCACCGATCGTCTCGGAAACCAGCACGTTGACCGGGCGATCGTACTGCCTCGTTCGAACTTCCAGCGTCTTCTCCATCGCGGCCGCCTCAGATGAAAATTCGGCCACCGTCTTGGGAGGATTGCGGATAAGGCAAGCAAAAAGCTGCTGCTTTACCCCTCGCATGAGAAACCTTAGATTCTTTTCTTCTGTCATCTCCGTATCCGCACGTCGAAACAACCTCTTCGTCCACAAAGAAACTTCATTATTTACGCTGAGGAAACAATGTTTACGGAACATAGCCAGCCATCCAACAGAGCATAACACGGGCATAGTGCGAGAGAGCGGTGAGTGGAATCTTGTGTTTAAACAGAAGAGCGATTTGACCTGAGCGTTAGCCGTCCGTCGCACCAAAAAAACCTCGCGGAGCGATGCCGCCGCTTCGCGTTGCTTAGGAACCCCGAGCGCAGCTGTGCATAGCTTCGCGCTCGATTCGCTAGCCAAGGCATGGGTCCACCCAGCCTCACCAGCGGCCGTGAAGTTGTAACGCCACTGCGCAACACCGGCTGTAAGGCTCGTGTACAGGGTCGTCGTCTTGTCTTATTCGTGGGATCTCTGACGTGCCGTGTAAAGGGCGCGCGTTGTAATGCAACGCCTTTCCACCACATTGCAGATTTCGCGAAAGTGCTTAATGTAATCGTTATACCAGCGCAAAGTATGACAATTGGTGGAACAAAACTTTGATTAACTAAAAAATCAAAAGTAGAAAGAATACGGAAAATGCACACTGCACCACTCCCTGCATTTCCGCAATAATGCAGCTATTGCGGAAGTTTCACTGAAATTGCTCTATTAGAGTAGATGAAGATATTTGGTAAAAACATAGGAAAAACAAAAAAAAACTACGGAAAATGCCCAACCGTGTAATACCCTGAATTTACACCATAATGTAGATTTGACTAAATTTACAGGTGCAATCGTTGTAATAGCGTAAAGGAAGACAAATGGTCGAACAAAATGTAGTACACTAAACATAGGAAAAATATAAAATAAGTACGGAAATTGGTGAACTGTGTAACCCATGGCATTTCCACAATAGTGCAGATTTAGCGAAAGTTTCACTGTGATCGTTATATTAGCGTAAGTGGAAATAATTGGCTGAGCGAAATTTAAAAAAAAAACGAAAAAAATAGGAATATACAAAATAACGGGAAATGGCGTACCGTGTAACGCCCTGTATTACCTCAATTATTCAGATTTCACAGAAGCGTAAATGGCAATAATTGCTCAGACAAAATTTAGAAAAACCAAAAAATTTGGTTATAAAGAATTCACACTAAGCGGCATAAGAATGCTACACACTAGCGGACGATTCTCTGAATTTCTTCAGAATTTCTTTTGTCCCTGTTGTTTTGGTACAACTGCTAACCACTAATTATCGGGTTTACATTTGTCGTCGTAAGTGGGTGTATGCGCGTTTATAAATAGGACATGTTTCTCCGATGAACGTTAAGTTGGAAGTCAGCGCTCTTGTTGTGGGCCTAAACCTTAGCCCTTGTTTATTCCTGTGGTGTAGTATTAGGAGGTCAATCAAAGACACTGAAGAGGGGAATGGGCGCTGACATCGATACACGGACATTTGTCGCTGTCGCTGAGCTACTGCAAAACATACCGAAACGTCCGCAGCACCGCTCCCACTAGTAAAGCATTTAAGGGGTAAGAGTGGCATCATGATCTTCCACTGACACCGAAACTAAAGGTTTTCTGCCATTCCTTTCCTCAGTTCCTTTCTGGGAAACAAAATATCACAAATGTCTACTTAAGAGTTCAGAAACGACAATACAATGCGTTAAATACACGGTCAGAACACGTGTGTTTACAGCTTTTCCCGGGGCCAAACCAGAAAAGATCTTCTCCACACACCAATAAGATATATTCGGCCCGAAGCTTATCCTCCCCAGTGTTTACTAGCTACCGCATCAATTGTACAGAAATCACGACATGGTAGGCAAACCGACCAATTCCCAGACTTCTGTGTTTATTAAACGTTTGGCTGTGCTCGAAGCGCGTTTTTTTTTCTGGCTATCCAGAACCCGTTTTTCTTAGCCGGAACCTGAGTGCGTAGAGAAACCCCTGACGCAGATACTACGTACGTCATGTATCGCGTAACCTATACTTGTTTATTCACAATGATTTCGAAATCTTGCATCGTACGGTGTCGCTATAGCAATAAACTTCGCTTCCGGTCAATAAGCCAATGCGAAATAAGCCTTTCTTTCTCGCATACGAGGAATGAAGTGCCCAATAAATATTTTGAATAAAGACTGGATATTATTGTGTCCACGCTCGTTTTCCAGATTTTCGTACACACAGAGGATACAATGTGCGGCAAACTGACAAAAAAAGGACATTACGAGCACACAAAGCCATTCCCTACGTCCCAGGAACAAGCGAAGCATTGTCGCGCGTCTTTTCAAAATACGACATGAGGATTGCTCATGTACCGACCAGCAAGCTCCGGAACCGGCTGATGAATGTGAAAGAGAAAGTGCCGAGGGATTCATTCCCTGGAGCGGTACACAAGATACCATGTGCTGATTGCAGTCATGCGTACATTGGCGAAACAGTGAATGTTTTGCAATGACTAAAAGAGCACCAACGTGATGTTAGAAATAATAATCACATGACGAATGCCATAGCGAAGCACGCGCACAAAAATTCCCATAGAATTGACGGGGACAACACCGCTATTTGAGCTAAGCAAAAGAACATCTCATCTCGGCGGCTGCTGGAATCACTTTTCATCCAATCAACGCCAGCCACAATGAACCCGACGGCTGGGAATTTGTCTGCCGTGTACGCATGCTCTCTACATCACGTTCTGGCTACATAATTGACGACGGCTTCTTGACTTACGTAGTGAACAAGGAACCCGTATGTGCTTCCGAAACGTCAAATATATTTTTATTCATAGTCCGTGTTCACATTTCTATTGTTCAAACTGACATTTGTTAGAGTATCTTGGACCCACAAATGGTATAGTGTTGCTACGCATACGAATCATTGTAGAGCCGAAATATAGCTCTAGTAAGAGGGTAGGAACGTTTTTCTCCGCAGACATTGGCGAAGTCATCCCAGTGCGGATTCCAGATTCCCAAACACGTGTCTGACACGTTTTCATGCAACTTGTCCAGAAAGTGTCCTAGCAAGGCGTTCGTAGTGTACGACAGCCACGAGTTGTTGAGCGAGGCCAGCACGTCGTAGCTCCTCTCCAACCTCTCGTAGCTCTGCACCAGGTGGCACGTCTCGAAGTGGGCCATCCTCCCCGGCAGCCTAGTCACGGGGCCCTGAATACCGGGCCCTAGCGAGGTTTCTTGATGGCTCAGTGGGGGTCCCTCATTTCGTGCTACCTGCATGGCAATTAGAGTTTTTGTCAGCCCGGATCCTTTATAAGGGTGTTTACGGGTCTGGGTCGCGAGTATTTAAGCAATACGGATATCCACTACTTCTAAGTGGACGGATCCGGGCCAAAGATGCAGGTTCAGTTCGTATAAGCATTTATAATATTCCCGCGGTTCTCAATAGCACCCTGTTCTCATTCGAGACTCTTCCAAACCAAGCCACGTTCTGGTCATCTCCTCCGCCCTCGTTGTGGGACTGAAGCAGGCAGCAGGTAATGCTTTATTGCGGACGATACAGCCCGAATATGCCCGAATGAAAGGATTAAATGGTGGTGCGCGTCCAATGCGACACTCTTTACAGAGCAGAACGTACGAGCTCTTTATCGCATCCTAATACCACATCATAACAAAACTTGCGCAAACAGTGAACTAGGCCCCCTACGAATAACTCGCATCATGTGTTCCCATGTGCTTGATACTTATTTTTCAGTCGATTCCTTACCTTGAAGGTGTAGGTTTCGGCAGGAAATAGGTAGCACACTCGGTTTCCTGCACCAGAGTTTGACGCGTGCTGGTAGAGCTGTCGCATCTTCGCCAGAGTTTCCTCGGTGAAGTAACTGTAAAAAATGGTTGTTATCCGCAGCGATTCCTAATGAATTATAGTTTGTAAAGTTATGATGCATTCCAGAACATGGCACCTTTGTACCCAAAACTCCCTAATTAATCATAGTAGGCACAGAAACCATAAAGTCGCATCAGGAAAACTCGTGTGTAAAAGGTAATGCTTTATTTCGTATTAAACATGTTAATTTGAAACTCTGTCGGCTTCGAATATGCAATCAATGACTTTTCGAAAGTTAATTTGCAGGGTACATGAAGCTGCAGTTACGGGGCTTGTTTTCTGCTTTTGCTCATCGTATTGATTATGAACTGCGAATTGTTTTATTCCACCGGTAGACCTAAAGAACCGTGCCTTGACGAGATGGCGCCGGCTCAGAATAGCTTAGTCCGAAACACAGCTCCAGTTCCAATGACACTTGGCATGCGACACCAGTTTGCTAGCAAAAACTGAAACCAGAACCAATGGAATTTTTAAGTACCGGGAAGAAGGGGCTGCGTAATTCAATTGTCATCACTTTCTGCCCACCTCACCTGGAGTTAAACATACGACACTTACTGCCTCGTAGAAGGAGTGAAGGAATCGGGAAGATTGCAAAACCCACGGCTTTATCTACCGGCCAATGCTGGTGAACAAATGGAGATATTTTTGCAACCTCTAATCGTGGTTTGTAACATATACTTAGTGCGTTTAGAGGTATGTCTCTGCCTGTATCGCAGATAACCTTTCAGGAAAGGAGAGCAAAGCGTTTGCCTGCGTACCTGAACGTCAAGTTTGCGTAGCTCCTCGCCGTCACGCGGGGCGGCAGCAGGTAGATGGAGGCGAGGCTGAAGTTACTCGCCAGGAGGAACAACCGCGGCTCCACGGAGTCTTGCCGCAGTGCCAGGCCCAGACTCAAACCATGCTGCGCCATCAACCGGTCACGCAGCAAACTCAGCAGCCGAGGCATTCGCTGCCACATCTCGCTGGACGCAGATTCCGGCCAGCGAAGTACGATGCCGGCGTAGTTACGTTGCTGCAAAAAGCCGACAGTATTGGGGGATGCGTCGGGGTCCAGTGAAGGACGTTACCTCAAAACTACATAGCCGTTGTCCCCCGTCAGCAAATACTAATTGCAGAGGCTACAGGTACATGGTGTCAGCATTGTGAGACTAACGATTCGCCGGGCGTAAGGTTCCATCTGAAGCCCACGCCCATGCTCCGGGGACAGTGTGATGTATGGAGCAGAGAGAATAATAGCGAAGCGGAGTATTCAAACCACGTATAATGAAGTGTCGTATGGAACAGCGTTCCTGGAAATGCTTCCTTTTGCAAGGAACATAGGAACGTTAAAGGTCGATGGAACTGTAACTGCATACGTTCGGTTTACAAAGGAACCGCAAAGAGAACGGCGTTCCTTTTTTCTACGTTCCATCGCTAGTATTTCGCTGTTTTTGATGCCAAGGCTCTAGGGCGCTGAATATAGTACAAAATGCCATAGGCCGCTACTGTCTTCCCCTTCCTATAGGCTTACAAATTTGCCTTCAGCGGAACGCGCTTCCTCAAAGGTCAAGAATAACCGTCCGCGGGCTCCAGCCTTGCGGCCAGATTGCACCATGCGCGCATGGCCTTACCGCTACGGCGGCAGCAGACTACCATGAGGCAGGTGCTTCGGAACCGCTACCTGCTTTTAGGGCGCAGTTTTTTGGCAACCGTCTCTGGGCTGAGCCGCGTTGTCGGCGTAACCGAGTGAACGATGGCAAATGAAAGAAAAAGCGGGCGATGAATGAAAGCGAACGAGGAGAGTGTCGCGAAATTATGAGGGGAGGGCGGTTCGCCGTGGCGGCGCGAGCCAGCGCGCTCCGAAAGTGTGCCGTGGGGGTGGGAAGGGGCAGTATGCTGGGCCCGAACGAGGAGCTCTACGGTGCGTCCCTCGGCAAAAACAGGAGGGGGCCTGCGCGCGACTACAATGGACGTTCGTCTAAGACACAGTTCGCGGTCCCTTGCTGAGGCTCACTTCGCGCTGCCGACGCAGAGGCTCATCATCGTTGCCGTCGAGAGAAGCCACGAGTGAGTGCTGCCTAAGCGCACTTCTGCTGCGCCCAAATGTCGCATCAGGGAGTATCATAACCACCAGCCAGTTTTTTTGCACAACAATGTAATTTTTGAGGGCAGTTCGCCTTTAATTAAGCTCCGCCTCTAAAATTGGAAAGCCGGGCAGGAGCAGACGTGGATGCGCCATCTGCGTTCGTAGAAGACGCCAGATCGGAAGAGCGCCTCGCACAGGTGCACTGCAGCGCATTCTTGGCACACGTGTTCCCTATAGGCAACTGAGCCACCACAAGTTGCCGAACGAGACTGCTCTTCTGTCAATCAATTGACACCTGGGTCGCCAGCGTTGAGCTCACTGCCCGTAAAAACAAGGCGACAAGTTCCCAGCCTGGGATTCTTAACATATTTCCCCTGCCACCCAAAGTGACGCGAGAGTTAGATATCTCATGCGCAACAGCAACCATCCTCGAGAGCTGCAAACCGAGTCTGACGTCTGGCATTCTATCGCCACACGGCACGCACATATGGCACTAGACTGCGCTGCTGTATGCTTCCTCACTCACCGTGCACCTTTATGGTTTCGTCATGTTTGCCAGGTTGGCTGCGACGATTCGTTTTCTCATTTTGCTGGGAGTTATTGCGGCACGTTTACTTTGCATAATAGCAGTGCGACGACTATACTGTATTGTTATGGACCGAAGACGACCCGTGTTGCATCCTTGCTCCGATGGCGAGTCGATTCACGGTAGCATGGGTGGCGGCTGCTGGCGGCTGCTGCCGACCGCACAGTTGCTCCGTTCGGACGACGAGAAGCCAGAGGCCAAACATACAAGCTGTTCAATTCATGACCAAGTGATGAGCATAAAGTTGCAACTGACAAGACTGCGACAAAAAGAAGAGCATGTATTCTAGGTACATGAAAATTCTTGTATGATGGTTTCTTTGGATTTTTTTGATCTCGACAAAATCTCCTGCCGGCGGTGTTTTTATTTGTATATTATATGAATAGTTAAGTGTGGCTTTTAAATTGCTTTCTTTATACTTCTCACGATGATACGGCACCATATTAATGCGCAGCCTTTTGGCGTCTGGTACCTTGGTTTGGCGGCGAAGGCGTCGATGCCCGCTTAACCAAGAAAGCGAACGAAGCACCGAAGGCAGAAAGAAAACTCAGGAGGAGCCCCTGGCGAAAGTCTATCACACTGCCTCCCCCTCACACTTTCGCCCCCCGCTCCTCGTCCGTTCATGGCTCATCCGAACCCCGTGATATCTGCGTAGTAGGTTCAAACACGGTTCTCTACTACGTACTCGGCAGCGGCGACGCGCTCTGACATAAAGGGGGAGTACCGCGGGCCGCCATGCGTTTTCTGATCATGCGATAACTTCCTCAGATGCAGCGGAGAAGCGCCGTGACAGAGAAGATTGTAGTTCGCGGTGCAACAAAATTTCACGTTGAGAAGCAAAGTAATCGTCAGTGGTTTTTTTTGCCTTAAAAATGAAATTTAAGGTAAATGTAGCGACCCCCTACATTGCTCCGAGTGTTACTAGAACGCGTTCGTTTAGCATGAAAGGAACTTGTAAAGATAACTTTTTCACGATTTGGAAGGAAAGAGGAACTAGCTTCCTTTCCTCTTTTAGAGGAACGTGTACAGCACTGGCGTGATGTCAGCTCTCGATGCGCCTGCATTGTGAGCAAGCGCGGTGCTCTGACTTATAACTCCGCGCATTAGTGTTTTTTCCATCTATGCCGACGCCTTCCGTGATCAGCTACGGCGCTATGGGTTTCGCCGATCGGGAGGAAGGCTGACAGGCGCGCACAGAAAACTGGAAAGCGTGGGCATAAGGTGCCCTAGCGCACTTACCATCGACTGTTCGGAATGCATTCTGGAGTAAATTCTACTGTCCCAGCAATCTCCTTCCGCAAGAATTTTAGAAATCGGTCCAGTATGAACGTAGCTACACAAGAGAAAAAATTGAGAATAATCTCCCTTATATACTGGACCTTGGCCCACGTGCTGAATGCTGCGCGCTCTAACCCGGAAAAGGAGGCGACGCGTGACTTCTTCGACGACCTTCGATATATCACAGATCGGCGAATTTTCTCTTCTCCTCAGCAACGTAGAGTAGCCTGTTTCTGGTGTGGTGCGGGCAAAGCAGAAATTGGGGCCTCCTCACAAAGCATGCTCAGGCTGGTAGGGCATTTTGGAGGCAATAAACGGTTTTTATTCAGTGGTCTGGTTGCAAGCGGAGTATTTATTTTGTCACTCCAACTCTGCGTGCACTGGAAACACGAAAAACGTAAAAACATTACGTGCAGGTTCAGGCATACAAGAGGTCGGTGCATAGGTCGACCACCTCGCATCACCGGAAAGGTGATACATAAATCGTACCGTTGACCTACAACTGCCAATAGGACAGCCACTGCGGTATGACGTAATTAAAGCTGTGCGTAATGCGATTATTGAAGAGAACGCGATCGGTTGTCATACATCTTTCGCAACGATTTGCGAGCTTACTGGTCCAAGTGCACGAGTAATTATTGAGCCGAAGTTTTTCTTACAGGGTAATCTAAGCGTACCACACGTTTTTCTGCAGTGATCAAAGCGTGGTGCAGGGTCCCTTGAAAGAGAACGAACAATTTGAGGCTGTATAGTGGTGAAAGCGAACCAAATCAGGCGTGTTTTAGCGCTTAGAACAAATCATGTGATCGTCCCATAATTTCTTCCATCGAAGGCGAAGTCCATCGCAAATGGTTCTTGCGAAAGTGGCAGTAAGGTCTTCACTGGACCGTTTGTCCCCGGGCTTCAGTAAGTTTTTCAATTCGTATTCTTAGCAGGGAAATTGCGTAAAGCATGTCGTGCATAAAGCCGTTCTTGGCAGACTGTGCTTCACTTGATCAGCTGATTGGCTTGACTAAGCCAGCGAAAAACAATTCGTCGTAGTTACGTATCCTGTATTTATTTATTCTGGCTAACACAAACTGTCGTAAATGCTCGCGCTAGGACCCAGCTTTATACCTTGTACCATGCGCCCATTGCGTTGTCCAGAGTGCCTGCTTCGAGGTCGTTAAGCAATGTCTGTAACTGGGCGAGGTCCGAAGCACGTGCGCCGTCACCAAGCATTACTGCCGGCTCAGAGAAGTGGTTCTTGACCGCCAGGCTGACAAATTTCTCCATAAGGGCGTCCGGGAAGTCCCCATCGGGCTGCAGGTTGGCGGTCAGCGGTGGGCAACAGAAGAGAGCGACTTTACACAGGGCGAACGGGAAGAGCTCGACGCCGAAGCGCACACCGTTGGGCGTAGTCAGGCCGTCAGCATCAGCGTGAAAGACGCAGACGAATCGGTGGCGCGGGTCTGCATAGCGCGGGTCTTCCGCGTCCACGTCCTGGGCACAGAGCGGGCAACCAAAAATCAAAATTTGTAGAATTACGTAATTGTAAGAACACTTTTAAACTAAGAAGGAATGTGATGGCATACTCGTAATACAAAAGCTCAGGGCCGAACATTGCACGACCGAACTTGTTTTCCCTGGGGCTAGAATGCACAACCTTTACTAACGCATTCCAGCGAAAGATCCCTTCAAATTTCTCCGCCATTCTGAGACAAAGTTTACCATCCAAAGAAATGGATCTGCAGACATTCAGGAGAGAAAACCATATCCAGACTAACGGAAAATCAACTGAAGCGTCCTTTACGGTTTACGTGCCCACTTGAAACACTCCCGGTTCGCCACCTGAGCTCTCCTAATCTAAGCACAGACCGACTCCACAGCAATACGAAGAAATGGCAGACCGCCGTCCGCCTTGTGCCGGACCCCTCTTAATTTGACCTCTGACTGGCTTTCAGCCTTATTGGAGAAACGCCATACTAATTAAATCAGGGTATTGAAAAATTCCGCTGCAAGTAAGATGGCAATGCTATAGAAAAATTGTGTATAGAGTACTCTGAACTACTCTGAACAAGACTTTCGGAGAACCTGTCCTGTGGTTACTGGTGTCTTGACAGTCAAATGCCTCGTAGAATCCGGAGTATGTGCGGTCAAGTTTGACTATCAAATGACTGCGACGTTCCCTCGCACCCTTCGCCTTTGGACGCACTCCGTGAACTGGCGACGAGCGAACGTGAACGAGGTAAGTACGCCGCAAGTAGAACGATCACATTGAGTCACGTCTCAAAAAAAGGGTCCATTCAAGATGTAGATTATGTTCTTGCTTCCTCCAGCTAACGCATTATTACGTCTGGCGCACGAAAACTCAAATCTGTGTGTTTCAAGGTACCTGGTGCGCAATATTTAGAGACGAGCAAGCGCATCTATTTGCGGAAGGTGTCCGTTTGACGTACACGGCAGGCAACCATCATGCCGTGCCGAAATGGTTCTGCGCTTTTGAACAAAGCGGCGAACATCTTTCAAGACCATTATGGGAAGGCGTTTGCTCAACGTTTCACACCGGTAGAGGACTAGTGAGTAAGAGAAAGCTAAACGTACACCATCTAACCTGACGAAACTGTTTTGTATGGGGTAGCGTTGTATTCCTTTGTGGATATAAATGGTACAATGCTGCGCCGCCCGACCACCTTTATGTCTTCGGCTTTTAATTCCACGAAAACAGCAGCCAGCTGTTTGTAACAAAATCAATGCGGGATAAATCGGGAAGAAATTTGTCTCTTTAATGAGTAATTTCTTAGAAAAAACGTCGTCTTTGGGACCGCAATAAATGTTGAGAGGGTTGTGACGTGTTCGACAAAGTGTACTTCTAAGAAAACCGGTACGGAAATAAAGTTACAGTGCGAAAAAGAACTATTCAGTAAGCTATGAAAAAGTTGCACTTTATATTGAAAAAAACGTTCATTCCAGTGTCCTTTTGTTAAAACCCCTATGCTGTCACACTTTGCCCAACGCAGGAAATCTTGGTGCATTACGACAGGTGGTCTGAAAAGACGGCACAAGGCGTTCCTCTTAACGAATTACGTCAACGCCGGGTGTTAGAGCACGGCAGTTACGCACGTACTTTGTATTACCATTTATACCAAGATTATAACGCTCCTGATAGCATCAGCAAATTATACCTAAGTTCCTAAAAATTGAATTGGCGACAGCCGGTTTAACTGTAACAGGCATATAGAGGTCCTATAATACGGCTTCATGTATGCCTACCTGGTACCAAGGTGGCGTCCAACGAGGGGCGTTCTGCATGGGCTCCACGCGTAAGGCGGTATGGTCATTCATATATATGTCCGTAGCAAAAATGGACAAGGGCTCGGTCGTGTCTTCTATGGGAGCGTTACGCTGAAGAATAAATATGTATACATTTATCCGTTTTAGACATTAGTAATAAACAAGAACGGAACAAAAATACAGAGAATTACCTAGTAATCCGTAGCATTCCTCTGCCGCTCGTCTTGAGTGAGTTTTTGGTGATTTTTTTTGGTTTCTCTAAAAACTGCCCATCCAATTTTTTCTGTTTACGCTATTACAACGATTACATGTTAAACTCTCGCGAAAGCTGCATTATTGTGGAAATGCAAGGCGTTACACGGTTCGCCATTTTCCGCAAATATTTTATATATTGATTGTAATGAATACAGGTGTTACTTTTGACAAATATGCATTATTGTGGAAATGCCATGCATTACATGTTTTGCCAGTTCCCGTAATTTTCTAGTATTTTTTTTTTTGTTTTAAAAATTGTGCACGACCAATAACTCCGTATTATAACGACTACATTTGGGACTTTCCCGAAATCTGCCATATTGTGAAAATTCAGGGCGTAAGGGTTCGCCATTTTCCGCAGTTATTCTATATTTTTAATACCTTTTTATTTATTCAAAATTTAATTCGACAAATTGTCTCCGTTTACGCTAATATAACGACTGCACGTAAAACTTTCGGAATATCTGCAGTATTGTGGAAATGTCATGCGTTATACCTTTTGCCATTTTGCCTACTTTAACAATTCAATTTCTTATTTTTTAGTTTTTTAAAATTTCATCCTACCAATGACCTGCATTTACGATTATATAACGATTGCAGTTGAAACTTCCGCGAAGGCTGCATTATTGTAGAAATGCAGGGCGTTGCACGCTTCGGGAGCTTGCGTAATTATTTGTATTTTTTGCTGCTTTCTATTTTTCTCAAAATTTCTAGCTACTAGTTATACTTATTTACGCTATTATAGCGATTACAGGTAGGTAGAAGTTCTGCAGTATCTGCCTTTTTTGGAAATACAGGGCGCTACACGGTACTGGCTGTGTGGGTACTCGGCAAAGAAGCATAAAAGGAAACGAGTTGTTCTGTTGCTTCCCTAAGGGACAGGAAAAATGTCCCTGTGAGATAAAGGCAAAACTTGCATCCTTTAAAAAGCGACGGGTCGTGAATTGAACTTTTTTTTTTACTTCAAATGCCTATAGAGCCATTTGAAATAACATAATGTAAGTTGGCATACCAACACAAAGAAAGAGGGGTTTCAATCAAACAAAATTTAAAATTTGGCGACCACTGCCTTAGGTGGTATGGCGTTTTGCCTTGGTATTAGTGGGCTTATGTTTTGTTTAACTGGCCATAGCTCGATCTTGTAACGAACGTCATCAAGCTACTTCCAGCGATCAAAGGACCCGTTTGTTCTTAAGGATACCTTAGTGACGATTGTGGCTCAATCGACGTGTGCCATTGTGCTTGATATAATTAGTCTCTGGACGCACGTCAAAGCAGCATCTTCGTTCTTCTTCCTTCATTTCGACATTTAAAACACAGCACTAATGCCTTCTCTGTTACCTATGGAACAACACGGAATAAGATAATTGTCAAATGTCCGACCAGGACAATCGATATCCCATAGCATCCCTATATGTGAAATATTTTAGGCCTCTTTCAAGAGCGGGGCTCTTTGGCAAATGGTAATTTTTTGTGTCCGCAGTAAAAAACCAAGAAATGTCCAAGTGCGCGCACGAGATAGGGAGCCTCGCGGCGACGGCACGGCAGTAACAAAACCAAGAGCGCTCATGAGCGATCGCACGTGAGCTCGTGCCTCACTGCAATCGGAGGGCAGACAAAACCCTGCGCATGTTTGTCATGCCAAACATACCCGCTAAGAAATTGGCCAAAGAAACTCTAGCGTAATTGTGGCAACACTTTTGTTATTGCAATCACACTACTCGCGTCTCCCGATGGCTCTGCTCACGGCGTCACGCAGGCGCCCTTCACGCCTCCGTGACGTCAGCTTAAGGATTCTCGCATTTGTGCCGGCTTCACTCTGGCTCACTCTCCCTGTAGTCAGTAACAAGCGTGGAGCGGCACGGGACCGCTTTTTTCCTCAGGTACAAATTTTTAGCAACCGTATACCGCATGTTGACAGCCTTCGGATCCTGGGTCTCAACTTTCATTATGCGGGCAGCTCTGTACCGACTCTGCGAACACTTCCCAAGCAGATCACTCAGCTTTCTCATCTCCTCCGCCGGGTCTCCTATACAAGAGCTGGACGGCACGAACATCACCTGCTCCTAATCATCGATGCTTTTTTTATGTCCCGTATGCAATACACAATTCCGTATTTGCAACCCTCGCCATATCAACTCTCCGCCCTCGAGGCCGCCCTCTGAACACCCTTCTGGAACTCGGGATGTACAATACTCTTGAAGAACGCATCACGTGCCATCACTAGACCCAACAAGAACGCCTGCAGACTTCTGCCCAAGGTTGTGCTATTCTCAATACTATTAACTACCGCACTTCGCAACTACCCCCCATACCACTGGAACTCCCTCTTTAGGCCACTTTTGCTAATTTACGGGTTGAGTCTTTGCCCCACAACATGAACCGTGATCGACACCCTGCTCGTCGTGCACTCCTCGCTCAGGCCATTCGCTCCATTACTTCTGCCTTTTGTAGCCAATGTGGTGGTATCAGCATATATTGCATGCTTGATATCGCCGACGCGGTTAGGTTGCGTTGGTAGGTTCTTCATCGCTATATAAAAAGAAACGGCAATAGCATGAAACACTGAGCTGTGCCACGGTTGGAGGCTTCCTTTGCACGGGACTCCAATGGTCCCAACGTAGGCGTGGTTATCCGGTCACGCAGAAAGCTCCGCACATATGTCACTTTTTTAGCCGCAGTTTGTTTCTTGCAAGTTGGCCAGTATTAGGTCATGCGAGACATTATAAAATGCCTTCAAGAGGTCTAAGTCGAGGACCGCTCGGATTTGAGCAGTGCTGAGGTCGTCCAATATATCCTCCTTGAGTTCGAGAAAGCAGTCTAGTGCTGAGATACCCCCTCTGTAGCCAATGAGCCTGTGCAGAAGCGCGGTCGTGTCCTAGAGGTGCTCCGTGAGCCTGATTAATATTACCTTTTTCATAAGCTTGCCCAAACAGGACGTTAATGATATGGGCCCTAAATTGGGGAGATAGAGTTTTCTTCCTCGCTTAGGTATTAGTATGACCCGAACCGTCTTCCATGCTATCAGGATCTCCCCTTGTACCCAGGCTTGATTCATGAAGGCTGCAAGACGGGCACAGTCCTCATCCGAGGGATTTATGATAAGCTTGTACTTTATTCTGTCCGGTCCTGTTGTCGTATTGCGTTTCCCGAACTCCAGGGCTGCCTGTATTTTCTCGATGGTGATAGGACCATTCAAGTATTTAAGATCGCTTGGGTCTCCTGCATAGCCTCGATATTCCGGTCATCTGTGTGAGGCAGCAACATGTTGGCTAGTTCCCCCAGTGTCTGCCCGGGATCTTGGTTTTGTCTGTGGAGCAGGCGAGTTGTGTCCTTAGCTTTGTCTGTCGTTGACTCGTTTGGCTGAATGAGGCGGCGTAAAAGTGCCTACGTACGTTTGGCGCTGAGGTTACCATTGAGCTTCTGGCACAGGTTATTCCAGTTGGTACGTGTAAGCGCGTATGCATAGTCCTGCACTTATTTCGATTTACGGGCAATCCTGAGCTTGTGTTTCTTATTGTGTTTTTGTTTTTTCCACCACTTAACAAGTCTATATCACGCTCACGCTTCCCATACATGTAGAAGGTGGGCGTCTACATCGGGGTACTGTTCGTTGGCTTGGGTTTCTCTGGGACTTTGGTCCATTCGCACTTCCAGTTGTCCCACCCACTGATCGAGAACCGCAGGGGGTGTTTCCTGGTCCTCGCTGTGCCGGAACTTGTGCCAATTTGTGAGACAAATGGACCTTCTCTCTTCTTTGAGTCCTCAAATACTTATCTGGATCCCGATAACGTGGTGATCACTCATTAGTGTTTCCCGTGTGTTCGTCCAGCAACACTTGTATGCTCCCTTGTACAGAGTCAAGTGTTCGTTGGTTCCTCCTTCGACTGAGTTGCCTTCCCTGGTGAATTCATTGGCATTGTTTAGGATCGTACATCCGGAGTTCCTGATAAGGGCTTCCAGTTTCCTTCCCTTGGTGGTAGGTTTCTTGTACCCACGGCCGGGTGTTGTGCCTTACAATCCCCAGCTGTAATTCTGACGGCACTGTTGTGCGTAGCGTCTCCAAAAAGGTGTTTGAAGTACGCATTGTAGTCTCTCGGTGGGCTGCACACATTCGCTACATACAGTTCACACCCATTTTTGCCCGTGCGCATTGGCTGTGGAAGTACTTTGATTGTAATGGCAATAAACTGCTGTTCATCGTAATGGGTAATTTCCTGCGCCGTAACGGCTTTGCTGACCAGGATTACAATGCTCGCTACCTTCTCTTGGGTTGTTTGCGGCTCGTATGTATTATACCCTGGTATCTTTGGTGAACCCATTGTCTCCTGCAATAATATTATGTCTGGTTGTCGTTCTATTGCTTCTAGTATCTCGTTAGGAGGCCTCTCTCGCGCCTGAAGCTCCTGCAGTTCCATTGCCAAATCAGTACTTTATGGTTTGCTAGTTTGGTTGGCGTGCGCATGCTACGGCGGTTGTCGCCATTGTTGATAGCGTTTTTTTCTGTTGGGGCTGTAAGGGTGTAGGCCTTGTTTTGATGTGAAGCAGCTTATCGTAGAGCTTTCGAGCGTGGAGTTTGTCTCGAGTCTGCCCATGCGAAGCTGCACGGTTTCGAGCGTTCACTGCAATTTGCCCAGACTTTCTCCCATCATGATGTTGAGTTCCTCTGGCTTGGTTAGGCGGTCATTTTTGGCTTGCTCTCGGGTTGCAAGGGATTGTTGAGATTCAAGGAGTTGCTTGGTTAGCTGCGTGAGATGGTCTTACATTGTGCAGATCTTACTACGGGATTGTTTTGCGTGGGGTTCCCCCGCTTTTTGTGACTCAGGAACGGCGCTTGCGACAGGAGGCATCGACGTCTCTGAGATCTGTGTAGGCGCATGTGCACAGTTTGCTAGGGGCTGTGTGGTCTCTGCTAGTGTAGGAAATTCAGCCGACTTTGTGGCCGCCGGTATTTAAGTGGTCTCCATAGGCGTGAGCGCTTGTTGTTTGCATGCCAACGACAATGCTATTGACGGAATCTGCATTTTCCGCAGAAGTGCCTGCTTGTAGAACATGGACTGCCATATCGGCTCGTGTTCGTGCCGGTTTGTGTGCTTGTCTGTGTAAGGAGTGGGTGTGAAGGGTAGAAAAAACTCGCCAACTCACCTGTGTATTTCGACGTCCTGCGCGGAGGCTCCGAGCCCATCGGGTTCCTTCGGTGTAGTTGCAGCTGTTGCTCCTTCATTGCCTCGCGTCTTGATGGTTCGGCCGACTTTTTCGGCTCGGATTGTTCCTGCGCATCGGCTGACTTTTTGGTTTCTGCTCGTAAATTATCCAGTCCTGTACTTGAACTTGCTTTTTTGTTAGCTGCGCTTGCTGTTTCTTCTTAAACTTGATTCTCTTGAGGTAAGCAGCCTTCGTTGTTTCAGCATCTCTTTCTCGCCTGGCGGGGCAATCTTCGTAGTCGGCTGGGTACTCACCGTGACAGTTGATGCAGTTCATGTGGCACTCATTGTGCTGGTCGGGTTCATCGATTAACTTGCCGCATTTCTTGCACTTGTGGGAGCCAGCCTGTGGGCACACGTCTGCTCGGTGGCCGATGCAGTAACACGTGTTACAGAATTTCGCTTTTGGTTTATGGGGCTTCCACCTGTACTTGTCCATGTAGAACGGGACGGAGGGTGGAATGTATGTTCCTAGAAATGTTATGATTGCCGTTTCCCATCTTCCCATCATCCGGGCGCTGATGATGTCAGTCCCCGAAGCACAAAGGTTGGCCATTAGCTCGCTGGTCGGGGTGCCTCGATCGATGCCGTGAATAACTTCTTTGCAAGAGTCCTCCGCGGGCATCTTGTATACGCATACGTTCCTGGTTCGGTTTGCAATGTAGATGCTGCTGGTGCAGGTGATCTTCGCCGCGGCAGTTTTTTTCAGGGTCTTGATAACCGCGATGTTCTGGTGCTGGTGTATGGAGATGTGCGTAGCATTTGCCTCTGATGGCAGTGGGTTTGCCGCATTGCGAATGGCGATCATAAATGCAGCTGGCCGAAAATAGGCTAAAGTGAAGCCTTCTTGGTGCGTAGGAACAAGGGGGTTTGACTGGCCAGCACCAGCCCTTTTCGAAGGACTTTCATCCAGCCGTAAACCACAGGCACAAGTCTTGTAGCCGTGGCGATCAATTTGAGCCAGCAGTCTCAAATGCTGACGAAGGCCTGTGAGCTTGCGCCGATGTGTGGTCGTCTTCGGAGCGAGTGGCGAACAAACAGTACGCGAAGAAGCGTAGGGAGGCGACCACAGCTACTTGTTCGTTGTGCCAGTAGCAGCGGCGGCTTTGTTGCGGGCAAGCTCGATGGAGGTGGTGAGCTTGCCGCGGGCGCCACCATGTCAGCGCAGCTAACCATCCATTTAGGGTTAGCATTGCGGTTACCGCTTTGAAATTTATCGGCCTTGTCTCGGCTTGGTATCCGGGAACAAGCTTACGAGGTTCTGTCGACCGTTGACAGTTTCGCTGCCGTGGAGGGCGGTATTTGACGGAGTCGATGTGAAGCAGGCCCGCCTTGGTCGACCACCTAGTTCCGGTTTTTCTGCCCCTCACAAGCGGACGAAAGAGACGCGAGCGTAGTACCGGCACGAGTGCAGGAGACGACAGCCGCGCGAGTCCCTAAGCTGACATCAGAGCCATGGGGCGCCACTCAACCATCTGAACGCGAATAGGGCTGTGCGTTCGTCATTCGCATGCATCTTAGAAGTGCGCCGGCCCAGGCGCCGGGATGGGTTGCCCACGGGTCGCCCGCACGCCAAATGTGGAGGCCTCCTACCTCGAGGCCCATCGCGCTGGGGATCGAGAACGGAAACTTCAAACAGCCAACAAAGATGAGGTGGCTGCAGAAAATGCTGCCAAGAGACGCCGCTGGACCAAAACACGGAATCCGTTCAACGCAACTGGGCGAAGGTGTGTGAAATGTATGGGCAAAGTCCAGCCACAACCGCTCGTCAGCAGCGGGAACGTCCGTCGGTAACAGGAGCCGACGCTCGGTTCATCCGGGAGTGGTGAAACGTGCTAATGTGCACACAAAGTTTAATGACCAATTATTATAGGTTACAAAAAACGAATTAAGCCAACACTTATACCAAAAATGGTGAAGTAAAGGTCGTTGCAGCAACAAAGAAGCAAATGGGCTACAATCGTGGACTTAAACCATCGTCATGGTAAGGAAGGTTGCGTACAGCTTCGCTACTGTGTTTTACGCATTAGTGTGAGCTTCCTTAATTTTTAATCTGTATGGCTAGCGTCCTTGATATTGCCGTGGGTGGAGAAATGTTTTGTAGAATAATGTTTGCAGATGAATCAAAAAGCGTTGTCCAACCTTTTTGGAGTTGTGCATACCGCTCACCTTGTTCTGCTGCATGACGTGTGGGTGTCTTTATAAGAAGGTCGCTTGAGATGCCGTATTGCTGCTGCTACGACGCAATACTTAGAGGGCGGCTTTTTTCAGCGCATATAAGCCAAGAAAGGGGCGGAGAATGTATCATATTATTCCACATTGGTACGAGAAAGATGGGCTTGGTGCCGAGCAGCTTCATTCTGACACAAGATATCGCGATTAAATACCGCCGGCTGCAGGCCCAAATTGTCGCCAGTACTTGAAGAATAGTGCCATATTTTCCTTGACTTGCTTATTCAATTCTATTGCGAAGACGACAACACTTAACTTTATATTGCTACACCAAATGTAATAATAAAGTTTTATTGTGAATATATCTAACATATGAACAATTATTTGCAACCTGAGGTCATGAATGTTGAGCCACATCAGTAAAATTTAAGAAAAGCAAGTAGTGGTAGTGTTGCGTAAGCATCCCAAGCGCAAGCACCATAAGTGTAAGCACCACAAAAAAGCACTGGAAGGCTTAGAAAACCTACGTGGAAAAAATTGCCCTTAACGTGTTATATAGCTTTTTTAGAGTGATTTGGAACGTAACGGGTGAGGGACGAATGAAACACTTTCCCGCAGGTCTTTTTGGGCATGTGAATTAGCAGTTTTCGTTTAATTAGGTGCCTCAATAAAATCGCATAAAATGCGTTTCAGACCTTAATAAGCCCTACCGAAGCAAAACTGGTGTATAAGGGTGAAGCCTTCAGAGGCTTCCTCGGAGAACTGTTCTACTCCAGACGGACAGACTGACAGGTAAAAACTGGTATTTTATTAAAGGAAGGCTGTCGAATTCAAAAGGGGCACCATCACTGATCCTCCGAAAGCTCCGCCGTAGCCGTGCTCTTACCTTGTATAGAGGCCACCTCTCCCGGGTGAGGTTCGGTTCTGCAGCTATGTAGACACTGGGGCCAATGGGTTCCATGGTCCCGGTCGGCTCTTGCGTTGATGCACCTATTGGAAGAACTGCGATGATCACAACCGAGGCAGCCACTGAAATGCCAGTCAGTATCATGGCGAGCCACACGGAGCACTTCCGGTCCGAGATACTTGAACCAAAGGGGTCCACATCACGTGGCGACATGCTCCATTGACCACCACCGACATTTGACTGCGCACATGACCAAGCAATACAACGTCAATACAGGGCTAATACAATGTCACCATAACTCAGACCGTTCCAAAAAGAACAACTAGTTCGCTGCGTTGAGTGGCACATCAACTTGGACAGAAGTGAGATTGGGAGACTTTCAAACAAATATTCGGTGTTGTACATTCAGAACGGCTCAGGAGGAACTTCGGGGTCAGAAACTACATGGCAATTTGGGCCATTAAGAGGTATTATAGATGCCAGAGCAAACGAAGTGGAGTTGGAGTTCATGGGAAACATTGCCACTCGTTGTATAGATACGGTGCGTATTTTTATTGCTGATATACTTAAGATATTATTGTTTTTCATGCCATAAATCACATTCTGATGACTGTCAAACTGGCCACTTAAATAAATTATTTGGTTTTCTGAGCGGTTCAAGAATTGCTTTCTTGGGCGAATTGTAACGTCCCGTCATTATCGACGCTGGCAGCCATTGAAAACGACGTCATTGCATAGAAACTAACAGTTTTATTTGTGTTAACCCCATTTTAAAACTGTACCAGTCACATTTCGTATTACTGGGCGGTGACTTCGGTCGGCGGGGGGCCAACCTCAGGACACATTGCGTGTTTATAAAGCAGAGCCAGAAGGTGGCTGTCGAATTGGCAGTACGTGGTTTGTTACCATGGTTATTTATAATAGTTGTTTTAAGATTTTTTCCCTTTTTCCACTTTTTACCCTTAACGTTACAGTATTTTTCCTTGGCGTTACACCTATGATCCTCCCTTAAATGGCTCGCTAAGTCGTTCTCAATTTAAATTGAACCCTTTTAGTGAGCCTCCAAGTTTCTTCCCCCTAGGGGAGTACCGGTAAGATGCAGTTATGGACTTTCCTCTACAGGGACAATGATAGGCCTCCATTCATTGCCTTAAAATGCCTGCCGAATGCCTTCCACCCAATTCTTATCCTTTTAATTATCTGCCTCATGGTTGGGATCCCGGGTCACTACTTCGCCTAGGTAGATATATTCGCTTACCACTTCCACTGCCTCGCCATCTTCTTCAAACTGTTGGGCTATGTATCTATCTGTCTGTCTATTTATCTATCTATCTTTCTGTCTATCTGTCTGTCTTTCTGTCTATCTGTCTGTCTATCTATCTGTTTCTCTACCTACCCACCCACCTACCCACCCAACCAAAGCCACCCATACCTATACCTATACGACATCCCAACCCAACCAACCCCCTTACCTACACACCTACCTACCTACCCACCAGCCTCCCCACCAACCCACCTACCGCTACCTACCTACCTACTCCCTCTCGTGTGCAGACCAACCGACCAACCGACCGACCTGCCTGCCTGCTTGCCTGCCTGCATGTCTGCCTGCCTGTCTGTCTGTCTGTCTGTCTGTCTGTCTGTCTGTCTGTCTGTCTGTCTGTCTGTCTGTCTGTCTGTCTGTCTGTCTGTCTGTCTGTCTGTCCTTCAGGAGGAACCGAAACGAAGAGACCACGCATGCGGTTTTCGGTCAGAGCGCGAAGCTGTGCCTGCCTGCCTGCCTGTCTATCTGTCTTTTCGTCTGTTCCTCAGAAGGAAAAGAAACGAAAAGACCACGCACGCGGTTTTCGGTCACAGCGCGGGGCACCTAAACATTAATAAAACCATTAGTCCGTTTCCGCAATAAAAAAATTCTGCAGAAATTTAGAAAATTATCTACTAAGCGTACAATTCTTATACCGGTTGTCTTGAGTGTATGTTCCAGCCAATATTTTTGGTTTTTCTAAATCCCGTCCGAAAAATTATCTCCATATCGCTATTATAACGATTAAAAGGAAAACTTACGCGACATCTGCATTATTGTGGGAATTGTGCATTTTGGATGGTTCGCCATTTTCATTAATTTTTAAATTTTTCTAGTTTTTTAGTGTTTCAAAATTATTCTCCAAACTATATCATTTGCGCTGATGTAACGATTATTGGGGAAACTTCTGCAAAATCTGCATCATTTAGGAAACGCCATGCGTAATCCGATTTGCCATTGTCCCTAATTATTTTTATATTTTTCTTATTTTCTCACCAATCATCTTCATTTACGTTATTATGAAGACTACATTCCGAACTTTGGTGAAATGCGCATTATTGTTGAGATGCAGGGCGTTATCCGGTTCGCCATTTTCTGTTTTTTTTTTTTTAATGTTAGACTCTCCGCGAGGGGGCCGAACGGAGTAGGCGCGCTTCCCATGACCGCCGCAAATAGCTCTTTCCTAGTGGAAGATTTCGACGTCAACGTTATTAATTTCATTACTGGTGCGTCGCTGATGTATTACGCTGCCCACCTGACCGCCTTCTGAAACTCTTGGAACGGCAGCCCGTCGAACGACAGCCCGCTGCCGCTGACGGTCACGTCGGCGCAGCGGCCCCGTCGCTAAAAACCTGCCACGCGGCACCAGTTCCGACGGCGACGTCTAAGGTCCAGGCCTCAACGTTGGGAAGATGGAGCCCGTCGTGGTTCAAGGTGAGGACAGTTCTCCTGACATGATCACCCCCGAGCGGGGATGGCTAGATTGCTACCGCTAACGTGGCTCTCGCACTCTGAAGCAGCATCAGAGCGCTCAACCCGGCTGCGCGACAATCAAGCAGGATAAGTCCTCGGGACAGCATCGCAAGACAATCCGACCACCTCAGTTACCAAGGGAACACCTCAAGATGATCATCCGCCCTCGTAACGGCCTTGATATTACAAAGGCCGGCATGGCCGAACTCCCAGACCCCATCCTTCGAGCTGCTGTTCTCCAAACCAACGACGCCAGAGAAGACATAATGCGCACAAATCCAGAAAATAATATCGCAGTAGTAAGCACGCCGAGTCTTGTTCGAGCAGAGAAATACAATGCTATTGCTGCTCTCTCCCTCCATGACTGAGAATACCCGACCACCTCTTATGAGGCCAGCCCTGAAGGTACATCCAAAAGGGTCATTCACAAAATCCCTGCCTACGACTCCCCCGAAGACATCACAGTAAGTATCGTAAAGGTGAATGCTGCCTCTCGTGGTCTGTCCTGCTCCTCAACAAAATCAGAGCTTATTATATACAGAACTTAAAGACAGGGAAAGCAACCACCTTCCCCACTCCCCCTTATCTAAATCACTTTCTCTAACGGCCAATCTATCCCATTGGTGACTGCGTCAAGATTCTGGGTCTCCGTATACAGGCAAACAGATATAATGTAGATACTATCTGTGCCCTAGAAAAAGGGGTTTAGCAGACTACACGACTTATCTCTCGCATAGGTTCCAAACATCGAGGAATGAAACAAAACAACCTAATACGTCTCGTACAGGCCTTCGTCATCAGTCGCATAGCATACATCACCCCCTTCCTAAACCTCCAAGTCAGCGAAACCCCCAAAATTGAAGCTATGATAGGTAAACCTACAAACACGCCCTAGGTCTCCCCGCTACACTCTCAAGAGACAAGCTACTCTCACGCGGTCTTCACAATACACTAGACGAAATTATCGAAGCCCAACGGGTGTCGCAACTTGAGCGACTCACGAGGAGTGATTCTGGGCGCCACATTCTTCAGCGAATTGGCCTCAGCCACCTCACTTTCTCTGACACCCTCGTCTACATTCCCCCAGTCATTCGAGACCAACTGTTAATCCACCCACTCCCTAAACATATGCACCCGATCCATAACGAGGCAAGGCGCCGAGCGAGAAAACAGATTTTACACAAGCAACATTCTTTGAACCAACAGGTAGTCTACGTGGACGCTGCAGAATACCCAGGACGCGATGCCATGGCAGCGGTCATAGTTGATTCATTTCACTGAACACTAGCCGCCCTCTCCTTCCCTACTCAATTTCCAACCGAAGGCGAAGCCATGACTATCGCTCTTGCCATTATTTGGAGCCCCAAGATTACTACTATAATAAGCGACTCCAAATCGGCCATTACCAATTACTCCAACGGGCGAGTTGACCCCCGAACTTTCGCCTACTCCTAAAGGCACGCAAATTCCCGAAACAAAAAATATGTATCGTTTGGCCACCGGGCCAACCCGAACTCCTGGGAAATGAATCGGCACAAGAGGTTGCTCGAGAAGTAGAAATCCGAGAGTTTAGTGACGCTGCAGAATCTCCTCAGCCGTTCTCTCATAAAGACCACCTCTTGACCAACAGATCGGTACTTGAACACCGCCGACTGTCTAGAGCTTGCTTCCCACCAACCGACCCCTCCCTCTTCCGCCACCACGCTGTTGTACGGCGCAAACTTCAAACATCCACATTTCCCACCCCTGCCCTTCTATCACTCAACTACCCCAAATTGCACTCTGATGCCCTCTTTGCCATAAATACTCAGACCTACAACATGTGATTTGGTCCTGTGAAGAAAAACCCTTCAAACCATAAAAAGCAGCCCATTTTACTACAAATTACGAAAGAGGAGCAGAGGGAGACAGCTCTTCTCAGCACAGACCCTATGTCCCAGGTCTCACTAGGCAAGGTGGCCGAAGACGCCGCAGAGATCTAGATGGATCCTGCCGTCAGCGGAACTACACTGAATTCGACATGAAAGCGGTCCCAACCGTGCAACAATAAAGTTTTATCTGATCTGATATGATTTTTGTATTTTTTTTTAAATTTGGTTCGACCCAGTACCTCCATTTACGTTATTATAACGATTACAGATCAAAATTTCTTGAAATCTGCAATATTGCGAAAATGAAAACCATTACACGTTTTGTTTTTTCCTATGCTTTTAAATATTTTTCTTACTTTTCAGCGTTTCGAAGATTCGTCCGACCAATTATCTCCATTTACGTTCCTACAACGATTACATCTGAAACTTTCGCAAAATCTGCATTCTTGTGGACATGCAGTGCTTTACACGGTTCGCCATTTTCCGTAATTATTTAAATTTTTCTTATTTTTTTGGTTATTCAAAATTTCGTGCGACCAGTTATCTCCATTTACGCCGTTATAGTGATCACTGGTTGAACTTCCGCGATACCTACATTTTGGAGGAAATGCAGAGCGTTACACAGTCCTTGCTGTGGGGATACTCGGCAAAGAATACTACGCATCAAACGCACGAAACCAAGACACCGACTTTGCTCTACACATTCCTTCTTCTGTCGAGTATTTTGCAAAAACGTCAGGTCATCATTGTGTCGCCTGGCCGATCATGGGTTTCAGTACGCGAGGGGTGGAATATGAAGCGTTTTAACGACACAAGACAACAACGTTTAATCCACTGAGCGCAGCGTTTCTAACTTTGAATTATAGTTCAAGACCTCTTGCCTAACCTTCTTCAGCCTACGTATTCCCTGATTGAAAGAATGGCAGAGCTACAAGAAAAATAGAGAGCAGAAATGGTTCGGCACTGTTCCGTTCTTTTGCCAGGGTTCACCATCTGAGTTTGCTCGGCTTTGTTTGATTTAGCACAGCCTCTTTTAACTAATGTCGATAGCGCTATTCATATTCTCGCAAAGAGGTGCTGTACTTGCCAATAAATTAAAGACCCCCTATCAGGAACGACTCTGTCTCCTGCTTCGTTGGCGACGTACTAAAGAGTGGGACATAATGGCAGGTTTTGGTTCAGCAGCGCAGTTTAGATAACGATTAGCGAAGGAGACGACACGGGCCCTGTATCCAGCACCTGTGTCGTTTTGTTCCCTGTTCTTGTATGATTACGGCATTGAACCAAAAATCACCTATTGGGTCTTGTCCAAGTAAGATGTTTGTTTCTTGGATCCGTTCCGCGGGTGTCGCGTAAGCAGAGCCGTGATTTGTTGGGCAAGCGGCCGACAATTGCCCCACAACGGGGCGCAGACAAACCAGATGAGGAGGAACGAAATAAATTCACTTGAACCCCTACTGAGGCACTCCATTTTAACCGCGAAGCCGTTTAGAAAATCGTTATTTTTCGTGTCAGAAGTTAAATATACCAAGAAAATGACGAACATACCCACTTCGGGAGATTGGCCAAGAATGTATAACATACCAACAAAGGGGGATTGGCCAGGATTGGCCAAAGCGACCATACCCACTTTGTGAGATCGGCCAAGATTGGCAAAAATAAAACTCCCGCGGTCGCCGTAATCGTCACAATACTTGCGCAGAACGAAAAAGACTTCCGCGGTCGCCGTAATCTTGGAAACACTTGCTCGGAATGAGAAAGACACGTCATAGCACACGCCCTTGAATGCGATCTCTAATGACTATCACATCCAAAAAGATTGAAGGAAGCCCACACCTATAGTAACAATAATGGAGTAAAGATCATTGCGGCAGTGAAGAAGCAGCAAATCGGCTGCAATCGTGGAGTTTAGCCGTAATTATGGTATTGACGTTTGTGTACAGCGCCACTCTAATGTGATGTCCTATGATAATCACATAAAAAATGACAAAGCTCACATTTATAGTAACAATAATGGAGTAAAGGTCACTGTGGCAGCAAAGAAGAAACACATCGGCAGAAATCCTGGACCTAAACCGTCATGATGATCTTGAAGGTTGTGTACAGCACCCCTCCAATGTGATTTTCACCGATTATCACTTCCAAACAATGAACAAAACTCACACTTACAGCAACAAGGTCGGGGTAAATGTAGCTGCGGCAGAAAAGGAGCCAATGGGCTTGCAATCGCGGACTTCAGCCGTCGCGGTGGTCGTGAAGTTTGCATACAGCTTCGATACCTTCAAGTCTTACGTGTTATGTTGAGCTTCCTTGATTTTTTTTTGCTCTACACTCTGGGATGGAACCCGTTGCTTCATGGTTATTAAACCAAACCAGTGTTTTGAATGATCTAATCTTGCATTTTCTCTTCAGGTCCACCGTAAAAGTCACGGCTGATTTCCCTGCAGTGGAGAGCGTAATAAACAATAACCCATTTTCCCGTCTAGGGTGAACTATATGTCCTTCTCAAGTCAGCGTCACTGGGGTGAATTACGGCCCCATCGACCACAAGCCATAGCTCCCTTTTGCCTGGTCGTTTCGCTGGCCATGCCATCGGTACGTTTCCTCCTTTTCGAGGCCGCACAGAGTTCGAAGGCTCCACTTGTCAGCCCTTCATATTGCAAGGTGCGAGTTGGAACGGTGTCACACAAGTGTAAAAACTGCTGACTGAAATAATGGTTTCTATCAGTATTCGGTGGGAATTCATATGCCAACAGTAGGTTTTCTCCTTCCATGCCAAGAGTAAAGACTATATTCTTATTTCTGCGTGTTGTCAGATCCTTCCGAAGGGCTCATTGAAATTGCGCCCTCAATTATTTCGTCCTTCGGAGAATTGGGCGTCTATTCCGGATAACCGATGTTTTGGGAGAACTGGACCTTTTCCCATTGAGATTGTTTTTAAAGAACGCAGATTGAAGTAAATGGGCATAGTATGCGGAGTTGTCTTCGACCCTCTGAATAACACATCCCACAAAGGTTGGAATAACGCGATGAAGAAATAAGAGAAATAAAGAGGATCACCATCCCGTGCCAGTGACCAGGCGACGGGGACAGTTGAAGGAGGCCGTACCAGCGCGGAGCAAGCACTTGCAAATGCGGTAATTAGCTTAACCGTCCCTGAAAGTTACTGCAGTTTGTAGGTATGGTAGCCTTATGTTGGCGGGAACAGCCTGGACGGATACAAGACATTCGATTCTTTGCATGCATAGCGCTGTCGTCATGCTGCCACGCACAACTTATCAATACTAATTAGAAGCGATTTCTTCAAACGGTTTTAGGCGCTTTCACTTTTACGCGCCTTTCTTTTCTCTTTTTCTTTGAGAAGCGACTCAAACCTTGATCCGTTAATCTGTTATGCTGTTTTACGCAGCTGCTGTTGCATTACACCAGATACGAGACAACAATTTTTAATCAACGGAGCGCAGTTTTTCTCACCACAAATCATAGTTCAAGAGCACTTCCCCAACATTTCACACAATACGTATTTCCTGATTGAGAGAACGGCAGCGCTTAAAGAACAAGGTTCGGCGCTGTTCCGTTCTTTTCCCAGCGTTGGCCTTCTGACGTTTCTGGGATTTGTTTGATTTAGCACTGCCTCTTTTACCGGATGTTCAAATTTTCCTAGTTACGCAACTTTCGATTCCGCTATTAATATTCCCCTGAAGTGTTGCTTTCTTTACCAAGAAATGATAGACCCCCTATCAAGAACGCCTCCGTCTCCTCCTTCGTTGGCGACATATTAAAAAGAGCGACAAGACAGCAGGGTTTGTTTCAATAGCGCAGTTTAGATAACGACTACAGAAGGAGACGAAACGGGCCCTATATTCAGCACCGGTGTCTTTTCTTCACTTGTCCTTCACCTGTTCGGTCTCATTCACCTGTTTGGTCTCATTCAAGTAAAATGTTTGTTTAGTTGATGTGTCCCATGCACCTTGCGTAAGTAGAGTCATGGTTTGTTGGCCACCCGGCCGGCAGTCGCTCCCAAACGGGGCTCAGACAAACCGTGAGTGGAGGAACAAAATAAATCCACTTCAAGCCCAACCGAGCCACTCTCGTGTAACAGCGGAGCTGTTTAGCAAATGGTATTTTCAAGTGCAGACACAAAAAAAACGAAGAAAATGCATAACAAACCCACTTACGCAGACTGGCCAAGAATGTAGACCACATCCACTAAAGGACATTGGCCAAGACTGGCAAAAACGAGCATACGCACTTGGAGAGATTTGCCATGATTTGCAAAAAAATCTCCAGCATTGGCCGTTATCGTTGTGACACTTGCTCGGAACGAGAAAAACTCTACCGTTCGCCGCAATCGTGCAAACCATTGCCCGGAAAGAGATAGACACATCATAGCGTACGCTTATCCAACGTGATATCCAATGATTACCACTTCCAAAAAATTGAAAAAAGCTCAGACTTCTGCAACAGTTGTAGATAAAGGTCGTTGCGGCAACGAGGAAATAAATTGGCCTGCAGTCGAGGACTTAAACCATCGTGATGGTCGATCAGCTTTGCTACTTTCAAGTCTTACGCGTTAGGTTGATTCATTTTTTTATTCAAATCCCGAGTATGAAAACCCTGACTTCAAGGTTATTACAGCTAACAAGTGTTTTGGATGGGCTAAACTTGTATCTTGTCTGCATGGACACTCAAAATCACATACATGGAATCGATTGAAATAACTGCTGAAGGTGTTGCACGTATAATTAGTAACCTCAAGCTATCCACTTTTTCAGGTATTGACAACATCAATTTTATATTCTTAAAAATGCCAACTCTGTTTCTGTTAACATTCTGTATCACCTTTTCAAGCAATTTTTAGCGACCAGTCCACACCCCCCCGAGCGGAAAATTCGCAAAATAGTGTCTGTGTTTAAATCCGGTGATAAGCATTCACCCGAAAATTACCGCTCAATTTCCCTGACTTGTATCTGCACAAACTTCTTGAACATATAATCGCTTCACATGTTTTTCGACACTTAGAATGAAATAAGTTCTGCTTTCACATTCGACATACCCGCCGCGGTGGCTCAGTGGCTAAGGCGTTGCGCTGCTGAGCACGAGGTCGCGGGTTCGATTCCCGGCCGCGGCGGCCGCTTTTCTGATGGAGGCGAAAAGCAAAAACGCCCGTGTGTACGAGATTTCGGCGCACGATAAAGATCCCCAGGTGGTCAAAATTAATCCGGAGCCCTCCACTACGGCGCGCCTCATCGCCTGCGTTGCGTCGGCGCGTTAAACCCCACAATCAATCAATCAATCACATTCGACATGAATTGAGGAAAGGTTCTTTTGCGAAACGCAGCTAGTAGAACTTCAAACAAAACTGCACTCCAACATGAACAATGACCTTAACACTATTTTCTTTGATTTTTCCAAAGCGCTCAAACGTGGAGCCTATTGCCGTCTTATTTCTAAATTATCTCTCCTCCGTTTAGATTCTCTAACCCTACCTTGGCTTCGTAACTTCCTTTCACTTCGTCCGCAGCTGAGTGTAATTAACAATTCCCAATCCAACCTTTCCCACGTAACGACTGGCGTACCACAATGGTGTGTCCTCGGCCCCCTTACTTTTCTTAATCTATATAAACGACGTGCCAAGCAACACTTCATCCTGCATGCGAATTTTCGCAGATTATTGCACAATATATCATCCTGTATCCTCCTCCGATGATCACTTAACACTGCAAAACGACCTTCATCAAATAATGACTGTTGTAACGTGTGGCTAAGGTCACTGAACACAAAAAAATGCAAACTAATATCATTTACGCGCACACAAAAAATTTATAACTATCGCTACGCTATCAATAACCACCAGCTATCACAGGAATCTTCCTATAAGAACCTCTGAATCTATTTCACACCCAAACACTCCTGATCCCACCACAGTGCCACCATAAGCGCAAAAGCTTCCAAATTTTAGGATATCTATGCCGTAATTTACATATGCTGTCGCAATCGCTTCCGTCAACTAGCGTCTCAAACCTTCGTCCGCCGACAGCTTGAACACGCCGCTTCTTTCTCGTCTCCTCACCACAAATAATTAATATTCAAGAAGCGATGCAGAATAGGGCGGCCTCTGTCATTGCACGCAATCATGACTATCGCAGCAGCATAACTCAAATTAAGCACGGCCCTTCACTTCAACGCCTTAGCACTCGCCGCGACATTTCCCTTCCTTGCCTCTTTCACAATGCGTGTACAGCAAAAGACCTATACCACTTCACCTTGATGTTCCTTTCATTATTTCACGTAGGTAGCATAATCACCTCAGTTTCAAGCGGTTATATGGTTCAACTGATTCATTCAACTCATCTGCTCTCCATCACGCCATACGTTTGTGGAATGGTCTACCAGACAACGTCGCATCTGTATCAGACAAAAATACTTTCCGTCAATTGCTGCTCACTCTTTTTTAGCAATAAGGTCTTACCACTGTTTTCCACTTGTTTTTCTTCGGTCATCTTCTGTATACCTCTTTTAAAGTTCTAAATTTTTTGTGCTTGAAGACTGAAACAACCTGTCGTTCCTGTACCAGAGCTGGTGGTTTCTATTTTTTGTTTCTTTTCTTTTTTCAGTGTCGTAATTTATACCCGAATACAAAACTTTTCTACTGGAAATTTCTTCTTGCGCGCGCGAGTAGGTTCTGCGTATTTTCTTTCGACCTTTTCGTTGTGCTTACTAGAGACTACAGAAACTGATTGGTGCGCTTCGTGTCTGCATATTTTGGTATCTTTCTTGTCGTTTACTTCATCTACTACCCTTTTTGTATTCAGATACTTTGTAATGATTGTGTGTAGATTACCTGTGTGCACTGCGCTAATGACTTTACGTTTTCTTGTTATCGTTTTCCAACTTACACGTGTATTTTGAGCCTTGTCGTCATAGGTTGTTCTGCTGTGTTTTTAACTCGCGATTCTGCACTGAATGTTTTGTAACTCCTCACTTTGTTGCCCTCCTCACTCAATGCTCTGAACAGGGGCCTGAAGGATATTTTAAATAAATAAATAAATAAACAAATAAATATATAAATAGTCATATAAATGTAACTGATGATATCCGTGCAGTGCACAGCTTGGAAATAACTGATTTTCCCGTCCTGGTTCCACTGGACTTCCTTTTCAAGTCAGCGTCACTAGAGTGAATTACCCTCCAATCGACCGCAGTCCAAGACTTCCTTTCGCCCGGTCGTTCCGCTGGCCACGCCATCTTTCCGTGTGCTCGCTGTCCAGGCTGCGGATAGTTCGAATGCTCTACTTGAGAGACCTGCATATTCCAAGTTAGCGAGTTAGAACAGTGTCTCACAACTATAAAAACGGCTGCCGGAAATAGTGGTTTTAATAGTATCCTGGGGGAATTGCTTTTATTTCTTCATGCCCAGATTAAAAGCAATTTTCTGATCTCTCCCTGTTTTCAGATCTTGCAAGACGGGTCTTTCATATCTCGTCCTGAATTAATTCGCCCATTTAGAAAAGTGGGACTCCATTCAGGGTTACCGATTTTTGAAGAACGGGACCCCTTCTTTTCGGCATCGTTTTTTCAGCGCGAAGATAGAGGAATACCGGCATAATATGCGGAGTCGTCTTCGAAACTGTGAATCACACATCACACAAACGGGGGAATAGGGCAAAGCAGTAGCAAGAAAAGAGGGGAAAAATAGGATCGCCCTCCCGCGTGAGTGACGAAGCCGACGGGGACCGTTCGAGAAGGCTGGATCAGGCGCGGAGCGAGCGCTCACCAATGCGTAATTAGCTCAACTGTCACTGTTTTTCACACAAGTTTTTTAGTGTGGCTCCATTAACTGTCCAGGAACATTTTGGGCAAATACCAGGCTTTCCTTGATTGCATGCACAGCGCTGTCGTCATGCGGCCATGCACAACTGATGACTACCAATTATAGGCATCTCGTTAAAGCATTTTTATTCGCTCTCACTTTTATGGACCTTCCTTTTTCCCCTTTTTCCTCTAGTATGTTATTTTACGCAGCAACTCCAGCCATACCACGGCTACTGCTACCTCCCCGCATATAAAGGTGCTGAAGCCTTCGGGCATTTAATGCGTTTTCGCAATGACGTCCAATGATGGCTCACTCCGATAGAACCCCAGGTCACGTTTGCTTAAATAAGTGCTGTGGCGTGCGGCAGTATTTGTACCGCAAAGGTGGAGGACAAAATGGTCCAGGAAAATTCGGTTCCGGACAAGTTGATCACGTATAAAATTGTCCTGGAAAATATGGTCCTAAGTGAAACCCAGACAACATATTCCCAAGTCAATCCGTGGACGCCATAAAACCTGGTAAATATCTGTGAGGACTGCTTTTCACGTGATTGTTGAAAATAGCAAGTTATTGCGATTGTTTGAGCAATTTGGTTGCAATTTGCAGCGCTAAATCACGGTGACCGCGGGGAATCTTATTTTGTTTGCTCGGTGTCGTGTTTAACCTTTTTGTTCGGTTTTGGGAGTGTGGTTTTCGCTATTGTTGGTGCCTTGTTGTGGTCTTCATAAGAGGCCTTTCGGCCCTTATGCTTATTTTAGGAAGGGCGGGTAATGGTGGGTGTACCTGCTAACGTCGTAATTTTTGCACGCCCAGGCAGGCAACAGGGCAGATGCTTCTCGGGTGAGCCAGGCCTATAATCGAAGCTCACCTATACAACAAAAGAGTCCGGCTCAGTTAGACAACGACAGGTCGACCAGTCCTCCCCAAGGTAGGACGGCAAGAAGCAGAGAGTAAAGAGAAAGACCGCCCACCCTCAGAATGGACCAACCAAATACAGGGTAAACCCTTACCCCGAAACACGAAACCAGGCCGCAACGATGGCCTCCGAGCAGCGCGTACAAAGACCATCGCAAAGAAAATAGACCAAGGAGAAGATTACAGAAGGCTATGCACCGACGCAATAATACCAAAGTGCACCACAAGGGTCACCCTGGCGATAAAAATACGGAGAAAACTCTACACCTGCGCCTCCATCAGGACGTCCCATCCAGAAGTGGCTGAAGAAACCGCATTGGCGCTTGCACTAACACAACCACATGTAAAGAAAATAATCAAAGATTCCCAAAAGGCATACGCCAGCTACAAAGCTGGTTGGGTATCTCTCGAAGCACTTAAAGTACTGAAGAAATGCCTAACTCCCACCAATAGAAATGTGAAGCTGATATGGAGACGCCGGCACACTCCGCGTTGAATGAACTAGCAATGAATGAACTAGCATGAACGGCAATGAACTAGCCTTCCAACTCGCGCGAGAAATGGAATACCGGATAGAGGAGTCAGAGCCACACGCCATCTAGCTATAGCGACAGAACTCAATACTATACAGCACAAAGAAAGCGGTTCCCTGGCCCACACAAGTCACTGAAGAGAGACCAACAATTATATACAGACTGTCATGATTAAGGGGGCAATCCCTCCGTGGGAATAAAGATGACGTGTCATAGCGGAGCCAGAGGTCGACGAAGATGAAGACGAAGAAAGAGAATGCAAATTTCCCGCGAAGAGGGCGGACGAACGACGAGGTGACGCGATGGAGGCACGTGGAGAAATAACCAATGTGGTGGTGACCCGTGCGGCGGACACGAGCACAGCGAATGCAAGAGTGCCGCGACGGCCGGGCAAAGGCTATTTAATCCCGGGGCACAGGCCGGGGGAGAGAGAGAGATCAGAAGAACACCACAGCAGGAAGATCAGGTGGCACGAGTCCGAGGAACAAGCCGGGAGTACGAGGCCACGCCATCGACCAGAGCCACGTCAGCCTGGGCCGGAGTGGACCGACGTAGCATCGGCTCCCACTTCCGCGTCGTAACACCAACCTGCGCGCCAACCCCAGCGGCGATGGTAGGGCGCCTGCGTACAGCGAGCACGCACCCTCAACTAACGCCTTCGCGGTCCCCACGCGGCGACGTTCCCGGAGCTCCCCGGTGCTACCTGCTTCCACGGCGACGGCCCCGAGACCAGGGGTTGCTTCCTGCTACGAGGGCTACCACGAGGGGTAGCTGAAACGTGGTCCACCGTGTGACTACCACGCCCAACTACGTCGGTACCACCACCACCGGCACCGCGGCAGCGAACAACTACGACTACCACCGTGTCACGGCCAAGCTGCGGGTACGACACGTCAGCGCCGGAGGCAGCGGTAGGCCCGTTCACTAGGGACTTGGTATCATATGACTATTGTTGCTAGGATTGTTAACATGGACGTTGTATAGACTGGAACTAGGACGGTTTGCTTTATTAGGGACTTCAGTGTATGGACTTTTGGTTTGGTTTGTGCTACATGGGTTATTGGCTTTTCTGGGTTTTTTGTTACCGATTAGTGTTTAGGAATTGCTTTGGTTGAGTTCTTTGTTTGCTTTGTTGTTTGTTTTGCTTAGGGGTTTTAGTTGTGCATAATAAATGTGTGCTGTGGTAAACGTGCCAACGATTCTCCCGTGTCCATTCTTCTGAGCTGGTCGAGACGTGCCACAAAACGTGACACAGATACAGGCTAGGTCTTTTCCAAACCCTATCCTTCAAAATAAGATGTTTCCTGAACGCTACACCCGAAATTGCCCCTTTTCTAAAAAAGAACTGGGCACGCCCTGCACCTAATCGGAGAATGTGATTTTACCAAAAACACCCCTCCACCCATCAACCATTTTCACACTATGCCCTCCCTTACCGAGCGATGGGAAACCTTGCTGAACAGCCCCACACTGGAAGACAAAATCAAGCTGGTTGCCAGGGGACAAGAGGCCAGAGACGCATATTGGTCTCAAGAATAGAGAATTACTCCCATCTACGACGCCGGGAGAAGACATGGTAAAATCGGTTTCAATAAAGTTATTGAAGACTATAGACTTCCTTGGGCTACTTAAACCGAGAAAATTTGGTCTGTCTGTATCTGTCTGTCTGTATCCGTGACTCGCTTCAGCCAGCCGGCCAAAGTATAATATATATTGAGCAATAATCTTATATACTCACAGCCAAATGCAAACGTCTAAGCCTAGTTTATATGTTCACCCTTGTCAAATTTATTGAACAAGTACAAGGCATTACGCAAATGCAAGACAGGACATTAGTACACAACAAATGTTTACAGCGTTCCTTTATCTAAAAAATCATGGATGCTTGTTTTTCGATAGCAAATGGTACTCTACATCTACAGCAAAAACTCCCGCCTGCTGTTGCCCGCGCCACTTCCAGGCGGCATATGAAAAACAACGCGACAACAGCAACGAAAGATAATTATGTCCTCGGAGATTTTGGCATGCACTTTACAAGGGAGGATTGGGTAGGGCTAAATCGGTTGTTCCACTAGCTAGGTTCCCCGTTCTGCTTGGAATGCACCTGGAGCACGGCTACGCGGTTCTATTAACCTTGAAGTCGGCCGCCTCGATTCACGCGCGTCACCGCCGTACTGCAGTGCCGGCATCGAGGAACCCGGCCTGTAGCAGTGGAACGCGGTAAATTCAAATCGCCTTGAGCAAAGCTTTGGTGTTTGCCTTGGGTTGAGCGCGATGGTACAGGAACAGCATGAGAGGTGAGCGGGAAAGCAAAGGGGGGCATTTCTTTGGCAAATGTTCATGACGACTATTGTCTTTGGACGACATTTTCAACGAAAAGAGCAGATACGTGGCCAATTTTTTCTCTCTCCCTCCCTTCCTCGGTACCGTGTTTCTTCCCGTTGTGCAATACGGCGGCAATCGAGATAAGGGCCCATCCCACGTGGTACTGGAGGTTCTAGGTTGATGACGTGCGATGTTGGGCGACTGGAATGAGCAATTTCGCAATGAGCACGTGTGGCGGAGCAAGTGCCAAATTGGGATAACGTGTGTTGTTACGCGCGCTTGCACGTGGGGACCGGTACAGGTGCGTGGAAGGCACAAATGGAACCCGCACGGCCTCCTCCTCGGACGAAGCCTAGGCGGAGGTAGATGAGAGAGCGCTGGTGAGAGAAAAATTCAAAAAATACGAGGTTTACTCGATTGAGAGTGTAGAAGGTGCGGGAAGTCTTGTTTGAGTCGTGGCTCGCCTTTGATGGGAATTTGCGGGCACAGAGCGACAAACGGGCTCATTGTATCCTCTTTGTCAATACATTTAAAAAATGTCAATACAGAAGTTTTTGTTTCATCCCAACTGGTCGTGTCGTCCTCACTGCCGCAACGCTGCACGAAAACGCAGCCCAGTGCGAGAAGGAACAACTCCAAGAAGCATCACCATCCGCCTTGGGCACTCAGCAAAGGCGAGGGCGTACGTCTTCTCTTTCGTTCCTTTGAGCTTAAAGCAGGAGAGCAGTAAGGCTGACCCAAGTGGCCTATAGTGGGTTACCAACAAGCAAAGTGTTTCATATGCTGACAGTACCAGGTTGGAAGCCATCTAGGGACCTTAAATACAGGCCAGGATGTACATGCTGGTTTGTCGGCTGGGCAGAAACTTTTGTTTCTGATTCCAGATCTTTCAGGCTACGAAAGTTCCTTCTTGATACAATTTTTTCTTTTGCCTTCAAAATATTCAGCACTAAGCACGCGCTCCTCACTCCTCTTAAGCCACTGGGCATCACGCAGCTCGTCGATGTGCGTGAATCGCCGCAGCCAAGGATCACGCAGAAACTGTTCGTAGCTAGAGAGGTTCCTTTAAGCCGCCGCATCCAGTTTTCACTCACCGAGGCTAAGGCCATGGCTATCGGTTTTGTTTGATACTTTGTTTTGCTGGGAAGGATGAGATCATATCTTACGTAAATTAATGCGGAGGCGGCGGCCTCGTCAGGAAACGTTCGAAACTCCTTTTCCTACGCCTCGGGAACGTGACTACGTGTACGTATTTATTACCGAAATAAATTGAAATTGAAAATGTAACGTCAGCCGCCTTTTGTCAGTACTTCTGTATTTCTGTCAGAATGCTTCCCCCGACGACGAAAGTTAGACGCAGCTCGCACATAGCCTGAGCTCCCCGTTCGCTCATAAGAAGTTTGGATCTCATCTTACCATCTCTGTCTACACAGTGCCCGCACAATATTAAGCTGTGGGTCCGGAATAGCAGTACGTCCGAAAGAGATGCATCGGGAACTGCGAGTGTGCTAGCTTCAGCGATTCACTTGGGGTGTTTTTAACATGTTTTTATTTTTTATTTATTTATTTAGCAATACTGCTAGCCCCAACGTAGGGCCATAGAGTGGGTGCACATGGTACAATAACAAAATGAACAGTACAATACTGAAGTCAGAACACAGAACAAAGCACTTCAAACAACATAGAAAAATTTTCACATGCAAAGAAAAGCAACCATAGCTAGTCAGATATCAATTTGTTAGCATCCTGGGAGCTTAATGCTTAATTTGCTTAATTTGATGCTTAATTTCAGCAAAGCATGCTCCCTGAAATGTTTCTTTAATGATTTTCTCTCTGTAGCTGTCATTTCTCGCCCTACATTGCGCTCCTTAGCTTCTCGCAACTCCCTTGAGTATGTCACCACAGTAGTGCTAACAAGGCCATATTGGCGCTTTGTAGCTGCTAAACAACATAAATAGTGCAACATCTTTTAGTGTGCGCGATAGGCAGCAACCTTGGGTTTAGTGCCTGAAAGTTCGAAAAAAAATAGAAATGACCGTTTTAATTGGTTTCCAAAATATACGAAAATGCGTTCACAGCTGCAGTACAGTGCACTTTTAAAAATTGAGCCGTGTTGACCAATAAAACTAAGAATAGCACGAAGATTGACCAAGGATAGAATAGCATTAAAAACGTTGAACCACCTGAAAAGGCCCCACATTTGGGTGATTTTTCATTTTTTTCCAATTTGATAATTTAAGAAATTCGCTCTGTGAGCCAAAAAAGAAAATTCCCCCGCATTTCCCCGAGGGGGAGAATGTGAAAGTGCGAATGCACGGTTGTCGGCCCGCTTGCGGCGCTTGCGCTCGGCCCCCGCAGCCCACCGCCTCGCCGCCTTCTCTTCCATCTCTTCCATCGGGTTTGTAGTATCACGTGTACACCACGCAGTTATCAAGCCGCTATAACGCCGCTGAGTCGCCAACGCACGCCGCTGACGACGTAGTTTGAATGCGTTAAAGATATAAGGCGCGTCACTAACACTGATATCAGCGTCGCGTCCGTGGCTTGGTCGGTAGAACGTCGCGCTGCGGCCGCAAAGTCCTCGGATCGAAACCTGGCGCCGGATGCTGTTTCTTTTTTAAATATAGAGGAGCACTGCGGACGCCGACGCCGCCGCCGCCGCCGGCGGTGGATGGTTTGGGGTCGCTTATAAAGTGCATTCGCACTTAAAACGAGTACGTGAATCATTTAGGAGTATGTCCTTTACAGAAACAAACCACGGCGATAGCTACAGTTGGTTTGTTGAACAGTGTTAGAAGCTTCAGGTTTTCTGCTAGCCACTAAACGCGCCAGGGACCCGAGCCAGCTTTGGGAATCTTTTTGAGGTAAAGAAAATATCTTTTCCCCCAGAATAACTTCAAACATGTTTTCCCCGCGCACAAGGCCCTATGTAAATAATTTTTGTTATTATTAAAAATTACGACTGCACAAGCTTCTCCCATTCCGAGGGAAAACACCATGGTCCCTGTAAATATTAACTCCCACCTCAGGCTTATTAGCGATTACGGGTTTGCCTAATGTGAACCCGAGGTTTTCTTCTGTCGATACCGAGGGGCATTGCAGTGACACGTATACGCACCTGCTGCGCCGGAACTGCTGTGAGGTCAAGCCCTGAAGCGGGACGGGAAAGTGCTGGTGAGCCGTGCCTGGAACCGGTCCTCAAGCTGACCCTGCGCGCAAGTAGTGGGCTGCTCCGGCGACGCTTCTTGCGTGACTTGGCATCAGCAGGTTGGAGCTCGTCTTTCCTGGTTGGCGAATAGCGGTACCACTTCCCCAAATCCATGAGGTTCCTCCAAGACATGGCGGGCAGCGTTCGCTTCCCTTCAGCACTATGCAGGAACGGAGCCTCTCAACTTCCGGATCAGGTTCCAGTTACTCGGCGGATAGATGTCGCTGCTACCGTTCTGGCAGTGACAGGAGCGGCGGCTTGGATTATCGGCGGTATTCCAGAGCGGCTGTACCCGATGAGGCAGTGTGTGCGGTGGCGCGTGAACAGCGGCTGTGGACCCCCGGCAATAGATGATGATGATGATAATGTTCGGACTGTAAAAGCAGGGATTGCCTCTATTTCATCCTCCCTTTTCGTCTAATCTTCTTTCTCCTCCTTGTTACTATGAATATTATCACGCAGAGTCTATTCACCGCGAGATCGGCCTATAGGTGGCGACAGAGTCGCATTGCTAGTGTGGTTGCTGCGCTGGATGGTAGCGAATAAATGCACGTTGTGGCCGCTTGCGTCGTGTGTATTTCGCGCCTTATGTTTGCACGAAACGCGTAGATGAGAATATTATGTTGTTGTTCGTCTCTTCAACGTTCACTGTATTGCACGAAAGTGGGAATGACCTTGAATTAATATAATAAAAAGGCGCCGACCCGCTGCGAATCAATGAACCGGCGAAATACCGACGCGCAACCTGTACGCTGCGGTTCGTTGCAAGCCCTTTTTGATAATCGCTTCGAACAATTAAGTCGAACAGAGAGAAAGACAAGCAAGGAAAACAAAATATCGGGGTATTCATTTGATGAAAGCAGTTTAGGCCGCTTTCTTTGCTAACACGATGCCTAACTGCATTTGTGGGTTGCATTTAAAAGCTGACACCACTTTCCTCCCCCGCACTCTTTACAGGAGTCCGGAATATTCTTTTTGATTCGTAAGTTAACGTAAAATTTCTCAATTTTAGAAGCGCATAGGTGTAAACTCGAACATTCAAAGAGATGGCGTCTCTTACATGCAGCATGGTTAAGGCAATTTTCAGCGACACCGAAAGCAGGCTTGATGAACAACGGTGATATATCAGTTATTTGGGGCTTTCATAACTTGTCACTAAAATTATTAACACGCTCACACCAGTAAACGTCTAACGTCCACTTAGATTTTGCAGTTCGACTAGGGTGTTTATAATGTTGCATTCCTATCGGCAGGGAAGTTGTTACGAATCAGCCAACGCCGCCGTATTTTCCCGCATCAGCCACCACGTGGGAATACACCACGTGCGCCCGCCTGTCGGTGAATCGTCCTTTAGTGTCTCGCCATGCCGGGTCAAACACCTCGCTTTGCAACGCGACTCCGGCGGTTGCCAGGGGCACACCCAGATACTTCACGGACGTGCGCCCCACAGACGTCAGGTGCCAGCGCGTCGGTGAGTCACGCCTTGACATCCCCGGCTCAGACGTTTCGCTATCGGCGCGATCAACATTCGATAGCGCGGCCCCGGCACCTTTCAAGGACACTCTCTCCCCTCTCTCGGACGCCACGTGGGGCGAAGCCATGAATGACTCACGAACTATGGAAAGAGCGTTGTGTGTGTCTGTGATGTTCGTGGCGTGTGGCTACTTCTTCGCGTTTAACCATTGTTGCTTTTGGGTATAAATAGAAGCAGCCCAAACGATGAAAATCATTCCTGTCTGAGCAGCGAATCCATGCGGTCGCTCTGCTCGAGTCCTGTATTGTAACCTCGCCCGTTGGGGCATTGTATGTTTTTTTGGCTTCGGCTCACCTGTTGCTATGAAGTAAACAGTTACGTTACCCTACTGCTCTGGACTTCTTCACGGCTGCAACAGCGGCAGGCCGCTCGCATCATACACGCTACCCCTCGTATGTCAGAGGCCACGGAGAAAGGATCGGGTGCCCCCGCCCGGTCGCAACAAAGTGCAAAAGTGGCAATTTCCCCTTTACCTGCCCTTTCCCCTTCCTTACGGTTCCTCAACTCCGCTGGTCCATTTACGCTTCCGCATTTTCCCTTTGAAATGGTTCATCTGTTATAAGTGCCAAAAAGTAGGCCCGTCTCGCTTCAAATACACTCAGCAAAGTGTTGTTCATAAACCACAATTTACATTTCATGTATTCAAATTAGATTCTTGTGTCATGTTTTTAAGAATCATTTTTTATGCAGTCACAGCTCACTAATAGAGAGCGTGTTCATATGCTAATTAATTGGACAAAATTTACATGTTTTCTTTATATATGGGCCTAGAGTGGCCTTGAAATACCACAGGAACATAAAAACCTTTGTAATCACGGTAAAGCCATTTCTTTCCTGTAAAATACACCGGATGCTGTGACAAAAGAAAGGTTTCCATAAGAAGGAAAAGTTTCCGCACTGACACTAACCAGTCATTTAGATTACGCTCAACCCAGGTTAATGAACTGCTGAGCCATTCAAATGAACCGGTGCACTGAAGTGAACGGACCCGTTCTGAGCCGCTCACTGAGGTAAGCCGTTTACCCATCTCTAAAAGAAACAAAGTGTGTATTTGGGGCACGAAGCCTGAGACTTTTTGGGTCACATTCTAATTGAGGAAGGCGTACCGCCGGATCCGGCCATACAAGCCACCCTCAGATATTTAACTGTTGCGCAGTGTTCTGGGCATGGCCGATCACCTAAGCCACTTTTTCGAACTTAGCGCAAACCACTTCTCGCTACGGGCGCTTTTACAGAAAGAGGCCGATTGGGTTTGGGGTCCAGCTCAGAACACCGCTTTCGATAGCGTAAAAGCTCTTATCTGCTAAGCAAAGTGTATGGCCATGTACGATCCGCGACTTCCCACGATCCTTTCGGCGGATGCCTATTGGCGTATTGGCGGAAACGTATTGGCGAGCGAAGCCCGGTCGCGTTCGTTTTAAAGTCATTGACCAAATACGAGCAGCGCTACGCGCAAGCCGAAAAGGAGGCACTACGGTTAACATGGGTTGCCGAAAGATTGGACGAATACATACGAGGTATCGATATGATGTTCGAAACAGGGGCCCTATTCTCGACTGCGCATATTCGCAGAGAATTCGCCATGTTTTTGCGTAACCACGACGTAAGCAATCAGTGACGTGATGCACGTATAGATAAAACGACACCTGTGTAATTTGACGCTTCACTTAGAAAAATCACAACCTAGGTATAAGATATAAAAATAACATATAAAAACACCTGGCATGTACTGTAAAAATGAATATGGTAGCTGAGGCTGCCAACAGAAACACATTTCTGAAGGTCAATATTGGCGTCAACATCACAAGGCGATCGAGTAACCTTCATCCAAAAGTGAACAAAAGGCGGATGTTGAGCTAAAAAGATCACACAATTTTTTACCGTGTTTTTTTTATTTCTTACAATCGCTTTTAGTGACATAGTTGGGCTCTCTGCTTCAATGCAACCCTTGTTGCCTTATCAACATGGGTTATCACCTTCCCAGCCGCCACCGCCGTCGCGCTATCGTCTGCTTTCATCTTACAAGTTTATGGCGTGATCAATAAAAAGGCGTCCGCGACCATCACTTGTATGACACATAACAGCAGCGAGGCGGAACACGTGATAACCGCGGAGCGTACCGATGTCGCCGATTCACACATTCGTGAAGCTAAACTTCAATCAGTCCTGTAATGGACAAAATAGTCACGTTTCTTTGTTATTTTTCTTGAGTTCGATCATGTTTGATTGATTGATTGTAGGGTTCAACGCGCCGACGCAACACAGGCGATGAGGCGCGCCGTAGTGCAGGGCTCCGGATTAATTTTGACCATCTGGGGATCTTTAACGTGCGCCGAAATCTCGTGCAAATGGGGATTTTTGCTGTTCGCCTCCATCAGAAAAGCGGCCGCCGCGGCCGGGAATCGAACCCGCGACCTCGTGCTCAGCAGCGCAATGCCTTAGCCACTGAGCCACCGCGGTGGGTAGTTCGATCATGTTATCCAGCATCTTACAAGGAGAAGCATGGACAAACTGCAGTGGGTTCTCTTTGTGGTGGAGGGGCTTGTACTACCCCCTTTTGTTGCGGTTGCGACAAAAAAAATGTTTCGGTTGCCAAACATGAAAAAAGTGCTGCACATTATTTGTATTCTTTGTTATCGCTGACTTCGAAACAGTTGAAACTATTATTTCTCTAGGTAGAAAACACGCCTTAATCCGCGCGTCATGCGAAACTGCGCCTGCTGCAAATTCAGACATTTCGTGGCGCCGAAGGTCGGTGAAATTTTTTGCCCTATTTTGCGGCAAAAGCAGCCGCCATTTTTAAGTGGTTACGTAACATTGCGTCACTTTTACGCATGCTGAAGTTTTCAATGTGTGACGTGATCGTTCGCGCCAACTGTTTAAATTACGTCACGCTTTGTCAGCCAATCACAGAGAGGGCGTATATTTCAAGCAGTATTGTTGAATAGCAAAAAGACCGGCCTAAGTTGTCATTTCCGGTGCATATAGTCTAGTTTTTGATTGCAGTAGAAGAATTATGCGCTTTCAGTAAAGAGAAATAAGGCAAACTTTAGAACTTCTGCCCGTAAAAGTCATGAAACGTCAAAATGACGAAAGCACACGCAACCGGTTTGACAACCGGAAGCACGCGCCCAAAATTGAAAGCCAATCAGAAAAGACTTTCGGCAAATTCCAATTTAACTAGAATTCGTGCAGTTGCGAATAGGGCGCTAGGGGTCGAATTCTCGACTACACAAATTACCGGGAAATTCGCCATGTTTTGTGCGTGAGCACAACGTAAGCAATCAGTGACGAGTTGCACGTATAGCTGTGACTATAAGCAGTGTAATTTGACGCTTCTCTCACAAAGATCATAACTAAGGTATCAAATATTCTCCATAAAAATTATAAAAACCCTTGGCATGTATTATCGTAATTCCACTGTACTGAAAGTTACTAACAGTATATCTGTAAGCAGTGTTTCTTCAGACGCTCATGCTACGGTTATACAATACGATGTAAATTGGTTTTTTGTGTCTATACAGTCGATCCCAAGGTGTGGAAGTCTCCTGTACCAACCAATGGGCTCGGCCGAAGCCGGCAGCGGCCATATTGCTGGGGGCAAGAAACCACATGCCAAGTGCTTTGCAGCGGTCCTTGCGGACTTTCCCAGCGGTTCTAAATTACGTAACGGATTTTAAAGCTATAATTCAACACTTCGTACAATGATGCGAGCCATGTTAGACGTCTCCGTACTGACTTTTACCAAGGGAATTGCGTCAAAACTCAGATCTCGGAGTACACGGATATTGTTTTTTTTTTCACCTTATAGGCTCGGATATGCAGCTGCCATAAAGTGAACATAAATACATAAGAACTCGCAAAGTCATTAACACTTATGTTGTTTATTGTAAACTGTTCAAATGCAGAAATTGATCATAAAAGTTGTCAGAACCAAACGCAATTGAGAGTTGCCACTCTAGAGTGACAAACAGCAGTTATGCAACAAACTAAGTGACCATAAAATGCAGCATATTCCGAAAAACAACAGGAAACACCCAGATTCCAGTACTATGATATTAGACATAGTAGAATGACCAAAAACAGACACACAAAACTTTCATGAGTATGACAGTAACCAATGCTATTACGTTCATTGCATTTCTGAGCAATCTAACACACAAATAAACTCAAAAAAAAAGAAACAACAACCTTTCTGGTAAATTACACTATGAGATTACATTTCCACTGACATGAACTACCGAAAAAGGATGAGGTAGTCTTTCATTTGGTAAACAAAGTGTTTATTGTTTGAAAGAAGACAGACTTATGATCCAAGACATTCAATTGATAAAAGATACTATCAAACGGCAAACAAAAGACACTGACAAAAGAAACTGACGCAGCATCTTTCGGAAACCTAGCAGGAAAGAAATTAAACCTTGAAGGCGCAAATACTGCGCGACACAATGCTACGAGCATGACCATTTGGGAATGAACTTGCACGCGTGCAACTTGTGGGAGAAATTTGACTTCCGGCGCCGCATTCACACTGTTTGCACAACCGTAGGCCACGCACGAACCAATCATACTTTTTTTGATCGCGTTATATGGCGCGCACGCTAATCAACAACTCTTTCCCGCGCACGCAGGGAACACGCGCTGCAAAAACTACGCGTCTTCTCCCCTAGCAAGATGGCGTCGCGGCGGCTTCATTTTACGGGCGCCGCCTCCCCTCCAGCAATTTTTTAACCTCCTTGGTCGATCCCAGATATATCAAACTCCTTGGGTATCGCGAAAATGTTCGATATATCAATATTTCGTAATATAAAATGTGCCCATCTTTATCTGCAAACTCCGCACATTACTGAGAGATTTCCAAGATCGCGGAAAATGGTAGATACCCGATTTCTTCCTCAAAACACGCAAATTACGAAACTAGTCGGAAAGAAAGTCAGTGAGCTTTGATTTCTGCATATTCTGCGTCAGCAAGTTCCCCGAACTGTCCTCAAGCTTACTAACGGCGTTTAAACGATAAAGCCCAGCGCCATCCACTGCGCTGCCAATGCCGCGAATCACGCAAGCTTGGTTGCCGTAGGCGAGTGGGAACGTCATCACTGTCGCTAATAAGGTTGGCTACTTCGGTAGCGACGATCTCCTCAGCCATCGCCGCATTGTTGTGATCCGCCACACTTTTGATCAACACTTACCAACTTACGTGCTGTTTCAGCATCCGGAATGGTGCATGGGAATGTTGAGCGCTCTCTATTTCACTCGAGGCATTCAACGCTGTCGTCTTTTGTGTCCGCTCACCTCTCGTTGTGATCCGCCACACTTTTGATCCACACTTACCAACTTACGTGCTGTTTCAGCATCCGGAATGGTGCATGGGAATGTTGAGCGCTCTCTAATTCACTCTCGAGGCACTCAACGCTGTCGTCTTTTGTGTCCGCTCACCTCTCGTCTAGAGCCGCGACGATGTCGCCCTTCTATAAACCAGCTGCAGTAACACGCATATGACACACTCCAGATTGGCCGGGTTGCGCTGCGTTCGCCTTACGTCACCTTGCTACGAAGGGTCGTGCTCAAACGTGCTGTGAGACATTTCGAATTTCAAATGCCTCTGCAACCGACGACTACTTTTCACTGGCCTCCACCCATCTTATGGCATCCGCCTTCGCTGCTATAGTCCAAATTCTTCCGTTCTTTCCGAGGCCACAGCTCCGAAGACACACCACCTCTAAGAAAACAAACACGCACCACGCTGCACCCGTCTCCATGCCAGCAGGGCTGATGCTGCGTCACAACGCCTCCCATCCGTTTCCCAATCGCACCGTGCGGTCGTGCTAGCCCATCGAGAAGGTCGAGCAGGCATTGAAGGCATAGAGTTTCTTCGCAAATATTGTCATCCACCTAAGTGCGCGATGGGCGGAGAGTCATCATCCGATACGAGTCTAACAGGAGAAGCGCACTTGCAGGGGAATTTTCATCATGGCGTTCGATATATTGAGTTTCACGGCGAACAAGAGTTCGGTACGCGCGTACAAAAGTGCTATACTTTTGCATAAAATTCCCAAGGGGATGTTTGCACTGTTCGACATATGCAATAATTCTATATATCCAGGTTCGATGTATCCGGGATCGATTTTATATTCTAGCGGAGCACTCATACCTGACTACGGCAGTTACGCTTCACACTTCAGATATTGATCACTGCTCTGGATAAGTCAATGTGGCATACATTTCAAGACCTTTCTACGAAATAACTACCGTGGATAATCTAAATCCTACGCAGGAATCAGCACACGACAAAAAATTATTGCTAGGTCGTCTTGTTGCGAGGTCAGCGCTCCCAATCAATCTGCTACACGTATCTTCCGCGAGCAGCGTGGATACGGAATGTTGGGTAATCCGCGTCCGCGAATAAACGCTTATTTGAAACCTCATCATATGACACAGGGAACCTGCAGAATGTGGCACAAACTGAAATCAAAGGGCCTTCTCAGATACCACTCTCTTCCAATGACACCGTTTATCGCTGGTAAACGTGCTTAATGTATACTTTGCTTACTGTGCACTTCAAAAAATGCATTCGCCGAGTGATAAGCTGTTCATTGAAGTCTAAAAACAAACGGAAAGTGAACTGGCACCTCGTGTGCTTGGTTACTAAAATCAGAGTCCTTCAATGCTTCTCTGGTCATGAAACTCCAGGCCAAGTTTCGTACAGCGACAAAGGCTACTGCGAGGGGCGCCAACGCAGATCGGAGGGCATCGGGTGGCCGCTGCTGCTCTGTAGCCAGACCGGCAGGCAGGAAGGCAGTAGCAGCATGCCCGTTCGAACCAAATTTTCTCGCCACTCACAAAATGATAAATCCATTTGAGCGGCCCACGATACGTAAATCGAAAGCGCACTGCTGATAATGCGATGAGCGTCTGTTTTATCTTACTCTGTGGTCCGTTCCCTGCCAAACGTGCTCTGACCACGCCCCCAGCTGCCCTCTGATCAACACCAGCGCCGCGGCGCGGCAGCGTACGCAGCTCTCCCATAGCGTGATGGCGACGTTTCATGGCCAGAAAGGCATTGAAGGACTTTTCTAAAATGTTCAATCCCTGATTTCGCTAGGCCTTTGTACACAAGGATAACTAAGCTTCCCCCATGTCCCCTGCACCCATGTCTTGCGAAATCAGTGCATTTCGCATGTAGTTGGTCTAGTGGGTACTACTGTGCTTAAGGTTCTACAAACGTCTTTAGCCTTTCCGAAGATACACACGGTTTTTTAATTCTCATATTGAACTGTTCTGTTCCTTCCTAACTTGCAGACCATTTATTTTTCCGTAGTTACACTAACTTTCTTTGGTGCTTGCTATAAGGCGTGAGTAGGCCCATGTTTAACGAACCACATCCTTTGAATATACGTAGCATTTTCGTGTGGCTTATATTCCCACAAGAGGCAAAAGTTATTGTCAGGTATTGGACAATCATTTTTGTCAGGTATTGGACAATCATTTATCAACTTTGTTTGGAATTACCTAGAAGACGAAGAAATGGCTCCTGTGACCTCTGTCATATCATCATTGTCATTGTAAGTTTGTTAGCGCCATTAACGGAGTTCGATAGGGGCTCTCACGGCTCTGTTCCTTGGTTGTTCAACCGCAACGGGGTGGTCGTTCCGCGACATGTGGTGCCGAAATTCAAGGGATAAAGAGTGGCTGCCAAAGACGTGGACCATCAGCGACGGCGACGACGAGTTTCTTCTGGAAACGGTCGCCAAAGCAACTCCTCCTCGGAACCGCACCCAGGGAGACAACGCACGAACCCTATACTGCCTGCCGAGCTAGAAAGCAGGACATTTTCACTCAACGATGGACCGGCTGACAGCGAAACGCGCTTGCAGGCGATCCCAAGCGACAAAGAGTTTGATCGAGGCGACAGCACTCATTGAGAGCGGCAGCTCTGACCGAATAGCAATCCAAAAGGTGATGGACAAGCTCATGGCCAGCCGCGGGGAGCTTCGCCAGGTCGACGCCCAGGTCGAGGACGCGATTCCAGTCGAGGAGCTCGAAAAGGAGCACGACTGCAGCTCACTGCAACGATAAGACGCTCGAGACTCTTACTAGTCTTAAGGGCCGGCTAGAGGACCTCAGCGAGAGCAGCACGGTGCCGGCGGCCACCTCCACTGCGATTAATACTCTGCATGCCCCAACGACGGTTCCATCCCAGATCTCTGAACCTCGTCTACCCATGCTCATGGGTAGACGAGGCTTTTTAATGAAGATGTGTGTAGATGGACGTCGGTTTCGGAGCATTTCGACAGCGCAGTCCATGCCAACCAGGCTCTAACCATCACCGACAAGTTTCAGTACCTGCGAATCTACTTGGCAGGTGATGGAGCAGCTGCCAGACACGGAGGCGTGCTATGAGAGTTCCGTACAACTGCTGAAAGAGAGTTTCAGCGACACGGGCCGGATTATGAAGCGGCATTTCCGAATGCTTCCCTGGTATCAGAACGTTTCATGTGCATCTGACACGAGAGAGCTGCAGAGTCTATACGACTCCGTTCAGCTCAGCGTCGCCTGCCTGAACGTGTTGCGCGTCCGAACGAGCAGTTTTTTTTGTGATGTTGTACGACGTGTTGCCAGAGGCAATGCCGGAAGAGATCATCGTGGCGTTTCACCGACCCGTACGCCTACAGGAGAAATAAACGGCCACGGCATCATATTCTTCCGGGGAAGAAAACGTAGCGAGCGACGGGCGGCACATCGAGCAACTCTTGTGATACACGCAGATCAAAATTGAGGCAAGAGAGGTGTGCTCCAGTGCAAACTTGGACAGATTCAAGTGGCCTTCTTCAACGTAACAGAAATCAACGTCGGCTCTACACGTCTCTCCACTATTGATGCCTAATCGTAACGAGTGCTTCTTTTGCAAATCAGCAAAGCGCAACACCTAGGCGTGCAAGGCTTCGTCGTGCGCCGAAGAAAAAAAGAAGCGGCTGACAAAGCAGCACCGATGCTTTAGATGCACCATGGTGGGCTACCGATCAAAGGAGTGCCGACGAAAGATAATGTGTTTGCCATGCAAGGGAAGGCACGCTGCCGTCATGTGCGACCCTAGCTACAAGGTTAGGCAAAATGAGGTCCATTTGCCGGTGCAGACGCTGCCCGCGAAGTCAGCATCATCTGTCCTCACTAGCTGCCAGTTGGGTGAGAAGAACTTCCGGTCGTGGATCATTGGTACCAACGGGGCATGTTACATACGAGGAGTTTGGGAATGTGGCACCCAGAGACCATTTCTCAAGGAAAACCTCGCGGAGAAGCTGGAACTAAAGGTTGTGGGGGAGACAAGCCTAGCTGTAAACTCATTTGAGTCGGCTGTCTCTTCGCAAGAAAGCCGGCATAAAGTAGTTGAGCTGAGACTACCTAGCCAGTTTGACAACGCCGAGCATTTGGTTCGTACAATTGCTGTACCAACGATTTGCCCGAACGCCCCAAATACGGGAAGAAATGGTGCTTTCGTGAAACATCTGCGGAAGTCTGGCTAGAAACCTGCCGACGAACGTACGATTTCCAAGAATGTAAGGACCAAGTTATTGACCTGCTCGTAGGATCAGACCAGCTTTCGACAATAATGACAGGAGATATCATTCGCAGCAAGCAAGTGCAAAGCTTAGTAGTTATGAAGACCTCGCTCGGATGGACGCTTCAAGGCCCTGTCCAGGAATCGAGTCCTGTAAATCAGACAACGGCGGGAGTGTCTTGCGTGCTGAGTACGCAAGTGCCACGCGACGGCCAATCAAAAGGGGACCGTGCATGGAGTCTACACAGCCGTCTTGTTGCCCTATCTCTAGGTGCTGCATTCATCGCACAGCACACGACACAAAGAAACGAAGCAAGGAAACTGGAAGGTTTTGAAGTGGGCGAACAGGGTCAAGGACAATCCAGCAAGTATATAAGTTGACCGAGACCAGATAAGACAGGTTGGATGCGTGAGCGCGAACATCTGCTCTTTAAGGAATTGAGGCGGTTGCCGACATCACCTCATGTTTTACAGGTCCTCGACATGTGCAACGAATCAAAGCGTAGGAAGGGTGATGGTGAATCCAGGGTCCATACGCATTCAATGGCAAAGTGAAAAGAAGCTTTGCTATTAAATACAGCGGCGTGGTCTTACGTCAATGGCTACCGGAACCGTGAGCACAGCAGGCACTCTTTGAATGATAATCTGAGCACTTTAGAAGCAACGTTGTTTTCAAGCTGGGTACACCGAAAGAAAACAAAAGAAGAAACCGCATTGAACGGGAAGCCACTGGAAAAGAAAGAAGGACGATCTGGTTCTAGACGGAACTCGATTGGCCATTATATTTTTATCGATAATGGTAGTGCGGTGTTTACGCCAGGAGCCGTTTACTACACAGCCGTTTGCTACCTGTATACGTTGTTCTACTGTTTTGTGGCCGTGACTATGTTGGGAAGTGCGTGGAAAAGGAAGAAATAGCTCCCGCCTAGGGCCCACTATCATTATCATTGTAAGTCTGTCATCGCCACTAAAGGGGTTCGATCGGGGCTCACAGAGCTCCGTTTCCTGGCGGCGCACCCGCAACCACGTGGTCGCTCCGTGACAAACCTGTCTGTGTCGCAAAGTGACCTGATGTTCGAGTAGCATAGGTGGTAAACAAACCATATATACAGTCAACGCTCGGTCTATCATTTTCCTAGAACAGTAGGGCATAGCTACCCGTAGCTCCATGCGTATTTACTGAAAGTTCGAGGAGTTTTATAGTGCAGGTGGTTCGAGCAAATCGTCTGACAAATCAACGCACTGTTTTTATTACACCGAAATCAGGCATACGACGTATCGTAGGGGGTTCATGCAATGATCATGACCGGGATTGTTCGTTTCAGCAACATTTTATCGTCGGCGGCGGTAGTTATACGGAGTAGACGTCCAACTGTTGTATCCTCCAGGCGCGACGTAGCCAGACGGGATGTAGCCGGTGGCGTAACCACCAAGGGGCGCAGCATTTGTGGTGTAGCCCGCGCTCCCTTGCGGTGCGTAGCCGTATCTGCCGGGAGTGCGTCCATTCAAACCGTATCCATAACCACCCCCGTAGCCGTTGCTGGAGTACGGCGCCGAAATCCTGCGGCCGTAGGCGAATGGGCTGCCGGACGCACCCTGAGCCCCCGAAGGGACCGGCGGTACCACGGGCGCAGCATTGAAGACCGCGTCGGCGCTGCCACCAGGCGCAGTTCCCGGCTCGTTGGTGGACACACTCACCCGGAAACCGTTGGCGTCAGCGATGTAGTTCACGCTTCGGTACAGGCCGTTTACGTCCCGGTAGCCGTATGTACCCGTCTTCACGTTGTTAGCGTCGCCCTGCTCGCTACGAAACTGGCGGTTGCCGTACTCGTCCACCGTATCGTAGCCGAAGTTGTACGGCTTTGGTGGCTGAAAGCAAAAGCATGAGTTTTGAATGTGAGAGCTATAAGAAAGGCAAGGATGTGACGCTGGCTCGCGCTATTGACAAACGCTCAACCACTGACAAAGACTGAAAACGTTGAATGGTTGACAGCCTTCCACAGCCGCCACGATAAAAAGAGCTCACTGAGTAATTAACAGCTGAAATGATTACAACTTATCTAACTACGAGAGCAGCGTTCAGAATTCAATATGTACATTCTAATATTTGGTGATTCATCCCAGATGCGTGTATCTTTGTAATGGGGGAGGGCGTCGTACCGAAAACTGTCATGTTGTTTTGACCCCAGTTGAATCAAAAAGAGTAAGAGAGGCAAAAGCTGAGCGTAAACAAAGGAAATCTATCTCATACCTTCGCCATTTATTTTCCACCATAATTTGTGTTTAGCGAACTAGACACCCTTAAGTGCCTGCCCATTTGCTTTCCGCAGCATTGCATTCCTTGATTGGTTCTTCAAATGATCCAAATAACAACCTGAGTGTTTTATTCACAGAAAAACAACAGGATAGAATGCAGTACAGGACCCAGTCGGGAGGGGGGGCAATAGATGTACTTGCAAATGGTTCTATTGAAATCTTTAAAAAAGGGGGCATTTCCTTTAATATCTTCCCTTGAAACTGGAAAATAGGACGCCAAAACATCCTCAGGTAACATTTGGATACCACAAGAGTATAGGAGCCAAGACTTGCCAAGGAGTAGTCGGCGTAGGTTCCATAAGGCGTCGCAGGAGCCGGACCGGCATAACCGCCGTAGCCCACGCCTGGGATGCCGGGCAGAGCGGCAGCGCCATGGTGATTCAGGGCGTAGGCTCGGGTGATGAAGCACAATAGAAGAAGTACAAGCTGGACCAAAATAAATACGGGGCCTTTCACTAAACGTTCACGTGCAGTGTAAAATGTAACGAGGGAGCGGAGGAAGAGGGTAAATAGATGAGCAAAGGTAAGCAACAAGAAGCTGTACCTGAGGTCATCTTCACAATCTACATTTTCTGGTCACTGCGTAAGTACTCCAGAGAAAAATTTACAATCCCTTCCTAAAGAAAGTTGGGAGAGGCGCAGAGGCTCAAAGTGCATCCACCATTTCCTGAAAGTGCGTCCAATCGACGTGTAACCTTCAAAGACCCAAATCCGAACAGAGCGAACCCATGCAACGATCTTTCAATCCCTAAGGAAAATGCATCTACAAATAATGCAAATCTATACCGATGGTGGAAAATTGCCTGAGCGTTAATAGAAGTGTGCGCAGGAGAGGCCGCCCTTGTACCAAGCCACTTTATTTTTGCTCTTCCAGCATTGGTTCCCCTAAACGCATTATCTGCGTGAATAGCCTCTGACACAATCAGGTTGAGTGTAGAAGGCTCCCGTATGACCTTTTCGTTTGCCGCTCCCTGAGGAACTCCAGTTGCTGTGCTCAGACCCTTCCTGTGCAACATTTCTAGGCGCTCATACTATGATTCTAAAGGGAAATCGAGGATACCTGATAAAGAATACGGCTCAAAATCATTGCTAATTACGGCTTTCAACATGGGCACCGGGTGATTTCCCCACTTAGCTGTGGTAATTTTCCACAAAATGTTCGCCCGAGGAATTAAATCAGAAACAGCCGTATCCAATCAGAACTCAATACCGCCAATAGCCTCCATTGTAAGCTACACGTTCCTCATATGATAGTCATGAGGAACACGCCAGTTGAAGCAGCCAGATTTTTTGTGCTTGAACACCTAAAAAATACCCGAACCACCTCAAATTCTAACGGGTGGCTCAGTCCATCCGGACAGAAGGGCTAGTGTAGCGGCGTATGTCATTCCAGATACGCATGTTTCCCCGGCTGCATGACTGGATCATGCAATGGCCTCTACCGAAACCGAGTGTATTGCCATTGCTGCTGTTTTAAGTAAACTGAAGTCATACAAGCCGCAAAAAGTTTTCATTCTGACAAATTTGAAAGCAGGACTACGACTTTTCCAGCGTGACATTCCCACAAAGATGGCGTGTCCGCGTTGCTTACGGCTTGTGCAAGACCTGAGGAGCAAGGGTTTCCATGGGCGGCTTCAACGAATTCCACCCCATGTTAGCGTCAAGGACAATGAGGACTATGATCAGACGGCATGCAAGGCGTTTCATTTGCAATGCGTTTTCATTTGGGTTAATCCTTCCGCCGATCAGTGAAACGACTTCAGGCGGGTAGTAGCGACCATTTCAATTCCTCGGGGGATCCTGATCACAAGATGGGAAGCACCATTTCTGTACCGCATCCGAACGGGCTTAGCTAAGACCACAGCATGGATTTTCAGTGTGGGCCTCGTGCGATCACCTCTGTGTTCATAATGTGCAGAGCTAGAAGATGTGTGTAATGTGTTGTAATGTGTTGCGTAGTGTATACGTATTGTGTTGCTCAGAGCATGCTGCAGAACGGACGGCAGTGATCATAGCGATGCGAAAGTTGGCAGCCTCACACACCACTGTCTACTCCATCGTCTTCTCCCCAAAGGGACATTAGATACTGTGCAGGGAGGTGTCCGTGCTCTTAGCTTCCTCCAGGAAACGGAACGGAAGGACTCGTGGGGAAATGACCAAAACATTAACTCATTGGTGGCCTGCGGGCGGAGCAACTGCCGGAACTTCTTGCCAGAATAACACCGCTTAATCTAACGACCACGACCACTATGTATTCGGATGCGTTGGTTTTGAGACAAGGGTATACTGTTATACTCCTTCTTCACGATCGACTCGTGTATTGTCTTATCTAGAACCATTGGTTTTTTGCGATTTTCAGGTAACCGTTTTGACACAATGGAAGCCCAGTTTCACGCACGCACCGTGTGTGTCCAGAAATCTTATCAGAGCTTTTCAGTCGGTCAACTGGTCTGTGGGGAAATAAATAAGCCTTTTGACAATTCGCCGTCGGTCCCACTAAAAAAAGTCGCTTTAAATAAAGCTTCAGCGAGTAATATATACTTTGCCATAAATCAGTATACTTTGGCATAAATATATGCCAAAGTAATATACTTTGGCATAAGTTAAAACTTCCTAAGTAACTGATTGTGAGGTTTAACGGGCCGGCACTACATAGTGGATGAGGCGCGCTGTAGTGTAGGGCTGCAGATTAATTTTCACCACATGGGGATCTTTAACGTGCGTCCAACCCTGGTCAGTGGCGCTTCTGTTTCTTGCCTCGATCAAAAAAGCGAACGCCGCGGCCGGGAATCGAACTCACGTCCTTGGGCTCAGCAGCACTACCCCTTAGCCTTTGAACCTCCATGACGGGTACTTCTAAAATAACCCGACTTCATGAGTACTTCATAAATAACCTCTCTGAATATGATTAGGTGTATTGTCTGAGGGGCCGTATGGGCCTTTTTAACGAAATATAAATGGTTATCGTGAAATCATCGGTTTATTTCTCTTTGCTGAATACCATTTTTAAACGATAGCAATATCTCCGCCCCCCCCCCCCCCCCCGACTTTGTCGTGGTTAAAGAGGGCAACCACCGAAGCCGAAGCCAGAGTTTTTTACTTTCTTTTCCCGTATTTACTAAAGTCTCCCTCGCGTTTCTGGCACATACAGTGTATGTCTTCCCATCACGGGCTAAATGACTCCCGACCTCCTCACATATCGTCTCTCACGACATTTTCCCGATCATCCAAGTCACCAAAATTTTTAGCGATTATCGATATTCTCACCTGTGGAAACATCTTGGTGTAGTTGGGCTTGCCACAGCGCGTGCTTTATCCTGCGTACACCGGTGGCGTTTATCCAAGAAGCCAGATGAATGCGGCGGTTTTGGTGGTGTCCTCTCGCCTAACGGCCAGCTTTTATACTCGGCGCGGCAACTGCAATCTGCACGGTTGCAGTAGCAAGAAAATAAACCTGCCTTTCTTTCTTCCTTTCTTTCTTTCTTTCTTTCTTTCTTTCTTTCTTTCTTTCTTTCTTTCTTTCTTCATTCTTTCTTTCTTTCTTTCCCCCTCTTTCCGCCTCTCCTTTTCTCTCTTTCTGTCTTTATTTCTCTCATTTTTTGTTTAAACACTTGGGTCACGGCCATGAGCACAGCGCGGTCATGTAACGAAAAATGTCCACTCTCTGGTGTGTTGAGAGAGCAGAAAACTACCGTGAAAGCGTTTCCCACTTACGCACTTGTCACAACATCATGGCAGGACCCCACACACGTTCGACACGAACTTCGCTCGCTTCTTTTCTTGCGCGTTTCTTGTTGTAACGCTTTCCGTGGTAAGGCTGTCGCATTACGGCCGTGGTATTTGTGCAAGACATTGCAGGGGCACAAACAACTTTTTGTTGCACGTAACAAAAAAGCAGCTGCTTGCGTGTCGTCCCTCCTGGGGCAGACAGTCGATTTTCTTGGACAACGCGTGAGGTGCCTCGCAGATACGTGTTCGTACGCGAATTCACCGGTCAGAACCCTCAAAAGAGGCAACTATATCGTTATTTGATATTTTGTAAACTTTCTTTTGCGAAACCAAGGGAATTCCGAAACTAAAGACGCATGTAGTCTAACAGAAGCCTCAGCCACCCGAATCACTGTGTCAGCAACAAATGTTATGTTCACAAATTTAAGCAAATTTAAACATAATAGCTCAATCATGACAAAATAGCATAAAAACCAGTCATTAATGCATTTCCCTCCTATTATGCGAAGCGTAGTTCAGTAAATTCGCGGAAGGGTGGAAGTGCACTCAGAAACACTTTGCTTCGTAGCCATGAAATTCAACGAGCACACCACCGCATCACAGTAACGTAAAAATGTATTTCGTTTGTAAACGTTCCTAACTTGTTCCTTCACGGGAGAATATCCACCTATACTTCAAACACTTATTTATACATCAGGATTTGAGGCCCTTTCAGTAACACTTTTTCAACCTTTTTAAACGGGGGTTAAGTGGCATCGAAGTTTACTTTTTCTCCAAATTTATTTGTTGCTTCAGTTGACTGGCACATGAAAGATTGCTCACTATAGTTTGTTCCTACTTTTGGAGCGTGCCGTATGTTTGCCTGAGATGGTAGCTGGAAGAATTGATGACGTTATTGTTTGACTTCTCTTTACTAATGGTCGGTTGCTTACGAAAGGTGTGCAGAACCTTCATGTAATAGATTTTGTCAGCTGGAAGCATTGAGTATTCTGTCAATCAAGGACTTGTCCTCCAATTGTCCTCATTGTACAAGGACTTGTCCTCATTGAGTATTCTCTCAATCAAGGACTTATCCTCCAAAGTGCCTCATACAAGCGGGGTTCTTCAAGCAAGCTGGCGTTAATAACGAAACGTCTAGTAAGCTCACGTACTCTGATGAGCCCGTCCCGCTTATGAACTGACTCCACTAATTGTTGTGGCTTGTGAGCCCGGGATATCTGCAAACAGAAGCTTTGTAGTGTCACATATCGAACGCTGTAAGCCTTTCCTCTGCAATAAACAACGTGAGTGGCTTTTGCTGACTTCACCTTCGTTTGCGTCCCGAAAGTTTCGTCTTCACTTTAATGTGGCGCGTTACATCTCTTAAGGACAGTGGTCCATTAAAACCAAGCGTCATTGTCGCACGCCGTCGTGACACAGTAGGGTTAGCCCTATTTGCTTCCAGCTCAAAAAGTAGTGGCGCTCCCTGGAGAGATCTTCCGGTTGCTCCTAAGGGCAGCCATGATGATGCTGATGATGATGATTACGTGGCTATTCCTTTGAATCGGGTCGTCCGTTGTCAGCAACCGACTTGCCGACTGGATTCCACTTACTTGCTCTACTCCTAGATTACCTTACTTGCCCTACTGTTAGCCATCTTGAATTGATTTGCGCGCCGCCTACAGGGCGCGCTGCTTGCGAATACAGCATTCCCTGTAAAGCCAAATTCGCTTTACACGATTTAGGCAAAAGCGAACGTTTTTCGATTCTGAATCAACAGCTTAGGTCGAGTATGTATCTGTACCACCCCATGCCGCAATTGCGTAAAATACGGCATAGCACAGCCCCAAGCACATGCAACAATGCAGTTAGCCTCATCTAGTTCCCTTCTGCCAGCAGCGCATACGTCTCTCCGTCAGCGCCTCTGATTTCACATTTTGTTTCGGTTCTCCACTCTCATCACAAGTGAGAAATGAGATCCTCATTTTAGCTTTGTTTTTATTGCAAGGACGATAGACCACTAATGTCCTAAGTGAACACTGAAAAACTGAAAAGGCTATCGTTCAAATTAGTAATAAAAACATCTATCAAAGACAGTTTCTTGTCAGTTTCTCAATTGCATTAACGTTGTCATTTGACTAGGGAGTCAGACGAAACTTCTTCACCACGTTTCTATTGGAAAGTAAATTTGAGTTAAAATTGCTTCCCAAAATTACATCTCACTTTTGGCATTGGCACATTCCAGAAAGTTATCAACAAAAGCACGAACTCCGGTAGCCGACCATCTGAAGGGAGTCAGCAAGTAGCGAGAAAGTTGACCAGAAATGATATAATCGAATTCATATGCAGTGGTCGCATTGCAGATTTAGGGCAAAAAGTTACATGAAGCAGCACTAATTTCTAAAACACAGACGCCACCGCCACGACGCGCCGCTTGATTTGTGAAATGCGTGTGGTAATTTTGTAACCGAATAACGCCAACAGAGTTTGAGCGTCAAAGAATCTGGCAGCATAAAAGGTTCAATCTTGTTAAGTTGACTGAGGGCGAACATTTAGTTGAAAGCAACAAAAACGTGTGTCAGACGGGATTGTGTTCCTTTTTAGCTCTTTTCAGTGTTTCATATCGTACATCCATTGTACCCTGTGGTCAAGTAGATAACTTCACATTCCTCAGTCATCTTTTCAGTCCTTCAAGAAAATTATCACCGCTGCTGATGATGCGATGCACTTCGCTGTCTTGTCGCCAGGCATACCTATGGCCATTGTCTGCAAACCACTTCTTGGCTGGTACCAGGAGGCCTTTCTTGCTTCGTGTCATATTTTCACCAACTTACAACTTGCATCCTCATTGTTTGAGTTCGTTCTTGTTCTTTAACCACTGTTCACGGGTTTCTTTGTGCGAAAAACTGACAACAGTACCGGGCTCTTTACCTGACTTCGCAGTGAGGCGGCGAAAGGCCCCAAGCTCGGTTGCCACCATCAGGCTCACTTGAAGTTTCGTTGCCGCTTTATCGACTGTTGCTGGCAGATCACCGTTTTCCGTTTTTGCAATGCTATTTTTCTCGAGGTAGTATTTCAGACTGCGCCACTGAAGTTCATTGACTTCAACCTTGAGCTGGGCAACCGTGTCCAATGCGATAGCCTTCTAGACAGCCTCTAGCCTGTTTTTTGCTGTCTTCAGCTCGGTTACAAGATAACTGAGCATGCTGAGGATATCATAGTGTTTGTTTGAGAGCATTTCGATAAACGGTTTATTGTGGCTGACCTCAGCGTAAGTGGTGCAAGTCGACATTGCTGATGCACGGTGCGTTGCTGTAACAGAACATAACGTTTTGAATTTTGACGTGAACGCAAACAAGGTAGTTTTTCGCGTCCTACTTTATTTGTAAACTATAACCTCAGAGGTATTCTACAGCAATAAACAATACGCTGGAGTCTGAAGAGCAGCTGGAGGTTTCCTGCATTTAATTTCTTGTCCTGAAGGGGTTCTTTGTCTAATGTGGGCAGTCTGGCTCCACGTGTTCACGCAACTTGAAAGGTCAGCAATATTAACGTAATTACTGTATCTATAAGTGGTCATCACGCATTTCTCGAAGCATCAGCGTAACTCATTAAGTAATGGTCGTCGCGGCAAATGACGTTGATGTCATTCATAGAGTTGAACTTAAAAGCAACACTACTATGTTTTCAGGGGAGGCCAAAGAAGGTAGCCCACATCCCCTGTGTGGGGCAACTCCTGCATGCGCTGAATGGCGCCTATGTGATTTAATCTATTGCTTGTATTCACTGGCGAGACGTTCATGCAGGCAACCGTGTGAGTGCGCCATCACTCCTTACGTCGGGCTGCGCGGAATCGCGGTACTTGTCCGTGCTAAGAACATGACTGTGTTGCACGTTAACAAACTCTACCTCACCGAACACAAAGTGTTGCCACGAGACTAATGTGAGGGCGATTAATTACATCTCTGTTAACAGCGTCGTTGAGAATCGAGTTGAAATAGAGCAGACGACGCAGGCCGGCGCTTTTTTTCTTCGGCATGCGGGCGCAGTGGCTCAAGCCGCGCCATTTCCGTTGCGCTGCGGCCATGTCTGTGGCCGTTTCTAGTGTTGCCCAGTGACGAAATTCACAGCTACGGTTTTCAACGAATACCATCTATATGGATGGAAACAGGCAGCTGCGAATTTTTAAAAAATGGGGTGGCCTCGCAATAGTGGCGCGAAGAATGGACAAACAGTGAAGCTGGCTGCTCCACCCAGCTTCTTCTTGATTCGGCTGAAATTATGCGGGGTTATGCTTGGAGACTGGGCCAAACATTCTGCGAAGTTACCTTCGAAACTCGGTCAAGTTTCCTGCATGGCGTCGTCATTAGCCCACTCTGAGCAATGAACTCTCAGTCATTAAAGGGGTCGGGAAGTGAAAATGCACAGGCCTTCGATTAATTTTGCCCGCTTAAATTACGTTTTGCGAACATAAATCCAAAATATACTCACAATTGCTTGTTTCTAGAATTTAGGAGACACCTCTGAAATTCCCGTTCTGAGGCGCATCGCAACGGACCGTGCGCTCATCAATGACGTCACAGTAACTGCATTGAGAGTTAAACCAGTTAAAGGGACACTGAAGTGAATTTGTCAAGCTCCGGTTTTTGCTTGCACTGCGTAGACTGGCTCAAATTAGCACACTTTTCATCGTTTATTGGGTTGACAAATCGGTAATTATTTTACAAAGCGCGAAAAAAGAAAAACTATCATGCGCGGTTTGCGGCGGCCGCACCAACTAAAGCTGTGACGTTAGGAGGAGCGGGCACCGTGATTGGACGATGCCCAAGGTGAGCAACCAAACAAGTTTCGGTTTCGGTTTCGGTTCTGTAAAACACAACCGTTGGCGTTGTTGGATGGGCATTCTCCATAACTCAGTAATCATCGCACCGCGCTTCTGCCATGTTGTCAGCTGCAAAAATGCATAAAGATAAGACTCCTAGGACGGATTGGAATCGTAGCATTCACTAGCCGAAACCTACGCAGTGCATGAACGCCCTCCGCGTACCTGCAGACGCCCAAATGTCATGCGCTTTTCCCCCATATTTGGAGCTTGCCTCCCTCATGCCTGTGTCGTAAAAAGCGTGTTCGCACCAGGCCAAGGGTCTGTTCATTCTGGCCTTTGCCCACTGCCTGCAAGCAGTCGGTGCTTATGGCAACAGCACGCCAACGAGAACTCGCTAGCGCGCCAGTGCCAGCCTGCGCGAGTTTTGTGAACTAGTTCGTGGGGCCATGAATGTTGCGGCCCAAAAAAGGAGAACTCAATATAGAAAACATGGGCGGAAAACGAAAAAGTTAACTTACAAAAAAAAAAGCACGTACCCGCGGGGATTCGAACTCGTGACTTGCAAAGTACTTCCGGTAGCGAACCTAGCACCCCCAACCGCTCGGCCACGGAGCGGGCTCCGCTGGCAAGGATAATATGGGTATATATTGTACAACCAGTTTACACTTTTATTTAGTTTTGGCATTTCAAGCAGCTTAGATGACTATTTGTTGTATTGCGCTCGTGCAGTAAGCGTCTCCCGAGTTTCCACAATAGCTCACGTCTAGCAATTGCATTTCGTAGACGGAAAAGCGTTCGCAGATGCGTAGTCGTGCTGCTGATCGCTGCGCTTGTTCGCCCATCGCAAAAAAGTGCTTCCCGCACCCTAGTTTTACGCTGTACGGTAAAAATATCAGTTGATTTTATTTCCTTAGTACCTATATTGACTTCGCTGACTCTTCTCCCGCCTTCAAGAGGCCTTATATTTTCCTACTGGCATACCAGTCAGCGAAGCGTCGCATGTGCGCTTGTGCAGCGCTTGTGTGAAGCGACCTTGACTTGGAGCTAGATACAGTGTACAAACTAACCAAGTAAAGAAAGGCAAATTCTACCATTCACAAGCGTGTCCTGGCTTCGTTTCAACTGAGCGAACGAATTGCGACGACCCGTCGGCGGCCGGCGGACGAAACGCTGGGCCGACTGACTCTGTCTGAAGGCCGGGGAGTCGTGCAGTGGCGCAGCCAATTGCCAGCTTATCCCCTCCTGACGTCACACGAAAACGCCGCAGAAAATGGGCGAGCGTAAAGAGAGGAGGACAGCATTTTAGAATTAATTTTTCTACTAAATAAAATCGCGTAAACGAGCCCAGGGTGGTCGAAACATGGCCTGGGGACTCCGGACTACACTTTGCGAAAGTAATCCCGCAATGTTTACATATCACTTCAGTGTCCCTTTAAACGTTCTTTGTGTATATTGTACTGCGCAGCTGCAAGCCCGATAGTTTAAAAATAATGCATCAGGTTTTCGTTTGTATAATCAGTCTTCTATCGATGTGACCGGTGTCGCGACAGCTTCAGTTGTCTGGCAACCATTGTAGCGGAACTGAGACTTCCTGGCTGTTTGTACGGTTTTAGCCAGTTTCCTTGCTGAAGTTCACGTTGTTTTGCCGAGTTTTCTTCAGAATATTACCGTTTTATTATCAAATAGCACAAAGCACTCAAGCAAAAAAAAAACGAATAACAGTGCCCCTTGGGTGATTTCAACTTGCAGCCGCCGGGCAAGCCTGCATTTAGGTCACACACTTCATCCACTACACTATCCACGAAAGAAGTACGCATGCAAGGAAACTGCGGCATAAAAGCTGCTTCGCATTTGTAACCCAGAGCTGCGGTGTGGATTCATAACTTACAGTCAACCCAGAGCTTCAACTGCCAGCTTACGGTTGAACACTTTTGAAGTAAGCCAAATCAGAGCATACCCAATCTACGCCACAACGTTAACAGCCTTGTTTATTTAAGGAAACAGGAAAACAATCGACCTGCGTGAGGGTGGGACTCGCCGACTCGGGGCGCTGTATTATTGCTTCTCGCTAGTTACGTTTGCGCTTGATGAGTAAAGGCCGATTCACAAGGCCGACGAAATCACTGATTCGGAAAGCGGAATGGGTACCAGGTGATACGACGTCAGCGATTCATGACCCTCGCCAACGGAGAGCGGACGACACGGGGTGACAATTCGAGGCTTCATTTCCCATCCCGATTTCCGCGCGGGAATACAGCAAATTACCGCACTTTGGCACGCACAAGGCTTGATAGTCCAGCAACCATGCCTCTCTGGTCTGAGTGGCGGGCGTATTGATAAGGTCCTTAGAAAGATTTGCAAATATTTATATGGAGCATAGTATCCAGGTCGCACTGCGCCTTCGTTTGCTGACATTTTTCTGCTCTTGGGTCATTTTCCAGCGGGCGCATGCTTGTTTCGGCCGGGTAGCACTGCGGTACAGGCTTTCGCGCCAGGGGCATCCGACTTGTCAGATACAAACACGAAACACTGATCGCAGCGTTCGTCAACTGCCTTGCAAGCGGTGATTCCAAAATAAGAAGTGAGACAGTCGCGCAACAACTTCGGGAGCCATATCAGAAAGCTGAGAAAGATAGATCGCTTGAAGCGACAGCAAATAATGCAGGATTTCAAGAAACGCAGAACCAGAAAACGTGGGCGCTACATCTTTCTGCCTATATCCGTTCGCACGCAGCACGTATGCATAATCTAATTCTTGTGGCGAAACCTAAGGCCATCACAGCTCTACGACGCTTTCGATCGGCGTCCCAATTTTCCGGCATTCCCAACCACTCGACCCTGTCGCGCTTTTTCCCACCTGCAGACTGCCCACGCGTCGAGAGTGTGCTCTGTTCGTCCGCGCTTTCGTCTGCTCGCTTTATCCTTCGTGTAAATGCTTCCTTGAGCCGGACCGCCTGCTGACGTCGCGCGACGTCACACGCCCGGCTCAAGGATGCTCTTAAGGATGCTACCGCAGGGCTACCGTGCCGAAACAAGCATGCGCCCCGCTGGAAAATGGCCAAAGAGCATAAAAATGTCAGCAAACGAAGACGTAGCGGCGAACTCCATACTACTGGCGGTGAGCGCGACCACGGGCGGCGCTGCGAAGCACGCCTCCATGGCGTCCGCTTAGGGATTCCCGCACTTGTCGTCTGCTTCAGTCGGGCTCGCTCTCCCTGCTGCTTCTTTGTGCTCGGTTCACCGCTGATGCTTCTCCGCGCCAGATTTCACGTGTGCGTAAATTTTTGTCATGATAATAGACCTTGCGAAGCCGGTCCTCTGCGGAGCACGAAGAGTCGGAGCTGGGCGTCAGTTTCTGTATTAAGCAATATTTCGAAGAAACGTAACAGCCAGCTGCTAGTAACCGACAACAGCGAAAATACAAGAACAAAACAATTTCCAGGCCTTCGGAGCTATCAGTTTGGGCAGAGGACATCACGATTTCCAGCAGTCATTTGGAAGGTAGAACAGTTTTTGCAGCGTTTCCAAGCACTCTGAAGTATTGTATCACATCAGTTTACGTTATCATGACATGAAAGTATCCCACATGCACTATGGCGCACAAGAAATGTAGGTTGAGTTCCAAATACCCTACTGTGTGCATAGGCGCGTGTGGTTTTATACCAGGCTTCTAACCAGTATGGAGGTTTATTGAGCAAAACGAGTCACATCTATGGTAAAGATACAGTAACACTAAGTTTGTTCAGACATGGGGTAATATTTCGGTTTCCTTTCTCGCGGTCATATCGTCCCAGTAGTCAGATATGCGTTATAGGAAAACTGCACTCAAGAGGAGTAGAAAGAGGAGAAAAATTTATTTCATTATAAAGTCGAGCTGATTAGTGGGCCGGGTCCTCCCTCCAGGACAAGAGAGTAATAGTAATTTCTTTCAGTTCAAAGAACGCCATCCCAAGTAGACGGGGATTCGTTCTTTACGACTGGAAGGGTTGGAGAACAATCAAGAGCTGCTTGGAAATATTCATCTGTTACGATTCTTGTAAAATATGCACGTAAACGACTTATTCCGTTCGTTAGCGAGTGGATAAAGCCTTTAACATCGTAATCATGTCACAACTGTGTGGGTTGGAGTCAGTTCGTCATGATAACGATAGTTACAACAGAAATTAGGAGCAGAAAAGCCGCCTTCAACTACTGTGAACAACGTTATCTGGGGCGCGATCGCGGTAGCGTAGCAGAAACCTTCTGCTTATATTTGCATGTGAATAAGCAACGCACCCTGCGGATATGCATCTTCTTGCAGGGAAACATAACGAAAGCCAATTTGTGAAGAAGGAAACGTATGCCATACACCTTGAAGAAAATATCCACACTATCTTTGGGAGCCTCCCAAACATCCCCAAGCCTATATTCATGAGGTGTTTGTGATGGGGCAGAAAAATAATGCTTTGGGCAGAGAAATAACATTCGTCAGATACAAGTCGACAACAACGAAAGAAATAGAAGACAGCCGCTTTGTTCCTATTGGGCGATGCGCGTGTAGGGGCCCGCTGCTTCGTACGTAGCATTCGACTCTTGAGTCTTCATAAGACAATCTTAAAAATACTGTAGGGAAGACTACACATTTTGAATATGTTTTAGAAGCTTTGAGCGCTGAACCTTGTGAATAAGCTATAATGGACGAGTTACAACGATCTTATGACCGATGCTATTTGTTCTCTCTCTCCTCGTGTGTTGCAAACGTGTGGGGGATACAGCTTGAAATTATTCAGATGTGTCAGAAGCTGGCAGAAATAACTGAATTACTAAAATTAGGCATTTTAATGCACTAAAGCATCAAAGCGGGTGATTTCTAGCGCAGTCAATGCTGCCCCTCACAAGCGGAGCGTAGCAGACGACAGCGGCGTGAGTACCTAAGCCGACGTCAGAGCCAGAGGGCGCCACTCAAACATCTCACCGCCAATAGGGAAACAGGGAACGTCCAAGCTTTAGAGGACTCCCCAGTCTTGCGAGAGAACTGGAGGGCAGGCAGCGGCGGTTGTGTTAGTAGCGGCCAGCGGCACGCGGCGGCTAGTGGCGCCACTAAAATAGGGTGCGGAAGCCGGCAGAAGCACGCCCGGGTGAATGGCGGTGAGCGCGACCACGGGCGCCGCTGTGAAGCGCGCCTCCGTGACGTCGGCTTCGGGATTCCCGCATTTGTCGTCTGCTTCCCTTGGGTCGCCCCCTCTGCTGTATCTTTGCGTTCGGTTGACAACTGCTGCTTGTCCGCACCAGAATTTGCGTGTGCGTAACTTTTATCATAATTAATAGATTTAAAATCGCACACACTACTCAAAATATAGTTTGGTATACCGCTACAGAAGAAACATTTTCATGGTGGGAAAAGCGCTACAGCAACAAGGACAAGTGAGTGCACGGGACAAAGCGCTTTGTCCCGTGTACTCACTTGTCCTTGTTGCTGCAGCGCTTTTCCCACCATGAACATGTACCAACACGCCGAGCTCGCAGTTCTTCAGAAGAAACATTGCCAGCGTCGCCCCATTGCTTGCGAAGGCGGTCCTGTGCGGATCGCAAAGAGTCGTAGCTAGGCGCCAGCTTCTGTATTAAGCAATCTTTCGAACAAAGGGGACAGCCAGCTGCTAGTAACCGACAACACCGAAAATAGAAGACCAAAACAAATTCCATGCCTTCAGGAATGTCGGCTTTGGCAGAGGGCATTACGATCCCCGGTAATCATATGTAATGTAAAACAGTTTTTGCAACCTTGCCGAAGGCTCGAAAGTATTGTATCCCATCACTTTACGTTGTCATGGCATGAAAGTATGCCGACATGCACTGGGGCGCGCAAAAAATGTAGGTTGAGTTCCAAATAACTTACTGTGTGAACAGGCGCGTGCTGGGTTTATACCAGGCTTGGAATCAGCGTGGATGATTATTGAGCAAAATTAGTCACATCTACGGTAAAGATACAATAACACTATGTTTGTTCAGACCTGGAGGGATACTTCGGTACATTTCCCACAGCCATACCTTCCCAATATACAGATATGCTTTATGGGAGAACTGCACTCAAGAGGAAGAGGACTAGAACGAGTAGAAAACTTTATTTATAGTAAAACCTAGCTAATTAGTCGGCCGGGCCCCTAGTTCAGAACAACAGTCTAAAGGTAGTTTCCTTCGATTCATAAGACGCCATCCCGAGAGGACTTGGATTAGTTCTTTGCGCCTGGAAGGGTTGGAAAACGACAAAGAGCTCATTGGAAATATTCATCGGTTCCGATTCTTCCAATATATGCAAGTACACTATTTATTGCATTCGTTAGCGAGTATATCAAGCCTTGAACACCGTAATCATGTCATAATTGTTTGGGTTGAGAGTCAGTAGTTATGATAACGATGGTTGCGATAGAAATTCGAGTCACAAAAGCTGCCTTCGAGTACTCTGGACAACTTTGTATGGAGCGCGATCGCGGTTGCGTAGCACAAACTTTTTCATTGTATTTGCATGTGAATAAACAACGCGCGCTGCGGATATGCACCTTCTTGTACCCAGCCACAGCGAAAGCCAATACAGCCTGAAGAAAATATCCACACGATCTTTATGAGCATCCCAACATACACAAACCTACAAAATCAGACGTTTGTGACGTGCAGAAAAATAATAGGTTGGGCACAGAAAAAAACGTTCCTGCGATACAAGTGCACAACAAGAAAAGAAATAGAAGACATCCGCTTTGTTTCCTGCTCTACGATGCGCGTGTAGGGGCCCGCTGCTTGGCACGTAGTATTAGACGGTTGAGTCTTCATAAGACCATCCTAAAAATACTGTAAGCAACCCTACGCATTTTGAATACTTATCGAGGATCTCGGAGTGCTGAACCTCGCGAATAAGCTAGAAAGGACGAGTTACACAAGATCTGACGAATTCACTAAGGAAAGTTGTTCTCTCTCTCCTCGCGTGTGGAAAACTTGTGGGGGATACAGCTTGAACTTATTCAGATCTGTCAGAAGCTGGCAAAAATTACTAAATTACTAGAAATCCGCTTTTTAATACACAAAATCACCAAATCTGGCGGTTTCTAGCACACGTACTGCTTCCCTTTCAAGCGGAGTGTAGCAGACGACAGCGGCGTGAGTCCCCAAGCCGACGTCAGAGCCAGGGGGCGCCACTCAAACATTTCACCACCAATTGTCCCTTTCTAGGGAAGATATCGCTACGCCCGTTCCTCAGAGCCGAGAGGCATGGTTGCCAGACTATACAGCCTTGTGCGCGACAAAGTGCAGTAATTTGCTGTATACACCCGCCAGAATCGCCAGCGGAAATGAACCCAGGAATTGTCAGCTCGAGTCGTCCGCGGTCTGTTCGCGAGGGTCACGAATCGCGGACGTCGTACCACATGGTACGCATTCTACGGTCCGAATCAGTGATTTCGTCGGCCGTGTAAATCGGCCTTAAAAGGCTCGGGTTGGTTTTAAGTTCCGACTACTCGAAGTTCCTTCGATAAAGGGTTTATGTAGTAAATGCTCACTTTAAGCTTTCGCTCATTTATCTCGTCACGTCAGAAGTTTCACGTTCCCGCCCCTAACATTACAGGATACGTGAGAAGACGTCGGCAAGCTTGTTCAAGAATACTGGCAAGCAGAACGGCAGTTTAGACTCGTGTAAAAGAGCGTAGAGTTTTCAAATACCCAAGTTTACTTTAAACATGATTAATTCTGACTGCGCCACTCGCCCGCGCTGTTGACTGAAAGTTCGACCGTGTTGATCAGTCGTATCAGAGCGAGACATCTCCCGTTGAGTTGCAGGGCCAGCTTCATCATGGCCCCGATGTTGTAGCTTTATCTGACCCTTTGCGAGATCACACTATGCCGACATGTTGTGCAGACGAGGGGGATCTGTGACTGGGTGCTTAGAAAGACGTCACGACTCACTTGCGTTGTTGAGGCGGAAAGCCTCGGTAAAACCGGAACTGCATTTTTTTCCGTATTTGCCGATATCGGGCAACGAAACGGGTATGCGTTGTTTGTCTGTCAAAGTTTTACAGTTATGAGTACCCACACAACACCGTTTGTTCGAAAGTCTCTTCACGACCCCTTTTTACGGTATGTGCAATGTGTTGTTTTATTTTCACTACCAGTCATTTATTTCCGGATTCGACCGAAGTCGTCGCGTCCGTTCTCGAGTACCGGCACGGCGGCTTTCGTGGCGCACTTTCTGTCCTTCGGGAGTGACGCTCTTCTTCTGTCGCCCCATCTCTCCCTTTATTGGAGTCACGGCTGTTGGCCCTCAAATAAATTTCCAACGAACTTGCCGCTCAAATTTCTCCACGCCTGTCATGCCAGGATCGTTCCGTACGCAGGTGCTACCGCACCTCCCAAAGTGGACTGCGTCAGCATGCGCTAGAACCAGCGGCAACAGGCATCGTGAACTGGGCGTCCGTAGCGCCATGTAGTTCTGTGCTTACAACTTAAGGGGCGAACGCATGCGAACTGGCGAGGAGAAGAGCAGGCGAGAAATCACGCCACGAACGCTGGGCAGAGTATTCTCGAAGGTCGAGCGTTGCCGTCGCGTGTGAAGGCGTCGCCGCGTCGCCGCGTCGGCGCAGTGGCGTCATACAGCTGAGGCTTGACTCCGCCTACGCATCGGCGCGAAGGTAGTGCCGGGCGCTAGGCGCAGGAGGACTCATTTTCTTGGTTTTGTTTTCAGCGACGCCACAGAACCAAGCTCAAGCCTAACCTCTTCCCTACCGTAGACTAACTGAGCTCGTCCAAACGGATTGTTCCGCCCTCACCGATGACGAGCTACGCTTGTCCAGGTAATGCAAGCCTTTGCGCGCTACCGCTTTCAAGCTACCATGAAATGTTTTTTTTTCATGTTTGTGATGTTCTGCATGTTGTTTATCATGTAAGTGGATCGTGAAACCGTTTTATCAATTCCACGTTTGTTATTTGGCCATCGTTTGACGACTGGATGACAGGAGATGTCGGCGTCTCCTGTTGCTTGACGGCAGTAGAGGCTGACAGCCCGAGTCTCCAAAGTGCTTCGGTCCTACAAAACTTCATTTAACCCATTTGCTCCCGTTGGTGATTATAGTCTTCTTGCCAGTTCCTACCAGAATGACCGATGACAAGTGTAGTCGTCATCGGGCAGGACGCTGTACTCGCCATCGGTCATTTTGAAGCCCTGACGGCGGGGTTCTGCAAGACATTGCGGCCATGCTGCGAAGCCATTTTCTAGCACTCATTATTACACAAAGAAATAAAGTAACCTCATTTCATCGAAATAATGTTGATGTTTGAAACCATCTCACAGCAATCTCGTTTACACAGTCATAGAAGTAAAGACACGTCGTTTTATAGAAATATTGGTGCTATTTATTTGAAAAAAAAAAAATCTGGAAATTGAGCGAAAAACATTTTTAGAAAATTTGGTACATTTTTCTTTTTCTCTCACGGTACGTAAAGGATTCAAGGTCAACTGCAACAAAATTTTCAGCCTTTCCAAGGCACTGTTTTTAGTAGTATAACATGAAAAGGTAGTACATGCAAAATTTAGAGCCACAAATGTGCATCACTGCCTCGTAAACTGATATAAAAATGCCCTTTTCAAGTCTAAACAGGAAAAAATGGCGGCCATTACGACCGGACGGACGACGTTCCATTCAGGATTTAAGGGTGCGCAGCCGGCGGATTGTCCCACGGCTAACTGCGCGGAGAGTGCGCATTCGAAGTGTTTCGGGTCGTCCGTTTCTTGAAAAACTCCAAACATAGTCGAGAAGGAGTTGGGAAGTTCGTGCAACCATTATTGCTTCACAGTGAGCGGCTGAGGCGCGCCTAAAGTCGTCCTGTAAAATGTAAACACAGGCGTCGCGAGACGTCGTGGATAAGCTTAAGCTGATTTCTGGGAAATAGGTGCACGAAGAGTGCTGAGCGCTACATGGGTGCGGGCACAGGGAATATTGACTATGCTGATTGAATCACCGTGAGTTTGTGAGAGCAGAAAACAAACAATAAATGCTACCCTGGGAAGACAGCGCCGAAACATGCCAGTTGGCGTGTAAGAATTCGATTTCAGCGTGTATAATCTAAGTTAAAATAAAGAATTTTGTAATTTTTGTTTATACGGGCAGTTTTGTTGCTATTTTCAAAGTGGCCGCGCAAATCTTTAGATAATGATGCCGCCTATCTAAAAATTATTGCAGCTACGAAAGCACTGCATTGTCTTTGCTGGCGTCGTGAAACAATGACCTTACCCTAGACTCGATGCTGGCTACCTGGTTGGTACCCATTCTGCTAAATCTGTTTTTTTATTTTAGCGTGAGCTACACTGGCCAAGGTTAAGCAATTGGCGTGGCTCGTGGACATCTGTGCTGCCCATGCGCGAGGATCAGTGACGTGTCGCATATGGGTAGGCGTACCCGAGCCGAGCTACGTTGCCTCCGACATGCGTGTGGTAGCGTGCTGAAGCGAGCGGCCAGCCAATCTTGCTGCTGTGAAGAAGACCAGAAGTGGAAGGCAAACTCAACTTGTTTACTGCATGGCGAGAGATGAGCCAAAGCCAGGCAAGAACAATGCTCCAACGGGCGAGGTTACAGTTCAGGACTCGAACAGAGTGACCGCATTGATTCACTGCTCCAACAGAAATGAACTACAGCTCTTGTGCAGGTCTTATTTATACCCAACGCACTAATGGTCAAACAAGCGTTCCCACTAGATTGGGCACACGACACGAACGCTATAGACACACACAACACTCTTTTCACAGTTCCTGAGTGGCCGGTAGTAGCGGCGCACGCTGAGTCCGAGAGAGTGGAGAGAGGAGGTCTCCGGAATGGCTTTCGCGTCCTTCGGACAAGTCTCAGCGTGTTGTGCCGGCCCCCACCGAAGTTTGAATCATGCCGGTAGCGAGGCGCCAGGGATTCGACATTTCCTGGCATGTAGCGGCGTGTTTGGATCCGTAGGCTGCAAGCGTGAGTCACCGACAAGGAGGCCTGCTTGAAAGACGCACGTAGTGGAGGCTTCGCCACACAGCCGAGGACTGCGGCAGCAAGCACTGCGGCGGCTAATTCGTAACAGCTTCTCTGCCGTGGGTCCGAGATCCCGATAAATAAGGGTCTTCAACCGTTGTCTGGAGGGATGATTTCGGAGAGAAGTGCTCGCCAGATGCTCGACTCCAGGCCTAGGCTGTACGACACCGTGTTGGAACTTCACCGGGCCACTCACTGGACGAATAGTGGCACGCCAAGAACGTCTTTGGCTTGGTTAGGCAAGCAACAGAACAACACAGGAAGACAACCTCATCGCCGGCAAGTGCGCAGACAAATCCATACTGAAGCTGTACCAGGCTTTTAGTTGCGATAAAATACGCTAATAACTAACTGCACTGGTTATGTTTTAGCCCAGCAGTGTTTTAGACAAGCACACAAACTTGAAAGGTGACATTTCGCGTGATTGGAAATGGCCCACACAAAAAGTCATGTAATTGTAAAGGGCGAAAGCTGCTCCAGGAAAAACATTCGAATTGAGAAAGTCAGGCGTCTACAAGCCATTTCTCTGCGCTGAGAGCTGCGATTTGAGCTCTCGTCATTGCCCTTAGCTTTCCCCTTTTTGAATCGCACCTTAGGTGCGCCCGTTCTCTGAAAGTGACGGTGACCGGTCGACAGGACATCGGTCTTATTCCGAGACGAATCTTGAGTGCGCGGAGAAGACTGCCCTAATTTCCACCACTCGAGCAAGGCATGCGCTTTTGTTCTCGGCCGCTCCGAGGTCCGCTGAGCGAGCGTGCGGCGCGGCAACTCGGCAGGCGCGCATGGGAGCACTTGCCGCACTTTTTTGCGACACTGTCGGTAAGCGAACACCAGAGGGTGTTTTCGTTCTCGTTACCGGCTGTCAAGACCAAACTAGGTACGGTTGGCCTGGTCGCAGGAGACGGTTCAACATCAGACGACACCGAAATCGCTACTAGCTCGGCTGGCCGTTGCTGGACATCGAGTATCTGAGTTGGAGGTGGAACGCTAACGGCTCGCTCAGTTGTGGCGCCGTCGCTACGCTTAAGTGCACCATGAAAACCGTTCAATACCTCGACTGCCGGCTCTGCCACAGCGATGCTCTGTCCTGAACACGCGTCCAGAGAAACACTATTCGTTTCAAGGGACTCGTGTTGCCTCCTTTCGCTAATTCACGGTGTAGGCTTTCCCGCGGTACGTCGTTAGCTTGTGGACTGCGCGCGTCCGCGTTGACAGCCGTTTTCAAGGCCTCCCGTATACGTCAGCACTCCGAACACGACGCTGACACATCTCCGCTCACAGTACGGGTCTTAGACACACTGGACTTCCGGTGCCCTCTGTTGTCAGCCTCCGGAAATGTACTATCCTCGCTATCTTTCTGAGACTTGCCGTTCCGCTCAGAGGTGACGACACTATCTTTACTTGAGCCCTTCGCAGCGAGCTCAGCTGATTCTTTCCTCGGCAGTGTACCGAAATTGAACCCTTATCGCGCAACAGCTGATCCGACTTGTTGGAGAATAGGTACCTGTATTCCGGAAGAAGCTGTTGGGATACTGCGGCCTGCGGGACAAGTTCACCAAACGGACCTCTGATGCTGACCTTAGCAATCGGCAGGCGCACGTTTGGTGCTGCTACGGCGTTCTACACCCAAACACTCTGTCCTCTCAGCTAATCCAGTTCTACGTATGAAGGGTGGAGCATGTCCACCGTCGCCGCGGTGAACACGGTACGGTTTACCGTTGACCACGAGCTCACGTACGTACGGCTCCAGAAACTGCCTGCTGTCCTTAGTCTTATCTAGCATGTGAAAGACGAGTTTGCCCTCCTTGCAACTCGCAGCGAAATGGCCCGTCTCAACGCAGTTGTAACACGCACCCTGTTTGCGCGCTCCAAAAGCTTTCTGGATGCGAAGCATCTCATGGTCGGGGCTGTGTCCCTCCCTCCACTGTGCGGCGTCCACACCCCACTGCGCATGCCAGGCCAGGCACCGCTGATGATGATTTTGGCAGGTTGCCCCTGGGGATTGGCCAACGAAAGAATCCGTCACGAGATGAACTATGGCGCTTGGGGGGTCTTATTTATACCCAAAGCGGTAACGGTCAAACAAGCGTTCCCACTAAATTGTGCACACGACACGAACGGTACAGACACACACAACGCACTTTCCAGAGATCGTGAGCACTCGGTAGTGCGGCGCACGCTGAGAATGAGAGAGGGGAGACAGGAGGTCTCCTCAACGGCTCCACGTCTTTCGGGCAAGTCTGCGTGTTGCGTCGGCTGCCACCGAAGTTTTAATCACGCCGGTAGTGAGGCGCCAGCGATCCGACTCTTCCAGGCATGTAGCGGCGTGTTTGGATCCGTGGGCTGCAAGCGTGAGTCACCGACAGAGAGGCCTGCTTTGAAGGTGCACGTAGTGGAGGCTTCGCCACACAGCCCAGAAGGGCGGCACAAAGCACAGCGGCAGGCTAATTTGTAAGAGACGTCACACGGCGCACAGAACGTTGCTCGCTGCCCGGCGTCTCTTTACACCCCACGCGCACAGCGTCTTCGCCGACCTCCGTTCCGCACGTGGCGTCCCGGTCCACTTGATGATCATGCGAGGGGTGGCCGGGTCTGGAACCGATGCCTCGTGCATCGCAGCAACACCAGCGTGCTACTGTGGAACCAGCTTAGCTCTGGGGTGATTGGTGGCGCTGCGCCTGAGCCGCTTGATAGATATACATGTGTCCCATAATGCGCATAGCGTGTGTGTGTCATTGAAGCAGCCGTAAGCATGATAATCAAACTAATCTTAGACAACCAGGAAAGCTCAGAACAGCCAGCTGAACCTTGGCTCAACCTATGTATATCCTGGAATAGCCGAGCTAAGCCACTGCTAATTTTTTTTCTAATCGGTAAGCGTAATGTTGGAAACAGCGACTAGTTTTTATTTATTTTTTGATAAAGTTGTTTGAACTAAATCGATTCCGTGCAGTGCACTGCGTTCTGCACTTGTTCGCGCCCCGACGGGCAGCGACAACAGTGACAACAGTGCACCACCTCGCGTCGACCGTACTCGCGCCACTCGCCCTCTCGAAGAGTCGACCGGCCGCGATCGTGCATTGCGCTGCACAGCAAGCTGCCGTAGTCGTTGGCGCCCCGACCGGCCTCTACAACAGCGATTCGTCGCGCACCAGCCTTTCTCGCTTATGGCGCAGTGGTAGAGCCGGCCGGACGGCCGCGAGTTTGCAGTGCGCCGCCTGGGCAGCCCGGGTGCCGTACTGTTTGGCGCGCCGGACGCACCGACCAGCCGCACAAAGAGCGCATCGTCACGCTTAGGCACTACTCGCGTCTCTGTGCGTGCTCATAGAGTCTATTGAAAGCCTGCTGTGGCCGTCGCAACCACGAAATCAGAACATAAAGCAACTGCCGTATTCGCTCACTAATGGCGTACCGCCTGGCGTCGACCGGCGGGCGACGCCGGAAACGTTCGAGTTTTTTTTTTTGTTTGTTTGTTTCTGCATCCCGAAGCTTCTTCATCCTCTGGCATTCGGGAAACGCGTGAAAGCGATTATTCATGCAAAATGCACCAATAACGCTGCTCACTCGCTTGAGGCCACACATTAAAGGGCGACTGAGGAGAGATGACGAAAGGACTGGAGTCCTGACTTCAACCTCAAATCCGGGAGTTCGCCGCAGTGGCAACATGTTGTGGGACACTCGTTGGCTGAATCAGCGTGTCTTAGAGCGGTTCTAAAAAAAGTGATGCGCGCGTGGAGCTCAAAATTAGGTCATAAGACTCTCCAGTGGTGTATACCACACGTTGATACAGAAATGGGGCAGCTAAAGGTTTATTGCAGTGCGCCTTTAATAAGCTGCGCTGTTAAAACCCCTGCTGCCAACAAGAGCCAAGAAAAGGAGGAAGTAAAACACATCGGTCCAATTGCGCAATAGACTGCCGGAGACTTCCTGCGCCCCGCCCCAAACGAACGCGTGTTTATTCTTATAGTATCGATTATTGAACGGAGAGGAGAAAACTACACATTGCCCAGATTACACATCACACAAGTAAACTGTTTATTAGCCCGGAAGAAGATATTCCCGGCCAGTCATCAACAGCCACTCACCCACTTACACCGCTACCTTTTTTGGGTATTACACACACTATTAACGACGTCGGTAGCCGTACGGACGAGTAGCGAAGCTGTTGTATCTTCCGGGCACGGAGTAGCCAGTCGGCGTGTAGCCGCCAGCGTATCCTCCAAGGGCTGGAGTTTCTCCAGCAAAACTGCCGTAGCCTCCGTACGGAACGGAGCCGTAAGCGCTACCAGCACGACCGAACGCGCCATGTCCGTATCTTCCGTTGCCAGCGTAGCCGCTGTAAGGCGCCACAGCTCCGGCACCATACGCGAGGGGGCCTCCAGATGGAACGGGAGGTACGACTGGCGCCGCGTTGAACACGGCGTCGGCGCTGGCACCAGGCGCCGTTCCCGGCTCATTGGTGTCCACGGTTGCACGGAAACCGTTGGCGTCCGCCACGTAGTTCACTCTTCTGTACAGGCCGTTCACGTCCCTATAGCCATACGAGCCGGTCTTCGCGTTGTTAGAGTCGCCCTGCTCGCTGCGGAATTGCCGGTTGCCGAACTCGTCCACCGTGTCATAGCCGAAGTTGTACGGCTCAGGTGGCTGAAAGAAAAACAATGGTCGGGGCGTTTAGGCGAGGGTATTGAAACAGACAACAAGAATGACACACTTTGAATGGCCTGTCAAGATTGGAGTATATTTACTACGGCTGGGCGGTGATTAAAAGTTGTAAAGAATTCATTTGAAGGTTTCAATGGACGTATTGGTCTATTGGGCTGTTGTGTAGACCACAATTCCGATACTCATTGACCAGTTTAAACTTTATTGAAACAATTGGACCCTGGCTACCCGCACAAGGCTTAGAGCCTAAACTAAAAAGCCTCAGTAACGGTGTGACAACTATTCCTTTATTCACCGTCTTTTGAGGCCGCACGAGCGTGTCATTTGCTCAATCAGTATGCAGTAACATTATAGTACCATGTTCTATTGAATTCACTCGCAGCTCGATGATGTGATTTCCCCATGTCTTAAGCAGGTAAGTGGCACTTTAGCGGTTTTGCGCGAAATGCTGTTGCAAAGAGTGCCTTGTTATTTTAAAGAAAGTTTTTTCTGAGATGGTCGCAGGAAGGCGACACGAGTAGAAGTACAAAATCAGTGTTACGCCACGTACAGAGCCGTAGTCACCGTACGACCCATAAGGGCCCCCCGGAGCTGGGCTTCTGTAGCCGGCATAGCCCGGGTAGCCAACTCCTCGGTAGCCAGGCTGACCAGCGGGGTGATGGTGGTCGAGAGCATAGCTACTGGCAAACAGGCACGCGAGGAGTAGTTGAGTCTGCAATGGAGAAAACGAAAAACCGAGATAAGACATATATTCACGCTCAGCAGTCAAAGTGGAACAACTGATTGGCGACAAGATGCTATTGACGCCGCCCAGCGGTGGCAACGACACCGTGCATGCTAGAATATTGATTTGATTGTAGGGTTTAACGCGCCGGCTCTGCGCAGGCGATGAGGGACGGCGTAGGGGAGGGATCACGATTAATTTCGACCACCTGGGTGTCTTTACGTGCGCAGAAATCTCGTACACACGGGCTTTTTAAAGACGATAGACTTTGTTGGGCTGCTTAAACGCAGAAATTTTTGTTCTGTCTCTCTGTCTGTCTGTCTGTCTCTCTGTCTGTCTGTCTGTCTGTCTTTCTGTAACTCGATTAAGCCATTCGGCCAAGCTAAAACAGAAACGGTGCAGTAGTCTATATACCCACGGCCAAATCTGACCGTCTAAGTCCGGTGTTAATGTTCATACTGGTATACATTGTTGAACAATAACAAGCAATTACACAAATATAAGGTGAAGAATCAATACATGAGTGATTCACACATGCTTCACAGATTCACAGATGCTTCACAGATGCTTCGTTTTTGCGATAGCAGATGAAATACTACGTCAGCTACAGAAAACCGTCGCCCGCTCTTGCCTGCGCTACCTGGCGGCATTTAAAAAATCAAGTGGCAACAGCAGTGAAAGGTTCCACTACATAGGTTTTACGCCCCGCTTGGAACGCTCGTGGAGCATGGCAACGTAGTTTTATAAACGTTGTAGTGGAGTGCCTCGATTCACGCGCGTCTCCGCCGTACGTCAGCGCTGGCCTCGCGACACCCGACTTGGAGCACTGGAACACGGTAAGTTTAAATTCACTTGAGCAAACCTCTAGCGTGTTTTCTTGGGAGGAATGAGACGGGAGAGGATCAGCATGAGAGTTGAGCGGGAAAGTGAAAGGAGGCATTTACTTGCCAGGCGCACCAGTCGACTATTGTCTTTCGTCGACATTTGCAACGAAGGGAGCTGATACGCAGCCCTTTTTTGGCTTTTCGCCTACGCCTTAGCCACCCAGCCCCCGCGAAGGGTTGCATGCTAAAAAAAATAATCGCTTTTTTTAAGCAAGCAGCGTACATAAACACGCATACAAAAACTTGACGTTGATGCTCTATGATCGTGAAGCAATTAACGAAGCAGAGCTGTCGGATACGAACTCACGGTGGTTGCGAAAACGTATGCAGAGGCATTTCTTAAAGAAAAAATGCTGCAAAACAACGGGCGCTAAGATATTGGACGCCAGTTAAAGTAACAGGGCTTGAGTGAATTTGTCAAGCTTCTGTTTTTGCTTTCAATGCATATACTGACTCAAATAAACGCCCTGTTAATCGCTTATCCGATCGATAAGGCGGTATGCAGTTTAGAAAGACCGAAGGAAGAAAAACTACCATGCGCGGTATGCGGTGGTTGCACCAACCAAAGCGGTGACGTCCTTACGAGGCGCTACAGTGATTGGACGATGTCCAACATTAAAATGATAACGAGTTTCGGTTTTGGTTCTCTGAAACAGCGTGCTTGTCATGCGACGTTATCGTTTTGTCGGCATTCTCGATATCTCAGTAATCGGCATACCGCGCTTCTGCCATCTTGACGGCTGCAAAATGCGTCAGATAAGCCTACCACCACGGCTTCGAATCGTAGAAATCACTAGCCGAGGCGTACGCAGTGGATGAACGCTCTTCGCGACACCGCAGACGCTGAAATGCGAGACGCTTTCCCCCCTCATTTAAAGCTTACCTGGCCCGTGCCCTTATCGTGAGAGGCGTGTTCGAACAAGGCCAAGGGTCGGCTGATTCCGTACTGTGCCCGCAAGCTGTCGGTGTTTATGGCACCACCATGCCAACGAGAACTCACCAGCGCGTCAGTGTCAGTCTGCACGGAGTTTGCGAACTCGCTCGTGGAGGAATGAACGTTACAGCACTGACAAAAATGGGGAATTCAGTATAGAAAGCAGTGCCCCAAAACTAAGAAATCACCTGAAAAAAGCCTGCACTTTTGGGGATTGGAACTTGCGAATTGCAAAACAATATACCTAGTTCTCGGGACCACTCGGCCATAAGCCACCGCTGACGAGCGCGCAAATATAACATTTTTATTTAGTTCTCGCTTTGCAAGCTCGTGCAGTAAGCGTCCCTGAAATTTCTACATATACCCAATCTCTAGCGACTGCATTCCTTGTGTAGAAGAGCGGTCGCAAATGTGTGGCGGTGATACTGACTACTGTGCTAGTTAAACCAGCCCAAAAAGTGCTTCCCCCACCTTGGTATTACGCTGTACAACAAATGTTCGGGTTGATTTTATTTTTCTTTGTACGTATATTAGCTTCGCTGGCTCTTCTCCCACCTTTTTTTGGCCGTAGATTTTTCTACTAGCATACCAGTCAGCGAAACGTCGTATGTGCACTTGTGTCGAGCTTCTTGGACTTAGATCTTGATACAGCAGACAAACTAAGAAATTAAAGGCACGCTCTTTCGGGCAAGAAACATGTCGTGGCTTAGATTTAAGTGAGCGAACAAATTGCGATAACCCGCCGGCGGCCGGCCAACAAAACGCTGGGCCGACTAATTCTGTAGGAGGGTTGGCGAGCCATGCAGTAGCGCAGTCAATCCAAGCCATCTTGTTTTGACGTCATACGAAACGTCATAAGAAATCGGCAAGAAGGATGCAGAGAGGAGCACAGCATTTTCAAATTGATGCTTCTACCGAATAAAGTCGCGTAAAGGGAGCGGGAGTTGTCGAAACATGGTTGAGAGGCTCTAGACTACACTCTGCGCTAGTAATCCAGCAATGTTTACAAAGCATTTCAGTGTCCCTCTAAGTAAACGTGTTCGTTTCTTGATGCTTTGCTGTTAAGGTATAACCGATGCGAGCTTGGTCTTTCCAATTTACTGTCCATTTCAAAATGCTTTCACAGACCCTCTGAGGAAATAAGCAGAGGATTTTTGTATTCTATATTATCTGCACAAAAACTGCGACGTCCACTGCTTCTGTCAGAAAGCAAGGTATTTCATGGATATGCGGCGCGGTTTACAAGGAGTAGCTATGGCCTACTTCAAACTACTTCAACGGAAATTGTTTTCATTCAACCAGCCGATGCCTCTTTCACTATTTCGTTTAGAGCAGGTAACAAAACAGGATATTAATTTGCCTCGTAGGTCAGCTTGTTAATACCAAAGCAAATTGATTTGTTACACGAACGTAGTTGATTGAAAGACAACTCAATAGGTCAGTACCAATCAGCTTGTTCTGTCTGCCATCATGAGAGTCCTTTCTGCAAGCTGTCTCTCCTAACTTCGTGCTTTATTTCTTTTGCGTCTTGTAAAAGTTGGCCTTCCAAGCTTTTATTTTTTGTTTATATGCATGGTGTCTCCCTCTACATCTTTCTTCCTTTAATTATTTTATGGGAATTCGTCGTAAACTAGTCCAATGCATCCGCGCATGTGACTAAGGAGTACAAAAACCTTACCTTTGGTGACATTTCTTCTGATGTGTTGGCCTAAGTAATCCGAGAGGTGAGTTCCGCAGAGCTGTGGGTTCTGTGTCTCTCCGTACCTCATGCACCGCACTTTTATATCCGAGGCATTGCGACAGAGGTTCAGCGGCTGGCCTTTTCCACAAAGAAGAGAAGATAGTGCTGTTCTTTTGTTTGTTTCGCAATGTGCTTTTAACTTTATTTCGACTGAAAGACATCGCGGACACGTAGACGTGCAAGGACAGTGCGCGTTGGGTTCCAAGAGCGGTTGCTTAAACCTCTTTCTCTGTGGCGAAAGGCTGTAACAAACACTCGTGTAAATTAATGTCACACCTACGCCATTTTCGTAACGCCGTGGCCTGAACGCGAATTTGCTTTATGTTTCTCGCACGATCGTTGTGTTGTTTTCAGCCGCCCTTGTAGAGGACACGCTGATGCCGCCGTTTTTGCGCCGCACCGGAGCCTTGTACATTTAAAGTGAATTGAAGATGTACAATGTCCCTACGTAGTGTAGTCCTTGCTGAGTCGATCGCCCGTGTACTATACAATAACATTGTTAGTCTCGCAACCGACTACATTCATCAGGGTGTTGAATAGAACCAAACTCGAAAGGGCAAACCGGAGCCGAACTGATTTTCCCCGAAATGTCCCTGAGGCTGAACCGCTCCTTTCTTATACGACGATTCAAAATTGAAACGTAACCAAACAGGACGCCTAGACAGATTCTTGTGAGATGATAACGCGAAATCGTGAGAGCGACTGCCCTTATAAAGGCTGTAAACTGAGACCCACATAAAGGCTGTATAAACGGAGACCCTGTAGAGCCGACGATGGCGGCAGTTCTATGTTAAGATTTCTGGGGATACCTGAGATCCAAACTAAGGTTCTTAGAGGTGCTCGCGCCATCTAGCTAGTTTCTCGCGAAGCACTCCTGATTCCTTCGTTTGCTATCTATTATGGAAGCTTAAACACTGCTGCTTTAGAGGGTTGCCATTCGCCTAGTGAGAGAGAGAGAGAAAAGGCCTTTATTCGGCCGAAGTTACAGGCCGAGCATGTCCACCGCCTGGGTGACCAGTCTGCGCTGTTCTTCTTCTCCTTCAGAGCCAAGCCAGTCGGTCCAGGTGGTGATGGAAAGGGATGGGAGGGATATGAGTCGGATAGCTGAGCCACCGGGCAGTTGAATAAGCAATGAGGTAAATCAGCGTAGGCAGTGGGGCAGTTGGGACAAGAGGGGTCAGACCTATAGCGATAGAGGAAAAGGCGGGAGGGAGTGATAAGGGCATTCATTTGGATGTGCCGGAGGAGTCGAGCCTCCGTTACGGTGAGTGATGGGTGAGGAGGCGGGTAGAGGCGTTTGTCAAGACGGAGCTGAAGGTAGACCTCCTTGACGGTACGGCGAAGGGAGAGCCTCGCACCGTCCTCCGAGGGCCCGGGCCAGGGGATCAACGGTGCCCGGTGAAGAGATTCGCGGGCGAGTTGATGCATGCGGCAACTCATTGCCGTCAATCCCGGAATGTCCAGGGACCCAACGGAGGAAAACGATGGATGGCTGTAGAGCGGAGACCGCTCGTTCGACCTCCTGTTGAAGGATAGAAGGTAGTGAGCGATTCTGTATCTGTATAATAGCGGCGTGAGAGTCAGAAAAGACTGTGTATTCGGGGACGGGGGGGAGAGAAGCAAAGGACTGAAGGGCATGGGCAATGGCGAGAACCTCAAGAGACATTGCTTCCGGAGGGTGAAGGTACGGGCCGCTAGTGTGGGTTTCTGCTTCATCAAGGTGAGGGTGGTACAGAATGTAACCGCACGAGCCTCGAGGTGCCACAAAGGAGGCATCTGTGTAAGCAATTCCCTGGGTCGCGAAAAGAGGAGAATGATGCTGCGCGGCCGCATGACGACGACCTGCATGAAGGACAGGGGACATGTTTGACGGGAGAGGGAGAATACGAAGGTTGGGCGCCGAAATTGCGTCGGGAGGGGTAATGGGGGAGACGGGAATCCGAGATATACCCGCCTGAACCAGTAACCATTGACCTTGACGGGTAAGGGAGAGCCGAGAAATCTGGGAATCTCGATGGAGATTGAGGAGAGAGCGAAGGGAATGAAAGAGGCCCGTGGCAAAAAGCTTATCTGTAGAAGTGGTGATAGGGAGGTTCAGTGCTGCTTTGTAGAGTCCCACCAAGGCGGTCTCAAGGGTATTGAGTTGAGTGTTGGTGAAGGAGATGTGAGGGATAAAGTATAAGAACTTGTTGAGCGTGAGGGCGGGAGCAACCCTGCAGGCATTAGCTTCGTGAAGACCCTCCCGTCGAGTGACCACACGACGTAGAAGGCGGGTTACCGAGTGGCAGGTCGCGACGGCGCTGTGTAGGGCTTGTATGTTCTTGGCTGCATGCAAAGGAAAACCAAGAACCTTGCATTTGGTGACGACAGGAATGGGAGAACCAGAAATATGGAGAGAGATGAGGGAATTGTGGGCACGCTGGTAAGAGGAACGGTTGAGAAGGAGAAGCTCGGACTTTTCCGGAGCAGGGGAAAGACCAACAGGGGTGAGAAAAGAGTCGATGAGATCCAAGCCACGTTGCAGGGTGCTCTGCACATGGCCCGGAGAGCCAGATGAACACCAAAGGGTGATGTCGTCGGCGTAAAAAATGTGATGAAGATCAGGGATTTCAGATAGTTGGGAAGCCAGAGCAGTCATAGCAATATTGAAAAGGGTGGGGGAAAGAACAGCACCCTGAGGAGTGCCTCGAGGGATGTGGTGGGGGTCGGACAGATGAGAGTCGACTTGAAAGCGAGCCACTCGGTGACAGAGGAAGGAGCGGAGATAGGAGTACATGCGGGAGCCGCAGGACATTGCGGCAAGCTGTGCCAGGATATGGTCATGGCACACACCATCAAAGGCTTTACGGACATCGACGGTCACCAGAGCGTGGATTTCGGTGGGGGTGCAAGAGAGAAAGGTGTGCTGGAGAAGCAAAAACATATCCTGAGCACCGACACGGCGACGGAATCCGATGAGAGAATGAGGGAAGAAGTCCCTCTTTTCGAGAAATTCAGAGAGGCGAGTCAGAGCCATACGCTCAAGGGTCTTACCAACGCATGACGTTAAGGATATAGGCCGAAGGTTAGCGATGGAAGGAGGTTTCCCAGGTTTGGGAATCATGGTAATAAGGGAAGATGTCCAGGAGCTAGGTAGGCTGCCACTGTCCCAAGCTTGATTAAAAATCTGGAGGAGGAACTCTTTCGCATTGTCGGGGAGGTTGCGGAGAGCCGTGTATGTGATGGCGTCTTCTCCAGGAGCAGAACGCTTAGCATTTCTAACCAGGGCCGCCTCGAGCTCCCGGAGAGTGAAAGGGCGGTCCAGATCAGAATTAGGTTCACCTGAGTAGTCCATATAGCTAGGAGTAAGAGGGGGCGGGAGATAAAGAGAGGCTAGTTGGTTGAAGAGGTCGGAGGCTGTTCCTTGAGCAAGAGCTTTAGCTAAAGTGGGAGCAAGCATGGGCGTAGTGCCTAGGAGAGATTTAAAAAGAGTCCATGTCGATCGTGAGTGCAAAGCAGAATCAAGATTGTCGCAGAGAGCACTCCATCGAGAATGTTCGAGGGAAGCGCAGTGGGCAACAATCTCGTCTCGTAGAGCAGCGATTCTGGAAGCGAGCTGAGTATTTTGGGGTTGCGAGCAGAAGGAGCACTGCAGTCGTTTACGCCGGCGCCATAAACGGAGAAAGTGAGGGTCAGGGTCTTGGATTGGATGACGGATGCGAGCACGACGACTGCTGCTCGAAAGCGCAGCGGCAATGCCCGACATCCAGTTCTCATACGACTCAAAAGAGTGGGAGGCCAGAGCCGTGCGGAAGGCGTCCCAGTCAATGTGAGTGACGAGGCGACGTCGCGGGATGTTGGAAACGGATATGGAAAGATGAATCAGAAAATGGTCGCTGAGGAGGTTTTCCGCTTTGACCCGCCACTGAACTGAAAGGGGCCCCCGAGAGAAAGTAAGGTCGGGTGTCGTGGGCAGCTGTGAGGTAGTGCCGGCTCTGGTATGGGAGCCCGGAGTATTAAGATGGGTGAGGTGGCGTTCCTGTACAAGACAGTGGAGAAGGCGGCCAGGTTTGAGGGTCTGCGGGTAGCCCCAAAGAGTGTGAGGTGCATTGAAGTCACTCCCAAGGATTAGATTGGTGGTGGACGGAAGTGAGTGAAGGAACTTGCCTAGCGCACTGAATAAAGAGGAAGTTACAGGCGGGTTGTAGAAAGAGAGAAGGGCCAGTGAGATTTTAGAAGAAGGATCATAATAGACCACGCCGACTAAATATTTGAGAAGGGTACAGGGTATGTCCAGTGGTTCCACGAGCATGTCGCCACGCACATAAATGGATGCTAGCGGCGTGCTTGTAGCGGCATGATGGGCGCGGTAACCTGGGATGGCACTAGTGGCACGGGCCTCTTGTATCAAAAGAAAATGAGGGAGAAAATGGTGGTTAAGGAGGTACTGATGGAGAGGCGTCTTATTATTGCGTAAGTTTCGGCAGTTCCACTGCACCACATCCAAACCCTCAGCACTGGATATCTAGGTAGCGGTGGATGTAGAAGGACGGTCCTTTTTCTTAGCCGGGGGGAGTGATTCTTGTAAAGAAATAGCAATGGAACCAAAGGACTTAAGTTGCTCGGATTGGGCATTCAGCGCGGTAAGAACTTTGAGGATGGAGGTTTCGAGCTGAACCAATCGAGTGTGCTGGGCGGTGGACGTGCTTTCGACTAAGTCTGCCAAAGGCATGAGTTGGGTTGCAGAGGGAGCTGTGGTGAACGTGGCAAGGTGCTGATTGAGCTGCGCAAGTTGGGAGGTAAGACAGGTGGTGTTTGCTTGGAGTGTTTCGGTGAGAGACTGAATCTGCTGTTGCAATTCCTGGGAAACGCGCTGCTGCTCACGCAGCTGGCGTTCGAGCATCGCGAGTCGGAGGTCGAAAGAGTGACGGTTCTCCTCATTCAAGGACGGTGAGGGTGTAGCATTGGAGGAAGCGGGCGGTGGCACCGACGGTCCTTTCAGTTTAGCAGCGTACGAGCCCGGTTGGGATGTGACCGGTGAGTCAGATTTAGTCAGGTTTAGAGGACGGAAGGCAAGGGGTGTCCTGCGTGACCCGGCGCAAAGCTATGCGGCGTTCAAACGCAGCTTTAGCACATGCGCGTTGCTTTTCGATGAAGAAGGGGCAGGTAGGGTCAAGAGAGGGGTGAGTGTTCACCTTGCAATGAATGCACCAGGGCTGAGAGCATACGTGGGTGCTAGGGTCAGGTGGTAGAGGGGCAGCACAACGGCGGCACTTGGCCGGAGCACAATGGTGCGGGCACTGGTGAGCCCGGTGTCCCAGAGCGAGACAGCGGGTGCACGTGGGAGGTTTAGGCTTGTGGGGGCGACACCGAAAAGCAACACGTTTGAAATATACGAAGCGGGGGATTACGGTGCCAGCAAAAGTAATGAGAACTGATTGGCTGCTACCCATCATGCGTGCAGCAAGAATATCGGTGGTATACGACTCTAGTTCCTGCATAATCTGAGGAGGAGTAAAATGGCCGCCGACGTTATGGATGACACCAAGGCAGGAGATGGGAGGGCTGCGAGCATAAGGTTTGATGCTGATGGTCTTACCGTGAAGCCGAACGTGAGAGAGAGAGAGTAGGAGGTGAGCGGTAAGGGGGGAGTGAGTTTTCAGAAACACAAGGCTCTGAGTGGGCTTCGCCTGGAGAGTGATTTCTTTACTTGTCTGGGAGGAAAGTTGTGCAGCGGAGGCAATAGCGGTGAGCAAGTCGTACAGAGGTAGCTTGGGAGTAAGGGTGCCTGGAGGAAGTTGGATGCCGACAGTGATCAGTTCGGTGCGGGATCGGGCGGTGGAAGCGGGTTTACGGGCGGAGCCAACAGTGGTCCAGGCGTTTTCCGAAGATTGCGTTGTGGCGTCATCTCCTGGCGGCTGAGTGAGATCCATTTCGGCCGACGCGTCTTCAGTCGGAGGCACGGCGGGCTTAATGGAATGTTCTTGTCTATCATAGGAGGAGGCAGCACTACGTAAGGACTGCGTAACGGAACACACGGTAGAAGGTGTAGCTATGAAAGGTCCAGTACCGGCGGCAGCGTCCAGCGGCGACGCGGTTGGTGGGGGAGGAGGGCCCTTGTCTTGTTCCGCGGCCAAGGTCATCGTCGGAGACGCTATGGCGGCGCAATCTGCGGTGAGGAAGGCAGACGCCCGCAACGGGGCCGTCGGCCCTGCGCTGTCGGCGCCACTCACAGCGTTCGGAGCAGGCATCGCGGCGTTTGCAGAGACGACTTCAAGATTTTGGCTTGCGGGGTCGGCCATAGCACTGAGTGTGATGGGAGAAGGTGCAGCAGCATCGGAGGCAGGAGGTTGGAAGAACGGCGAAGCGTCGGTGGTGATCGGCTGTAGGGGCCTGGTGCTGTCTTGCATTCCCGGAGTGCCAGGGCGACGCTGTAGTCTTAGCGAGGCGACGCGGTGCTTCGGACTTTTGAATGGGCCTGGGGGCCCACCCCGTCGTCGGACCGGGACCCCGATGGTGGCTGGATGATCCTGAAGGCTTCGTGAAACGAAGGGTAATAACTGCGTGGGCGAACAAGGCCCTCAGCAAAAGCAGGGGCAAAGAAAAACGGAGCACGATATGCGGCTATGAAACCTGGACTGCGCCACCTAGCGGCGTCCTCGCCTAGTGACGAACTAATAGTGTCGAATCGATTTGCTACGACCAATTGCTTCGTTTGACCAGCATAATGAGGAAATAATTGTAGCAAAACAAATTTTTGGTGTAATAACGGACGAGGATGTTTACGTAAGCTTTTCAGCACTTAGTGGTGTTAGGGGATTACCTACCTCTGCAGAGTATTTTTTGATTGGCAACGCCTATCCTGTGGAACAGTGGATGATGATGATCATGAACACATAATAATATGCATCACTATTATTTCCACCAGACCACACGGTGACATACACGTTTTTTTCTGTGGAGCGTACCAAGTTATACAGTTTACACTTATTCGTCGAAAGCACCCTAATAGATACCAACCCCCACGTATTTCTATAAATTATGCTTATAATTGATTTAAGAGCACCGGTTACAGCAGAAAATTCAGTACAAAAGTGTTGAGACTCGAACCCAAGCCGTTAATGCCAAAACCTAAAACCGAAGATTCTACTGCTCCGCAACGGAAGCCAACGTACGTGGAATTGTTAGCGGTAACACAAAACAGAATCAAACCCTGTAGTCTGGACCGCAAAATAAAGCTGAACATTATTCGGCAGCCTGGTCCACAGAATAGGCAGTGCGTTTCTGCTACATTGTCGTCTTGTGTTAGCCTAGTCCATTTACCACTTTTGCCAATGTGTACTTCTTGTAGGGAGAGCAAAACTCAGTTAACTCCGCAGGAGCTAACAGTCACCAAGGAAGCCTAAAAAGGCTTAGGACGACCTCGCAATTTTGTTGATATACATTCACTCTTTTCTCGGTGCCTGTATGGAATCGGAAGATACATGGTTATAGGCGGCACTGAGCTTACCATCATTTACTGACCGCAGACATACTTTCTCTTAACTCACATTTGCTTTCCGATTACTCTTACAGTGGCACTGGAATACGCCCACTGCTGCCTCTGAAAGGCCACCGATAGGTACATTATTGCTTCGATGCTATCCCACAAACACGTTGACAATGCCAAGCTTTCAACAACGCAGAGAAAAAGAAGCAGAATTTCAGCAAGTTTGCGAATTTTATATCCAGCTTTGTCTTCCTCACTGATGGCACCGTTCGTCCGCGTAACACGCACTGCAGAAACACCAACTTTATTTATTTATTTATTTATTTATTTATTTATTTATTTATTTATTACAGATACTTTCAGGGCCCATAGGGCACAACAGAAAGTTGTGGTAAACATAAGGGAATACAATGTGTAGTTTTTACGACAGTGGAATGGTTCAGATGTGCGTACGACAACAATAAATGTACACTGTTTACACAACAGCAAAGCAATACACAATTTCCTATGATATTCTACAAGCAATAGGTGTTATGTACAGCAGTTTTGAAAAGGGTTGTATCAGTAATGGATGCGATGGCGGCGGGGAGGTGGTTGCATTGTACACTCGTTTTAGGAATAAATGAGTCATTGTAAACGTTAGTACGACAAGACGGCAAGGCGACTTTGCAACTATGGTCCGTTCGAGATGAAATATAGCGAGGCGGGGTAATAAGTTGTTCTTTTAAGGTAGGGTTATGGTGATATATTTTGTGAAATAAGCACAAACGAGAACATTTACGGCGCACTGACAGGTCAGGGAGGTTAACTGTTTTTTTTTTCATTGACGAAACACTGCCAGTACGTGAATAGGACGATAAGATGTAATAGGACGATAAGATAAGACTTTACGCAAGGAAATTCAACTAACGATGATAATGATGCGCGAAAGCACATCTGACGCCCCAAGAAAAAAAGAATTAGCCCAACTTCACTGAATTAACGTCGCGAGCGCTAATGTTAATATCGAAGCTGCCTTGTGTTCCCTAACCGCAAGTGTAAGTTTCATAGAACTTCTCGAAGGCAGCAGATCGATCCCAGCGCCTGCCGATTCCCGAGTTCCACTGCTCGCGCAATACAATGGAACCGTTTTTTACTTTTGGAATCAAACTATGACACAAGTGGGCCCCGATAGTGCTTTTTGCATTTTCACTTCATATTTTTATTTGAAACCTCGGAAATCTTGCAGCCAGGTATTTTTAATAAGAAGAGGAATGCAAACATCACTTATCTATTGATGTGTTTACACGAATATGCTTAGTGTATAATTGGTAAGCAACGTTGACAAGTACAAGCACTGTTACAAAATTTAGTAGTTTAGCAAAGCTTTCGCGGTGTGAGCGCCGCGTTCAAGGATTATTTGAAATCGATACATGTGTATACTTGGTGATTGCTCTGTACTCCTCGCTGCGTAACTACTGAATCCTCAAAGCAGCCTTACCAAGCCCATCGCCATCGTTTATACCAGACTAACGTTTTGCCGGCAGAGTTCTTGAGAGTCCGGCAGGTACAGTTATGGCGTGATCGGTCTTCACAGAAAGGAGCATTAACGCCCGAAACACAAGCCTTGGCGTTACGAAATGACACAATCACTTTCGTTCCCTCCTTTCACACGTTTTCATTGCTTCATAATGCTAAACATGGACCAACTAGCGAACAATTATCTCTAGCGTACATACGTTATACACCACTAGATCTAATGACTTGAATCCAAGATTTACCTACGAAGTTTATTTCCATGTTCGATTCAAGTGTGCTACTTTTCGCACTTATGTCTTCTCTAATGTTATTCGCTAGCCCACTGTTTGTCCAATGGTCACATGTGCAGCAGACCTCCCATTTTTTTATTTCAGCTAACATATCTTGTCAATGATGGAACAGTGCCAAAATTGACGGGGCGAAGAGAAGACAACACAAGCGTCGCGTTGTTCTTTTTTCATTTCTCGTCAAGATTGCACTGTTCCATTATTAAAAATGGACACGAACTGGCACAGCTCTCCGCTCTTTTGTACTTGATTAAGATCTCGAGTCTAAACTACTTCTCTTTTTACTTCATGACGCTCATTCCCTGTCATCAGCGTATCTTTCCGTCCCATCGCTTTTCCCTCAGGACTGACTATCCCGAAGTTAATCAGCGCAGCAGTATGATTATCGCACGGTACATTTTTAGAGAAAAGGCGTGTTCTGTTTGTTGATGAAGTTTAGAATGTTGCTTTAAAAGGTTCCAGAGTAATATAAACTATCCAATTAAGTGTACGGGCGCATACTTTGGAGGAGGAACTACGCAAATATACTTGTGGTTCCTCAAAGCTTTTTTTACAGTGTTCAGATAGCGTTCGACTCCTCGATTTGCGCTAAAAATGCTGTTTTATATCGATTCAGTTTTCGAGGGGGCGTCTTTTGAGCGGGGAAGCTGTGGATGGGACATCCGATATATTTTGCTTCTTTGCCGTTTGTGGAGACCCGAGTTGCTTGTCAACTACCTTTGTAAGGCTTCAATTCAATTGGCATCTGGCGCATAGGTACGCGTTGAACGGGAAGAATACTATTGTGTCATAGGTGACCAAAAGGTATTTGAATTCTATCCGTATCCCAATTGCCTTTCTTATTTATTTCAATCGCCGATAGTCAAGCTGCACAAATGCTAAGCATGTTGAATCATTTTCTCCCCAAAAAACAGCACCGCAAAATATGGCAGATGTCACATTCGCTGCTATATTTAAGGTGTAAAAAAGATAAAATATAACTCAATACTAGTCATGAGTAAAGAGTGATACTAGAAATGTCAATTCAAATGACGAGTGCAGTTGCACCTTGTAACTGCACGAACGCTGCGAATGGGTCCGCATTTACTGGGACTTCCAAGGCAAGCAGAGCGCAGAGAAGCTGCTTCCACAGAATGTTTCCCCAGGACGAAGTCACATGGTCGCTATGCTGCTGAGCATGGGAAGGGTGCATACGCGGGCAGCTGAGAACCCTCATTGGACCTTTCGGCCACTCTGCTACCGTAAGACCGCATTAACCGCCGCTCAGCGAAAAATGCGGTAATAACGGCTTAGAAGGTCGCATTTCGACTCCTAGAATACCTTTGGCCACTGAAAGAATGCCATCCACGTGTCAATTCCACAACCTCGAGTGTGTTGTTAATAATAATAGATTTCAAAAACTGAAGGCCCATCCCGGGTCCCCCCTTGGCTCTGCGTTCGTCAGAAAGGTCCCTGTCGCTGCCGTCGGAGTGGATGCCTGCGCATCCGCCTGCCTCTGGAAACGGTGGAGCACTACAGCCTCCCGAAACAAGCCTTTCTCCGCTGCCACCATCACAACCACTGCCGCTGAGAGACACGACCGCATCGCGAGCGTCGGCAACGTCTCCGGCGAGAAACAGACACCTAGAAACTCTTAAGCTCAGCCGCACTCGCAAATAGAAAGGTGAGGGTGCGTAAGCAGCCTGGTTATAGCAGTAGAAGTAGAAGCATCAGTATTATAGTATTGTAGGGACCCCGATGGAAGAAGAGAGCCAAGAATCATCATCTATTTCCTTCGTCTCCGAAATACAATCTACGTTAATATTTCCGGGCGTCCATTTTTCGTTACATACCAACAGTTACGAGTATATAATGTTCCTGCTGGCAGATACATTCTTAGCTCTACTACAGTGCCATATTTAATGCTATAGTGTCATGTTTTCATTACGTGTATCGAACAATAACTTGTTCCAGCGGCGTGCTTCCGTTCCAAAGAGACACGACGCCGCTGACTCACCGGTGTGGCTAGAATGGCTCTCATTTTTCGGAAGAAAGGGAGCAAGTAAAATTTAGCTATGTCTACAGCCGTAGCCATCAGTAGTAGCACCCTTTCGAGGTAATAGCTGTCCGAAGCGAAAGCTCGAAGGGTGGGTTTAGTGCAGTCTGGTAGCAATCACCCCCTGTGTGTTTAGCGGTCCCAGGATTTTACCGGCAGTGATCCCGTGTTTACACTCAAGCCCGTAGGAACCCAGAGCGAAAAAAAGAGAGGGAGATTGCGAGAGAGGGAGGACAAGAGAGAGAGAGAGAGAGAGAGAGTGGGATAGAAAGAGTGAGTGGGTGAGTGACTGTCTGAGTGAAGGTGTTTTTCTTTGCAGCTCCGACCAGCGGCCCCTCCAGCGGGGCCGCTTTTTTTCGAAGGTGGTGGCGCGGATGACGTCGCAGCGTGAGCTGCTGGCCGAGCGTGCCCTCCGCAAAGCGACATTCTCGGAGCGCTTGCGCCACGGCCAGGGGCTCCTGTCATCATCCTCCGTCCTGCTGTCCCGCCTGCGCTCCTCGTCTAACACTTCGAGCGACGTCCCCGCCCCACCGCCGGAGTGATCGCGACAGCCCGCCTCGGATATGTCGCCACCACCGCAGGCTCAAGCTCCGAGGGCGGAGATTGAGGGCGTGTCGAGCACGTCCGGTGTGCAGAGGTATTTTCTATACGCTCTTGATACTCGATGTATGCATATACACCGAAATGTGCTGGCATTGCTGCGTCTCGTAGCCTTTCCTTGCGGAGTTGCACCAGTGGGGAGAACTTGGTATAAATAAACGGAGTAGTGCCCCGGAACTGTGAACAGATGACAAGGGCACTATTCCTCACCACTATTACAGAGCACTGAGCTGCGCGCCCTTGTGCCCCGTCCTTTCGTCCCCCTGTGTACTACGGCGGTCAACTCTGCCACGTATGGGCCATACACTGGGCGAATTCATCACGTGATGAACTCAGATGGAACGACGGTGGCAAATTGTACACGGTATGGGCTGCGTACATGGTTACAACAGGACAAAAAAGACGAAGACTAGAAAAACATAAAACACAAACTCAGTGCCGCGTTTGGGTGATTGATTTTTCTAGTCTTCATCTTCTTTTCCTCTATTGTCACCACGCCCAGAGACAATGAGTTCAGGCGGCTTAGTCTCACATGCACGACCGCCACGTGCCAGGCGACTGGGAAGCGTTTACTGACGCCATTAATGACACCCAGCCATGCACCCCTCACGGCGTGTTATGTCGTTAAGGAACTATCTTGAAATGCTCACGACTCCGGCAGGCTGATTCGTCAGCGAAAAACACGTCAACACAACACAGGCATCCCCCAAGCGGCTGTTCTGTCATCCCCACCATTCAAGCTCGCCATGCCCCCTCCCGTGAGTGCTCTAGAAAATATACCATGCCTGCACTCCACAATGTATATACGCGGATGACATCACGCTTTGGGTCACACAAGGCAGCGACGCCTACTTAGAGAACACTCTCAGCAGGAGCTGCCACTTGCCCCCGCTTGCGGCACAGAAAGGCTTGAATTGCTCGTCCTCTAAACCGGTACTGTCCCTTCTCCCCCCACTTCGGTTTATACTCGCACCCGCGATCTCCATTCAAATAATGCTGGAAGGACAACCGATCCCTGGGTCGTCCAGCTTCGCCTCCTCGGCATGCATCTCCAAGTCAAAAGAAGCCGCGCGAACATTATACATCTTTTGTGTACGCACACCATCCGAACTATTGTCTAATTAAACGCATGGTGTCTCGGAGACATTAACTAACGCAATTAGAACAGCTGCGACTGGTGCGGTGTTTCATTGTGAGTCATTTTTTCTATAACCTCTCGCACGCACAGCTCACACCCTCCCAACGCACCTCCCTCGATGTCTTACTTTGAAGGGGCTATCGCTTCGTACTCGTAGTGCCACTACACTTGCCCACCAATCAATTCCTAGTGTTTGGAATACAAAACGCCATAGATGATCTAATCGAAACACATTCCCTGACCCAGCTCACGCGCCTTATCTAGACTCCACCTGCTCGGCAGATCTTCGAGCGAAACCATGCCAACCTCTCGCTGTCATTATACCCTCCAGCTCACATGCGCCAGCCTCTCCGCGCACGTCTCCGCATGAAGCCGATCACTCGAACTACTCATCAAACCTACCTCCACGGACGTCGTCAAGCCCGGGCCGAAGCACACCTTTCCCGCTACCCTCCCTCTGAACACAAGCTCTACGTAGACGCAGCATCCTACCACTACCGTCGTGTTTTCGCACTCGCAGTAATATGCGGTTCTCGGCCATTCCCTCTAGTCTCAGCTACGATTGCCTATACCTGCTCAGTGACTTAGGAGAAGGCGACCATTGCCCTTACTCAATTGCTTACCTTCAAATCATTTTATCTTATAACCAAACTACATTACGAAATTACATGAAGGGCGTCGTTTCCGTTGCTGCCCTCAAAATTCTTAAGGTTCCCCTTCCCACCCCGTGATGGTGAGTGGACTCCGTCCCTACCGGCGTAGGTTGAAATCATACGGCAGACGAACACGCCGGGGCTTTGATATCCCTCGCTCGCGTTTCTTTTAAGCGTACACACGGCATCACACGAATTGTCCCACTCGATCCTTCTCACGTAGCGGGATATAACTCAAGACTACCGCCTCCGCAGGAACATACCTCACCCGCGTCCTTTGCTTACTCCGCCACAAACGCACAAGTGCGGCTCTTACAACCACACACTTCCCCACACCGCACTCTCCTTGTGCACGCCCATTCGCCTCCCGTCACTGCCCCTAACGTGGTGCGCTGGATACTCTTGCGTTCCCTATGTGATAGTACGTCCACCCCCTTCCCCATTCCTCCTCCTCCCCTCACTGGAAGCCGGCGTCTGGGAGCTCTGATTTGGCCACCCAAGAACCCTTCACATCCATGGCCCAGGACGTTGAGCAGGACCTTCGGGCCACCACAACCCCCTAACCTTACCCAATGTAAACCAAGTTGATTGATTGTAGCGTCTAACGTGCCGACGCAACGCAGGCGATGAGGTGCGCCGTGGTGGAGGGCCCCGGATTAATTTTGACCACCTGGGGATATTTAACGTGCGCCGAAATCTGGTACACACTGGCGTTTTTGCTTTTCGCATCCATCACAAAGGCGGCCGCCACGGCCACGAATTGATCCCGCGTCCTCGTGCTCAGCAGCACAACGCCTTAGCCACTGAGCCACCGCGGTGGGTAATGTATAATAAGGTGCGCTACTACTGCTACTACTGCTACTACTGCTACATCATCACGTTAACGCAATCACGTTATGAGACGAATATTGGACGATGGAGCAACGATGTATTTACATTATGAATATGTACAAGCGACCATGACAGCTCGAGCTGAGCCCGTGCAACACGCTGCTTCATCGTTGTCGGCGTGGATCCCCTGCAGCTACGTGCCAGCGTCCCCTTCTGCTTGTGACCGCAACAATATAAACGTAGACTAACAATAATTGCAAGAGCGAACAAAAAGCAAGCAGCAGGGGTGGCGTCATCCAACTGTATTTTAGTTGGGGTTACGACTTCAGACAGCCTCAAGGCATTTTCATAACATGTTTGTGTATCTGATCATGAAAGGATAAAAAAAAATTACGCCCACCTCCCCTCGCGGGAACCCTGGTGTGATGCGACGCTGAGGAGGGTTCAAGCGCAAGCGGAGAGCAACCGTCGACCGAAAGGCCGCCGGAGAGCGGCACACCGGTTATATGCGCAGCGCGCCCGAAGGAGAGGAGACCGCGGAGAGAGAGAGTGCCGCGGCTATGACGCAACACAATCCAACACAATCCACTTTAATCCAATCCAATCCAAATCCAATCCAATCCAAGTCAAGTCAAGCCAAGCCAAGCCAAGCCAAGCCAATCCAATCGAATCCAATCCAATGCCCCTCGCGAGAGAGTGCTCGTTATCGGAGAGGAGAGGGGGGAGTGGTTGCGGACAACGGACGCACGTGGACAACAACGGACGCACGCAGGAAGGAAAGGGCCGCCGACAAGAGATGCTCTGAGCGTCGCATCTAATAAATATATCTCATAGTAATGACGTCAAATTCATAGTACAGCAGGAAAATATTGCTGCATGAACAACTGTACTAAGCACAGATGCAATGTTTCAGAGTGTAGCGTTGTGAAACTACTCGACCAGCATTTCCCTCCGACATGTATGCCTGGTGACCGTTTCATGGGCTTGAAAGTTTGAGAAAAAAAACTCAAAAATGGTCTGTTTCAGCTCCGTTACAGGCAACTATGTACGGTCTAACTGCCGGCACGCCGTGCGCGCCACACGGCGTCGTTTTTGGACACGGTGTACAACGCCTGTCCTGAGGTTATTCTTCTGTCTGTCCCGTCTTTCGCGCTGTGATCAGTTATGGACATAGTAAGCAGAGTCCACCCGCAGGCGCACGCCGTTGCATTTCATTGCGAAGCGTACGCGGCCACAACACACACACAGCTTAGACTTCTGGCCTGGCTGCAAAGCTTTGTTCGGGCAGACAACGATGCCAGGGAAATTGGGCGCTACGAGAGGGCGACGTGCGAAACACGCCGCGCATTTAAAACCACGAGAGCAAGAAAACGTCTTCTATCAGACACAAATTTCTGTACGGAAGATCGTAACCGTGGTATGCTGACGCTCTTCTTGCCGCCATGGCGTCAACAAGGAGATACACCAGTCCATTATGTACGCGCGAACAACGCAAAAAAATAGCGCACGGAAACCATTGCGTACGGCTGCGTACACCATTACAAGACTCTCCATTCAAATTTACTGCTCTACAGGCCGGGTTAAAAGAAATAAGAACAACGACGCGCACAGCCTCCGACATATGTTGCACCGTGTGGCTTTTGCAAAGTAAGTAAATAGCGCTCATGCGCACTTATTCGAGAGCTTCTGTGCGTGCGGCCTATATTTATAGAAAATGCTTGTTTAAGAAGAGACGCTGGTTGTTTATTTTGGGGCCCCTTTTCACGCTGCGTCGCCACTGAGCAGGATGATCGTTGAAGAGCATCATGCAAGCTGCAATCCGCCTGCTGCGCGCTTGGCTCCTGAATGTAGTAGATAACAGGATGCGCAGTGGCGACAGAGCATGAAAAGACGCCTCAAAGTAAATGACCGGCGTCGCTTCTTCATTTACAATTTTCCCTAAGAGTAGGCCACACTCTCAAACGCTCTCAAAGAACTACACACGCGCGCAGTTTACTGACAGTGCAGCCAGACGGTGCGGCATGCGTCGGAGGCTCTGTGCTCTCTCGTTCGTATTTCTTTTCATCCTCCCTGTACGTAGCACAGCTTTAATATATGTAGAGTGTGAGGTAGCAAGCATGTGACTACGCCGAACGTTCAATAACCATTGCCACCACCACCGGCACCGCGGCTTGACGGCTTGCGAATGTCGGCCTCAGTGGCTAAGGCGTTGCGCTGCTGAGCACGAGGTCGCGGTTTCGATTCCCGGCCGCGGCGGCCGCTTTTCTGATGGAGGCGAAAAAGCAAAAACGCCCGTGTGTACGAGATTTCGGCGCACGATAAAGATCCCCAGGTGGTCAAAATTAATCCGGAGCCCTCCACTACGGCGCGCCTCATCGCCTGCGTTGCGTCGGCGCGTTAAACCCCACAATCAATCAATCAATCAATCAATCAATGCGAATGTCGGCGGGGCTTGAATTATACGTGTACATTTATAATTATTCATCACTTATGAAAGTTAACGTGCTAAGAAAGATTTCTCCTGTTTTGTTAAAATCTTCTATGCGAGCGTCTCGTTGTTGTTCGTCACGTGTCTCTTCGCCCATCCCTTTTCGCTTTTTACGTCATTTCTGCTTGGACGCTGATAACTTATATTTTTTACGAGATTATTTATAAATACTGCCCCAGAGACTGGTATTTTTTTTTCTCGGGATGTCAGTCTATCTATCCAGACCAACTTCGGTCTTACCTTTAGTGTTTCTTTTAAACGTAATAAGGATTCGGATAGAAACAGGTTGGTGAGTCACCACTCCTTCACCTGTTCTTTTATCGCAATTGTCTAAAGTTTTCCTTAAAACTGCAATCGTTTTATTGGTACAAAAGAGACTTTTCGATAAGCCAACCTGCATTTTTTTGGTCTGTTTAATGTTTTCAACCGAACTAAAATTTACCCTCCTATTAAAGACCTGCCCAGTCTGCCTGCTACTATTGGGAACAAATTCCTCGCGTAATTTTTTTTTCTAAGCGTCGCCATGATTTTCAGCGAGTTAAAGGGACACTGAAGTGATTTGTAAACAATGCGGGATTACGAGCGCAAACTGTAGTCCGGAGTCCCTGGGCCCTGTTTCGACCACTCTGTGCGCGTTTACGCGAATTTACTTAGTAGAAAAATCAATTCGAAAATGCTGCCCTCCTCTCTTTACGCTCGCCCATTTTCTGTGGCGTTTTCGTGTGACGTCAGCAGGAGAGGAGCTGACAATTGGCTGCGCTACTGCACGGCTCGCCGACCTTCCGCGACCGAGTCAGTCGGCCCACCGTTTAGTCCGCCGCCCGCCAACGGGTCGTCGCAATTCGCTCGATCAGTTGAAACTAAGCCACAACACGTTTGGGAATGGAAGAATGCGCCTTTATTTACTTCGTTAGTTTGTACACTGTATCTAGCTCCAAGGCAAGGTCGCTTCACACAAGCGCTGCACAAGCGCACATGTGACGCTTCGCTGACTGGTACGCCAGTAGGAAAATATAAGGCCTCTTGAACGGGGAGAAGAGTAAACGAAGTCAATATAGGTACTAAGGAAATAAAATCAACTGATATTTCTACCGTACAGCGTAAACTAGGGTGCCGGAAGCACTTTTTCGCGCTGGGCGAGCAAGCAGAGCAGTCAGCAGCACGACTACGCATCTGCGAACACTTTCCCGTCTACGAAATGCAATTGCTAGACGTGAGCTATTGTGGAAACTCGGGGGACGCTTACTGCACGAGCGCAATACAACAAATAGTCACCTAAGCTGCTTGAAATACTAAAACTAAATAAAAGTGTAAACTGGTTATACATTATATACCTTATCTTTTCCAATCGCCGCCAGCGGCCGCCTGTGGCCTAGTCGTCTGGGGTGCTAGGTATGTCATCGGAAGTGTTTTGCCAGTCACAAGTTCGAGTCACCACGGGTACGTGCTTTTTTTTTATGAGTTAACTTTTTTTGTTTTTAGCCGATGTTTTCTATACTGAGTTCACCTTTTTTTGGGCCGCAACGTTCATTGCTCCACGAACTAGTCCACAGAACTCGCGCAGGCTGGCACTGCCGCGCTAGCGAGTTCTCGTTGGCGTGCTGTTGCCATAAGCACCGACTGCTTGGGGGCAGTGGGCACAGGCCAGAATCAACAGACCCTTGGCCTGGTGCGAACACGCTTTTTACGACAAAGGCATGAGCGAGGCAAGCTCCAAATATGGGGGAAAAGCGCATGCATTTGAGCGTCTGCGGGGACGCGGAGGGCGTTCATGCACTGCGTAGGCCTCAGATAGTGCATGCTACGATTCCAAGCCGTCCTGGGAGGCTTATCTTATGCATTTTACAGCCGACAACATGGCAGAAGCGCGGTACTACGATAACTGGGATATTGAGAATGCCCATCCAACGACGCCATCGAACGTCAAACATGTTGTTTTACAGAACGAAACCGAAACCGAAACTTGTTTGATTGCTAACCTTGGGCATCGTCCAATCACGGCGCCCCCTCCTCGCAACGTCACAGCTTAGTTTATGCGACCGCCGCGAACCGCGCATGGTAGTTTTTCTTCTTTCGCGCTTTGTAAAATAATTACCGATTTGTCAACCGGATAAACGATGAAAAGTGTGCTAATTTGAGCCAGTCTACACAGTGCAAGCAAAAACGGGAGCTTGACAAATTCACTTCAGTGTCCCTTTAATGGGGTTGTACACTCGAGCAGCAAATTCAAATTTCCCCCGCACGGAGCACCTTGAGTAATCTTGGTTGGCGACACCGCGGACCCCGAGCCCCCATACACTTGCTGTCATCTACCGTGGCTACGAGTTGTAAGGTGAAGGGCAGAAACCACAAAGGGTGGCCGTCGAAACCCAGGCCAAGCTCCGGCGGATGGGCTCCCTGTCTGTCTACCAGGCAGGGAGCTCCGGCACCTCTTCAGCTATCAGGGTAAAGCTGACGAAGAAAGTACCCCCGTCTCCCTGCTTTTATACTATGATATATGGTATTATCTAAACGCCAACCCATTTGTGATCGGCCCCTTAAAAGGGGCCGCACCGAACTTTATTTTCACTTCTTCCTAACTTGAGTCCCCCGAAACCGAACAACTACCCTCGCTTCATCGTGATGGAATCGGTCGATCAATCAAAACCTCTTGCTTCACAGTCGGTATTTCTTATGACAAAGTTTCTTGAGGGTATCGTTGGAGAGTCGTATAAGGCCAAAAACATCGAACCGGTGAAATCCTTGTCGAGGTCAGTAGCCAGGATCAGGCCGATAAACTTCTGGCTCAAACCCGCATCGCCGATCTGGCCATCTGAGTCACGCCCCACCAGAGCCGAAACAGCTCCCAGGGCGTGGTCTCCGAACATGACCTACTGAATGAAACTGAAGTTGACTTGCTGGAGGGTCTTCGTGGTAAGGGCGTAACAGCAGTCCAGGGCATAACTATACGATGAGACGACAAATACCCACAGGGCACCTCATCTTAACTCTTGACAGGTCGAACCTTCCAGAATACATCAATGCAGGTTTTGTACGATGTCCAGGCCGGCCTTACATCCCGAACCCGCGGCGCTATTTTAACTGCCAACGGTTCGGGCACGGCACAGACACCTGTCACGGCCGAGTTACCTGTGCAAAATGCGCCCAGCACGACCACCCATCCGAAAACTATAACGTGCAACAATTTCTTTGCGTAAACTGCCAGGGCCCACACGCGGCCTACTCCAGGAAATGTGAAAAGTTTCAACTGGAAAAGAAAATCACAAACATCAAGGTAACTGAAAACATCACATTCCCAGAAGCACGGAAGAGGTTTGCTCTTCCCCTCTGGGAAGGTACGCCGACCCAGTTCACCGGGGGGCGGAGCGGGGTCTGGCTTCGGCGGGGACACAGTACTGAAAGTCAGACTTTGTTCCGCCCCCACCATCCGCCCCCCTTGGCTGCCTCTGGCGGCCCATCCCATCTCTACACCGTTTGCTGAGCCAGCCGTGGTTGTGAAGACTACCACGTCTGGTGGGAGTGATGCTGCATCCTCCACTTTCCCTCCACCGTCCCAAACAACACGTGAGGGCCCGGAGTAGATGGAGACCGGGGAACCAACGTCAGCTCCCACCCCCTCCGCACCGCCTGCCCCATTCGAGGCATTCATGAAACCCTCGGCGGTTGCGGGCAAGGAAAAGCGCGCCCAAAAGGGTCCGTGGTCCAAGGAGCCTGATCTTTCCGGCGCTCGGAGGTCATCCGAGGATAAAATGGACATCGGACGATTCTTGCCTGCGGTGCACAGCAAGAAACGCGTATGGTCCCAAGCGTGGTTTTATAACGTGTACCTTGTTATCTGTCTGTTCACTCCAGTGTGTTTGCCATGTTCTACGCAAGCGTTGTCTTATGTGTGGCTTGAGGTCTGTATATGGTACGGTTGTTATGTCTACAGTGTTCCTGATACAGCAGCAGCGGCCCTCTCGTATGCCAACTCGTTCCCAACGATCCCAGCGTGTCCTTGGACCCAGCAGAGGAGCAGCTCATGCTTTCGCGCTTACATAGGCATGATAGTGTTGAACACAAGATTGACTATGCGGTTTTGGGGGGGGGGGGGGCTTGAACAAGTGCGCGAACAACACTCGAGGAATCTGCATAGATGATACAATTTGGAATTTGATTTTCGAGAATGTGTCGTACAACCAGTAAAACTCCATACGCTTCAGCTGAAAAAATTGTTTTGTGTCAGGCTCAAGGTTCTGGCTGCATTGAAATTTGGATCATGAGCAGCGCAGGACACCATAGTGCAAGTTTTAGAAGCGTCACTGTTAAATTCTTCGCATGGGTATTTACAACGGAAAGACAGAAAGTGCTGCAGTATTGCAGCTCGCGGTACCCGATTTATGTCAAGTTTCATAAAAGAAAGTCGCAGGAGACAAGGCGAACTTTCCAAGGCGGTAAAATGTCGGAAAAGGATGATCTGTACACATTTAAAAACGAAGCGCTGAGATCCGACGCTCGCGCTGTCACTCTAAGCGAAAAGGGCAGAGGAACGGATGGGCGATTTACAAAGAGTAGAGATATGGATGTATTGATCAAGGCAGGATAAAAAGGATGGTTGTTCAGCGGTGAAATTTTAAAACCATAAAGCAAGTCCATGTACGTCCGTTGGTTCTCAAGGGACCACTTGTTACACTCGACATACAAACTTTGGACCGGGCTAGTGCGAAAAGCACCCGACGCAAAACATAGCCCCAAGTGTTCGTTCGAAACGAACTCTGCTCAGTCTATATTTTTCGGAGCCTGTTTACTCAGAGCGGTTGCTATTTTGCCTAGACCCAGGGTGTCGAACTAGAACACCCACAGGAACATGTGCGTTTTGAGAATAGTTCGATAGAATTCGTTATTTCTCATAGGAATTTGTAAATTATATTGTGCGTTATACTATATTAAACGTGCGCAAACCTCCTGTGCATGAACAGCGGTGTTTTTTTGAAAGGCTGCGTGGCATCGTCATGGGACGTATATCTTCCTTACGATGGGTCCCTCACCAGTGGTTCGTTAACGTCCTTAAGCATGTAATAGCTGGAGTTTTTCTTCCCTGATTTAACTGGAATCTAACTGTGAAATTCGCTTTCTTTTGTAGCGACACCTTTGCTATCGTCATCATCAGCGCCCAATAATCATCAATGTGCCTGGCCAGCGGTCGCACGCGTCACAAGGTGGAACGCTACTCAGCAGGTGGGCGGCCGCTCGTTCTGGCCGGGTCAACGCCACCTAAATAAATGTGGGAAGCCACATCCGTTTCCCGCCTCCTTTCTACAAGGTGGTGACCCGGACTTTCCGCGCCTGTCACCTGGCCAGCGGCACAGCGACATAGCGACGTGGGGGGACCCGTCCATACCGAGTTCGAGTCACGCGACCTCCGAGGTTGGTTTATTAGGCTTGAGGCTACGTTCTCGCTGAACTACGTCACCATACAGCCGTTCAAGCACTCCATCCTTTGGGAAACGCTTCCGCTCGAGCTCCGCTGCGCCCTCGGTGTACCACCGCATAGCGAAACTCCGTACGATAACCTACGCGCTGCCGTGCTCGCGCACTATGCCGCTGCCCCGTAGGGGAGCGTCCAACCCCGTAGGGAGTAACGAAGGGGCGGCCCCAGTAGGGGTGACGTCGGGATCAACGAGTGGCTACGTCCGGGCGCAGTGTACACACTGTGTCTGTTGCAGGCATTCATCAAAGTCTTTCTTCGTTCCTTCGCGCACTATGGCCTCACGGACGACCTGCTTCGGGCGGCATCAGCAGAGGTGCACCCACGCTCCGCACACGCTTCACAGCCGCACACTCTACACTCTACGCCATCGCCCTCGTCCGCTGCCACTAGAGCAGGGGACGAGAAACTCCACCAGGTGGAGTGCAGGGACTTCACCCTGGACTCCACCTCCAGTGCGGCAGCCACAGCTACACCTACGGGACTTACAGCCGACGTCGTCACGGACGCCAACCGGCCGCAGCCATCCTCCTCCCCTACTACCAACCCATGCCCGGGCTCCATGCAGTCGCAGCATAACTTGCACGAGACACACGTCGTGGCTCCCGACGCCGACACCGATGTGCTCACGTCTCCTATTCTGGTGCCGTCAACGCCTGGGCCGGGGTCTGGAGGGACTGAGGCCGCAAACCATGGCGACTGCATCCCGTCCTCACAACTCTCAGAGCAACACGCCCAGGTGCGCCCTGAGGAGCGCTTTGGCAAGGCATCCGCGACTGCTGCGCTGCCGCGGGCGCCACGAGAGCGTTCCGGTGCGCGTGGCCTGCGGAATAACCGATTGCAGCGCGGCGCACCTGCGGAGCGCTTCCAACGTCATCAGTCGCTGATGTCGCCGCCAAGGGAGCGCGATGCTGCACCTCGACGCCGACATCGCCATCGACGTCGGAAGCACCCGCCAAGAAAGCGAGTTTCGTCGCTGACACTCCTGTGGCGCTCCCGCGAGTCATCAGCGTCGTCTTGCCCTGCGTCTCTCGCACGCACGCTGTTGGCGGTGACTCAGGATTCGTGCAGCTGCTCATTGGAGTTCTGGGACTTGGACGTCTCACTGTGGCCGAGGTCAGTGCAAGCGTCTTGCCACGGCCTCACGTTGAACCCGCGGCATGGGGCTGCACCTGAATCCGTGCTCGGCACTTCATCGTCGGAAATACCAGCCTTTACCCGCATGCAGCCGAACGTCGGTGTACCTGTGTAGCGAGTTGCTGTTCAACGAGCGCACATTCTGCAAGCATCGCCTCGTCGTCTATGCAGTGGCCGTGTCTAGCGTCACTTTTAAATGCAGAGCATTTCAGTAACTCACGATGTCACCCGCGTTGGCGTCCGTAGTCCGCATCGCTCCCCCTACACTATATAAAAAATAATACTTGCCGGCGCCAGGTTTCGATCCAACGACTCTGCGGGCGGAACGCAAGGTACATGGTACTCTACCAACTGAGCCACAAAGCCGACACAGAACGGATGGTTACGAACGTGCCTTATATCCTGACTCATTCAACCGTCGGCCACAGGTGCGCCCTCTCCCCCGCGTCCTCCTCGCCTTCTCTCCGCTCGCAACGCCCTCTCTCGCCGCGTTCGGTTCGGGCGCACAACAGGTGGGGACGTGCGCAACACCCTCTCTCACCGCGTTAGGTTCGCTCGCAAGAACAGGTGGGGGCGCTCGCATCGCGCTCTCTCGCCGCGGTCGGTTCGCGCTTAAACCACATATGTCATTCGCGCGCGCTGCGGTCGCTGAAATCTGTGGCGTGACCGTGACGTCAGCATCACGCGTTCGTGTGGTGGCGATTTCGGCGCTATAACACTCTCTCGCGAGGGGCATTGGATTGGATTGGATTGAATTGGCTTGGATTGGATTGGTTTGGATTTGGATTGGATTGGATTAAAGTGGATTGTGTTGGATGGTGTTGCGTCATAACCGCACCAAGTTGCGTCGTAGCCGCTCCACGTTGCGTCATAGCCGCGGCAGGGGGTTCACGGCACGTTTCACCATTGACTTCATCGAGAATGTCTACGCTGGAAGACAACAATTACAACAACAACAACCAATACGTAATCCATACGACTTGCAGGCGCGCCCCCCCGCAGAAATGCTCTGCATTTGATCGTGCCCCTCGCGAGGGGGATGTTTTTTTCATGAGAGCTTTTCTTAGCTGCAGTCTCTCCAACGACGAATGCGCTGTCGCGTAACCTGGCCACGTTACGGGCAGCGCTTCACGTTTACGAGCCATTCCTCCTTTGAGCCTAACAAGGATCACCCATTCTGCACGGCGTGTTTGTACAGGTCTAATCCCTTGCCAGTAAAGTTTACCTCCAGAGCCAGCAGTTTTGTGTCCGGGAAATCTTTGCCGTTTTTAAGTTATCGAACAAGAAACAGCATTTCGTAACGTTTAACGAGTGGGAAAAAATGTTCCATCCTTGTCGAGTTTTTGGGGAGGGGTGACATGTACTAAAACCGCGTCTTCACATAGCCGCTGACATCACAGTTTGAGTTAATACACAAGGGACCCGAAAGTTCCGGAACGTGTTTTCTTTAGATGCGACTGCATCTCATTCACTCGCCTTGTCCCTGCATCCGGCGTCATCGGCGTTGTCCTCGGCGTCCGCCCCTCCCCCATTCTCCTCGCCGCGCGAGCTGCGCTCTCCGCCACTCACCCCCTCTCCTCTCCGATAGCGAACACTCTCTCGTGAGGAGCATTGAATTGGATACGATTGGATTGGATTGGATTGGATTGGCTTGGCTAGGATTGGATTGGATTGGATTTGGATTGGATTGGATTAAAGTGGATTGTGTTGGATTGTGTTGCGTCATAGCCGCGGCAGACGCACTGGCGCCGGCGCGTCCCCTCACCGTTATGTGCGCTATAAAATGCGGTGCCAGCGCCGCCCCGCTCCATCGTTCCAGCGCCGTTCCTCCGCTGTCCAACGCTCCAACGTGAACCCCCTATGCGTCGCATCTACACAGGGGTTCCCGCGAGGGGAGGTGGGAGTTTTTCAACAGACGTCATCCCGGTTGCTAGTTTATTAAAGACGGTAGTCTTTCTTGGGCAACTTAAACCCAGAAATTTTGGACTGTCTGTCTGTCTATCTGTGACTCTATTCAGCCACCCGGCCAAAGTAAAATGCGTAATAGTCTTATATACTCACAGCCAAATGTGAGCGTCTAAGCCCGGTTTGTATGTTCATACTTGTCAACTTTGTTGAACATGAACAAGACATTACGCAAATATAAGACAGAAATTCACACACAAGGGATATTTACAGTTCCTTTGTGGACGCTTGGTTTTTCGATAGCAAATGATATTCCATCTACTGCAAAAAACCAACCGCTGTCTGCTGTTGCCCGCGCCCCCTACAGGCGGCATATGAAAAATCACGCGGCAACAGCAACGAAAGGTTCCACTAGGTATGTTCCACATTCTGCTTGGAACGCACGTAAAGCTCGGCCACGCGGTTCTATAAACCATCAAGTCGGCCGCCTTGATTCACGTGCGTCTCCGCCATACTGCAGCGCTGGCATCGAGGAACCGGCCTGTAGCAGTGGAACGGGGTAAATTCAAATCGCCTTGAGTAAACCCTTGGTGTGTCTACCTTGGTATGAGCGTAACGGTACAAGAACACCATGAGAGGTGAGCGGGAAAGCAAAGGGGGGCACCTCCTGTGCAAATGTCTACAAAGACTATCGTCTTTTGACGACATTTACTACGGAATTACCAGATACGTGGCCAATTTTTTTTTTCTGGGCTACTACACCCTACGCCAACCCATGCGATCCTTCACTCCCAGCCTCGTCCACGAGAGGTTTCCCCACATCCCGGACGCTACCTTGCCGACGTCCAGGACCGTGCCATTAGTCAAGCCCGGACACGGGACCACTGACTGTCCACGGACTCTTCCTGACTACGGACAAATTGTAGATACCATTACATAGTGCATGGTGCATTATCGTGGTGGTGGTAACACGCATTTATTTTACGTTCAAGGGATACAAAGACGCCATGTTACGCTTTAGCAAATTTTGGTGTCTAGGGAAGAGGGATAAGGTAATGGGGGTTGGGAAAAAGTAGAATACATCCAACGGTACATCCAATTGGGTGTGCCATTAAAGGAAATGGTGAAGACCAGAGTCCTCGACGAAGTTTTGTAGAGCGACGTGCAGGCGCCGTTTTTCGCTCTGATTGGAACTGCCTTGATAAAGCCAGTGATTAAGGCTCGGTGGGATTGCCAATCCTACGGTTTTGAAAGCTTGTTCGCGACACTCGGCAAAACGAGGACAGTCCCACAGGATGTGTGCAATGGGATTATTGGCTGAGCCCCGCGAACACTCGGGGTCATCTAGGCTGCCGAATCTTGTGTCGCGAAAGTCTGGGGTTCTTGCCGATACAGTTCTAATCCTGTGAACGATCGTGTGTCATTTCCGGGGCCAATGCTGAGGTATGACTGGACACTTCACTCCTAGAGACGCTAGTAGTTGCAACTTCCTTTCCACCTTGCGGCGGGTGTAAAATTCCGAGCTCGAAGTAGGGGAAGGTTCCTCCGCTGTGTTTTCACAGTTCTCATCCGTCAGCTCATCCTAAGATGCAGGTGATGGCACTATGGCCGAAGGAAGCTCAGGAGAATATCCATGCTCAGAAGAGAAGGGGTAAGCCCGGGTGATGCCGCTTTTCCCAGTTGATGTGTCCCTTGCGGCTTGTAGCGCAAGTGCGTGAGCCTTGCCATTGTCTGAGATTCCAGCGTGAGCCGGTATCCAAAAAAAGGCCACAAGACGTCCGCAGGTCCGCAGCGTGCTAACGCATTGCCGGATATTTAAGATGACCTCGGAGGTTTCATCTGGTCGTTTTAGACGGCGTAGGACATTGATAGCGTCTGCAAGAATCACCGATTCTTTGGAACGTTCTTGCGTTTCTAGCCACTGAACAGCTTTCTGAATGGCTATCAGCTCGACCATGTCAGGTGTCGTGTTGTCGAAAAGGTGTATCTTACACTTTTCATCGCATTCTGGACACACGAAGGCAGCACCCGCACGCCCAGTGACTGGGTCAACTGAGCCGTCCGCGAAAATTCTGGGAGCGGTTTTATACTCCTCGTCTAGCCGTTCAAGTGCCAAGGATGCTCGGGTCAGTATCCGTTGTTCGGCCCTCTAGCCATGAAGGCCGGTGCGGTGTCCAGGGATTGGAGCACATGCGGGCACATCTGCTGTCCACGGTGCTTGCGGAAACTGCCTTCTGGGTCCTTGCGGTTGCAGTTTGAAATGTTGCTTAATGATGCAACGTCCGGCTGGTGTCATAGCTAGGCGATGCTGCTGTGCTACATGCCTGTCGGAGGTGAGGTCGGCAAGGGGTTTCATACCAGCCTTCGTGCATTTCCGTGCATTGTTATTTACATTTGTTACTTTTCCGCGCTTCACGCTAGGGGGATGCCTGTAGCGACACCATCGTCATTGTCACTGTCAGCGCCCAATCATCATCACGGTGGCTGGCTAGCGTCAGTGGTTGCACGCCCCACAAGTTTGAACGCTACTCAGCAGCTGGGCGGCCGTTCGTTCTGGCCGGGCCTAAATGCGACGACAACGCACTGGCGGTCACCCTCCGCAAAGTCTACAAGCGGGCCCTCGACCTACCCATCTCCACCTCGAACCAACGCCTCGTCGATTTGGGCATGACGAAAATGTTCGAGGAACTTCGAGAGGACCTCTTGAACAACCAATACCATCGGTTGAGCAAAACGAAAGAAGGCAGGCGACTACTAGCCCGACTTCACATCTCCTACGTCGCACAGGCAGAGGATCGCACTGGCATCCCAGAGGACTGGCGCCCGGCGCTTAAAGTGCATCCTCTGCCCAAGAACATGGATAGACACCCACGAAGGCCAGCGCGAGGCGCGTGCTAAGGCCGTTGAGAGTCGATATGGCTCTCACCCTGGGGTCTTTACACGGATGCTGCTGGCCCGCACCATGGGGGATGGTATACGGCCGTCATAGCTCTCGCCGCAGCAGATCCCCAATCCCTAGTCATAATCACCGACTCCCGGGGAGCCTGTCAAAATTAGGAAAAGGGTCGCATCGCCTGCCGGGCTGTTCGCATCCTTAAAAGCTACGAATACCGAAACTACCCCGAGACCCGTATGGTCATATGGACCCCCGCACACGCGGGCGTCCGCGGAAACGAAGAGGCTGATGCCTCCACCCGCGCCTCTACTACCGGGCACCGCGATACCACCCTGCTCACGGAGGACCTTTCCTTCAATCCGGCTATTACCTTTAGGGAAATAACATCCCACTACCTACCCCTGCATAGACGCTTTCCACCCCCCGCGAAAGGTCTTTCCAAGACGGAGGAGCGCTGGCTTCTCCGTCTCTATACTAACAAACACAGTATTGTGCCCGGCAATACTTCAATTCTTCAACCCGGCTTTCTCTGGGGAGTGCCCCCACTGTGCGTGCACGTTTTCGGACGTGTTTCACATGGTCTGGGCATGCCCTTCTAACCCGGCTTACCCTCCTTTTCCTTCCCCCTCCCTCTCGAGAGAGCTGGGAGGCTGCCCTGCTCGGCTGCTCAACTCTAGAGAGCCAACGTGCTCTCGTGGCTAGGGCCCGTGCCGCTGCGGAAGCCACAGGAGTACCGGACTAGGGACTCCTCCTAGACATTGTAAAGGGTTAGTCCTTCAGGTCGTCCTATTCTCTCTTTTGTAAATAGCTAAATAAATGTTCTTCACCACCACCACCTGCGCGACCTAAATAACTGTGGGGAGCCGCATCTGTTTTACGCCTGCTTCCTACACTCTTGTTTAGTGCGCGGCAGTTACACGGCAACACGGAAATACACGAGTGGTAGAGCACGGAGTTATTCTCATTACAGCGTATTTTCACTAACTGCGTCTCAGCTCTGCGTAAATGAATCCCTCAGGTAAATTTCCTATATTCATGTACCTAAACCTGATTTCACACATATTTATAGCAATCTAGGTGCAATTACTATGTGCACCAGGCCCATTACTAGGGCCTGGTGCATAGCCACCCACGGCAATGTGGAATGAAGCTCTCAGCGCAAGCAATAACACATACTAAGTGCGCCTAGAACGTTCTATGGTCCCTTGCTCCCCTCAGAACCCTCCTCCAGCAGTGCTTTCTCCTTGCCACAGCTCGTTCCCGGCTCTCACTGAAATGTTGTCTACCACCAATTTTGCGTGCCTCACAATGCATTCCATAAAACAGGTTCCAGAAATAAATTCCAGATATGTTTCTTTCTCAATGAATGCAGAACTCAACTAAACAAGTGCAAGGGATGAGTGGTAGTTGGAAGATGGTGCAGTTGTGCCAGTGCATGGATTGGATAGTTGGCTTTATAAATGAGTGTTCCTGGAAAAAAAGATAGTATACTATGTACTATCTTTCCAAGTGCAAGTAACAAAGGCGGTGAAGGGGCAGTTTCAACCCGTTCATCAAGATCTGTCACTACCTACAGTAAAAAATAAGTAAATGAATGAATACAGGGTAACACAATGGGTATTTGGGCTAGCTAGCTCAAGCCCTTTAACATGGTAGATGTGCTTGAACTTTCTTTTTGTGAAGCCTTTGAAGGACAAATTCGTGCATCTCTAACACGGAAAAAAGACGTTTCACAATGACACAATCTCAGAAAAAAGATACCGAGTTTACCAGATTAAGGGCACTAGGAAAAGCACAAGGGGCGCTCAGAGACGCAAATTAAATGAGAAAGCCCGAAGCAAACGTAATGGCTGAGATTAAGAATACTTACAGTAAGGAAACTATCTCAGAAATCAGAAGTCACAAAGTTGAAATGTGCATGCCAGCAAGGTGCATGCACATTACAAGTCCGAAAACATAGCCACCACGAAATCCCAGGTATACGTGTTAGCAGACGTTGGCTTTCATACACAAGAGCAAAACCAACAACTGCTAATAATTGGCTGCGAAGCAAGCATCAACATAGGCCGCAGACTTTCTTTACTTTTCTGCAGACAGCATGCTTTTACTTGGAGGTTATATATACCACATGGTGAACATCTGAACTATATTGCTCTCGCTAACACTAAGCATCATGACAGAGATAAGGCTACAATGTACCATTGCGGGCATACAAGCGAAGCTAAATAACCTCACTTAAATTAACGTAGCCTAGCGAAACTAAACCTATAGGAACCCAGTGCTAACTCAAATGGCAGCTCGGAACAAATTACACGAAAAAAATGCAGGTGGAGTCAAACTTCCTTCATGCATTGCACCAAGAAGCTATACTCTATGCATCGAAGCGGTCACGCTGGATTCGGGCATGCCCGACGTAAATTTACACACTACGCTTTTTCAGTATAGCTCAAATCCAGCAAAACAAAAAAGAAATGACGGATAATTTTGTTATGTGGCGATTGGACTTTTTTGTAGACACTTCTCACATCGTACCAGAAAATTTACTCAAAACTTTATGTTTCTTAACCTCAAAGGGATACACGAGAGCTGCTGCTGGGTCATACTGCCAGCGGTGGCGACAGCCAACCGGCGAAAAAATAGCATCAATAGCCCCTCAGGCATGAAAGATAAAAAAATTCTGTGAAAATTCAGAGAATATCTACCAATGCGTAGCATTGTTACGCGGCTTGTCCTTAGTGTGAGGTTTTTCCAGTCTAATTTCTTGGTTTTTCTAAATCCTGTCAAACCAATTATTTCAATTTACGCTATTATTACGATTAGACGTAGAACATTCGCGAAATCTGCATCATTGTGGAAATACCGGCGGTTATACGGTTTGCCATTTTCCGTAATTGGTTATTATTTTTGTTAATTTTTAGTCTTTCAAAATTTCGTTTGACGAAATATCTTCATTTACGTTATTTTAACGATTACCTTTGGAACTTTCGCGAAATCTGTATTATTGTGGAAATGCAGGTCATTACACGGTTCGCCATTTCCCGTAATGTTTGTATTTTTTTTTCTTATTTCCTGAGTTTTTCAAAACTTCGTTGGACCGATGATCTCCATTTACGTTATAATAACGATTACAGGTAAAACTTTCGCAAAATCTGCATTATTGTGGAAATGCCACGCGTTATACGTTTTGGCATTTTCCGTAATCTTTTCATATTTTTCTTACTTTTGGTTTTTCAAAATTTCGTCCGACCAATTAGCTCCCTTTACGTAATTATAAGGATCACATTTGGAACTTTCGTAAAATCATCTTTAATTTGGAAATTCACGGCGTTGCACGGTTCGCGATTTTCCGTAATTCTTATATATTTTATTTGTTTAGTGTTTCCAAAATTTTGTGCGACCAGTTATCTGTACTGACGCTATTATAGCGATTACTGGTCGAACTTCCACGATATCTGCTTTTTTGATGAAATGCGGGGCGTACACGGTCCTCGCTCGGGGGTTACACGGCAAAGAATGCTGCACATGCTAAAATATTCTACAATGATGCCTAAAATATTCTACAATATCGATAACCACATCAGGGCAGCGGCTCTGTGGCACTTGTGTAAAAGTATTAGAAAGTCATCTGCATAAGTAAAAACATTTAAACATCTAAGTTTAAGAATCTGCTCTAAACTGAAGTCCACTTGGTATTAAAAAAGTTTGCACAAATTGGGAGTCACGCACGACTCGACACTATTGCCGCTTCTCTGCAACTTGTCATCGAAGTGATTAAAGTACTACTAAGATTAGCTGCTAAGATGAGCTGTTTTTTTTTCGTGCGCATACACTAAGCAGCGGGAAGGAGAGGGTTGATTTTGCGAAATCTCTGGCATATTGTACCAGGTGTCCAACTCTATAGCGTCACCGCGAAAATTTCCCTATATGAGTACGTGTTTTTTCCGTTCAGTAAAATGATGACATTCCCTGCTTGTCTCAGGGTTTTTTTTTTTTTTTGAAAAATACTTCGAAACTTTTTGCTGGGTTATCTCTGATTTGCCTTTTCCAGATCGAGCCTCAAATATCGTACATGGTTTTAAGATTTCCTACAATGGACTAAATCTCCTGACATAAGCCGATAATCTGTCCCTTTCCTTCTCCGTCGAGAATCCTAGCATTGTCAAGGTAATTGCTTTGAAATAGAACGAGAAGGGTTTTAAACGCTGCAAATCTTGTTCGGTGTTATGCAGTGACTCTAAGGAGTGGCGCACGGGACTCAGAGCGGCACAAAAATAAAAGATCCACAAAACCTCTTAGTCTTCAAAAGCTGCTAACCCCGCTTCCTGGTGGTAGCAGCTTTTCAAACAGGTCTCACATACCCCTGCGGCTAGTTAGTGCCTTAAGAGCGTCATTATCCTTCCTTCAAAAACGATCACTTGATCGCGTTGCTTAGCACAACCCTATTTTTCAACACATTTTATCTCATCTCCTTTGGCACTCGATGTATTACACGCATTAAATATAGGAATACCCCTCACACATGTAGGACTCAACAAATTTTATCGTTGACTTCGCGCAGCAGGCTTGCGTGGCTCTGTTGCTGGTCATGGGGTCCTTAGTCCAGGGAGCCGTTGAATTGTGCGGCATAATTGGCACGCCGTGTCATTGGCATGTACCATCAATTTGCCCAGAAAGATGGCGAGTTGGGTGGTAGTGGTTACCTTAACCTAGTTTTTTGCATATTGTTTGGAGGCGTGGGTTCTATATCCCTAGAAATGGCGGAGTACAGTCTTCAAATATTGCCTGATTTTGCTGTAGTAAATGTGCTATTGGGAATAAAATGCCGTTTTAAATCCCTAAATGTGCCATTGTAGTATCACTGCAGCCGTGGGAGCACTGGCAGCATCGCTGAAAGTGGTGTAAGGTGACACTGCTGACGCTCGTAATTATGCTGCAACGGAACAGAACAGAACAAATCCACCCGGTCGCGAACATGTACTTTTATGCGTCAGGCTTTATTTGTAGAATATAATCCGGGCGGTATACAGCAATAAAAATATGCTGGAGTCTCACAACAAGGTGGAGGCTCCCTGCTTTTGCCCCGATGAGGCGCGTTTTTGAATTGTGGGCCGTCCGGGTGCACGTGCTCGCGCAGCACGAAGATGAAAGTGGTATTACCCCGTCTATGGGAGTAGCTAAGCCCATAAGGTGGTGCTCGTGCTCTCCTCGAAGTGCCACTGAAACCGCTCGAAATGACTTACTCGTCGGTGGGGCAAATGATGAAGATGTTATTGTTATAGTTCAACTTGGAAGCAACACCCCTATTTCTTCACGTTCGCCAGAGAAGGTCGCCCTTGGCCTTTAAGTGGGTCACCTCCTGATGCGCTGAGTGGCGCGCATGTTTGTCGAGAAGGGGAGGAAGGGAAATACATGGCTACAATAGTGGTAGATGAAAAAAGAGCGCCACTTGCTGGAGGGAGAGAGAGGAACAGAGAGCGAGAGGGAGACTTTATATTAAGGGTTTGAGTGACAAGCGCATTTGTCATCGGGGTCTGGAGCCCAAGACTCCATTGATGGCGCCAGCTGTTTTTACCTTTTCCTATCGCAATAGCTGCGGGTCAGTCATGAACTGGCTGGAGCACCTGTCGTAAAATATTCGTAGTGGGCCGGCTTTCCTCTTTCCCCTAACCGGCTCGGTTCAAACTCAATAGCATTCATTGGAACTACCGGAAGGAGGAACGCCTCACCGGTGTGTATAATAGCTTGCCTAGCTTTAGTTTGTTTTTGTTCTGGTAGCTGATCTCACCCCTGTAGAGACGTCTGTCATGTGGGAGGGTGCCAGTCAACTTACTGCACCCTACACTAGATGAACACGTGCTCGCTCTAACAGTATCGATTATTGAGCAAAGAGAATAAAGCTACACATCACACGAATTACCCATCACACAATTAGTTTGTGAATATTCAGCAAGGAGAATAAAGCTACACATCACACCAATTACCCATCACACAATTAGTTTGTTTATTATCCCAGAAGAAGATCTTCACGGGCCGTAATCAACAGCCGCTCATCAAATTACAGCATTACCTTTTGCTTTTTAAAAGTATATACCCGCACTTAACGCCGTTGGTAGCCGTACGGAGGAGCAGCGAGGCCGTTGTATCCGCCAGGACCCGAGTAGCCAGTCGGCGTGTAGCCGCCAGCGTATCCTCCAAGGGCAGGAGTTTCTCTAGCAAAGCTGCCGTAGCCTCCGTACGGAACGGAGCCGTAAGCGCTACCAGCACGACCGAACGCGCCATATCCGTATCTTCCGTTGCCGGCGTAGCCATTGTAAGGCGCCACAGCTCCGGCACCATATGCGAAGGGGCCTCCAGATGGAACGGGAGGGACGACTGGCGCCGCGTTGAAGACGGCGTCGGCGCTGGCACCGGGCGCCGTCCCCGGCTCGTTGGTGTCCACGGTGGCCCGGAACCCGTTGGCATCGGCCACGTAACTCACTCGCCTGTAAAGGCCGTTCACGTCTGTGTAGCCGTACGAACCCGTCTTGGCGTTGTTGATGTCGCCCTGCTCACTGCGGAACTGGCGGTTGCCGAACTCGTCCACCGTGTCATAGCCGAAGTTGTACGGCTCAGGTGGCTGAAAAAAATGGTCGGGGCGTTTAGGTGAGGGTATTGAAACAGACAACAATAATGGCGCACGTTGAATGGCGTGTCAAGATTGGAGTATGTTTACTATGGCGGGGCGGGGATTAAAAGTTGTAACGAATTAATTGGAAGGTTTCAACGGAAGTATTGTGTATTGGCCAATTGCGTTGAATTATAGGACAACTTATTATATGCCGGAGTTGTACGGCTCTGGTGGCTGAAAAAAAAATGGCCGGGGCATTTAGGTGAGGGTATTGAAAGAGATAGCGAAAATGGCACACGTTGAATGGCGGTGAAAGATTTGAGTATATATACTACGGCAGGGCATCAATTTTAAGTGGTAAAGAATTACACGGGTGGGCGGCAATTTTAAGTTGTAACAAATGAATTGGAAGGTTTCAACTGAAGTATTGGTCGATTGACCTGCTGTGCTGACTTATAGGCTATCTACACATTTACGATATCCGGTCAACCGTTCAAACTTTATTGACACAACGACACCCTGGTCTACCCACATAAGTCTTGGAGACTAAACTTTAAAGCATCAGTATTAGTGTGAAAATTGTTCGTTTAATCGCCGTCGTTTAAGGCCCTAGGAGCGTGTCATTTGTGCCATCAGTACCCAGTAACAATAAAGCACCATGCTCTTTTGAATTCACAAGCAGTTTCCAGATGTGATTTCCGCATTTCTTCAGCAGAGTACTGTCACTTTAAGGGGTTTGCGCCGAAATCATGTTGCAAAGAGTGCTTTGTTATTATAACAACAATTTTTTCTGAGATAAGTCGCAAGGTAACGGCGCAAGTACGGACCCAAAAGAAGTGTAACGACACGTACAGAGGCGTAGTCAGAGTACGATCCATAGCGGCCCCCCAGAGCTTGACCTGTGTACCCGGCGTAGCCCGGGTAGCCAGCCCCTCGGTAGCCAGGCAGACCAGCAGAGTGATGGTCGTCGAGAGCACAGGTACTCACAACCAGACACGCGAGTAGTAGTTGAGCCTGCAATTCAAAAAAACGTTAAGCAAGATAAGACACGCACACCCTCAGCAGTCAAGCTGGTACGACTAATTTGCGACAAGATAACATCGACACCGCCCTGAGGTGGCAAGGACACCTTTCGTGCTTGAGCAAAATCAAGGTCCCCCCCCCCCAAGAAAAAAAACCACAAGTAGAGCCTTTATTAACACGCGTACAAAAACGCGGGCGGTGATCTTTTGTGATCGCGAAGCAACGGAGCAGAGCTATCGGTTATGAACTCCCAGCGGCCTCAAAAATGTATGCAGTGTTACGCCTTCCACAAAAAATACTGCAAAACAACTAGCGGTAAGATGCTTAACGCCAGTTAGGGTAACATTGCTATAAGAAATAAAAATGACATTCTCTGTCGGGAAATGGAACCCTTGAATGCTGCGCCCTTTGATGATCCCACAATTACTACCGCAGTATGAAGCACCTTAAAATAAACGTGTCCATTCCTTGACGCTTCGCTCTTAAGACCTAACGTAATTCTCACTTTTCTCACTAACGTATTTCTCACTCTTTCTATTTTATTTTATACGTTTGAACACTCTTATAAATTCTTTGTGGAAACAACCGGTACCTTTGTGCATCCTCAAATAGCTGGAACCGAACCTACAACGCCCCCTGCTCTTATCAACAACGACTGTACATTACGGGTCTGCTCCTCGGTGTACATACTCGTAAAGGGCTGATTTCTTACTCACAGAAGTAGGTTTCATTCAAGCAGCCGATGCCACTTCCCCTCCTTTTCTTCGAGCAGGTAACTGAAGAGAACATTAATTTCCCTCGCAGGCCAACTAGTCAATACCGAGATAAATTGATTTTTTAGACAATATTTTGGTTGAAAACCCATGAAATAGGAAAGTACTACTCTGCTCTTTTTTTTCTGACATCTCGAGCGCCATTTGTACAAATCCTTCTTTATTTTTGTGCCTCTTTTGAGTTGGCCTTCTGAGCTCTTTGGTTTTCTTTAAATGCGTTGGTGTCGCCAACAGCACCACGTGTACCTTAGATTATGTTATGCGAATTTTCTGTTTGCTAGTGCCATGCACCCGTGCGTGCGCCGAAGGAGTACAAAAGCCTTACCTTTCGCGACATTTCTGCTGATATGTGTGTCCGTAACAGCGACGTTGGCCTCAGAAATCCGACAGCTGATGTCCGCAGAGCTGTAGAAAACTCGAAGGTTTCTGTCTGTCATTATCTCGTGCAGCAGGCTTTTATACCCGTGACACTACGGCAAAAGGTTCAGCTTTTCGCCCCTTACGGACAGAAGAGAAAACTACTTTTTTCCTCTTGTTTCCCTTCGCGCTTTTCATTTTACTTCGACTTAGAGACCTCGGAGCCACGAAGCGGGGCAGGACAGTAGGCGTTGGGTACCAAGCACGGTTGCTTAAACCTCATTCTCTGTGGCGAGAGACTGTAACAAACAATCCTGGAGATTAATGTCACACTTACGGCATTTTCGTAACGCCTTGTCCTGAACGTGAATTTGCTTTATGTCTCTCGCACGAACGTTGTGTTGTTTTCAAGTCACCCCCGTGGAGGACACGGTGATGCCGCCGCTTTGGCGTCACGCCGGAGACTTGTCCCTTTAAAATGAATAGAGAGAGAGAGAGAGAATAACTTTAATGAAAACCAGCGATGTTAGCCGAGCCGTCGGGCTGGCTTGCGACGCTAGATGAGAGAAGAAAAACAAAACGAAAAAAAGAGAGAAAAGAAATGTGAAAACGAAATGATGTCATTTGATGCGGCCAAAATTTTCAATCACAAAACTCTGTTTTGAAGTTTCTTCGGAGCACAGAACTAAAATGAATAGAAGATGCATAATGTCCCTACGTAGTGTAGCCTTGCCGAGTCAGTTGCCCATCTTCTACGCAATAACATCGTGCATCTCACAACAGACTGCATTTATCAGTGTGTTGAACAGAACCGAACTCTAAAGGGCAGACCCGAGCCCAACTGATTTTCCCCGAAATGTCCTTGAGCCTGAACCGCTACTTTTTTATACGCAGAACCAAACTTGAAACTGAATATGGTGGTGGTGGTGGTTGTGGGGGATCAGCCGGGGTTAGCCTGACTAGATATGCTGGCAATTGCTCCACCCAAGGTCCTCCTAATTAGTCTGTGTCGGGGTTCTTCCACCACGAGTCCGCAAATTCCGTCGCCAATTCCAATGTCGTGCAGGATGCTGGCGCAATGGGGTTGAGTTGGGCTGAGGCTCGCGTCGATGCCGCGAACGACTCCGCAATGGGGTCGTTCGCAATGGGGTCGTTCGTCGGGGTCCGCAATGTATGCGGCCACAGCGTACCTCTTGCTTTCGAGTTGAATGCGCTGCAACTTTGAGTATGCTTCGGCATTTCCCTCTGATGCCGTTTCAATAATGAGGATGTTTTGCACTACGTTGGGGTATATAATGTCGGCTTTCGCTGCTTCGGGAGCAATGCCGGCAGCCCGCCTGAACGCTTGCATGATCGCGTAGGGGTTCACTTTTCTCACATCAAGGCCGTTGCGCAGCCGAACGATTATTCGAACGTGGAGTTATAGCCGAGCAGGTGGCGATAGTTCAAGCAATGCAAGACTTATCACGACCCAACGAATATACGCACTCTCACTCCGCGGCCAGGGCCTTCCTGTTGGGGAGGATTGTGACGGACGTAGCCAAAATTCTCACCACACGCAGCGAAGAAGCCTTCCACAACATTACATGGTCCTAACGACCGTGCGCGAGGTTTCACGAACCGCGCCGGTCCCAACGTTACCCCGAGTGACAGGCTAGGCGAATACACAGACCCTTTACTCACTTTCCATGAAATCATTTCCCATTATCAGCTATAGCGCAGGACACACCCACCACCTCACCCGAAGCTGACGCGATCACGATCCATAGCTTTCCGAATGCTACAGACGAATACGTTTCCCACTAGGAACAGGTTCAGCCTTATCCTGCCATCTACCGAATCTTATTGCCTTAACTGCTCAGAGGCTTATTGCAATCTTAAACAGATACTCTGGCAATGTCTGGCGTTACGTAAGGCCTGGGACTTCAGCACCGAGCACGAATGGACGAGCGTCCTCTCGAGTACCGATCCTCACAAGCAACTCCTGGCTGTACAGAGGGCCTGCGAGATGGCGGAAGACTAAGGCCTCTCAACCCTTACGTGGGTGTGGCGAGCGACTATCTGAAGAGAACCCTTAGCGGTCACCCAGGACAGTCCCTCAGGACCTATAATAAAGTTCTTTGCCTGTCTGTCTGTGGCGCAATACGCATGCGCAGGCACAGCAAACAGTTTAATGGTGGTTTGTAGTGTTGCCAAGCAAAGAAATCGGTCCATAAACGTTTTAGTGAATAGCGTCTATACGATGTTAAACATGGTCCATGACATTTTAGAGAATGTGCCTACCTATTTCCTATTTCCCTCTATTTCCATATCACTATATTGCCAAGGCAACTCTAAGCTTGAGCGAAGAGGGAAAACATAAATTTCGATGTCCAAAAGGATGTACCGAGCTTTGACTCGGATCTTGTCACTCTCACAGCAAACTAGCTTGGTACTTTTTTGTGGTATGAGGGTTAAGCGCTAGGGAACAAATTGTTTGTTTTGTGCATGTAATCTTTGCATTGCCTCATCCGTATAATTATGTGGAGGCGCATACAAACAATGAGCTCGCCTATCATTTCGTAGTGTTTCTACTTAAGATTCCAGGTTATGGGGTTTAAAGCGCCAAACCTACGCCTGGACTACCGGGCGCACCGCAGTGGAGGGCTCTGGATTAATTTCGACTACCCGGTGATCTGTACCATGCGCCGAAATCTCAACGCGCGGGTGATTTCGGTTGTCGCCTCCAGCCTCCAGATGAGAAGCAGCCACCAGGGCCGGCATTGAACACGCGCCCTTGGTTGAGCAGTACAAAGCCTTAGCCTCTGAGCTTGGGTTGTGGTGGTTGCGGCAAATTCAACTGTTTTATCCAGCTAAACAAATCATTCTTCTGTATGCCTTTTATGGATTAGCCAAATTTGAAAGGTTCTGAAAAAGAATCTTTGAAGTTAAATTAGCACAAATTTTGAGCCGGTTCGGGGAATTAGAGGGCATCGAAGGATTGCCGTGTTGTAAAATAGACACGCCTGAAAGCTACGAATGAATTGCATGTCATGTTCTCATAAGGCGTGTCGACCAGTACCCATCATTCCATACCGAAAGGCGGACGCATCGAGCTAGGTCACTAGCTCAAAATTTCCCCCTTCCAGAGCTACCGTCTGTATGGATGCTGCAGAATATCGACACAAAGAAGCATTTACTATCGTCGGTATTTACTCGTCATCCTCTCCTCCTCCTGCTACCCTCGCCCTTCATGCCCGTCACCTGCATGTAGCGGAAGAGGCGGCAATCACGCTGGCATTAACAGAAAGGCCCACCCCGGAAATCATATTCTCTGATACGAAAACGGCCGTCCAAAACTTCGCCAAAGATCTCATTTCCGCCCAGGTACACAAAATTCTCTGTCTAAATTCGTCATCCCGTAGAACTCCAATGGCACCCGGCTCACACGGAAATTGGAGGGATATAGACGGCCCACACGGCAGCCCGAACAGTTTTCACCCGGGCGTACGATGTGGACTCTATCCTCCATGAAGACAGACCAGCCAAGGATAGTCTCCTCCTGCCTCCTCCCCCTGCCGCAAGCTTCCCCCCGCCCACTCATCCCGCACTCTAACGCCTGTGGTGTCAACTGCAAATGGAATCCTTACCCTACAGAGCGGTCCTGCATCATATCCACACCTGCACTCTAAGAAAAAAGGGTGTGGTAGTTTCTCCCTTAAGGGTGAAACAGGAATGTATCATATATTGCTCCCTAAAAGGTAGAAAGATTCTCCCTTTAAGAGGGAGGAGCGCGTTTCTACCCCTAGGAGTGGAGGAAGATTTCCCCCTTTCGTGAGCTAATGGAGGAGCGTTCCTCCCCTGGCAGCGTCACCCAAGCAATGCTTGTCATGCGATAAAGGCCTAGCGAGCTGATCGGTTTGAGCATCGAGGAAGTACAAATAAGCAGGTTACTGCGGTTGTGTGCGCTCAAAATGCGCTAAAATAACCAAGAAATTACCTACCGAGCACCACAATTGCGGTTAGCAAGCGATGTCGCCAATCGTATATGCGCGACTTCTTGCATTCGTCTCGCTGCGCGCCCCGCCTACGCGTTCAGAGCGAACCCGCCGCCGTAAACACAGTAGAAGTCATACCGATTGCTTTCAAAATGCCGCCTTTATTTCAGAAAGGCTCGTTACCCCGCCGTTCACCTCACACGAGATCACAAGCATACAATGCGGCCGTATGAGAACAACCAGTTGTTGTTAGTTGCCTTACCTTGCTACAACCGATGCATCAGAACGCGGACCGTCTGCAATCGTAAATCTCATCGTAAAGGCAACGCAGACAACACGAAAAACGTATCCGTCGCTGTCGCATCCTTGACAATGCTCGCCCTCTAGCGTGCTCGAAGGAAAGCAATCGTAAACGTTTTAAAATGACCGATAGATGACGCAAAAAAAAAAAGTAGGGGTGGGGAGGGGCAGCTACGAAGCATCACCATCAGTGGGCACTTAAGGCTTTGTTTCCTTTATGGATACGTATTTATTATGGCCAACATCACGGAGGCCGCATGTGGGCGGGCACATATTGGGAAGAAACGCACAACACAGTGACATACCCTTCATTAAAGGCACTGTCAACGTACAATACACGCAACACACAACATCGCAAGCATAAATACACGTATACACACTACAACATATAGTACACTTTTCACACGTCCGCATGATCACAAGCCACAACTAAACATTGCAGGGCGACAAAGTATTTATAACCCTGATCGGCGAGGATGCAGGTATGAACAGTGAGATCGTTGCTTGTTTCGATAACCCACTGCAGTGCGTAAGTCTTAGGTGGGTTTTGGTATTTCATCAAATGTAACCTGTGCAATTAGAAACTTTTATTAATTTGAGGTTCTGTAAGAAGGAGTAAAATAGCTCAAAGAAGAAGAAAACGTTTCTCGATACAGTATGGCAGGTATGTTTGTGTAAAGACACTTCCTCATTGCCTCGCCTTCGCTATTTTACCGTAGAGCGCACCGCTGGTCTGGCAACCATTCAGCCAAGATGGTAACTGATGCGTCAATATGCTGCGGTCCGTGCTCGTTGACGAAATAAGGGGCAGTTTGCTATCATCGCTGACCTCTTTTACTCTTGGGCGTCAGTATAAAACGTCCACAAATGCAGTGGTAAGTTGAACAGGGCGCAGGCGAGTCGCCCGCCCACAGCAAGCATGCAGCGGTGCCCACAGAATGTGCTTCAAACACACGGCTGGCGAGCCGTGCGTTAGCGTGGCGGGCACGAGGTAATATTAAAAAGAAAGACAGCGAGAAAACAAGCAAGCAGCACACCGCCGGGGAGGTGTTGCTCATAGTCGTCGTATGCGCCCGATCGGCGAAAGCCACATTGCAACGATGAACGGTTTCGTTTCCGGCGTCGGCACCGACAGCAGATTGCAGACGACAGGGGAGAATATTTCCTCCCCCGTTTCGGTGTTTCGTAGAGGCCGTACAGAGGGCGCTACGTGTAATTAGCTAAAGGGGGAATCTCTCTGGTCCGGGGGAGAAAAGCCGCGATTTCCTCCCTTTTTCTACCCTTTTTTCTTAGAGTGTGCCTCTACCCATCCCCACTCTGCCCCCGTTGCGGTGAAAGGGCCACGGTCCAACACCAAATGTGGGCTTGTACAGAGGACCCATTCCATGGAGGGGTTCGGCCGATCGGAACCCCAGCTACAGAAGTAGCTCGTAACTCGAGCGGATGAAGTCGTCGCAACCCTTAGGGCTGCGCCCACCGCGCCCTAATCCACTACATAATTAAAATTCACCTCTCTCTCTCTCTCTCTCCTTCGAGAAGTGTGCATAGTCTGTCGTTCAGCATATTGGGGTGCAGGACTTAGTGCAGAAACACAGCCTTTTGGTAATTGTTGAATTGAAACCGTAAAAGTGTTTCTGATGTTGTTTAGTTACCAATAATCCCCTCATGATAATTACCAATCTTATCTGGCGTTTGCTAGGAGTTTATGGAGATTTTTTTCTAGGTTTCTTGTTTAATAGCTGAACCATTCTTTGTCTATCACCTGAAATCAGTAACCCCTGTATCTGCACATTAAAAGATATTTGCAAAGTTAACCCATACAATCAATATAGCAGTGTAAAAGAGGTCGCAGGTAAAGGAAAAGTAAACAAAATGATAAAAATAGTAACTTTAAAAATACCGGAAATGAAGTTGTGTAACGATAAATGCCCGTTTTATACACAATCTGCAGTGAGAGCAGGCGAAAATAAATTACAGAAACAAACCGACAGAGGAATAAAGGCGTGAAACAAGCAACCAAGTAGTGTCATAAATTTGCGCAATATGTGTGATTCGGGGAAGTAAACATTTCATCACTACGACGGTGTACATACATACCATTGGTTGAAGGTAATTTTTAAAAAATCTTAAAAAACACGAACATAAGAAACAATATTAAAGGAGCCATGAAGAGAAAACAAAAGTTTGTTTTATTCGAAAGATTAGGTGTTTCATAGTACCCCAAGCGCTTTCCTGGAAGCAAATGATGCTTTATTCACTGAGAAATAAGGCAATTAAAGCCAAAATTTTAAATCTCCCGCTAAAATTGCACATTCCGTGACGTGAACAATGGCGTCATACGAGCAGGTCCATGAAACAGATTCTTAGTATGTCGACTCCATATAGCACCCACACGCGGGAGTCGACCGAGACGGCGGCCATTTTAAGAGACTAGTAAAACCTAGTGCACCCGCAGCCCTAGTCATGGAATCGCCTGATTCGGAGAACAAAACTCTCGCCGAGGAGCTCGGGCTTGCATTTAACAACCTCACACCACTTGAACGCTCAATGCTTCTAAGTGCACGAGCGGCAAGAGTTGTGGGATACGCGGTGGACGGGAAAGCGACCATTCCGCGATAGCCACAACAGACGAACGCCCTGCCGTCGGCACCGCTGCCTCGTCAGCCCCTTCGCTACGAACGAATACAGACTGGTACGTATGTGCCGTATTTTTATACGGTTAATAATAGTTCAATTTCAGTAGCAGTGTCGCTTATGCCAGTTGGCCGGTGTCGTGTATGGAAAGCCGTTCGCGCGAGCTCTCTGCTTCGACAAGAAAGATACGAGCGTCAATGCGCGGTGTTTACGGCATTTTTTCCCCCAAGGTCAGAGCGCGTTGACGGCGATTTGACGAAGTCGGCGACGAGCGCCAGCATGTCCCAGGAGTGAGCTAACTAACGTAAGGGTCCCTGCCGTAATCACTTCCTCGGAAATGAAGCGTGCACACTCGTACTTCCTTTAGCTCTCTTTCTCCTCCGTTTGCAAAGTTCACAAAACGTAGCCACTTGCTTCGCCGAGACTCATCGTTGGGCAGCACATGAAAGGAGATCTCCTCACCGGCGGGGATGTCGCACTCCCTCGACGATTTGCCCGTACTACATGGGCATTCCAAAACGCAGCAACGAAATTTCATTGTAAAGTACTCGAACAAACTGAAGTTTTCAGTGGTTGTAAACTGGAAACGAGCTCGTAACGACAGCAGCAAGCCAACACCATTCGAAACTTCTGCGACGACTGGCACTATCTCGTCGCTTCTTGCTGTTCCTTACTCCCCTGGTTTCTATTTTTACCTTTGCTGTTGGCGATATGACGGCCAACCTCCTGTCAAGGGATTAAGATACCTAGCAAGGTCGCGGCTGTACGTGCTGGAACGGTTCGTTGGCCCCAAGAGCCTCAAACCCGAAAATTCGTCTGCGCGACGGCGAGATGTCGAGCTCGGCCGGCGGTAGTTTCGTACGCATTGGCGCACACGCTTGAGTGTTCGTTCGGAACTTCAACCGTTTACTCCACCGTTCTTTGTCATAAAAAGAATGTGCGGTAGGTTTCACGGGCATTTAGCTCGCTATGCAAACTGTAAGCCCTGCCTAACATGCGTTTGTTTTTGCCGGCCTCCGCCAATCGCAGAGCATTCTCGAGTGACATCATAGGTTCTGTTGCGGAAAATGAGCTGGTGGGTCGCATGATCATTTCCTTTTTTCCTAATTATGTAGCTTATTTGAGCGAAGTTTGCGTTATAAGTGGTGTCTTTATGGTTCTAACGAGGCAATCTTTCGAATGAACCAAACTTGTGTTTTCTCTTCATGGCTCCTTTAAGGCCCAAACATGGCAAAAATATCTATTTGATGCTCCACCCTCAAACGGCGAAGAAAAAAATAGAGCTTCCCACCCCTCTAAAAAACCCACGATGAAGTACAAATAGAAATCTTAAAAGGTGTCACTTGCGTAACACCCGCATCTTCTTAAAAAATCATTATTGGCGAAGTTGACGAATCCACTCGTTGTAAGTCTCAAGCACATTATTGGAGACTTGACCCAAAAAATTTTTTTTGACACAACCTAAATGGAAGAAAAGCAGCCTAGGAAAGTTTAGGAATCAGAAGTTAACTGTGTGTTATTACGCAAATGTTTTCACAAATATCCTCTTACATGTTCACCACGTTACCGTATGCGAAAATTGCAACAATAATCGGTGTATGCCATCCGTCCGTCCGTCCATCCATCCATCCATCCATCCATCCATCCATCCATCCATCCATCCATCCATCCATCCATCCATCCATCCATCCATCCATCCATCCATCCGCCCGTGCGTCCGTCCGTCCGTCCGTCTGCTTATAGTAGGAATACTAATAGCGTCTTCGATAAACACGCACGGGGCTTCCCCCAAAACTGGCGCTGTGGACAGTGATGCTGATGATGACGGTTGGTGTTCAATGGCGCGAGGCCAACGAGGGTCAAGAGCGCCAGAGAAGAAGTTATTTAATGGTTGAAGAGACCCCATAAAGGTCGGTATAAAAACGTGTAAACCGGACATAGTAAAATCAATAAAGATATCGGTGATGGCTGGTGTATAGGCCCAGATTTGATTATGCATAATATTGTGACGGGGTTTAAATGAGGTTTAAATGAGGTTTAAAAACTTTATATCTGACAAATATTTAAGAACACATTTGACAGGGACCATGACATCGTCACCCAAAAACAACGATGGGTAGAGTGCAATGTGTTGTCTGTATAATTCAGGGAAATGTTTGTGTCCTTTTGTGTCAAGTGCTTTGCATGTGATTAGTATGTGGACCGCTTATTACAGTGTTCCAGTGCCACGATATCGGATATAACGATTAAAACCGGTTATATTGTGCACCAAAAGTGCAACAGTGACGACTCTAATGACGCGGTTGTGCAGCCTACTCAGGTAGTGTCTTCGTAGGATGCCCAATACGTCACACAAACCCTCGGGGACTTTGTTTCCGCTAAGGACATTTACCTCAGCTAGGTGAAGCACCTATAGATGCTGTTGGAAAAGATTTGCGCTAGCTTCACAAGCGGTGAACAAAGGTGACATACTGCTTCTATTTCGCAAATTAGTAGTAATACGAGCTTGCTGGCATGCAAATAAAATGTTTTGAGCTCTGTTCCGTCTTTTTAGTTCGCAACCCGCTTATAACAATTATCGGTTATGACGATGGGATTTCCTTGGCACTTGGCTATTGTTATAAGTGGACTAGACTGTACCTCTTAAAACTGGATTGGTTTTCATCAATTTATAAAATGGCGTCCCATTCGTGGCAAGCAGTGCGGAAAAGGTAGCGTTTCTCTAGCAGCTTCATGTCTGTATGTGGGCTCTACATTTTGTTTACCGCCCTGCAAACCAATTCTTAACGTATCTTTGCCGTACGACCACTTAATTCCGTTGGGTCCGGGTTGCCCAGGAGGTGATGTATCGAACAAGTTAACGCGTGCGCCAGAAGCGCGCAATGGACGCGAGGCTGCGCCATTACAGGCCCAAAACAACCGCCGCTAAAGCGCACGACAAAGCCCTACCACCGACGTGCCCGCCGGCGAGCAGGCACCACCATGCTGGAAACTCTGGGTTAATTCGCCGCGCCATCTACAGTGTGCTCCGTGAGTGACACCCTCCGCCCCCCTACCTCCGCCACCCCCCCCCTCCACCCCCCCCCCCCCCCCAAACCACCGCCTCCGCCGCGTAGGGAGTTTATTCTCCCGCAAGCCGCGAAGGATCCGTTGGCTAATAGAGGTAAAAAGCTTTTCTTTAAAAAGCAACTCGCAAAAACGGTCACAAGTGGCAATACAGCAGCGTAACAGGACCCAGCGCTACTATAAAAGCGATGTAAATTTGAAGGTTAATGATTACATGCACACACAGCCCATATCCGTCCCGTATGCGCGACAACGTACTTGCACCGCTTCCACTAAATAGCTACATACAAGCTGCTTCTCATCTTTGTTAGAACCATAATGCGAGTGCCTGTTTTGTTTCTGCCTACCGCTACACCAAAGCTTGTATGTCTTCGTGGTGTAGACACTCCAGTGACTGTTCATGATACTTCAATCGAACGAAACGAATGCTAATCTTCGACTGTCTGGCAATGCATGCAGCATTGTTTGCACTGCACGAAGTTAGCGTCCTCATGTATGTACAATCTCTGGCCGTTGTTAACGCCCGTGTGTCGTTCCCGGTGTATCCTAGTCATCAACAACATACAGCACCTCCCGCCTTCACACGAGTGCGTCGATGGGCCAGCAAACGGTGGTGCAAGCCACTTCCCCGGCGTCGTTCGCGATTATCTTGGGATTGCGCCGCGCTGCCCCGTAGACTCTCTGGGTGCCCACAGGGCAACCAAAAATTGCCGCGCGCGGTGCGCCCCGGTTTATCAAAGAGAGATCGTGCACCACACTGCTGCGGTTTATCGATGATGAAAAGGCCACCGGTGCGCCTGGTGTGCACCGGTGCGGATTATCGAGGATGGTATAAAACATTATATACTCGTTTGAAGTGGGGGTAATTATTAAAGAACTCATGACATGAACAGGCAACCTTCATTCCCTAATACAAAAGTTGCTGGATGTCCAGGTGACTATGTGCAGTTTTGATAATACAGGTCTTTTTGCGTCGACCCCGGAGGAAGAAGGAAAAACAGACAAGGTATTCTCGCTGCCTCTGGCTTGCTTACCGTAGCAATACCGGTGTTTGTCAGTAACATCCTAAATGAACTAAGAGCGCCCGTCATTTTGTAAGCGGCACTCGGATAACGGGCACCACACTATTGGCCGTCAGTCCTCAGCATTTGTATTGCCCCTATCCAAGGCGACGGGAAGGCAAAGATGTAGCTGGTGATCTGTGAGAGAGGCCTTCGTTCAGCAGTGGACACAATCAGGATCATGATCATGGTAATGATGAATGATGATGACTCGTGAAAGAAACGTGCCTTGTCACTTTGCTTCTTTCGGGGAACACGTCCATATATGTAGTAGCCAAAGAATAATGAGACTTAGCACTATCCCAGTATCTAAATTACGTCAATTCTACCCGGAATCAGGAGCTCAAAAATACGTCGGTTGCCGCATGTAAGGACACGTAGGGCGACGACACTCCTGCTAATAAGGTTTGCGTTGATCCATTATGACGTGGCTGCGTCAACTAGTGCGTGATAGCGCCGGCCATAAACACAAAATAGAACTTGGTTTAACTGGAAAGAACGAAGCTTTAAACGCAAGAAGTATTGAAGCCCTTCGAATTCCGCGCTAAAGTGACTTATGGGGAAGAGTGAATTCATATGGGCCAGCACTAAAGGATAATTTCCAGTCTGCTAACTTCGCGTTATCGTTCAAGGGATGCGATCAAACGTAACTGGAGGCCCACTACAATCATGGAGTAATTTCTCTCAGGTATGGGTTAGTTCGGCGGCGGGTAAAGAAAGGAACGCGGTATATGTTAAAAGAGAGAAGAACAAGGAACTGAGAAAAGCCCAAGGCGTGACCGTGGTAAGTAAAAAGACAGTAGTAAGCACCCACACAAAAAAGAAAATGTGCACAACTTGGGTGGTAAACTGAAAAAAAAACATGGCGAGTGAAGGACGCCGCAAGGTAGTATCGTAATACAATCGGTCACATAGGCCCGTGTCCTTCAAAAAGCGAAGTAAGGCTTTTGTATTTTGTAGTCTTGTGGGGCTTTGACAGGCAATGCCTATGGCCCCAGATAGTCTATGTTGTAAAGGGCGGTCGTCGAGTTGTCGGAGTATGGTGGAGAGCTACTGCCTGGGCATTGGGAATCTGTCACAATAGCACGACAGGTGTTTAATGTTAAGCTCGTCAACATAAAGTTCGAAGGAAAACGTTTTTAAACTGGTGTCCAACCACGTTGCGAGTGGCAGAAATTTTTTTTTTCTGTCTTTGCAGCCCATACTCACTCGGGGAATTGTACCGGGATCGGAAGGTTTGAGGGGTAATGTGCTCGCTTTAAAAATTCGGAAAACTGTGAATTGGACACGTAAAGTTACAGGACCCTGGTTCCTGCGTGATAGCGGAAGGCTCTGCGAATAGAAGCGGTGCACACCAACCACACAGACCCTTATTGAAGGGATGCTGTGGAGTGTGCCAGTTTGCTTGCTGACTTACGTTAAGCAGTAATAAAAAAAATTAAAGCGAAGAATCTGCCGCAACACTGGGTACCAGAAAAGAAGCCAGTCAAAGTAAATCGGGCTGAAGGACAAATAACAACGAAACCTAAGGAAGACGCAGGCACAGTGTAGCCGTAAAGAAGTTGTAATAAGCACATGCGCAGAGTGAAGTTCGCGAAGCAATATTCTTCAAATTAAGCTCACTTCACTCCCACCTTAAGGCGCGATATACTCATCTTGTAAAAATAGATGATACTGATAGGCTGTCTGTGTGTGAGTAGTAGGATTTTTGACATTGGTGACCTCCACTTGCTCACGACTTATGTGTTCGCTTTTTATTTCCTTTAAGTAAAACCTAGCTTGTCTTAAAGAGGCACTGCTTTCGCAAAACTACGGTTTGGAGTATTTGTGACAGAATCGAGTAACGTCAAAAGGTATTGAGTGTTATGTGAAGAAATACTAATAAGAGGTGCAACGAAAACATTTTATTTTGCGGAAAAATCTTAAAACTTTTCTCCGACTGTATTCAACAAAGCATACCAAACACGCCTACAGGAGTGTTTAAATGCGCTTTTTAGCGGACAATGTAGAAGTCACTGTGCACGTTACTCTCCATCGTGGCTACAAATCAGCAATGCACCTAAAAATCAACATGTCTTCAATCACAGTCTTAACAGCTGAATGCGAACTTCTGTTCTTTGAAGCTAGGGGGTAGTATGCGACCAGGATGTCTGTGTGTAATGTTGTCAAAAAACGAATGGCCTGAACGAATGGCCGGAGGTAGATTAAACGAGCAGCAGGAACTGTGTGCCTTGTAACATCACAAGAATCCAGAAAAGTGAGCGCTCATATACTGCGCAGGAGTTGGCAAAAACGGCAGTGCGTATGCACGGTGGATTTTTGTGCATTTTCACTTGTGCATTTTCACTGGGGTACTGGTGATTGTTGTGCATTTTCAATGCTATCCACAACTGTATGCGTGCTCTTCTTCGGTACGCACGGTGCAGGCCAGATTCACGAGCCGATAATTTCAAGTTTAAGGATTCACTTTGTTGTAAAAAGGTATACGAATCCATGACAGGCCTGCGAACAGCAGCACCAACAAAACAGTCCTATACATAGCGAAGCTCGGTAAATAGAACGCGCTCATAGACCTGCTCTGCGAAGAGGGTTGATATGTCAGTACAAGGTTACAATTACAGACTTAGGTGTCCTATCACATACAAAAAGTATCGTTATTTTCCAAGCGTTTGGCTGCGCACGAAGTATACAAAATTACAAGACCATACAAAATTCCGTAGAACGTATTCAGTGGTTGAAAACTTCCAGCTCAATAAAAAATTCCCAACTGCAGACGACAAGTTGTTGCTCAAAGCGCCTCCGGCACGGGTGGAAGCTTCGAAAAACGTGAGAGCTATAGTTAAGCACAATCTATCTGCACCAAATATTTGTACGAGGAACGCGGGCATGTAAGGTGGGGGGATTAAGGTTTAGAAAATATCAAATAGTACTCGTTAAGAGGAGACTGGATAAACAAAACTAAAAAAGTCCAGCAGGCGTGCAAGGTCCCTCGATTCGGATTCACGGATGCCAACGGAACCGATCGCCAAAATGCGGCGACTGTCGCCACGTCATGTGGGGGCTGGTATCGCCCACTGGCAGCCCTGGTTCCGGGTGGGTCCTTTCGTGCCTGGAAGTAGACGAAAAATATTACCCGCATTTGTACACTATAGGACATAACTGTTTAGACATAACGTACACTATAGACATAACGTCTAGGCCACTATAGGACATAACTGTTTACGCGCCTTGATTTAGGCATTTGCAATTAGATTGTACTGTGCAAGTGCGAAATGCGTCGACCTTATGTGAATATCCCCGGTTTAGTAAAGCGCTAGCGCTGGCGTTGTTATAGTTAGGTGCGATCATCACTGTTAGCAAGAAGCTACCACGAAGAAGAGGAAGCATTCTGTAAAAGCTTTTTCTCTGTTCCCATACGTTTAGCACTATAGTCATATTTGTTGTAGTCAGAGCTAGTAGTCCGTGGTATTTGGACATAGCCAATCCTTTCATGCCCTTAAAGTGCATAAAGAGCTTGAGATTTGAGTGGTGTTTACTATGCTGTTTTGCCTATGCTGCACATGTCTTAAAACGGGACAGTTTGCGTTGGTCAATTGCTATTTTGTCGCCCAAAAATTTCCCGTCACACACACACAGATGTTGTACACAAATGGCAATTATCTTCTGTAACCAGTTTATATTTATACGATGGGCGCAGACGGAAAACCGACGTGTCTCAATAGATTTGTCACCGTCTCTCACCGCATTAACTGCTATCCCTGTCTCAAACGCTCTGCTTTCTGGCCACTAGTCGCCACTACGGATCTTGCGCTCATAGCAGCGGTCTTAAGGTAAGAAATAAACACACCCACCCACACCAACCCCCCCCCCCCACACACGCACACGCGCACGCGCACCCGCGCACGTACACACACACACACCCGCACACACACACACGCACGCACGCGCACACGCACGCGCACACGCACACGCACACGCGCACAAACATACACACAACAGCGCGCGTGAATATGTCAGCACGAAGGCACACATGCACAGAACACACACCCGGACACACCCGCACGCACACACACAAACACACCCGCGCGCGAACGTGCGGGCACACACGAAAACAAGTACACAACCCACGCACTCACAGACGCACGCAACCGCGTACGCCAGAACAAACATACACGGATGCAAGCACGGCCTGTTTGCGTAAATCGCAATTTGGTGTTAAATACCACAACTCATATATGAAGCATTCTATGAGTTTGTCGGCAGCCACTAGAAGACGCACAGCAAGTACATAGATCCCGCATTTTTGGCGTGAATTACGGCAAGTGTGCACAAAGTAAACTAGTCAATGTAGACGCGATGTGTAAGAACGGCTGGTCATCCATTGTGGCACTATTTTCCAGCCGTGTATACGAAGAAATTATGGACAGCTTATCAGTGCATATTGCGTAATCTTATATTCACGTATCTGACTTCCACAATATCTTTTCTTGGGAATCGGATACACGTAAAACTTTTCTTGCTAATAAAGGGCTAAGCCGCAGCGTTAGAGGGAAGGTCAACTACGCTACATTATTCCAATTCATTCATCTCTTTGCAAGATACGTTCAAGCGCCGGAGTGCACGCTGCGCGTTTCGTATCGCTCCGCTTGCTTGTAGCTCGCTGCCGCGGTACAGCGTGACTAGGTGAAGAAGAAGAAGAAGGCATACGTTATTTCGTCCATCGGAATCAGGTATTGGGGGTGTAGGAGGCCCACAGGGCCGCCGCGACAGCCAGGGCCCGGGAGGTGGTTAGGACTTGGCCTGACTCCCCCGGGTCACGCAACATCTGCTCCCAGTGGTGAGGGGAGGGAACGGGGGGGGGGGGTGGAGGGGGTACGGGTCTGCGGGGCATTCGCAGAGGGAATGGTAGTGAGTGTCGAGTGACCTGCAGGCTGGACAGGTAGGGTCAGTAAAGAGGTGTGGATCACTGAGTATCAATTGTGTTCTGTGTGGGAAGGTGTGTGTAGGATGCGCAGCATGTGGCCCGCCTCCGGAGAGAGGTTTGGGTGCGGGGGTGGGTATCGGCGGCGGAGAAGGCGGTAGTACAGGGCAATATCCCTGTGTTGCAAGAGGGAGGTTGGCTCTCCTGCAGGGGCATCGCGTGTTCACGATGTCGGATGGAGGATTTTCGGAGAGAATTTTTAAGGCCATGGGAGAGATGTTACCGCGAATAAAATTGCGGCTAGTCTGCTGACAGTCAGAGAGCACGAATTGTGGGGTGGGGCGCTGGGTGAGCGCAAGGGCAATGGCTGCCTCCTCCGCCGTGGTTGTGTTGCTAGTTAGGATGGTAGCCGCTTCGGCGTTTGATGATGTGGGTTGGCCAACAACAGCTACACAGTGTGCAGATTTGTGAGGGTAGGAGGTGGCATCAGTGTATAGTGTGCAAAGTGAAGGTGGGTATAGTTTGGCGTGGGTGTTTGCTCGTGCTAATCGGCGGGCTACATGGAAAGTGTAGGTGCATGTGGCGAGAAATTCGGTCGATTCGGTGAGGCCGAAACAGCTACGGTCGCCTGCGCGTACGCTTCAGCGCAAACGAACCACGTAATTAGACGAGGTGGATGCGCCTGCTTTGCCGGCGCTTGGTTCCTCTATCTCACCAACGATGGCGTGTCGGCTGGGCTGTCTCTTCGTTCCCTTCAGTGTGAGGGAAAAATGATTCCAATCGCCCAGTAGATATACCTACAAGACAGGCTGCGAAACCTGAAGCAAAGGCACACCTTTACGAAACGCCGTGTGCATAGCCTATACTTTCGCTCGTGATAACTACGTTTCAAACTTTTAAAACTGAGCCATTTATTCTTTTTTTCCTTGTGCGCTGAAAGTCTCATGGTATCATGACACCACATGTGATACCCGTCTTCCACAGACGTTTCGTGTTATCGGGTCGGAGAAACCTCGGGAGAACGTGACGGAATAAGATAACTAATGCTTCAGCATCCATGTAGTCCAGTGACGTTCCGTGGTGTGCGCCTGATTCCGTGAGTAGAAAAATGCGCATGGACGATTCAACGCAACGAAAATGTAATTACAGTTATAAAAACACTAGCTAATTGAGAATCTCTTAGTCGGGCTTATACCGCATATGCTTGGAATGGTGCAGCTGGGGAGGAGGTAGTTTTGGCAACAACGATTCGCTAGAATCGCGCGTGGAAATCTCTGCCGAAGTTACAGAGGGGAGAGGAGACGGGCGGCATGTTCTGACTGCGTTGAATATCAAGCATTCGAACAATGAGGAGAAAGACGTCATGCGCAACATGTGGAGTCATGACGGACAGATGTGCGGTTCGGGCAAAACATAACATTACTGTTGCATAAGAATACGGGGTAGGCGGTTCCTGTTTCGAAAGTGTTCACGCCTTCAGCATGGTCTTAGCCAACACGCTGACTGCCACCCATCGTACAAAGGAACGAACAGCGGGCATTTTGAAGAGGGACCGACTTAAAAACACACCACAGGAGCTGCGTTCGTTCAATTCGTTCACTCGCTTCGTTTTAATGTGCATTGTTCCTTCCTTTGTATCTGACCACCAACTAGACCAACATGATACCCTTTTGGATTACGCCCATCGTAACGATAATAAAGCCTTCTTTCCAGGTGCTTTCCACCAGGGTACGCAGGCTCTTTAAAGTGCTCAATAAAGTCATGCTATCGTGGTTGAGATCAGGCTACTTGAAAGTATGTTTGCATTTGTAATTTATGCCTGGCTCATGGCCCCCCAACATCTTGCGTCGCGCAGGTATCCAGCTGAGACACGGGAGGCCCTTCCCCGGAGTAGTTTCACCGACTCCGCAGGCGCTTTATTTGTGGTTAATGAGCTAGGTGCAGCAATGTATGGCTGACTGTAACGTGATAGTCGTCACGTGACTACAACAGCCTGGGCGTGTGCGTCTGTCCGACTTTGCGACCGTGCCGCAGTGTCTCCGCCTGCAATGTTGCCCTGAGAAGCCATCGTGAAACGTTCGCCATTCGTAACTGGAAACGTGTCTTTGCAGACTTCTCCGTGCCTCTTCTACAATGTAGACGCTATTTTGAGTTCAGTGTCAGAGTTTGACACCCAAACAGGGGAGAAACCCTCCTGGATGAAATACTGCTCCGTTTATAACGTAAGCACTGGGAACACAAATTCGAGAGATGTTCTTGTATCAACGTATGCCAATCGCGCTGGAGCAGAAGGGATTCTACGGAAAAGGCTTGTAGTAAGATGAAATAGGCTGCCGCTGCTGCAGCTTGGCATCACAAACGCTCACCGCATGTCCCAGGATCGGTCCGGTAGTGCGGCGCAGTCTTTGGTCCGTGGAAGCTGGAGCACGAGGACGGCCCCAGCGAAGCACAGGAGGGACACCAGGCCTTGCAATAACCAGGAGGCCGGAAGTACGTGCTGCGTGGGTACACGTTTACCGCTAGAGAGAATTCACGCGAATGCATCACTACAGCACGCGGTATTTGTGTTTATTGACCTGCAATGTACAGTTTGTCTCGTAGCGCACTTGTACCTTCATTGCATCGAATACAGCAATATTTCTTTGCAAAGTGTGTTTCTCGAGAAAAGCAAGCGAACAACAGGGTCAACCAAGGGGTTTTAAATAATTCAGCACCGAGTTCCCCCGCAAATACTTTGTGCCCTTTTTGCTGCCTTCTGTCATCCAATAATCAAAACAGCAAAAGCCAGATTTTGCTCCTTCCACCCCTTGCTTGTTTCCGATCTTTCGTAACCAAAGGTGTCATCACTGCGAATGCAGCGAGTGCTGTGGTGCCTGGTATAAATCGCTAGTGTTTGAGAACCCGTATGGCGGAAACGATTGCGTCTTTTGAACATATTCAAACAAGGATAATATACGTATAGCAGACAAAACTGTTAGCGGGTCGTAGTCAGTTCATCATTGTGCAAGAAACTGCACACCCCAAACTTGCAGGCACTACATGTTTAGTTCCGAAATAAAAAAAATCACTAGATTAGGAGACACAGGCGGAAAGGCAGTCCCGTCGCGTACTTTGAATATTGCGCAACCTTTCTCCTTTTAATATTTTGGCTTTTTCTCCGCTGTATTGTTTTGAATTATTTACTTTTATATACTAGCCTTCCTTCCTACCCTGCTGCTACTGCTACTCGTTCCGAAGTAGTGCGGTGGGAAGGGGAACACGGTTGAGTGCTGTTGTTGACAAATTAAGGAGCTTCTTCCCAAAAGAGTTTCATTTCGCGCATCAAACTGTTTTTTCAGTTTGATATCTCTAGCCTAAGTAGGTTTGCGCGACTTAGCGTATGGGTCGAGGGTGGTGGTCAGGTTGAACGAAGACGTATTCATGGTGACGCTCACATCCGTAATAGCTATCTCAAAATGCATTGTAGTGATCACATATACGGAAAGGTACTGAGAGATAACTAAAGCTCACGTATAGCCAAATTTTGGCTCATCTCTTGTTAAAGATTACTGCTAAGAACTTATCCTACACCCGCACAAAGAATCGAATTCGCGGGTGGCATTTTAAGTAGCCGTTGTAAAATTTTTTTCTTATGCTACAACTGACAGGAAAAGTTGACGACTCGTATTTAAAGACATCGTAGGCCTTGTTAATGTACGGAGATGAATTGCCCGTAAGCGGGCCTGACTGTGGGGTTCTAAATTTAATTGCGGTGGGCGATTCCAGATAAAAGATTGCGATTTAAAAAATGGAAGAATCGGTAGAAAGTACCGTCAACAGACAGTCATGACACTTAGGGGTTGCTTTAAAGAGTCCTTAGGACAACATGAGGATGGGGGAAGTAGCTGGAAAATTGTGACTACTTCAGCTGTTTAATTTTTTATGGCCTTAAAGAGTCCTTAGGACAACATGAGAATGGAGGATGCGGGAAGTAGCTGGCAAATTGTGACTACTTCAGCTGTTTAAATTTTTATGGCCTAATTACTTACTGTTAATAAAACTGCCCAACTTTCCTTGAGAAAGAGCCATATTTTGGATGTACAAAAATTGCATTTAGTTTTTACGCTCGCTTTGCGCTACCATTTTCTGCACTTCGCTGAGCTCGTGAAGCGGTTCGAAAACCGGTTCGGGTTTTGATGTAGTCGAATCACGACTGAGCCGGAACGAATTGAATTCTCCCGAACGCGTGCCGCAACCGAACCGCTCTGCTTTCCGGTTTGACACGCTTATATTTATATATAACAGTAGTATGCTTAGTAGCTGAATGATATATTAAGTTTGAGTCACCGCGAAAAACAATAAAACATTTATAACGCCGTTCCGGATAAGGTCAACACTTTTTCACGTGTGTGACCCCAGCTGTAAAGTCGCAAAAAATCAATGTTCTGTTTTTTTGTGGTGACTCCAATAGACACACACACACACACACACACACACGCACACACACACAAATACACGTCCGAGGTGTCGCTTTGAAATTAATGTGTAGCTATTCAAACAACAGAACTCAGTACGTACGTGTTAACGTAACCCTTTCGGGTAATTTAGTCATCAACCAAGGTTTTGAAAGGTTCTATTCTAAGGCCCCTTTTATTCATCCTATATGTGAATGATATTTCTACAATACCTGAATGACTGATCCTGATCATGTGTGCAGATGATACCAATGTAATTTTTACAGTCACGCGTGCTCACTTCAACGGTTATTTAAACAAGCTGTTTGGCTAGAAAATAACAAAATGACCACTTGTCAAAAACTTTATTATCTTCAGGCAGATTAATGTGAATATTAAGGAAGGTGTAAATGTAAAGTTCCGAAACACATAATTGCAACAAGTTCCATCAAATAAATGTCCTGGTGTTTGGTTCAATGAAAACCTCTTCTGGAATGTTAATTAATCGAAGCTCATTATGAATTTAAAGAAAGACAATTCATGGCTTATACAGAATCGCAAACCTAGTGCCCCCCTGGTTGAAGTTAGCAATGTATTGTGCCCTTTTGTATACCATATTCCCATACTGTTTGTATCATATGCTCTTACTTCTCCAGAAAGAATGAAGCTCACAGTAACGTGCAAGACTTGAAGATAGCGAAGCTTTACGCAACCTTGACAACCATCACGACGGCTTTATTATACAATTAGAGCCGTTTTTCTTCTTCGCTGCTTCCGCAACGACCCTTACTCCATCGTTCTTGCTATAAATGTTCTTGCTTTTTTTTGGAACTGTTAATCATTGGACACCAGCTTGGAGGAGAATACGCTTTGACCTGTCTTTCTCGTTCCGAGCTGGAGCTGCCACGGTAACAGCGAACGCTGGAGTTTTGCTTTTTCCAGTCTTGGCCAATCTCCAACGTGGGTACGCTTGGTTTCCAACATGCGCTGATGACGCTGGGTGGTCGCCGCGAGGCACGCACACAAAGGAGCTCGGCATTTTCCTGCTCTTTTGAACTACCGTGAGGTCGCCGCAATCTTGGCCAATCTTCCTAAGTGGGTACGCTTGATCTGACAAACGTGTGCAGGGGATGATGGGCGTCGTCGCGAGGCACGCACTTACGAATGCTGGGCATTTTTTCGTTTTGTTAACTGCCGGGCAGTCGCCGTGGGCCCGCGCTCACATCCGCGCGCTCGGCAATTTCTTGGTATTTTTAACTGCAGACAAAAAATTACGATTTGCTGAAGCGCTTCCCTGTTAACCTTTCCGTGCAATGGAAGGCTATCATGGCAAGTCGAGTGACCTGTCCACACACCATCTACTTAAAAAAACAAATAATCCTAAAATCAAAAATTCCCCGCATTTCCCCGAGGGGAAGAATGTGAAAGTGCCAATGCACGAGTTGAATTTGCGCGGTTCGGTAATGTTCGCGAAAGAAAGATCACACACACACACACAACTACAAAGAAAGAAAGATGCATTTATTCACAGACACCTATTTGTGTTGTCGTTGTACTTGATTGATAGAGCGGATCTCAGCTTTGAAATTTCGTGTCAGTACTCCTTTAAGCGGGTGCATTAGCCCTTCTCACGCCCGATTTCTGGCCAATCCCCCACGTGGGTATGCGCCATGTCAGCGGCCAGGCAGCGCGCGCCCATCTCCCCCCGTTGCAAAGGAAGACGGGGAGATTCCTGGCCAATCCCCATCTCCCCCCGTTGCCAAGGAAGACGAGGAGATTCCTGGCCAATCCCCCACGTGGGTATGCTATGCGGACATCGCCGGTGGACGCAGGTTCAGGGTCGCTTAAGAAGTGCATCGCACTTAAAACAAATATACTATTTTCGTCTGGTGCAGTACATACCCCGAAACCGTATAATTATATAAATCCGTCCCTTTATAAAACACGCGAAACTAAATACTACCTGCGTACTCCAAAAAGACCTACCCGAAATTCGCAAAATCTATGGAAAACAAAGTATGCAGGTGCCTGCCGGCTTTAATGTTTTTGTTCCGTTGTGAATAAGAGAAATTTTAAGAAATGCTTCATCGAATGCAACCCAGAATTTCTCTGAAGCCTGTCTGTGTCCATGTTTTTTTTAGATGCGACGCTGAGACCATCTCTTGTCGGCGGCCCTGTCTTTCCTGCGTGCGTCCGTTGTTGTCCGCAGCCACTCTCCCCCTCTCCTCTTCGATAGCGAACACTCTCTCTCGAGGGGCATTCGATTGGATTCGATTGGCTTGGCTTGGCTTGGCTTGACTGGGATTGGATTGGAATAAAGTGGGTTGTGTTGGATTGTGTTGCGTCACAGCCACGGCACTCTCTCCGCGGTCTCCTCTCCTTCGGGCGCGCTGCGCATATAACCGGTGTGCCGCTCTCCGGCGGCCTTTCGGTCGACGGTTGCTCTCCGCTTGCGCTTGAACCCTCCTCAACGTCGCGTCACACCAGGGTTCCCGCGAGGGGAGGTGGGCGTAATTTTTTTAGAGTTTATTTCTCCTTAGGACGTTTGTGAGGCTCATCATTTTTACTCTTACGCGTGTATAGGGCTACACACGTATTTACTCAAAACTTTTCATGAAAAAGGGCTTGCGTTCGGGCTAGTTGGTATTCCATAACGTTCATCTTAAGCGCTGAAAAAAACAGGGACACAGTAGACAAGGACAAACTTGTCCTTGTCTACTGTGTCCCTGTTTTTTTCTGCGCTTAAGATGAACGTTATCAAAACTTTTACTCTGTGCATTGCAGTGCTTGTTATTTGGTCTTTCTTTGTGTATAGGATATGTGTAAGGACGTACTACCTGTTTTGTAATGATGAGTTTTCGCGCCCATTCTGTCCGCCTTTTGTAGTATTCAATAACACCTTCTAAACCACTGCCAAAGTGTAAAGGAAGACCATAACGTGCCAGGCTTCTGGCCTCTTATCCCGGGTTCCTCTTTCGCTTCAGAAACAAGTAAACGTCAAGTATATATATATATATATATATGTGGGTGTGTGTAGTCAGGCATTAACAAGGTGTAATAGCAGGCAGGTATTTGACAACATCGATGCTCAGACAAGATGGCTAGGCAATGCGCACCATGTAGGCGAAGAGTGGCATGGCGATGTTGGCGGCTGTCACGAAGCAGTTGCACAGTCCCAATCCCGAGCAGCGCGCCACGGTCGGGTACACCTCGGCCGTGTATAGGGCGGCGATGGACAGAGAGGCCTTGACGCTCAGGCGCGCCATCAGCAGCAGGGCCACCCTCGTGATCACGTGCTCTGATCCGAAACAGAAGTGAGCAACATGTGATATGGTTACCAATAAAAAAACAGGCCCTGCCTTTGATGACCACGCAATGTATTATTTTGCGCTTGACAAGGTCAGCTAAAGTTTGAACCCATTTAGGAACCTCTAAGTTGCACTACCATATTCGAGCCTTAACAGCACGAGGCCCCTAATCCCATGCCTTACATCACCTTCAACTATACTCTTAAACAGGTTTACGACGTAGTATACAAAACCGAACAAGCGAGAACAGAACAGTCCGCAAGCACCCTCCAATGTTCTTTCATATGCGACTTTTCCTCAAGACTTTTTTGACTATACAATATGACTTGGGGTGAACCAAAACACGTTTTCCTCATCCAGATTAGAGTCAACATTAGCTTTATTAAACCATTTTCATCAAGAGTTGTGTTATTGGGTGGGAGAGTTAACAAACTTGCTCTCAGTTCTGGAAAGCAAATGGCGCACCACATCGCTCAATACATGTATGAAGAGTAAGACACAAAGCTCGGGGAAATATTCGTTTTGATAGAGAACGATCATACCGTTTTATCAGATCAAGTAAGCAAGGCCCAATGTGCTCTTACCTCAGAAAACTCGTCATTCACTTCCTCTCCCGGTTGCCTAATATTGTTAACACTTGTATAGAAGGCTATCTCAGAAGTGTGCGTCATTTTCTGTTAGACTAAACAGCCTTCAGTTTGAAAAAATTACATACACAACATAGAAACACAAAAAAAATCTTCCAACTCGTGGAACCCAACTTTGACCTTCATCGCCGCGCGCCAGTGCCGCACCTAAATCCCAGCTCTAACTACACGACCAACGCTCAATGGACCAAACTTGCATGACTAGGACGTTAGCCATGTGCACTGAAGTTAAATCCTTCTAATATAGGTCGTGTTTCTCGGTCTTCCTAATATATAATAGAACGGACAGTTGGGCTAGTTGGTAGCTGTTCATCTAGAAGGTGGAAGAGCTCGCACAACAGGGACAAAAGGTCTCTGTTTTCTACCTTTTGTCCCTCTTGTGCGAGTGCTTCCCATTTCAAGAATTCCTAATATGAAGTAAGGCCACCAGGGGGCCACACATGGCGGTCGTGTTGTTCATGTGCTCCCGCGAACTTTTTCTTTTAACAAGAAGAAATGGGGCTTTTTGCCCCCACGGTGCTCACGCTTGGTGAGTCAGCGCGCGAGTGCCACGGGGAGCGCCGACGTGGGTTCGGGCTCACCACCGAGCGGGGAGCCTGACGAGGGGCACGACGAGACACGACGCGCCAGCAGAGACGCCAGTCCGGCAACACCAGCTACACTAGCCGCGATCGACCGCTTCCCGGACAGCGAGGTTTGTTCAAGCCCTTCAGCTGCCGGAGACGCGATCGAGTGCTCCCAAACTATCGCCGAAGAGGCGGCGGTGGTCGCCGAGCTGCAGCAGGCCAACGCCGCAGTGGTGGCGACACTCGAGACGCTTCGTCGGCAGCTAGAGCACCTGCGGGGACTGCACGGTCGTCGGACGACTTGGGGCGAGCGCGGTCAGCTGGCCATGGCGCTTGCCGCGTTCGTAATGGACGAACTGGACGCCGTTCACCCCGAACAAGAACGTTGCAGTCGGCGCGCCGGCGGGGAGACGGGCGACGCCATGTTTGACGGGTCGGGGAGGGACTCCGCCATAGCGACGGCCATTCGGTCCCTCCTTGCGGCGGCGGCAGCAGAGGGGACGACGCAGGCGCCATCTGAGGAGCCGCTGCCGAACCTGCCGAACCCTATCATTGCCCCCATCATGGAGGAAAGAATACTCAGGAGAGGCCCCTAGCATCCCAATGCATTGCGAAAAGTGTGGAGGAAGTTACGTCATTTTTCTTGAGCCCATGGACAATGTTGCGCACTTGTTTACAACTGCGGTGGCCAAATTTGGGCAAATAGAACGGACAAATTTTTAAGGCGCTTGGTATGTGGCTGCTTTGCTACGCTTGCAAACCAGCGCAGTCGCTACGACAAACGTTTTTAGATTAGGCCAGTTTGAAAACTCTGCCGTCGGAGGCGTCTGCGTTCGCCATCCTGCGAGCCTGTTGCTATGACGACGACAAACGCTACTTTGCGTGGCTTAAGAGAAGAAAAATCGTCCTTCTATCTCAAAAACAAAGGCCGTTTTTCGATTGAAACTTTGGGTGAGGGTTAGAATGGGCAAATTGAAGGCGAAATCAACAGCTTAGAAGACGACATCGCACCGAGGAATTAGCGACGAAGCTGTTTTCGCTTCGAAGCGGGAGGGCAGGGCGACGCCATGTTAGTCAAATCAAACCGGAGACAGCAAAGGATGATGGGATAGAGTGCTGGGCTCCGTGGGCTCAAGTCATGGCGGGACTCGGCTTCACAAATGTGACGTCAGGGCCTCTCCTAACCTTTTCTTTCCACCATGGCCCCCATCGCTGGCGAGACGACTGCTGCGCCACCTGGGGACGAGCACGAGAGGCAGCCTACTGCCACCACTGCGCTCAGCCGGCTGAGCTACAGGGACGCAGTTCGGGTGGTTCGGGACGCACCAACCACGCCTCACAGCCGGCCGCGTGGTACAGCCCCCGAGGGGAGACGCGGCAGGCTGGCCGGGGCGCACCTCGACCCCCCCGCAGCGGCCGGCAGTGCTGAGCGCGCCAAGGGCTCCACGGGCGTGGACGCAACAGAAGCGCAGCCTCCACCCCTGGCGGCCAGTGGCGGAAGCCTCCAAAACAAACAAACCGACGAAGGATCCTGGCAGCTGTATTTGTCGCGCTCGCAGCGCAGGAGGGCCGCCCGCAAGATGAGGAACGATGGGCCCATGCTCCCGGCCCGTCCCACAGCCTTCGGCACGGTCCTCTTCCGCACGAAGGTCTCCTCTACGGCGTTCGGGGAGAAGAAGAGCGACGCCATCGCCAGGCAGCTCACGAAGCTGCCTGGGGTCATCGACGTTCGCGTAAACGCTCGCCGCAACGTCGTAGCAGCGGACGCTCTGGAGGCTCTCCTGACCACAACCAACATCTGCGGCATGGAGGTGAGCCCCCGAGAGCCAGCGTCGCACAGTACGGGCGTCATAGTGGTCGACGACGAGACGATCACGACCGAGGACATCGTCGCCTCCCTCGAGACGCCTGTGGCTGTGCAGTCGGCTGTTCGCAGGGGGACTGCGGTGTATCTGCGCTTCGCGGCGCCGATACCCCCTGCGGAAGTCGCGCTGTACAAGCGGCGACGACCGGTGAGGCCTTGCAAACCAAGGCCGCTGCAGTGTGGCAAATGTGGGCGGCTCGATCACGCCACCGCGAGCTGCAATCGCGAGAGGAGGTGCTGGCGATGTGGGGGCCCCCATATGAGGGCAGCCTGCAGGGCTGAGAAGCCCTCCTGCTCAAATTGCGGGGGTCCTCACCCGGTGCTGGACCATTCGTGCCCGCTCTGGCGGGAGGAGCGCCGCGTATGTGCAGCGCTAGCCCGGGCGCAGGCGCCTGCCTCTCGCGTCGCAGTTCGCGCAGCACTGCGAGCGGCGGCACACCCCGGGCTGGCCCCTGCCACGGCGGTTACGACGCAGCAGCACCCGCACAGCAGCGACGGCAACAGCCGACGTGGAGTGGTGGCCCAGCAGCAGAACAAAGTCCAGGCAGCTCCCGGCAGCATCCAGGCAGCATCTGCGTGGCTGAAACGAGGACGATGGAGTCGACGGCAGCAGCAGGAGGGCCTGACGCTCGTGCTTCGCACCCTGGGGGAGTTGCTGCCTGCGGACTCTCACCTGCGTCCCCTGTGCGCCCAGGCTGCGCAGGGACATCAGCACCCCGAGCACCGCCATGGCTAGGAGCCGCCGCACGCAGCCTCAAGTGCCCACTGTGCTGCAATGGAACGTGAACGGGCTTCGCCCCCGTCACGCAGAACTGAGCGCATATCTGCTGCAGCACGGGCCCGACGTGGTAGCACTGCAGGAGAGCTACGTGCGTGCGGGAGAAGGCTCGGAGCTGAGGCTGCCTGGATATACGGGCTACCACAGTCCCACGGCATGCGACAACGCGCAGTGTTCGTTGGTGGCGTGCAGCGAGCCAGCCCATCCTCCAGGACCCTCGCGCGCGTCAGTGTTCGTGCGCGACTGCGTGCAGCACGCAGTGCTGGACACCAGTGGGGTGACAACAACTGTGCAAGAGTGCGTGGCAGTGACATTACGGCTAGGCACGGGTGGTGACATGACTGTGTGCAGTGTCTATGTGCGTCCATGCCAGAGCTGGGACTCGGGCCTCCTGGATCAGCTGGTGTCTCTATGCGCAGACCGCCATCTCCTCTGTGGTGATTTCAACGCCCACCACACTGCTTGGGGAGATGGCAGGATCGACACGCGGGGAGAGCAGCTGTGGGACACCATGCTGCGCCTCAACCTCACTGCACTGAACACCGGTGAGTGCACCTTTAGGCGTGGCAGTCGCACTGCCACTGCCATCGACCTCAGCCTGGTGTCAGCCGGGGTTGAGGCCACTTGGAGGCGGGAGCCCAGCACATGGGGCTCCGACCATTACCCGCTGCACATTGCACTGCACCACATCACCCACTGGGACCAGTTCCGGCGCTGCCTTGCTGAGGAGGAGCTGGGGGAGGGAGCAGAGATGTTCCGGGGCTTGGTTCGCTGCGCCAGGCGAGCCACGCGGAGCTGCACCGTCGCCGAGGGGACCACCACCATGCCAGACCTCAAGCTGCTGCAGCTGCGGGCGGTACGGAACCGGGCGGAGCGGAGGGCGCAGCGCTCGGGGGATAGGGCAGACTGGACGGAGTACCGTCGCGTGGATGCTGCCTGCCGACGACATGCCCACCGCCTCAACCGGCATCGGTGGGCCGAGCTGTGTGTCAGCTCGGAGGCAGACCCGCGCTGCCGTCGACTCTGGGGCATCTTCCGCTCCATCTTGAAGCCCCGGATAAACCACAACCCTCTGGCCGCCCTGGCCATCCGCAAGCAGGCAAGCTTTGGGGAGCTGGCCGAACTCTTTGCGGATCACTTCCTGCCACAGCACCGGACGGAACCAAGGCCCGCGGCTGCGCTGGAGGAGCCCGAGGGACGTCACCCGCTCAACGACGCCCCCATCACGGAGGGCGAACTCCGCAGTGCCCTCCGAAGCTGCAAGCGCAAGTCGGCGCCAGGGGCAGACGGCCTCACCTACCAGATGATCCGCAACCTGGATGAGGTGGGGTTCGGCAAGCTCCTGATGGCCTACAACCGCATCTGGGAGACGGGGCAGCTGCCGCCCGAGTGGCTGCTCGCCATCCTGAGGCGCATACTCAAGCCGGGGAAGGGCCTTTGGGCGGTCACGGCATATCGTCCCGTGGCCCTCACCTCCTGCGGGTGCAAGCTGCTGGAGCGGGTGGCGCTGGGCAGGATGGAGGCCATCGTGGTGGAGGAGGAGGCGATCCCGGAGCAGCTCACGGGGTTTCGAAAGCACCGAGCGGCGGCCGACTCCATCACTGACGTGGTGGCGGCCCTGGAACACGCCCGTGCCACCAGGCAGGTGGCTTCCCTGGTGCTGCTCGATATGAAGGGCGCTTTCGACAACCTGCAGCGCCCCGCCATCTCCTTGGCCATGGAGGAGGCCGGCATTGCGGGGAAGCTGCGGGGCTTCGTCGAGGCGTTCCTAACGGGCCGGACGGCGCAGGTGCAGGTGGGGAACGTCTTGTCGGCACCTCGGCCAGTGGATATCGGCACCCCACAGGGCTCCGTCATCAGCCCCTTCCTCTTCAACCTGGTAATGGCAGCCCTGCCAGGCTGCCTGCCCAGAGGGGGGGGGGGCACAGGGTACACATGTCGGTGTACGCCGACGACATTGCCCTGTGGGTGCTTGGACCGAAAGGAGACGGCAGGGCGGTCGTGCAGCAGCTGCAGGGGGCTATGGATGCGGTGCGGTGCAAGCTTGAAGGTGTCGGCCTGCAGCTGTCGGCTGCAAAGACAGAGGCCATGCTTGTGCATCCGAGCGCAGCCGCCCGCGGACGGACGTGGAAAACTCCGCATAGACGGCGAGGAGCTCGAGTGGAAGACCAGGGTGAGCTACCTGGGGCTCACCCTGGACCACAGGGTGGACTTCCGCCAGGCCGCCAAGGAGCTACGTGCCAGGGCACAGCTGGCCACCTCGGCCGTGCGGAAGATGGTCGCCCGGGACAAAGGCTGCTCCCAGCAGACAGCCCTGCGGCTGTACAGCGCCTCGGCCGTGGGGCTACTGATGTACGCGCTGCCGCTGGTCACCCTGCGGAGACCCAACTGGCGGCAGCTGGAGGGCGACCATCGAAAGGGCGTCCGCGCCTGCCTTGGCCTGCCCCGAAACTCGCAGTGCGACAGGACGCTGGCTGAGGCAGGGGTGTGGACGCTGGAGATGACGGCCGAGCAGAGGGCCCTGGGCCACATTGACCGGCTGCGCCGAGCCGAGGGGGGCGGCCCCCTGCTGCAGCGCTGCGCACCCACCGGCACTCGCGCATGGGGCGCATGCTGGCCCGGTACGAGCAGGTGGTGGGCACCACAGACTTGGGGCCCTCCAGCCGCCCTCCGGACCTGGCGGCCGAGCTGCACCTGGAGATTCCGGGCCTGCGCAGCAAGCGGCGAACGCCCCACTGCGGGTTGCTGCAGCTGACCCGGGCCGTCGTCTGGAAAGAACTGGAGGGCCACACCCTGGCGTACTCGGATGGCTCTGTGCGGCGGCGGCAGGGCTCCGCTACAGCGGCCGCCGTGCTGGGGGAGGCCACCCGGCAGGCCAGGCTGCACTACGCCGCATCCTCGGCCACGGCAGAGCTTGTGGGGTCCAGCTGGGCCTGGACCTGCTGCTGGAGCTGGAGCCCGCACCCGAGCGCTGCGCCCTGCTGTGCGACTCCCGGGTGGCTCTGCTGCGCATCCGGGAGGGCGACCCGCACTCCCCTCTGGTTCGAGGAGTGCGCGAGAAGGCGGAGCGGCTGGCACGCAGGGGTGCCCGGCTGCGGCTGCAGTGGGTGCCCGGCCACATCGGGCTCGAGGGCAACGAGCGGGCGGACGAGCTGGCCGCTGAGGCCCACGAGCTGACGCCCGCGGCCACGGATGCCCAGGCAGCGGCGGACGACTCCCGCCTGCTTATACAGCGGCACGTGCGGGCACAGCACACGGACCCACGGCTGGCTGCTGGAGAGGCCCCACCACCTGTGCGGGCTGCACGGCTGCCCCGACAGCAGCGTTCGGCAATCCTGCGCCTCCGCGTGGGGGCGGTGTGGACGGCGGAACGAAAGCACCGCCTGGGGCTGGCAGACAGCCCTGCCTGCCGGCACTGCCGCGCACCTGTCCAGTCCCTGCCGCACCTGCTCTTCGAGTGCCCCGAGTATGCGGCAGGGAGGCCGGAACTGCTGGTCGCCCTGGGAGGAAGGGCTCGGCCGCTAGACGAGCTACTATGGCCGCCGGGCAACACCAGGGAGAGGGACAGCGTCCACGAGGCGCTGGGCGGCTACCTGGATGCCTCAGGGCTCCGCCTGGCACTTGACTCTCTGGCACAGTGACGGTGTAAACTTTTACGAGACTTTGCGAACTTTTTTTTTCTTGCTCCAGACTTTGTGTGGGTGTGGGAGTGAGTGTTAACTTGTAAATATGCCCCTCTCTCTCTTGTGTTCTGTAAACATGTCACCTCTATCATCTGTCTCTCCTCTCTATGAATCTGTCATCCTCTGCCCCAACCCCCACACCAGCAGGCGTTCCGGTGTCTACCCCTAGGTGTGACAATTTACGCCTGCTGGTGGTCTTTCCTTTCCTTTTTCTTGACAATAAATTCATTCATTCATTCATTCATTCATTCATTCATTCATTCATTCATTCATTCATTCATCTGATTCCAAAGAGGGGGGATGCAGTAGGAGATCTATCCATGGTATGCAAAACGCAACGATTGGGCCACCATTAACAGCTCGCAGAGCTCACGCCCCACCAAGCACCTTACTTCTTTTACTTGCCGTTTATTTCCTCTAGCATTACTGTCGATTCCTTCACATTTACCTTCTCTCTTACTGCCGAGCTATCGGACTACAGCTCCTGAAGCACGCTTTGCAGGTCTCCTCCCGATTCACTGAAAAACACGATGTCATCGGCAAATGTCAAGTGGCCCAATTATTTCCTATTTACATGTATTCCCAACCCAGCAATTAACCTCGGTTAATACACCGTTTAAACCGGCGGGAAATAACGTTAAAATGTGGTCTCTTTGCCTGATTTCCTTCCTAATAGAATGCAGCAGTCCTGTTAGTAGGATTATTATGCCGGTACATCCGTGGTAAACGTCTTCGAAAAGTTCTATGTGACTGTGCTATATGGTATCCTAAGGTTGGATTGCTGCGTCGGTGTATACTGAATAAAACGCTTTTCCGTGATCTATGAATGTTATGCACAGAGGCAAATTCTATGCTCCATTAGATTCTATTACCTGATTTATGGCCTGAATGTGGTCCAGTTCTGAGCAGGCTTTCATCAATCAGGCTTTCCCTTCCGTTGTTGCAAACCCTGAAAAATGCTGCATATGCGGTTTTACTCTTACCATGGATAACTTTAATTTACCTGTGTGTATCACGGGTCTATATCTTTTCCTCAAGCATCAAAATGCTCTAGCAATTTCACGTAGCCTTTTTCATGAATTAGAATTAGGTTGTTGTTTTTTCGATGCTATTTCTACGTCTAATATTTTATTATAATGTGAGAATGATATTTCTTGTTTTACGGGTACCATGTCGCTACCTTTTCCCGTAGATTCGTGGATAGCCGTGGTCTATGCAGTAGATTATACTCTACTCGTAGCCTTCGAATTATTACTCCTGTTTGATTACTGTTGCACCTTCACGAACTAACGTTCCCCTGCACGAATTGTCTCCTGGTATCACAAAACTGCAGCATACCTGAATAGATCTAGCAGTCCCAGTGCATCGTTAGGAATACCATCTGCACGTTTATCAGGGTGGAGCTAGGACGTCGAGAAATTGTGGAACAAGATATGAATTCATGCATCGAGTCCGCTCCCTTTATATTGGCCTCTGGTTACGGCATAGCCATCTCCCGATGTAGCGAACTACTCAAACTACTCTACCGTTAAAGCATACTTTTCAGTGGCAAAAAACGGTTCGTGAACGCAGTCCCGATGGATCGCTGGAACACTACTGGTCACGGACCGAAGTCATACAGAAATTACGTTTTGCAAATAGTACGGTTCCCTTGTTAACAGTCCCATATTCCCAGAAGCATGCCCCGAATGTTTTGTCAGCAGCGTACCTTCCGAAATCAGGTTGACCACGAAACAGGCCACGGCTGTGCAGGCGAGAGCCCCGGCCTGTGATGCGCAGCGTCCAAGGCGTGCTGCGAAGACTATGGCGCATATCTCGGCGGGGATGGCGAGCACGGCACCCAGCACCAGCATCAACGAAGGGTGGAAGTTTAGAGAGTTGATGTCAAAATACGTCGCATTCACAGCGAACGCCATCACCGACCTGGACAGTGAAGAAGGGAGTAGCATTGCAATGCGGCTCAGCACACGGAGAGATCTGGGAAAGCTGGTGTCTACTTATTTCATTTATTTCGAAGACATATTTATGTAGAGATAAGCATGCTGCCTTGTTGGGACCCGAGCTTATGGGATCGAGTTTCACGCGGGCAGTACGTTCTCCTTCATTTTACTTCCTTAAGTTATTTTTATTTTCTACTTCCACAAAGAAAAAAGGTAAACCATTGAATTTTTGCCCGTCTTGGTGATTTTCACAGGAGAATTTCCTTGCTGGGGTAACTGAACGCGACGCTCACTCCATGAATAGCTACAAGCATGTCGACAGCCTTGATTATGGCTGTATTGGTGCAACATAATATCCTCGCAGGTTACTCACTGTGTGACTATCCCTGCAAAAATTGTAAACACTTGCGTCATGATCCGAGGGCTGAAGAAAGGTCTCCTCCATCCCGAGTTGTCGTAGCCGCGCTGGCTACGAACTACATAGGGAAACCGAAGTAATTTGTAAACATTGTGGGATTGTTTGCATAAATTGTAGTCTTGAGTCCCAAGCCAATGTGTGGCCACTCTCCGTGCGTTTATGCGACTTTAGTTTTAGTGAAAAAATCAATTCGAAAATGCTATCCTCTTCTCTGCATCCTCCTTGCTAATTTTCCTATGACGTTTCATGTGAGGTAATTTATGCAGGCTTGATGTGACTGTTCTACGGTGCCGTCCGCCGGCCTTCTGATAGAGTCATTTGGCCCACCACCAGCGGGTCGTCGAAATTCCTTCACTCAGTCGAAACTAAGTCACGACACACTTTGTACCACAGGAATGTGATTTTACTTTCTTAGTTTGTAGACGGTATCAAGCTTAGTAAAATCTATTAGTGAAAGTAGCGCCACACAAGTCGCATTAGACTCTTCGCTGACAGGTACGCTAATAGAAGATCAAAGTCCAATTGAAGGCGCGAGACGAGTAAGAGAACAAATAATATAGGAACTAAAGAATCAAACTGAACCGATACATTTACCGTAAAGCGTAAAATCATTGTACAGGTAGTACGATTCGTGCTGGGTGAACTAGCACAGCGGTCACCAACACGACCACACAATTACGATGGCTTTTCTGCCTAAGGAAGGCAGTCGGTAAGGAAAGGGTATCCCTGAGGATCAGAGGGACGCTTACCGCACGACCGTTATTCAAAGAATTGTCGTCTGAGCTTCTGGAAATGCTAAAACTAAACATAATAAACTGCCTATACGATACAAAATTTATATACTGCATATACTATTAAGGTTTGCATCCCCAACACCGCTGAGGCCATGGCCGAGTGGTGTTGCGTTGTGGGTGCATTCTTACGCAATTCTCAAGTTTGAATTCCCTATAGCTCGAGTATTTCTTTTCTTGAAGTTGATTCTTTTATACTAGGATAATTATTTCTACACTGAATTTACCATTTTGCACCCAAATGTTTACATTTCTAGAGCTAGTTGGCAGAATGCGCGTAGCCTGAATTTTAGCGCTGGCCAGTTGTTGTTGGCGTGGTATTGTCATACGTACCGACAGCATGCGGGCACAAAGCCGAATCAGCCGACTGTCGGCCTGGTGTGAACAGGCCTCTTATGACAAAGGGACGAGGCAGGGAAGCTCCACAGGCTTGGCAATGCGCGTCACAGTTGCGAGTCTCCGAAGAGGTGGAGGGCGTTCCAACACTGCTTACGTCTCGCCTAGTGATCATTACAATTCTAAACGGTGCTGGCAGGATTATCTCATGCATAATACAAGCGGAAACATGGCAGAAACACGATGTGCCCATTCCTGATATATTGGAAATGCCCAACCAAAGATAACGTCGGTTGCCAAGCGTGTTGTTTTGCACAGAACCGAAACCGAAAGTGGTTTGAAGTAAAATCATGGACATCCTCCAATCACATCGCAACTCGAATACACCTCACTCCGCTTAAACAATCTGGCCACCACAAATGTCACATTGCATTTTTTCTGCTTTCACTGATGATGATGATGGTTGGGTTTTTTATGGCGCAAGGCCGACTAAGGGCAAAAAGCACCAGAGAAAAGTTTATTTAACGAAGTGTAGTGGTTACCACAAAAAGGTAGGTAAAAAAAAGAAAATAAGAAAAACGTGTTAACCCAACATAGTAAAATAAGTTAAAGATAATGGTGATGGCTGGTGTATAGGGCCAGATTTGATTATGCGTGATAGGAAACAGGTTTAAAAACTTAACGTCTGACAAATAATCAAACACACGTTTCACAGAAGCACTGGCATCGTCAAGTAGAAACAGCGATGGATGTAATGGGATATGTTGTCTGTAGAGTTCTCTGAAATGTTTGTGTCGTGTTGTGTGAAGTGCCTTACATTGTATGAGGATGTGGATCACGGATAGGGCCTCTCCGCACCTGCTGCACAGAGGTCTTGGAGATGCAGTGAGAAGGTGCGAGTGCGTTGCATGTGTGTGCCCTATCCGTAATCTGGCCAAGGCGACTACAGGGTATCTATTGCGTGTGTCGGTGGTGTATGGTCCCAAGTGAGGTTTTATTACGTGTAACTTGTCTGTTTGTTCACTCCAGTGTGTTTGCCATGTTTTGCGAAGTTGTTGTCTGATGTGTGGTTTCACGTCGGTGGTGGGTAATGTGGTTATGTCTACTGTATTCAAGAATGTAGCAGCAGCAGCCATTCGGTCGGCTGCTTCGTTCCCGGCTATACCACAGTGGCCAGGGACCCAGCAAAGAACCAGTTCAAATTTACGTACATACACAGACATAATACCCTTGACGATCAGATTGACAGCTTGGTTTTTCGAAGGCATTGTTGACGACAGTACCCGCACAACACTGAGTGAATCTGTATAGATAATGGATTGTGGGATGTGGCTTTAAAGTATATAATTAACAACAAGAAGTACACCATAAGCCTCTGCCGTAAAGATGCTAGTATAACTGTTCAGAGTTTTAGTGACATTAAGGCCGGGTCCATGCGCAGCGCAGGACACAGAGGTGGAAAGTCTTAGAGGCATCCGTATAAAACTCAGAACACTGATACTTCTCCTGAAAATACAAGAAGTGCTGCTGAATTGCACATGTGGGAGCTCAGTTTTTATCTACATGTATAAAAGATGTGTCGCATGACACAGGGCGGAGATGCCATGGTGCTATGGAATCTGTTAGAGAACTTTGAATGGTGTCTAAAAAGGATACAGCAAGCTCTGACACTTCCTCTCTAACTCTGTAAGAGAAGGGCGCAGAGAACGATGGTCTATTTAAAAGGAGTACACTCATGGATCTATCATAAAAAACTGATTTAAAAGGATGGTGAGGCATGGATGAAATTTTAAAAGCATAAAGGAGGTCTGTGTATGCTCGCTGACGTTGTAGGTTCCATTTGTTGCACTCGACATACAGGCTTTCAACTGGACTAGTTCGGAAGGCGCCACACGCCAAGCGGAGCCCTAGATGAAGCACAGGGTCCAGCATTCTGAGGGATGTTTTACTTGCTGACCCATAAACAACACTACCATAGTCCAATCGTGAACCTATCAAGCTGGCAAAAACACGTAAAAGAAGTTGTTTGTCAGCACCAAAAGAGATGAGCGACAGAACCTTCAAAATATTCATTGTTTTTAGGCATTTATGTTTTAGCTGTTTTATGTGTGGGATGAATGTAAGCTTTTCTTCAAAGATTATGCCTAAAAACTTGTGTTCCTTTTCGACAGGAATCAAGACACCATTGAGTTGAATGTCAGGATCCAGCCGGATACCACGCCTCTTGGAAAACAAAACACAAGTGCACTTTCCCGGATTAAATTTAAAACCGTTGCTATCTGTCCAGCCGGCAAGCTTGTTCACACCAAGCTGGACTTGCCGCTCGCAGAGAGACAAGTTACAAGACTTAAAAGATAATTGTACGTCGTCTACATAAATTGAACATGAAATCGACGGTAGCAATGCCTTCCGAGGAGAATTCATTTTTACAATGAAAAGGGTGCAACTTAAAACTCCCCTTGTGGCACGCCGTTTTCCTGCACGTGAACCGTAGAGAGTGCAGTTCCAACTCGCACGCGAAACGTTCTTTCAGACAGGTAACTGGTAAGCGTGTTCATCATGTTACCCGACATGCCAAAGGACTTCAAGTCGCTAAGGATGCCGTACCGCCAAGCAGTATCGTACGCCTTTTCAAGATCAAAGAAGACTGTCATACAGTACTGCTTGTGGAGGAAAGCATCTTTGATATAAGACTCTAATGCAAGCAGTTGATCGTTGGTAGATCGCCCCGCCCTGATGCCTGCCTGGCAGCTCTCGAGAAGACCATTGTACTCTAAAAAGTACACAAGTCTCCTGTTTATCATCTTCACGAAGAGCTTACACAGGCAGCTTGTCAGGGCAATGGGGCGATAACTGGCAGGACAGTAAGGGTCCTTCCCTTCCTTTAGGAAAGCCACTACTATGGCCTCTCTCCAAGAGCGTGGAAAGTGCCCCGAAAGAAATATTTTATTGTAGAGGTGAAGAAGTGTTTCAAGTGTGTCTGCATGTAAGTGTTGTATCATTGTGTATGAAATCCTGTCTGCACCTGCAGCTGAAGGTTGACAAGTACCGATTGCGGCCTTCAGCTCATGAAGTGAAAAGGGGGTGTTATAGGATGAGTTCGACTTATTACTGTCTCGCAAGGACTTCTTCTCGCATGATGCTTTGTGTTTAATGAAAGTGTTGGTGTAGTGTGCTGAGCTGGACACGTGTTCGAAGTGTTGTGCAAGCGTGTTGGCCTGGTCTTCGAGTGTGTCCCCTGTTGTGCTAACCAGGGGCAGACTGTGTGTCTGTTGTCCTTTTAGCTTACGTATTCGTGTCCAGACTTTGTGAGTGTCGGTGTATGAGTTGATGGAAGTGAAGAAGGCGCGCCAACTCTCCATTTTCGCCTCACGACGCACACGCTTCCCAAGAGCCTTTGCCCGTTTAAAGGAAATGAGATTATCTGGCATGGGGTACCGGCGAAGGACACCCCACGCCTTGTTCTGGGTCTCTCGCGCCCGCCTACAGTCCTCGTTCCACCAGGGCCTCCTTGGGTTGCGGGACGCACTGGAGGCCTGGGGCATGGACTTTTCGGCGGCGTCGAGTATGTGTGCCGTGACGAGTTGGGCTGCTTCCTCCACGTGTAGGTGTTTTATGGTTGTGTGGTGTAGTTTAGATGTTTCTGTGAATGTACTCCAGTTTGCTTTTGATTCATTAAACCTGTTCTGGGAAGATGGAATGCATGGGCTTTACCTATGTACGTTAAGGAAGTGGGGAAGTGGTCACTACCATTTGGGTCCGTGCCCATGCCCCACTCAAGACATGGAAGGAGAATTGCAGAACCAATAGCAAAGTCAAGATGCGAGTATGTATTGTGTCCTAAGTTATGGTATGTAGGCTGTTTTTTGTTGAAAAGGCATGCTTCTGAAGATGTAAGGAATTTTTCTATCAGGCGACCTCGGGCATCCATTCTAGAGGAGCCCCAAAGAGAGTTGCGCGCATTGAGGTCGCCTGTTAGGATGTAGGGTTCGGGCAGTTGGTCGACCAGCGCCTCGAAGTCAGAGCTCGAAAGTGCATGGTCAGGAGGAATGTAAATGAAGCATACCGTTATCAACATATTAAATATTATTGTAAGGATTGCTACAGCCTCAAGGACAGTGTTCAGAGTGACAGGGTGGCAGGCTAAGGATTTCTGGCTGACAATTGCCACACCTCATGAAGAGTGTGTGCAGCCAACCCTGTCCTTTCTGAATACCATGTACCTATTTAAGAAATCTGTTTAGGATTGAGGTGGGTTTCCTGGAGACACATGATACTTGGCTGATTGGCATGCAGCATCTCATACACATCGTCAAGATTTTTAAGGAGGCCTCTGCAGTTCAATTGGATGATGTTTTCCGTTACCATTATTTAAATTTAAGAATAACTGGAGTGTGTGTGTGTGTTTTTGTTCATGTGTCGTCTTTCGGGGCTGTTATTCTAGGATTTCTAGGCCTTTCTGGCGGCTTGGACATCGGAGGCCGCTCCTTGCGCTGCGTTGCAGGCAGGAACGGCACGACAACCATCTCCTCGTCGGATGCCAGAAGGGTGCCCGGTGGACCAGGCCCCTCGGACTTGGCCCCCTTTCGGGAGCCCTTCGTTTGAGCCGCCACCGCCGAGGGCCTCCGGGACACCAAAGGTGGCACGGGAGGTGCGGTGGCGGTGGGAGCCGATGCGGGGCCCCCAGTGTCCATCCGGTCGGCACCCTTTAATGCACTGGAGGACGGGGAGGTAGAGGCGGGAGCGGCACCGGTCCCTACAGAAGAGGTTGTCACCACAACCGCTGCTGCCTCAGCAAGCGGCGTGGCGACGGATTGGGCTGCCTGAGGCACCCCAGGGGGAGGGTGGGGGAGGGACCAGGTCAGACTCACTGAACTGCGTCCCTGTGGACACCACACGCCGCTCCGCCCCCCGGCGAGCCGCGTCGGCGTACCTCCCCAGGGGGAAAGAGGCGAACCTCTTTCGCGCCTCTGGAAAGGTGATCTTCTCAGTGACCTTCACATTAATGATCGCCTTCTCCTGCTTAAACTTCTCGCACTTTCGAAAGTAGGCGGCATGGGGTCCCTGGCAGTTGGCGCAGGTGAGGGTTGATGATGGACAATTATCAGAGGATGATCATGCTGAGCGCACTTTGCGCAGGTTAGACGACCACGGCAGGAGTTGGTTCCGTGCCCGAACCGCTGGCACTTAAAGCAGCGGTGCGGCTTTGGAATGTAGGGCCGGACATTACAATGTACAAAACCTGCACTGACGTACTCTGGGAGTGTGGACCGGTCAAAAGTAAGGATAATGTGCTTGGTCGAAACTACTTTGTCATCCCTCCTCATAGTTATGCGCCTCACAGCTGTCACGCCCTGATTTCTCAGGCCCTCCAGCAGGTCAGCATCTGTCTCATTCATCAGGTCTAGTTCGGAGATGACACCTAGAGTACTGTTCAGGCTCCGGTGGGGTGTCACCCTGATTTCAAGATTAGCAATGCGAGTTTGTTCAAGGAGGATCTTGGCATGCTGTTGGTTGTGTACTTCAACCAGGATTTCTCCAGTTCTTTTGTTTTTTGGCCTTATATTTGTCACCAATGATGCCCTCCAGAAATTTCGACATTAGGAACACGGACTGTGATGGAAGAGGCTTTCCTTGTTCACTGGATTCCAACACCAAAAAACGGGGGTAGTTATCGGGCTTTGGAAGACTGAGGGTTGGGAGTGGGGGAAATGAACCTTCGGTGCGGCCCCTTTTCAGGGGCCGCTCATGTTTGGGGGGGGGGGGGGGGGGGTTTACGATTTACCATATGGCATGTAATAGAAGCAGGGGACGGGGGTACTTTCTTCTCAAACCTTACCCTGATAGCCTGAGAGATCCCGGAGCTCCCTGCCTGGTACACAGACAGGGAGCCCATCCGCCGGAGCTTGACCTGGGCTCCGACGGCCACCGTTTGAGGTTTCTGCCCTTCAGATTAAAACTCGTTACCACGGTCGGTTACAGCGTGAGTATGGGGGCTCCGGGTCCGCGGTGTCGCCAACACCATCACCAAGATTGCTCAAGGTGCCCCGTGCGGGGTTTTTTTCTGCTTTCAATATCTATAAATTAAGTACCGCTCTATGCACCGGCTAAACGATGAAAGGTGTGTTTATTTGCTTGGGCAAGGCTATGCAATGCGAACGAAAACAGAAGTTTAAAACTTCACTTTTAAGTCCCTTAATACATAGGCTAGACTCTGGTCGCATAGATAGACCAGAAAATGAAGGGGAATACAGCTTCCCCGGTAGCCGAGTTGGGGAGGCATGGGATGCGCAGTGAGGATGTTTTGTGTTTTGGTCAAATCCGGGCAGGAGCATGTTTTTATGGATTTTTCTCTACCAAAAGCTTCAAACATTTATATCCCCTCGTGGATATATCCCAGCCTACTCCCCTACGCCCCCATTTTCGCACATAAATGGTGGCTTTGCTTTCTGGGTAATTAAGGGTTACGCACCTGTTAACATTTTTCTGAGGCTTACTACTTTACAGCCCACTGGCTGAAAAACTATAGCGCATCAATACGAAAACTCTTGCAGGTCCCTGAAAATGATCCAGGCGGCCTAGTTTGCTTATTTCGGAAATAGTATGTTACTTCCATACTGAAATAAAGAAACAAAACTCTGGCTTGGTTGACAGATAGCGCCACCTAGTGAAAAGTGCGTAAACAAAAGTGTTTCTTGTTTATTTTTATCTCACTAAGGTAACGATATATTTTTAAACGAAACAAACTAGGCAGTCAGGTACATTTTCCTGTATGTGTAAAGGTTTTTGTAAGCACGCGATGCTTTTGAAGCGAGTGGGACATTAATTAGTTAAGTCCAGTGAAAGTGTCACCAGGTTAGTCTTCTTTAACAAGCTCACATAGACAAATCTGGTTGAATACGTTGTGTGTTCGTGCATACGTATAGGGGTAATATATTGAGGTTATGTCGTGCGGTGTGAGGTTAGTGCAACGCATTTACTTACCAGCAGTAAAACAGGATGATACTTCTCCTGCAGCTTCCTTGCACACGAAACAACTCGCAGCAGCAAACCTCGGTAGGCACCTCCGACCTGGCCTGTAAATTCGAATGGCCCCACATTGAATCAATCTGTCGTTCTTAAAGTCGCAGCATTCCTTTATCGTACCGAACAAGTACCAACACATTAGGACCTGCCATGTTGTCGCAATGGCTAAGGCTATGGGCTTATCAGCCCTAGTCCGTGGATTCCATCCGGGCCGTGGTGTTTTTTAGTGCTTTTTTAGTGCAGCCGAAAAGCGAAAATGCCCGTGGGTCGAGCTCTTGGCGCACGGTAAAGATCCCAACATGGTTGCAATTATAAGTGCAGAATACTTTAGGGGCACGGCTTGTCGTATCTCGCCCGCGGTCACGTATCTATAGGCAACTTAGTAACTTGTAATGCGTAACGTAAAAGCTTAACGCACCCAGACTGGGGCATAGGAAATACAACCACTTCGCATGGACGGTATCCAACGTGGGCCGCTCGCGTTATGAAGGCGATGTGAATTCCATTGGGACACACAGGTACACGCTCTTTATATACAAAGTGTTGGGTGTGATATTTCCGCTCTTTGTTGGCACGAAGGTTGCCATTGCTGTGTCCCAAATAAAAACACTAACATAAATTACGGGTAAAATCATTAATTAACGAATGAATCACCGCCCACGGCTGAAAGCTCAATCCAGTGTCTCTTTAAGGGCATTTTAAGGGGCTGCGGTGCCCTCTCGTGACCACTTTCGGTAATAATGCCACGCTGATACTAAACCTTGTCAAGAGATGGTGTCACAGCAATTTTATCGAATCACTGCTTCACAGTTCAGTTTTCACGTTGACTAGAACTGCCTGAATTTTTTCCGGACCCCTTCACACGAGGCTCATTGCCCATGGGTGTACCATTGGCACTTTAATCCACACAATCAGTCACAATTTTTCAACCAGTACACCAGGAGTGAAGACCGTCATAAAAATATCACGAGCCATTGCACGTTCTTATGGGACTTGACCAGAGGTACTTAGATGGCTCAGAAGTTTTAGCAAACGAACGAAGTCTTCACGGGAGTCGGGCTGTGAAGATCCGTTCAATTTATAAGTTACAGTTCTAAGGGGCTGCAAATCGGCGATGTGCTATCGCGCATCCCCCTTTAAGAGCTTAACAGCATTTCCGCCTTATTGTCACAGCATTACAAAAGGTGGGAAGCAAACACATTTTTTTGTTTTGTCGATCTTACGGCGCTCGATAGCTGCGCGCAGAACGAACCCCCTTGGAATCGTTCTTTCAATATTCAAGTAGCCGAATTTCAAAAGAGCTAACCATAGGGAATGGAAGCTACAGGTGCGATATTAGCCTCACCCTTTCGATTTCTCGGCGCGTGCGCGCCCAGAGCTGGCGCGCTTCAATGATGTTCTCCCCGTTGAGCGTGACCGCGTAGATGATGACCGCCTCGGCCTCGTCTAAACTACCCCGGGCCATGAGCCAGCGGGGAGACTCCACGATTTTTCTGCAAAATAAGGAGGCCGCATCCTTTCGTTTGATTACTTAACTCACAAAAAGTGAAATCACCGTAAGCTCTTTTCCATTAGCATGAACTAAATTCACTGATTCAGTCAACCAATCAAGTAATTATTCAATACATTGATCGACAGCAAATTCCGCTGTGAAATACCTCAAGGTGGTGGTTAGCAAGCTGTCTTAATGAGTATACTGTTTGAGAAAGGCTCACAAGTCTTCTTCGCCACAAAACCCGTAAATTTGTTAGCCATACCGAGCAATGTTGAGGACGTGAAATTGAGTAGAAGCATGGTGACTAAAAAGGGCAGAAAAACGCGGGACAAAGAGAACGACTCCGGACCCGCGTTTTTCTGCGCTTTTAGTCACCATGTCTCCATACCAACTTAATCATTTCTCGGTGCTCCTAATGAGTAGAAACGCCCTACTGCAGTGACTTTAATATGTTGTGTGGACAATGTTTTGATCATCCGCACAAATCAACACTCAAGTATACGGTAATTCATTCCACCCCGATCGCGTTGTGGAATGGGAACATGAACGTGTGGTCAGCATTGCCACCATTGAAGACAGGCATATGCATGTGTTAACACAAACTTCGTGGCACATTGTCTGTACACGATGAGCTCGTGGTGCCAGCTCGTTAGTGTAAACCTGCGAATCAGCAGCCGGTTTGAAACAGTGCCAGTGACACGGTTGCATGCTACTGGTACGCTCGCACGCGACATCATGTCGAAAATGTTGCTCCGTACCTAGCAACATCACCTACAATAAACTATGCAAGCAGTCAGGATAATATGTATTTGAGACGTTCATCGGAGATCTTTGCATTATGCGCTTATTATAACTATTTCTGCACATTTCGGAACAACTGTAAAATCATCGCCCTTGTGGACACCATCAGCGTCTTTGAAGTCCTTTTCATGGAGTCCTCTTCACCATGAAGTCCTTTTCAAAACGTTTTGCTATGCGCCTCTTCCCATATTCAGCCTACGCATGTTCTTATTAACCCAAGAGCATTATTCCTCTATATATTTGTTCATCGATATTCTGCCATCTACGACACTCAAAATAGCCAATGGATGGCACAGAAATGGCACGCACGGCACACAAAACGGCCGGCGGCTCAAAGGATAAAGAACATGTGAATGAACGTCGACATGATGTCATGTTTCTCAGAGGAGCTCCTGTAATTATCAATTCAACTAAACACATCACTATATTAAGTAGCTATGTAGGATTCCAACGGCGGGCGTTTAAAAGACAACACGCGCAGGGAGACACGGTAGTACCACAACTTGATCATTCCTTCTGAATAACTGCATTTAGTGCAAACGTCTTGGCAATCGACTTAGGCATATGTATTAGAGACTTGTACTTCGTACTACAGGACATGTTTTAGCATAGTAATGACACAAGTGACGGTTATGGGAGTAGCAAAGCAGTTACCCGCTATTAGCGCAAATTTCGGCCCAACAATTCAGGTTGATTGTCAAGAGACTTGTTTGTGTTAACCGGAAGAAAGAAGACCTCGCAAAATGAAACGGATTGCGATGATAATTTGAGGACACAGGTGTTCTATTGGGCACGTGCCACTGTCAGAAGCAGACATTTAACGTCCATAGAATGACCTTAGTGCTTTCCACGCGATATCAATTCTACATTAACATTGGTGTGGTGTACCTGACGATTGACATTGAACCTTTCACACTAACAGCAGCCTTCACACTGACAGAAGCCTAACAGCAGCCACAATTCTTCAGTGATGTTTTCCGATTAACTGCATTAAAGAAGTGCTCGTGTTCCCTGGAATTGTTTGCCTTTTTGTGGTGCCTTTATGAGCCCTGAGAGGGGAGAGCTAATTAAAATTCACAGACAAATGACCCAGACTTTTGCGGCTTCAAACCTCCATCTACCTAATGGCTGACCTTCACTATTACTCGCAGTGTGTATACGTATTTATATTTGAAGCGCGGAGCAAAATCATAGAATGTCGCCACGGGCTGGCAGCAAAGAGTCACTGTTCCCGCTTCGTGGTTGGACTCACAAAAAAAATTCACGCACATCCACGAAAAAATTATGAAGAGTGGGCGAAGAACTAGGGATCGTTCTTACCGTAAATCACCCGTGACATTGCCCACTCGTGCATGTATATGAGTAACAGTGCGTGTGCATAGTATATACAATTCCAATACAATCCAATTCTTTTCAATTTATTGCAATCCAATCAAATCAAATCTATTTTAATCTGTTCCATTTCAATTATATCCAATCCAAATCTAATTTATTCCTTTCCAATCCAATCGAATGCTCCTCACGCATGCGCAGCACGGCTCCCCAGGAGCCACGCGAAACTGCTGAACCTGTCTCTCTCTATCTCCCTCTCTAACCTTTTTTCCGCTAATTAGCGTTGATAGTTATGGTTTTTGCTTTTTTGCCGCGTTTTGCAACCTTTTAGGCGGTTTTACATACTCATTGTCGGTTTATACTGATGTGCGCACGCACGCCAACGGACGGACAATGCGAGGCCATAAGCTGCTTCGCACCTAAAAAGACTGAGCATCATCAAACCGGGCAGCATGCTGATGACTTGCATGGTCTTCCAGTCAATTTTCAGGACCATCAGGAACGCCACGACGACGGAGCCGCACATGTAGCCCACCAGAACCGCCATCGAATACAGTGTCCGGTAGTTTGGTGCGAGACTCTCGACGACTGCAGGACGCCAGAAAAGTTTATTTTTTTGCATTTACAAGTACCTCAGAGGCCCTTTAAAAGGGCATTGAAAGAAGGGTGCTAAAGAATGCACGCGTCCAACTTTTAGTTTGTACAACACGTAATGTGTTGAAGGTGGATATAAACATCAGCGCTAAACATAAGTAACAGGGAGACCAAAAATAAATATATATAAATGAGCATCGCACATAATCACCTCACCACAAGAACGATGCACTTGGCGGCACAGAGCGATTTAAAGGCTGTACAATACGACTGATATAAGCTGGCAAAAAAAATTGGCACAAAAAAGTAGGGTTGTCATAACAGCACTTGCAGAAATACTGGACATTTCTCTCAGATAGGGAAAAACCAAAGAAAATGACCCCCAAAAAAGCCGTTTGGAATATGATTTAAAGAAGGATTTGTATGGCGGGATATAAGTGGCATACACATACAAGAATACAGTATACATTAAAGACGGTTCTCTCTCTCTATGTACAAACGAGGTTATCAAGCGATATGCAAGAGTAGTTGTTACGGAGGGAACGTGGCTCCCGGCGTCAGTTACTATGCTATCAAAACGTTATCCAGACCGTGATCGCACGAGGCCATATGCATGGGTTTAGGGCGTTTTGCCGTGCATGTGCAAGAAACTAAGCCGGCTGTGTAACCTATTTGATAAGTCTGAGAATCATTCAACTGCAAGTGTGGTCATTTGAGTGATAATTACGTATTTATGAAGTAGGCATAAACGAGAAATAACGGGTCGTTATTTCAGAGGAAGTTGGCTGTACAAATCGGCCACGCTGGCAGTTGCAATATTCGCTTTGACGCCTATTACGGAATCTGTTCTGGCCTCCAAAAATCTCGTTGACTTAAATTGACACGGAAGTGAATTTATCAAGCTCACGGTTTTGCTTGCACTGCGTAGACTGGCTCAAATTACCACACTTTTCATCGTGTATCCGGTAGACAAGTGGATATTTATTTTATAAAGCGGGAAAGAAGAAAAACTACCATGCGCGGTCTGTGGCGGCCGCACCAACTAAAGGCTGTGACGTCGGGAAAAGGGGGCCCCGTGACTGGACGATGTCCAAGGTTAGCATTCAAACAAGTTTCGGTTTCGGTTCTGTAAAACAACATGCTCGACATCCGACGGCATCGTTGGATGGGCATTCTCGATATCTCAGTAATCGTCGTACCGCGCTTCTGCCATGTTGTCGGCTGTAATATGCCTAAGATAAACCTCCCAGGACGGCTTGGCATCCTATAAATCACTAGCCGAGGCCCACGCAGTGCATGAACGCTCTCCGCGTCACGGACGACGCTCAAATGCCTTGCGTTTTTCCCGCATATTCGGAGCTTGCATCACTCATGCCCGCATCGTAAAAAGCGTGTTCGCACCAGGCCAAGGGTCTGCTGATTCTGGCCTGTGCCCACTGCCCGCAAGCCGTCGGTGCTTATAGCAACAGCATGCCAACGAGAACTGGCTAGCGCGTCAGTGTCAGTCTGTGCGCGTTCTGCGAAGTCGCTCGTGGAGCAATGAACGTTACGGCCCAGAAATGGTGAATCAGGTTCGAAAACATCCGCCGCAAACAAAAAAAATCTACTTACAGAAAAAAAAGCATGCACCCGGGGGGATTCGAACTTGTGACTCGCAAAACAAAAATTATAGCGCCTTAGACCACTCGGCCACAAGCCAGACTTTCAGAAGGGGGATACATAAGGTATGTAGTGTACAACGAGTTTACACTTTTATTTAGTTTTAGCATTTCAAATACTTTAGGTGACTTTGTTGTATAGCGCTCCTGCAGTACGCGTCCCCCAAACTTCCACAATATCTCACGTCTAGCAATTGCATTTCTTAGATGGAAAAGCGTTCGCAGATGTGTGGTCGTGCTGCTGACCGCTGTGCTTGTTCACCCAGCGCAAAAAAAGTGCTTGCGGCTCTCTAGTTTTGCGCTGTACGGTAAAAAGTTCAGTTGATTTTATTTCCTTAGTACCTATATTGACTTCGCTGACTCTTCTCCAACCTTCAAGTGGCATTAGATTTTCCTACTAGCGTAAAGTCAGCGAAGCGTCGCATGCGCACTTGTGCAGCGCTTGTGTGGAGCGACCCGGAGTCGGAGCTTGATACAGTGTACATACTAACAAAGTAAAAAAGGCACATTCTTCCATTCACAAATGTGTTATGGCTTAGTTTCAACTGATCGAGCGAATGGCGACGACCCGTCGGCGGCCGGCGGACTAAACGTTGGGCCGACTGACTCGGTCGCGGAAAGTCGGCGAGCGGTGCAGTAGCGCAGCGAATTGCCAGCTCATCTCCTGCTGACGTCACAGGAAAACGCCACAGAAAATGGCCGAGGGTGCCGAGAGAAGGACAGCATTTTCGAATTGATTTTTTTAATAAATATATTCGCGTAAACGCGCTCAGTGTGATCGAAACATGTCCTATGAACTCCGGACTACAATTTGCGCTAGTAATCCCTCAATGTTTACATATGAGAGTGCCATATTGTCTGTACTGTAGTCTGTACTCGACTTGCTTTACTGTTTATTGCAATTGTGATTGTATAATAGGGAGATATACTCATCTCCGTTGTTCTGAAGGTCGTGTTAACCTGTGTTTAAGCTCATCTATACATCTCTGTATAATGTACTTATCTTCTTGTATTTTGTGTACGCTTGTTTTTATCATTAATCTATCACGCTTACGTGTGTTTTCCACTTAATTTTTGTGCCTCTCCTGCTTGGTCTGTTTCAAGACCGCAGTATATTGTAAATAAATAAAAAATCACTTCAGTGTCCCTTTAAGCTTTGCACAGAAACAGTAAACATTGCTACCGCACATGCCGTTTGCGGGGGCTACGTTACAGCTCGGACTGGAACTCCAGAAGTCTGTCTGGAAAACTTCACGGACGCTGGCACTAACGCACAAGACTTGAATGATGAAGCTGTTGTAAGTGATCACTGACGGACACAAACTTAAATTTTAGTGTCGTTGTGGTGTCGTGGTTGACGTCGGCTGCATGCCATTTCACTGACCTTATGTTCAGCGAGGCCAGAGTGAGCTCGTCGTTTCGGTAGGCGTGTTCGTACGCCACTCTAGAAGCCCGACTTATCGTGTCTAGCGGATGCTTTGCCCGCCGAGCTTCTCGAAGCGCGACCGCTTGCTCGGCCATCTGAACTATACGCGGCCGGGCCATATGGAGTCAATCATCACCTACAGCAGCTTTGATATTGAAGTCGCGGCTCCTCTTGGGTACAGAGCGCATGCGTACGAAGACACGAGGATGACCGAATGAACTGCGTACTCTATGACGCGTCTTCCTCGTTTTGAACAAGTCTTGCCACGATACGGCGAACTGTGGGGTGTTTTTGGAGTCAATATTGGTCAATCTTGCTTAGTGGGTATGTATGGATTGACGAACGTCCGCTCGAGGCACGCGGCCAAGGCTGGAGTTCTTTGTTTGGCCAATATTGGCCAATCACCCTAAGTGGGTGTTGAAGAACCGAGGCGAGCACCACGGGGCGTGGGTGCATCTTCAATGGCGGATGGAACTGCACAATGGTGGTGATATTGGGGGCACCTGCCAATAGCCACCTCTTCTTTTTCCAACACCTTCAACAACGGGTATGCTTAGCGTGAAGAACGTGCGCTCGAGGTACTCGTCACGAGCGCTCCGCCTTCACCCGAGTTTTGGCGAGCACGAACCCCGAACTCGCGGCCAGTAACAAGAGCTCCGCTGTTAATAGAGCTGTTTTTCTGAAGGAACCTATTTTGCTTTCTTAAGCAACTGGTCGCAGCCGTACCCAATGCAACAGGACGTTAGTCTACTTGGAACACACATCCGACAAAAGGGGTCTAACGAATCGGCCCACCGCCGTACTTTCCCGCATCACTCTTCGGCTGTGCGGCGAAGCCACTGCGTGCGTCTTTGAAACAGGTCCCCTCTTGTCAGTGATTCATTTTTTCATGCCTCGACAAGCCCGGGCCAGACGCTTCGCTTTCGGCGCGTTTCAAAACTTCGGCGGCTGCCAGCGAGGCTCGTCTCAACGCTCTTCAAGGACACAGACGGCCCGCGATCACAGCGGAGTCCTCCTCTCTTTCCTCTCCCGGACTCAACGTGCGTCGATGCTACCGACGGCTCACGAACTCTGGAAAGAGCGTTGTGTGTGTCTGTGACGTTCGTGGCGTGTTGGCGCTTGTTGGAGTTTTGACCGTTATGGCTTTTGGGTATAAATAAAAGCCGCCCAGCGCTGTAACCGATTCCTGTTTGAGCAGCGAATCCATGCTGTCACTCTGCTCGAGTCCTGTACTGTTACCTCGCCCGTCGGGGCATTGTTCTTTGGCTTCGGCTCACCTCTCGCTATGAAGTCAACAGTTACGTTAGCCTACGGCTTCTGGACTTCTTCACGGCTGCAACAGGGGCTGGCCCCTCGCTTCACCACGCTACCAGACGTATGCCGGAGACGACAGAGCTCGGCTCGGGTGCCCCCACTCAGTCGCAACAACTGCTGTTAGCGCTGGGATGACACGGTTGCAACAGGGGAAAGTAGAAGCAAACGACCCGACGGTTGCGTATGTTTTCCCGACATACCAAATATATAAAAACAACACAAACAATTCCCCTGTGTCGCATGATTCTCCCTTTTACCAGTTTCGCCGGCATTTGAACGAGAAAGAATGCAGCGACTAAGGGACAAGAATTTAAAAACCTGAGATACGTTTCGGCTCCCGCAGGCAGCCATCTTGCATTCCTTGTGAAAAAGGTTCCCGTGCGGGAGCCCAAATGTCTCAAATTTTAGTTCCTAGCATTCTTTGCCGAGTGCCCCCAAAGCCAGGACCTTCAAAGCCCTGCATTTCCACAAAAACGCAAATATCGCGTATGTCCCACTGTAATCGCTATAATAGCATGAATGGAGGTAATTGGGCGAACGAAATTTAGAAGAACAACAATAGGAAAAATATAAAACAGTTACGGAAAATCGCGAGCCGTGTAACGACCTGCATTTCCACAATAACGCAGATTTCCGGATAGTTCCAAATGTAATCATTACAATAACGTAAATGAAGATAAATGGTGGGGTGAAATTTAACAAAAACTAAAAATAACAAAAGTACAAAAGATTAGGGAAAATGATCAAACGTAAAAAGCATGGGATTTCCACAATAATGCAGATATCGCAAAAATTTCACCTCTAATCGTTATAATAGCGTAAATGGAGAAAATTGGTCGAACAAACTTTTGAAATACTAAAAAATAAGGAAAAACAAAATAATTGCAGAAAAGGGCGAACCATGTAACGCCTTGAATTTCCACAATAATGCCTAATTCGCCAAAGTTCCGAATGTAATCGCTGTAACAGCGTAAATTAATATAATTGACCGAACGAAATCTTGAAAAACTAAAAAATTATAAAAATATTGAGCAATTACGGAAAATAGCAAACTGTATAGCGCCCTGCCTTTGCACAATAATGCCGATTTCGCGAATGTTCCCTTTTTAATTGTTATAATAGCGTAAACGGAGATAACTTGCCATACAGTAGTTAGAAAAACCAAAATGCCTGTAAGAAACTCATCCTCAAGACAAGCGGCATAAGAATTCTGCGCATCAGTAGAGAACTCTTATTATTTCTTCAGAATTTTTTGTTTTTATTCCTTGGTCGCTGTCTTCCTACTCGTTCAAACACATCCTCCCGACCAGACGGGTGTCAGCCTTTCACGGACCCTAAGCATGATTCGTAGAATCAGAAACACCTTCGAAGAGTGTTTTTACGTCATTAGATTGTTTATAAGCAATGAAAGAAATATAGGCATATACAACAACTTGCCCAACACGCTTGTACCAAATAGACGCAAAATTGTAGCCGCCATTGTCTGCTTAACATTTCGGCAATAAGTTTTCAGCTATCATGAATGCTGCCTGAGTGACGAAGCTCGCAGGTATGCTTACCCGGGAGACAGATAGCTAGACCTGGTTATGGGATAAATGCACTCCAGTCACGCGAATTCGTGTACACTTAGGGTACACGAATTCAATTAAATTTTTATACATTGACATCACTTGAATTTTGTGCTCATAAATTAATTTGTTTGCTTCATAGGTTTAAAAGACGGTAAATGATTTTAAGGGCGCGTTTATGCGCCTTGGTGGCCCGTTATCACGATATGCAATCGTCGAGCCAAGACGAAAAGCCCAAATAACGGTGTTCCTCACCTAACCTCATTGGAAGGGAAGTTTCTAGATAACAGTATTTATGTTCATGTTGATGAGGATGGTGAACTTTCTTATACTATCCTCACCCAGCACGAAGCCGGTGTTGCACAGCGTGGCGGCAGCGGCACCCTGCAGAAAGCGCATGGCCATGAAGCTGCTGAGCATTCTCGTGAAAAGGATCATCAGGCTGGCCGTTTGGAGGACTGCAACCGAGAATTGAATCACCGGCTTCCGACCAATCCTGCGGACGAAGAAGGTTGCAGTATGGGTGCATACCATTAGTGTTGACACTGTTTGTGCTAGTTTGAGTGAAGACCTTTAAAGAAAAAATAAAGGCAAGATCCACGGCATAAATTGTGGCTATATCGCACGCTTCCCAGCGAAAAAAAGATGAAAAATCCGAAGAAAGTCATGTTTACGGGAACTTATGCGAGAGCATTAAGTTGGCTACGTAAAGAGGTACTGAATGGCAGAAGCAAGTTAAAGCACACACAAATATATAGCAGTGCGAAGAAGCTAATTACACAGTAAGGAGCAGTACTCCGCAATGAGTCAGAGAATCGCGGCAACATTTTGGTTGAATGTAGGGCGTAACACGCTGACGCTACACAGACAATGACACGCGCCTAGTGGATGGGTACGAATTATTTGTGACCACCTGGGGATCATTAACGTCCGCCGAAATCTCGAACACAGGGGTGTTTTGGCTTATCGCCTCCATCACAAAAACGGCCACCGCGTCGGGAATCGAACCCGTGTCCTAAGGCTCAGCAGCACAACGCCCTAGCCACTCAGCAACCCCGGCAGGTGTAGCAACGTTTTAAAGGCGTATCGCAGTCGCACACATTTTGGTTGCAATACAATGACGAAACCAGAAATTGTAAAAAGGCAGCCCATCTGTAAAACATTCTCAAGAAGGTTAAATGAATTGCTGAGAAGCCAACAACTGCCAGGAGAGACCTGGAGAGCGCTGTGTGCTTGCGTACCAGTCTGCCAGCGGACCGGCGATGAGCAGCCCGCAGATAACGCCGACCGAGAAGATGGTACCGCTGATGGGTAGGAACCAGGCACGCTCACACACAATGTCGAACTGCGCATGCGTGGAAGAAAGGCGAACAGATCTTGAAATATGCTGGTGTTTTAGATTGTTCTACACGGTCCGTTGAATTTGCAGCCACTCACATTGCACAAATCGGGTTAGGCAAAAAAGTAACTGGAAATAGCTCGCACGGACCTTCATGTAGCTGCCGTGTTAGGGCACAGGTTGGGCCGTAAAAATACAGCGAGATATTGTGTGTTCTTGTGAGCATTCTCGTGTGGTCTTAATTTTGAGGCACACAATAGGTACATAATAACTTACAATGCACTCAGACATCCTTGAGGAGCTTATCATAGTTGCAGTCTCTGCTGTCTGGGAATAATCAATGTTTTTCATTTTATCACGCGCGCGTGAGAGAGGCACATTTTATTGGATGCGACGCATCTCTTGCTCTGAGGCATGTCCCTCCTGCGTCGGCGTCGGCGTCGGCGGCGCCCGCACGCCACCTGCGCATGCGCGACTCTCCTCCGCTCTTCTCTCCGACAGCTGTGCGCAACACTCTCACTCCGTCTCATTATCATAAACAGCTGCGTGCGCGCGCTTCGCTCCGCTCCCGTCGCGCAAGTGCGCGCATGCGCGACTTTCCTCCGCTGTCTCCTCTCCTTCAGGCGCTGTGAATATAAAGCGGGTAGCGCGCTGCGGCGGTTCAGTCAGCGCTCGCTCTCGTTCGACTTCGCGTCACAACACGTTTCACCCGATTTAGAGAATCAACCCAACGGAAACACCAATTGAACCCCCCGATGCGTCGCATCACACCAGGGCTCCCTCGCGGGAAGATGGGCGTAATTTTTGTGCACAAATGAATTAGTGAAGGAGGTGGGTTCTTCGCGAGTCCTTCATCCTCAAATGGTGGCCAGGAGCCCTTGAGCCGTGGCGGCATCTTCGGCCGTTTGGACTGCGTTTAGATGAGTCTCTTTTGGGAACTAAGAAAGACAGTCCGCCATGTTGTGAAGTACTAATAATAATGGATATCGGAATATTGCTATTTTTCATTAGGCGCGGCCATAGGATGTGGTGGAAGTTGGGTTTTTGTGGAGCACAATTTACATTTGTCGTCGTAGATTGTAGGGTAAGCGACAATATGTCATGCGGTTAAGACACGTTTTACTCTGCAGTACTGGTCACGGTACAGACTGCCACTTGTCTAAAGTGTGATGCTCAGCCGGGCACCTGGTGCAGTCTAGTCGATAGCGGACAATAATACCCCTGTAGGTAACCAGGCGCCCTCATCGCCCCCCCCCCCCCCCACCCTCTGCGAAACAGTAATTCCGGTGCATCAGGAACGTCTCTGAAGCAATACAGCTGCCCCTAGGGCATGTTCTTACCCTGGTTGGGTCCAGTGTGCCGGCGACCATATTATTTCCCGCCAGGAAGGTTTGCGCCCGACCTTCACACAAAAGTGCTGTGACATATCGCTAGCGCAGTAACTACGAATTACTGGTAACAGGCTGGAAAATATTCCGTTAATGCGATGGAGATGTTTTAGAGAAACCGCGTGACGATTAACACAAGATCCACACGTGGGCACAGCTGCAACGTAATATCATGTGCGTGGCCAGTGGCTGCGACAGTTCAGTATGCACAAATTAGAAGCCGATGTCCCAAAACTATGGTTTTCTGGGTGTCATTTTAAAGGGGCATAAAATGCTGAGCCCTTACGATATTTTACTTAGACCAAGAACCTCTTGTCGAGAGAAAGAAATTTATGCTGCACAACGGTAGCAGTACTTTTGCGAAATCTGGACGGACTCACAATTCAGCCGGGAAAGCGTACCTGCTCGACGATCGAAGTGCCGTACATGGAAGGGCCGTACTCCCACCGTGTGCATGGTACCGTGGCGATGCCCGTCGAGTTCCATTCCGCGTACATGCGACAGCGGCTGTACTCACCGTCGGCCCCACGAGGAATCATCTGGCTCTTCCACAGCTCCAGCGACATGTTCCTGCACGCGTACACAACCAGGGAAACACACACGTCGGTACTAGCGTTTTGGTGGTCAACGATGTGAGCTTTATAAATCTCATAAACCACCACGACCATACGCGCATATAGTAAGCCGCTCAAGTTTGCTCAAGGGGCAGAAAACGAGTCATAGAACGTAATTCTGTGTAAGAAAACGGTAAGCCCATAAAGAGAACGCGAGAAGAGGAAGTAGATAGGAGCGGACAGGACGATGTCTCTCTCACAGGTGTACTTCCCTATGTCATAGTCTGAATGCGGCTTTTATGGTTTTGATCACGCACGACCAACGGTGCCCTATATATTATCAAGGCTTAGTTATTACACAGGTTAGAAAAAAACATTTTATTTCGTGTGCTATCCATACCTATAAACGCCTGTACCAGGCTGTCTGACCGACTGACCGACCGAGCAACAACCGCTAGACTGACTTCATTATTCCGGCGCCAGAAGAAACATATATTAAGGGTAAGGAGGAAAAAAACTATTTTTCTGATTCGTTGTGATTGCGGTCATTCCGGAGCAGTGAGGGGTGTCCTCAGTTCAGGACTCCCTGGCTGTAGCGGGCCCTCCATGCCATATCCACCAGCCGTAGCTGCGAGCAGAGGTCGGAGCTGGTCAGCGTCACCGCCCACTGTGAAGGCCTAGGTTTGGGATTGAGAAGAACAGCTGTGGTGTTTGAACATGTCCAGACTATCTGGCCCAGTGTACCTAATGGGGGGCAGAACAGGCATTGAGGTGATTATTAGGTCGAGAATATTTTGTGCCAGAACGTGGGGTTAGTTTGGAGCTGATGTAGTATCACTCCTTCCTTTTTGGTGAGTTGCTTATTGCGGGAGGAAACTGTTGGCGGGCTAGTCGGTAGTCAGAGAGTATGTCGTTGCATTTTAGTGGGTGGGGGTGGTTGGCATAGGGTTGTGTCTGTCCGCAATGGCCCAGTGTACTGATTATCGAGCTGCCGTATGTGCCGCTTCATTGCTGACTATACCTGAGTGACTTGGTGCCCTGATAATGCTGGGGTCAGGCACGTGATTCTTCTTTTTGAGAATGTGCGGGGCTTCTAGTGCGAGAGTGCCTCCCTGTAAGTTGCGCCAAGCTTCTTGCGGATCCGTCAGTATGTTCAGGTAGCCGCTCTGTGTTGTGGGGGCTGCCATGGCTGTTGGGGCTGCCATGGCTGTTGCTGCTTCCCCGGATATGGCGGTGTCCATGGTGACGCCAGTGCCCGCGGCTACGGTCTGGAGTTTATTATTCACCCCTAATATCTCATAGGTGTTTTCGATTACGTAGAGAGAGGCATCTGTGTATAGTACATCCTTTTGATGATATTGTGCCTGAAAGTAGTGTGCGCGGGCCCTTCTTCATCAGATGTTGTAGGTAGGGTCTGTATTGCTTGGAGTTGTTTAACCCGGACGTGTTTCCGTAGACAGTAGAATACGAATTCTGCATTTGGAGACCGGGGGATATGCATATCCAAGTCACACCAGAGTCGCGCGTCCAGCATTAGTGAGTTGAAGCCACTGGAGTTGTGAAGTGCTTTGTGGCACGGAAAGCTCTAAGCCCCGTTTAACAGCTTGGCGTTCAAAAAAGCATGTAGAAAGTCCGAGGGTGATCTTGTAAATTTGCCGGACAAGAATATTTGCTTTCGCCGTTCGGCTGGGTTGAGGTACAGTTAAGCGTGCCGTACATAACGCTACCTATGAGCAAGGCTTGAAAGAGACGGGCCACGCCTGGTTTCGTCACTCCGCTCCGTTTGTGCGTGATGCGGCGAATTAACTGGGGTAGCTGAATCATGGTGCGTTGAAGTTGTACCTGATCCGTCCTCTGTCTTCCGTCCTCTTAACAACAGAGCTGTTTAAGCTTTAAGTTCTGTGGTATAGAGTTACTGGGAAAAAAATACCAAGAAAAGAGGCTGAGTGTGCGTGAGCGTGCCTGAAGTGGGGAGCACAGACATTGAGTTCACGAAGCCGGTTGCCGCCTGTTGTGGCCCGTGCTAACGTGGTTCACTGTGGCAGAGATGTGAGACGCTGCGGACAAGATGATCCGGGCATGCTAGTCATGGAGAACATTCATCGGCAAGTTCGGAAATCCATATGAGGTACAACACCCCCATCTCCGACGAAGATAGAGGAGCCGCCAGCTCTGTTGTTCCTCCAGCTTTGTACCACTAGTGCAAAGTGCACCAATTTTTAAAATTTTTTAGAGCAAGCATCTTTGGGGCGTGCTGCTATTCGGATGACTGCAAGCCAGAAGTACGCATAATTCCTAACCTCTTTGGAACCGGCAGTGCGCTCGCAAGACGCACAACAATCGATTAGGATGTCTACCAGGCGTTTACTTGCAGTAAATAGAGAAATAAAAGGATACAAGAAAGCTAGCCTGACATAGTGACAGGTGACTAGCTCTTAGCGTCACACATTATCTACGGTATCCCGGCCTCTCGTTTGTGCGTACTGAGCTAAGAGCGATGATTATATTTTAAACGTGCAAGCAAGATCGTATGCGGCAATAGTAAGCCGCTCGCGTTTACTCGAGGGGAAGAAAACGAGTCATAAAAAGTAATTCCGTGTAGGAAAACGGATGAAGAGCCCATACAGGGAAGGCGAGAGGAGGAACAAGATAGGAGCGGACAGGACGATGTCGCTCTCACAGGTGCAATTAGGACGGCTGTGGGCTCCACCTACACGTTAGGGCAATCCCGCACAAGCAGGAACAACTTCTGCAGCAGCGTGGTTGGGCCCCCATACCCTAGGGACATCTACAGGCACCAGCGAAAAGTGCGGAAGAGCGCGGAACAAGATGTGGTCGCCTCACCGGGCACAGTGTCAACACCTAAACTGTATCTTACACTGTGGGCAGGGGTGAGAGCAGGACGCAGTTTCTGTTGTTTCGTGCGTATTTTGGAGCCAGTTGCTTTGCCTTCCAAGGCCTGAATTCTGACTGGAACAGTAGCCTAACGTCAGCAATTGAGGTAAGGGCCGTCAAAGATGAGGTAGAGAGAACTGGGTCGGCAGGTGGGGGACACATGCAGTGTATTTTGGGCGCTTGTGCGGAGCAGTGTTCCGAACTCTGATATCTGCTATTCAAGTAGAAGGATACTGAACGCCAAATAAATAGATAAAAATGAAAAAGCCCCTACTCATGCCAATTACTATATAACAGGTGAATATTCCACAGTAATTGCACATAGATTGCTATAAATATGTGTGAAATCAGGTATAGGTACGCGCAGAGCTGAGATGCAATCAGTGAAAACGCACTGTAATGAGCTTAACTTCGTGGTCTACCACTCGTGTATTTTGGTGTTGCAGTGTAACTGCCGTGCACTAAGAAAGAGAAAAGCGGATTTCTCAGGTAGATTCTAGTTAAATCAGGGAAGAAACACTCCGGATATTACACGCTTAAGGACGTTAACGAACCACTGCTGAGGATCCCATCGTACGGAAGATATACTTCCCATGACGATGCCACGCAGCCTTTCAAAAAAAACAGTGTACATTCACAGGTTTGCGCAGGTTTAATATTGTATAATGCACAATGTAATGTACAAATTCCTATGTGAAATAAATGTATTTTCAAAACGCACATGTTACAGCGGGTTCGACACTCTGGGTCTAGGCAAAATAGCAACTCCTCTGAGTAAAGATGCTGCTCAAAATATAGACTGAGCAGAGTTCGTCGTCATACCCGAGGTTTTCCGGCCTGGCGCACCAGTGGTCGATGTCGTGCACGAATGTTTCCATCGGCATGCTGTAGAAGGGGAACACGAAGGCGGCGAGCAGGCCGAAGTGGAAGGCTATTGCCTGGAAGGGGCCGTGCCTGCCCACCAGGACCGAGGCCTCCTGGCGGCGGCCGTCACCCCCCGCCGCCCCCATGATTACTTGCGGCTGGTTGAGCGATGAACGAGACATGGATCGCCGGCTGCGGTTGCTGCACACCGGTCGTCCGCCAAATCACCGCCGCGCCATCATACCCCGTTTCCTGTCCCATCGCGTGTGACCATTGGCGTACTACGCTCAAATGAATCACAGAACACAACGACGAGGATGAGTTACCAGTCACCGATAGGGGTTTGTTCCAGCTTTGTTCCCACGATAACCCCATATGCGGGCCTTCAGCCCGTTACGGGACTTCGCGTCCCCCCGAGCCACTTCCTCACAGTAATGTCTCTCTCTCTCTCTCTCTCTCTCTCTCTCTCTCTCTCTCTCTTTCTCTATTTAGAAATACATATTGATAAAGATATTTCCGAACACTACTAGCATAGACGTAAGGGTAGCTTCCTTAAGCAACATCATAGGAGAGGTGAATACTGACGGGAACCAGTTTCTTACAAAGCGGCTGGCATACTGTCGGCGAAGTCCCGTTCATATCGTCGAGATGGTTTGCCCAGGGTGAATCGGTTGTCCGGTGGTTTCGACGCAATCAGCTGCTCTTCGGATGTGACGCTGGAAGGAAAACGGAGACGTTTTACGGTTGTCAAAAACTCCGCGTTCTTCTTTGATGAAGCGCACAAGTTTGGTAGTATCGTAGTTTTCGTAGTACGCCAAAGGAAATGAAACGAAAACAGTTGTCAGACTGCTATTGGTGTAGGCTGTGCATAAACTCGCCATGTAGTGGGGCTTTTGCTAAGGGCTTTTCGTAGACAAAATCGCGGTCTGTATTATGGCCCGAAATGCTTTTTCTATAAATCAATCTTTACTGCACACCACTGGTTTGAAAACGTTCTGAACGGAAATTAGAATTAGCTGTTAAAAGCAGAACCACACGATGTACCTTGCGGGAAACCATGACAACTTTTACGAAAAAGTTACGCGAGCAATATGCGCCTGCTAGGTGTATTCATACTAGGCAGGCGCTTATGAGCGTAAGGGGCGGGTTTAGTTCGGTTTACGACACTTAAAAAGACAACAATACAAAACATAAGTTTGGCTTATCTGAAAGGCTGTTTTGTACGGATGAAAACCATCCGAGTTTTTAGGTAACGTTAAACAATTATGATGAAAAACAAAACAGATGCAGTGGCGACTCACCAACCCGCTCCTACCAGAATGCTTATTGCGTCTCAATGGGACACTGAAGACAAAACCGAAGTTGCTTTATATAGATTGGCATCCCCTGAAAACTAATATGCCGGTCTGTGGGGCAGTAGCTTTAGATAACCTCGTAAGTATTCAAAATGAAGCTATCAGCCGCCCGGCCGAGTTGACGTAACACCGACTAAGCGGATGTGCCACGAATGACGCGAAGAACCCCAGAACGGGCAGGGCGCACACATGCTCTTTAAAAAAACACTAAGATATTTCTTTGCAGGCTAACTTTTATAGGTCATAAAAAAAATTCCCCCGCATTTCCCCGAAGGGGAGTATGAGGAAGTGCGAAGCACGGGGTGATGCTATGAGGGGGAGTTTGTTGAAGTTTGGTGGCATTTTGCCCGTTAGTTACATTAACACCCCCTCGTGATCACGTTCGGCTTAACACGCCTCGTTTGTCCCTCTGCGGAAATCTTGGTGAATTAACGTGTATGTTCGAGAGATGTTCGAGAGGGAATGTAATCACGCACACACACACACACACACACACGCAAAGTAAAGTGAAACGACAGTATTTATTTCAGCACTTGTTTGTGTTGTCGTTGTATGCGACGGTCATTACGACCGCCTTGTGGTCGCTAAAGTGGACCGTTAAGGGTTGTTGCAGGACAGCCCTTACATTACAGTTCCTAGCAAAGGCCAGGTCTATATACCCGCCGTTGGAAGCGGGTTTGTAGTATCACGTGTACACCACGCAGTTATCAAGCCGCTATAACGCCGCTGAGTCGCCAACGCACGCCGCTGACGACGTAGTTTGAATGCGTTAAAGATATAAGGCGCGTTACTAACACTGATATCAGCGTCGCGTCCGTGGCTCAGGTTACCAAAAAAAAAATCGCGTCCGTGGCTCAGTCGGTAGAGCGTCGCGCTGCGGCCGCAAAGTCCTCGGATCGAAACCTGGCGCCGGATGCTGTTTTTTTTTTTAAATAGTGTAGTGGCCTGGCTGGCGCGCCGAGAGAGGGTGTTGCGAGCTGGAGAGTAGTAAAGGGGCTTTAGGAGAGTAGGCGAGGGGGTAGAGGAGGCGCTATGCGAGCGCCCTCACGCGTCGGAAATCCGGCGCCGTTGCTAGGCACGGTAGCTAGCTCCGTTGCTAGGCTGCGGACGGAGGACGGCGGTGGAAGCAGGAGTAGGCCCGACTAAGAAGTGCTTCGCACTTAAAAACTGTAAATGGACAGGTATAATTCATCCGCGCCGAACTTCGCAAGCCGTCAAGCCTCGGCGCCGGTGGCGCTCGCGATGGTTATGGAACGTTCGCCGAAGTCACATGCCTGTTACCTCACACACTATATATACCAAAACTGCGCTGCATAAGGCGATCTGTCGAGCCATAACTTTCAATAGAGCGTTTTAGAATGGCGTACGCTGCCTTACGCGAAGAGTTACTGCACGTTATATTTATTTGCGTTGTTCGCGTGTACATAGGGGGCTGGCCTGTTTCCTTGTTGCGTCATGGCGGCTAGACGCGCGTCGGCATTCCGCGATTACGATCGTCGTGAACAGTAATTTGCGTCTGACAAAAAAAGTCTTCTTACTCCTGTGGTTTTAAATGCATCGCGTATTTTGCACATTGCCCTGACATCGCTGTCTGCCCGAACGAAGCTTTTCAGCCAGGCCGGAAGCTGAAGCCCTGTGTGTGTGTTGTGGGCGCGTTCGCTTCTCAGTGAAATGCGACGGCATGCTCTAGCGCGTGGAGTGTGCTTGATATGTACGGAATTATCAGTGTGCACTTCAACCCCACCGGGAATGTCAAGCGTGCGCGATAAAAACCGTCTCGGCTTGCGACGGATTAAAGTGACTTGTTCGACCTCGTAAATCGCAAGAAGCGAGTGCTACCCTTAGTTCGGGAAGAAGCGGCAGCGTCCGATGACCAATAATTAGAAACTCCACGGGAACCCAGTGGCTTCCGAGCGATCGGCCACCCCCCGACGCATAGGTAGAAGATTGATTAGGCGCCAAGAAACTCCGAGCCGAAGTAGCGTCATACCAAAAGCAGATCGGAGGGTAAGCTTCAGCTAAGCTATAAAAAGTCTGCAGAAATTCAGAGAATTATCTACTCATGCGTAGCATCTGTATTCCGCCTGTCTTGAGTGTGAGTTTTTTCTAGCCGAATTTTCGGTTTTTAGTAAATCCTCTCCGACCCATTATCTCAAATCACGCTTTTATAACGATTACAGGTGTTAACTTTCGCGAAATCTTCGATATTATGGAAATGCCATGCAATATACATTTTGCCGTTTCCATTTTTATTTTTCTGATTGTTTAGTTTTTGAAAACTTTGCCCGGCCAGTACGTCATTACAACGATTGCATTTGGAACTTTTCCGAAATCTGCATTCCTGTGGAAATGGAGGGCGTTGCACGGATCGCCATTTTCCGTAATTATTTTATATTTTTCCTATTTTTGAGTTTTTTCACATTTGGTTCGACCAATTATCTCCACTTACGCAATTATAACGATTACAGGTAAAACTTTCGCGAAATCGGCTTTATTGTGGAAATGCCATGCGGTATGCGTTTTGACATGTTGGTAATGTTTTTGTATTTTAATTTTAGTTGTTTTTAATTTTGTCCGACCAGTTATCTCCATTTACGTTATTACAACTATTAAATTTGGAACTCTTCCGAAATCTGCATTACTATGGAAATGCAGGGCGTTACATGGTTCGCCATTTTCTGTATTTTATATTTTTACTATTTTTCAGTTTTTACAAATTTGGTTTGACCAATCATGTCCATTTACGCAATTATAACGATACAAGGGAAACTTTCGCGGAATCTACATTATTGTGGAAATGCCATTCGGTATACGTTTTCACATTTCCTTATTTTTTATATATTTTGTTACTTTTAGTCTCAAAATTTCGTTCGACCAATTATCTCCATTTACTTATTCTAACGATTAAATTTCCAACTTTCGCTAAATCTCCATTTTTTGTCGAAATGCAGGGCGTTACACTCTCCTGGCTGCGGGGCATGGCAAACAATGCTACCCATTAAAAGCGGGTCGTGCCTTCATACCCAAGAGCAGGAAAGTCGACACAACCTTTGCGCCTCGCCAACGCTTTCGTGACCAGTCGCATCCTCTATTCGACACCCTACCTACGTTTGCGCAAATGTGATGTGCACGCGCTAGATGGCATTCTTCTCGAAATATACAAGCTCACCTTCGACCTCCCTATCTCGACGTCTAACCAGCATCTTGGATATTTGGGCATGACCAACACGTACCAGAACTCAAAGAGGCCCATCTCCATCACCAGTACCAAGTCGCACGCTGGGAGATGCCTCTTACAACTCCTCGATATCTCCTACACCTATCAGGCAGAAGAGCGGACCATGATTCCAGAGGACTAGCGTGGTGCGTTGGATATCCAGTCTCTGCCCAAAAACATGACTAGGGAGACTCACGAAGGCAGGCGAACTGCATGGGTTACCTCCTTGCAAGGAGGCATGGGTCCCGTCTTGGAGTATTCTACACGGACGCGTCTGGCCCTCACCACGGGGGGTGGTACACGGCGGCCGTAGTCCTTAAAAACGTGCCTGTTGAAGGGCTCACTTTTCGAGCCTGGGACGTCACTCACGCGGAGGAAGTCGCCATAGCTCTCGCCGCAGCGGACCCTGCATCTGGGATCATTGTTAACGATTCGCAAGTGCGTGCCAAAATCTTACGAAAGGTCGCATCATCATTCGCGCTGCTCGAATCCTCAAGGGATGTTATTATATGGACCGCCCAAATACACGTTTCGCTATCCAGCACACGCAGGACAGGCGCCATTTCTGTTCTTCTGTTTCCTTCACATATGACGTATTCAGAGACAAGAAGGATTGAGCGTAGCTTTAATGCCATGGAGGGAGATGAACCGCCTTCCGGGACTAAAGGCTACCGTGTTTCTTTGGTAATCAATCAACAAAATTCCTCCAAAGCAAATGAAATGTGTTCTAACTAACGCACACATCACAGATGTCACCTGGCAACAATATTGTCTATAGTGGCGTCACGCTAATTTATTCGCGGAAATTTCAAACTCAGCGCTCGTTCCCTTGCCTGCATAGCTAGAGCTACCACAAACATCTACAGCCTATTGCAAGGTGGAGCCGTCGCCTTCAACACATCCCACACAGAAGGCTTTTCACCTGAATGGTTCTATGATGATTACGATACGAATATTTGACAAAAACATTGTTGATCAGCGCATTTATGTCACTGCCGGACCAAGGCATCACCCATGGTTTCAAAATCAGCCAGGGCCGCAGATATGTTCATGCGTCTGCATAGGCACGAACCACCAGAAGCGGTCTCGTTACGGTCATACAACGAAGCGCTTGGAGGGTACCACGAGAGTTGCACACTGGGGGTACATGACGTCAATGGCCGAGCGCGAAAGGGCGAGCCTCAGAGCAGAAGCACACCGTGTCCAAAAGGACGACGCCGTGTGGCGCCCATGGCGTGCCGACAGTTAGACCGTACACAGTTACCTGTAATGAAGCTGAAACAGACAATTTTTTCAAACTCTCAAGCACATGTAATGGTTACCACATGTACCTGTCGGAGGGAAATGATGGTCGACTAGTTTAGTAATGTTGCACTCTGAAATAAGGCATCTGTGCTCAATACAGTTGTTCACCTAGCAATATTTATCTGCACCACTATGAATTTGAACTCACTAGAATCAGCTCTTTTTATTTCTATCCATTCGCGAGCAGAGCAACCGACATGTTATGAAATTGCCGTGAAGTGGCCTGAAGTAACCCCTATTGCATACTGTGGGGCGGCGCCGCCTTTTCTGCTTGCGTTTTGCTCGCTCGTTTAATTATCATTATTCTACGTTTATACCATACCGTGATTGCGTTAACGTTATTATGTTGTAGTAGTAGGGCCACTTTATTTACATTGGGTGGTTAGGAGGTGGCGCAGGCATAAACGTCCCGTGTAACCTATTAAATACTAACTTGTTGTTGTTGTTGGTAAACTTTATTGACACACAAAAAACAAAGAAAAAGACCCCCAAAGTCCGGGGTTCTGAAAGGAACAAAATTATCTATACAGACGGGAGAACCTGACGAATGTGAGCCACCAAAGCTCGCCACCAGGCCACTCGGTCTGTTCCCTTCGGCGGCGCGAGCCAGTCTTGGAGAGAAGAGGGAGGAGGTGTAAGGGAGTTAAGATGAATTGCGAGTGATGGTTGCGAACCAGAACAGTCCCAAAGAACATGCGGCGTATTGGGAAAGCCAGAGCACTTGGAGCACCGCGCAGGGCTGCGATGGCCTTGTAGTCGATGCAGTATGTGCGGAGTTGGAAGGCTGTCCGTTTGCGCTTGCCGGATAAGACAAGCATCTGCCCGGGGTAACAGGTGAGAGGGAGACGGAAGAGTCTGCCTATCCCTGATTAACTGTTGCACAGTCTGGCGTCGATGGAGACGGGCTTGTCGCGCTTGCGTGGGTGGGTGGAAAGGATTTGGCCAGGGCGTCTCCGAGTCTCCCGGTTGGGACTGAGCACGGGAGAGCTGATGCGCCAGCTCGTTGCCCGGAACGCCTGCGTGACCAGGAACCCAGTCCAGCACGTAGCTAGTACCAGTGTGTTTGGCCAGATGAGTGTGGAGTGCATGCATAATATTGATGGGAAGCGTCTGCTCCTGGAACAGGCGCAGAGCATCCTGACTGTCGCTGAGGATCACGTGGTTACCAGGAGTGGCTAACGATAAGATTGCGTCAGTTATTGCTTCGGCCTCTAGAGACAGGACCGAAGGAACGGCCGAGTATCTTTTCTGCAAGGGCGGGTGGGTAGGAGGAACAACTACTGTGACCCCGCGTGCGTCTTTGGATGAGAAGGAGGCATCTGTGTACGTCACTGTTGCTAGATCACCATAGCGGTAGCGAAGAGTGCATATTCGAGCTCGACGACGTCCTGCATGCGAGGTTGCGGATACATTGATTGGAATGGTAGGAACTTTTATGCGAGGGAGTGGATACCAAGGGGGGTATGTCGCTGTAATTTCGGGTAACGAAGCTACCTCGTAATGAAGTGAGGATAGGAGAAGACGCCCATGCCAAGTAAGCTGGAGACGAGTGTGTTGTGCCGCCAAATGAAGATCAACTTGATCTGACAATGATGCGAACGGCTGAGCAGCCTCCAACTTAGCGAGGGGGGTATATCTAGGTACCCCTAGAGCCAGGCGGGTGGCAGGCCGGAGGAGCCGCTCAAGCTGGGATCGCTGCGATGACGTTAATTTTACGTACGGCAGTGTGTAAAGAACGCGAGTATATATTAGAGAGTTCACAAGTCGCGTAATATCGTGTTCTCGTAGGCCTTGGCGACGTCGGGTCAGCCTGCCGATTATGTGAGTTAGTTGGGTAATTTTAGCCTTACATCGATTGAGCCACTTTAGGGCCTTCCCATTATCCTGTAGGTCGAAGCCGAAGACGCGCAGCCAGGCCTTACGTGGAAGAGGAATGTCATCAATCACGAGTTCTACTTGAGAGCGTTGGTCGCTAGCTTTAGTTCGCAAACGCTCATCAGTGACCACGAGGTACTCAGACTTCTGCGGAGATAGTGTGAGACCTACGCTTGACCCGAACGAGTGGACCGCATCAATTCCAGCCTGAAGTGTGTCGGACAGTGCAGCTGGGCTGCCGGTAGAACACCAAAGCGTTATGTCATCGGCGTACAGTCCAAACGAGAGATTAGGAACGGAATGTAGCATACGAGGCAGGGGGCGAAGTGCTAAATTGAACAGAGTAGGGGAAAGGACAGATCCCTGAGGAACTCCTCTGGTAGGAGTCCAGGGGGTTTGGCGGTAGTCCTCTAACACCAAAGAGTGTAGTCGTGTGGTCAGAAAATTGTGGATGTAGTTGTACAGTCGGGAGATAGGTGTAAGTATCCGGATTTGTTCAAGAATTGCAGAGTGCGAAACTGCATCAAACGCCTTTTGGAAGTCTAGACTCACGATTGCTCTAAGTTGGGCTGCGCTCGGATATGCGTACACCTCTTGTTGGATTCGCAGCATTGTATCCTGTGTTGACCTGTGAGCGCGAAACCCAGTCATAGTCCAGTCAAAGAATTGGCTATGTTCAAGAAGCCAAGTGAGACGATGCAGGACCATACGCTCCATCAGTTTTCCAACACAGGGCGTAAGTGAAATTGGGCGTAGACTGTTCAAAGCAAGTGATTTGCCTGGTTTTGGAATAGGGCGGATGTTAGCAGTCTTCCACTCAGGGGGGATACAGCCTGTTCGCCATGCTTCATTGATGAAATGTAGAAGAGTTCCTAGAGCGGAGTCCGGATGGTTCCTTAAGTGGGAGTATGTAATCAGGTCCGGTCCTGGTGTTGTGTATCGTTTGCAATCGGTGAGTGCAGCGCGGAGTTCAGCGAATGTAAAATCTGCGTCAATAGGTTCTTGAGTGGGACAAGTGACAGGATGAGGCGGCGGAGGCAAAGAAGGAAAAGGAAAGAAGGAAGCTTGAAGTTCGTCAGCCAAATCAGCCAAGCTAAGACCTGTCTGCAACCGCAACGATGTGATGTGCGTGGATCGCCGTGACTGCCCGGACATGGAACGGATAAGTTGCCAAATCCGAGTTGTATGCAGTGTTCCACACAGAGAGTCACAGGAGGACAGCCAGTTGGATGTTTCAAGAGTGCGCGCATATTCTAGAGCCTCGATTGTGAGAGCATCGATGCGTGCTTTGAGGGAGCGATTGCGCTTATTACGCTTCCATCGGCGCATAAGCGCATGTCGCTGATCCGAAAGGCGTAAAAGATGTGTATCAACAGCCGGACGTGTGTCAGAAAGAGCAATAAGCTTGGTGTTATGGCCATAGGCGTCGAGAATTGCAGAATTCCAGGTGCTTAAATCAGATATGGCAGCCGTATCGATTGATTCCCGGAAACCATTCCAATTAGTGAGGCGAGCACTTCGCGGTGACGGAATTGAAGCACCATTCAAGGGTACAGTTGTGTGAATAATGTGATGATCGCTGCCTAGAGAATTATCCTGGACTTCCCATATAGCCGAAGGCAAGCCTATTGCCCAAGTGAGATCAGGAATCGTATCTCTTTGGCAACTATTGCCTTGTCGTGTAGGGCTTGTTAGATCATTAAGCAGAGAAAATCGGAGTTGCTGAGTGACCCGCCTTAGGAGTTGACCTGATGGTGAGGTGTATGTGTAGAGCCAATCAGGATGGTGAGCGTTAAAATCCCCAGCCCAAATAACAGCATGATCGCGGTAGGAGCGAAGGATCTTACCTAACCACCACAAAGCGGGTCTCGCCTTAGGAAGCAAATACCAATTCATGACAACTAGTGGGATAGAGCATCCAGGAAATTGAGTGATAGTAAGGACCGATTCCGACATAATAGAGTTGTATGCGGAAACATCTACCTGGTGAGTTGGTAATGTGCGGAGGACATATGTCACAACATAAGTACGAGGATTGGGATCGCGGCGAGTCGGTATACTGGGCTGTATGAATGAATCGTACCCTGCAATGTTGTATACACCGTGGGTTTCCTGAAGGAGTATGATAGATGGAGGGTGTGCGAGGGATTGCAGGTAAAGCCTAAAAGCGGAGATTTTACGGCGGAGTCCGCGACAGTTCCATTGCACTATAAGTGGCGGAGCCATGTCCAGTTAACAGTATTTGTCGAGTCCGTAGATTGATCGAAGGTCACGTACCCTGTCCCTGACAGTCTCACGAACACCAGGTGAGGGTGAATGCCGGGCGGCAGGTCCAAGGCCGCGTAGCTAAGCGTGGGACGTCACAAGCCGCTGAAGGAGTTCATGTTGACGACGGAAGTGTTGCTCTTGTGCTTGGTAGTGCTTTTCTTGGGCTTGAAGAAGCGGTTGAAACAGTTGATGAAGCAGCTGTGCCAGGCCCGTTGGCTGCATCGCTGCCGTAGCGGAATCCTCCTGTGCAGGTGGTCGCCCGGTGTACGGCTGTTCCCGCCGTGCAGCACGGAGTCGCTTGAGGAGGGCGGTATGGCGCGCTTCCGTTTCTTCGAGTCGTCGTCGAAGGTCAGCTGCTTCTTGCGCGAGCTTTTCCAACTCGGCTTGAATAGTGGCTTCCTCTTGCAGGATGCCCTTCAGTGGAGGTTGTTCCTTTGTAGCACTAGTTGATGTCTTTGCAGTCTCTTCGATCTGGCTGGGTGTTGTGGTCACCGCGGCGTAGGAGACATGCCGTTTACGCTCAACATGCGCCGGTTGCGAGTTGCTCGAACGTTGCTGCTGTCCGCGCGCTGCGCCATTTGCTGATATCGGCAGCGCTGTAGTGGTACGCTCTTGTGAGGCATGATCTGATAACTCCGCATCGTATTGTCCGGGTGTTCTGCCACCGCTTGGTGATCGAAGGGGACCGTATCTGTTCCCTCGGGTCTGTGACCGTGGTCGGCGCTTTGCGGCTAGTTCAGCATCAGCCTTAATTTTAGTCGGACATTTTGGGTCGGTAGCCACATGTCCCTGCTTCTTACAGTTGGGGCAGGTCATTATATTTGCTTCCTTGCATTTAGTGACGGCAGCGGTATCGTTTCCGTGGTTCTTGCCGCATGTGTCACATACTTCCTGGTGAGGGCACACGTCTTTCTTGTGGCCGAACCGATGACATCGACTGCATACGACCGATTTGGGTTCGTAGAGCGTGACTCGAGAAATGCGGCCGTAATAAATCACAGATCTAGGTGGGCGTCGCCCCTCAAACGTCAACAGGCATGCTCCACGGCTGCCCATTGGGCGTGCGTCAAGTATTCTCTGACGGTTGCACGACAACGCCGCCTTAAGTTCAGCCTTGCTTTCTTTGCAGTCGATGTTATAGATCACTCCACGGCTAATATCTCGTCCGGGAGCCTGGTAGACTTGCACAGCAACCTGTTTACCCCGAATTTCGAGGTTCGTCAGTTTGAGTAGGGCATCGGCCTGTTTTTTGTCATGGACCAGCACCGTGATTGTGTTCGACGCAGGATGAACTCTGTACGTCATAGGTTTTGTAACATTCTCTGCGGGTGCTGCGGAGATGAGTGCGAAGTGGAGGTCCTTAGTTGGTAAAGTGCTGAGATTCTCGTGGGCGCGCGGGCGTATGACTAGGACATACGTTTCCACGGGAGGTTCAGAATAAGGATTTAGTTGCTTACGTTTACGCCGTTGTTGAACCTGGTAGGCTCCTCCGGTGTCAACACCGTCACCGTCGCACACGTTAAAATCGGTTGCAGGCCAGTCCGCCTGTGATGCAGTGGTGAGCACGGAGTTCTTGAGATGTGCACCGGTGACTTCCATTGTTGGGTCAGGCACTGTAACATCATGGCCGCATTCCTCGGCGCGCTCTTTCGCCACGTATGTTTCCATGCCGTCTTCGTCACTTGAGATGGCCGATTCATTTTCTTGAGCCGAATGCGTCAGGAGGCCGCGGCGCGTTCTTTTTCCCGTTGTACTGCTGTCTGAGGCGCTCGAAGAGTCCCTCCTGTCGTGGCAGTTGCGGCGAGCGCTGCGGCTCCTCCCATAGCGTTGCTTGTCTTTCCTCGAGCGTTCGCGCCGATGCTGGTGTGGCCCTTCGCGGCAAGCCTCAGAGCTCGCGCCAGGACTTGCTTCGAGATCGGCACGTGCTTGCCGTTCTTGTTGCTGTGGTGAACGCGGCGGCATTTCTGCTTGAATCGGCGTCGCCTGTTGTTGTCTGTAGTCATCAGATGGCGGTGGTGTCGGCGCAACCTGGCCGGCGGTCGTCTCCGGCGGCTCCATGGTGTAGTCTTAGCGAAGCCGTCGCCGGCGGCGAAAGGGTGGCCGTAAAACGGCCTTGAAACACGGTACCGTGTCGAGTGTCACCTCGATGGGCTCCTGGTGCGATGGCGAAAAGGATGACCGGTAGCACTCGAAGCACAGACGTGAAGAGAGCTCTTGACTGGCGATGAAATGCGGAGCGTCGGGACATGGTTTGCACGTAATCACACTTTCATTTTACCTCTAAGTCATTCCAACTACGCCAAAGAAACTGCGTTTCACCGGTATCCGGCTATGGAACACCATACCACCGAAAATAAAAATTTCCCATTGAATTGGCACACTCAAAAAAGAACTTAAAACGTTCCTCACATCCATGCCACAATCACCATACTTTTAAAGGGGCCCTGAAAGGCATTTTGAGCACACTAATTGAAGTAGCGCAATCGTTAGATTGGGTCGTCAAGGTCATCTGGGCCAAGTATTACTCTTTTACGCGCAGCGGAAAGCTCACACTTTTGTTGCAAAGTTTGTCGCTTTTTTCTCACCCTTTCCTTCGTGTTTTTGGACGCCGCCATCTTCACATGTCAACATCATCGATTCCCAGATGTTCGTCATGAGCTAGACATCCTGCTATTGGGCGGCTTTTTCACGCACTTCCGGCAAAGAGATGAGTCGTCTGCTCAGCGTCGACTCGCCGGCTGATCTGCCAGGGGAGTGTCGGAGTGCTTGAACATTTTACGACAAACGAAACAAGTGTAAACGAACGCTTAACCGTTCGTATTGAATGCAACACGGCCATAACACGACATGGATATTCTCTTACCGGAGTACGTTCCATAAAGAAAGCGTTGATGCTCCGTGGCACTTTTTTCGTGCAATCGCAGAGAACGCCCTGAGCCGAGTGCCCGGGTTTGATGGATACATTTTTTTCCACTTCAAAACAATCCAGAGATGCGTTTTGAACGAACACAACGTCACAACATGCGTTGCAAGTCTGAACCACGATTGACAGACGATGGGTTGCCTCCTCCTGCCCGTCGTAAATTCGGCACTCACCTCGCGCGCGGTTTGCGGGGACGAACAGCAAGTCACTTAACTCTGACGCGCAAGCCGAGATGGCTTTTAGCCACGCACACTGCACATACCCCATGCGAGGTTGAGTCGTACGTCGCTCGAGAAAGATAATCCAGACCATGGGAAGCACTATCCACCCGCAGAAGCACAACGTCGCATTTCATCGCGAAACAAAGGCGTCCACAACACACACACCATCGCCTCCTGTAATGCCAAACGCATCTCACACTTCCTAATGAGAGTGAGTGGTACGCCTGCAGTGCCCACATGTCGCGAGGTGGGGCCCCAAGCTGAACCGGGATCAAGCAACCGTAACTGACTTCTGGGGCGGTTTGTGCCTTGTTGCCAAGGCAACCGATGTTTGAGATCGTCAAAGAAAGGCGCTCGCTCCAGCGCTAGAAAGCTCAGAGCCGCGCCGGAGCATGTTTTGCCAACGTTGCCGCTCTCCACCACGCGTCGCCCCAAGCTGAACTGGTCACATGATTGAAGCGTTTTGTGCGCGGGTTCTGTATGGGTTTAAAATGTATTTTTCACATGGCGCCGGCAGGAATTACCACCACCGCAAAATAAGACCCGGCACCAGCGGGGCCACATCTGATACGGCGCTTTTTGGATAAACAGTGCGCGGTGCATGAAAGGGACCGAGCGCGCGATCCACCCCGAGCGGCTGCGAGTTCGCCGCCGATTAAAAGTCACGTGCTGCACTGCAGCAACGCACAGCGTGAAATGGCAAAGCCAGGCCACCGCACACATGCGGCCAGATTTTTCGTTCTCTTATCCATTCTTGAGCGGAGTGCGGAATTCATGGTGTCAACAAAACTTGCCCGTAGCAGACGGCAGTCCGAGGAGCGTAATGCGGAAGTACGTCACCGCTGACTAGCGCAGCATCATGGGAGGGAGTGCTCGCGCGCCGTCAACAGTTGAAAAGAGGAGGAAACGCGGCGCGACGATAATGCGCGGTTTTTGATTTACGATTTCTCAGCTAATACTCATCGCTTTAACAAAATTCTTGCGGGAGGAGATTGCTAATACATTGTCTTATTTGGTTACATGTACATCCACGCATCGGCGGAAGGTATTTCAGGACCCCTTTAAATAGTTTTTACTTTTCTTCGTGTCTTCACTTTTAGATGCAGAGCATCTGACTCACTCGCCTTGTCCCTCCGGCGTCGTCGTCGTTGTCGGCCTTGTCCGCCCCTCCCCCATTCTCATCGCCGCGCCAGCTGCGCTCTCCGCCGCTCACCCCCTCTTCTCTCCGATAGCGAACGCTCTCTCACGTGGGGCATTGGATTGGATTCGATTCGATTGGCTTGGATTGGCTTGGCTTGGCTTGGCTTTGATTGGATTGGATTGGATTGGATTTTGATTGGATTGGATTAAAGTGGATTGTGTTGGATTGTGTTGTGTCATAGCCGCGGCACGTTGCGTCATAGCCGCGGCAGACGCGCTGGGGCCGGCGCATGTGCAGTACTCTCTCTTCCGCGGTTTCCTCTCCTTCGTTCGCGCTGCGCATTATAACCGGTGTGCCGTTCTCCGGCGAAGCAACATCCACGCTTGGCTCAAACACCTAGAGTCCACGCCGCTTTACAAGTACGCCAACGTCGTCATCGACTGGGACCGGCTTACGCAGTCCCCTCGACGTTATGCGCGCTATAAAACGCGGTGCCTGCGCCGCTCCGCCCCATCGTTCCAGCGCCGTTCCTCCGTTGTCGAGCGCTGCAACGTGGACCCCCTATGCGGTCGCATCTACACAGGGGTTTCCACGAGGGGAGGTGGGAGTTTTCTACTTTCTGTCCCTCTCTTTCTCAATGCAACCTTTCCACAACCTTCTGCCTATGAATCGCCTCATTGGTGGTTGTTGTATATCGCTGCAAATAAATGTGGTTTCTTTTTGCGTTCTCATTATTGCTATGTTCCAACTTTTATCGGTCTCACGATTAGGAATGTTCAATTACCCTTGTTTTTTTCCTGTACAATTTTTTTCCTTTTTTTATTTTTTTGCTGTTCTCTTGTCAAATACTTGTGTTGCCTGCGATGTATTTTATTATTTGTTTTTCGCTACTGCTGTTTTCTGCTTCAAATAGCTTTCTCGTGTTCACTAATATGGGAGGTCCCGTTTCAGTCTCTTGACTATGGGTCCGGACCTCCTCCTGTATACAAAAAAAAATTGTAACCTATCAATTGCCGAATAACATCTTTTTTTTTATTTTGAAAAAAATAAAGCGTCCATGGGGCGCAGAGAAAGAAGTATTTGAGGAGGGGAATCCGCTGGGCTGGGACAGCGCTGGCTGGCGGCGCGTTAATGTCGCAGTCTGGCAAGGAGTAAATGTAGATTGCGCAGCAGCAAAACATACGAAGTGTCAAGCGCGTTGCCATATATGTTTACATGTTCTTGTACGGACGCTAAGCATAAATTCATAATATCATTGAATATATTGTAAAATTGCCAAATTTCTTTCTGTGAAATAAATAAACAGAAGTGCTGGACAATTTAGCAGCAGTCATTAATAAATATTGCCCTAGTTACATGCCGTACCGCGCTTGAAACGAAGTACCAGCAGGAATCCCCGAGCAGACGACGTCTGCCGACGCCGTCTTTTCGCCACGGGTGGTTCACTCTCGCCGCTCTCGCCGGCTTCTCATATTTGCGGGCGCTTTTCGCACAAAAAGTGTTTTCCATCCGTGATTCCTGAGGATGGGGCGGAAATGTGTCGTGCCGAACTGCAACATTGTGGCTATGCATCCTGCAAAAACAAAAAAAAATTAAGTTCCCAGTGTCCCCCTGTGGGTGGAAGTGTGGGCTCTGTGCTATTCCCAGAAAAGATCAGGAACTCACGTATCGTTACTGTTTGTGAAGAAAAGCCCTTCTCGGAGAGCGACATAGAAAGGCGGAGGTATTACGGCGAGGTTGGTGGCGAAGTCGTTCCAGACAAACCTAAACGGCCTTTCCTGCTACCAGACGCCGTGCCGTCCACATTTCCGAGCTGTCCCAGCTACTTGTCTTCTGTTCGCAAAAACAGCAATCCTGCATAGCCAGCTTGCCGGCGTAGCCGGCAGCCGGCCATGCATTGACTGACCTGAACCGGCGAGCCTTTTCGGAAATCGCGTCATGCGCGTTTTTCCTTTAGCGCCTCGCGTCAGAGTGCGCGTCGGTGCCGTGCCTGGTGCCGTGAGCTTATCGCGCCGCAGGAGCAAGCCCAGTTGAGCTTCCTCAATAATTCTTGCTCCGTGCCGTGGGCTAAGGATGTGGCGGGATCTTGGGTTGCCAGGTTAAAGCTCCCAGAAGGCTGCTCTCAGGGAGACGAGGAGGATAAATGGGGCAAGGGATTGCGCAGACACTCACATAGGGGATGGAAGAGTGTCCAGGGCGCTTCGACACTGGCGAGAGGTGAATGGGTGTGCAAAAGGAGAGTGCAGTGTAGGAAAGTGTGTTTGTAAGAGCCGCCACGTGTGCGTTCCCGGCGGAGTGAGCGATGCCCGCGGGGGAGGTAGGTTCCTGCGGAGGAAGTGGTAATGTTAGGTTATCTCACTGCACGTGAGAAGCATCGATTAGGACATTTCGGGGATTCCGTGTGTAGGCTTAACAGAAACGGGATCCAGGGATATCAAAGCTCGGGCGTGTTGGCGTGCCGTCTGATTGCAACCTACGCCGGTGTGGGACTTAGTCCACTCAGCATGTTGGAGATGACGGTGTTACAGAGTGCGAAAACAGGACGGGTGGGGTAGGACGCTGCGTCTACCTAGAGCGTGTGCTCTGAGGGAGGGCAGCGGGAAAGGTGTGCTTCGGCGAGGGCTGGATGGCATCCGTGGAAGTAGGTTTGATAATAGTTCGTGTGCTCGGCTTCATGTGGAGGCATGCGCGAAGAGGCCGGCGGATGTGAGCTGGAGGGTCTAACGACAGCGAGAGGTTGGCATGGTTTTTCTCAAAGATCTGCCGACCAGTCGGAGTCTAGGAATGGCGCGTGAGCTGGGCCAGGCTATGGGCTTCGATTATTTCATCTGTAGTATTTTGTAGTCCAAGCAGGATGAATTGTTTGCTGGGCGAGTGTAGTGGCAGAAGGGGCACGAAGTAATAGCCCCTTCGAAGTAAGGTATCGATGGAGGTGCGTTGGGAGGGGGTGAGCTGTACGTGCAGTAGGTTATAGCGAAAACGGCCCACAAGAAAACACCGCACCAGTCGCAGCTGCTCTAATTCCGTTAGTGCATGTTTCCGAGACGCCATGCGCTTAATAAGACAATAGTTCGGATGGTGTGGGTATGCAAGAGATGTATAGTGCTCATACCATTTCTGTTGACTTCAAGATGCATGCCCGCGATGCGGAGCTGGAAGACCTGGGGATAGGTTGTCGTCCCGCCATAATCTGAATAGAGGGCGGGGGTGTAGGTCGAGACCGAAAGGGGGGGGGGCGGGGAGAAGTGCGAGTGGTGATTTAGCGGCCGAGCAATGGAAGCCTTGGTGTGCCGCAAAACGGGGGCCCGTGGCAGCTCCTGCTGAGAGAGTGTCCTCTAGGTAGTCGACGCTGTGTTTTGTGACTCAAAGCGTGATATCATCCGCGTGTATATACTGTGGAGTGAAGGGGCTGTATAGTTTCTAGAGCATTCACGACAAGGGGCATGGCGAACTCGAATAGTGGGAATGACAGAAGGGCACCTTCGGTGGTGCCTCCGTTGGGTTAACGTGTTTTTTCGCTGATGACTCAGTCTGCCGGAAATGTGAGCATTTCAAGATAATTGCGTTAACGCCATAATGCGTCGTTATTATGGCTTAACGACGCATTATGCGTCGTGAGGGGTGCATGGCTGGGTGTCAGTAGTGGCGATAGTACACGCTTCCCAGTCGTCCGGCACGTGTCGGTCGTGTTTGTGAGACTAAGCGGTCTGAACTCATTGGCTCTGGTGAATGTGACGATAGAGCAAAAGAAGAGGAGGAAAAAAAGCAAACACGCGAAGGCGGCGCTATGTTTGCGTTTACTCTCTTTAAAGCCTTGCTCTTTTGCGCTGTTGTAACCATGTACGCAGCCCATATCGTGTACAGTTTGCCACAGTCCTGCCATCTGAGTTCACCACGGGATGAGTTCACCCAGTGTACGGTCCATACTTGGTAGAGTCGACCGATGAAGTACACAGGAGCGACGAAAGGACGGGACACAAGAACGCTCAGCTCAGTGTCCTATAATAGCGGTAAAGAATAGCGCCTTTGTCATCCGTTCACAGTTCCTGAGCACTACTCCGTTTATGTCTACCAACTTCTCCCCACTTTTGCAACTCCGCAAGAAAAGGCTACGAGGACGCTGCAATGCCTGCACATTTCGGTGTATATGCATACATTGTGTATCTAGGGCATATAGAAAATACCTCTGTACACCAGACGTGCCGGACATGCCCCCACTGTCCGCCCTCGGAGCTTGTGCCGGCGGTGGTGGCGACATTTCTGAGGCGGGCGGTCGCGACGACTCCTGTGGTGGGGCGGGTACGTCGCTCGAAGTGTTGGACGAGGAGCGCAGGCGGGACAGCAGGAAAGAGGGTGACAGGAGCCGCCGGCCCTGGCGCATGCGCTCCGAGAATGTCCCTCGGCGGAGGGCGCGCAGGGCCAGTAGCTCGCCCAGCGACGTCTTCCGCGTCACCATCTTCGGGAAAAAGCGGCCCAGCAGGAGGGGCCGGTGGTCGGAGCTGCGGCAGGGGCTGCAACAAAATACGTCTTCCCTCACTCACTCACTCACTCACTCACTCACTCACTCACTCACTCACTCACTCACTCACTCACTCACTCACTCACTCACTCACTCACTCACTCACTCACTCACAAACTCTCTTTCTCTGTGTTCCTACGGGTGCAAGTGTACACACGTGAGCACTGCCGGTAAAATCCCGGGACCACTAAACACACAGCGGGTGACTGCTAACAGACTGCACTGAACCCACCCTTCGAGCTTTGGCTTCGGATAGCTATGACCTTGGAATGGTGCTACGCCTGATGGCTGCGGTAAGGGGACTCTAGCCACCTTAGCTACGGCTGTCGACAGGGCTAAAGTTTACTTTCTTCCGAAAAATGAGAGCCATTCCAGCCACTCGGAAGTGTCTGTGTTGCCGTGTGTCTTTGGTACTGACGCTCACCGTTGGCATATCTTAGTCTTTGGTACACCCAAAGAAAAAACAGCAATATAGCTTAAAATACCGGCCTGTAGCAAGGGTGAGAATGTATCTGCATGCAGTAGCATTATTTACTTCGCGCTGGGCACCAATATTTAACGAAATATTGGTGCCCAGAAATATTAACGTAGATTTTCTTTCGGAGATGAAGGGAAGAAATATTGGTGTCTTGGCTCTCTTCAACCATCGGGGCCTCTACACCGTTATAATACTCACACTTTTACTATTACTGCTACAACCAGGCTGCCTACGCACCCTCACCTTTGTGTTTGCGGGTGCGGCTGAGCTGGGAGAGTTTCTAGGGGTCTGTTTCTCGCCGGAGATGTTGCCGACGCTCGAGATGCGGTCGTGTCTCTGGGCGGCAGTGGTAGTGGTGGCGACAGAGCAGGAAGGCTCGCTTCGGGAGGCTGTAGTGCTCCACCGCTTCCAGAGGCAGGCGCATGCGCAGGCATCCACTCAGACGGCAGCGACGGGGATTGTTCTGACGAAGGCAGGTTCAAGGGGGATCCTGAAGGGACCTGCAGTTGTTGAAATGTATTAATATTTCTAAGACACCCAAGGTAGTTGAAGAGAAGCGGGGGGTGTATTCTTCTAATGGTCGAAGGTATTCTCCGAATCGAAATGTAAACTTGTAAGCAGATACTCCATCATTTTCGCTGAGCGGCAGTTAACGCGGACTCAAGGTAGGAGAGTGGCGGAAAGCTCTAATCAGGGTTCTGAGCTTTCCATGTATTCACCCTTCACAAGTTCCGGAGAATAACGACCACGTGACTTTGTTCTGCGGAAGCGTTGTTCTGTGAAAAACAACTCTGTGCGCCGCTTGCTGGGGAAGTCGCAGGTTAACTCAAGCTCATTCGCACTGTTCGTGCAGTTCCAACGTGCAACTGCGCTCGTCATTTGAATTGATATTTCTAGTATCACTCATTGGTCGTAAACAGTAATGAGGTATTGTATTTTGTATTTTTTACAACCTAAATAAAACAGGAAATGTGACATCTGTCACATTATGCGCCGCTGTTGCTTGGGGAGTTTTTTCACATACTCAGCATATGTGCAGCTTGACTATCGGCGATAGAAATAAATCGGAAATGCAATTAGGATAACGGATAGAATTCAAATAACCGTTGGTTACCTGTGGCAAAAATGCGCCGGACACCAATTGGAGCCTTGCTAAGCAAGTTGAAAAGAAACTCTGCATTGGAGAAATAGGTACCAGAGGTCACATCCCTAGCTTCTCAGCTCAAACGCCGGCCTCAAAGGAACCTTATCCATAGCAGAAAAACCAATTTTTGGCGCGTGCAGTCGATTTCTATATGAATACTATAAACAAACTTTCCAGAACCACAAATATATTTCTTTAATTCTTCCTCAAAACTGTCTGTCCCTACACTTAATTAGATAGTTGATATTACTTTTGAACCTTTTAAAGCAACGTTCCAAATTTTGTCTACAACCACAACCATCTTTTTCTCTCAATACTTGCTGTGCGGTAATTATTGTGCTGCGGTGATAAACTCTGGAGTATGCCATCCCAAGGGAAAAGCAGTGAGACGGAAAGCTGTGCTGACGACAGAGAACAACCGTCACAAAGTCAAAAGCAAAGTCGTTTAGACGACATATTCACCAGTTGCAAAATACATCCCCAGGATTGAGGGACACGCGCCGCGGAAACCTGACTGCGCCCCTCTCCCGGCGCTTCGCCCGTCCGGGGCGTAACTGAATGGGGCAGAAAAAAGAAACGGCCGCCGTTTAATAACGAAGACAGCTAGAAAAATCGACTCCGGGATATCCGTAGCACGGCTCTAGCGGCATGCCGTGGCAAAATATTGGGCTTGTACGACTAACTCACGAGGTTCCCGGGCCGTCTAAAATTTTTCTGCTGCGGCCTATGAGAACAGGCTGGATTTCAGGTCGTTCCGCACTAGTTAACACAAAATTGTGGCGCTCAGAAAACAGATAGAAAAAACAACTCCCGGGTTTGAGTACTTCAGGTTGTGGGCTACAAACCTGTTATTGTAGATTTTTTGCAACGTTGTTTGTGTAGGTTCCCTGCAACACTTTTCATGCCCGGGGTGAGGCGTATCGCCACAAACTTCGAAAAACTGACGCTACGTGGCGCCCCCGTCCCCCTCCTTTTTCCTGGAAGGAGTGGAGAGGAGGACCGTCTCCACCCGAACACTCGCCTCTCCTCAGCGGAACCAGGGAGGGTTCCCATCTGTTGTCGCTGAGAGTAACAAAGAGGCAGTCGGTAGTGTGCACGAGGACGAACAAGGCCTGCTCTCCTGGTTTATCCCAAGGAAGTGGGGGAGATAATTGCTGCCACTAAAAAGGTTTGGCTGACTTGACTGTCCCCCCTCCTCATTTTTAGATTGGGCAGAGCAAACAAAGCGTGCTCCCCTGGTTTTTTCGCGCGCGGGGGGGGGGGGGTGAGAGGGGGGGGGGGGAGACTTTCCAGCACAAGAACTGTGCCTGAAGGACCCACGACGTGTCCACACGCGCTACTGTGTACAGTTTTTGCTTCTTCGTTTTCTTTCTTTTTTCTGAGGTGGCAAATAACGCTATGTTAGTACGGTGTCAAATGTGAAAATAAGTTTTCCGCACGGTTTCCTGCAGTGATGCGTTAAATGGTGTAAAACGTATATGTTTGCGCGCAGGTATGCCATTTTGTCTTTTTTTACATACGGATTAGTATGAATGTATTTGTAATCTGTTGAGCGTTTTCTCTTCTTTTGCTGTATTGTGTTTTTCTTATGTATACAGGTAATCATGCCGTCCTTGTTACTGTATATATCTATTCCCACACATGCCTAAGGCCTGGCACTCAGGCTGGAAGTATGAAAAGTAAATAAATAAAAATAAAGCACTATCTTCAAGTTTCTGAGACTGAAATTATGGCGCAAGGGGGGTTGCCAAGAGCTGAACGAGCGCCGCTTTTTTAACGCTATTATATCGAAGCGGCGTCCGTTTTATCAAAAATCGTTTTCTCGAATGCCGGTTTATAGATTCACCAATGTTCGTTGGTTTTTTTCGTTTAAATTGTTATTTTATTCAATTTATGTACCATTCATCCCAATGCTATTTAAACGCTTTTTACCAGAGGGAATATATTAATTAGAGGTGTGTTCAAGTTTAATTAATTGTTTTTCATCCTTTTGAAAAATTCCCAGTATATTGCCGTAGTTTCGCAGTTTTTTTCCCGCAGCTTTTTGTTCAATATTTGTTGCCTTTAAGCTTTGCGAATTTTCTCATTCTTGTCTGCGCTCTAGAGAATGTGTTTGATATTTTGTTAATTGTAAATATTAAAATTGTGGCCGCGCTCCACTGCTTCCAAGGCGCTTCCATCAGAACAGCACCAGTTAAAAACTGATATGCGTTAAAAACGGTTATAAAAAGTATAAACGACGCCGTAAGAAGCATGCATATACGTGAAAAAGTCAATGGCGCTTAACCGAAATGGAAGCAATTATACATTTACAGCACACTGTTACAGTTAAAGTGTCGTGAATTATACGAACGCAATGGTAGTGCTGCACCTGAAATTAACCCCAATGTTGAGCATTGATGTTTGGGATTCCAAGTTACTACTATTTAGACGCCTATGAACGGCCCATTTTAGACGGGTCTAGGACATTTCGATGTACTGGAACATTTCAATGCGGGATGTTACGGTGCAAGCATTCCGGTGCACCGACATTTTCGTACGCCAACTTTTCTGCGAACGGATTTGTGTGCTTATTTGTGTGAAACTTTCGGCAACTTATTATTTGCGTAGGTATTAGGTTATGGATGACTGTCTACGCACTGATTGCATCGTTTGTGTTTATGCTTTGAAAGTTTTCGGTCAGAATTTGAGATTTTTTAGAGCTTTATTTAATAACTCCTTTAGGCAATACCAATTATTATGTATCTTATTTTTTTCTAGGGGCGCGGGCGAGGGTTCAGAAAGTCACAAAAAGAGCAGCTTCTTGCCGCCTTGTATGGCGCCTTGCATCTGCGCAAAAAGAGATATTTAACGATGTTACGGCACATATAATGTTACACTGACGTCGAAAGGGACAAATTATGCAGCTCTTAAAGCTTTATGCTGTCGTTCATGAAACTTTGTGTAAATGAGCTGAGAAACGGTTTTCATTAAGACTTGTAACAAATAAAACTTGCTCAAACGTAGGCACTTCCAAAAAAAGACGTTTATTGCTAAGCTTGCGCACCAAGCTTCTGAACTGTGCCTTTTCTGTGCACCCTTCGGTGCCACACACAATAATTGCAGCTCTCTTTCCTAGGTGTAAATTCCGAGGACACCTAAGCACTTTTTATGATACAGTGATGGAGAAAGCATTAGTGTCCAGTTGCCGAACGTGCACTCTCAATCGTCCTTTTTTCTTTTCTGTCTGTCTATCTGTCCGTCTGTCACTCGATTCAGCCGCTGGGCCAAACATGAAACAATGAGTATATATAGGAGTATATATACAAGGAGTATATATAGGCAAAACCGTCCAAAGCTACTGAACCTGGCGGAGTGCATATATTTCTACGTGTCAATATTGTTCAGAAGAAAAACTTGGCCGCGTATCTGCTCGCTTCGCTGCAAATGTCGTCGAAAGGCGATAGTCTTCTGCAGCCCCTGCCGTCTCATACATTCTCCTCCCCCCTCTCTCACTCCTCGCGCGTCTGACGCGATGGAGGTTAGCTAAATTAAATCCACTTTTCCCGCGCTGCAGAGCTCGCACGCCATCTGTTGGAACCTTTGCTACTGTTCGGCTTAGGGTTGCGCTCGAGCTCGAGGCTCGGGCGCCAGCTTCTTTTCGTATTTTTTGGTCAAACCATTGTTTTAACGCCTCTTTTTTAAATTGCTATCGTGAAAACCAAGGCCATGTCTATGCTTATTTAAAAGAACGCGCGTAATCCCGGTTATGTGCTTACATTTTGCCTCAAATGTACCTGGGGTTTCCTTCGCGCCATATTATTGGGACATGTATGACAAATCTTGGCAGTTTTAGAAGTTTGGAACGGTTTTGCGTATATAAGCGTCTTGTTTAATAATATTTATAACTTTTGAACCGGTGGCTGAATCGGTGCCGTCCACCGGGCGGGCGCCCTAACATCTGCGCTTCATGCTCGCCAAATAAAGATATATCAATCAATCAATCGCGTTTAAGTAGCCCAAGAAAGTCTATCGTCTTTAAAAAAGCATTAGGCATAATTGAGGCAAAACATTAGTGCATAACTGGCCGCAGCAGCGTTCTTTTATTCAAAAATAGACGTGCGATTGGTTTTAATAAAAATGCGGTAAAAGACGGTGTCAAAAACAGGCCAGATAAAAGTAAATATAATAAAAGAAAGATGTCTCCTCAAGAGTGAGAGAGAGAAACCTTTATTTGGGGCAAGGCTGGCCCTAGGCCTGTTGGGGGAATAGGATCAAAGGAATGGGTAAGGAAGGGGAGCAGACCGGCCGTTCTATACAGCTCGTGCTAGACCGCTTGTGACTGCGAATACAGCAATCTTGTGAAGGATGGAGTGCCCACGGAGCCCACGGAGTGAGGGTCTATGGCTATCGCGGGATCGTTGGTGGGGGCAGAGAAATTTCTATAGCGAGTTAATTTGGGGCAAAACCAAATGAGGCGGTGCAGATCAGCTTTGGTTAGGGAGTGGCACTTGTTCACGAATACCTCAGCAGCTCTTGGAAGCGTAGGTAGAGAGAAATTTCTATAGCGAGTTAATTTGGGGCAAAACCAAATGAGTGAAAACCAAGCCAGGAACCCAGGCGGGGTGAGGTTTTTGAGGCGCTGTTCCAAGAACAATTGAAAGAAAAGGTCCCAACAGGTGGCGCGCAAACCAAGAAAACGAGGGAAAATTGAATCTAATTCATCAAACTTCAATTGCATTAATTATGGGGGAGGCAGGGGGAGAAGAACAGCGTGAGGGGGAGAGGGGAGGATGTTACGAGGCGGGGGCGGCCGAAGGCTATGGTATACATTTGCAGCGAAGCAACCAGATACGCAGCCAATTTCTTATCTTCTCCTCGTGACTATGACTCGGCACATACCCGGGGAACGTACTGTAAATAAAAATACTACTTACAGTATGGTAGCATACCCCATTTCAGGTAGTATGACGGACAGGGCGTTTCACGTAAGAGCGCTAGTCCAAGAATATTGTTCACTGATCATGTCGCACACTAGCCGGTGGTTGGGGCGGGGAGTATTAAAATATTTTAGTGTACGTCTAAAAGAACAGAAGAACCTACCCGCAATCAGTAGCACCTTTCTCTTCTTGAGCAAAGCTGCCTCAGGGGCTAGCGCGTGCAAGTCGATCCAGCACGTGCTCTTTTCAGAAGCGTTCTCGTCGGGCCGGCGTGCGTCTTTTTTAGCTTTGGAGGCACCGGAAAGCCCGTTGAGCGGACGCGTCCCACGCAATAGAAAACATTCATAACGTGTTTTTCTTTTACTTGCCGAAGACTTGCATATGCTCATCTGCTTGTTTTGGCACTGTCGCGTTAATTGCGTATATCTTTGTTTTCCGTTACTCATAATGTTAGTATACTTGCACCTCAACCTTAACGCAAAGTAGGTAAGTGTTGAGGCATTTGATTTTTGGTTTTTTATGAACCTCGAAATAATAGATTATGATCTTGCTCTACCGCTTGTGCTTTGCAACAATAACGCAAAATGTTTTTGTGCTGCAAATTATTTGTCAATGCAGATATTAGCATAGGAAAAATAATTTTCCTGAATTCGGGTGTGAATGTTCGCGCGTAGAAATTAAAAGCGAGCAGAAAAAGAAAAGCTCGTTTCGTTTAATTGCATGCGTCTTCAAAAGACGCCCACATATCAGACACCTGATTAATTCTAATGTACGAATCAATGTACCAACGCAATTTGTGCAAGTTGTTCAACAGCAAAAAAAAAAAAAAAGTTCGGGATGTGCCAAGTGCGAACAAGTATCATGCAAGCGGAAGGAAATAAAAATGCCCTGTGACAAATTGAACAGATGACCCCTTAATGTCGAAAAGGTGACCCATGGGACCTGAAAGGCTTTCGGAACCGACGTCCCCCAACAACACGTTTCATTCCGTGAAATAGCCAGGACACCGGGCTGGTCGAGCGGCGCGGTGAGCAGACGATGCGTCCGTAGCAGACGACAAGACGACACTGGCAAAAGTTAACTCATTAGCGACGCTGCAGTTGACCCGAGCCTGCTCGATACGTACTAACGCACATTGTTTCACAAGTCGAAAGAAAATTTTACCCAGCTCTTTCCTTCGAGTGAGAAATGCGGCACGAGCGCCACGAAAAAAGCAGGCGTCCGAGCGGGGCGAGCCCTCCCCGTCCACACGGGTAGGGTGCCTCGATGCGCGCCCGCAGAGCGGGGGCGCATCGAGGCACCCTTCACACGGGGGAACCGCAGCCCATGCGGGGTCGTTTTGTGAGGGCTCCCCTCTTGTTTTTTTTTTTTTTTCCTTCCTGGTTCGGCGAATTTCAAAGGCGAAAAGCTGGCCTGTTTGGGAAACCGTCGCGAGCGGCTAGACCCTGTGTGATGGCCCTGCTTCTCGCACCGCGGGGGAGAGAACAAGAGAGAAGGAATTGTGTCTTCAGGTCGCGACGCCACGTGGTGTCAGTTTTTCGAAACTCGACGCCGTGTCCCGAAATCCTGGCCATGGTGGAGATCTGAGCAGTTGATATGCATTTTTAATAATGGAACAGTACAAGCCATGCGAGAAAAAGAAATGAACAACTCGAGCGCTGGTGTTGTCCTCTCTTCGTCCAGTCAAGTTTGCGCTGTTCTATTATTAACAAGACATTTTAGGGGAAATAAAAGCAACAGGAGTTCTGTTGCGCATGTGATGATCAGAAAAAAAATTCCCTCGCACTTCCCCGAGGGGGAGAGTGTGTAAGTGCGAATGCACGGTTGTGGATTGCGCGATTACGGTGGATATCGTGATCTTGGAGTGGAGAGGAGGCGCCCAACACCCGCAGTCACTGAGCGGAGAGAGGAGGAGGAGAGTAGCGCCCGCCGTTACGGCGAGGGCTACACGAGCGCCCTCACGCGTCGGAATGCGGAGCGCCCGCTACGCGAGCGAGAGCTCTCCCGCCCGAAGTGGAGAGGAGGCGCCCAACACCCGCAGTTACTTAGCGGAGAGAGGAGGAAGAGAGTAGCGCGCGCCCATCTCCCCCGTTGCTAGGGAAGACGAGGAGGAAGACGAGGAGCGCGCGCACCCGCAGCTGTTGCTATGCGGACTACGGCGGCGGACGATTCAGGCTCGCTTAAGAAGTGCATTCGCACTTAAAAACAGTCGGCTAGCGAATGAGAAAAGCAGCGATAAGTGCAGAAAGTCGCACACGTGGGTCGAAGAAAATAAACTTCTTAGGTAAATCGTGTATTGAAATCATTATAGATAGTAGCGGATAAATTTTGTACCCCAGAGATTATCATCCGCTAGTTGGTACGTGTTTAGGGCATTGAAGCAGCGAAAAGGTGTGAAACAAAGGCACGAAAGTGATTGTGCCATTTTGTAATGCTAAGGTTCGTGTCTGGGGCGATAAAATGCACTTCTGTGAAGATCGATATCGCCAAACTCTACTTTCCGGGCTCGCAAGAGTGCTGCAGGCAGAACGAAGTCCGGGATACACGACGACGACGGGGTTGGTAAGGCTGGTTTGGGGATTAGGAAGTACTTCCCTTTAGTCAGAAAATAGGGGAAACACCACTCACGTCTACTCAGGCCCGTTCAATCCACGAATATCTATCGCACCTGTGGCAAAGCAAGTTGGGCCAAATAACAGCTCAGTGCCCGTATCAATGTCGTATGGTCCCCGAACACAATCAACTAGCCCCTTGTGGCGCCTACATTAAGTGCCTACGAAACACTCTTACCAGATATAACGTCATATAAAAAATTAAACCCTCTTTCTCAAGACAACGATGGGTAATACGTGACTCTGTCTCCAATGAAACCTGACAAAGTGCGAAAACCAAACTGCGTTGACCGTCTTGTAACGGCGCAATCGGATAGACGTCGGCTGCATAAGGCGAGGGATCTACGTGCTATTGCCACCATGGAAGCATTTTAACAGCGAAGCTCTTCTCGGTCGAGGCTTTGATGGGAGGAACTGTGGTAATAAGGTGGTAGTGATGTGGAGCTTTCATAGCGTAGGGAGGAGTAGAGCATCAGCAGACACATATGCATCGATTTAAAAGAATGCTTGAACGGGGCGCTTACACAGGCAAAGCTTTTCCCTAAGTCATGTGACAGTGTTTATATTTGTGAATATTCTTGAACACAAAGAAAACATTAAGCATATTTAAGGCAAGACAACACCCCGTAAGTGACATTCGCATTGCTTATTTAATTAAAAATACATGACTGCAAAATGTTTGAGGTAGCAAATAAAAATACGCCGTAAAAAGTAAAAAGCGCTGTCGGAGCCCCTCGTGGCAGGGTTCTAAGTTCAAAACTACAAAAAAAACCTTCCAGTGTATGGCGCGATCAGTGGAACTCGGGAATTGGCACGCCCAGGAATCTACCTGCTGGCTGTGAGAAGTTCTATGAAACGTACCCTTGCGATTAGGGAACAGCAGGCAGCTTCGCTATTAACATCAGCGTTCGCGACGTTAAGTCAGTGAAGTTGGGCTAATTATTTTTGTCTTCTGGCTTCTGATGTGCCTTCGCTTATCATTATCATCATTAGGTGAATTCCACTGCGTAAAGTTGGTGTTTCTGCAGTGCGTTTTACGCGGACGAACGACGCCATCAGTGAGGCAGACAAAGCTGGATGGAAAATTCGCAAACTTGCTCGAATTGTGTTTCTTTTTCTCTGTGTTCTTCAAGGATTGGCATTGTCAACGTGCTTGTGGGAAAGCATAGAAGCAATGCACCTATTGGTGGCCTTTCAGAGGCAGCACTGGGCGTATTCGAATGCCACTGTAAGAGTAATCGAAATGCAAAGTCGAATCGAGAAAACGTATTCCTGAAGAAATGAAGTTAAGCTCCGTGCCGCCTACAACCATATCTCCCGACTCCATACAGGCATGGTGGAAAAAGTGAATGTATGTCGGGGAGCTTTCATGGTCCTCTTAAGGCTATTTAGTCGTCTATGGTTGCTGTTAGCTCCAAGAGAGTTAGCCGGGTTTTATTCTAGCTACCAGAAGTACCCAGTGGCAATTGTGGTAATTGGACTAGGCTAAAGGTACGGGCACACTAGCGGCGCCGTGCCGGGCCACGCGCCGTTTGCCGTTTCCTGTTTTCGCCGAGAACGGCGCGTTTTTCCCCACCGCCGAGAACGGCGGTGGGGAAGCGTTTCCGCTTCCCCACCGCCGCTTCCACGAGCGTGCACCGTCTCGACAAGAATGCATTTCGCCCAAGAGCTGTTCAAAAAAGCCGGCGGCGGTGGTGGGGTGGAGGGGGAGCTCTCACTCGAGAGCGCTCCCGCAAAACGGGTGTACCACGTGACCACTATGGCAGCGACGTGGAAGTATTCTAGTTCACTCTAGTGATGTGGCCTTCATCATAGTTTCATACTAATATATACTAGAGGAGAACCTGGCGCTGCAAATCACGGCCCGCCGTGGGCGGCGCCTTTGCAGCGACGTTCCTCGCCTACTTGGCTTAGCTAGCCATATGGCTTCTTTTTTGTCTCCAAGCCAGAAAGGCGACATTTTTTTTCTTCTGCATCGTGCATAAAGTTTCTAAATAGTTACTGACAAATAAACCTTTCTGGAAGTTCCATTTTGTAATAATAAAACCAATTTCAATAATATTTTAGAGTAATATTGGTGCTTTTTCAGCCAGAGGCAACTTTTCCTCCTGTTCAAGAGCCATCCCAAGGACAAGTGTAACGTCCCTGGCCGGTACATAGCGGAACTATGGTCCCTAGAAATATTTCTAGGGACCATAGCGGAACGCTCGCCGAAGCGCGGCTCCCCTAGACAGTGGCGCCAGATTTCCCTCTAGTATATATTAGTATGAAACTCTATGGCCTTCACCGGCGGCGCTGAGCTGCGCCGCTGGCGGCTGTCGGCGGGGCGGCACGGCAAGTTCAACGCTAGTGTGCACGTAGCTTAACACAAGACCGCACTTCAGCAGAAAGGCACTGCTTGTTTGGGGACCAGGCCGTAGCATAATATACAGTTTTATTGTGTGGTCCAGACTACAGGGTTGGATTCTGTTTTGAGTGACTGCTAACAATACCGCGTTCGCCGGCTTCCTTTGTGCAGTGTAAGAGTCTTGGGTTTTAGCGCTAACGCCTTGGGTTCGTGTGTCAGCACTTTTCTCATTTTTTCACAAGTGAACTGTCTGCTACCAACTGTTCTTCGAAGTCAATTTTAAGTGACATTCTTGTAAATAAGTGTGGATTCGTATCTTTCAGGTTTCTTTTGACGAATAAGTATGAACTGTATACCGCGGTACGGCTCACAGAAAAAACCTGTACATTATCGAGTGGTCTGGCCCAAGGAATAATTCTGCACATTATCATGTGTTCATGATCATCATCATTCACTGGCCCACAGGGTAGGCACTGCCCAGCAGAAAATACTCTACACAGACATTCATTCCTCTAACAGACCCTCTAAATGCAAAAAAGCTTAACATCGTCGTCCATTCTAAGCGGCACATTACGCTAATAATTGGTTTACTAAAATGAGTTCGTCATTACTATGGTAAAATGAAACATTTTGTCGTAGCGAATCGAATCACCACTATGCGTTTGTCATTAGACAAATGCCGACCGTGTTCAGCAGCAGTGTTTAGCTTCCCTTATAAATAACAAAAGGAGGGATCAGGAGTGCGTCCTTTTCGTCCTTATTTATGCGCTGGTCCCACCAATTATTTGCCGGAAAGAGCTCTGGTACTGCTTTGTGCCTGGGTGGCACCTCTCTAAGCTCCTAACGCCAGATAAAGGGGGCAACAATGTTCGCGATAGCGGTTCCTCCGGGTATGCTACAGCGAGAAATACGGGATTCGCGCATAGGGGCTGTAGTAGTAGCACTTTTAATGTGGAACCGGAAGACCGGTGGTCCAACTAGGGGGAATGGGTATATAGAAGAAGTAACAAACCGCTGGCTTACAGGGGTCAGACTCTTGGCGCGTCCAGGGCTGCTGGTTTGGCGTCGGTGGGGCGAGTCTGGCGACGGGATCTCGCATGGCGGAGTGTAGAAGTCTAGCTCCTCCTGGAGTTTTCGGTCTCGCTTGGAGCTCCGACGTCGACCCTTGCCCATGTTCTTCTCCTTACCGGGTTGGGACATGGCTGCGCAATTTGCGGGTCGGTAGTACAAGCAGTCCCTGTTCGTGTGCGTGACCGCTTAGCTTGATGCCCCGAGCGATGCTTCTTTCTCCTTTTGCGCGAGATCTTGTGCTGTTTTTCCTCCTTTTTTCTTCTCCTTTTCGAGCAAGCCTGTGCACGAGTCTTATGCCTGTTAATTTCAGCCTTGGGAACACTCAGTGACCTCGTGTGTGTTGACGCTAACACAACGCTCTTCCGTGTAAACCTATGGCCACGGTATCAAAGCACCTTCAATATTTTTACGCGCAAGGACTATTGGCTAGCTGTCACAGCTTCGCGGGAAATTCCTGAAGAATAATTGGTTAATGTTCTCTGACGAAGTCTCTCGCATTTTACAATTTATAGCTTGTATGCACAGATGTTGGTGCTGAGCGGAGGGAGAGATCGTTACGGACATGCATTGGTCCGAAGAAGACCACTGAGCTCGCACCATTAACGACTTACCGAGAGATCACCCATCAGTTCAGGCTGTCGCAGACCACACCCGCTACTCCATCCACAGCTGATGTAAACAGAATAACCAACACTCAGACTACTCCAATACAAAATTTTTAGATGCAGTCGCATCTCATTCACTCGCCTTCCCTCCATACGGCGTTGTTGTTGTCCGTCCACACCCCTCCCCCATTCTCTTCGCCGCGCGAGCTGCGCTCTCCGCCGCTCACCCCCTCTCCTCTCCGATAACGAACACTCTCTCGCAAAGGGCATTGGATTGGATTCGATTGGGTTGGCTTGGCTTGGGTTGGCTTGGATTGGATTGGATTGGAATAGATTGAATTGGATTGGATTTGGATTCGATTGGATTAAAGTAGATTGTGTGTGATTGTGTTGCGTCATAGCCGCGGTCGTTCCAGCACCGGCCAAAGAAATAAAGAATACATCATACGCGTTCCTCACACGTTTCACGCAATTAGAGAATCAACCCAACGGAAACACCAAGTGAACCCCCAAGATGCGTCGCATCTCCACAGGGTTCCCCTCGCGGGAATGTGGGGTAATTTTCCACATCCAATTCGTATGCACATCTTGTTCCCTCATCCGACTGAAGACGAATGCAAATACTGCACACAACCAGGAATACTGAGGCACATCTTCCTAGCGTAAGAGAAAAATCAAAACCTGACACTCTTTACCCCTCGTCATCACCCAGAACAAAGGGAGACGAAGTTGGCCAGCTTCAACTAAACCCTCCAATCAACGATCAAGCCATGAAAGGATAGGAAGTCATCCTGAGACGTTTAAAGAGCAACTGATTCGCACACTTAACACGACCACACGCCATCCATCCTACTGTCGATGATCCTCTCTGTATTCACTGACAAGTCCCAGGAACTGTACCATATTAGAGAGTTATAGCAGATCGGAAAAACTGTTCCGGTACGGTACACGGTACCCATTACCGGACCGTACCGGGAAAGCTTGCTTTAAGAGTTATAGCAGACCGTAACTACCGGCCATGCTACCGTGACTGGGAGCAACTCGTGTTGTAGGTCGTTTGACAATTTTTCGTGAGTCTGTGGCGTTTCCTGTGCAGAAATATTAGTTTCCCGTTCTCAAAAGCGCTAAAGACAGTATTAGAAAAAAAAACATCCAACGCCCCTACGGATATTCGAATTGCGACTGCGTGAACATGAAGCGGCCATTTTACCTCTACGCCATTTCAATAGATGGCGCCAGCAGGTCAAGCTGGGCTCTCAGTACATACGGTTGTCTGTTTCTAGTTTTTCGTTGTATTTGAGAATCCTTCGCACTGATACCGCCTGTTCCTCACTCGCCGATTTGTAGACGGGCCCCATGTTGCTGTTAATACTAGTTGTGTAGCCGTATCGCCCTTATTTAACCTAAAAGAAGCTATCGGACATGCGTCGCTCGACGACGCAAGCCACGGCAGTTGGGCGGGGACCGTGTATCGCTTGCTGCTTGAGCTGTCAGAATCGCGCCGATTTCACGTGTTGCAACCTCATTTTTCTTTTAAACAATCTCATATTTACAATCTGTTCGACTAGGCGTCTCCCAAACTCTTCCAAAGCGGCCGCCCGCTTTCGAACGACGGACACGGTACGTCTCGGTACCGTCCGGCCAAGTCGCTCCGGTATACGGTAGGGTTCTCCGCATGCGCGGTGGCGTCCATACGGTAGACGTTACCGTACCGGAACCGTTTTTCCGATCTGCTATAACTCTCTATTGTCTTGGAATGCCAACGAAACCCAGATCCGGTCCCCATGCCCACGCCCCCACGAGAGCAGTGGAAGGGAACGCTGTTCAGTTCCTCTCCTAAAAAGGAGATTGTGCCAGAGGAAATGGCGAAGATATCCGGCCGTGCCAGCGGAGTCTTGGACTGAACACCACGACCACAAATATTCTCACTTTAAACCTCAATAAAGGTTCTCTCTCTCTCTCTCTCTCTCTCTCTCTCTCTCTCTCTCTCTCTCTCTCTCTCTCTCTCTCTCTCTCTCTTTCCATTTCGCTGACAAGCTCCTTCTGGCTGAGAAAGCAGTTGTAACCAATAGATATGCGTGAATAGGGCTCCATTTCCGCGACACCGTCTCATTGCCCGCAATAAAGAATGCTCTCTCTCTTTATTTCAAGATGTAGGCCTGACACCATGTTGTGGTGTCTTATATGGTCAAGGGGCTGTTGCAGCTCGACGTACGATGTGTGACGCTGCTTGGCACACCTTAAAGGCCGAACCACATGGAGGCTTAATATCGGCGTATCCGCGAATCCATGTAGCACAACGTTAGCGCGCGTAACATGGCCGTACTCTGGCGAATGGGGAATAGATTGCTGCGATCTTGTTGCAAAATAGATATCCGCGCACTGCTCCCGCTATCACCGTGCAATAGAGCCAGTTCCGCTTGCTCGTTTGAGTGGACGGCAGGTTGACCGGCAAAGTTGGTAGCGAGATGGGCGCTGAGATTTTATTCCCGCGCGTTTATTCTCAGGTTGAAAATTACTTGTCATGTCAAAAACCATCCTGCTTTTATAGTTTTTTCTCGAATGCCGTTTCATGTCCAGAAATCGTGTAGGCAAGCTTCAGGTAATGTGGGTCCAGTGGCGTTACGCTAAAGCCGAATGGCGCTCGTCGCGGCTATACGGCGGCTGCCATCTGGTTGCTCGCCTTTGGCGTCGTAATGTGCGGCACCGCGCACTTCTACGCGCGCTTACGGCGATACGAGTACATCGTTATTAAGCACCCATGCGATTGGGTGCATAATAAGACTGAAGTCGTAAGTCTTGACATGACTGTTACCTAACTTTACCCTGAAATGGGATATTAACCCTAACGTCAGACATCGTTGTTTAATATCGTCAGTTTCAGTTGATTGGTAAAAGTAAATATTTGAGGGTGCCAGGAGACGCAGTAAAACGCCAGGAGAAGAGTTAGTGATAATCGGGGCCTACCCAAAAGTGGCTGCTCTTAGTGTTAAAGTGTCATACATACCCATATAGCACATACCCCCAATTGTATATTGGGCAACGGAGAACGCTTCATATAATTGGTGCGTCTCAAAAGAATCAATCAATCAATCAATCAATCAATCAATCAATCAATCAATCACTTTGAATGCAAGTATACTATGAAGGCCGACCATGAGTAATCTGTTTCTTGTGTGAATACCATTACCCTACTCTAACTAGGAAAGAACCCCGATCACCGGGCGGCCGGCGGATAGCAATGGGGTGTTCTTGCTAAATTTGGTCTAGCACTGCGGGATGGTCGTCTGTTTCACATAGAAAACTTTTCTACAGCTGGCGGATCCGCTCTTTTTTGGATGGTACTTGAGAATACCGTGTAATTTAGGAACCAAATAGGAAAAAAGGCTACTCAGTATTTTTCCAATGGTAACGGTATTCACGCTAAGGCTAGTAAGACTTTCCAGTGCACTGTAGTGTTGCGCACTATTGGTTTTTCGAAAACTCTCAAAATTGAACGCACTGTTTGGGTGAACATCATCTGTATCACAAACTAATGATGCTAAGGATAATTGTCCCACTACTTTAATCTGGACAGATTTGGAAGATGCAGCGGTGCGCAGGGCGCCAATCGGCCAACGCCTAAGTGTGTATGCCGCAGTGGTGTACGCAGGATTTCTTTCCAGGTTTCCAGGGGAAGAGGGTGCTCCCAAAACTATGAAAGATGGCAAGAGAAAATTTAACAATTTCAATCAAACATCAATTTTAAACTTCACAACTATGACAAAATCTAATCGGTACAAGCTATATAATGACTGTTCGTACACAATGTAACAAAAGAAAGCTGCAGAAATTCTGAGAATTGTCTACTTATGCGCAGCCTTCTTAGTCCGCTTGTATAAAGTGAGTGTCAGTTCTTTATAGTCAGATATGCCTATGAGAAGCAGAGGACGCTGTAATACTTTATTCTTTTTAAGCCTTCTTTTGTTTCTTCTCGCCCATGGTGTAAATTTATACCATTATACAGATGAATTGCCTATTGACTGGTATATATGTTTTTTAAGATGCACGGCGTACTGCACAGTTGGTTCGTTTACGCTGTTTTTCATGCGTATTCCTAACGGTAGTTTGAGTACTTTTTTTTCTTCAGCCTTCGGTTTTAGCGAAAGATGTATAAGATGCAAATTTTTGATTTAGCCAGATGATTTTAGTGAAAATTTTAGTTTTTCTGTTGTTCTTATTTCTGAGTTTTCCATTTTCTGGCCACCTATTATTTTTACGCTAATATAACGATTAAAGCTGCTACTTCGGGAAAATCTCCATTTTACACGATTTCGCTCATTTTTATTCGCTCCGCTCTTGCCGTCCTCCAAGGGACGAGGGCCTATCTGTATCTTTAAATAGGTTACTTTTATGCAAACGGGCATATTATCGCAAATAAAACTATTCTTATCCTTCTTTTCCGGACTTTTGTAGTTCATCTTACTGCTTTTTTGAGGAGATTGATAAAAAGCATGTATTTGACTTTTTCGGATCATTTTTTTGTGAAACTTTGGTATTCTATTTTTCTTTCTTCATGATTTTTCAAAGTTCAGTCCGACCAATTATCTCCATGGGTGCTGTTATAACGACTAAAGGTGCTGCTTTCGTCAAATCTGCCTTTTTGTGGAAATGAAGGGTGGTAGATGCTTCACCATTGTCGCTATTTTTTATTCGTGCTTCGAGAGATCTATAATTTAATTTTTTAATAGGGGAGCTGTTTAGCTAATCGCATTTTTTTTCTGTCCGCTGTTGAAAATACCATAAAAATTCCGAGTGCCTGCACGGGAGTGCGTGCTTTGATTCTCCCGCCCGGCAGTTTAAAAACCAAGAAAATATTGAGCGCTCGTGTGTGCGTGCCTCGCTACTACCGCCCAGCGTCCGCGGTGCAATTTTATCAAGGCAAGGATACCCACTTAGAAAGATTGACCAAGATTGCGGTGAGCGCCAGGCCGTTAAAAATACCATGAAAATGCCATGTGCTCGTGCGTGTATATCTCGCTGCGACCGACCAGCCTCTCCGCGCGCGTTTGTCAGGGCAAGCACACCGACTTGAGGAGATTGGCCAAGATTGGCCAAAAATAAAAACCAGCGTTCGCCGTAATCGTGGCAACACTGGATCGGAACAAGAAAGACACGTCATAGCGTACGCCCCTCCAAGGTGATGTGTAATGATTATCACTTAAAAAAAATGAACGAAACTGACACTTATAAGAACAATGATGGAGTAAAGGTCGTTCTGGCAGCGAAGAATGATCAAATCGACGAACAAAACACTTTCGTGACTGCGGAGAAATCGGTTTTTATAGGTGTTCCAGAAAATATTTTTCACTTGCCAAAGACAATGAATGATGCTGAAGTGTAACATAGGAAATGATAGAGAAAGAATAGGGCGTTCTAACACAAATAATTTCAAACAACAGATTTAATACAAATTCTAAACAAAAATTAACAAACCAAAAAGTAACAAAGAGAGAAACAAAATGGTTAAAACATCAATGCCACTTTGAACAAGGTACACGTAAAAAGTTTTGAAATATACAATTCGACTATAAAATAATTATCAATTATACTGCTAAAATGAGCTCTCTAAATAGAAACGTTTTATACATACATACAATTATATAAACACTAGTGCCTGCCGGTGATTTTTGGGTGGTCCAGGAAATTTTTTTTTTCTTGCACAGGAAATGATGGATGCTAAAGTGTAGGTTATGTTATGATAGAGGAAGAATGGGGCTTTCCTTTATTAGTAATTTCAAACAACAGACGCTTTAAAAATTTTATCCAAAAATTGTGAGACAAAAAAGTAACAGAAAAAAAAAATTGTTCAAGTCAAACCCTGCCGTAACCGGCATGTAGTAAGTGAAACGATCCTGGCCAATCCCTTAAGTGGGTATGCGCGACAAACTGCGCAGGAGGCCGCCTGGTTCTTGCTGCGGTAGGAAACTAAACATGCCCCTCGCAAGGGGGACGATCAAATGCAGAGCATTTCCGGGGGCGCACGACGTTAAGTAGTTTACGTTACGTTAATGTTGTTGCACTTGTTGCTGTTGGTTGTTTTATTGTAATTAAATGAGGAGACGTAATTACGTGGTCACGTGACATCATTTATTAGCACGTGGGTATGATTATTGTGACGCAGTGGGAAGAGCACCATGTACCTCGCGTTCCGCCCACAGGTAGTGAATGCGTTGTACCAGCAGCTTCTTGACGTAGTTTGAATGAGTCAAGGATATCAGGCACGTTCGTAGCCCTCCATTCTGTGTCGGCTTTATGGCGCAGTGAGTAGAGCACCATGTACCTTGCGTTCCGCCCGCAGGGTCGTGGGATCGACACCAGGCACCGGTAAGTGTTATTTTTTTATATAGTGTAGGGGTAGGGGTGCGGACTACGATGGACAACTAGAACGGGTGACATCGTGAGTTAAAGAACTGCTCTGCATTTAAAAAAATCATGGTAACCTCAATAATACATCGCACATGGCAGACATAACAACAATTCGAAATATACACTTTGACCATAAAACGCTTATATAATAATAATGAAAATACTAGCGGTGTAAGTACAAAAGTTATTTTCAAAGTGTCATATTTTTTTTATATTTGCAATGTACCACTCCTGTATGAGCCTTTAATTAGGCTTACAGTATGTATAAATAAATAAATAAACATACAAAAATATCAACAGCCGCACGCTGCTCAGGAGCGTTACGCCAAGGTCAACAACGCGCCGTCTTCGTGCAGAAAACTCGGCTCTCTGTGCAGATGGCGCCAAAAGGTCTCGCCCGAACGTCGTCGATACGATGCAGATAAGAGCCGTAGGCCGTGGCCTATAGAACAGGGCCGGATCGGTTTACAACAGCGCGCGCCCACGATAGAGCGACTGTAGAAGAAAGCGAAACTCAAAGGCGCAAATCAGGTGATGGCCCGGGGCGACTTGACGCACTTTCGCTGACCGTACAAAAATCTGACAAATCGAAGTCGTCTCCTGTGTCTGTGCTGCTACCATCATGCACAGATTCAAGCTCAGTTACATCGGAATCTGCCGAAATTCGACGTTCGCGCGGGGCATCGGCTAGCAGCGCCGATGCCATACAAGAAACCACGTGAGCTCGTCTCCCTTGCGGCGAAGAACATTTACAACTCCCCCACGCGGCGGAAAAACGAAAATCGAAAGCGAAACTGATAACATACTACCTCCTTTACCATTTCAACGGTGGTAGCCGACCAGACATGCTTGGAGAACGCCAATATTTGAATTTATATTCATCGTTAGCATACTATTGATGGGAATAGGCGCGGTCACGAAAGTGAGCGCCCTAATGGTCGAGAAAGTTTCCGGGGCGGAAAACATTTATCTAATCACAAGATCTCCAGAAAGAGAGAGAGCGAAAACATTTATTTCCCAGTCACCGACCTAAGTCTAGGTGAGCTAAACGATGGATCATGAGGTGTCACTCTCTTCATAGAGGTCCAGAATGTCGTTGGAGATCTTCTAGATATGAAAGCAGAGGGCCTCCTGGGCGGCCCGAACGTCTGTTCTGGGCGGGGTAGCCAGCCAAGTGTCCCATGAGGTGATGCGGGAGAGGGAGGGGGATGCATCGGGGGGTGGCAGTCCCAGTAGAGTGGGGAATAGAGGGGTATGCGCCGCAAGAAGGGCATGTTGGGGGACCGGAGCACTTGCGTATGCGATGTAGTATGTGATGAGAAGTGAGGGAGCGGGTATGAGTCTGGCGGAGAAGAACGGTTTGGGCGCGAGTGAGGCGCGGGTCTGGTGAAGGGTAGACTTGGCGGGCGAGGCGACAGGAAAGTAAAGTGAATTTACAGGTCTCACGATCGTGAAGCCGAGGGGAAGGAGGATGGTATGAGGTTGTCCAGAGCATAGACGGACCCGGGGATAGATCTCGGGAAAGCTCGTTTACTCTTGCGTTGCCGTCCAAGTTAGCATGGCCAGGTACCCATACCAGGATAAACAGGTGAGAAGGATGTCTGTTGAGAGTGTCAGTCACTAGGTTAGAAGAAAGGGGCTGACGGTATAACGTAAACAATTTCGGATGGTGGATTGCGAATCTGTGATCGGTGGAGGTTGTGAGAGCAGCATCTTCTATGGGCAAGAGCGATGGAGTGCTCTTCTAGGGAGGTGGCATCTGGCGGGGAAAAAAAGGCGTTTGTGCGGAAACCAGCGACGAGTGGCGTCAACAGGCTGCGGTTCCTATTTGCGTAGAGGGAAAATGACTGGCGTCTGTAAAATATACCGCTGACCCTTGCTTTTCCAGAAAGGAGGCACGTTTGGTGAGGGCTTTACAGCGTAGAAAGCGGCAGTGGCATGCCTGGAGGGGTTCATATTCTTAGGCAGGGGTTCTATGCGGATACGAGGGAACGTGGCCCAAGGAGGGGAAGTTGTAGGGTTTGGAGGAAGCGATGAAGTAGGGTAGGCGATCATTTGCAAGAGTGCCCAACCCTGGTCAGATGTCTGAAGGCGGTGAAGTTGGGATTGTTTGTGTATCAGATTACGCTCTTCTATAGTGTTATATGTGCCGGTCTCGATAAAATTGTTAGTAGGAGCGTAGCGGGGCACGCCGAGGGCTATGCGGTAGAGCTTGCGGAGCTTGGTTAGTTGGGTGGGCGTGGGATGCAGGTATGGCACTGTGTACAGTATGCGGGACATGGTAAAAGCATCTATAATACGTAGGGTTGTTCGCGTAAGCCATACTGGCGATTTGTGACGCGGTGCAGCAGATGAATTATTTGCTCGATTTGAGAGTGTATAGTTCGAAGGGTAGGGTAGGAACTACCAGAGTAGTGATAAGTAAGACCGATAATTTTTAGGGAGTCTGTTTTGGGAATTGGGGTATTTTCAATGGAGATGTTGATGAGGTCACGATCAGGGGCTCTGCCTTTCTTGTTCGTTATGATCATGAGAGCCGATTTGGAAGGGGAGATAGCGAGACCTAAGGTGCAAACATGGTTGTTTATACAACACATGCTTCTTGAAGGGTTTCTTCGAATTGGGCTGGGCTGCATGGGAGGACCAGAGGGAAATATCATCGGCATAGATGGAGTAAGAGAGGTGGGGAATAGAGCCTAGGAGGGGAGGTAGTTGAGCTAGTGCAAGGTGGAAAAGGGTTGGAGACAGAATTGAGCCCTGTGGGGTGCCAGAGGTTAAATAAAAACATGGAGCCGACGATCCCGGGATGCTTAAAGAGGCTATGCGGTCTGAGAGAAAGGATTTGATATAGTTGTGGATTCGGCTCACACAGCTTCTTCGGGCAAGGTTAGCGAGGATGGCCTGATGTGAAACTGTATCAAATGATTTGTGAATGTCGAGAGCTAGGAGGCCGCGAAGTTGGGAGGAGCTCGGGAATTCGTAAAGTTCGTGAGAGATGCGTCGCAGTGCATCCTGTGTCGAAATGTGGTCACGGAAGCCGGTTTGGGTGTAGGGGAGGGGGCAGTGGTGTTCCATGTGCCATTCGAGGCGGGTAAGCACCATGCGTTCGAGAAGTTTGCCTACGCACAAGCTAAGGGACGTGGGTCTAAGATTGTCTTTAGATGCAGGTTTTTCGGGTTTTGAATAAGAACGATGTCCGAATGTTTCCAGGATGAGGTGATCGTGCCAGTGTCCCAGACATGGTTAAAAAGAGTGAGGAGAAATTGTTGAGAGTCTGAGTTATGATTTCTCGTGATTTTGTACGTGATTTTATCCGGGCCGGGGGTGGTGTTGCGGTGCAGGGAGTCTAGTGCTCGTTGATGTCCTGAAAAGTGAAGGCGGTGTCCATGGGCTACGCTGGGAACGGCTGCTCGCGAGGTCTGCTTGTAGGGTGGTCCGCACTATTGGGGAACAGTAAGCTACGGATAGAGTTGGCGAGGTCGGTAGGGGACTCCTGTGTGGTAAGTAAGAGCTTCGGAATCGGATTCATGCGTTGTGTTGGCTGAATGAGAGTTTTAAGGAGTTACCAAGAAAGCTTAGTGCTCATATGGGAGTTTAGTGAATCGCGAGTGTCCACCAGTTCGTGCTGGCCAATCGGTTAGCATATTCTTCTGCCTCCTGAGTGAGTAGGTTTATGCGGCGCCGAATTCGACGGCGGTTAGGTTTATTTCTGCGCCAGAGCCGCATAATGGATCGGCGAGCGTCCCATATGTGAAGTCTACGTATGGACCTGCGAATGGGGGGGGGGGGCAATAAGTTTGGTATGTTTGTTATAGTTTTCACGAAGGAAGGATAGCCAAGCGTCAGTATTTCTGGGGTCCAGAGTCGGAGTGTCTTCGTCGCGAAACCTTGTCCAATTAGTGAGCGAAATGTGGGCTTGTGACCTCGGGGCTGACTAATGAGAGGGGAGGGTGACTGAAATGATTGCGGGGTCGCTCCCGAGGTTTTCATGTAAGTGCCCCCGTAGGAGTGTGAGAGTTCCCTGGTAAAATGCAAGGTCAGGGTTCGTATCTCGCTCGACAGAGTTGCCTATACGCGTAGGTTAGGAAGTGTCGTTGAGGAGAGAGTAACGGCCTTGGAGAAATGCGTCTACGAGCTTCCGACCCAGGGGAAGTATTGATGGTAGCCCCACATCGTATGATGACAGTTGAAGACGCCAAGAATGAGGGAGTCCTGGTGGGGATCGCGAGAGCGGGCGAAGAGTGGTTTAAGAGGAGGTTTTGGTTTCCGCGGGTGGTGGTATAGGTTAATAACTCTGAGGGTAGCAGATAAGTGAAGGTCGGGTTTCACAAGAATGCCATGAGTGTGAAAATAGGGTGTGTTTAAATGTGAAGTGTCAAGTGCCGTGTACGTGAGGTGTTTCGCTATTCAAGTGACAAGATTAATGGAATGGGGGTCTTCAGGGTGCCCTGTGTTATACGTGTTGTAGCCTGATACAGCTGGGGCGTGATAGGGTTCCTGAAGGAGGATGTTTCAGGGGGGGGGGGGGGAGTTATCGTGAGCTTTGATGTACGCTTTGGGGAAGTAAAGTTTCTTGCGGAGGCCGCGACAGTTCTATTGCCAGATTATTAAAGGCTTCCGCGTGTTCATGGTTGGTGAGCAGTACGGGAGGAGCTTGCATTGCGAGGGCGGGGCCTAGATGAAAAGAAACGGGCGCTTTTGTTAGGGTTGCGGAAGGAGTAACCTAGTTCTTCATCTAAGGCACCAACTCGCCGTTCGAGAGCATCAAATATAGCGCTTATATGCCTCGAGCTTCGCGATCGCTGCGCCGTCTGCCACCGCTTCTCCGCGGCGTTGACGGGATGTGCGCTGCGTGGCTGATGGGGGCTCGTGCAGTGTTTTGGTTCTGTTTCGCTTCTTTTCTCCTTTCCACGCCCTAAAAAAACTTCTTAAGGTGACGTCTACAAGCAATGAGTACGTTTAGGTCACTTATAAAGCAGCTGCGTCTTCGTAGAGCACGCGATCGCCTGCAAGAGCTATCCGGGGACGCGGTTCTGCGCGCATCGTCGCCGCTCTTCCGGGCGTCGGCAACGGTAGCAGCATATCACCCCTGTCACCTCGAAATACGTCAGGCACAAATGAATTCTACTGTCGCCTCGTTTAGACCTAATACTGGCACAGTGAGAGGTTGGGTTCATTTTGCAGCGTGCACCAACGAATTCAGCTTCGTTTCGAATATATACGTCGCAGAAAAGTATGTTTCGGGGATGTGATTAGCCAATCCCGGACAATAACTTCTGTCTTTTATAAGAATACAAACCATGCGAAAATGTTAAGTATATTCTAAGTCTGTACGTCGTTAAATATGTGCCCACACACGCCTTATAGCAAGCACCAGGGCAATGTAATATAAAACCACAGAAAAATGCATGCTGTGCAAGTGCGGACGAAACATGATAGCTCTAACGGAAACGAAAAAAAATACAGTGCAGCTTCTGACATGCTAAAAACGCTCGTCGAAACTTAAGCCAGGTAGGGCTCACCAGGCCAACTAGACGCGAAATGCACTGCTATTTCGCGAGACATAGGGCGGGAAGGGGGGGGGGGGTAGCGGGGGGGGGGTAGCGGGGGGGGGGGGACGCGGTCTACAAATGTGGAGCGGAATCAAGCAATGAACGTTTTAGTAATCACACACACAAATCTCGCGTTCACTGTCGTTTTGTTTTTCGAGTTCAACGAAAAGCTCATCGTTCGGCGGACGCATTTTTGGAAGCAGTTCACAAGCGATGAAAGGTGTTGTTGGAAGAGTGTGGTATCTGATGAGGCCCTCTGATTTCAGTTTGTGCTTAATTCTGCAGGTTCCCTGTGCCATGGGACGATATTTCGAAGAAGCGTTTAGTCGCGGACGCCGATTATATTCTAAGCCCGTCTGCGCGCTGCTCGCAGAGGATATATGTAGCAGATGAATGTTTGTGGGCGCTCAACTCACGACAAGACGACTCTTTGTCCTGTGCTGATCCTCGAGTATAATTCTGCATTATCCGTCGTACTTACGTTGAATATTCCCGAAATTAACGCACACTGGCTTGTAAACTGTGGTGATCAATATCTGAGTTATATTATTGGCAAACGTAACTGGCGTGCTGTCAGGTATGAGTGCTCTGCTTAATATGTAAGCGCACAAAACTGATTTACATCGTAGTGTATACCCTTAGCATGAACATCTGAGGAACCGGTGGTTACGGAGACACTGCTAGTAAATTAAGGGCAGTGTAACTACAATCAGGTCCATGCATACGCCGGTTCCGCGACGCTGGCCTGTGACACACACCTGGCGCTTATGCGGACCGAATATACCACACTATGATCGCGTAAGAAACATTTACACTCTCGTAAACACACCCCATTTGCGAACAGAGTGACTGCTCTAGATAAACATGGATTTCCAACGCCCGCAAACGCTAAATCTCACCCTCGAACATGCTGCAAACGCAGCGGCGACAGTGGGGAGCGGGACAGATACACCCACGCCTGCTTCCAAAATGGGCCGCTAGGGGGATTTCAGTGGCGCCCCTACAGGCCGCGCTCGAGGCGTATATAGAGGACGAGATCTTGGATGGTGGTGGGGAGAGGTACAGGGGGTTGGTTAGTTGTATTTGCAACTAGAGTTGGGGCAAGCGCATCGCGGTAAGAAGCTGAGGCAGTTATAGGTGTAGAGGCAGGCTTCAGGCCTCGGGTAGGAGGGGAGGGGGCGAGTGGCTGGCTCACGGCCTAATGTCGTGGGGCCTGTGCTGCTGGTGAGTGCGGTGCGTCTTGGCGTCCGGTAGGCCTGGTCTCGTTGGGCTTCAAATTTTGTCGTTGATGGTGGATTCTGTCCGTGGTGTTTGGATGGCGATGGCGAGACTGGGATCTGGAACTGTGGTTGTCCGGTGCTTGCGAAGCAGGAGATGATTGGCTATCTGTTTTGCGGGTAGCGAGTCGGCGGCGGAAGGCTTGTTGGGTGACCTTGGTGTCGGCTTTAACTTTCTCGGGGCACTCTGTCCAGGTGCTGGGATGAGAGCCTTTGCAGTTGCGGCAGGTGGCGTAGAAGTCATGCTCTTCGCCGGGCGGAAGCTTAGTAAGTTCTTGGGAGCAAGTCTGACAGAGCTCCGTAGAAGGGGGCAAAGTGCACACATCTTTGCGGTGGCCTATCTTATGGCACCGTTGGCAGAATTGCGCTTTCGGCTGTTCGGGGTGGCATCGGTATTCGGCCTGGTAGTACAGGACGTAGCGGGGGACGAAGGATCCTTCGAAAGTGATGAGGGCTGTTTCCGTGCTGCCCATCATGCGAGCCTTGATGATGGGAGCCCCAGTGGAGATGAGATGGGAGAGTAGTTTTCGTGGGGAGGTTCCAGCTGGGACGCCGTGAATGACACCCCGACAGGTGTCTGTGGGAGCTGCTTCGTACGCTGTGACAGGGACTTCCGTTGATGCAAGGAGAAAGGAGTGAATGGCTAGGAGCTTCTGTTCAGCTGATGGGCGGAAGGTTTTGACGGCGACCAAATTCTGCTGTGGTCTTGGCTGAAGCATTGAACTCGTCTTCGTCCTGAACTCGTCGGTAATTTCGCTTGGGGTAAGGTGGGCAGCATTCGCAAGGGCTTGCATGAGTTCAGCGGGTTTGATCTTCGCAAGTGGGATGCCCTAAGGGCGGATTACAATTGTTGCGAGGTCTTAGCTTCATTGGCTAGAGTGGTATACGGTTTGCCAGCGCGAATCGGTCTCGGGGGCATGGCGTGTTGTTGTGGGAGGGCTGGGTGAGCAATGCAGGGGCACGCTACCGTTGCCACGGCGCTTGGGTTCGCCGAAGCGCCAGTTAGGCGTAGCTGGCCGCGCCGTCGTGGTCGATGTTTGGGGTGAGATTCATGAAAAACGGGGGCTCATCAGAGGTTGGAACTCAGACTGGAGGGTTTCTGCGTGTTCCGGCGTCGGTGGCCGTGCTTGTATAGCTGCTGAAGGGTGCAGCTACGGGTGGAGAAGAAAAAAAAAAACGCCAGAGCTCAGTGGAGGTGCGACGGATGGCGCCTTAGATCAGCGCTGATTCTTTTAGTAGAGTGCCGTCTGATGACGTTGAAATATTTAATATATAGGCTTGCACAGCACTGAATATCTAACATTGTGGTGTAGAGGTTCCCTATTAGCTTTCTGATACCTGAGTCCTGCCAAGAAGGGGGGTTCGAGGCAGTCTGTGGTCACCTTTAATTTTTTTATCTTTCGTTGAAGTAAACGTTTCATCGCTCAGGTTACTTATAGGTGTTTTACATGATTTTTTATCTTTGATAGGCCATGTGACGTTACGTTATATTACTATACGTTAGAGATACAGTAAAGCCTTCTTATATAGAACACGGATATATCGAATTATTGCCTATATCGAACCCTTGTATATTTCTGGTAAAAATCACATCCATTTAAAACTTTTATACCGAACGTGATTTTGCCCACAATGGACATATCGAACTCTCCCGCGCGGGATTTTTCGGTCTCCTTAGGCATGCGGCAGGCTTTCCCGCAATACATCGGCGCGCAGCGGTGGCGCGGATATCGCTTAAGGCCTATAAACGGTACCTCCGGCGAGGTCGTTCCGTTCCGGCCAAAATCATTCCGGCGGCCGGAACGCCCGGCGGATGGCGGAAGGGTTTTAAACGGTCTCTCCGTCACACCGCGCACTCCGGCGCCGCTAGAGCCATCTTATTGGCCGGCGAGTCCAATGACGTGCGTGCAATGCTTTTACTTTTTTTTTATTAATGCGTGCTCGATTCGAAGACGTTTGTTATGTACTTTCGGCGTTGAGAGGCCGCGATATGGATTTACGCGAACTTCAGTAGTGTGAGAGCAGTCTGGAAAAACTAACCTGACCTGGGCAATGGTCGTGCTTGCGCGAGAAACGCGCAGCGCCCCGCGTCGTGTGTTGCACCTGGGCGTCAATATTTGTGTAAAGCACAAAGCTACATAACAAGCTGCCAGCCGGCGCCCACGCGACTGCACAAAGGCAATCGTAGGTAAAAACTGTCGGCAGCTGATTTTAAGCAACGCACGTACATACCGCGGTTTGCTGTGCATGTTTACGCCATTTGTTTAGATACCCTTATTTATCATCGCTAGGCAGCTACTCCAGGATACTGATTATTAAAACCAAACAAGCCGCGGATCTCGTTAGGGGCGAACGGATCTGATAGTACAGTGAAGCTAGAAGTGTCTAGTTCATATCGTAGCATCGCCCCCGCTCCCCCGCCGACCTCCCCCTTGTCATATTCGACCCGTAGCCGTAGGACACCGCGAGACGCTGCTGCTTCCCATCACTCATTTAGCCTCCGCAGGAATTTAGATCAAGGGTCATAATATAGTTTTAAACCTACAATTTCATCACCCAACAGCGCTTGCGCAAGTTTATTCAGCTTAGATTTTAAGTGACCCCAGTTTGCGAACTGTTCAGTCAACTGGGGCGGGTGGATCGCCATATCCCCGCCTTAACAACAAGTACCCATCTTCCAGCCTCTCCCTCACACAAACCCCTAACAACTCCACAATTCCGTAAATATTTTAAAATGACTGCAAACCAAGCAGCCTCATCAAGAAATGAGCATGACTAAGCCCTAGGAAAACCCATGTACGCTCCAAACGAAAAATATGACGCGTTGGGTGTGCGCAACACTTTCGAAGAACAAATCAAGGCGCAAGCCGTGCAACACAATGCGCACCTAGAGCACCTCACCGAGACAGCCGCGAGCAGACACCTATTAGACAGCCTGCGCATTTTATACGAGAATACCGTCGGCGACAACATCTCCACCCCTGCGGAGAGAGCTGTGAGTCCAGGAACTTGAGGAAATCCGCACGTTGTTTGTATTGACACAGCCACGTGGAGCTATGGTTTCAGCCGCTACCGACTGCTCGAGAAACGTTCTTGAACCCTGCTCCACCCAAACAACTAAAGGAGGACGAAGAACTGGCCTTTGCCCTAGCCCTATATAGCAGCTACCCAAGTGCGGAAAATGATTAGCGATTCCCATCAAGCGATCTGCAAAAGGAATAATTTCCAGCGGAAGGCGCAGGATCTTTACCCGCCATGAGACGAACCAAAACACCAGACCCCCGCACATGTGGCACTACAAGGCAACGAACGGGCCAACGAGGCTGCCCGAGATCTCACCCACCAAGAGCCCCAGCACACATTCCACAGACAACTCCAAAGATCGCGTCTGTTCTCGCCGAGACGTGCTTGTTCACTACAAAGGGGAAAGACGAAGCCACCCGGCTGCTGGCCCCTCGCTCACCAAGAAACAAGAAGTGGCGTGTAGACGTCTCAAGATGATCACTTATCCAAACCCAAGGCTGTACTGGCCCTTCCATTTGGAAATAGACAACGCTGGATGTAAACACTGCCCAAAGCTTGCGACCTTGGCTCGCATGCTATGGGAACGCCCCAGTATACAGAGACATGGGTTCGAAAATTCAAAAGGAACATTTATTATCACTAGTAAGGAGCAATGGGAAACAGTGCCGCACAGCGAAAAGCCTGAAATCCAACAGTGGGCCATCCAAAGGAAGACATCGCCAGGAGCCAAGGCATCTTGGCTGTCGTCTAGAATGCCACAGGCCTGAATAGGCCTCCCCTTTCGACCGCATAAAGTTATTTTCTCCTCCTCCGGATCGATCGGAGTTCAACATTTTCTAAACTAGCCATAGGATTTACTTAGAGTGAATTTAGTGCTGCAAAATATCACGAGCTAATTGCTAATTGGGCATATTTCAGAAAACTTCAGTGACAGAGAAGGATAATAGAACACTCAAAATAAATTCAACAAAACCCAAATTTAATGTCCACATGCGCCCAAATGCCCAGCTGTCAGTTGTACCACTGATGACGACCTTTGAAGGTTGGAATTCTGTAAATGCACCCAGCATTGTTTGCGAAACAGGGACTACAAGTTTATAGTGGCATGGGAGCACAAAGGGAAAGACACGTGAGCGTGGAGGTGCAAAAAAACATTTCTTGGTGCAACATCATCCACCCACCAGTTACGTATCCAGGATTTCATTTCGGGGGAGGATTGGGGCCAAAAAAGGTAATAAAAGAGCATGAAAGGATGAAAGTGCACACAAAAAAAATACAAGCCAGAGCAAGGAAAATATTATAAAGAAAAACAGCTTTGTTATCTAACTCAATAGCCCGCACAAGCACTGTTTCAATTGCCTGCACAGTGGACGAGCAGATATCACCCTCATACCGAAGATCCACAAACCTCCAACTACGCCTGTACCTCTTCTGTTGGCAAAACATTTGAACACTTGGTACATACACAAATCACCACGCACCTTGAACAAGCGGACAGTATCCTTATGCCATGTTTGGCTTTTGTACCGGACTGTTGGCTCAACACGCGCTGTTACAGCCGAAAAAGGCGAAGAAAAAATTCTGGAGGCTCCGTTACATCACCTCTCTTTTTCAATGCTAATTACTCCACGCACCCATAAGACTTCACCAAATCTCAGACCTTCACCAAATCTCAGACCTTCATTACACTCTCTATGCCGACAACATCATACTGTGGACAATTCAAGGTCAGTTGGAGCCGACACGACACCCTACAGCAAGCTATAGATACAATCAACACGTATCTCATACCAAAAGGGCTACGCTGCCAAGCCGAGAAGTCTGCACTACTGATGCTTCGCTTACGCACGCGAGAAAGACCTGCCGAAACCCCATCAAATTCTACTCTGGCGATTAAAAACACTCCTATTCCCCAAGTTTCTGCTCTGTGTAATCTTGGCGTTCCTTTGCATCGTGATGGCCCGAGTGCTGCCCTTAGCCTCCAACTCACTAAAGCATGTTCGCAACTTACATGCCTCACTCAACGTCAAAGACACCAACACGCAGTACTCAGAGAGGATGAATCTTGCAAGCAAGCTCAAACAGGCCCTGCTGCTTAGTCGCATCACCTACAGGATGACTTATACTCCAGTCGAACCCCCCTGAATTAAGGAAATTTGATATGTTAAGGGGGAACATGGGTCTTTGGGACCAAAAAATTGCCCAAAAAAGCTTTTTTTCAGGTATCACTTTTCTCTTGATTTGCAGTTTTTCCTCCAAGAATTCCATATGTGGAACAGTGCCACCGACTTATAAAAGCCATAGAAGCCCGATTTTAATAAACAAATAATTATTTTCTTATAATTCCACACTTTTTCGCCTCGAGTGGTATCGCAGTGATACAAAACTCTCGAGAGGTACTATCAGCATCAAATGAAACGCTAACACGAAAATATGAACCTGAACACACAAATAGCACGATTTCTTTTCATGCAAGTTAAATAACGCGTCGCTTAGTTACAAAAACAAAGTTCGAAACAGGGGATTTCCAAACATAACAATAGCAAACCATTATATGAACTCTACGAACAGTACTTTTCAATTTTGCACGTTGTGGTTCATATTTTAATGTTTGCGTTTCACTTGACGCCAATAGTACATCCCAGCATGTAGTGCAGCTAGAAATGATCGTTTCTTTCGCACTGTGAAGCTGAATGTGTAAGCCATGCGATATGGGAAGCAAATTTTGCATTTTGTGTTTCAGTAGTTGTTTAATTAGCATTATTTTTAATTGGTTAGCAGTAGTAGTTCAAACCTAGAAGTTAGAGTTGGTGTAAACTTGTATGTGATTGCAAAACAAAAAAACTGCGTCACGTTTCATTCTCCACCACTTCTGGTATCTATTCATGTCTTGCTGGCAATCTTTTGTTGAATAGTTTTTTTTTCTACTGTTCTCAAAAACAATTAAGAAATTCTTTTAATTAACACAGAAACTAGTTGCCTCACATCAAAACTAATTAGATATTTGAAATCAGCTAAAAAAACTGAACAAGCCCATGAAGTTTCATCAGAATTGGTTGGAAAGAAAAAAAAAAAGTTTCTGGAACCAGTGTTTCCATGGAAAGCCTACAAAACGGCCCTTCACCTGCCCACCTTTACACCCTCACAAAAACTCTTGGGCACCCACAACACAAACTCACTCAAGTTCACCTTCAACTTGCCACCTAGCATAATCAGAAGTTCCAAGCAGGAAAATTGACCCAGAATGCAATACTGCACCGGCTAAGGAAATGATTACACACATGGTGGAGGGGCGTGTTGGCTATTGAAATGAACTTTACATGAAGTTTTGTTCACCACACATAAAATTAAAGGTAGAAACTACCAGGAGGAGCAAAAACACTTTTCAAGACAACAATGAGTGTAAGTTCTACTGCTTTTCATTCAACTTAACAATTTTAGGCTTTCATATTTCCCAAAATTTTAACAACTGAAGGTTGCAGGCTGACAAAGGTTGATTTTCCTTGCACTTAAACTCAACATTAAATGCACATCTGTAGGTCTGTACATGCTTTATGCCAGATTGACTTCTATCTATCACCCGAGGCAAACTATATGTCACTGCGATCGCTAATCAGCTATAGTGTCAGCTCTCAGATTTTTTTTATTAAAATTCGGGATTGGATGGGAATAATACACGTCTAAAATGTGATCCCAGTACGCATCCCCGTCGCCAGTGTTTTATTGTTCCAAGTGAAAGTGGGTCTTGTGAATGCGTTGTGGCTTTCTACTTGGAAAACACGGACAACTGGTACATTCAGCTCAATGTACAGTGATTTCGACATTGCTTGGCACGTAAAGAGGGTCGACATTACGGTAGTAATGACAGGGTAAAATGAATATTGGCATGACGACATACCAACTCAGGTGAATTAGCCAGCAACGACTACAGCTGCCATCAGAACCAATTGGCTGTTCCACCAAATCGCATTTGGCTGCAATTTCACATACCCACCCATAATTCTCACAAACCCATTGGCAGATGCAGAAGCCCAGCAGACACACCACAATGGAACTCTCTTGGCTATACCCATCACACGGCAAGATGCCCACACGATACTCTACCGAGCACGTAAACAAGCTACAGCCTAGCATTCGTTTGGCCCACAGAATCGACATGAACGGACGACATGAACGGCTTCACCGGCTCGATGCAGAGCAAAAGTTCTAGCTCGCTCACGCTCCTCGGCTTCGCAGAAGTGAAGAGACATTGCTACACCGGCTGCGTCTTGGAGTAGCATTGACCTAAAAGTTTCCACACAATCGGACGCGAGGACTGCCCGGACTGCCTTCTGTGTGGTTGTCCTGAAACTATCGAACATTTGCTTAGCGCTTGTCCAAAGTACTCTAGTGAGCGAAAGATCCTTGAGGCAGCATTAATACTACACTTGGACACTCGCCCTGTAATAATCTGATTCAGCGACCCATTGTACATGAGGCGTTTATTGGTTGTACTGCTTGTACATAGTTCATTTGCCGATTTCACCGTCATTCCTCATACCTTCCAGATTCATTCCGTTCTCTTTTTGTCCCCAGTTCCATTCCCCCAATGAGAAATAGCAGGCCCAAGTAGTTTCTTAGCCGGCCTCTTCTCCCTTTCAATAAACATTTACTCTCTCAAAAGGTGACAATGACAATGACCGCTGTTAGAAACTCATGGCCAATTCCCTTACTCTCATGACAAACTAAATTCTCACATACTGACAGAGTGGGACTGGCGACTGATAATGAAAGGTGCTTTCAAAATTCACGGTGAATTCACCTGTTCCTATAGGCTGTGATGTGAACATACCCACTTGAAGGAACACTCTGTGGCATTCTTTTTATTTATTTATTGCACAATTTTGACACAGGGCATCAAAGTAACAGAGGGGTAAAAAAAGGAAAGTGAGGGGATGCAAGCGGCTTCATGACCTACAGAATAGTGTATAGGCCAGTCTCGGCAAGAAATTCCAACAGCTGCTTGTGGAGAAAACCATGCGTGCAATGGGACACTAGTGCTTTTGCATTCCAAACCCATAAGAAATGCTTCGGTGTCCTCGAACTTCTTCTCCTGTCACTTACACAACATATAGGTGTGCACACTTTAACACATTTAAGCGAAACAAAATTTTTGTTCACTGACATACACTTACAGGGCAAAGTGTAGGTAACCTGTGGCATCACTACTAGTAACAGTGCTATGTGCACACACAAGTTTACCCCGGGGCACTATTTTTGGGGAAAATCACAGACCTATATGTTGTGGTGTACAGCTGACAATCAAACCATTCAAACTGATGGCCTATGTTTCATCACTTTTGTGGCAAATAATTTCAATGCAGAAGCTGTTTTAGCTTATTACTCTTTTAGCTGTAGCTCTTTTCAAATAGGTACTTCTCTGACAGAATCTCTTATGATGAAAACACTTGATAATTAGTTCAGTTGTGGAAGTTGAAGCTATTTAAATGACATCTGAATTCAGTATGGGGAGGCAACTTCGTGTTTATATCTGTCGCACAGTGATGTCAACAGTAGAAGCTTTCTACATGATGTTTTGCCAACAGGAAAGTCGGAATGGGACGTGCAGTACACACTGCAGGCAAACCGGGGATATTTTCCTGCTAGTGCTACCTTCTTTGCATGCCTTATTTTTCTCACAAGATGTAACCAATTCTCAGGACTGATCTAGGCAAGCTAAAAAAGTAACAGCAGATAACAGCAAAAGGAACAAAATGAATAAAAGGAACAGCAGATAACCTGTTACATTCTTTACCACAGATCAACAACAAAAATTTAAGCAATGGGGAAAAAATATACTGCACTTGTTTAGGAGAAGCAAATGTATGTATGGCCATTCAAGACTTCATTCGGCTTCATGTTTAAGTGACACACAAGAATTAAAACCACAAATGTGACAATTAGCAACCATAGATAGCGGGCTTGTAGTGTTGTGATTGGTCTGCGGGGGAAAAGTGCATTGGTGATTACCAGATTGACGGCACCAAATGACATTGACTGCGGATTACCAACAACAAATGTTCTAACTCCTTTGTCGTGAGCCAGTAAATGCTATTCTCTTTTTTTGGTTTAGTTACAGTTCGGGTTCAGTGAAAGCACTGTTTACTGCTGTACGGTCAGACCCAATGCTCCTGTGTTCACAATGGTCTGCAACACAAGAAGAGCTACTCGCCGACGGGATCCTGGCACCTCCTAGTAATGGGAGAAAAATTGTTCTTCTGTAATTCATGCTATGCACGACTACGCCACAGCTGGGCATCGGTACTGTGCATGCACTCTTCACTGCACACAACAGCATTAATTTTTGCCCAAAAATGTGACAGTCGACCGAGCTGTACATGGTGAGTTGCCCCCAGTGTCAACGCAACAAATGCGCCACGCCTGCTCAGCCGGGAAGACTCCACCCTGCGAATCCCCCTCCTCCCCCTTTACCAGTTTAATTAAAAAGTGGGCATAGATTTGATGGTCCCTTAACCTCGGTCAAAGAATGGGAACCATTGGATGATCGTGTGCATCGACTACCTTTCATGCCATAGTGATGCAGCTGCATTGTCATCTGCAACAGCTGCCAAAGTGACGAACTTCATTCTCAGTCGCCGTATACTTCAACATGGCCCACCTCGTGTCCTCATCAGTGACCGTGGGCGCCAGTTCACTGCTGACGCCGTTAAGGAGCTACTTCATCTGTCCGATTCTCAATTCTGCCATTCAGTGCCATATCATAAACAAACAAACGGTCTCACTGAGCGGACCATCCGGACACTCACTAACATGAATGCCATGCCTGTTGCTTCTGACCACAACTGGGACGACATCTTGCCATTTATTACCCATGCTTACCACACTGCCAAGCATGAGACAATTCTACCCAGTTGACGCACGTGTTCCCCCAACTACCTCAACACCATCTTCCCCTTCTTTCACGACGAGGCCAGCCTATCAAACACCCTCTGCGTTGCTGATGAAGCTCAGAAACTCACTAGTCTCCACATACTGCCGTCACAAGACCGCTCAAAACTCCACTACAACAGCTGACATCAGGAATTTCGTACTCGCGGGGAGACCTGGTTTTGCTCTGGACACCTCAGCGACAGCATGGACTGTGCAAGAAACTGCTGTCACATTAAGACAGCCCATTTGTGGACCTTGACTGACTTAGTTGTCTGAACTATGTCATGTTCAGCTTACTGCTTGAGGACGGCGTAGCCGCAGAACTGAAGTGGCTCGCGTACCTTGCTTGAAACGCTTTGAACCCCGTGACACTCACTGACTTGCAGAGATGGCTGCATCTTTGATGGGGGAAATGTTATGGCCTCCAGGGCCTTGCGATATTGGCCGCCTTAAATTTTGACACCAGCGAGAAAGATGTCACGTTACAATACTGAGGAGGAAGACGATGAAGCTGGCTGGTAGCCCAGTCCGCCATCTTGGCTCGCCACCCCTTTGTAAATAAATGAGTTTTTCACTGTAATGACAGCGTGGTGGCTGAAGCAAGCTCTGACAAGTGGTCTTGGGCAAGCAAGAATGATCCAGCTTCGCACCAAGCACTAGCCGAGACAGCATTCCACTCTTAACAGTTATGCTGAAAACGATAATTGTTTCACCTTGAACAGCTGGGTACAACAGTGGGTGTGAGGGCCATCCTCAACATATCACTCACCGAGTTTAAACAATAAATACGGCATAAAGCTGCATTATCGCAATTGACCATGCAACTGCCAAGTGCAATCAGCAGTGTTTGATTCACAGACCAAACCAGAGCTTTATATTCATGAGCGACAGTATAGCTATTGCTGTTACATCAGCATAGCTACTGCTGTTACATCTGTCAGAAGTGCATTGTGCCACCACCACTCACATCACATGGAAAGTTGACAACTCGAAATTCAAGTCTGCTTTTATCAGGTTGTAGGCACTGCTTACACACTTGTAACGCTCATTAATGTCCAGGTGGCAACCAAGGAGGGAACCACTTTTGCCGAAAAATGTTTCTCAGTAGGAGTGTGTTAAGACATGACGGCCAGAAGGCAGCCAAGCAATCATGATCCTAGTTAAAGGAGTCATGAGGACAAAACACAAATTCGATTCATTCGAAAGATTGCCTAAGAATCATAATGCCACCACTGTTAACGCACACTTCGCTTAAATAAGCTACATAATTAGGAAAAAATGGAATGGCCATGCGACTCACTAGCTCATTTCCCGCAACAGAACCTATGATGTCATATCAGCCCAGCTGCGCGATTGGCCGAGGACGGAAAAAGCAAACGCAAATTAGGCACGGCTTATAGGCTTTTCGAACGAACTATTTGCGCTTAAGTGTAATGCATATTCATTTTACAGCAGTAAGAATGGTGCAGTAAACAATGGAAGTTACGAAAACAGACGTAAGCATAGAAGTAACGATGTGCACTGCTGTTGATACTGGGCGCACTATGCTTGTTTTAGGTGCACAGCACTCTGCCGCTTTGAAGTTGTCTTACAGGACACTGGCCGATTGGCGTAAGCAGCGTTGTCTTACGTGACCCTGTTTGTCAAGGATACCCCAGGCTTCATGAGACGATCACTTATTACAGTAACGAAAACAAGCCAGGTGCAAATACGCTCAAAAACAAAGCAACGGCGGACAACAGTTCGTTGATGACTATAGTAGTACCACCTGGGAGGGCTGATGGACAGCAAGGCCGCAAACCCGAATGACGCAGTGGAATTTCGCTTGAATACACGCGCTCATGACATCATTGCTGAAATTACGAAAACCTACGATGTGGATGGAGATGCAAAATTTAATCTAAAGTGATCAATTTTTCAGTGAATACGGCATCATTTGATGCCGGACAAGCGCTGGGGGCACTATAAAACGCGAAATCTTTCAAATAAAACAAACTTGTATTCGGTCTTCATGGCTCCTTTGTGTATACAACGGCCGTTCCCTTAATTTGAAGTCACAGAAAGAAGCCAAAGTGCCCACTCCTTCAATTAAGCACAGCAATTCCAAGGCAGACACAAAGCTGGAACACTGAAGACTACACGAGGTTGCAGCTGTGCTATGACGATTCCTAAATGGCAACAAGCCAACTTTTTCCATTTCATTAATGTCGGGAGCAAAAGTATGGAGTCCACACAAGTGGCGGCCAAAATGTATTGCAGGGCCATCATGCGAAAGAGCTTCTGCTGTCGACACACTGGTTGTGCGTCCCATTTTAACTGCATGCACCTTCGTTGGCTCGCCTGAGTTGATACGCTTTTATTACGAAAAAGGACTGAGCTGTTTCGCTTCGGTTGCCCATGTGTCACACCTTCCCTAAGTGTTCTCGCTGAGCAATGATGAACGATGTAATTAGCGTAGAATGATATGCTGAACCAGTGGGCCGCTCTTGTTACTCCTTATCACGAACTCAAGCACACGACATGCTTCATTCAAACAAGGCCAGAGTATGCATTATTTTACTCTTGAGTCCCAGATTGTATAGGAAGTGCAACGATGACTGAAGAAGACGGAGTAACAATAAAGAACAGAAACACAGATGACAATTAATGCGCACACATATAGCAACTGCAAATTCAGCCACTCACTGGGGCCACCTTTGAAAAGAGGCACAACATATGCAGCTGAAGCAACACTGTTCAGTCACTCTGCTTACCAACACTGCATCAACGCATAGGTGCAAACTATGATGCGTGCAGTTAAAATAAGCGACACAGCCTTTATCTCGGCAGCAGTCGCCCTTCCCCAAGGTGGCACTGCAGTGTGTTTTGGTTGGTGCTTGCGTGGAATCCAGACTTTAGCTCCCGACAGTACACATTCGGCCATGTGGAATGGTTATCGATTGATTTCAAAGAATGAGTCAGTTTCACACAAACACCAGTATACTCAGCTGGTGACGAGCCTGTTGTATACAGTGGGTGTACCCCAGAAGCAACACAGAACAGTATATCTGCTTTACCCCAACGAGCGTGCACTCTGACTGCTTGAACACTCCTGACACAAACAAGAGCACACTCAATCAGCCTAGCACACACCCAACCCAGACAAATGAGTAGACTGGGTCACTCACTAATGTTTCAATACACAGCTCTTGAAACTCCTATTGTCAGCTGTTAAGAGAGGTTTTGCGTGTACTTATACAGCTGCATGGTGTTGCTACAAAGCATATCCCCGCCTATGAAAAGCACTGCCCGTAGGATTACACCACCAGCGCCCGCACGCAAAACACACTTCGGCGCAAGCGTGCTGTTGAGCGCTGTTGCGCAGTGTACATGACGCTGTCGGCGTAAATAAATGCTGCCGGCTGCTGTCTGCAACAATCTTCGTGGATGTCTAGCTTACTGCAATAAAATATAAAATCGTGCGCGCGCTTACACGAATTGTCGCGGTCATTGCGGTGAACAGCATCACGGCAGCACATCACATACAACCAGTGGCACACAACAGTCGCCCGTACACAGCGCATCGGCGCGAGACCCTGGCCGTAGTCGTTGCCGCACCGCGAACTCCCACGGGCCACGGTCGGAACTTTTAGAAAGCAGTGGCACACAACAGTCGCCCGTACACAGAGCATCGGCGCGAGACCCTGGCCGTAGTCGTTGCCGCACTGCGAACTCCCACGGACGCACACAGAACTGACCGCTTGCTGGTTTGTCACTCCTTTGTCCATTTTGGACGATGGCGAGTACAAATGACGCTGTCAACTTCTTCAAACACACACACGCACACCCAAAAACAAGGACAGGCCAGCCGTCACCAACATACACATCGGGGTATGCTTGCTGCCATAATATCGCGGCACTGCGGATCTCAAACTAAGCGCCGTGCAGGTATGCTTCCGCCGGCACAAACAAATGCTTCGTGGATTTATACCTCGATTCAAGCAGTCACAAAATAGTCGCGACGTACTATAAGCCGGTGCGACTATTTTCCTCCGCATCGCTTCGCTTGAGCAACGCCGCCATGTTGTTTAGCCTGAAACCTTCTGATAGCCCTGATTGGCCAGTAGGAGGTCGGTAGGAACCAATCAGGGCGTTGGATGATGGCTGGCGAAACGCGTCATCATCGCGGTCCGGCGAAAAGTTGAAGTTGGCCAACTCCTGGCGGAGAGCGATTTTCGGCCGGAATGCACCGCATTCCGGCCGCCGGAATGATTTTGGACGGGACGGAACGACCCCGCCGGAGGTACCGTTTATGGGCCTTTACGACTCCCGCGCGAGCTCGGGTGCGTCCAAACCGGCTGTTGCAGAGTGCACCAGCTCCACGCATGCCTGCCGTTGGAGCCGGACGCGCCACATTGGGCGCTGCGGGCTGCGGTGTCACCGAACTTCAAGTCCGCACCACTCGCTGCGCGCACTTGCTCGGTTGGCTGGGTTCGCCGTCATTCGCTTTTATCAATGCTTGTCTCCGCTTTGTTGAAGACGCCGAGGACTCCGTACCACTTCCGAGCACGAGCGAAGCCGTCGCTGCCGTGGACCTGCTGCGGCGATACTGCAGTGCCATTTAGGGCAGCGGTCTTGTGCTTGTCGACTGTTTAGGTAACGTGGAGCAAGCAGTCACCAGCAACGCGTTGCGCTCCAAGAAGCAGGCTACACTCACGCAGTGCTTCCGCCCCAATAAATTATTGTTTTATTTCCGAGAAAGTGTCATATCAATAGTGAACTGTAGGGCGGTAAGAGCTCAGCGTGAGCTCGGGACTCCGTCGGCAAGATTGCTCTCATATAAGTTTTTTTTTGCTTCACTTTCTCTATCGAATTTTTGCTATGTAGAACTATTTTACAATCCTCGCGCTGTTCGATATAAGGGGGCTTTACTGTAGCGAAGTAGTGCCTACCGCGGCGGTTTCTTTAAGGAAACGCCGGTGGACGTTGCTTTCATGAACGGTACCGTCGAATGGAGAAAGAGAGAGATAATACTCGTAATGGGGTCTCGAGAGGTCAGCTCTACTTGCGGCAGTGCTTGGTACGCCAGATGTGGATGATTATAATGTCGTGAGGTGGATGTCGGAGATTGAGGATGCAACAATGAAAAAAAAATACAAAATATACCCAGTGCAGTGCAAGAAATAAAACTCTAAATAGAGTTGAGTAAAAAGTTGAACAAATGGTGCCGAGGAAGCACTGCTAAACCAACAAAAGGGGGAAAATGTACATGACAACGTAAACGCGTACAGAGGTAGTCACGCGCACAGTTCAAGAATTACAAAATTTTCTCTTATTGATAGTTCCACAAGACTGCAATTTCGTCACAGCCCTGTCTACTCCCACGTTTTTTGCAACCTCTTCATGGGTATGCGCCTCTCACAAGATGCATCATTCGCCAGCATGAATAGGCGGGCTCGAAGAAGAAGAAGAAAAACACGCCATGGCCACCAAGCGCAAGACGGTTTCTTTCGTTGGTCTTTCGTCAGAAATTTCGGAACTGCAGGGAGTCTTGGGACAGCCACCGGCTACACAGCAATATATTTTACCCGTTCGATTTCAGCCACAGCCCGAAAGCTTCAGCGAATCACAAAGCGATGTTGACGATGCAGGCAACACCTTGTCCGGTGAGGCTTCAACCAGCCCCGCAGATTCCAGCAGCCGGCCAACCTCGAGCATAGAAAGCGTGGCTGAAGTCGACATGCTACGCCCCGAAGACTCACGCAGCAGCAACTCGGGAGGCGATTCGAAACCCAGCAGCGCAAGAGGGGGCGACAGCAACTCGGTCGTGTCTCTGCTTTGCGGCCGTGGTACCGAGCCTCAGGGAAATGATCGAGGCAGCCGACTATCCTCGCGGCTTCCAGCCCTGGCGCTAGGGGCGTTGTGCATATTCACTTTGGCGTGCGTGGTGGCTGTGACTCTCGACCAAAAGTGGAACCTGTTCGGAGGTGAGGGAGCACCACCTTTCGCCGACGTTGACGTCGGTGTCACAGCGGCTAGGAATCACGCCGCCTCCGAGGGCATCCTTAGCGCAGCGTCACCGGTGAGTTCCCTCATACCAAACAATAATTTGGGCATACCACAGTGAACGTCCCGTTTAATCGATTGCGAGTGTCTTTCGGTTCGCTTCCGTGGCAGAAAGTGGTGCACAAGTGGCGCAGCTATAGAGACAATGCGCTGCTGTACGGTTCAGTATAAACGCATGTCTGCAAGCACAGTAGATAAATTGTCATTGCTACTGCCAGGTGTTCTTTTGTAATGGCCTTCACATCGCTTAACATTACCTTAAGGCTGCGTCTAATCTCACGGGAGCCACCCGCCGCGGCGGCTCAGTGGCTAAGGCGTTGCGCTGCTGAGCACGAGGTCGCGGGTTCGATTCCCGGCCGCGGCGGCCGCTTTTCTGATGGAGGCGAAAAGCAAAAACGCCCGTGTGTACGAGATTTCGGCGCACGTTCAAGATCCCCAGGCGGTCAAAATTAATCCTGAGCCCTCCACTACGGCGCGCCTCATCGCCTGCGTTGCGTCGGCGCGTTAAACCCTACGATCAATCAATCAATCTCACGGGAGCCGTGAAAATTACCTCCGGGAAATTCTCACGGCAGTTTTCATAAAAGCCGGCTGGCCTAAAATTCGCTGAATAATATTACGTCCCAACGTAACCTAACATAACATAACCTCACCCAAGCTAACGTAACCTACCAGAACACATCAGAACCTACTCAGATTTAGCCCAACTGAAACAAACGTAGTCTAACCCAGCCCAACGACACAGAACACAACCTATATTAAACGTAATCGAACCCACTCTAGAAGTTCTTCCGGTCGATCTCTTGATATAGTAAAAACCAGAGTAACAAAAGTATTAGCAAAATCACGGTGACCGAAAAATCCCGAAAGCTAAACAAAAAACTTCGCAATGTCGGACTCGATCCTAAGCATTCTCGTTTAAAAACAAGTACTATACCACAGTGCTATCGTGGCAGCTAAAAATACGGCTTTTTGGTGAATACTTATCCCATAGAATCTCGGCGTAGCATGCTTAGCCAATAAAATGCGACTGCCGTGAAAAATATCTCACCGTAATTCTCACGGTTGCCGTGATAACAGACATTACTTTACCTTAAAGGAGTACTGACACGAAGTTTCAAAGCTGAGATAACTATGTAAAACGCTTCCTTTTTATCAGGAGATATCTCCCAGCAAGTTTCAACAGCAACCGTTCAGCGAAACATATTTAAAATCCATTTTAATCTTCGCCCGCACGAGAAAGCCCAGAGCGGGCCGACGTGACATCATCTGCTACGTGCCCCAAACTGCCGACGTCGGGGCTCCCGTGACTAAGCCGACGCGCTGGCTGTGGTTGGCGCGCGCTGCTCGGGCGTGTGTACACGTCATGGTTTGGGGACTGACGTCATGCTGCCCGGGCCTGTGGGGACGGCGAAGACCTCTGCCGGTCTGGGCGCGCGCGTGCGCTCGCTCGCGCGCGCTTCCAGAGAGGCAGCGATACGACAAGAATGGTGACGCCATGTCATACATGCTGTCATGGCGGCCGCTTGGCGTTTTTTTGTCGAAACCGAAACTGGCACGAATAAACGACGCCGTAAATGAATGTTTACGCTGCGCTCGACCGTCTTATCTGTCATTCTATGATTAGTGGGCTAGTAGGCACGCATAGCAGCGAAAAAAACGCAACATAAAAATTTCGTGTCAGTACTCTTAAACTTAGGCGAAGCCAAATATAATCATGGAACATAAGGCTGGTCGCCAAGTGCAGCTGCAATGTGATTGGTGTATATTTCATTACCATTAGGGGGGGGGGGGCGGGAGAGCATTGCAACCCATGCCAAAACCACCATTAACATTTTCCATCCCGACAAATCAATGGGCAACTTTTGCGGGACCATCCCGAGAATCGCGAATTTCTCGACAGGTAGAACTAATGACGAATTCCATTGGGAGAACCGGAGCAAGTGGAGCGAGCAGCCAGAGCAGCACACGGGAGTAACGGGGACGTGTGCTTTCGTTCCGCGAATGAAACATTCGCGCTGCACCGGGAGCAGTGAAAAGAGGGGGAGGGCGTGATGTCAAGAGCCGTCTTTTCCAGATACGACTCTACCTTCGGTCGCTGCTCCGGCGGGGTGAACAGGTGCTCGAACATAAACTCATGCAATGTCAAATCGTCGTCGTCGTCGCTGCTGCTGCTGCTGTCCGATGATGAGTTTGACCTTGAATCTGCGGTGCTTTCATCATCTAAAAGTAGCAGCATCGTCCAGACGGCCGCGCTTAGCTGCTGCCGTACGCACTGAGCTACTATCGCGCCTGCTGGATTCCGCCATATTTCCTCCGCCAGCCGGGGATAAAACCAGAAATGACGTAAAAGAGGTCATGCGACTTCCTCGGCGTTCCCTGTTACTCCGCCGCTGGCGACGGAGCACCGAGAACTGCTCTCGGCTGATCTCGGCTGATCTCGGCGCCAAAAAAGTGCTCCTCCTCGACCAATCCGCCTCTTTCACAACCCCACTGCGCATGCGCAATCCCCTAGCGGCCAAGTCCCTAAGCAGTCCAGTAGGGGCAGCAGACGACATTCCCCACAGCTCCCGCACAAGGGGGAAGGGATCGTGGTTGTATTTACATCGTTTGATTTTTTGTGTGCGCTCGTTGTGCGCGGAACAATGCCCACAACTTGTGCTGCGTTCCGCTGTAACTGGGAGTGCCGAAAAGGGAACGGTGCCGGCTTCTATCGCTTCCCGTCGGCCGCACGCGATCGGCTACGGCGGCTTGCGTCGCTCGCGTCGGCTCGGGTGATGGGAACTGTAGGCTTAGCATCCTGGCGGATATTTGATCGCTGCTATCTGTGCAACTGCGAATGACAATCCGCAACACAACTTTTCTCTACACTATCATACCCTTTCTCGCATGTGGAACTCTATTTAAGTTATAGCTGCCGTTTGAGCGATCGGTGACCAAGACATCTGCGTAGCCTGTTTCGATGCTTCCGCGCAGGTATCGCCATCTCTCGGCTGCTCGGCGCACCGCGCGCCGCGGCGAGCGGTCAGCGTAGGCTTGCATCGCGGCAGATATATCTGATCGCCGCTTTTAAAATAAGCCCTGACAACAATCCCTAGCACAATTTTTAACCACACTAACACCTACTTTCTCGCATGTGGAACTTTTTAGGGATCAGATTGATTCAGAAGAGCAGCGACAAGCGCGGTTGCTACCGTGGTTTGCGCCGGTTCGAGCCGCTGAGTGTGCCGAGCTGGCAGGCGCGGCCGGCGTGTGCGCGGACTGTTTCCGAAGGCAGAAAACGCTTCACGATTGCTTGCTTTATCCATTTCTTGCGAACAAACGCGCAGAATCTACAAATTCAGCTCAGCGATCGTCGTAGTTGACCATGGTGCAAAAACTGTGGGCGGAGCGACGCCGACGACGCATCTCATGCGCGCATCGGGCCGTCTCAAATTCACGCGTACGACTAGTGGCGACAGTCGTAACGATCAGTCGCATGCGAATCGCGTGTACCAGTCGTACATGTGTCCAGCGCTTAAAGGCATTTTGCGAACTGCCGGCCTTTGTTGAACTGGCGATCGCACTTCATGCCAGACGACTCCAAGTACTGCTCGAGCTGCCACTCGGACGGCACACGGATCTGTCCGAGATTTCTCTGCCAGCCCTCATTCAGTGATAAGAAGCCGCCTGGTATTATGTGATGACCAGGGACTGTCGTCTTAAGGCGTTAAAACACCAACACAGAAGAAAAACTTCGGCTGCTCCTCGCCGTAATGTGGGATTGCCGTGCATACAACGAGAACGCAGCCGGAGGAAACGCCGGCAAACCCTACGGCTTCAACTTCCGCTAGGCACGCTAGGTGGCAGCACACCGCAATGAAAGAGGCGGGACCAATGAAACACAACGCCCCTGCTCCTGCCCAACCACTGTAAGACGCCAGAACTCGCGAGAGCACTTTGGGTGCAGTTAGAAGTGCTCCTGTTCACCCAATGGAAAGCGCGATAACTCTCAATGAGGGGTGAGGTCAAAAATTTCTCCCACCTGCCCTCGCGGGAACCCCTGTGTAGATGCGACGCATAGGGAGTTCCGTTGTGGTTTCCGTTAGGTTGATTCTCCCATCGCGTGAAACGTGCCGTGAACCCCATGCCGCGGCTATGACGCAACGTTGCGCGGCTATGACGCAACACAATCCAACACAATCCACTTTAATCCAATCCAATTCAAGCCAAGCCAAGCCAAGCCAAGCCAATTTAATGCCCCCCGCGAGAGGGTGTTCGCTATCGGAGAGGAGAGGGGGTGAGCGGCGGAGAGCGCAGCTCGCGCGGCGAGGAGAATGGGGGAGGGGCGTGGACGGACAACAGCAACGCAGTATGGAGGGACAAGGCGAGTGAATGAGATGCAGTCGCATCTAAAATTGCTGTAGAAACACGCCTTTTACCATGCGACTGCAGCCGTGGGCGTTAGTAGGTGCGAAAATTATGAAGTATTTCAGTTGGCCTGATGGATGATGCGAGTTTTGCAATATAAAACAGTTCGTGCCCCATTGAGCAAAAAAGCAAACACATTGACTGGTACAGAAAATGGCCGCAGTGAAATACAAGAAAAGAGCAGTTACAAAAGCGGCGGAGTTACTTTTGATGAATGAAATCAATTGGAACCATTGAGTGCGTATGGAATCCAACCTGGTTGTTGAGAATGGGTGCTGCTAGTACTTCGCTACGTCATCACGTTGGCAGCGGCACTAAGGTCGTATGAAGTGCCCGTATTAGTAATGGCACGGGAGTAGAACAGGTGCAACCCACCACGGATAACTCTGTTTCTAGGGTAGCTGTGTTGTGAAATGTTGCTGTTTGCCTTTACAAGTGATTCACGTTAAAGAGAAGAAACGAAAGGAAATGAAAATATGCAAGCAGAGGAAGAGCAGTTGAAAAGTCTGTGAGAGGTATCCCCAGTGAAAGCGGTAATACTTTCTCTTTCAAAGCACATAAACAGACTTCAGTGCCCGATAAATTTGGGGTCAAAAACTTTTCAAGCAGAAGTTGTCCAGAGGTAAAGAAATAAGGAACACGAGATGGCAAAAGCGCTTAACTGGTTACTTTAGAAAGCAAATAGCATACCGTTATTTTTCTGCAGTCACCCATGAAACCAAGGAAAACCTACAAGTGTTAACCAGAACTTACTAAGAATTACTGTCCATTTCCTTAACCCTTTCCTGCCCAACAAAAAGATTTTAGAAAAAATGGCCACAAGTAATTAAACTTTGCGTATTTACCCCTTTTTAATGCTGCTTCTACAAGTGAAAATGGAAAGCTCAGAGTATTCACACAGAAAACCAACCCACACATATGTGTGGGCTGGGCTTCTATTCGTATGATCTGCGGACGGTAAAAATACACTAAAAACGGCATCAGGCGCCGAAAAACTTCATTTTTACGCATTATTTACAAGTTTTATATTGATTTCAGGAGTATGTACAATATGAATGGGATTTTGTGAAAATAAATAACAATGAAGTTTTAATTAATATAATGAATACTTATAATTATAATTATTATCACAAGTAATTGCGGAACTAGTTCAAGGTTAAGGCGCCAGAAAACATTCCCAACCAGACAGCACAAAACCGCGAATAAATGAGACCCCAAGAAAGCAAGAAAAAATTATTTATCGCCAGCGCAACAGTGCACAAGCCCGCCACGTTGTACCGCCGAGCGAAATTTTCGTGACGACGAAAGCCCAGCCCACACATATGTGTGGGTGCATTTTTCATGCGTGTTGACGTAATGCACAAGAAAGGAACGGGTGTATGTTTTAGCCGATCGTGTTTTTCGAATTCCTGCAAGTCGTGTCTTATGCTTGTTATTCAGAAAATACGAGAACAGCAAGAAGAAATATCAGTTTTCATCTTGAAGGCGGCTAGCGTGATCGCGCCGGCTGGGGCACCGTTTTTAATGTGCGATTTCACACCCCCTGGTGGCGAAATGAGTGAACTACCGAAACCAATTAGGTCTCGGAAGCGTTCGCAGCGACTACCCGGGGCTGTGAAACCGAAACCGAAACAGGTACCACTTAGTAAGTGAATTTGTTGACCCACACGTTTGTGTGGGCCGGGCCGTAAAGGGATAAACACTTGATTGGACAAACTTCCGGCATTTTGAACGCCCCGTCTCTTCATTCAGTCTAAAAAAGTTTCCGCAGAGACAAGCAGGATATTCTAATAAAAAGCTCTAACTGTCTTAAACCGCTGTTTTCTCCTTTTCACATGAAAATGAGCGCTACCAGTAATGTTTCAGAGAACTATGGTTTCCAGTGTATTGTTTTCAGAAATGTGTCCTACTGAATTTGAAGCTATGGATTTATGTTTAAACAGTTGGGAAGCTGGCAACGTCTGAATCTAACACATTCGATGGTACTATACTGAATATTGCTCGTCTTGCACTGATACTCCTGGCTTCACTGAGAACTCGTATTGATTCATAGTGACACGGCCTTAACAGGTTATTGGAGCTCAGTTAAGTCCACTCTGACCTCCGATACCAGAGAAGTTTCGTTTGGACAACAATTTCAAATGTTCCTTAGTTTGTACCTTAGTTTGCAACGTACTTAGTTTGCAACGTAGATTTGTACCTTAGGTATTATTGGTGCGTCCATGTACCCCTTGCTTCTGAGCTCCAGGGTATTCAGATTCGTAACAGGGTGCGTATAAACGTGTGTATTCAACGTAGGCTTGAATGTCACAGTAATGTTTCATAAATTCCATAGAAACGAGTACGCCACTTTTCTCATGCTTGAAAATCGGATTAGTTTGGCGCAGGAGGAGACCTATGGGTGTTTCTAGGGAAAAGTGGAATATTTTCCGCGTGACGATTATCGTGTTTCAATTAAAAATCCCATTAGGTGTTTGATGAGCATGGATGTCAAAATAACGCAACTTATGGAAGTCTCATGTCAAATGTCACTCTCTCCACAGGCAAATGACACCTCAGGAGACGGTGAGGTCTACGCGCCGACGGCTTCTCCGCGAGCGAGGACTAAGAATTCCAGGAGCAACACCAGTATTACTACCCTCAGCGCTGCAACCAAGCCAACCGTCGTCGAGGCTTCTACTAGCATCGATGTCACCGAACAGGCCGAAGTGGCCTACGGAATCAGGAAGCACGCCCGAGGCCGGTTTCCGAAGAGACTGACGACGGTTTTACCCCGACGCTCGTTCCTTGCACCGAGCAACAAGTCAGGCAAGATCAGGAGGTCGGCAAGCAATGCCCACGCACCCTTGGCGCCCAGAAGATTTTCTCAACCGGGCCTACGAATCGTGAGTACCTGTTGCACGCTACTAACACACTTCCAACTTGACGTAGCATCACTGTTAGAATGAATTGCTAGAAGGTTCTCGAGGGTTCTGCAGTGGTAAGAGTTCTTCATGTAACAGGTTTCCGCCGCATTCCTCAGCAAGGGTAGAGGTGTTAGCCCAGTGTGGCACTTCTACAGCGAACTACGTATGGGAGGAAAGCGGAAGGGGGATTAAATCTCGTTGCCTCGTCCTCCTATTGTCCAGCGAAGGAGCGAGACGGGGAGGCAGCTGCCGTTATATTTGCGGAAGATGGAAGTGGTACAGGGGAGCGAAAACATTGCAGCAGCGCTCGACTAGCCGAGTGCCCCGCAGCGTTAACTGGATGGAGTTCGTCATTGTGTTAATCACGGATCCGGCAGCCTGCCAGCCGAATGTTTCAGGATTCATCGTGAGCAAAGGGACCCCTAAGCCTGTCGCCAAAGGGTGATTTTTTCTAGATAGACAAAATAGTACACACAGAAAGACGGCCGCGTGTGCAGACAGTGTTACGTTTTTAATACCGAAGGTGGTTATCAAATCGTAATTTTTTGGTTCATCAGATACAAATACCAAGAAATTAAAATGCTAGCGCCTCGCGCCGACCACCCGGCAGATAACAAAAACAAGAAAATGCCTACTGCTCGTGTATGCGGGCCTCGCGACGGCAGTCCAGCGTCCCCTTCGCACGTTTGTAAAGCCAAGCACACCCCGTTAGGGATGTGGGCACGATTCTGGCGACGGCCTGGGAGTGAAAAAAAATTTACCATCTTCCCGTAGGTGAACCCTGAGCAGTACGCGAAGCAGGCATGGGGTTGATTATTCAAGTGCGCATTAGTTTTCAGTTCGTCGTTTCCGTGAGGTTGAGGTACGTAGCTACCGTTATATTAAATGCAGAGCATTTCAGTAACTCACGATGTCACCCGCGTTGACGTCCGTCGTAGTCCGCACCGTCGTTGTGCGCACCCCTCCCCCAACACTATATAAAAAAAATACTATCCGGCGCCTGGTTTCGATCCCTCGACCTTGCGGGCGGAACGCAATGTACATGGTGCTCTACCCACTGCGCCACAAAGCCGACACAGAATGGGAGGCTACGAACGCGGCTTATATCCTTGACTTATCCAAACTAAGTCAAGAAGCTGCTGATACAAGGCATTCACTACCACCAACTCCCCAAACACTAAACGTTAACGCAATACACCCACCCCCTATGGGACGCATTTACTCGAGTCCCCCTCGCGGGGAGATGGGCCCAATTTTTTACCGTTTGGTTTCCATGATAACTACCCCACTTTTCACACGCGAACTACGAAATGGGAAATTGCGTTGAACCCATGGCTGTTTCGCATACTACTCAGAGTTCCTCTACGGGAAGATGGTGTAATTTTATTGGAGGGAGGGTGGGGGTGCAAGAATGGAGAGGCATTAAAGAGCGAGAGAGAGAGAGAGAGAGAGACGTCGTACGTTGTATGAGTTTGTCTTCATTTAGGCATTATCATCATCATGGTCAACGTAGGTGACGCCGAGCTGTTGATGGCGTTCCGCTTTGGTCATGACCGCCTTATGGTCTGTGAAATGTAAAGTGAAGGGCTCTCGTAGTGGATGAACCCTGAAGTTGCTGAAGATGAGGTCGATGCACATTCCCCGGATGGTTGTGGGCTGCTTGTACTAACGGCTCGCTGAGGCTCGCCGACGCACGCCGCTGCCGACGACGATGAAACGTATCGTGCGGGCCCAGGAAGACACCGGCAACACTGTCGCTCAGGAAGCCACAGAAGGGACCGGACGTTCAGCAAGCCGAGCATGCGCACTGGGGGTGTGGACGGCGCTACAACGACAACGACAAGGGAGGGACATAGCCCCGACCATGAGATGCTTCGCATCTAAAAAATTCACGCATCTCCACGAAGTGAATCATGACAAGTGGGTGAAGCACTGAGGATCGTTCTTACCGTAAATCACCCGTGAGAATGCTTACTGCCGCTAACACGATTTCAAATCCAATCCAATACAATACAATTCAATTTAATCCATTTCGTGTGCGTGCATCTCGGCGACTGCGCAGAGTCCCCGGGCACGTTTGTTGATCCAATCATTACCACTTGCGGCGATTGGCCAGGATTGGTAAACAAAAATTACACCATCTTCCAGTAGGGGAACACTGAGTACTGTGCGAAGCAGTCATGGGGTCGACTGAAGTTACCATTATTTTCAGTTCGTCGTTTCCGTTGACGTTCAGCTTCGCGTGCCTTCGTTCTATCAGTACCTTCTTGACCTAGTTTGAATGAGTGAAGTACATAAGGCGCGTTCGTACAAAGTGCTCCCGTCTCGCTTTATAGCGCAGTGGGAAGAGCCCCGCGTACCTCCCATTGCGGCCAGACAGTCGTGGGATCGAAACCGGACGCCGCCTAACTATTTCTTTTTATAGTGGGCTGCGCTGACGTCAGCCCAAACGCTGACGGGGCTGAAGAGACGCGCATGCGCAGTAGAGTGCGGACGGCGGACAACGACAACGATGAAGGGAGGGACACAGCCCCGAGCATCAGATGCTTCGCATCTAAGAAACTCCAGCGTTCTTCGAAATCATGCAAACAGTTGCTCAGAACGAGAAAAAAAAGATGACGTCCAATGACTATCACATCCAAAAAACGAGAGAAGCTCACACTGTACAGCTTCGCTACCTTGAAGTCTTACGCGTTAGTGTGTGGTTCCTTTATTCCTTTTTTCGGTGGCCGAGCAATTAGAGAAATGTGCAAAGTTCTCATGACTTATCTTCTTTGATACTTTCTTTCGATCTTTTAAGCATTCAGGTGCTGTGAAATGATCCAGTGCAAACGAAAACCCGTGTTTTGAAAAGAAGGGATAGTCATGCTGAAAAGTTCGAAGGCTAGTTCATGTTTTATACGGTAGGAAGCTTTGCTTCAAGTGCAGGAGTTAAAAACGATATCTGTATCTACAGCAAGCCTGGCAAACTCCTACCGGCAGTGGAGCCGCCATGGCGTGCACATTGGGCCTCCTCGATTATCAATTCCGGATCGTCTGTGGACTGCTCAAAGCGCGATCCGGCGCTCGAGTTTGCCCTGTATTCTTATGGGACATCCTGTCCGAGGGCAGTCCTTAGACTGTCCGCTACCCATCCAGGACAGGAAAATCGAGGATGCCCATTGTAGGTGCGTTCATAGGACCTGTTCGTATGGATATCTGTAGTTTTAATAACCATGTCGTAACGTCGACGTACTGACTCAATGGATGTCTGTTGTCGTATCCCTCGTATCTTGCGGGTGTTCACTGCAGGTGTAGGTGCTCATCTACGCCATAAAGGGCGAGCATTTATGTATCGTTTCATTTGTGAAACAGCCATTTCCCCACCCCCGTACAACAATGTTCTATTAGAAACTCACCTTATATCACCTTTGTGGTAAATCCGGTGTTCCGTAGGGCAGTTACCGCATCTCTGAAGGCGAAAGTTCATGGCTTGAAGGGATTACTCCCAAATCATGTAAATTATGGCGCGCTTAAATCATAATGCTGCTAAGACGAACTGTCTCAGATGCTGCTGGTTTCGCTCAGTTTCGTGAAACATAGTTTCATTTCTACACTACGCAGGCAGCACGTGCATGCCGGGCCCCGCTCTTCAGTGTCTGCCTCAAGCCACGATTCGAGGCGTATTACAGGCCCGGAGAAGGAACCTGTGCACTGGCTGCAAGGACACATCCAAAGGCTGTGGCGATAGCAGGCTCGGCCTTTATGACTACTGCCTTAGACGGCCCTTTCTCACTATGCAACAGGAGCCCGAATCGCTTCGCGTCCCTGGAGAACTGCCGCCGAAGTTGTATTGAAGGACCCGAGCCTGCGCAGAGGTGCTTCGACAAGCCCCTTTTCGGCGGCTGCTCGAGGTATTTGTGCTATTACGCCTCTTTTACTGGGTCACGGCCATTATTCTGCATATATTATCGTGCAGTTTGTGCACGTATATCCTATTATGAGCAAAAGGGTGGACTAGACGAAAAGCGGCGTAATATTTGGAACTGGGGAAGGTGTTTTAGGAAGTCCTGTGAGTACCCACAACACGCAGACCAGCCACAAGCGACGGGAAATTGATGTTTTCATTTCAAACTAAGTTACAATTTAATTTGTATAAGCCAATACAATGTTTACTTTGATTCTATTCATCGGTTGTTTCTTTTCGTGTACTCATTGTTTTGCAATCATATGTACAGCCATCTCGTCCAGCCCTCGTGGTGGTTCTTCGATGGCCATCTGTGCCGGCCCTGGAGCTTTCTAGACGGGATGTGTCCGAGCGTTGGGCGACGGGGAGGCGCACCACAGGTGTTCCGAAGCCGGGCCCAGTGCTTGAGGCGGTGCGCTCCACAACTCCTGTCAACAGTTGTCGGCGGAGCTCAGGAACAGCGCAAGGTAAAGAATCAAAATCGCTTGGGGATAAGGCATGAACTAGCGAAGGCTCAATAAATATTCAGCTGATGCGAACTCGTATATTTCGAACACCTTTATCTAACTAAAATGAAAGGGTTCCCTTGAGTGCCCTGCGTGACAATGATATAAAAGATAGGATGTAAACGTTTGGAAATAAAGCAGTCAGTACTCTTGTAAAATGGTTCTCTATACCCTTCTTCTGGGGGAACAATGAAGTGTTGTGTTTCAGATGCAGTTCTGGGATGCGTTATCTATGACAGCCCACTAGGCTGATCTACAAAAAAAATGGGCCCAAATACTGAAACCCTCACAGCACAAGCCAAGGTGTAAAAAAAACTAACGCAACAAAAAAGAAGAAAATGGGAATGTGGAAATGAGTGAAAATTGAAGCTACTCTGTGTACGATAACGTATAAACCCATTGCAAAAGACTGACGTATATATAGTAGTTCGTGAGGCTGCTACGAATGGTGCAATCGGTTGATTTTTCTACCACCAATTAGAGGCTACCTAACCCTGTAGACGCCCGCTGCATAGATGTGTGCTGTGGGGTGTAATAATACAGAATCCAGTCACAAATAAGGCTTTAACAAATTCATTTCGGTGTCCCCCTGACTAAGACCACTCTTGTTATTACGCCGAAAGACTTATAGCATGTCTCATTGAAAGGTGACCTCGAATGACCCCGCCGCCCACGTGAATTGTACGAACACTCACGGGAACTAATGAAGGACAGAAGCGAACGAAAGTATGCCCGATGTGCTTGAGACTAAGAATGATTGCCAAAGCCAAAGCCAAGTATAGATGGACTCGTGATTCATGCTAATGAATATTAAGGTGGAATGAAGGTGTAATAAGATGAATAAAATGGAATGAGGTGGATTAGGATGAATTAAGGATGATTGATTTAGGATTCATGGCATTGATGTGTAAGCTTGAAGTGAATGAGGATTGAAATTAAGATGAACTAGTTAAGATAAAGGTCAAGTAAGGAAGGGATTAAGGTTAATTAAGAAAAATGTAGGTGTATTAGGATGGGCGAAAAAGTATTAAGTTGGATAATAGGAAATAAAAAGGTCAATAGGATTAGGATGAGTTTAGGTGACATTTACGTGGGTGGATTGGACAATGCTATAGCACGGGGAACGTAAAATAGACAATGGATTACTGTGTCTGCTGTGTCAAAGGGTTGGCATGTATTTAAAAGATAGCCGGGATAATAGTGCAGCAGAAACCGCAAGCGTACCGTCAACAGTAGACGTGACTAAATATCACCAGGATTTCGCCTTCAAAAAGCGTAAGCGGGCTCAAGTGCCCAGAGAATTTTTTTAATAACCAGTACTCCTATAGTTTGGTGGCATTCGAAGCGTCTGCAGATGACGCCTGTTGACTGAACAAAATCGCTGCAGTGGATTTTGGAAGGGTGAAGAACTGCTCCCACTCTCTTTCCGTCCACCGGTTCGGCCTACCCTGCCTACAGTACACGGGTAAGAGGCACTGAAAGATGGGATCCAGGGGGCGATAACGAGTGCTTCGAAATTGTGCAGTCCAACAATCTTCACATCCCCGGTATTGACTTAAAATAAGCTCCACACTGGGGCACAACACGGAAATAAATATAACATTGGAAAAACGGAGGAACCGGAGGGGAGCTGCTCTAGTATGCCATTCGTCATCTCAGCCAGCAAAACCTATCTTGTTAGCGACGTATGGGACCTGCTAACCACCTGTTGCGCCGGTGACCAAAACGCATTTTCTTTGTACATGAAGTGACGGTTAAGGAAACAAATGAATACACCGCTCCGCTGCACATCTTTGCCTTTCTTAATCATGTTTACATCACCCATTGGCCCCACTCAATTCGCCCCCCCCCCCAAGACATATGTACCACCAAATACAATGTCGCAGTTTCTAATTATGCACGACACCAATTTGTTCGCAGCCCCAAAAGCATCGGTGCCGCCGGCCACAGGGGCGAGACTGCAGCCCACGAGAGCTCCGGTTCCCCTACTTCGCGGACGTCCCCATTTTGCGGGGCGGACCTCTGCGGTGCGTGCGTGTTTCCCCACGCACGGTGCTCGACAGGAGATGCTTGGTCGGCGCCAACCGCTTCCCCAGCCTCGAGCAGTGCCACAAGACATGCGTAGCCCATCGCCTACGCAGTCGAGGCCGGCTGACAGGGCGCGGAACCATCCGGCGCATAGGCAGGAACTACCCATCAAGCCGAGGTAGAAACAAGCACGAAGACTTCGCAGCTGGATCCTTGCGGCACAGAGTTCCCAACGACTAATAAATAACCGCTTAGACAAGTTTACCACTCGAGCCGACGTCGTTTATCAAACCAATTCTTGACACGAACGATACGAGCAGGAAGACGAATATCTCAAAAACCTTGCATTGGCTTGGCTGGGTCCACCATCGAAGTATCGCCTTGGAGGGGGGGGGGGGGGGGGGTTCTTTCATTCCAGGAAATTATGATCTTCTGCCGCTTTTCGTGCACATTAAATTATTTGTATTCAGTTCTATGAGCGGGGGCCTACAAGAAGACGAGTTTCGATTACTGCACATGGCTAGATTACGTTTAACCGCTTAAAACTTCGTTTAAAAAGGGTTTACAAATCGTTGATTATTTAAGATATTTTTATGACTAATGTTTCCACACTAAAACTGAGTTTACAACGCTGCAGGCCTAAGAGACATTTCGAGAAGTTCAGGAAAACATGTTAGAATAGATGCCCTCCCGAAACTGTTTAAAATATAAAATTTATAAAACTCTTTTATTAGTTTTTAGACATCATTATGACTAATCTTGAAACCCGAAAACTTAAAGATCAGTACTAGCCGGAGATGCTTTGCGGAATTTAAAATATCTTCTATACAAATGTTATTCCTGTAATGACGTCAGGGGTGAAATTTCAAATTATATTTAAACTTCATTTTAGGCTGTCTCAGCAATGCTTAGACTCCCACAAGAACTCCGAAAATTTAGCACATTAAGACATACTTCGGGATCGGTAAAAACGATTTTCAAGCCAGTTTCTGTTTATAATGCTGCAAGCGACATTTCTAACGATATGGATCCTTATTCCTCAATAATTGCACAAGTATTCATTGCACGCCTACGCGGAGTTTACACACTGGAGAAGTATTCAAAGCCTTCTGAACGCGTTTCTTTTGTTACCTCGTATGGAGTGAGTTTTTTTACATCCTTATATTAATTATATGTCATTTCGAGCAGTGTTCAGACGTAAAACACTAATGCTGTGAACTTCAGTGGGCTGAAGAGAGATTTTATGATTCCTGAAAACACATTTAAGCCATTGAGCACAGTGAGGAACGTTAGGAAGGTCCATTAGTGGGATTCACACTATTGAATGAACATTATTTAAATGCGAAATAAAATCGATGTTTGCTGGAAGAGGGGTTTTATGAACTTCGGGAACATACGTTGCCATTCACTAGTTACCGTCACTACTTCCACTCATTCAATTTCCGTTCACTAGTTACCAGGCTGGCTCGGCACGTCATTTTGTAAAAGCGCGGGATATGGACGGCTGCGGAGCGTGCAAATGCCATTTATTATTACCCATTTGACTAAACTTACTTTAGTGAAGCATTGGCATGCTCGTTCTCTACACCAACTAGCATCACTGGTGAAACTAGTCGTTCCCACTGGGAATTAAGTGAGGCGAAACATTACTTTTTAATGGAACCTAGTTTTCGTTGTCCATAATGTTGTCACGTCGGATGAATCCCAACGTCCATTGAGGAACAATAGACACAATTCCCCGAACGAAGAAACGCACTCTCTCTCTTTTTTTTTTTTTTTTTTTTGAAGATGTAGTTGAATACGCATCGCCAGTGCCCGATGTCCTTCGAGCTAGTTGCGCCTAACTAGGTGACGCGCCATTATTTACTTATATATTTATTTATTTATTTATTTATTTGTTTATTTATTTATTAATTAATTTTTTGTTTGTTTGTTTAGTAATTAGCTATTTCTTACTTCTCGATAACCTCTTAGCTGTCCTGTGTCTATGCATTATTCTGATAGTCTCTCAACGTAATGAATTAGTTTTCCTGATGAGCTTGAATCATTTTATTCCAAGCGCCTTTCTTAGGGAAGAACCATGTAGTACTTACGGTGCTAACTAAACACTCAGCAATATATTTCTTAAAACACCTTGACATGCACTTCAAGGTCCCGTGTTTGAACATCTGCTATTGTGTAGCGCACGTGCCTTCAAAAAGGTTCTATAACCAGGAGAAGGAAACGTCTCTCTCTCTCCTCCTTTGTTGGGAAACGCACTTGGGAGTATTGGCACGACACACCATTGCAGCGAACGAAGGCGCAACTGCTGCTCCACTAGAACATCTGTTTAATAGTTGCAAAGGTTCTGTGTAGTTCTCACTCACAACAAGGCAGATACCGAAGACCTTAAAGAACTGATACAAAATTTTTGTATGACGTTTTTTTTCTTATATGGGTGCTAACGAGCCCACGAACTATACAATGGCACAATGTTCGATAGCAGCGTGAATAATTATTTACCGACTTGGTTATTTTTGCCAGTTTTGGTTAAGACTAAACGAACAACGAGGCGGCCGCCATGACAAGAGGACGCTCGTGACGTCACTGTTCATGTCGCACCACTGCCGGTGTGGTCACGCGAACGCTCGCTCGCGTGGCCAGAGCGGCCGTGGTCTTCCCCATCTCCACGCGCCGGCCAGAATGACGTCACTCCCAAAACTGTGACGTGTACACACAGCGAACAGCGTGCGCCAACCTCAGCCAACGCGTTTCCCACGTCACGAGAGCCCCACGTGGGCAGTTTAGGGGCGGAAGGAGTAGATGACGTCATGCGGATTCCGATTGCTAAAAGGTATCCGTTCTGAGCTTTCTCGTGACGCAAATATTAAAATGAATTTAGAATATGTTATACCGAGCGGTTACTCATGAAACTGGCTTGGAGATAACTCCGTATACAGAGGAAAACTCTCACATAGTTATTCCATCTTTTAAATTTTGTGTCAGTACCCCGTAGAGAATTACAGACACGTCAGCCTACTCTCAGTTGTATACAAGCTTTTTACCAAAGTAATGGTTAACCGCATAAGCGACCGCCTAGTTTGTCAACCACCTAGAAAGCAGGCTGGATTCGGTAAAGGATGCTCAACAATGGATCATATCTATGTCGTTGATCAAGCAATAGAAAAATCCGCATAGTACACTAAACCCCTTTACATGGCATTTGTAGACTAAAAAAGCGATTGATTCAGTACACACCGCTGCAGTGCTGGAAGCAATAAAAGAACCGGGAATAGAGGAGACCGACATAGGACTTCAAAAGAACAAATATAAAGGATGTACGGGCAAAATAATTCCTCACAAACAAAACGAGAAATTCCCCATCCAAAGGCTGTACGAGAGGGAGAGAGAGAGAGAGAGAGAGAGAGAGAGAGAGAGAGAGAGAGAGAGAGAGAGAGAGAGAGAGAGAGAGAGAGAGAGAGAGAAAAAACGTTTATTGTAAGAGCATTTACGGTGTTCTTGTAGGAGTGGCTCCCTCTTCACAGGAATCCATGAGCTGTCTTAGCACCGGCTGCCCTCTCGGTGAACAGGAGCTGGTCCGAGAGGCAGGGGCTGGACAGCAGTGCCTCCCACTGCTCTGGAGGATTTGAATTGCGGGGAAGGGGTGGTGGGCGCATGTTTTTTCGGCACTCTAGGATAATATGTCCTAGTGTACCAGGTTCTTGGCAGTATTTGCATTCTGCTGGATACTGGGTGGGGGATATCCGGTGAAGCCTAATTGGATGCGCGAAGGTGTTGGTTTGTAGGAGTCTAAGTGTTGTTTCGCGACCGCTAAAACGGGCACGACCGGCGGAGCCCCTGGGAGTCGGTCTCCGTATCGCTCCAGTGCGGGCCGATGCGTGTGCGCAATGCGGCGAAACCCGCTTTTGGAATCGGTCACAGCACTCCACTTTTTTTTCCTCTTCCTCTCCACAAACACCTTCTTCTCCCACACTCCACCCGTTCCACTCACTTTCATATATTCTGCTTGTACCGCATTCATTATTACCTCGTACCGGATAGCACCGCTTGCAAGACCACTAACCTCATTTCACATTTAATGGGAATCCGTGGAGTGCGGCGTTCGGAAAGTACAGAGCGAAAAACAAAACATTCTTGCGGGGAATGGGGCATCACAGTAGGCAGCTTTCGGGCCTCCCATAATTTGTGTTTCAGGGGGAAAAGATCAGAACACGTCTCTCAGCGATCACCAATTTTTCTCTCTTCCTGCGTGGAGGGGCGCTTCTCGTCGGAGCCGAAACCGGGAGGGATGAAAAATAAATGCGCCGTGTCTCAGCTTGTGAAACACGGGGATTTCCGTCGCGCATGCTTCGTTGCTATGCGTGTCTGTCCGGGCGTGTGGCCCCCACCTCCCATGAATACGCCAATTAACCAACGGCCCTCAGTCCCCAGCGGCTGCGAAGCAACTGACCACGGCGGCGGTCAGACCTGTGACGCAGCAGAGGGTGCTAAGAATCCCTGGATCCGGACAGGCCGCCAATGGAATCTGAACGTGGCAACGTTTAACGCACGAACCTTATCTAGCGAAGCGAGTCTAGAGGTGTTGTTCAGGAATTAGAGGCCATTAAAAGGGATGTAATAGGGTTTGGCTAGGTTAGAAGAGCAGGCGAAGCCTTTACAGTGCTGAAAAATGGACACGTCTTATGTTACCGGGGCCTAGAGGACAGAAGAGAACTGGGAGCGGGATATCTAGTCAATAAAAGCATAGCTAGCAACATAGCAGAATACTATAGCATTAACGAAAGGGCAGCAGGTCTTGTAATTAGGCTCATCCAGCCACGATGGCCAAGTAGTGGAACGCTTCTATGAAGATGTGGGATCGGCAATGGCTAAAGCAAAAACACAGTATACCGTAGTTATGGGGGACTTCAATGCTAAAGTAGGCAAGAATCAGGCTGGAGACAAGGCAGTTGGGGACTATGGTCTGGGCTGTAGAAATAGCAGGGGGGACCTACTAGTTGAGTTTACAGAACGGAATAACCTACCCATAATGAATACCTTTTTCTGTAAACGGGAGAGTAGGAAGTGCACCTGGAGGAGCCCGAATGGGGAGCATAAAAATGAAATAGACTTCATATTATGCGATAACCCTGGCGTCGTGCAAGATGTGGAAGTGCTCGGAACGGTAAGGTGCAGTGACCACCGCATGGTAAGATCTCGAATTAGGCTAGACTTGAGGATGGACCGCAACAAGCTAGTACGAAAGAAGCCGATAAATGAGCTAACAGTAAGACGTAAAGTAGTAGAATTCAGGATAGCGCTGCAGAACCGATATTCAGCTCTTAACGAGGAAGCCGAGCTTACGACGCAGGAAGCCAGCGACAACCTTACACGTATTATCACGGAGTGTGCAGTAGAAGTCGGGGGCACTATGGCTAGACAGGATACTGGCAAACTTTCACAGGAGGCGAAATATCTAATTAGGAAACGGCAAACCATGACAATCTCTACCGCAGCTGACAGAATAGAACTAGCGGAGATTTCGAAGTTAATCAATCAGCGCAAGACAGCTGACATACGGAAGTATAATATGGAGAGGATCGAATACGCTGTAAAGAACGGAGGTAGCCTGAAAGCAGTGAAGAGACGTCTTGGCGTGGGGAAAAATCAGATGTATGCACTTAAGGATAAGCAAGGCAATGTCATCACAAATAGGGACAAAATAGTCACCGTGGCCGAGGAGTTCTATAGGGATCTGTACAGTAGCCGGGACATCCAGGATAATGCCGAACGAGACAGTAGCTCACAGGACATAGACATCCCACTAGTAACGACCGAAGAAGTAAGGAAGGCTTTGAAAGAAATGAAAGGGGGCAAAGCACCTGGTGAGGATCAGGTAACAGCAGACCTCTTGAAGGATGGCAGAGAAATTGTACTTGAAAAACTGGCAAACCTGTACGCAATGCCTAATGACCGCAATGCTACCGGAATCTTGGAAGAACGCGAACATCATCCTAATCCATAAGAAAGGCGACATGAAGCACTTGAAAAATTACAGGCCGATCAGCTTACTGTCAGTCGTCTACAAGGTACTTACCAAGGTAATCGCTAACCGAATTTCTGCAACTTTAGATTTCAGTCAACCTAAAGAACAAGCAGGGTTCCGTAAAGGTTATTCAACAATGGACCATATTCACACGATCAATCAGGTGATAGAGAAGTGCGCTGAGTATACTGAACCCCTATATATAGCCTTCAAAGATTATGAGAAAGCATTTGACTCGGTCGAAACCCTCGCAGTTATTCAGGCATTACGGAACCAGGAGGTAGATGAGCATTATGTAAGAATACTAGAGGATATCTACAATGGGTCCACAGCTACCATCATCCTCCATAAGGAGAGCAGTAAAATACCTATAAGGAAGGGTGTCAGACAAGGAGACACAATCTCTCCAATGTTATTCACAGCATATTTACAAGAAGTATTCAGAACGTTGGATTGGGAACAGGTGGGAGTAAGGGTTAATGGAGAATACCTTAGTAACCTCAGATTTGCTGATGACATTGCCTTGCTAAGTAACTCGGGGGACGAATTGCAAAGCATGCTTTCCGCACTGGACGAACAGAGTAGAATTGTGGGCCTGAAAATTAATATGCACAAAACTAAAGTAATGATCAATAACCTCGGGACAGCACAGCGGCTTGAGATAGGTGGCGAGGCAGTGGAAGTGGTAAGCGAATATATCTAGTTAGGCCAAGTTGTGACCCCAGATCCCACCCATGAGGCAGAGATAATTAGAAGGATCAGAATGGGGTGGGGTGCATATGGCAGGCATTCTCAGATAATGAATAGCAGCCTACCATTGTCGCTGAAGAAGAAAGTGTATGACAGCTGCATCTTACCGGTACTCGATTACGAGGCAGAAACTTGGAGGCTCACTAAGAGGGTTCAACTTAAATTGAGAACGACTCAGCGGGCAATGGAGCAGAAAATGATAGGTGTAACATTAAGGGACAAGAAGAGAGCGGAGTGGGTCAGGGAACAAACACGTGTTAAGGACATATTAGTATAGATTAAGTAGAAGAAATGGACGTGGGCAGGGCATGTAATGCGAAGGCAAGATAACAGCTGGTCATTAAGGGCAACAGAGTGGATCCCTAGAGAAGGCAACTGTTGCATGGGGCGGGAGAAAGATGTGCAGATGAGATTAAGAAGTTTGAGGGGATAAATTGGTCACAGTTGGCACAGAACCGAGGTAATTGGAGAATAATAGGAGAGGCCTTTGCCCTGCAGTGGGTGTACATAGGCTGATGATGATGATGATGATGAATAGGTGTTGTTTATTGAGATTTCGCGAGCTTTGGGTGAGGTAGCGGCAAGGTCCGTCGATTAAGCTTGTAATGTTGTGTTTTTTCGTGGTACGTTAGAAGAGGTACAGGTTTTTCCACATCCTCAGAGGCCTGGTCGGCAAGTTCTCGGGCCTTTTGGTTGGCAAATTTGTTGCCCTCCATCGAAGAATGTGCAGGCGTCCATACAATCCTTACTTTTCTGTCAGGAAATTCGGTTGAGAGCATGCGGTGCGTTGCTGGTGCCACCCAACTCGACCTGAAGCTCCTGCACGCTTCCTGGGAGTCTGTTAAGACCACCGTGGCTTCCGTCTGCGTGAGGGTCAGTGCCACAGCTAGCTCCTCCGCTTTTTTGGTTGATGCGGTTAGTACGGTGGCACTGACAAGGAGCTCTGTCTTTGTGGTGACTACCACTGTCTTTGCTTTTCTACCAAGGATTGTGGCTGCATCGGTGTAGACCGTTTCCGGGAGGGTGCCGTATTTCTTGCCTAAGTCTTTCGCTCTAGCTTCTCGTCGACCGCAGTGGTGAACCGGATGCAAGTTCTTTGGCAGTGGGTTAAATAAGATATTATGCCGCCACCGCTCAGGAAGCTGCTTGTTCGGCTTCACGTCTGTGAATCTCCATTTGATTCTTTTCAACAGTTTTTGCCAGTTTTTGTAATTGCAAGCCCCACTTTCTGGCTGGATAGGTTGCCCTCTATGAGCTCGTCTACCGTGTTGTGCAGGCCCACACGTAGGACCTTATCAGTGGACGCGCTCATGGGGATCCCAAGGGCTTGCTTCGTGGCTTTACGGAAGAGGGTGTTAAGTTCTTCCGTATCTGTCTTGGTTAGAGTCATGTAGGGCACTGCGTATGTTAGCCTCGCTAGAACGAAGGCCTCGACAAGACGGATGGTATCGTCTTCTTTCATGCCTCTGTGTCTATTTGTGACTCTAAGAATCATGTGCACAACTTGTTCGGTAGTTCTGGTCAGGCTTTTGAGCATTAAGTTCCATTTTGTATCCGCTTGCACAAAAACCCCAAGCACCCTGATTGAGCTGCAGGGCGTAATTTTGTGTCCCTGTAAATTTATTTCGATGTTGTCCTTGTCATTTCTAGTGCGACGACGCCGGACCACCAAGAGTTCTAATTTCTGTGGGGAACACTCGAGTCCACTTTCCTCTGCGTACTGCTTTACAGCATCGGCAGCTTGCTGCAGGCAGTCTTGAAGTCTCCCGAGTGAGTCAGTGCCAGTCCAAATTGTTATATCATCTGCGTAGAGCGCATGGTTTAAATTTGGAATACTCCCTAGCCTTGCCGGTAGACCAAGGAGCGCGATGTTAAATAGGAGCGGGGAGAGGACCGAGCCTTGGGGTGTACCTCTACTTCCGAGGGTGATGGGATCTGAGGTGATATCGCCGATTTTGAGTGTGGCTGTGCGGTCTGAAAGAAAGTCTACAATGTAGTTGTATGTTCTCTCCCCGAATCCTGTGTTTTTAAGGTTTCGTAGAATTGCCAGGTGTGACACGTTATTAAAAGCCCCGTTCAGGTCGAGCGCTAGTATTGCTGGCGGGGAGTGTCGAGTGGCGGGTGTGAGGATTTCTTCTTTTAGCTGAATCAGCACGTCCTGAGTTCCGAGATGCTTTCAAAATCCATCGCGAAAAACAAACTGCGCGCAAATTAACGGTGATAAAAACACATGAACACGGCACAAGCGCAGAGCCCCGTTGTTTGCGCGCAGTTTGTTTTTCGAGATGCATCATTACCAACTCGCCCAAATCTCAACCCTTTTCGAAATCCAAACATAGTGTCTGGCATTTGCTGGGTTTCATCCAGGTATTGCTGCTTACGGTTGAGCACAACCCTGTCTATCGCCGTTACCACGCACGATGTGAGGGATATGGGCCGCAAATTATCAATATCCCGACATTCGCCTGGGTTGGGGATAAATCTTATCTCTGCTGTTTTCCACTGCTGTGGGATCTTGCCTTTAGTCCAACAGTCGTTAAAATGCTCCAACAAGGTCTCGAGAGCCTTGTCGTCAAGGTTCGCTAATAGCTTGTAGGAAATGTGATCGGGTCTTGCAGCGCCGTTGCGCTTGTTTTCGGAAATTACAGCTCGGAGTTCGTACAGTTGGAACGGTTTGTCGAGGCCTTCATTCGGCTTTCCTGTTTAAGGTAGTGGGTGGTAGTTCGTTTTGGTCTGGAGGTACTCTGTTTCGAGATCCTTGAGGAGCTGGTTCGAGTCTCCTTGATATGAATTGATTGTGCGGATCATATGGCGATTGGTTCCCCCTTGCTTGTTAGAGGGTCAATCAGGTGACGGGGGAGAAACCAAGTCTTTCTGGTGGATAAGGTTCCCTGCGGGCCGTCACAAAGTTGAAGCCAGTTTTGCTTGCATAACGACAAGGTGTATTCAGCCGCATGTTTGTTGATGTAAGCGATCTTTTTGCGGAGGTTTTTATTGTGCCTCTGTCGTTTCCATCTCCTTGTAAGGCTTCGCCTGGCTTCCCACAGGTGGAGAAGTCTCGTATCCACGTGGGGTGTTAAATATGTGGTAGCAATCGTTTGGGTGTGGATTTAGCAATCCTTCATTATTTCAGCGGCCCAACCATCGTAGGACGACCTCGGGTTCTTTTCTCTACTTGCTCGAGTATTCCGAAACTTGTCCCAATCGGTGATTCGGGCAAATCCTATATGGGCTTAAGTCGTCACGCGAGGGAAATACCATCTTTCCAAAACTAATTACAGCTTCTCTGTAGGGGGTTATTCAGAAAGCTTGACTGGGAAAACACTAGATTATGGATAAACTCAGAATACTTCAACCATTTGAGACGACATATTCTTCTAAACGAGTCTGTGAAACACTGGCAAAAAGGCTTCAGGAACTACATTCAGAAAGTTAGGCCTTGGGAATACAGACAAATATGACTAAACAAAGTGATGACGAATGATGATGGTAATAATGTTTAGAGGCCTTCTCTTTGCATCAGGACGGACGTCGGATGTAAACGACCGACTTGTTTGTGTTGTTCCACTTATTTGCCCTGCCCTTAACTTACCCTATGGGTTTGCCACCTCCTCTATCCTTCCCCCTTCCCCTTTTTACACTGCCCTCTCTCCACCCTCCGGCTCTTGCACGCTTGCTCCCTCCCCCTTCTGTTCTAAATACTCATTCTCAAAATTACTGTTCCTACGTCCCGCTCTCGTCTCTACTTTTCTTCCACCCCAATTCCAGCTGCCTCTTCGTCACGTCTATGGCCCTGAACTTGAGGTCCCCCCTCACACCAAATCCCAGACTCTGTCAACGTCTTTTCCCAATTGTCCCGCTGCGGTCGTATCTCTCTGCAGTCTACGACAATATGCTCCGACAATATGCTCAATGGTTTCCCGGTCCCTGCCGCAGCATACACAAGCTCCATCCTGTTGCCTATAGTTAGCCGTGTATGCCTGTTTTCTCGGAAACCGTCCCCGTGCTTCAAAGAGCAATGCACTGCCTCGCGTATTTCCATGGAAACCTTCATTCCTGATTTTTAGATTCTCTGTTCCTTAAGCCTCCAGCGTTTTTTCACTTCAGTTCTCTGTGTCCAATTCGTCGTCTCTGCTGCTTTTCCGGCTTTTTAACTTTTCTGTATAGCCTACTTCCCTCTACCAAAATTCTGTATCGTTTGGTCAGCTGTCTGGTCCTCCGACTAAACCGTGTGTCCATGCTGCTCATATACTGGTACCTAAAGACTCTCGCGGCCCATTTTTTACCCTCAATGTCAATTAGTCTCTCCGCCAATGTTTCTCGCTCTGCACTTTTCTTGCCTCAAAGGACTACGAGCCCATAATCTCTCTGTGCCGCTACATTCGTAGTTTTGCTACAGGCCCTGTTACATACGGGAGGGTGTCCCTGAACAGGGCTCCGTTGCCTCCGTCATATGTGGCGACGTAATGGTGAGCGGCCAGTAAAGGTTGATTGATTGATAGATTGATTGGTTGTAGAGTTTAACGCGCCGACGCAACGCAGGCACTGAGGCGCGCCGTAGTGGAGGGCTCCGGATTAATTGTGACCACCTGGGGATCTTTAACGCGCGCCGAAACCTCGTACACACGGGCATTTTTGCTTGTTGCCTCCATCAGAAAAGCGGCCGCCGTGGTCGGGAATCGAATCCGCGACCTCGTGCTCAGCAGCGCAATACCTTGGCCACTGATCCACCTCGACGGGTCTGCCAGCAAAGGTTGCTGCCTCGGTGACGACGACAAGCCGAAGGCAAACTGCACTGGTTCACTCCGTGGCGAGAGATGAGCCGAAGCAATACAGGAACAATACCCTTCCGGGCGCGGTTACAGTACAGGACTCGAGCAGAGTGACATAGTGAAGCCACGATGTAACGAAGTTTGCAAAAATTTCAATTTTTTCGCTACATCCAGTTTTCCCTTGCATGCAGGTTTCGAGTTAAAGCACGCAGGAATGAAGCAGAAACGAAACCAATATGCTAGGCATCAGTGATGCTGAACTCACCCTTGCACAAAGATATATTTCACACTGAAAAACTGCCTGCTTTGCGCATGCTGCTACCGCACGGCCCCCGAATTCACAAGCCTAACTAAGTAGCAATTTTGTTTTTCATACTTTTCTGTGCCTTAACGCGTTGCATGAACCAAACTTATGCTGAAAGCGCGCCTTCTCGCGAGCTTCGTGCTCTTTTCTGCAGTCAAAATTGTTGTAGGGATGTTAGCTGGGCACTGTATCAGACGGTGAAGTCTTCTTTCCGGCCGGTGGAGACGGCATTTAAAATTGCGAGCTTGTCTTGAAAAGGCCACTCTTATCGTTTTTAGGCAGCAGAACTCATCATCCACGAACCCATACCACATATATCAGTGGATACACACGACTACACGCCAACAGGCAGGCGTAGCACCTAACCGAGAGTGCACTCACTCGTGGAAGCGCACCAGAGATTACGGTGCGGCCGAAATTCGCTGAATTAGTGCATTTCAGGCAGCCAATTTTTCAGAAAAATGGCAAGCTGACTCTATTTATCAGCGTAGTGAATTCGTTACATCCCGGTTAACCATCTCAACCCCTTCGTTACGTATAGGTCGCAAACACATGGGTTTCAATGAAGGAGGAAATGGGGAATTCAAAAATTTTGTTAAATTCAGGAATTCGTTACATGGAGGTTCGTTACATCCAGATTTAACTGTAATTGATTCGCTGCTCCGAAATGATAGCGAAATATCAGCCGAGAGCACGGTTTCATGCACTCGCCGGAAAGTCTCTTCGGCTTTAAAAGCGCTTGTTCGCACGGCACTCAAATAGTACAGACACACACAACACCATTTCCAGAGTGCGTCAGGGACCGGCAGCAGCGGCGCTCTTTGAGCCTGAGATAAAGGGGAGAGGAGATCTCTACAGCGACGTTTGCCCGGCGAGACAAGTCGCTGCTCGCAGCGATTGCAGCCGCCTAATTTTGAATCACCGATGCGACCGCGAGGCGCCCTTGCGCCGGCTGTTTGCAGGCGTATTGTGACTTCTCTGAGGCAGCTGTGCAACTCGCGGGACGCGCGAACATGGCAGCGGGGCGCTGAATCGTAACAACTTCTCCGCCGGGGGTCCGAGATCCCGATGGATAAGTGTCTTCAACCGTTATTCGGAAGGACTCTCTTGAAGAGAAGTTCTCGGCAGACGCTCGACTCCAGCCCTGAGCGGAACGGCACTGTGTTGGAGCTTCATCGGGCTGGTCACTGGACGAATAATGGCTCCCCAGGAAAGTCTGTGGTTGGTTAGGCAAGCGACAGAACAACACAAAAAACACAACCACCACGCCGACCAGTGCGAAAATAAATCCACAAAGAAGCTCTATTAGGCATTTAGTTGCGACAAAAATACGCGATGAACTAACTACATCCGTTTCATTTTAGCGCAGCAGTATTTAGCGAAAGGCACGAACTTGGAAGGTGACATTTCGCCTAATAGGGAATGTCCCACACAAATTGAAACGTAATCGTAAAGGGCGAAGCCTGCTTTATGAAAAACAATGCAGTTGAGAAAATATTGCGTCTATGGTCCACTTTTCGCGCTGAGAGCTGGAATTTAAGCTTTCGTGATTATCCTGAGCTTTCCCCCTTTTCAATGGCACCTTAGGTGCGCCCGTTCTAGGAAGGTTTCTGCGACCTCGTGAGGAGAAACCGGTCGTTTTTTTCGGCACAGGTAAAGCGCGCGGAGGAGCGAGCGAGATTTTCCAGCGTTCAAACGAGAGTCGCGGACTCCTTGAAGGCGGCGTTCCCTTCGCACGATGCGAGCTTACGGCATTGCCCCTCGGCGTGGCCGCACTGAAACACGCGCCGCAAGTACGCGCAGACGTCTTTCCTCTCTTCTCGTTCCTCGCCTTTTTGCCAATGCCTTCGGCTAGCGAACATGGCAACGGGTTTTCGTTCTCTCTTCCAGGCTTCCGCTGTTCCGTTTCCGACCTATAGGGTCAATCACAGGTGACACCGGAATCTCAACTAGCTAAGCCCATATTGGCATGTCATCGGGAGCATCAGTTGGGAGTGACAAGGGCACGACGTTCTATCCACACAACTCGTAACTTCCAAGTGTCCCTACTCGTCCTCCGTCGAATTTTTAGCAACACCCCCAGTAAGCAAGAACAAAAGGGTATTATCGCGCTGAATTCCATATGTCAGGACGATACTATAATCAGGGTGCCCGGTTCGAAAGGCAGCTCAACCACCCGCGTCACCTCAATCTGAACGAGCTCTGCTGACCGCTGCTCGACACCGGATACTTCAGCTGGTGGCAGGACGGAATCTGCTTGCTCAGTGGAAAGGTCGTTATTAATGCCAACTGAACCCTGTCAATCGTTCTGTGGCTCAACTGCACGCTTTGCCACAACATCGCTCGATTTTGAACTGTCATCCGAAGAAACACCTTGCGTTTCAGCGGACTCGTACTGCCTTTCGGTAGCCTCATCGTTTACACTTCTTCCGAAACATCGCTATCTCACGAAATGTTCACGTTCAGATCGTTAACGGTTCGTAAGGCCTCCCGCGAATTGGAACCATGCGAACACTGCAGAGATCACGGAAACTAACGCCGACACACTATCGCCCTCAGTGGACGTGTACTGTCCCATCTCGGCAGTCTGAGCTAATGCGTCTTCGTTATTTCTCTTCGCCACTTTCTATCTCTTTTACCACCTTCTTTCTCCTCTGTAATCTTTTATTCCCACTCCTCCTTCTCCCCCCCACACTGAGTTGTACGCAGGTGAGCCCCCAGATGGGCTCAATATTATTCGCAGTGCTCTCCCTTTGCTTTTTCTAATTAGACGAAGAAGAAGAAGAAGAAGAAGAAGAAGAAGAAGAAGAAGAAGAAGAAGAAGAAGAAGAAGAAGAAGAAGAAGAAGAAGAAGAAGAAGAAGAAGAAGAAGGAGGAGAAGAAGAAGGAGAAGAAGAAAAAGAGGAAGAAGAAGAAGGAGAAGAAGGAGAAGAAGAAAAAGAGGAAGAAGAAGAAGACTATTTTTCAGCAGACGTTGTTACAATTCCTGCTGAAGGGGCAGGAGCTAAAGGCTTTGATGGCCTGACGAGGGCTTGTCGATCCTCTGGAGTTCACAACAGAGGCGTTCACCGCAGAGGACATGTTCAAATCAAATATGGGTGCTTAGCAATAGGATCCAGCAATACAGAGAGAAAAAATAAGTACATTAAGAAAAATACAAGAAATCGTACATTTCCAATAATGAGAATCCCAAGTTATACAATACATGTAAAACATTTTCTGGAATACCTGTTACCAGCAGATACAATAAAACACGACATCTTTCTTTACTGATTGTTCCTCATGTCTATGAAAAAATCACGTCTTCACACAATACAGCTTAAATTCCTTAGATGCAGTAGTAGCCACCTTGTCGGGTTGCTAGGCCGCAACCGTCGCCTACGACTCGCGATCCCGAGCTGCTGCTCCTGACAGCGCTGCAACGTTCTTTCATCGACAACGAGGGCTTTTTCGAGCAACGATTCTAACTCAGGCTTCACTTCTTCGCGCTCCAGTTTAATCTAATGCTCTAGTTTCTTTTTCTCCCGTTCGAGTCCCTCTCGCTCGAGCTTATTTCTTTCCCGTTATAGGGCTCCTGCGCTGGAGTTTTGGAGACATGCACCTGCCCTAGTGGCCGACGCCTCTGGATAGTACAAAAGCAGCCGACCCTCACCGCCTTAAATTTGTTTTCAACTACTAGCCAGAGCGAAAGTTGGTTGTACTTAATTTAGTCACATTGTGGTGCGTTTAAGTGACTGCATACAGAAGAAAATGCCCTTAAAGTAGCTGCAGAGGCTAAACAAAATAACGTTCAGTACAACAAGCCGATTTATCGGCTTTCTTTTGAGCGAGCTTTCCCGATCTTAGCGACGTGGGACAGTATCCCCGAGTCGGTTGGTTTAACTTCCTGATGATCATTATCGTGCTTTCTTCTTGCGTACCGTTGACAAAGGAACAGTTCGCAAGTATACCATAAACACAGAATGCTGCTCATCCTATAGCATGAGGCCACTGTAAATGGTTGCTTCAGCGGGAGCATATGCAAGACGACGCGAGAAGCGCAGCCGACTCAGCTGACACTGCTGTCCTGGCACCAACTGGAAAACGGGTGGAAATTTTATTTTGTATTTTCGCAGATTCTTGCTTTTCTTCTTGCGTACCGTTGACAAAGGAACAGTTCGCAAGTATACCATGAACACAGAATGCTGCTCATCCTATAGCATGAGGCCACTGTAAATGGTTGCTTCAGCGGGAGCATATGCAAGACGACGCGAGAAGCGCAGCCGACTCAGCTGACACTGCTGTCCTGGCACCAACTGGAAAACGGGTGGAAATTTTATTTTGTATTTTCGCAGATTCTTGCTTAACATTTTACGCCATACGATTTACGAATGGCAGGTTACATGTATACTAGTGAGTAGTTGAGGTAATAACATCAAATAAACAAATTAAGCGTAATTAAAGGACGCAAAACAAGCGCCAAATCGCATGTCCGCTACTGCAGAGATGTGTAATTCTATATTTACATAACATAACACAGCCACCTACACGGTGCGCGGCCGGAATATTTAGATGTGATAGTGACTGACTGTGTTGGTTATATCTACTGCAGCGGTCGGCCACCGACAGCCCGCGGGCCGAATGTAGCCCGTGCGGCTGTATTGTGCGGCCCCCAGCATGTCATCATAACCCCCCTATCTACCCCTGTCACTAACAATCTGAAAGCCGACACGCCACGTTTGACTTTGAATAGTGTGTTTGACGGGGAGACGACAGAAAATTGATCGTTTCCAGCTGCATGGTTCCCCATATTCACACTATGCCCGAATATTGATAAATATTATTGGTAATTCGCTGAACTTTTTCTCTTTGCCTTCGAAGCCCCGCTCCTCCTCCCACCTGATTTGCCGTCCAGCCCTCCGCCATGTCGACTTCATGCAACTCGGCACTACACCTGAATACGTTGCCGACCCTCATTCTAGTCTGTTAAGTGCGAACTGGGGATATACGATGCACGACCGTAATTAAATAAAGTGAAAGCAAACAAGGAAACGGGACGGCCGCTCAATTCGCCCGACCACTTTGTTTTACGGCAACTACTTTCAGAATCACAAAACACATTTCACGCTTCTGACGCTCGCTGCATTTGTCACTGAGATACGCAATAAAACGGCAAGCAAGTGCTGCACGATGTAGCCGTAACGGCGACGCAAACCAGCAGTGTTTAATGAAAGTACACGCATAGTGCGCATGCATGTACAAAAAAGCGCGGGGCACCGCTGCAGACGAGCCTGCAGTCCGCCGGACTCGCAAACGTTTACGCCCGATAATCGACGATTGCATTACTTTGTTTTTTTTTGTTTTTTTGACCGCTTGCTGTTAAAACGTCCTTGTCACCAAGTGTATTAGTTTAAACAAGAAGCTTTCTCTTCAAATGTCACTTCAAGCGACCATCGATCGGTGAGCCTCCAAGTGGCAGAGCGCCATCATCGTCCCAGCACTTTTGTCGACGCTGTAAGCGTACTTCGCTGCAAAGCTTTTTTCTAGAGCCAGACTGATCGCCGGAAGAGATCAATGTCACCGAACAATTGGGAGTATCGAGCTCTATTTGCTTCTGTCAACACGGGATTCCATGGGACCACCGCAGCTTTGTACTACCCGGAAGTACTGCGACTGTAGGGCTCCTGTGCGCCCCCTGGGCAGCGCAGGAGCCCTATAGGGACCGGGCAGCTGGACGGGTGGTGCCACCACACGGCGCTCCCCTCGTCAGTGGAATGAGCCGGTGCATTGGACTACACAGCCTCCCGTTGTTTTTGTCGTGTTTGCTTCGGTGCTTTGTATGTTTTGGTGGCGTTGTGAGCAGACTTGTGAGATGAAACGAAGTCTAAACAGATGTGTTGGGTTCTTAGATGCAGTAATGACTACGTAAACTTGTCGGACGCGTCTAAAGTTGGGTATCGGCTGCAATGGCATGAGCGCTTTTTGCAGCGATCTGCGCTTGGCTCCACCCGTTCTGAGTACGAATAAAACTACTATTATTAGTATTATTTTCTTCTTAAATGCACTCACGGCTACGCAAACTTATTGGATGCTTGTAAGGTTGGGGAAGGGCTACATTGACACGAACGTTTTTTGCAGCGCTCTGCGCCTGGCTGCGCGCGATCTGAGTAAAAATAAAACTACTAGCAATATTATAATAGAATTATTTTCTACCACTTTAAATTATCTTCACTGGTTACAATGACTACGGTTTCCATGCCAGCCTTGGCGCTGGGATACCTCGATACGTGTGCTTTAAATAGAAAGGCCCCTGCATACGAGATGGATTTTCGTGTAGCAGTAGAAATGTTGCTGTAGTTTACACTTTCTGTAATCGTGATCTTTGTACCTTCAGTTTTGGTGGGTGACACTGTGACAGCATGGGAGCCTGAAAGCCGAAGTGGAAATCCCACGTTTGTGGTGGTCATTTTATCAAGAGCCAAAGTTATTCACCAACTCAACAGCCCAAGCTACAAACCATCCCTCCTCCCCTTCCCGTTTTACCCCCTGCGTAGAATAAAGGCTGGCACCGATAGGTAAAAAATGTGGCAGTGTTAACGTCAGTCGGTGTTTTTTAATGCTTAAGTATTCTTTACAGAGTATACCTATAAAAATCGTGTAATGCCTGGTGAAGACACCAAAAACGCGCGATTAGTTGCCTCAAATATAGGTGCATGAGCCCGAGTCTTCCACCACAGACACATTTCCGACACGCTGGAAAAAGTTTAGATTTGGAGAGGGGGCATGGAAGTTCAAAATTAAACAGCAAACTCATCTAGCCCTCGGTCTAATGATTATGGTGGTTGAACACAAAGCTTTCTTCGTGCGAAATCGAATGGAAAATGGTCAAAGTCAAACACGCTGCGATAAAAAGACCAAACTGCGTGCTGGTCACATTCGACGCTTAACTAGTCAAAAATTAAATCCAGAAGGCAACCAAGGAAACCCATACGATAGAGCTTTGCGATAAACCATCATCGTCGTTAGACGGAGGTGTGCATGATTTTTCAAGCGTAGGTAGCAGCTTGTAAACCGACCGCAGCATTCAGTTGTGAAGTTGAGTACAGGTTTCGGGCACGCTCCTGTCTTGCGTCCTTTACCCACGCAGGAATTGGTTTTTGAGAAACCATTTACCAACTAGCCAGCGACCATTGCAATTCTTGTAAAGCATTGCTTCTCCACGACAAGCAATAACATTCTACTATGATGCGGTATTTATTCTATCAATGATTCCCGATGACTGTAGTAAGGGCATTTCTGTGAAATTAAACACATTTCAGCAGTAGGTAAAGAAGATACGGAAGCGTCGTCCATCACAATTTCTGTTTTGAGGTAAATCCTCGAAGACACCCTCCAACTTAGTCTTTCGCTTGTGCACGACGTCGGCGCCGTTTCGTCATCAACTGCCAAAGGCAAGCGCCGCAGCATTCCTAGATCGGTTGCACACACCGGCTTTGTGGGAGGATTTAGCGGCAATATACTCCTCGATTCGCGAAACTGCATGGAGGCATGAAAAAATTACATGAAGCAACGAACTTTCACGTCCAGCTTGACTTCCAGCTTGGCGCATTGAGCGTCGTCTGCTATTTGTAAATACTGAGTATGGGCGTAAATAACACACACGGAATGCCTCGTAAACATCACATCCACACTTAAGATTTACCGATCTGAAAAATGCACGTTGGGTTACGTTCGCTTTGCAAGCCGCACCGCAAAAAAAAACGAAAGAAAGCCATGCACAACTACGCTGCGCTGACCGCCACCGGCATTCAACTGACGAGCGGTTCCCCACGGGCGGCGCTGTTCGCTGAAACGACGGTGGTGCCATACAACGGCCGCCCGGTCCCTATAGTCGCTCGATCACCAGGACGTACCCTCGCTCCTTTCCTTGCGTTCCTATCCTCGTTTCTGCCTTCTTTGCTCGCGCTGGATTTTCTCAAACTGGTGCTCAGCCTCTACAGCCTGACATTTAGCGGCCTCCATATCATTGATAACATCAATGCACTCGGATAGCTCATCATCGTCAGCCAAAACAGCGAGCCTGTGTCTGTTCTGGCTTGCTTAGCGCGTCCGAAGCATACAAGCGCAACTCTTTAGCAAGCTCCACCAACTGCGGCCTTTTCAACGCGTTCAATAAATGGCCGGTCTAGAGTTCTGCTTTCTCACTGCACCAAAATTGTTTTGTGCGAATAACCCACGTCACAAAAGCACCCGCCCTAGCAGCTATCCTCAGAAGCTTGGTAAAACTCAGTGATGAAGGATCCCGCAATCACCATCGACCGCCGTGAATTCTCCGAAGGCCAAACCCGCCTTGACATCCGTAGTGTTGGATTTGGCACCACTGGCACCGGTATTTACGAAGTTGCCACCCGAACGCTGCCGACCAGTTGTTACATACGGGAACGTGTCCCCGAAGGCGGCTTCGTCAGCTCCGTCATGTGAATTAGCCTGGTGGTGAGCAGCTAGCAAAGGTTGCTGCTTTGGTTACGACGACAAGAAGCCGAAGGCAGACTTAACTGGTTTACTCCATGGCGATAAATGAGCCGAAGCAATGCAGGAACAATACCCTTCGGGGCGAGGTTGCAGTGCAGGACTAGATCACAGTGACAGCATTGATTCGCTCTTCAAAACGAAGGCGAAATGGGTTTATACCGAGAGGTAGAAAACCACCGAGAGGGCGGTTTTATACACTCACCGTAAAGGCTCCGCGGCTTTTCTCAAAACTGTTTTGCACACGCACGCAAACAGTACAGACACATGCAACACCCTTTCCAGAGTTCGTGAGGAGCCGGCAGCAGCGGCGCTCTTTGAGAGGGGAGAGGAGATCTCGACAGCGGCGTCTACCTCCCGAGACAAGTCGCTGCGCGCAGTGTTTGCAGCCGCCGAGGTTTGAATCACCGACAGCAAGGCGCCTTGCGCCGGCCGTACGCCGGCACGTTGCGACTTGTCCGAGACAGCTTTGCACCTTGAAGGACGCACGAACATGTCAGCGGCGTGCATAATCGTAACAGTACCTAGGGTCAGCCTGCCTACCGCCTTCTGAGTTACCTCCAAGCTTGCTTGGGTCTCTGGTTTCATGCACATGACCGAATTTCCGAAAGCCAATCCTGGTGCTATGACTGCCTCGAAGACTCCTATTACCCCCCCCCCCGTATTTGTGTTAGCCCTACAGTGCTTCCGTTCCGTCTTCATTTTGTTTTAATGTGGGCCTTATACGCAAGCACGTAATTTAGCGTGTGATACTCTCTTTCAATTACTTTTTTTCTTCCTCCCTGTTTCTTCTGTCCCCCATTTTTAGGCCTTTCCATATCTCCCTTCCGCCTTCTCCGGCCAGGTAGCATCAGAATTTCCGGAAGATATATTGGCTTTCTCTTCTATTACGGGCCTCCCCCTCTCTCTCTCAAGAAGTAGGGGCTTGGTGCATAGGTGTGGTTACATGTACGTGTCCCCGAGGCGACTTCACCAACGACTGATTGGCTGGTTTGGTATAACCGGGGCTCAAAAGTGTTCTTCACTACAGTATATGCCTCAATGGCCATATTCTAACAAATTCCCATTGTCCTTGGCTGCGTTAACTGTGGTATGCACCACCCGCACGTCCTTCCTTCCAGTGCAACGTAGACGCCTGACGGCACTGCGCTTTGACACAGTACTGGAAACCTGCTGTACTCATGCGCAAATCATTTGTATCTGATCTCCACATTCCACCATTGGTATGTTTTCGACGTCAACTGTGACATCGTTCCTCAGCGCAGAATAATACACACTTGTATCTACTCAGTATGAATTTCTGAATGGTCTCATGACTGGTCATATACTGGATCAAGGGGATAGGCCAAAGGCGATTACATCTAATTTATGGGCGATTCCCCATATCCCACGTGTATGCGATGTCAACGTACCCATCCAAACTGCCCATCGCAATGTGTACCTACTCAGGGGGATTGCCCAGTGAGGGTCACTGGCCCAGTGAGGCCTTCAGAGGCTCACAACTGATTCACGAATTGCTTTTGCTGGAATCCTTTCGCATTAAACCTCGTAAGCACATTTAGTGGCCCACTTACTTTCTCTTTCAGTTAGTGCACGACGATTATCGTAATAAAACTGATATTTGCGAAATTTATTTCATGCCTAGCTGACGGTTTGACCACTAGCATTTACTAATGTTTCCATTACCTTTCCCCTGTTAAAATTCGCCTAAATGCAACTTGGAGTCCTTTTAGCGCTTGTAAATAGTGATGTGTGTGACCACCATCTGTCTCCAATAAGGGGAGGCGTCACCAGCTTCTCAGGAGTCTACGAGAAAGGCAAGTAGTGAGCGCTGCACAATTATATGAATTGTTCCTGCTCTGTCTTCTGTATCCAGGAAGTTGTCAAGATAGCAAACAATGGGGCTCCTATGAAACGACAAATCAGGCGCCAGTGATACCATGATTACAGTAGGGAGAAGAGGCTGCTCAGAGACATTCCATATTTTTGTCCTGGGCTAATCATCCCCAAGGAAAGTGCAATCGAGATTTTTGTAATATTACGAAATTCTACAAAATGAGTACTTCTGCGAGATGAGTTGGGACAGCGCCTGCTTCAAGGGAAGTGGGTATAAACAGCGGTCTCCCATAAAAGTTGTGTTCAAGTCGCATTGGTATTTTTTGCTGCTTAGAAGACTTAAGTCAGATCTCTCGTAGTTTTAGTGATTCGTTAAGGCGAAAGCTTTGTAGTCCTTCTTTGCGCGAAAACCGCGCTTGTTTTTCTGGTTGTCGTCCTTGGCAGAAAATAACAACCGCTCTAAGGAGCATACAATCAAATGGTCAATCAATCAATGAATGAATCTATCAATCAATCAAATATTCAATCAAGCCGTACGGCTGGCGCACTGCAGCTGGAGGAATCCAAATAGTCACGGCAGTGCATTTTATAGCCAAGCAACAGGCTTCCAGCCTCTTGGCAGAAAGCCAAAATGCAAATGCAAAAAAAAACCGATACGGCATAAGCAATGCTTACGTAATGAGAACATCATGCCGAAAAATCAAGCCACACACAAAATATATCCTACGTCGCTGCGTGCAAAGTATTGAGCAGTCAGATTTCAGCGCTCCGTAAACAAAACTGGCCGGAAGCGAAACCAAAACAGTCTCTCCAAGCTACAGTGGAGACTGGTGATGCAATCTGTTTGTGTTTTATGCAACAGCAGGTGCGAGATTGCGCTCATACTAGCCAACAGAAATGGCGCCTTTCATTCCGGAGCTTTTCTATCAACGCCGCCAAAGAAAAGCGTAGAGATGTGTTTAAGAATGCTGTGACGCTCTTGATTTTTGTTTTACGAGCTTATAAACGACTAAGGTATCATTCACCACCACTCTTTCTGCCTTGACGTTTCTGTCTTTTTCGTCATTTCACTCATAAATTCGATGCGCAACAGGTTGCACGTCAGAACAAGGCTGACACTTTGCGACCATGTTTGGCAGAACACATTATTTTTATTTGCTCTTCCTCTGTATTGAAATTAGGGGTCTATTTATTGCAACTAAATAGATCTCTAATTTAGACCTCAAGAAGCACCCGTTCTGTGTTCTTTATTTTGTGCGAGGCTTCCTTTACCGAAAAAATTTTCAAAATATAAGACAAGGCCTTCAGGGCTTGCCAAGATAAAGTTCTTTAGACCTGTCCGCTTGGACTTCCCAGGAAAGAACTGGTTCACTGGGCACTTATCGGTGTAGGGAATAATTTGCTCGTCAACGCAGTTGTTTGGTGTTTCTAGGTATGTGGAGAAGCGGACGGACTTTCCTTAGCCAATTGGCTTGTTCATCGGAAACAGCGAGGCACACACACAAACACAAGCACGCGTGCACACACACGACACAACAAACACACTACACACACAGCACACAACACACAACACCGGGAACACAAACACACAACACAGGCAATACAAAAACACACAACACAACGCACACAGAGAAACACACACACACACAAACAACACAACACTGACAATACAACACACAACCCATACACACACAACACAACACACACACCCACTATGACAGCAGGCTCCATGGTTTTTTGACAACTTATTCGCAGTGTGCAGTATTATTCCACATCTGATAACTTTTCAAGTAAACGTCAAAGAAAGTAAAGAAGGACATCAGAATTACCTCTGTAGTGCGATAAATTGAAGTATTTAAAAAAAATTTTACTAGTTTTTATAACGTAATGTCTAGGATCTCAGGAGGATACAAAACCACTAAACATGTAAAAAAATCCACTACTAACAAGCTCCCCTTTCCTCATTAGGAACAGATACCCCCAAAGCGCACATGACGAACCTGGGACCGCATTTTCCAAAAGACAGATTCCCAACGACACGAGGAAACTTAACCCAGAACGACGACTCGCCTAAATTGTATATTTTTATACAATACTCAAAATACAATAAAGTTGTAAAAGCTAACGTGACAAGGGACACAGTGGGAATGTCAGACACGATTACTTTGAGTAGAACAACGGATGACACAGAAATAATGGAAGGTCTTGGGGCATTGTGCGGATGTTTGGCAGACGTTTTTTTCAAAGGCTCCAAGATCTGAACGCATACATAATCAACGCACTTTAGATTCGCAGAATAATAGCGATAGACGTTCAGAATAGAACGCCAATCATTCTTGGTACTACCGGCAAAACCTTGTGTATGCAGAAGTAGAAGCACTCGCCAGAATCCCCCGGCATTTTGCTCCATCACGCAACAGCCTATTCACATAAACGGACGCCGTTCTGTTAAGCCCAAGAGGTCGCTTCTCTGTATATTGCGATATCTATTCCGAGGGCTGAACTTCTGGCCAGTCATCGGGTTCCGCCCAAGAGCCGCCGGTCCTGGATTTTTGGCTACGTCAAAGGAAAATTCACAGAAGCTTCGCTTGGTGCTAGGTGGAATACTTCGGCGCTTCCTTAATGGGCTTTCACGTCATTGGTGGATGGCGGCGCCTGGAAGCATCGGGATAGGGTGTAGAACGGGAGCCAGTGACGTCGCTTGGAGTACGCGGTTCCGCCATCTTGCGAATCGCTCGGGGAGGCCGACCTTGAGAAAAGTATGATGATGAACATGGTAATGCTGACCACCAGCGCCAAGTACACGCCGATGCACTTGGCCCAGCCCGCTCGGGGATCGTTGTTCCTCTGTTCGTACACTGTCAAGGCTCTTGGACTCGATGCAATGCAGCTCCCGCTGCGTCAGGGCCTCGCAGAAGTCCGCCACCGGAAGCAGGCAAGGGAGCGGCCTCGAGCTCTTGAAGCACACCCTCTGTGTGCAGCTGCGAATTCCCGTCCATACCTCGGGCGATGCTATGGTCCTTCCACGTTTGCATTTTTCGGAGCCATGTCGGGAAGAAAGAACGGCTGAAGTAGGCGAAGGTGACGATGGTAATCACCGGGGGGGGGGCTTCGAATAGGTAGAGCAGGTAGAAGAGATTAATATATTGTTATTATCTCAAATTATCTTAGTCCTATTTTTTCTGAATGGGTTTATGATGTTGGGCACAAAGTGGTAGCATGATTTTTTTAAGGTGCATCCACAATGCACTATTTTGGAGTACACGGCTGCCTTTTATTTATTGGCTGCTGATGCAGTTAAAACGCAACACAGAGTGGCCACATGTAACGTGTATTATAGGGGGAAAAGATGGGCCGCGTATCTGCTCCTTTCGTTGCAAATGTCGTCAAAAGACGATAGTCTTTATCGACTTTTGCCAAGTAAATGCCTCCCTTCGCTTTCCCGCTCACCTCTCCTGTTGTTCCGCTTGCGTCGCGCTCCTCCCGAGGTAAAGACGCCAAAGGTTTGCTCAAATCATTTTAAATTTCCCGCGTTCCACTGCTCCAAACCGGGTGTCTCGAAGCCAACGCTGCCGTACGGCTAAGACGCGCGTGAATCAAGGCGCCCTACTTCAACGTTTATAGAACCGCGTTTCCCAACTCCCCGTGCCTTTCAAGCAGAACGTGGAACCTATCTAGTGGAACCTTTCGTAACTGTTGCCGGTTGATTTCTTAAAATGGCACCACCAGCTATAGTGGCGCGGGCGACAGCAGGCGACGGCGGAGTGATTTTTTTTCTGCAGTTTATGAAGTATTTAATTTCGCAAAAATCAAGCATGTTTGATTTTTTTATAAAGGAACACTGCAAATATCACTTCTGTATTAATTTGTTGTCTTATATTTGCGTAATGTCTTGTTCCTCTTCAACAATGTTGACAAGTATGAATATTACACCGGACTTAGACGGGTAGATTTAGCTGTGACTATATGAGACTATTGCGCAGGCATTGTTTTACTTTGGCCGGGTGGCTGAATCGAGTCACAGACAGACGTACAGACAGACCAAAATTTCTGGGTTTAAGTAGCCCAAGAAAGACTATCGTTTTTAAATAGGTTGAAAAGTATTACACACAAAAGGTTACATAAAGTACGTAATACTGCAAGAGCGGAAGAAACAGGAGGGGGCGCCCTTGGACCTCGTTATGTTGGTGGCCTTGCATAGCATATGGCGCTCGCGCATGGCCTGGCTCCACGGTGATGTGGACGCCCGCCCTACGCGGCGATGTTTTCGTGAGTCTATATCCCAGTACGTAGAAGTCCAGACGCGCAAGGCATGCACTCCTGAGTGGCTGTCAAGGATAGAAGCCTTGACTACGCTTAGGGAAGTTTAGATAGACATCAGCCTTCATATAGGTTGGTGGCTTGTCGCTCGAGTTGCTCATGTGAATAAGTTTGTTTTGTGTTTCTGTGTTGTGTCGAAGACCGGCATTAAAGAAAAAAAAAGTTATAGCAATGCTTTTCTTTCGGGGATAAGAGTCTGCTGCAGTTATCACGGACTCCCAAAAGCTATGCCGCGGATTCGATAAAGACGGAAACTTATTCCGAGAAGTCAACGTCATAACCAAATTTGCAGTGTTGCAAGAAAGGCTTCGAACTCAACACTGCAAGGAGACAAAATATTTGCAGCTAACCTCTTCCAACTACCAGTGCCCGTGATTGAATTCATGCATTCAATATTGTTAGCCGAAAGAAAGAGCTAGGGTACACTACTGGCGGAACACGCGTGTAGTCTATTGGGGGGGCCTATTCTTTACCCATAAATATAAATTGGTGTTTTTTTTTCTGTGAATACCCATAAAGTTGCCATATCTAAACAAAAAATGTGTGGAGAATGACCTACACAACTGCAAAAAAGGGGAGAAAAGCTCGCACGTTCTAGCCACATTAAAACAGCGTTGGGAAATGCGCATACTATTTTTAATTTGGCGGATTTATAAGCCGAAGGTACATCTGGACAGTGAAATGCCCTGTAGTCGGAGGCTCCAGGGTAACTTTAACCTCCCGAGAATCTTTACGTTAGCGGAACACTATACACGGGGGAAGTTTTTTTTCGTCTCCATCAGAAAAAAATCTGCGTATATTTGGAACCGCCTAAGAATGTAAATGTTAAAGCATAGCTGGTCCTTCTGGTTGCTGCCGCACCAGTCACACCGTCATCAAACTCGTGGAATGTGCGCAGGTCATTCTGATCTCTCGCCATCACATGGAGCCTCTTGTTCGCCTCCGTTGGTGCCATCAACCCTCAAGACTGATCGTATTGCACCTGCTACACGTTTTGAATAAAATTACTGGAAGTGACATGAGAGCAAATTTCCAGAAACGGTTTGGAACACGCATTATATTCTCATGTTTCCCATTTCTGAAACGCGACGTTGCTTCCGACGTTATCGACCTTTTGGAATAAAAAATGGCGGCTATATTAACGGTAACATGAGGCAGTGACAGAGCCTGCTCGTGGAAAGCCATTAAAAAGCTCTGATATTGCTTCAGACGCTGATTGTATTGCGAGAAGGGTTGTGGTGGGATGCTTTTTTATGTCATTAAGGCAGTCATCAGTCATCGAAGAACATGTTACCCTCACTTGATTCTGAATGCGGACAAAGCTTGGTTCGCAATATCACTCATGGTGAAATCCCGATAAAAAGGGAGTACATTCTGCTTCATGCTTCTTAGCTCAGGAGGAAAGAGAACGGTATTAAAGATGTCTTATTTCTGAGAATTACGCTTACAAAAACCACCTTCTGTCACTAACCTCGTGCGGATAGTTGCAAGGGTGGCATATCACGTGCTTTAAGATGTCCTCTGCCACATGGCGGATTTTTCGTGGTTAGTGCATTCAACTTCATGGGAACCCTACTCTGCATTTTCATTAACGCGGCCTTTGGTAGCCCAACACCTACCGGAAGATTGCAGAGTAGGTTGTTCTGGGGCAACGAAATCGGCCTTCGCAGATCGACGTCAGCAGTGTGAAGTTACTGAAGCCGACACTTTTGAACTTGTTTTCCGGATGTCGCAGACGTCCGTTAGACACAACTGCCTGGCGTTTCACAGTGCAATATAAAAGCTCCACGCATTCAAGCTCAGCCTCCCTTCTGCAGTCGCTTCATGAGGAAGACGCTTCAACCTTCATGTGTAAGCATTTCTGAATCATTCATATGTGCCTTAGAGAATTTTTAGTTCAGTTTGGTATGGTAGCATGAACAACCTCTAGAAGTGTAAAGGGTGCTACAGGACCTGCTTGAGATGTTTGTGACACGAACTTGGTACAGTTTAAATTATGGGCTGGGAAAGCTGTGGAGACAATGTTCACTTCTAGCTGCAAAGGAACTTGCTGTGGAAACATATAAATATCGCAACAACGAGGCCATAAGAAATCAAGACGAAGAAGGGATCGCTCGTGGTCTAGTTTTTTGAAGTTCCTATCTATGCACAGTTTATTTTTTTCCATGTAATTATGTAACGAAAATGAGTTATCTCAGCAAGATGTTTTTTGAGGTCTTAGTAAGTACGAACTCTTTTTCTGAGATATCGGATTAATAACATAACCAAAATTGAAGGAAAATTTTTGAAAACAAAAAACAACTTTTCTTTGCACTACTCAGACCCGAGCTGCACAATGAGGGGTTCGCTCGTTGTTTCAAACGCACTCTTTTTCCGGTGTCGTGGTTATGACTACGCCGTCTACTTTTAACACGAGTCCTTCAATTCCTTTCTCATTTGCGTGACTTGTTTGACATGTGCGTTCTATTCCTAACTGTTGTTTATGTATAGTTGTAAGATGCTTCAAGATGCCTTGAGATTCTATGTGAACATTGAATAGGAACTAGAGAAAAATACAATAAAACAGAAAACCAGCACACCATTTGTTCAGCGAAGTTGTATACCCAAAAAGGGAAAATGCGATTTTTTTTCAGAAAAAAAAACGATACTTATTACTGCGTCAGGGCCCCTGCTTCTTACTATTATACGACGCGGTTTTATGGTGGGTTTTAATCACAAAACAATATTTTTATTTTGTTCGCTTGATTCGTGCGTATACGACTTGTTTCGTATGTAGTAGATGTCAACTGAATATTTTCGTGCTCCGCTTATCTCAAAGGTCCTCTTCACTGGGGCTTTCACTCCGTGTACGTTCGCTATTTTAATAAGGGACACAGCGGTAAGGTGCTCATCAAGGCAAAATCACTGGAAAGGTATTTCTACGAAAGCATTCTGAGAAGGGAGCGCAAAGTATAAGCTTTGTCGTAAGCAAAATATTTAGTTCATGGGGCCCATGGCGACTAGGAGTTCATGGGAAGTCGCCGCCACCGCACTCTCTTAACAGCTCAAGCTGGACTTACAATACAGTATCCAAGCTGGTCAGCCTTTTTCCATAGAAAAGGGGTAATGAAGCATTCCCGAATGAAAGTGGAGTTCGCAGTGTTGGAGGAAGAACTGCATCTGGAGGCGGGGGGGAGGGTGGGCGGCGAGGAGGCAGGTGGATAACGTGGAGAAGGGTTCCATGCTGGCTGGATATAAGTTTGAATGCGGCGATACCTTTTTTCGTACCGTAGCTTATTGCTTCGTCAGTTTGTCGTGTAGCGGGATTAGCAGTGGCGTGAGCATATTTTAATTGGGAGTGGGGGGGGAGACGAAAATGGGAGAACGTAAAAGGAGGAAAAACACCAGCGAATAACAAACAAAATTATAAAACCCAAACCAAGAAATAAACCAAAAAAACGTCGCCATGACGCCATACTCCACGCAATTCTACGATTGTTTTGTTAATATTTTCCGAGTAATATTGCAAAATGGCGCATGGCCGTGGAAGGAGCATCGATCGCAGCCGCGTATGTTTGATCATACCCTAAGACGAAAAATATTTTTGGTAGTTATACTTGATAGCTTGATATACTTGATAGCCGAGTCGGTGCCCTCGTCCATTACCTCAATGTACCACGATCACGCATTTTGCGACACGGGCGCAACCTCGTCGCCCTCCTCTTCCAGCGTTCGGTAGTGGGTGGTAATGTACGCTGTGGGAAACGACAGTAGCGCACAATACCTTTGTACGTCAGGGTTATAGATAGGGTGTTTTCAGGTTGTGGCTCAGAAAATATTACCAAATAATATGACAACTTATATTTTACTTTCTTGACCTTTCAAGGACCACGCTGTACTTGTTTTTTAAAAATTTGCTTTCTCAGAGCTCTAGTTCTGCAACCGTCTTAGCTGTACCGATTTCAACACACCAATCTCTAAACCTCACTGCCAGTGCGACGTTCATCGTTCTGTAAAATGGCCACGTATTTCAGGTATCGCTGCCGGTGGCCGCCGTGCTTTATAGAAGGTACACAGCGGCCGATGCCATAACGACCCTCTCAGGGTCCCTTCGCACATTTTGTTCGCTCACTTTGCGGAGTCACTATAAGTAAAATGCATAGTGTATATTTTTTCCCGCAATTATGACACCACAATGAGCGACAATTACGTGAACGATTGCAGCCTGGTCAAAAACTGGAGAAATTTTATTTTATTTTATTTTATTTCATTTCATTCTACTTATTTTACTCACGGCCGTTCAGGCGTTACAGAGAGGAGTGGGTAACCAAAAAAAATGAGTACCCAACAATGGAAACAAAGGGTGTGAATGGCAGCGGCACGGGTTTTCCCGGTTGAAAACAGTAAACGAAGCGCGTCAGCAATACCTCGATACTTGATTCAAATTGGGTAAACAGACATTGAAGTGACTTGTAAATGTAGTTACCTTTTTTCGAAAAAGTACGAAATGAGTGCACCATTGCTTCGGTATTTCCAACCGATAAACATCTAATTTTAACGAAAACATTACGCTTGGCCTGAACGTTAAATGCGGAAACTATACGAAGACGAAAGGAAGAAGACGAGACAATGCGCAGATTTCCAACTAGCTTTATTAGGAAGAAACGCGTTTTTACGTACACTAAATCGTCACATCACCTTACACTACCTTTCATACGGCACTACAGAGCAACCTGTTCAGATTGTTCAGTCATTATAAAACAGCACCTTTTCCTACAAAGTACACTTTTCTTTCGGTGAGCGTGAGGAGGCATACTCACACAATTATTACCGGCGCGTGTGGTCTCATGTGCCTCAACAATCTCGCTAGTCTAGTCCGTTGACTCCTGTGTTTGGCGATGACTCCTGTGTTTGGCGAAGTATGATATGCAAACTCTCTCAAACCTATAACTTAATACGCTCGGAAGTGCCGTTCTCCTCGCACCACACTCCCCACTGGATATGTAGAGGCCCGATGAAGAGAGTGCAGGAATTCCACAGAGTAAAGGGAATGTCTGCATGTTTACCCTATAAAACCTTGTACGTTAAGAAACAAACGGAAAGCGATAATTGTTTAAGGTGAGCTACCACGAACACAGATTGTGGACCCCTGTGACCTAATCAAGGCAGTGAGCACGGAGTCTGCGAATAGCACTTCTTGTGTTTTTCTCTGGGGCCCATTAGAGATATGCCATGGCGAAAACAAGATACCATAATTTACGCAGGCTTAATTTAAAGTTTTTTGGTTTTTATATTGTTGTAAACTGTGCATACAATTTCGCCAGCAATGTCACTTTGAGGAATTCACGTCAGCTTCCTTTTATCGTAGGATTACGTGCTACTTAGAGGTCACTTCAAGGGCTGCGTGGAAGGAAGTCGAGGAATTATGTTGCGCCCTGCTAATGTGTCGTGTCGCCTCTGTCCAGCCTCTCGTGTCGCCTCTGGCCAGCATGCGGTTACGAGGAAAAAGAATGAAGCTTCCCCATCTCTGTACGCTGAAAACACACCACCCGAAAATACCTTAAACGTTTCGCTCATTTAAACGTTACGTGGCCGTCACATCCATAACATGGGTTAAATATTGCAAGAGAACAACGTGTAACGCGTTCATTCGCGGTTGCATTCTTCTCTACAAAGAAATGATGGGCGCAACAGATTGTACCAACGGAATCCTATTCAACAAACCAACCAATAAAAACAAAATTATTCCCACCTCCCCTCACGGGAATCCCTATGTAGATGCGACGCATAGGGGGTTCCGTTGTTATTTCCGTTAGATTGATTCTCCCATCGCGTGAAACGTGCCGTGAACCCCCTGCCGCGGCTATGACGCAACACAATCCACTTTAATCGAATCCAATCCAATCCAAATCCAATCGAATCCAATCCAATGGCCCTCGCGAGAGAGTGTTTGCTATCGGAGAGGAGAGGGGGTGAGCGGCGGAGAGCGCAGCTCGTGCGGCGAGGAGAATGGGGGAGCGGTATCGACGGACAACAACAACGCCGTATGGAAGGACAACGCGAGTGAATGAGATGTAGTAGTCGCATCTAATATCGGTTTAGAGCTAATAGTAATTCGTCTGAACTATACAGCACAGAATTATTGATGCATGTGTGTAAACGGGCACTATTTGGGTGAAATTACGAGTCAAGAGCCATTGCTTTTTAGGTATACCTTTTTGGTATCTGCGAAAAAACACGTTTCCCATTGTGGTGGTGTTACCGGAGAATTTCGCTTTTAACTATCAACACGCAACACCGAAATTAATAGTTTGGTTTTCGAAGCTCTGGTATCTACTTTGGTGGAGCCCTCGACACTAAAGCTATAAGAAGCCAATGCAAACTAATATTTTACAGCGGCGTCGTCATACAATGTTCAAGACCGTGCCACTCTACCACATTTTGAGGCTGCAATTGGACCTGGGACTGAAATATCCCATTACGTAAACTCAACGAAGTCCGAAAGCACTACTTTGGAGTAAAATGTGTTCGGTTCCGCAAAACACGACAGCGTTGTTTTCGACAGTTGACTCGCAATTGTAGGACGTGCGTACGAAAATAACGTGCGACATGACCATCATCTGAATCATCCAAATCTGACGAAACCCCAAAACTACAAAAATGCATTTTGTTTTTTTACTTTTCTGAAATGTTCCAGACTACGTGCACGTAAACGTCAAATTATTAACGCCTACCAGGAAAAAAGAAAGATGATACGCAGCAACTCGCTCGATGGTACGCACTTTCGCTCGGCAACGTAACGCAGTGTATCCTGCAATGTTGTGTCTGTTACAACCCTGGAAATGTTTGTGGTTTATGCGACTGACCTTTTTTTGTTGTAGCCATGCCGGTGGAACAAGAGCGGTGTTTCAAAATTGCCGGCTAGAGATAAACATGCTCAGTTTCAGTGCAGGGCATGCGGTGCGGAAAGCTCATTGTAGGAGGGGGGGAACCGTGCACTCGCTCGCAGATGAAACGGAGCCATGAACAGCTGCGGTAATACCTTATGTTTCTTGAAAACAAAATTCTCCTTGAAACTTAATCCTGCTTTTGTACTTCGAAAGTGAAAGTTCAGTGATACCTATTGGCGATTCGTTTACTCCGACACCGTATTTGCATCTCCATCGCCGCATGCGTTTCTTTTTCTTGTAGTTCCAATTACTTCGGTTGGCTACAGTTCTACTAAACGTGAATGCGTCTCATGTTTGCTTTCTATTCTTCGTCTTACGCCGTGATCAACGTAAGCTGGCGGGCTGACACACAGCACAGCCTCCATAGAATAAGGGTTCCGCGGGACTTGTGGGCTGCTGTTCTGGCATGTAGGATACAACAACCTTTAAGTTTCCAAATTTTGCTTTGTGAATTTCGTAGAGCGGGTACATTGCCCCTCAAAGCTCTGTATTCAGGGCCGATCCCCCAAGTGTATATGTCCCACGAAGAAAGGAACAAAAAGGGCAACTTTTCTTCTACGCTGGCAATGTGAGGATATTGCACTGCAGGGCTGTTGGAACACGGTGTTTTTGCGGGACCTTCTTCACCGAGCATTTAAAAAGGAACTTCCCCAGGATCCTCTTAGTATACGGTTTCTGGCGGCTGAGAACGATAATGGAGTGCCTTATAGCCTTTTGGTGTTGCTGGTCCTCCGGGAAATGTGGGAGTGTCGAATGGCGGTTCTTCACTCGGACGTGTGAATGGAAGTCCTCCTAGGGAGTGTTTTTGTGTAACTGTGTATTGTATTGTAGAGATGTGGAAGGGCCAACATTGCACGCCTTAGCACCTCTAAAAAGAAGTGAAAGTATTGTCTCTGCACGGTCCGTAGACATGCTATGCAGTCTTAGCCAAAGCCAGTGTTGTTATTATGTGTAGCGCGGTTTTGCGCTGCCTGAAAACGTGAATAAAGAAAATTGGCCGAGTATCTGCGGAAATTGTAGCAAACGTCGTCGAACGGCGATAGTTGTCGTCCGTCCTTGCCACGGAAATGCCTGTACTCTCTTCCCATTCGCCTCCGACGCTCTTTCCCTCCCGTCTCCCTCTTCCCAGGATAAGAACAGTGGAGGTTTGCTCAAGTCGATTCAACTTTATCGCGTTCCACTGCTCACGCAGCACCTACGGGAACCATTCATAACTGTTGGGATTATTGGAATATCGCTAGGAGGGCTTGTGTCGCGTGCAAATGCTTTTTATATTCCTGGGTGAAACAATTTTTTTGGGGGAGAAGGAGAAATAAACTTTCTTTGCATCATAATTCTGGACCCATGAGAATGGGGGATCTCTTCTGTGCAGAAGTCGCTTGCCGGTCGCTGCCCAGAGGGCCCTTTCAAACAGATGAGCAGTAGTTTCTATTTTCTAGTGCAAACCTTCAAGCATGTATAAATTTTTGATTAAATGAACACAGCAAATATTACTTATGTATTCATGTTTATCCTCAAGTATGCCTAATGATTTCGTTTGGCTCGGCAATATTCAGAAGTGTTAAACTTGCCACCACATTTAGAACTTTAGAAATACTTAGCCTATATGAACGCCTCAGTTAATTTTTTTGAACGTTTCGCCGAGTGGCTAAATCAAAGGACAGACAGACAGACAGACAGACAGACAGACAGACAGACAGACAGACAGACAGACAGACAGACAGAGAGGCAGAGAGGCAGACAGACAGACAGACATACAGAGAGGAAAACGTTGTGCTAAACTCAGCTAAGGAGTATGGTCATTAGAAAGCGGAGAGGTGCGTTAGTAGAGCACTGGGCTGCTCGTTAGCAGACCCGGAATCAGGTACTATTAGACCACAGATCTGTTCTTTATTTACTGTTTACAGCGGCGGCCATTTTCGTGGTCGGGCAGCAACATTAACAACAAAAAGGCTCTTTTTTGCAGTATGAGAAACTCACGGTTTTCGGCGTAAAACTTACACAGGTCTCGACATTTCTATCGAGCAAAGAATTGCCCGCGTATCTGCTCCTTTCGTTGCAAATGTCGTAAAAAGACGATAGTCCTTGTAGACATTTGCCAAGGAAATGCCCCCCTTTGCTTTCCCCCTCACCTCTCATGCAGTTCCTGTACCGTTGCGCTCATTCTAAGTTAAACACAATAAAGGTTTGCGCAAGGCGATTTGAATTTACCCCGTTCCACTGCTACAGAGCGGGTTCCTCGTTGCCAGCGCTGCAGTACGGCGGAGACGCGCGTGAATGGAGGAGGCCGACTAGAAGGTTTATAGAGCCGCGTGGCCGTGCTCCAAGTACGTTCCAAGCAGAACGTGGAACCTAGGTAGTGGAACCTTTCGTTGCTGTTTCCGCGTGATTTTTCATATGCCGCCAGGAGGCGGCGATTTTCTGCAGTAGATGTAGATTATCATTTGCTATCGAAAGACCAAGCATCCATGAATTTTTTAATAAAGGAATACTGTAAATATCCCTTGTGCACTAATTTCCTGTCTTATATTTGCGTAATGTCTTGTTCTTGTTCAACAAAGTTGACAAGCATAACATATAAACCGGGCTTAGACGTTTACATTTGGCTGTGAGTATATAAGTCTATGGGGCAATATCAATTTTACCTTGGCCGGGTGGCTGAATCGAGTCACAGACAGACAGACGGACAGACAGACAGACGTACAGACAGACCAAAATTTCTGGGTTTAAGTAGCCCAAGAAAGACTATCGTCTTTAAAAATGTCCTGCCACAGCATATGACATACACTGTTTTTTTTTCTTTAAAAGGTAATGGAATAAATTCCAACCGGGAAAACTAGGTCGGATTCGTGTCTGGAATAGGTAATATTTTTGGCTCCATATTTTGGCTCCATTTGGCTCCAATCACCATTTACTGCTTCCACATTTACGTATATATTTACGTTCACGATATTCAAGCGGAATATAAAGGTTCGCAAATGCCTTTTGCTTTGGTGCAAAAGAGAAACGATGTCAAGACCAGTTACCTATTTTAGATTATCTACTTTGGTTACCTATAATCGGATTTATCATTTACCAACACCGTATGGTGCGGTGCGCAGAATTAGTATGTCTAACCTGACATGATTCAAGATCAAGATTCACATTGCTAATTACTATTTAAAACAGTTTTTGTACTCTGTTCAGTATATTCTAGTGTCATAAACTACATTTATTTCACCCATCTATCCAACCCGTATCCCCTGATTGTTGCATCTCCTACAATATATTAATTATAGTGCTAGGGAACTATTAAAGAAATAGACGCAAGGCTGGCAACACATCTTCCTATTTTTTGTTTTACAGACTTTCTGCATTACTCGAAACTCGTACGTGAGTTAGTACTACGTGTTTCAAAATATTCCGTGCGTGCCCACGCATCAAACGTCGACTTAGCAATAAGCTTATTTACAACAAACCCGGGAACGTGGTTAATATGACAGGTTTATGCCTTATTATTGAGTCCTTTTTCGTTATGAATAAAGGTTTATTATCGTAACCATCTTCAGGTATACCACACCATCACCAGCCTATTTACACCCGCTTCAGGATGAATGCCGCTCTCTTAGACTTCGAATTGCCTAGGTCGTGTGCTACCAGAGTCCATTTGCTACCTTTCTAATTTATTATCGTCGCTTTAGTGAGCTACTAATCGCACCCCACTTCGAGTCCTGCCTCTTGCTAGCCATTCAGGAAGCATGGTGGCTCTCCGGTTCTTATTTTGTCGCCCGTGGTAATCCCAAGTCTACTTGTGTTTCTAGTTCGAGGTGTCATGACTTCCACCCGAGTTTGTTTTCTGGTCCAAGATGCTCGCTTTATGTCTGTCAGCGTTACTATGACATGCTTCGTTTCATGGATTGCTGGGCTACCTATGTTTCTTCAGAGGTGCTTATTAAGGCGTCAAACTTCTGCCCCATACGTTTTCAGACGCAAAACTTATGAACCGTGTATAAGGCTTTTTAATGCTATATGTATTCTGTTCTGTGTTCTGGCTGAGGTACTACAGCCTATATGAAACTTTCACAGGATTTTTTTTTGTGTGGATCAGCACTACAAGTTTTGCGAGATATTCGTCCGCTTCGTCGATCATTTCAGTACCAAGGGTGAAGAGGGTGCATCCTAAACGTCTCTTCAACAGTCGCCAGGATTTATTCATATTTAGTTAAACCCTACGACCCAGCTTTTGACCGAAGAGCTTTCGCAATTTTAGCCTACTGCTGTGTTGAGTGAAGCTCTAAGTCAACGCGGCGACGAATACCAGGCGCACCCAAACCTTTCTGCGGTCCGTCGCCCTTTCTCGTGCTGTATTCGGGTGGTCGCCTCAGAGCGCTCTGGAGCACTCTAAAAACCTGCTTTCGTTTCGGTGGTAGAAGTTGAGCGCTCGCAATGTGTTCGGGCGGTCGTCGCAGAGCATGGTCCTTCCACTCGGAGGACCTGCGAATGCTCTGGCTCCGACGTGGCAGCGCCACGTCGGATCTGGAGGCGACCGGTCACGTGAAGACGGCCGTCGCCACGATCACCCGCCGTCTCCATGGTTGGACAATTCCTGCAAGTTCGCTGTCACCGTTCGGAGTCCTAGCTAGTTGCTTGTTGTGGGAGGGTTTCGTTCGGCGTCATGATTTTTTTTTCTTTTCACGCGAAAACGCGCCGCGCACAATACGAACGCACGGACGCAGCCACAGATGACCCCGCCCCCTCCCCCCCTCCCGAGTCGCCGGGGGTGGCAGTAACATGGCGGCAGCCGAGAAGCGGCTCAATTAGCTCGAGCTACCGCTCGTTACCTCTCTCCCAAATGACTTTCAACCGCAAATAATCTTACACATGTGCGGAAGTAACCAATAATGTGGGTAAACATGGCAGTGCAAATCGTAACTCGGACCCATCGTGAATGTGGCGAACAAATATCTGCCATGGCGGTAAGCCTAAACCCGTGTAGGAGGTCCATTAGGCTGCTCGCAACGCCATTTCACCTGTTTGAAAATGGCGCACAGGCGAGCTTCGCATTATTGGGGCAAGCAGCAGACACCTCCTACTGTCACGGAGGGCGGTAATGGCCACTTCGCGTTGCTACGGTTACCCGCTGCTCTGAAATCGAGCAAATGTTCGGTTCAGGAGCAATATATTTAGCTCGGATTGGGAGAGCCCTACGCATCCAAGTGCTCTGAGCATGAGTATCAGATCTGATCAGATAAGATCAGAAATACAGCATTAGAAACCTCCTACGTTGCTGCGTTTCCCCTTTGCTGAAGCCTTCTTGCCGACTCGCGCTCCGGTTTTATGTTCCAGCAATTTTGGTGGAAGAATTCTGTACCTCACAGCGTTCCATGAAACATAGGCATCTTAGGCTCTCGCTAAAAAAAAATCGGCGGTATAATCAATTCAGCAGATCCGCTTAACAATCGTCATACCACTTCGAACAAACCAATACGTCCTGCAAATTTTGTTAATGTCACAGTGATTGCCTAGCTAGGCGCATTAGGTTAGGCATAGTGGAATCCACACAAATTGTACACAATATTTTGACCCTTGGCCCCTAACGGCTGGCCGTACGATGTGGCAGAACCAATCCTTTTTTCCTCGCGTGCTTCTCCGATTCACCAAAAATAATAACTAAAAAAAAGTTGTTATGGTAATGATCGGTCATCTCATGGGCAGAAGTCGAGAAGTGAGTTGTTGAATAGGTAGGGTAAAGGGTGGGTAACGCCCAGAAAGCCAAAAAAATTCCTGTCAGTCATGAGAAGTACAGTTTTGTTACTTTGCTCCATGCGTGTTGAGCGTTCATCAATTTCCACTGTCGTCAATGCAAATTGGCAGATAAGTTTTTATACGGCCCGGACAGCTTTTATGGCTGCCACAAATTTATGAAATTGTGTGACAAACGTATCAGTACCAGTTTATAAAAAGCTTGCCGCAACCTGCTTTTATTAAATTGCTCGGAGAATTTTAACTCGAAAGACTTAAATTCCCTTCCATGCGAAAAACCCGCGCCCGAAATGGGCGTAAATGAAATGAGGTCGTAAGGATGGCGGACAATGCAAGTGAAATAAACGTACATGAAATGAAGTTTGGTGTCCAGATATTTTAACCAGGTGTTTCGGAATAGGACGAATGAATCAATAAAAATCTTTAAAAAGCATAAATTTGCTGCTTTTAGGGCACCTGCCTGCTGGAAGGAATTTCTTGACCGCGATCTCGCGGCCGCGGCTGGTTGCGCAAATCCTCTTAAAGGAGCCTTGAAGAGAAAACACAAGTTTCGTCCATTCAAAAGATTGCCTCGGTAAAATGACACTGACAGCACTTTTAACGTAAACTTCGCTCAAATAAGCTACATAGTTAGGAAAAAAGGGAATGGCCATGCGACCCACTATACTCGGTTACAACTCAAGAACGGCACCACCTCATGTAGTGTATCACTCCGCCAAAGCCCCGGACCCGTGACGTCAGTGCGCGCGCGTTTTGAAAAAGGTTGGATATGAATGCGTGGTGTCGTCTGCCTTGTCTCACGCAGTATGTTTGTCGTTACTGGAGTCGTTTATAAGCATATTAAGGCCAAAAAAATTCCCCCGCACCTTCCCGAGGGGGATTGTGAGGATGCAGAAATGCGAACGTCGAACGCAACGTCCTCGGGTACCATGCGAGGAAGGCACCGCACAACCTTTGATACGTGGATGGGCACGTTCACCGCCTGTCCCTTTATTCCAAACTGCCCGTTGCCTCGAGTCAGCCGCCTGATGCTCATGAAGGGGAGTCGAGGCGCGATGAGCCGCTCTTCGACCGGGTTCAGATCGGGAAGATGCGCCGGCCGAGGAGGATAACGGTAGCCAAAACTCACGCAGCCCTCCTCTTCGCAGCTTTGTCTTCTTCTCCTTCTTCGTCTTCAGCGGTTCCCCTACGGGAAGATGACGATGGTGGTTGAACGCGAAGCTATCTCGTGATGGATTGTTTGGTCGGCCAATCCCTAGGGGCATCATGCCACGATAATCATCAGACGCGCTGCGGACGCCGGCCAAGGGACGCGCGACAACCCCCGACTATAATGCATTTCTGCATAAAAATCACGGGAACGGCTCACGCCATGTTCAAAAGATTCCCAGTAACGCCCTTCTTGCGCCGCGCGGAGAAACATCCGGCTACGGTGATAAGGGACAGCGGCAACTTCTGGTGCCGTTCTTAAGTTGTCACCGAGTATAGCTCATTCCCCGCAACAGAAGCGATGATGTCATACCAGATAGCTCTGTGATTGGCGGAGGGCGGCAAAAGCAAACGCAAATTAGGCACACTTTATAAGCTTGCCGAACGAGCTATTTGCGCTTAAATTTAGAGCACATTTTTTTGAAGCCCTGAGAATAATAGGACAAACAGTGGAAGTTACGAAAGCACAGGTAAACAATGCGTTCTGCTGTTGGTACTGAGAGGACTATGCTTGCTTTAGCTGCACGCGACTGCGGGGCTTTGGGGTTGTTTCAGACAACACTGGCCGATTGACGCAAGCTGCGGTGTCTTACGTGACCATATTTGTCGAGCGAGCCCCATGTTTCACGAAACAATTGTCTCCATGAACAAAACAAGCCAGGGACAAATACGTTCACAAACAAATCAAAGGCAGGAAACGGCTTGCCGCGGTGTGGTGGCGCCATCTAGGTTCCCGAACGGTAAGCACGGCCATGTGATGTCATTGGAGACAACAAAAAGCACGATTTAGCGGGAAAATCAAAATTTTAACTTCAAACAATTAATTTCTCAATGAAGAAAGCACCGTTTACATTCGGACAAGCGTTGGGGGCACTATAAAACACTAAATCTTTCGAATAACACAAACTTGTGCTTTGTCTTCATGGCTCCTTTAAGACCACACCAAGCTGGAACGTTGGGTCATTGCTGGTCAATAACGCCGTCCCCTGTTGTATGAAGCGGCTGAGGAGCAGTTTCAGATATTGCGTTTTCTGGTACTCCCACGTGTAATGGCCTAGGGGGCCGGTGCTGGGCAATATTTACACGTAGCTTGATATTCCGTTGTACGGATGGCATGAGGAGTGTGGGGCACGTAGCTTGTTATTCCGTTTGACGCATGGGAGGAGGAGTGTACGGTGCAAAAAGCTGTTAGTGTGGAGTCATCTGAAGGTGGCTGCTTTATCTCTTGTGAGTTAATAGCGTGGAGTGGGGAAAATTCGGCAGTGTACCCGAGGTCTTGCAAAATATTCGTGTATCGTAGGACAGTTTGTAGGTTAGGTGGGAGGGCCAATGACTGCCCTTTGGGAGAAATGACCTTGTGTATAAAGGCGCAGGCAGCGGCGTGAGCCCCCTTATGCCTCTCAAAGAATTCGTGCCTTGGAAGCAGCCTATGTATACCTGAGAAATTCTCGGGCTTCCTTGAATGACATGAAGTGTCATTTTTGGAAATTCGCACCTCTTGATGATTTCTGCAAGCTTTCTCAATCTCTGATGACGGTGATTGTATCTTGGGTGGTAGTGATGGCGTGGGCTATGACGGATTCTTTTGCAGCATCGATTGCGGTGGTCTTCACTGTGAAAGATGTTATTTCCTGCTATGTCGATTCACTAGGCAGTCACATTCGCCTGACGACGCGGATACGGGTAAGCATCCACATAGCAGGTATTTGGGTCCTTTTTTGTATTTATTGGGCATGGCACGTGCTAGGACAGTTCTTCGGCCGTTGTTTTTCGGGTCATGCATGTGTCTTTGCGTTAGCCCCACTCGTATGTACTGTCGAATCTACAAAAGAATGTGAGGTTAACACGCATTTTTTGCACCACAACCAATTCTCGGGCGCACTTGAGCAAAGGGGAACCTTGTTATTGCGTTGCTGACTTCGCATAAGAAACTCAATACATTAGAGACAGGCACTGAGGTTTACAGCATTATTCAGTTGATGTTAACTGCGCAACTGAGAAGGCCCGTGTAGGCACTGCCCTCATTTTCGCGTCGGCCATGCTAGCGATGGGCCGTCGGTTCTAGCATAGCGAAACGAGCGTTTGAAGGCTAGATACGGGGGCCGCAAACAAAACATGCTCGCTCAAGACAATTATTGAAGATTTGCACCTATGACTTATACACCGCTTGGGTTTCTTGCAAGCAGTGCTGTAGCGGCGAATAAGTGCCTCCTAAGCCGGTTCGAGCAGAAAAGGCTTAGAATCACCGCGTTTACAAGTAAACGAGGACAGAACACTTATCTCGCGTCTGAGCAGTTAAAATAATGACCTCTCTGGGGCATCTTTCAGTTGTTTTTTCTTCTCTCTTGTAAACTATTGAGCGCCACGACCAATCACCCATCTTTGCGGTAAATACTCTGTCTTGAGTGAGCATGTTGTGTTTGCGGTACCCCTATCTAGCCTTCAAACGCTTGTTTCACTATTCTAGAACCGAGGGCTCATCGCTAGCACGGCCGACGCGAAAATCAGGGCCACGCAGAATAGTAAGCGGAGCATGTGCGCCGGCTGCTAAAACGGACAAGTCGGACGGACCTCCGAGCCGAACCAATGGTTGCGCGAACCTCGGAGCACAAGGCCTCTGGCAAGTGTCTCTACGTTGTCCTGCTCCAAGCTTATGAGCTCGTTGCATCCACAGCCCTTTGGGGCTCGGGGAAACGGTGAAAGCTCGAGGCCTTATACCCTTCGCAACCCCATTTATGGTCCCTTTAAAGGTAAGAGGATCAGCACAATGGTAATAAAAAAACAAAATACCCTCAATGGTGGTGTGTTCTCTGCAATGCATTGTGGGTGCCAGGTAATAATTGAATAGAATGAGCACACTTCCTCATTGAATTGATTAAAGTGAAATGTTAAGCTTTCGCTTTAGAACACATAAGCAGTCTCAGTCTCTCTACGAATATTTTCTTGCAGGATCCTGCCCGACAAGATGCGTCAATTACGGAAATCATGGTTGCACGTGAAGACTTTATTGTGGCCCATCTTGTTACAATGTGTCGGTTCTGTGTACATTGATAAGTATGATGGTGGCTACACAGACCTATTAGTTTCCATTCACAAGTCAGTGCCCTACGATGAATCAATCGCCGAAAACCTTAAGGTGAGTAGTATGATTATTCGTCCCGCATGTTGTCTGCTCAGCGACAAAGGCGTAACCAGTTGGAGTAGCTTTTGTGAGCTACCTCAGAAGCATAGCGGTGTACTATACTGTAGACAAGTAGTTTGAGTGACCGATAAATTACTCGTTTACTCTAAACCTTTCAGTGACGTTTGCTGTGTGGCTTACTAAAATCACTTTACGCCATTACCCCTAAAAACCAGAGGCCGTTCATTGATAAGAACATTGAAGCTTAAGGGATTACTTTTTAAGATCTTCGTAGTTTACGCAAATTTGAAACAGCAAAAACCACCAATTTCTGTACATGCGTTCAAAGCTACACCTTTCAAAGGGCGTGTTGATTAAAATAACTTCAGTGTCCTTAGAACAGTGCTTGTTTGATCGAATGTCTCATCAGAAATTTGCGTTTCGTAGCAAATCTCTCTCTCTTCGGCAGCGGCTGTATATAGGCCAGCTTTGGGGAGATTGTCGCGTCTGCGTTGAAAGCTGTGCACTGACATATAAGTGAGCATTGCCGTAGGGCATACACCCCCAGCTAATGCTTTCCATCATCAGCGTTATGGGGCCGCTTGTACAGGCGGGCAGTCGCTCTTTCTTTTTGTGAAGTTGTATGAATGCATTGCGCGCTTGCCGGTATGTAGCATTCTTTAAGAGTGCCTTGAATAAATATTGTATAATATTCGGCCCTTAGAATATGTTTCTCCAGTGGATCTTATAGCACGCGCGGGAGGGTGGTGTACATGCCTTCATTTGTCGTGCAGAGGCGCGGCATAGCACTATGTAAAAAGAGTCAGCGTACAATTTTAATGTTGTCACGTCCGAGTTTAAGGGCACAGCAACAGTAAGTTAGCTTTTGTTTGAGCTTAGGTTTAAGCATAAGGTAAGTGGAGGCCAGTAATAAGGTTGCGTGTAATCATGGGATTTCCGCTAGGGCATATTGAGGTTTAAAGTTAAATATAAGTTACTGGAGTACATGTCTACTATCATGATCCATCTTAATGAATCCGCATGCAAGGAGTTTCATCTGTCTTTATCTGCCCCTATTCATCTTAGTATACACCATCCTTCTTTCGTGTATCCCGTTCCAGCCAAATCTATTTATTGTAAGTTAATAATCATAAACCACTTCCAACTACCTCAAACAACTTAATCTACCGTAATTGTGCTGCTAAAGGATGAGCTTAATCATCGAAATGAAATGGTTTTATTCTATTTCCGTCCACCCTATATACCCTACACCCACATGAATGCACAATAATTTACTATAACGCTTTATTTATTGCAATCCTCATTAACCTACCATACTAATTATTCATTGCTCATGATTTATCTCAATAACCATATTTTACAAAACGGCCCTCAATTTATCTTAAACTATCTTAAGTCACGTTAAGGCATCACACGCCCCTCAATATAGCAATGTTACCTTAATCCATTTATTTTTTTTCATTCAGCTTAAACCACCACAAGGAGCCTTGTTCTAACTCCTTCTAGCCTATAGTATCGTAATGCTATTTCAGTTTAAATACCCAAAGCAACTTTAAGCGACCTTAGTCTCCCTTACCCCCGAAATATTACTATTTTTAGTTCACTACAATCTACCTCACGCAACCCACCTTAATCTCCTTTATTTTACCTTGATATAGGATAATATGTTCTCACGCGTAATGTTTCGCAATGTCGTAACGTGTGCCCGATTTTATTTCTTTTGTATTGAAAATGTTTTCTGCACGCTCACGATTCGGTTCTGCGTTTTCTTTGTGCCCTTTTCTTGTGCGTATTTCGAACCATTAACGGCTTTCTGCTCGTCACGTCCGTATATTTGGCTGCCTTGGTTGATTGCTTCCTATATCTACTACCCTGATTATGTTGGTTCTTTTACTTGTACGTAGATTTCGCGTGGTCATTTTGGTGTTGGCATTTGTTTTTTTCGTCTTATCCTCGTCCAACTAAAACTTGTATTGCCAACCTCGTCGTAATTAGTTGCTCTGCTCGTTTTGTTACTCTTAAGTTTCTAGAGTATGTTCTTCAACATCTGACTTTTGTAGCCCCCTTACTCAATGCCCTGCAATGAGGACAATAGATGTTTTGAATAAATTATCGAATAAATATCAATAGATTTGAACGAACTTACCTCAGTCTACCCCAATGTATTTGAAATTTATCTAAGTCTACCCCAATGGACATTAACCCATCCTAGTACCACCCACAGCCTTCTAATTTAATACCCCCCGACGCATCTTTCCACATCCACCAACCCATGCCGCTTTGTTCTTTTTGCTTCTCATTAGCGGGAATATGAGTTCTGGGGGCACGGACATAAACAATCAATGGAGGGTTGACAGACACCGCTCCGCTGTAGAATTCTTAACTGGGCAGCTGAATACATTTCGACGTTCATTGTCATTTCGACGTTCGACTGCCTTTGCTGCGTGGTCGCGAGCCCTTATATTTTGAAGCGTGTCACGACAGCGGTAGTATGCAGGCAATACAGCGTGTAACACATATCAAGGCGTTACTAGAGAAGAGAGAAGTTAGCAGAATGCGTTTTGAAGGTCTAGTTGTCCAGCTCTGTGAGTTCAAGATAAAATCTATCAAGGTACCGCATTCAGAAGAAAGAAATGCTTCAACGCCGCTGCACTATTTAAAAGGTTACAGCTGGAGTAGCTGTTCAATTATGGTTATGTGTTAAGGGGATAGCGGTTTGATCAAGGGGTAGCACAAGTTCTATAGGGTAAAGTACTTGAACTTGAAAATGTGCAAATCATTGTACATTATAGTGTTGGCACCCCACCTTCAATGCTAAACAGCGTTATACTAGGGCACTGACGTACTCCTAACACAATCGAGAACGTGAAAGTAATATTTTCTTCTTACCGACTATTTCGCCTTCTTAAAATCTTCATCATCACCCGTTGCCCTTAGGGCGACTCTTTAGTACACGACCGAAATTTCGTATTAAGCGTGGTCCAATACAACATTGCTGACATTATACATGATAGGGGTATGTAACACTTTGCTAGACTTGTCCCAGCAACTATTGGGAGAAACCGACGCCGAGGTTCGTTTTCAAACCTGGGGTTCCCGGTTTGCCAGCGCCGCGATGCAGTAGCCAGCCTCAACCACCTTGAGTCATACAAGATGCGGCAACTTCCGGCGATGGGCCCCCACGTATAAGACGCATCCGCTCGTATCACGTGTTTAGAGGGGCCCCCATTATCGTTTCGTAGACTTTGTCCGTGAAGCGAACTTTTTAATGTTCATCTAATGACTTTTTCTTATCATCATATAATCAATCGCCATCATCTATGCCCTGTAGCAAAATAAGCGCCCCATAAAAAAATGAGTGGTCGCTCAGTGGCTGTGGGGTTGTGGGCTCATCGTAAGGACGCGGGTTCAATTCCGCCCGCGGCGGCCGCTTTTCTGACGGAGGCAAAAACAAAGCACTGCATCTAGACCGATGTCGGACGGCACTATAACCAGTACACTAAAGTGTCGTCGAAGTACGTATCAGTGCAAAACACCTCTGGAAGTACTTATCTCTCCCTAACGGCGCACAACGTAATCAAAGCTAACATAACCTAGCCTAATGAACAGAAACCAAATTTCAAAACACTGAAAACTATTCCAGGCTATCAAACTTTCCATTGAATTCAAAATAATAAAAAAAATTTGGAAGCCCCGGAACCGAACCGAACCGAGTGGCTGAGATCCACCCCCTACACCATTAGGCAGACGTTCTGAACAGCGAAACGGAGCAGCATTCACACAGAATAATTCCCACGGACTCTTAAAAAGATGCAGGTTGCTTCTAAGAAGGAATACGAATGCGGTGTCTAGTGGCCAAGTGAAATGTTGAAAGATGTAAAATTCAATTTATTAGACTAATAACTGCCCACAGCCAATATTTATCCCTTTCTTGTCCTGAGTTCTGGACTGAAAAAATGATGTATTAAATTTTTGATTCAGTAGCGTTCTAAATACTAAATGCTTCGAGTGAGCGTAAAAAATATCATTTTTTGAGGTTGATGTCATTACCCCGTGATGCTTTTGTTTCGTTATAAAGGCACTCCTACGAGATTCCTCGGAGTTTCTCCACCTCGCCACCAATGGGAGAGTGTACATCAAAAGCGTGATAATCGACTTTCCGCACACATGGCCAATGCGTGCCAACGCCACACTATACGTCGGGGATAGGTTCGAAGGCAGCGATGTACGGGTCACGCCACCTGATCCCCTGAGCAGTGACAACCGCCTCAGCACTTTTCAGCCACGGGAGTGTGGGGATCCCGGCGAATACATAAGCGTGCCATCCCAGTTTCTCACTGAATTATATGGGCGTTCGACAAAAGACTTTGGAAATCCAGGTGAGCGGCTATTTTTTTTCCTTGGGTTATAAAACATTTAGCACATATCTCGTTCTTAAGGACGGTCTATTACCGGCTTCCTGAATCCCAATCCAAAATTTTAAACTACAGGTTTTCCCACTGACTTTAATACAATTAGCATCCAATTTAATCCAGGCCCGAGCCGTTTTATTCCAATCACCATCTAATGTAATCCACACGCCATCTAATTTAATGCAGGTGCCAGTGAATTTAGTCGAAGCGCCAACCAATTTATTCCGGTTGCCAATCATATTAATCCAGCTGCCAGAAGGTTGTACACGAGTTGTTTGATCGGCATTACGCGCAGCTTTGGCGACTTTGTTGGGCATGATGTGGGGAAAACAGTGTGGTTCTTCGTCCATTATGTGCAAAATATCTTATGGGCACAGTTTAGTGGACATTTCCTAACACGCGCAGACCAGGAGAGTGGTCCTCTTTGATCCATTGGTGCGATGCCTGATCCTCTGAGATATCCGCAGAAGTATCGTCTGCTCGCGTGTTGTTGCGCACTCACGCTTGTCAGATTTTTGATACGCAAGCCGACGATACTCCTAACGCAAGCAGGCGATATTTCTGCCCCGGGCAGATCATATTATAATTTGGGAATGATACTTAGCACTGCAGAAAAGCATTAATTGATTGTGACCCGATTCTCCGCCTTAGCACTTGAACGCTCCCTGTGACCATATGATGACATTTTGGAATGACAGAATGTTTCTAGTAGGCGATTTTAACTTACCGGGCGTTGATTTAGAAAATCATATTCGCAGCCGAGGATGAACCACTTCCGCGTCTTACCTTTTTGATATAATATCACGCCGTAACATGCACCAAATTGTAAACCAACCGACACATGTTTCTGGATAAAGCAACTTGATACTTGAGCTAGTTGTCCTGAGCCGTACCATGAAAAATGTTACCGTGAATTTTACCCGTATCATTTCTGGCGACCTAATGGTGGAGTTTTCTTGTGTTGTAGAAAATATGCACCCACAAAGGCCTCAGCCCAAACCTACCTTTGTCAGGGATGTTTCGATGGGGCAGGGTGAAAGTGAGTTAGACAACCTCGATCTTTGCCTCAGCAGGTTTGTGGTTCTGATGCCATCGAATTATGTGACAAATTCAGGAAAATTTGCTTATACTTCCTGGACAACTGAATAAAGCATGAAATTTTCATATCAACAGAAAAATCAAAAGCCTAAAAGCAGGAGAGGCTAACCGTGGCATCAATAATTCAACTAATCCAACTGCCTATATCGCTCTCAACTCTGTAGTCGCAAACTCGATGCTTCGGTACTTAGAAAATACTTTGCCAGATTTGATCAGGAATGCGCCTCAGAAGTTATCGCGTTTCCGGTCCAGCAAAAAGAACCCCATAAAACAACTTAGCCACCGGGGCATGCTCCATGCTGATCCTTTCCAGATTGCTGAACATTTTGATGCTTGTTTCCAAAGAGTTTTTTTTTTCTCACCCGAGTGATCTCATGCCTACAATCCATGTCCCTTAAGCTCCCGATGATGAGTTTGTCTGTGCCTGGTGTTGTTTTCTTGATGCTCAACTTTAAAAAAAGGTTCTCCTGGCCCGGAAGAATTGTCAAATACTTTTCTCCCTCGTTATGGCGAGATCTTAGCTCAATTTCTGCTTGTAATGTTTCATGCATCTCTTTACTCGGAATAGTACATCCTGACTGCAAAATAGCCAGCTTGGTACCCGTATTTAAAAAAGGTTATTCTGCATCCACTACTAATTACCGGCCAATTTCAAATGATGTCTTCGTGTTGCAAACTTCTTGAACTTGTTATAGCTAACTACATTCACAAACAAATTCTTACACGACCGTAAATTGCTTTCTTCCGTTCAACATGACTATAAAAAATGTTTCTCTACAGTAACGCAATTAACACCTGTAGTTCACAGTTTTCCCGCTATTCTGGACAACTCAGGCCAAGTAGATGTTATTTTTCTAGATTTCTTCAAAGCTTTTTGTGGTTCTCATGTTCAACTTACCACTAAATGAAAGTCAACTGGTCTTCCTGCATTTATATTTAACTGGATATTTTCGTATCTGAGCAACCGCAAGCGATTGGTTCGCAGTGATAATGAAGGTTCACAATCCCTGCCCGTGTGATCTGGAGTTCCGCAAGGCAGTGCCTAAGGCCCTTTGTTGTTTCTCAGATATGTCAACGATATCGTAGATGTAATTACTGGCCCAGCTCCAATTACACTGTTTGCAGTTGATTGTGCATTATTAGTTAAATAACATGCCGTGAATACCAATCAGTGTTTAATTCCAATCTTTGTAATGTATACGACAGGTGTGCTAAGTGGAATATGAACCTAAATGCTGGCAACTCCATCTTCATGAAAATAACATACAAGAAAATTTCTTTAGCGTTCCCTTATAGCCTTCCGGGACAACGTTTGAACGAAGTTACTAAATACAAGTATTGTCTTACATTAACAAACACCTTAAGTTGAAAGAAACTCATTTCAAACATCTGTGCGTCATTTTTTCGTCAACTCAGTTTTTCAAGGCCTAAGCTTAAACGCGCCCCTGCAAGTTCAAAAATGTTACCCTATATTTTAGGACCAAAAGCGGACTATGCATGCATTATCTGGAATTCTTACACAAAAAACAGCCATTTAGGTACTGGAGATGATCGAGCATAAAGCTGCTCGCTTCATCTATTCGAAATACCCTTCGATTGATACATCAACCCAACATATGAGAGATCATAACAACCTAATCTACGGAAGGTGCACAGATTAAAATTTTTTTATCTTCTCAAGTATAATGAATTTTCTATGAGTCCAGAGCAATGAATTGACCCACTCACCGCTCGCAGAAAACTACACCGGCATGCAGACTCTCAAATGCCCTTCAATGCTAGAACTAACATTTACAAATTCTACTTTTTCCCGCGCACTCCGAATGAAATCAATTACCAGCATCATTTGTAAATAGCATTGACTAGATTGACCATATTGTATTATGATGTGTAATATGAATGTGTTAAATTTCTTTGTTGGTTGTTTGAGTTGTGCCCTTAATTTTCGCGCTTTTTATGTTCTTGAACTTCTATTGTCTATATTACATGGTTCGTAATTACGCCTCTCCTTATTCGGCCCTTCACTGGGGTTCAGTATTGTGTAAATAAATAAATAAATAAATAAATAACTAAATAAATAAATAAATAAATAAATAAATAAATAAATAAATTTAATATCACAATGCAAAGGGCATTTGACCAACGCGTTTTTATCAAAAGAACTCCTGAAGGCATTATTCCGCGAGGAGCAGATGACACCTCTGACGTGAATTATCGACTGCGCTTTTGCAGTCGATCAGTTCAGAGCATGCTGCACTAACGTATTAAAAGGCGCGCTCTCTTCGTCTACGCGTGTTAGTAAATGTCCACTAAACTGTGCACATAAGATATGTTGCTACTACTGAATCAAGAAACACCACTTTTTCACCACACCATGCTCAAGAAAGTCCGCGAAGCTGCGGCTTATTTCGGACAAAACACTACGGGGCAACCGTCTGACAGTTGGATGAATTTGGATAGTGAATGGAATAAATTAAATGGAGCTTGTAAGTATAAAACAATATCTATATAGAATTTTATATATAGAATATAGAATTATAGGTACCTAGGAGACACCTAAATTTGTGGGAAACCACTTTACCATCTCCCCAGTTTGCACCAAATCGCCTTAACCTGCACATTGTGTAATCTGCTGGAGCGGATGCACGCAACACTACTTCAGGGGTGGATAGGGACATTTCTTCGGTGCCATTGGAGCAGATTGGGTTCAGATGTCCACTGGGTACAGAAGAAGGGCTTGACCACTTATCCTATATGGTGTTACTTGGCGGCCGATCACACGAAGTGCGAGCGTTGCTCAAAAGGGACATTCACAGAGTGAACCACTGAGTCGTCTTTTGAATTCTAACACGCCTTCTTCTTCAGCGAAGTCGGCTCTTTCATCAGGACCTACCTAACTGAGAGACCATTTTCAGTACGGATTGATGGGGCTAGCTATTGTAAAACACTCCCGTTTTTTTTCTCCGAACCCATAGAAACACATGTGAACCGGTTCGAACCGGTTCAAACCGGAAATAAATGATTCTCGGGAATTGAACCCGAAACCGGACCTGAAACCTTTGAACCCGAACCTGAAACGAACACGAAAAAAATCCGGGTCAAAACCCTGATTAACGCACTCTGATCTTCCTGTACGGAGCAATGTGCTTTTATACATCAGTGTCCTTCTTTAAGTACCCTGGGGCCATCAAATCATAATGACTGCTTATGTTACCAAATACAATAGTAAATGTTCCCAGAAATGCATTTGTGTCGGTTATTCAAGTCGACTTTACAGATGCTTGGTTCCATAACACTTCTCAGTGGTACATAGTTTTATCGAGGCAATAATTTCAAAGGTAATACGAACATCATAGTCCGATATAGAAATGGTCGTACTGTCAATGAAAATATATATTCTTAGCACTGCATCTGTGTATAGCATTGCATGATGTAAAAATGCTGAGTGTATAGCGCTGCAGTAGGAGTCTCGTTCCGCAGTGGCTCAGTGGCTAGAGCATTGTGTTCCTAATCCTAAAGGAGGGGGTTTGATCCCGGAGGCAATTGGTAGTGTCCAGATTGTAGTCAAAAACGAAAAACGCTCCTGTGTCAAGATTTGGGTGCACGTTAAATACAACCAGACAGTAAAAATTAATCCACAGCCCCCCACTCCGGCGCGCCTCGTATCCCAGGTGTAGGTTTTGCGCATTTATCCCCCAACAGTTTAATTTTTTTTAAATACAGGAATACGCGATGTCATCAGATGAGTTCATTGGGAGCCCGATGGGCATTCATACATTTATATCAGGCTACCTACATTGGTCCAGAAAGACCACTTTCAGCTGTGAATTGTGGATTGTTTTGAAGCAGACTTAAAAAAGAATCGGTCAATAAGTGCTAAGTAGTGAATCAAGGGGACATATGTAGGTATTTATTCAAGGGCCCTAGACCATCCATACTTTTATATAAGTTGGTTGTATTTACTTCGAAAAACATGTTTTCAGCAATAAATATCGGCGCTTTTAGTGAAGCTGACTTTTAAAGCGTTTGGTAGAAAGCCGAGTGGTTTGAAAAAAAAAAAACGGATGCTCAGGATTGATTCGGCAGTTCCCCTCTTGAGAGTGTCTGCAAATTTAACCGGAAGAGTAAACGTTACACCAAAAAGCTTAAACACAAATCATAAATGATTACTCTAGAAGTGCTTCGCAGCTCCCGTATTCTGCTTAGTGTTCCCGTATTTTAAAAAGTTTGTTTTTTCATTCCTCAATAAAGGTTAACTCGTTCTCACCCTAGCTTCCACTTTCGTCCACGAATGGGCCCATTTTCGCTACGGTGTATGTGACGAATACGGTGCTGCCGACTCCAAGAACTATCCTGTGCTGTACCGTGACGAAGACGGCAACGTAAGCTTGGAAAGATTTTGCTTGGTGTTTGCGGCATGAAAAGGCAATGTGACACTATGGCATGAAATAAGGAAATTATTGAGATCCGTTTGGTTGATCTCCAAAAATGCGAAATGCTCTCGTCCCTCTTCCCTCGGGAATTTTGGCCTCGTCCCGATGAGCACATTTATTTTCGGGGTGGAGTTTTGCCGCCCTTACTGTCTTCGAACTCTGTTTATCACCGCATGCAAGCGGTGGAGGCAGTCGAGGGACAGGTCGATACGACATATAGGTAGGTGGCTTGCCCGGGTGCCGTCGCCCTCGCGAAATATGCACAGTTGCAACTGCAACTCATCCCATGCACCCTGAAACTGATGCCGCTTTGGGCTATCCTATCGCTAGCCCTATTACAGAACGACGGTGCTCCGCGGAGCCACGCGAAAATTCCGCCTACATTCCCCATATATTGCTCACGCAATAAGTGTTATTTTCCTCAGTCCTTTCACTTTGTTGCTAGTGCATGGCAGACCATAAGCCTAAGACGGGATTCGTTGTCGTCAACCACCTCAATTTAAACACCATACAAAAATTGGAGATGCCCTGTCCTGAAATTATATATGATGGCAAAAAAAAAAAATAGATGGTGTGCGGCGTCAGCTGCTAAAGCCAGGTTTTCTGATGTACTCTTGTAGCTACGCAAAACTCCGCAAACGCAATGTGGACATCGTCTCCGCCGACGTTTGAGTTTACCCAAGGAAAAGCTTGACTAACGCGTTGATCGTAATTCTCGTGAAATTTTTCGATGCGAGAAAGCGACCTTGATGGGGAAGAATAACTTGGTGGTTGCTGTCAAACCGCCCTCGTCGACGTCGCCGTTATCGGCGCAGTAGATGAAACGAGAAGCTAAACCAGAAATCTAAAAAAAATCTTGCCGTCATCTTTATCTCCCCAAGAAACGTGTGAAAACGCTTGAAACTGACGATTAATTTTTCTCTCAGAAGACTCTGTAAGCACCTAGAATATGACAAGAGCTTATGGGTAAATATACATACAGACACAGATGTCCTTCTGCTTAAACTCCCATGCACTAGTGTGTGTACCGGAAGTGCGACCTTGAGGACAAGGGTCCCGATTCTGTGATAATTTTGTTGTATTATGCATGATTATCCGTTAGGAGGCGAGGGATCATGGTAGTGCGTCTTAAGAGGATGTCATTCTGTCACACGTCTCCGGCTGTTCTCATTGGGGGTTTCATCGTAATGCCGCTCACACAGCGAAAACAGGGTACTTTGATCCATTGAACTGCACACCATTATGACAGTGAATCGACTTAGTTTCGTACGCGTCCAAGAAAAATTTACTCTTCACCATAAACACCTAGCAACGTCACCGACGGCGTTTCTCTTTCTGTTGGCGGTAACGCGTTGTTCTCCCGTTCATGCAATGTTGTTGAGCTTATCCCTTCCGTTAAAGGCCAACTGCGCCAAAACTTCTCTTCGAGCAAATTTTCTTTGAAGTATGCACCACCAAATTAACTGGGGCATAACTTGCATTCCCGTCGAATGCAGCGTTAATCAGGTAATGGTTTTAAAATAGCTCCGTAGCAGACGATGCTGCACTTGACAGAGGTCCGTGCAAGCAGCGATGTCACATTCCTGCCGTACCGGTCCGCCGTCTGCGCTGGCACCTGGAGAACATGCGGGGATGCACCCGGAAGAGCTCGGGAGCGCCTTCCACGCCGGCATTGATCGCTCGAAATAACCTGCCGGCTGGACGCTCGCTCACGGGCTGTCACATCACCTCCACTTTGTCGTAATGGCCTCCCTTTTCTCAATTTAGGTTCCCAAATTAGTTATCTGGGCTGGTTGCTTGAGCATGAGTGCTCATATTTCAGCTCTCATATTTTATACCTCATATTCTTTTCGGAGAGAGTACAGAAAAATGGAGTATTCAATAGGTTTGTCGTGCCCTCGAGATCTCCCCGCGCTAGTTTACGTTATCTGTGCATAAAAATGGCTTGCGGATTTATGCCAAATATCAGTTTCTATTTCCTCTTTACAAATTTCACTGAATAGAACTATACCAAATGAAATTTTACGTAACCATATTAACTTCATTTGGCGCGGAAATTCAAGGTTCCGCTTCTGACAGCGACACATACCATGTGCGCCTTTTTGCATTTGGTGCAAATGTTTGTAACTTGAGCTGTGGTTTCTGTGCTTCTCACCAAAATACCGGCACCTCAGATAAATACCATACAAGTAATCCTTTTATTTAGAAAAAGCAGCTGCTTGGTCGTTCACTGATATTCGAATTTCACGGATCTGGACGGAAAGGAACTGGGGATCTTTCACAAAAATTTTATATGAATTTTTAATACGCATTGGCGAGAGTCCGGATTCATATATTTCATCCAATTCAAGATTATTTTCCGAAGATGTTCACTCTTTGGTGCTGGGTACAAGAGCAAATATTGGCGTAATTATACTTCGTTGTGAAAAACAGCAAAAAGTATTTTGGCCCTTGGGGCTCGCCCTGAAGCAGGGGCAATAATTAAGGCTGCTTGCTCACTATCAATACGATGTATTTAGATTTTCCAGTTTTATAGCCGTAATGCTGGACGTATTAGAACAAGCATTATACAACCGGAAAGAATAAAAACTGACATCGTTTTCTGTTTTCAGATGAGAGCGAACGCGTGCCAAGGTGAAGTCTTGTTTACAGCAAGAACAAAATTTGGTAACCGATGTACATTATATGAAGATGGGACATTATCGAAAGACTGCATTGTGCGTTTGCACCATCCCAGTCACAAGCTCATGAATCCTTCGATCATGTTCACGCCATACCTGGAAGACGTAAGTTGAAACCAATTGGTAACCAGAAAATGGTATAAGACCTATGCCGTAGAAAATGAATAATGGGGTGAAAATGTTATGAAAAATTCAGGGAAGCTCGCACTCACGTGCGAGACGAACAGCGGGGCTGTTGTGGGCGAGCATTACCGGACGCATAGTAAAGTATTAGTATCATTGTTTACTTGCACAATTGCGGTGCTCGTAATCGCCTTCGTATGTATCGAAGATGTCGCCGTCTTTTTCGCAAAGAGTGGTGGGTGGAACGTCATCCTCAGCATTGTAGATTACACCACCTCTTCGTCATCGAATGGAGACAGTGGTGGCGGGATATGCAAGTCGTATCGGGAAGGAGTGGCACACATGTAGCCATGTCTACAATTATTCATTATGACTTCTTGAGAATGCGGAGAATTTGCGCTGGGATTTATTTTACATGCGCAATAGCGCTCGACGGCAGTGCTGGAATTCTCTTTTTCTTTTTTTGCTAAAGCCACTGCGACAGCCGAGGACTCGGAGGTCGCTGAGGCACGCGCTCACGAGAGCTGACCATTTACGAACTCCTCGGGAAGCCACTGTGCGTAATGAGGACGGTCGGCAGTCAGCGCAGGGTATGCGCTTACGACCACTTAGCATCTTCTTTGTATTACTTCCTTCCACGGCGAAATTACTGGTTGCACAACCGCTCCGCTGTTCATGCATTGGCGCAGCTTGTCCTAGGGGTGCAAGGATGTAGAAACAGCAGATCTGGCAGCCCCTCTCTCTTCGTCGGAGGCCTAGCTGTTCCATCACCATCAGCAGCAGCAGCAGCAGTCCACTAGGTCCATTGCCGGAAAAATGCCTCCTTTATTGATCTCCAACCGCTCCTACCCTGCGGAGCTCGAATCCATTCTCTGCATCCGAATGTTCTTATTTTGTCCCTCCACCTATTATTTGGCCTTCTTTTTTTAGAACTGTCTCTCGGTGTCCACTCTGTCAGCCCGGTAGTCAACGATTGTCATTTTCCCTAATTTCGTGGCCAGGTCAAATCCGTTTCCTTTTGTTTTGAACTAGGATATTTTTGCACTCAAGTTTGTTCTTAGGTTTAGGAAGCTTGTGTCCTGTTTGTAAGTGTTACTTCGAAGATTATTGGTTCCATGGCCCATTGACCGGACATAAATTTACTTTCAAGTTGTTTATTAAGGAACCAAGTATCGCATTCATGTCATCACCTCACATATATTTGCGAGCTTGCCGCTGCACGTTATCTATGACTGGCAGGCCCGGATCGTTTAGTCCGCAGGATTTTACATCGCTCTCAAAGTGGACCGCGGCCACGTCTAAGGCGAACGCCCGCACTACGAACTAAGAATGCTGTGCGAACAGAATTAGATGATAGCTCAATCGGATAGACTCATGTTTCATAACGCGTGGCGCTAAGGTTTTATTTCTACCACGGGAAGTGTTTCCTTTTGTTTTCAATTGGCTGCACATATTATTTTTCCCAACCGCTGCTAACCCGTACCCGAAGAGCTTTTCAGGTAACCCTGCTTCACGGCGCAAAGGTCCCAGGTTCGATTACTGGGGCCTCCCTAACCATGCTTTCTTCGTTCGGCTTGGGGGTTTTTTGCCTACTATTGATGGGTGTTTGTCAGCTTCAACAGCTTTGTTGTTCACAGAAGTGTCACAACTTTTTCGAACGTCTTTTGCAGCCGTACACTCAACATTAAAGTGTTTTTATTCGTGTAGCAGATATATAATTCTCTTGTCCGAATTTTGGACGCGTTTTCTGGCCTTTAAAAGCATGTGTCCCGTATTTCCTTCTAAAAGAAACTTTTTAGTGTTATATTGGATTAAAATGTGGGCTACCTAGTATAATTTCATCAACACGCGAGCAGCCCAAAAAATATGAGTGATACATGACCTGCCTTCATGGTATTTCGACTTCGTTTTGTGATTACGAATTAGTAGATTCACATTTATAAGCTACATTGGATAGTTGTCGTAGTGGCCCCTGTTGACAATCCCAACACACAGTAAAATAAAATGTGCCAATAGAACAAAGCTCGAAGCTTACAATTAGACGCTTTCACCGAAACTGCAATAAATGTCTGCCTGCAAAGATGCAGATAGGGGCAGACATTCCAACCACATCATCATGCTTTTGAAATTACGCATTTGTAAAATACCGTATTAGGGTGTTGCGCAACGCAATGACGCAGCCGAACTTTAGGGCAATAAAGCCACAAATGCGTCCTGGAAGAATTTACTGAGTGGATGAATACGGATCTAATAATAACAAGATGAGTGGAAATCGCTAGGAGACACCGGAGGGTCCAAGTCGCACTTTATACGATTTTTCTCTACATGGTCGCTTGTAGGAAAGCATAATTCAATTGCAAAAGTGTTTAAATATTGGCGAATTTACGCGCTGACGCTACAGCTGTGCTATTCTGTGTGCGGTAGTGAAGGCCTGAGAATCAATTTCGGCGGCCTAGAGAGCTTCAATATCCGCCAAATCTCGATGCACGGGAGTTTTTATTTTTTACCACCGTCAGAAAAACGGCCTCAGCCACCGGGATTTACTCGCCGTCCTCGCGCTCAACGCCAAACGCCGTAGTGACTGAACCACCGCGGCGGGTTGGAGCAGAATTAATAAAAAATGCCAGCTTCTCCACGCCGTGAATGATGGCGAGGGTGCGGAGTACGGGGACTCGAAATGACTTCTAAGTTGCGCCCCGAGTGACATCCGATTTGCGCCCCAACCGTCATTCGATTAGAGACGTGCACCTTGATTATTCCCTAAATGAAACTGCAACTCACGGCTCAAATCGAATTTGGCTTGATTTTCGCTTGATGGTGGTGTGCGCACGGATGGACGCGGACGAACATTGGGAGGTCCTATGGTACTCCGCACCATTAGATGGGAGGGAGTAGGCCGTTTGGCTCTCGGGTACTAACTCATGGTTGTAGCCGAATGGGTAAGACGACTGACACTGACTCTGTCTGGTCTACCAGACACAGGCGCGAATCCTGCCGGTGCATGTGTGCTTTTTGCGATTGTAAATGCTATGCGCACGGACGCGGACGAACATTGTGCGGTCCTAAGGTAGTCCGCACCTAAAACGTCGCAGCCGAGATCTTACCTAAACTTGCAAACATTTCTGGCTACTGCAATGGGGAAAATGTGAGCCCTACGTATGCGAAAATTAAATTCGTTGGGGGTATTGCGTTTGTTTCCCTACACGCCATGTGTGTCCCGTCTAAGCACGTGCGGTAAGTGCTCAGTCATATGTTTTGTTTTATTCACATCTTTTACTTATGCTACAGTTCATAAATGAGCCTCACTACGACTCTGAATATAACTATCAATTACACAAATACTACCCCCGAATTCTTTCTTATCCGCAAGAACATACAGTGATTGCTTACAGAAGATTTAAGGCAAAAATGTTCCTCTTCTAATAATCTAAAGCTATGTTAGCAGATCTTCAGATGCTAATATTTGTAGTGGCGAATTGTTTCACTTTGTCACGCTTAAAAAAGGCATTTTATGGCTTTCGGGGCCCGGAATAGACATGAGTGCATCCCAATGAAGTCGCTTCGTAGATCAAAACGCGAACGGGGCGATGTCAGTATATAAATTCCAATTTGTCTTCACGATGGTTGATAAAAATAAATACTGCGACGGTAAGTAGACCTAAGCAAAAATGCTTGCATTTCATGGAGGTCAATAAGACTTGTTTTGGTACACCGATACATAAATAAATAAATAAATAAAGCAGCGGTGTTTTACGCTTCAATTACCGCAGAACTCAGCGAGTCCTAATTAAAGAGCTTTTAAGACGCATAAATTATGGCGCAAAACTTCAAAATACGCACCCGGCGTGACCGGTGGTATTGCTGACTTTTTTATTAAATCTTAGTCTTACTTACTTACTAGTAAGCTCTTGCTGATTGCCAGCATAGATGAGGTTCTATTATTTCATGGAAACACCGGAAAACCTGCTGCACTTGACACACTCACAGTAATACATTTAGTGTTACACTTCACCAACTGCATCAGATGCAAGAATAATTTCGAGTTGCAGCTTTCAAAGTAACCAAAGCTGTCGAAACCTCGTAGGTGTTTTTATGAGCAATGCGGGTATGCATTTGGTTAGGTTAGGTTAGGTTAGGTTAGGTTAGGTTAGGTTAGGTTAGGTTAGGTTAGGTTAGGTTAGGTTAGGTTGGTTAGGCGGTTCGTTTGCGGATGGTACGCTGTGGTAGTGCGATGAACTATGTTGCACTCGGCCAAGAGCGCTTTGACAACTTTAGATAAAAAGACGGGGCCTTTGTCGCTAAGGAGCTCTCGTGGCGCTCCGTGTCGAAGGATGAAACGACGGAGAAGGAAGGATGCCACGTCGCACGCTATATCTGCTCACAGGACTCCTGTCTCGGCGCATCGCATAAGATGCTCTATTGCAACGATAATCCAGCGGGGTTCTCTGGATGTGCACGGTAGTGGCACGCAGATTTTGATGCCCACCCTATAGAAGGGGTGCGCAGGGCACGCCAGAGGCTGCAGTTCACTCGGTGTTGGTCGCGGAGGAGACTTACGGCGCTGGCAGTCTGTACGTGAACGAACATATTTCATGACGAAGGTGTACTTTCCTCGCTAGTAAAAGCGAAGACGAAGTCTTCGGTATGTCTTCAGGACACCTCCCCGGGCACACTGCGCGTCACCGTGGAACAAAGAGCAGATGTGCAAGCGTAAATGCCGAGGGTTGACAAGAAGCCGTTTGCGGCCTTCGGACGTATAGTTGCGGGAGTAGAAGAGTTCGTCGCGGACAGCGAAATGCACAGCCTGACGGCCGAGTTAGCGGGGCACGGCTGCTGGCGACGGTCGCGATAAATATTTCACAATGGAAGGGATCCAAGGACACTTTTGCTGTTCAGCAGCCATGTAAATGATATGAAGGGGGGACAGAGTGCACTCCGCAGAATATAAATCCCTTGCGTCGGACAGTAGAGGAGAACGAGAATGGGCCTCTACATCTGTGTGCTTGCGGCCGGACCGGTATACAACTCGTATGTCTTGTTCTTGCAGCCGTAGAACCCATAGACCGAGGCGGCCAGAGGGATCTTTTAGCGCATAGCGCCAACAAAGGGCGTGCTGCTCAGTCACTACGTCCAATGGGCGTCCGTAGAGGTACGGGCGCAATTTCGCAACACCGGAAACGATCGGTAAACATTTCTTCTTGGCCACGGAATAGTTAACTTCTGCTTTTGTAATGGCACGGTTGGCGGGAGCCACGACGTACTCCTCGAATTCGGTCTTGCGTTATGCTAGTACTGCGCCCAGGCCCACACAGCCGGCATCGGTATGAATTTCCGTGGAAGTGTTTGGATCGAAATGTCGTAGTACCAACGGGGAGATAAGAAGGTGGCGCGACATATCGAAGCCTTTGTCGCAGGCGGCTGACCAATCGCAAATCTCATTGTTACCACCAAGGAGCTCCGTCAAAACTGCAAGGATTGGCGAAATTGCGGAAAAAGTGCTAGACGTAAGAGCAAAGTCCGACAAAGCTGCGAATTTGTTTCATTGTCGTCGGTTTGAGAACTTCCGCCACGGCGCGAAGGTTTGCTTGTTCGAGGCGGGTAAGATGCGTCGCAAAATCAGGGAAGAACACGACTGTCATGAGTGAAAACGAAGAGAACGACGATGACGAAGACGCGAAGGCGCCTTCTACGGGGTATGTTTAACACACCCCGAGGTCACCATCATCATCAGCATCTCTCGGGGTCGTTCGCCCCTCACTCAGGAGCCGGGCAATCAAAAGCGGCCAGCGACATCAGCTGGCGGCAGGAGCGGCCGAAGAACACCCGCAAAGAACAACGAGAGAGAACAGAGATTGTGAATTGTTGAGCGTGACCGAGATGCGCGTCGGTCGGGCGACCAGACCCGTGCCGTGCACCAGGAGGTCCTCCACAGGCACAACCCCCAGTACATCTCCTCCGCAAGGAAGTCGTCTCACCGGACACCGGTTTAGGACCACGACGCCCCAAGAGAGCTGCGTCTGCAAATACGCCACGGGAGCTCGGAGTGCGCTCTACCGCTGGGCCACGACACGTCGCTTGGACTGCGCAACACCGCAACACCACGGCGCTGCTTCTCGGACGTGAGGTAGGACAACTCTTACCGGCAGCGAACAAATATTGTGGACATTTCATTACCGTGCTTAGTCCTCGCCCTTGATTCCCGGACTTTGACTATTCCCCGTTTGCTTGAACTCTTTACCGTGTTATATACCGTTTTTTCACCGTTCCTCAGTGTTTATTAGTTTCCCGCTGTTCTTTAGTTTATCTCTGTTTCTTGTGTGTATTTGTTTGGGTTTCGGGTTACATAAACAAAAGGTCTCGTTTCCACAGTGCATTATATTCTTTATAATTGCCCCCCGAACCTGACAAAGTTCGACAAAGCTGCGCATTTGTTTCATTGCCGTCGGTTTGAGAAGTTCCGCCACGGCGCAAAGGTTTGCTCGTTCGAGACGGGTAAGCTGCGTCGCAAAATCAGGGTAGAACACGACTATGTCACCTAAGTAACACAAGCATGTTTTCCACTTCAGTCCGAGCATTATGTTGTCGATCATTCTTTCGAAGGTCGCTGGCGCATTGCACAGCCCAAAGGCCATGACGTTGAATTCGTACAGCCCGTCAGGTATGACAATGGCTGTTTTGAGACGGTCCCCTTCTGCCATAGCGACTTGCCAATAGCCGCACCTTAAATCCAATAAAGAGAAGAACATGGCTCCGTGCATGCAATCGAGGGCGTCATCAATGCAAAGAAGTGGATATACGTGTTTTCGTGTGATCTTGGTGAGGCGCTGGTAGTCCCCGCAGAAGCAAATTTAGCCATCTTTTTTCGTCACACGTAATACGGGAGAGGCCCAGGGGCTCGTCGAAGGGCGTACAACGTCGCGCTTGAGCATGTCCGTGACGTGCTCATCGAGGACTTGGGACTCAGTGGGCGAGACAGAGTATGTTCGCTGTCTCAGGGGCACGTGTAAACCGGTGTCAATGCGGTGCAAAATCCTGGATGCCCGGCCAAAATAGACGTGTCGGTCATCTAAAGAGTCTCGGAAACTGTGTAGAAGGACCAGATGCTCGTCTAGTTGTGCAGGAGCTAAAGCGTTGTAAATGGAACCTGAAACGACATCGGAGTCACAGTTCAGAGGAGGAAGAAGCGCGGCGAGGTGCAAAGATGCAGAGTTCTCTGATACGTCGACCATGAGATGATTTTCAACTGGCTCGACGTCGCCAAGGCATTCAATGCGAGCCAATGCGGCGGGGCATGACGTCCGGTTCGAAACAAGTATTGTACCGAGACCAGAGCGAATTTCAAGGACAAGGAAAGGTATACGCAAACATTTGCGGGTGCCGAAGAGTGTCGAACAGCGTAGAGAAAACGGTGGCGTACGACAGGCAGTCAAAAGACACGGCCACAAGCACAGAGTTGCCGGGCAGAATATAGATGTCATCGGTAGCAATCAGTTTTGCGGTACGTTCGGTTATAGCGGAGTCGTCAAACAGGAAATGTTTAACGTCAGCGCGAGCACAGCGAATGATAGCATGATGTCGTTACCAAAAGCCCCGACCAAGGATGATATCGTGCGAACAGAGAGGCTAAATACTGAACTGGATGATATAGACGTTTTCCTGGATTGTAAGTCGGGCGGTGCACGTGGCCATATGTTTTACGTCTTAAGCATTCGCGGTCTGTGCGGTGAGGCCAGAAAGCAGAGCACTGGCTTTTCTCAAAAAACCGACAGACTTTCATGCATTACAGACACAGCGGCACCAGTATCGATAAGAGGGAATGGGGGAACACCTACGGTAACGTCAATCACGTTTCTAGGCGAAAGCGGAGGACGTGAGGACGCCGGCCCAGTTCTTGCCTCTGCAACTGCGACCGCTACTTACCCTTAGCTGCTGGGTTGAAACGTGGCCGCATCGGGGAAACTCAGCGGCGATGCGGAGAAAGGAACGGCGGCTTGAATCCGTCAAGGTCGACTGGTCAGCAGAGTACGAAGTGGGGGTTGCGCTCAAAGTAGCGGGAGCGAAGCGTGGTTGAAATCTATAGGCTGGAAATTGGTAGGCATCAACGGGAGGTGGGGGTCGACGGCTACATAAACGTGCCACATGTCCCGGAAGTGGGCAAGCAACACAGGACGGGAATGGTGCTAGCGATGGCCTTGTTACGACGGAAGCGTAGGTGAGCAGGGCGGCGACGTGGGGCTCAATAGGTGACAAGACAGGGGGTGTGACCGGCACGGCACTGTTGAAAGAATGGATTCAGGCGCTACTGGCGGCAGGCATACTAAAGGGATCGCCTCGGAAACATGCTCTTGGTGCAACCGTTGGACAGCCTGAGGCAGCGTGCAAGAGGGCTGTGGAGCGCAGGGAAGCAGGGACAGCTGACGCGAAACCCCTTCTCGCACGAACTGTTCAATGCGAAGGAGGAGAGGCGAGAGGTCAGAAGTGTGCAAGGCCCACAGCGACCCACATTGCAGTTCTTCAAGCAGAGGGCGTTGTTGGGTGCAAATGCGTTGCTTGTGGAGCTCTTCCTATCTCTGACACCCTTTGATGACGTCGCCAATAGTCTGCGGGTTTTTGCTCAGCAGCATTTGAGACGCATCGTCCTCAGTGCCCTTGATAATGTGCTTGATCTTATTGCTTTGGATCATGGCTGGAGTTGCACGCGTGCAGAGGTCGACGACATCCGCGATATAGCTGGCAAATGTTTCACCTGCCTGCTGCACTCACGCACGCAGCTGCTGCTCGGCCTGGAGCTTGCGGAATGCCGAACGTTTAAAAACTTTCGTGAAGGCACATTTTAAGTCTGGTCAAGTAGTGAAGCTAGATCCGTTATTGTTAAACCACCCCTCTGCCACTTGCGTAAAATAGAAGCTGACGTTATTGAGCTTCAGCGTGTCGTCCCGTTTATTGTAGGTACTCACCCGTTGAAATGTCGAAAGCCAGTCTTCCGCATCGCGCTCATCGGTGTCGCTAAAATTCCGGTCTTGTTACGGAAGTGTACCGGAACAGATGATGGGTTGCTGGGGTGTACGCGCCAAAAAACTAAAGTAATGATCAATAACCTCGGGACAGCACAGCAGTTTGAGATAGGTGGCGAGGCAGTGGAAGTGGTAAGCGAATATATCTACTTAGGCCAAGTTGTGACCCCAGATCCCAACCATGAGGCAGAGATAATTAGAAGGATCAGAATGGGGTGGGGTGCATATGGCAGACATTCTCAGATAATGAATAGCAGCCTACCATTGTCGCTGAAGAAGAAAGTGTATGACAGCTGCATCTTACCGGTACTCACCTACGGGGCAGAAACTTGGAGGCTCACTAAGAGGGTTCAACTTAAATTGAGAACGACTCAGCGGGCAATGGAGCGGAAAATGATAGGTGTAACATTAAGGGACAAGAAGAGAGCGGAGTGGGTCAGAGAGCAAACTGGTGTTAAAGACATATTAGTAGAAATTAAGAAGAAGAAATGGACGTGGGCAGGGCATGTAATGCGAAGGCAAGATAACCGCTGGTCATTAAGGGTAACAGAGTGGATCCCTAGAGAAGGCAAGCGTTGCAGGGGGCGGCAGAAAGTTAGATGGGCAGATGAGATCAAGAAGTTTGCGGGGATAAATTGGTCACAGTTGGCACAGGACCGAGGTAATTGGAGAATAATGGGAGAGGCCTTTGCCCTGCAGTGGGCGTAGATAGGCTGGTGATGATGATGATGATGATGACGCGCCATTTCGTCACTGAACGGGTGTCTTCTTCGCAATTCCAGAGTCTCAGGCCATGCGGGGATGGTGATCCTTCAACCTCCACCAAAAATGTGGCAACGTTTATTGACATGTCTGCCTACAAACGGTCACGTCGTCTAGCTAGGCCAGAGTCTGAGCGAGCGTAGTAAACCGGGGCTAAGGTCCGAGTTCTTTTTTTTTTTTGCGAGCACATACTTCTCCGAAACGACTGAATGGCACGTAACCTTCTGGGAGGGTTGTCCACCAACTGCTATCCTATGTAAGGACATAGCCACTGAGAAAGTGTCCATCTTCTGGTGTTCATGTTCTTCGCTAGAATATATATATATATGAAACAGGCACTCCTATTTCTTTTTTGTGCACAGTTGTCTCAGTTTTGTGAGGGAGATACCGGTGCTAACGGACACAATGTCCTGGCTTCAAACAAACAAAGCGAGCTTTGTGGTGGCAAGTCTGCGTGGGAAGTGATTACAAGCAACGACGACTTCAAAGGGTAAGTATTGGTCTACATTTATGCAGATCGCCAAAAATGAGCTATGTTTCGAAAATAAGCGTTCTTGTCCAATAGTGTGATGTCTAGGCAGCAGACGTGTGAAGCAAAACTAAACATCGTTTCAGAAAATAATAACTTGAAGTTAAGCATGTACGGAGAAATAGTCCAGTCTCTCTCGTAAATCAATCAGTGAAAGATAGCAGGATTCTTCAAAACCGCAATGAACCAATATTCATGAAGATTAGAATCACATACTCAGAGGCCATAACTTGGTCTGAGGCCTTACCATTTTAGTACTTCAATAGTGCACGGGTAGACGTAATCTGCCTTCTCAAACCATCACCGCAATAGGCAGAAATATTGGCCAGGAAAGTGCGCTAACAAGTCCCCCTAGATTCATAGAATGACACTACTCTTAATGCGCAGCGCCTTTTGGCTTCCTGGTGCTTCCGCGTGGTCGGGCCAAATTTTTTCGCCCAGTTTTAGGGCTTCACTGTTCTTCCTATTTTAAAGAATCCATCTCACCACTTACGTGTCCTCCGAAATAGCACGCCTAAGCAGGATTTATACGCTGACAGAACTTTTCCCAACTACTGCCATTCCAAACACACTTGATACCTATGAATGCTGCTTAATGTACAAATTGTCTTGGGTAGAATATAAAAATACGTGAGATTGTAAACAAAAAATAGGGGTTCTGTGCATAAAAGTATGTTGGCTTGTATTTAGAAAATTATTTGAAGATCCATGTTAAAACAACGTTTTTAAGATAGTTAAAAACGCAGAACAAAATGCAACGAAAAAAATATAACGCTCTATCTGCTTGCTTCGTAGCAAATCAACAAAAAAGAATAGACTCTTGCCTGCCCTTCTGTGTAACGCCCTCTCATTTTCCTCCTGCATTGTTACGCTGGTATCTCCGCTCCCTCCATCCTTCATAAAAATATGCTATAGAATCTTTCTAAATTCGATTTATTTTACCGTGTTCTCTCTAAGTTCGAGGAGTCCGCGCTTACAGTAGGTTTTTACCTCACCGCTCATCGACACCGTTTTTCCCGCGTTTTTATTGAACCGTTTTGCAAAGCTACTTTATTTCAACAACCCCGCTTCTGTATGTTAGGCTCTTTTGCTTGATTGATGCATAATGTTCTTTTTCCGCTGAACACCGCAGTTACGTGTGATGCATGCTCCCAGTTTATTTTTAGAATAGGTTTACCTACGTATACTTTGTGTTTTCCTTTGTATGCTCTACCTATACCTACGTAACGTTATTAGAAGTTCGACCAGTGAAAGTGTGAGGCATTCTTCTAAAAGGGCCAAACTACCCCTATATATATATATATACATATATATAGAAAGAAATGCCGGCAGTTAACAACGCCAAAGAGGGCATAGGGGAATGGTTAGACTATTTTTTACCGTTGGTGACGTTACATTATTTTTTTTATTAATTACGTGAGAAAGAATATATATATATATATATATATATATATATATATATATATTGTAACGTCGTATTTTGGTTACATACTTGCCGCTACGGTAGCATGCCGTTCGGGGGGAAAAAGTCGAGGCGTTGACGAAGGTTACAAAGTTAACTGGTTTAATTTACTGGTAACATTGATGCAATTAACATAGAAACTTGAAACAATTACACTTATTACATAGATGAAAAAGGGAGTCAAAAGATTAAGAGTACTTAGCGGGACATGGCTCACTGGATCTCGGTCTCCCGGCGGGAGGGCACGACGAAGAGCGGCAGAGTTTCTGAAGTAAGCCCTGGTGCAGGCAGCTCGCCCCTCACTCGCAATAGCCAGAGGGGCCGCGTTATATTCGCTTCACGCGGTCCGATGGGGGATGTATTGGGTGAAAAAGTGCATCCTGGAGAGGGCGGACGCTAGGGAACAAGGCTAAGGCACACCCGCAGCCAATCAGGAAGACGCTTGTAAACACCAATCAGCCATGTTCCCGCCAAAGTTAAAAGGAAAAAATCACACACAGAAGACACAAAGTTCAAACTCGAAGGCGCCCGTTTCTGGCAAAAGAATTACTGGGGAGAATAAAGTAAAGGTACACAAACTCGAAAAGGAGAAAAGACAGGCGGCCGTTTGAACGAGAGCGGGGGTCGGAGAACATAGCGGCCCGCGTAGGCGCGTAACGGGGGTCGGAGACGCCAGTGCGCGCGCTAACACAAGATGCGACGATGGTCCCCCTCGAGAGCCGCGTCTCCCTGGTCGGCCGACGGTCCAACACACACTCCGCATGCGTTTCTTAGAAAAGGTGGGCCTCGGTGGCCGAAGATGGATGCTAAAAAATTGAAAAAAAGCAGACGAAACAGGGGCTTCGCGACAATATATATATATATATATATATATATATATATATATATATATATATATATATATATATATATATATATATATATATATATATATATATATATATATATATATATATATATATATATATATATATATATATATATATATATATATATATATATATATATATATATATATATATATATACAAATATACAATAACAGTGCGGTCGGCAACGCGGCACCAAAAAACTCTTGCGTCGCACACTTTACGGCTGCACAGGTCGGCAAAAAATTGTCCAGTGATCATGCAAACCCCCTGGAGCAAACCCGGTCGGATTTCACGATTGCGCTGTGCACCCACAATGAGCGGTTAATCATTTTTTTGGCTCTACAAACACAACTTCAAACTCGAGCCACAGCGTTTGTCGCGTTTCCCAGCGCGAAAATCTCGTAACATTACGTGACCGCTGCACGCCTCCTATAAAAGTGGCCACCGCCACTGCCACTTTTATGTGCGGCGACCGCAGCGTCATGTAATGCTTCGCCAAATTGGAGCAGGGGTGCCCCGCGCTCAGCAAGAACTAAGAAACAGCCAAAGCTTCCGGCGTTTTTTGCGCCTGAATAAATTTTTCTTTCACTAAATACATTGTGCCCTTAAATCCTCACCGCTGTTGCGGAATTAAAGCTCAAATGATTTAGCTTTTATCGAGTTGTCGTTTATATCGAAACAATGCTTATAACAAAATTTTCGGCCGTCCCGCTAACTTCGTTATAACGAAGAATTACTGTATACATATAAGGATAGATAGATAGCTAGCTAGCTAGCTAGCTAGCTAGCTAGCTAGCTAGATAGATAGATAGATAGATAGATAGATAGATAGATAGATAGATAGATAGATAGATAGATAGATAGATAGATAGATAGATAGATAGATAGATAGATAGATAGATAGATAGATAGATAGATAGATAGATAGATAGATAGATAGATAGATAGATAGATAGATAGATAGATAGATAGATAGATAGATAGATAGATAGATAGATAGATAGATAGATAGATAGATAGATAGATAGATAGATAGATAGATAGATAAAGTTTGCCATTAAAGACGAACACACCACAATTTCACTGCGGCTAACAAACAAAGTGATGCATCTTATCATAAAAAGCTACTCAAGTTTTCTCCGCAGTACTTGGGTTCTTTCGCAGGATACAGCAATAAACGATGTTAACGAGTAAACACAACTTACTGTGTTTCTTTCAGGCTACCGCCCCCGGATGTGCACAAGAACCCCCATCCCCATTTCACGGAGATTCAACAATCCAATGACACGGTACCAAGTATGGTATACGTCATAGATGTCTCGGGCAGCATGGTAAGCTAAAAGGCACACTTCGCGATACAACAGTGATATCAAATCCAAGCCCTGCGCGAGAACGTCTGCCTACAGGTTCGAACCTTTCGATGGAAATAAGTCAAGCTCCCACAATTTACTAATTATATCTATATTTCAGCTAGTATATCCCGTCAGCTACTGCGACACCTGCTCCCAAACTTCCTACTGAAGGATCATCTGGCTGCTGTATTGCTATTTTTTGTTTACGCTCCTAATTACCATATTTCGGAGTCCTTACCGCATTAATAAAAAAATTATCATCCTCGCAGAAAGACAACAGCCCCATCTTTGTAACCATACGTTGGGGCTAAGGCTTGTACTCTCTTTAACTTGTACTTTCTATCTTTTTTCCAAGTCACCTCCGGGGATCTGAAATAGTACCAAGAGCTCTTTCGTTTTTTGACACACTCAGTAGAACAAAACATGCCCGAGTATCTACATCTTAAAGGACACACCTGGTTTGTAGTATGACTGAATCCTATAATATTCCATTTTAAAGTTCTAAACATTTAAGAAGCCACTCTCGCTATTTAGATTTCTGGTGCTGAGCATTTTCAGATTTAAATTCCAGTGGTGGTCTGTCTGCCCCGGGACATTATTTTCATCCTCTGCCATATAGGAGACTTGGCATTTGTCTCGGGCAAGTATCTACAGTTGTCGCAAACTGAGGGGCGTGAATTTAGTCCATGATTTATTAGGAGCTTGCAGTCTACAACTACAATGTGGTAACCAGGTTCTGCACTGCTGAGGCAGCGCTGTTGGTATCTTAGCGGTGTTAAGACCATGGCGTAGTAGTACCACCAGTCTCGTCGAGGTAGCGCGACTGGCGAATGGTTGAAGCTAGTTGCCTTCGTTTAGATGACGAAGAACCCGAAAAAAATTAAACTGGCAAGTAGGGAAAAGCGACAGGAGTACAGTGGCGTCCGCAAAACATCACAGCTGAAAAGGGACGGATAGCATACTCCACCCGATTCTAGCAACGTAATGTGACTGGTCTTTCTTATTTTATTTTTTATTTTAGTTTGAAAACCCTCAAGGCAATTGCATTGAAGAGGGGAGTGGTTAAATACATAACAAGAAATAAAAAATACAGTACGACGAACATAGTATGAGCACATATCACCTCTAAAAACAAAGGTAAAACAAGTAAATCAGGTTGTAATCATTATTTTACAATGTAAGAAATGTTGCTAAGGTATACATGTTGTAAGGAGTAATAAAGAAGGTCAGTTGCTATTTCGTGTCAGTTTTAGAGTTCCTAGAAAAACTCATAAAAATAAAACAACAAAAAAAAATTGGGATTGGCAGGAACCAATGAATCGCTACAAGCAACTGACAAACCTAGGTGATAACCTTACAAGCAGCGAAACGGAACACGTCCAGGATGGTAATCGTAACAACATCAGAAGGAAGATGATTCCAGTCCCTAGAGGTACGTGGAATGAAAGAATAATTAAGGATGTTGTTGTTGCAATAATGTTGTTGCAAGTAGGAATGCCAAATTTGAGAACATGGTCTAAACGCGAAGATATGTATGAAGGGGGAGTAAGTAATGCGTGGAGAAGCATACTGTGTGAATATATTCCATGGAATAAGCACAAACGTGCAATTTTGTATCGTGACGTCAGAGATGGAAGATGCAAGTTAGTTTTCATCCTGGAGACACTGGCTGCTCGCTGGTTGTTGGAAAGAATAAAATGTGCGGCGTTATTCTTTATAATTTGTAGATGATTACTCAGCACTTCAGTACATGGGTCCCATATAGATGAAGCATAGTCAAGTTGTGAACGCACAAGGGATCCAGTTGCGAACAGAACGAACAGATCCAGTTGCTCCTTTTGCATTTTTAATATCTCCTAAAACCATCGAATTGGCATTCAGCAAATTAGAAAACGGAGTCCCATTCGCGGCAAGCATTGCGACAAAGTTAGAGTTTCTCTAGCGGCCAAATGCCTGTATTTGGTCTCTACATTTTGCTTTCCCGCCCTGCAAATGAGTCCTTCACGTGTCTTTGTCGTACGCTCAACTAATTCCGTCGGGTCCGGGTTACCCAGCAGGCACTGTCAAAAAAGTTAATCAAGCCGTGCGAAGAAAACGCGCAATGGATGCGAAGCAGCGCCAAAACGGGTACAAAACAACCGTCGATAAAGCGAGACGACAAAGCCGCCCTGCCGGCTCGCCCGCCGGTGCGAGCAGTCACCTTCGTGCGGGGACCGCTGGGTAATAGTGCCCCATCGCCGCGCCACCTTCACTGTGCTCCGTTAGTGAAAAGCGCCCTCCTAATCCAAACCCGCGTTGAGAGTTTCTTGTCCCGCACGCCACGGAATAACCGTTGGCAGGTGAAGGTACAAAGCTTGGCTTTTTAGTGCACCAGGATTGGGTCGTTCTTGCGACCAGGCCCTCCGTTGAAGACCTGCTTCAGAGTATCCTGGCAGGCCTACACTTTTTTGTGAAATTTGCCTCTGGTCGATTGAAGAGACCCCAGAATCCACCCAAAACTTTTCCTCTGCGACAACATGAACAGCACAACAATGTTACAGCGAACGAAGGTTGTGAGAATTAGTTTAACGCGATGACTCCCTGTGACATTATACGTAAAGGCCCTGGGGCACATCTCGCATTAGGTGAACTCGACCCTTTCAATTTTAGACGCTACTGAATACATCGTCCATTCACGGTCGAAAAGGTCTCCACCTTACAACTCAATTCAAGTAAAAACAAGAATACAGCTCCAATCCTACCAGATGGCCAATGAGGGATTTGCCATTGAGAAGGAGGTGGCTGGGCGCGAGCATGCGCAAAACGTTCTCAGCTGGTAGGTCCTCTTGGGTGTCCCAGTATGTTGAGACATGCCGGCCCAGTTATGTTGACGCACAAGAAAGTCTCAGATTTCTCCACCGAACAACAGAGAGGCGCTTCGCCCATAAACACCTATTTGGCACCACAAAACGGAGTCTCACAGCAGCTGATTTCTAACACAGTATTTTCAATGAGGAGAAAAAAAAGACTAACATCAACAGTAACTGAACTGAAGCAAAACAGCGCGAAAAAACGAAGGACGAGGGAGAACACACACACGAGCGGTGAACAACAACTGAGCATGTTTATTGCAAACGCAAGTATATACGCTATACAAACAAAGATACAAAAAACAAACACAAGATATGCAGACAGCGTAAGCATTTTCCTTTCGCCGCGCCCGAACTAATCACACCACTCTGGGTACTGCTTCATCCTTTCAAATATAGCATCTCTTTCGCAGTTAAGGTGACCGATGGCTTGCTGACGCACTTATCCCCTCTCGCGGCGATTTGGAATGCTTCAACAATTTCACGCGTGACTTGGTCCTTGTGCTTCTTGATGAGGTCGCATCTTTCGAGAAGAGGCCTACAATTTTTGCAAGATGCATATCGCGATGTTTTGCTTCAGTTCATAATGAACCAACTGGCCCCACTTCAGACATTAATAAACAGTAAGCTACCAACGCAGGCGAGACGGCATTTGCAATTACCCTGATTCAATTGGGCCGTTCTCCAGCCGTAAAAAGACCATCATCAATACCTAATGAAATGTCTAATTCCCGGTAGATAATAATGTCCATCCACAAGTAGTAACAAAAAGTTCAGTTGCAGCATTCAAAGATTGCGGGAATTCTTAGAACGTTTTTAGGACTCGGAAAGTCAAAGCTCGGTTAGGCACTTATGAATCTGCTGTAGAAGTATGTGGCCGAGCCCGTCACCACTTGACCAGCCCCCTGGACAACACCTTTCGGAGATCATACCGTTTACTAGACATCGGCGGGAGCTTCCTGTTCTCCCCCCATCGGTACTTTCACCTAGTAGGGCAGCTCGCATTGCTTCTGAGGCAACGACCTAGATACATTTGGCGCTAGTGTTTCCTTTTTCCAGTCCTCGCTGCCTGGCCCTTTCTTAGAGCCCTCGTCCAACCCTCCTCCCGCCCTGCTGTGTTCCTTTCCCACCTCGTATTCTCTCCTGCTACAACTTCAACCGTTCGGTACAAGATAGAGAAAGATAAGGCTCTTTAGTGAAAAAGCAGGAGGGTTTTCCGGCGTTTACAGTCACCTGTATGCTTCTCTCCTGGTTTAGATAGAGGAAAAAAAGGTTCAGGAAATGCTGGGCCAGAAGGAAAAAGAAAAAAACTGCCGTGGACTTGCCGCCATGGCAGTCTTCCACGCAGATTTTTCTGCGCTAGGCCACATAGTTTACAATATAGAAATTAGGCCAATATAATCCACATAAGGGAACGAACTCTTTAGAGCTTCGCGCTACTTCGAGGGATAAGTAAACAACCGTAAAAATATGTGAGCTATTGGTCCCTGTTACAGGCGTTCGATGTTTTCGGGAAAGGCTGATCTCGCGTTCAAGTAAGCAACGCATTCTAACAAATGTAGTCAACTGTTTCAAGGCAAGAACAATTATCGGAGTGCGGATTTGAATTCGCTCTAAGGCGAAACAAGTGAACTGTTTGTGTGTGCACAGTTATGCCGTAGACGATGACATAACCTTTCTATGTTACCAGGTAGCTGTCGCGTGGGTGTTGATTTTAATTCTGAGTCAGTTGTGTGCAAAAGAAAGCAGGTATTTTGCAAGTCACTCCATGGAAGCTTTCTTTCAGATATCGGAAAGCGCTGAGCCATGGCGGAAGCTTTTGTTTTTGTAAAAAGCACCTTCGGGTATTTCCGGTGCAGAAGGCCTTTACGTGCCGCTTTGTCGGCTGGTTGGCGTGTTCTCTTTGATTTCGCCGGTGTCGAAGCATCCATTTCAGTTTAATGCTGTGTTCATCAGAGCAAGACTGCATGTAGCAGTGCAAGAGCTTTTCTGGACCTCGTAGCGCCTGTGCTCGGGAGATAGAGATCTAAGTATTTCGCTTTAAAATGAGCTACTTAATCCATAAACATACCAAAAACCCTTTCCAATTTTCTATAGCGTATGCACGCAACATTAAAAGACGAGGATTCTGCTATCGTCACTGAGGTTACTGTCGAACTCATTTTCACGGACGTTAAAGGCGTGGTTGTTTGGCACATCTTTCGTGGTACAACGACTCTGTTCATTGCTTGTGTGGTTACGGCCTGGAAATGCAATATTTTAAAGGACACTGCAGTTCAGGTTACCATGACTGCTCGTGCATAAATGCAAGTGTCGGAAAACCTGTGTGGAAGCGAAATTTATAATTCAATATTTATTGTAATTAGCACTAATTGGCACCACAAATCCTTTGGACATATTTCAGTAACCAGAATAATTAGAATTTTGTACCGCAATGTAATTTCAACTTACATCAGTATTTTGTGCATGACCTTATGTACATACCACCGATGGTTTAATTTGTAAAGAAATGTTGCTCAGGAGCTAAAAAAGGCAAATAATGAAGGTTATCCTAAAGAAACGTTAGAATGAACATAAAGTACGTCACGTGGCATTTTTCCTCAAAGAGCCTTGTTTAGAGCTGTTGGTGTTATTCTAGATGACTTGCGCAAAGGTATGGTCATGAAAGCTAATTTTTGAAACTGAATAGTAGCTTGTTTGCTTTCTCTCTGGGAGGTAGTTTCTCACTCATCTCGTCGCTCATTTGTTGTTGTACACTAAACTAGAGCTTCATGTACTGAACGGTGTTTTTTGAGGAAAATGGGCAAACGTTTACAGCAAAGCTGTTGACGGCTAGGGTTCAGTGTATTTAACAACGAAGCTGTCTTTTGTCGAGGCTTTCATGGAACGAGGCGTGTTAGCGCGCGCGGAGATATCTGGAAAGGGTTTAGCATACCGATGGAGGGGCATGCGCCAACCACAAGTGCAGCGTAGGGGGCCGGGAGGATAGCAAGTGCAAAGCATAGCAGCGTAGTGCAGAGACGGGGAGCGCGCGCCAAGTCAGGTGACAGAGTGAATGACAGGAGGCGAGGAGTCGGCGAATTGGATAGCGCCAATCGAACACATTATTCGGAGCAGCACGCATTTAAAAACAAGGGTGCTTCGTTGTCATTTCTTGAATGTTCCTAAAATTTTCAAAGTTGCGTGCTACACTGAAGAGGCTACTGTCACAAGTGCCACTGAGAGGGGGCGTAGAAAGGGAACGGCGTCGTCGGCCGAAGCCAGATATTCGCGCAAGCGATACGGAAGCCATGCGCAAGCGACCAGGTAACCGCTCAGCCAGTGTTAGCTTGTGTAAAGGAATACTCTGTCCTTGAGAACTTTCATGAAGCTTGGCCTTGTGATTAGGGATTGTGAGGCAAGTTCACAGTTGAAATCAGCGTTCGCTACGTTAAGTCAGTGAAGCGGGGCTAATTTTCTAATGTCCCCCAAGCTTCTTATGCCTACGTAGCGCGAGCTTCCCATATCGCGAGGCGTTCAGCGTTTTTTGCACGTACGGGTGTCTGCGTTTGTTTGAGTGTTAAAATGCTTACTTGCTTTTAGCTTGCTGTTGGACATGCTGGTTACTTTCTATAAAAGGGTTGCTAGCGCATGGAAAACAGAACACAGAAAGGGGACATGGTAGGGCGCTTTCACCTTTCAAGTCCTGTTTCTTGTGTTCTGTTGTACCTGCACAGATAACGAGGTTTTTCTTGCTGTTATTTGCGTCGTAATTCCTCCTTCCGTCACCAGTTGAAGGTGTCATTGACTCTGCGTCTATCCGCACCGTTAGAAGATCATGTGGCATTGTTGTATACACCGTGCACACATCACGGCGTGTATACGCCTCGAGCTTCCCAATCGCTGCGCCGCCTGCCGCCGCTTCTCCGCGGCGCTGACGGGATTTGCGCTGCGTGGCTGATAGGGGCTCGTGCAGTGTTTGGGCTCTGTTTCGCTTCTTTTCGCCTTTCCGCGCCCTAAAACAAACTTGTTATGGTGACGTCTAGGGCAAAGAGTACGTTATGTCATTTAAAAAGCAGATGCGTCTTCGTAGAGTACGCGATCGCCTCCATGAGCTACCTGGGGACGCGGTTCTGCGCGCTTCGTCGCCGCTCTTCCGTGCGTCGGCGGCGGCAGCAACATATCATCCGTGTCACCTCCAAAACATCAGGCACAAATGAATTCTACTGACGCCTCGTTTAGACCTGTTGCTGGCACAATGAGAGGTTGGCTTCATTTTGCAGCGTGGACAACGAATGCGGCTTCGTTTAGAATATATACGTCGCAGAAAAATATGTTTCGGGGATGTGATTACCCATTCTTGGACAATAACATGCCTTTTATAAGAATATAAACCATGCGAAAATGTTAAGTATATTCCAAGCCTGTGCGTCGTTAAATATGTGCCCACACACGCAATATAGCAAGAACCAAGGCAAGTTAATGAAACCACGGAAAAATTAAATGCTGTGAAAGTGCGGAATTAAGAAACATAATAGCTCTAACGGAAATGAAAAAAAAAGAAACAGTGCAGCTTCTGACATGCTAAATACGTATGTTCGTCGAAACTTAAGCCAGGTAGGGTTCACTAGACGCGAAATGCACTGGTCTTTCGCGAGACATCGGCGGGGAGGGGGACGCTGTGTACAAATGCGGAGCGGAATCCAGCAATGAACGTTTTAGTAATCCCACACACAAATCTCGCGTTCACTTTCCTTTCGTTTTTCTACTTCAACGAAGAGCTGATCGTACGGCGCACGCATTTTTGGAAGTATACAGGGTAGGCTGTTCAACAAGCGATAAAAGGTGTCGTTGGAATTCCAACGACCAATGTGATAAGGCCCTCTGATTTCAGTTTCTGCTTCATTCTGCAGGCTTCCTGTGCCATATGACGATATTTTGAAGAAGCATTTAGTCGCGGACACGGATTATATTCTAAGCCCGTCTCCGCGCTGCTCGCAGAGGATATATGTAGCAGATGAATGTTTGCGGGCGCTCACTTCACGACAAGACGACTCTGACGTGTGCTGATCCCCGAGTATAATTATGCATTGGCCATCGTACTTTTGTTGAATATTCCCGAAATTAACACAGACTGGCTTGTAAATGGTGGTGATCAATATCTGAGGTATATTATTGGTAAACGTAACGTAACTGGCGTGCTGTCAGGTATGAGTGCTCCGCTGATTATATAAGTGCACAAAACCGATTTAAATCGTAGTGTATAGCCGTAGCATGAACACCTAAGTAACCGGTGGTTACGGAGACAGAGGTAGTAAATTCAGGTCAGTGTAATTACAATCGGCTCCATCATACGCCGGTTCCGCGACGCTGGCCTGTGACACACACCTGGCGCTATACAGACCGAATATACCACACTTAGATCGCGTCAGAAACATTTACACTGTCGTAAACATACCCCATTTGCGAACAGAGTGACTGCTCCACATAAACATGGATTTCAAACGCCCGCAAACGGTAAATCTCAGTCGTGAAGGGGCCGCAAAAGCAGCGGCGGCACTGGAGAGCGGGGCGCGGACTCCCGCGGCTGCTTTCAAAACGGGCCGCTAGGGGGATTTCAGTGGCGCCCCTACAGGCCGCGCTCGAGGCGTATACAAGACCCACATTGAGATGTCATGTTAAGGCACTTCAATTAAATCAAGGCCAACTACACTGCGTCCATTATTGTTGTTCGTATTACCCGGGTAGAGCAGTGCCTATCGTAGAACCAACAGGGCTATCATCACCACCATCAAGACGAAAAAATAATGACCCACTAATCAAGACAAATGATAACCGGCGAACCATGTGTGTGCGTACGTTTCGACCAGCGATCATGTAAACAAAGGAGCTCGTACCTTTATTCCAAAATTTTCCCCACACCACCTTCGCTGGTCTTGTCCTTTCATATAGTGAAATGGCTCACGATGTTTCAATTACCGGCTTTATTAGATCTAACGAGCATGTGTGCTCATTCGTGAAAATGATGTTTTACAGTGCCTACGCTTTCCATGAACAAGCTTTCTATAACACATCCACTAAAGTTCATTTTACGGCGGAACTGTTATAAGCCGAGCCTTACCGATCATCTCCCAATGTGACGCAAAGGAAGGTTCACGAACCCCCCAAAAGAGGGCGTGACGGTCTCAACGCGCGCCAAGGGAGGAGAGTCTTTTACCCCAGTCACTTGCTTTCGGCAATGCACTCTCCACGGAAATAGCGGCAGCCAGAGCTTGCCAGAGAATGGCAGCGACTACGATGCGCCAATTGTCGAAATACGAACGGTATAGAAACTGGTACAGCCAAGTGAAAAGTTTTGGGGACACCATTTCGACTGTCAACATTGATCCTCTGCTCTCTCTGTGCTAAGCACCTGCTACGCGTGTGGTTATGATACCCTGAAGCGTGATGTTTTGCTTACAAATCCCAACGAGAGCAGATACCTTTACGTTGAAAGTCTAAACCATGTACTGTAAATTTTCGACCCCGGCTGTAGTTCATACGTGAACATGACCCCGGCTGTAGTTCATACGTGAACGTGAACGTGAACGTGAATCTCAACGTGAACATATAAAGAATCGGGGTTGGTTCAGTTCCTTCTAAGGTGCTGCGGTCTGCGGTGCTCCTCCACAAACTAGAAGCTACCCACGGCAGCGAAAGGCACCTGCATCTGCCTGATCTTTGCAAACGTCGACGTTATGATAGTCGGTACCGCATGTAGATGTATCACAGTCAACGCAAGAAGATGCTTGTGGAAGACAAAACAAACCCAGATGTGTTCCAGGTGAAGCACATAGGCGAACGTAAGCGTGTGTACGCCACCCCTGTGATGTGTCAGTTTTAATAAAAATCTAACCTATATACACACCGTAAAATTTAATGAAAAAGCTTAAAAATAAAAATAACCATGTGAAGGCACAGAGAAACATAGCGCGCAGCTCGTCTGGTGATCCCTCTTTATAGAGTGGCAGGGCGAAAAAAATTTACTTTCTCTTTTTTTTACAGCGCGACAGTGAAAGGTTGGAAATTGTCAAATGCCTGGCATCTCGACGGATCGAGGATGTGAAAAGTATGTCTCTTAACCTGGGAATTGTTGCGTTCGACCACACTGCCACCACCCAGCACTCGGTGTTGCTTGTGAACAACACAACAAAAGCTAGTCTCATTGACTCAATATCCAGACTTAAACCACAAGGCTATACATGCATCGGATGTGGACTCAGAGAGGCGCTTCAGGTACGTATTCAATTTGAGTTGCGATTAACTAAAGTCGCCAATGCTTTCTACAATCATGTTTCTAACAATACTTAGTTTTTGGTTTACTTGCTGCTGAGTGCTGAAGTTATTGGGCTGGTCTTTGTAAGTTGATCGGCAATCTATGGTGAAACATAGTTATGATTATGCGAAGCTTACGGCTATGAACAGTCGTCATAGCACTTGTTACATAACTTATCGTGCTGTTAGAGGACAAACATGATACCTTAGGAGACAGCGCGAAAAACGTGGACAGAGAGAGGTTGAGACAGACACGGAGCAACTATGACATTATGAAGGTTTCGACATCATTAAACGAGGGTAACAGCAATTGAATCGGCATTGAATACTGTGGGTATACAAACTTTATATAATTGCCTAATCTTCGGGTAAACTCTAAGTACCACTCCTCTTAGAAGATTTCAAAAGGCGGTGCATACACATGTAACTAGCTCTCATATGTTCAGTGAGGATATACGTATTCAGGGTCAGTTTCTGTAGAAACAGATGAGTGTGCACAATCGACAAGCATACGTTAGAAGGGCTATGTTTGGACGTACAGAATAGAAGGTGTACATTACCCTTCCAAGAGAAGTTCCTAGTAACTAGTGCGAAATGCTCTGAGAACGACGCCAGCAACGTCTCGTGATTCCAGCCATGACTACATGAAGCGACTAATCCTTCATATGTAGGCGCACGTATTTGCTCTACAAACATCACTTTATTCAGCTTGTGTTCATCTTGCGTTGTTAGGATGTGAAATTTATACACCTGTCGAACACTTTCTTCATGAAGCAAAAAATGTTTTCCATTGCTACAAATAAAACTTTCAACAGAAAATATTCCTTTTCTGTGACAGAAACAATACGGCGATCATCATAATCATAACGTAGGTGATCTATACGCAGAACAACTGTTACGAAAACTTGCCATTTACATTTCGCGACAAGGTGCTAATGTGTGATAACTGATTGGTTATGAGGTTTAACGCACCTACGCTACACAGGCGATGATGCGCGCCGTAGTTTAGCGCTCCGGATTTATTTTCACCACCCTGGAATCTTTAAGGGGCTCGAAACCTTGAACACACGGCCATTTTTGTTTTTCGCCCCCATCAGGTAAGCGGCCGCCGCCGCCGGGAATCGAACCCACGTACTTCAGCTCAGCAGCACACCGCCTTAGCCACTGAGCGACCGCAGGGGGTAGAGTGTGATAATTATCTCACTATTTGTACACCAGTTCCTCCAGCTGTCGCCAAAAATGTATAGTTTTATAACGATGTAAAAAACAGCCAATTTTTTATTTATTTATTTATTTATTTATTTATTTATTTATTTATTTATTTATTTATTTATTTATTTATTTGTTTGTTTGTTTATTTATTTATTTATTTATTTATTTATTTATTTATTTATTTATTTATTTATTTATTTATTTATTTATTTATCATACCCTCAGGGCCAGAGGCATTTTTGAGGGACAGCAGTTCACTCCAAAACCATAGCTTTCAGAAAGGCTACATTTGGTGGGTAGAAATCCGCCATAAACGTAAACTTACTTCAAAGTGCACAATTTTTTATTGCACAGTGGTGGCTTAGCGGCTTTGTGAGTACAAAATCAGTCTTCATTGCATCGCAAACCCGGGACTATATACCAGACTGGCCGTTATGTGCAGTTTCTTTTCAATTTGAGACCCCGTCACGTTCCAAGTAGTGAATCTATGAATATTCTAGATCCAGGAGACATTAATTTTAGAATGATGGCGGCTTGAAAAAATATTATTTTTTTTGCAGGCTCTCCTAGAAGGTAATGTGACCATCCAAGGAGCTACCCTTGTGCTGTTGACAGATGGAGAGGAGACAACAGCACCTCTAATCGAACACGTGCTGCCTGAACTTTTACACAAAAGTGTCGTCGTCAACACTTTGGCCCTTGGTGAACAAGCAGACGATAAACTTGAAAATCTTGCCCTCCTGACACGTGGAGTCGCATACAAAATGAGTGACCTGGATGCTGCACTTTCTGCCAGAGCTGAAGCTAGTTTTATCCAGTCTACTACAGCACAGCTGGATGAGAGAGAGCGGCCGGTCCAGGTGAGCATGCTTCTGCGTCTACATTAATTATGCGCCCAAGAATCCACATCTACTTTCCCATAGAAACCATAGAAATCGTACCTAGCAGTGTTATGCCCAATTAGAAGTGTGAAGCCACTCAAAAAGTGCAAGACGCGAGCCAAATATTTAGCAATGTCCGCGCAGAGCTTTAATCAGGCGGGTAATAACAGTTAACAATATGAATTTATTTGAGTGTCTGAATAATGCTGACTTCCTCACCAGGATGGACGGAATTGTTCGGGCTGCTGGTTTGGTAGACCTTTGGTAGATGCTGACGGTCACCTGGGATTGCGAGGCCAGGCATTGAAGGAATGGCAACGTGGGTGACTAGAAGGTTCCGAGTGATGGTCAGGGGCAAGGAAGGGAGGACAGGGCAGGGTGGGCACGTTTGCAGGCACGAAGAATGGGTCGAGGCTTGGAAGCGTTGGGAGTCCTCGGCGTCTCGGTAACTAGGCGTGTTCGGATTTCTTCTCGGCCTTGTCCTCTCGAGAAACAGGATCAGCGGGAATTGAACCTCGATGCTCCTCGCTGGCACATTTTATTTCCTTTCAATTTTCCCAGCTGCGGTGGGCGAAAAAAGGTGGAAGACTAGCAATCGGAGATGTGTGACTGACTCTGGATATCTCCTCGCCAAAGCCAAGCCCGCCCTTAATGGGAAGGAGCTTGCCTCGAGGCGGGAGGGCGTCTTCCATGCGTCCTTGCCTCGATTCGCGCGGGCACGGCTTCTTTTTTGTTTATTCTTCTTTCAAGATGTTCACAATTTGTTCTTAAAAGCTATGCTTCAATGTCTTCCCCCTTTCCCCCGGAATAATTGTGGCCTGACGTTTTTAGGGGCACCCTATAAACCACGGAGGTTTTGTTTTTTTAAAGAGTTGTTGACACTGCACTTCTGTTCCTTTTTTCCAACTGAAAAACTTAGTAGTAGTAGGCACAGCTGCTGACACCAAAGGGAGCGGAGGGTGCCTGGTTCCCGCGAACGGTAGTTTTCCATTTGGCGGTGAAATTCGAGTGGACAGGAAGGATATTCAAATTCGGCCCGTCTAGGAAAAGTTTTTCACCATGGCGAAAGCATTCAATTGCACCACATAAAGGTACGCGCAACATGCAAACTGCTACGTCCTATCGCTGAGCATGGCACACTTTGGTGTTGACAATGGGGTAACAGGGTAAGCGCATATTATATATTACATGGCATATCACAAGGTGCAATATCTTCCCGGTAAAGTGAACCCAACGATCTTCACAAAATGTTGACCTGTTAAGGCACAAATGCAGGAAAATTACGTGCCGATGAAGTCTGAACTTTTTGCCTTCAAACATCAAAGATCAACATTCAGCACCCTTCACAGAGTATAGCTCTGTCATTGCTGATAAGTATGGCTACTTTCCGCTGCTGGAACAAATGGTCGGGAGGAATTCTCCATGGCTGCATCGATTACAGCTTCGGGTGACACGTCGTCGATTGTGGTCGCCCACGCCGCACCCGTCGCTAGGGCACGTAACCGACCCTCAACATGTCGCCGCCTACAAACACACTGTTTCCCCACATAACCATGCTCACACACACGCATCCACACAAGTTTCCGACATTAAGCTGCCCGCATTGCCAAAAACGACAATCATTCCCTCTGGGCCCACAGGACCAATTTCCTCTTTAATCCACACCACACTACAGGAAACAGGTGTTGAGGAGCTCGGGCCTGGCGGTTCAGGAAACTCACCGCTTGCGTCATTGCGGTCGCCGAGGCCATATGGGCATCGGCCATACCTCCTTTGTGCCCCCTGAGTTCTCTCCGCGAGAAATAAAAGGGGTTTTCTCTAGTGCAAGCTACTTTATGCAAGGATGGGTAACTGTACGCATGCTCAGGGCTTCTTCACTTAAGACTTGTTTTAACAGGATAAATTCGGTGATTGGGCGTTACACAAAGAAATTATGGAGATCGCAATGGATTTATTTTTTCGATTCTCTAAGCGTGTTTACTCGGGCAACACGCATTTGGAGCGTTGCCGTTGGGGTTTCCGCAAATGGTCGTACAAGCCGTTCATCACTGTAGCCTTACATAATAGCACAACAATTCAAGCCAAGGCTGAGGATTTTGCTGACGGCTTTTCCGGGAATTCAAGGAGCCTGTCCTGTCGTTTACCTTCTCTGCGTTCGTCTGTCATGGATGTTCATTTCACTTTCCGGGAGCTGCTGACCGCACTGAAGAGTTTGCGCCGACGATGCGCAGCGGATCCTATAGGATAAGCAATAAAATGCTTTTTAATTTGCCTTTACCGCGCAGAGGACTTGCTCCTGTATTTTAGCTATTTGTGGTACTGGAAATTTTTCCCTGTGTATAGAAGCTTGAAGGGGTGGCACCGCTTTTAAAGCCCGGCAAGGATCAGGCGAACATTGCCTCATACCGGCCCTTTTCACTTACATCGTTCGTGGCTAAGCGCATGAAAAACCTTGTAAATGCTAAGCAGATGTGGTGGCCGGAGAGTAAGAAAAAAGCTTCCACCATGCATGACTAGATCACGGTGTAAGAATATTCTTACACCGTGGACTAGATTCAGGCACCGTCTGTGTGCGCAAGACCGCGTCGTCGACATTGTCAGCCATGTCAAGCACCAGAGATCTTATAGACTGTTAACACTGGCCTTGTTCCTAATGTGTCCACAGCCTACGACAATGTCTTACAAAGCGGCATCATAACAAAGGTGAAGAAATAGGAGTTACAGGAAATATTCTCCGCTTCGTGCACGCTTTCATTACGGGTCGCTCCATGCAGGTACGATTGGGGGGCGTTCTAAGCAGCCGTAGGCGTATACCGCCAGGGCAACGACAGGGAAGTGTTCCGTCCCCTAAACTTTTCAATGTAGCGATGGCTGGCCTCCCTCAAGCCTTAAAAAAGTATTGCAAGTCAGTGCACTTTTTAATATACACGACGGGATATGTATCTGGATGTTCAGATATCACCAAAAGCGGTTGGCTATGATAGCTAAAGGCGAAATTCGTTCCGTACAAGCCTATCTCTCGTCAGTCTGACTAACGGTCTCCGCGGAAAAAAACTTGCTTTATTTGTTTCCTGAAGGCAACGTAAAAGTACGCGCCTCAAGTTGACCCTAGGTGGCTTGCCAATCCGGCAAGCTAATCGCTAGAAATTTGTCGGCGTCACCATCGACCATAAGTTAGTACGGAGGCATACCGTGGAGTCTTGTCACGTCCTTAGTACCCCGCCTAAATCTGCTTCGGCGAACTGCTGGAACCAACTGGTGGAGTCACCCGTTATCTATGTTTCGGCTCCACTCGGCGCTCATCTTGACTCGGGTTCTTTACCAACTGCCTGTTGTGTCTCTTTCGGAGTCCCTGTTTGCTCGTATAGAATCACTGCACCGACAGGGCCCTAAAATATCCCTAGGAGTTCCCCAGGCAGCGGCAAAGAAAAAGGTCTTTGAGGAGTCCCATTTTCCACCACTCCACTTGATGGCGTCTTAGCGGCTGCTCTTGCAGCTCATCCGGTTGGGAGAGTTTTATGACGGAAAGACATTGCCCAGGCGTCTCCGCTTAAGGGTGGAATCTCGCATACACGATGCACTTAAGACTGGAAGCATTCTCTACCCGTAATGGCGGAAGAATCAACATCACTTGGACCCGCCGTGGTCTTTCGAGAGTTTGGAGTGTCACCTCGCCATCCCGGGCATTCGCTCGAATAGACGTACATGAGTGGCTGAAGCGAGAATGTTAGCACTTGAGCACTTGGACCGGTTGTACGGAGATTGTGTTGATATGTTTACTGACGGATCTGTCGACACAGAATTAAACAGCAGTGCAGCGGCCTTTGTGGTTGCCGGCATAAACGTTTCCTGGGCGGCTCGCATTAACCATTTGACATTATCTACAACGGCGGAGAATATAGCAATTGAGGCGGCGTTGAAAAAGATCAAATCTCTTCGGCTGCAACGTGCGGTAATTGTTACGTATTCCAAGTCAGCCCTACAACATTTGCAGCTTGGTGTTTCCGCAGATAGAACTTGCCAACGCTCCCTACGTCTCCTTCAGCAGCTAAGTGAAAACGGGATAAGCGTTCGCTTCCAGTGGGTTCCTTCCCATGTCGGAGTGCTTGGGAACGAAGCCGCGGAGAAGCTGGCCCACGTAGCGACAGCTTGTACTCGTTTTCTAAAAGTGGCAGAAGAACGGCGAATTGCAAAAACCATCAAAAAGAACACTTCAGATATCTTTGGCGACCACAACAACAACCTTGTGTTACCAAAGGAATGAAAAGGACAGAGGGATCCTTAGTGTTCCGTATACGGACCAGCTCAGCGCGGAGATCTCTGCGCACAACGTGTTGCGTTACAGGTGGTATAGGACATTTTCTTATGGACTCCCGAGAGCATGCAACAGAGATGTTAGCTTTGTTTAAGGAACTTAGAAGGAGAGCCGCTCCGCATGACTCCTTGGATTATACAATTTTCCTATAGGTCATTGGATAACCAGGAGAGACATTTTACGCCTATCCTCGGCTTTTTAAGGGACACACACCTCATTGACTCCTGGTGATTTCCCACGCATAGCGGCAAGAAGGTGTTGATCGGGGGAGCGAGCGCCGGTATATCACGCACGGCTAGATCCACCCGCTAATAAACATCAACCCAACCACCATCAGGGCTTCTTGCGCGCTGCACGCGTATTCATTGTACACTGTCTGTACAGCGTCACAAAACACGCCCGGGCGCATAAAACATCGGAGCTGACGTCACCATGTGTGTACATCGCACAGTCGCTTCGCTATCACTTGGCATAAAGTCCGTAGGCACTTGTAGAACTACACACCTCCTCGCCCAAGACCGCACATCCTCCTAGTTGTCCTAAAAGGGTAGAAAAATCCGTAGCTGAAAGGCAATTTTGCGGATTCGGGAAGGATGCAGGTTGCGCGAGTTGTCCCGGCTGAGTACGATTGCTGTGCCGTCGAGTGGCGTGGCGCATATCGTGAAAAGGCAACTAGAGTAGCTTCTTTTCCAGAGGGTCATTCCTAGTAATTCTTCTAAGGTCATGCACGCTTACGGGAGCGGTTTGTCTCCCTCTGAGCAGACGTTTAAAGCGATAAGTCAGCCAAGGTGTACCCTCTATAACCACATGAGGACCTTCCCGTCGATCGGCCAGGATGCAAACCGTTTTTCGTGCGAAGCCCTTTGGGGGCCACCAGTGTGGTTTGACATCGGGTGGCGCTGTAACCAAGCAAAGGAAGACAGCAAGAACACGGCGGAGAAAAGGGCGCGAAAGTGTGATGGGGAGGGAAGGATGCTGAGGCCGCATGAGGTGCTCCTAGGCGGAGACGCATGGCGAAAGTGTGAGACGGAGGCAGTGAGACATGTTGGGCGGTGGCGATGCGCTGCGAGATGACACCATAGCAGCGCGTGCCGTCGTCCGCTTGACCACGATGTTCGTTCACTTCCTGAGACGGAGTTCGCGGTGCTTTCCATCGCTGCCTTCGAGGGAACGCACGAGTGAGTGCTGCCTCAATCGTTCTTGGGAAACTGGCCGCCTACAGGAAAAATGTAAGCACGGGCGTATTGTGGCTATACTAAAGGCAGGAAAAATACCGACTTTCATCGAGTCCTACCGTCCTATTGCGTTCCAGAGCTTCGCCGGCAACCTCACGAAAAAAATGGTGCTCTATCGCCTGGACTGGGCCTTACGACTGGGGAGCGACCTGACCACTCGCAACACATACCCGACACAGATGTCTGGCTTCCACAAGGGACGTAGTAGCATTGATAATGCCATAGCCCTTGCTAACAGCATAAAACAAGCCAAAACACGCAACATTACAATCACTGTGTTTCTTGATATCAAATCAGCGTACGACTGCGTGCACCATGAAACTATATGCTCGGCCATGAGGTGTTCGGGCCTTGGGGGTCGCGTATATTCATGGATCTCGATATATTCAACCGATAGATGCATATATATGTCAGCGCACAGCGCTGAACACCGCTATACAGAGTGACCAGTGGTGTTCCTCAAGGTGGTGTCCTCAGTCCAACGCTCCTCAACATCACTAGGACGGGCATAGGGAAGTGCTTACCGCAGTCAGTGGAAATATCCTTGTACGCGGATGGCATCTCGAGTGGTGGACGCAACAGGCGGGTTCTGCGTGCGAGACTGCAACGGGCAATCAATTCCATTGCGGTGTTTCTAGAAACCCGAGGCCTAGATATATCAGCTGGCAAGTGCGCTGCCATCGCTTTCACGAAGCGTGATATATCAAATTATGGAGTCACCGTTGCAGGATGCACTATCTCCTGCGTTCCGCACCACAACTTTTTTGGGTGTGATATTTTACAGTTCTCTGACTTGGTCAAAGCAGATCCGCTATATAAAATACAAGCTTGCGTAATTCGCCAACATTTTCCGCATGATATCTAGTAACGCCGGCGGATGCAAGGTCCCGTCTCTTCTTCGGCTGTATGACGTCATGTGCGTAGGATTGTCATGCTACATCCTTCCTGTTCTTCTCCCCCTCTCAAAAGGAAATGCGACAGTCCTGAAAAGTATGCTAGCGCAGGACCGGAGGGTGTGCATTGGAGTTTCGAAGACCACATTTACGGTGGGATCTATGGTGAAGTGTCGACCACTGGCAACACTTTCTCTGGGCGCGAAGGAGCTCCTTCACGCTCAACTGCGATTTGTAGCATGGCACCAACGTCCCCCATTAGCACTCAGCTCAGCCACTGAAGTACGAGACCTTCTGCCTCTGCATTGCCAGCACCCTTCTCCGTCGCTACAACCGCCTTGGATGGACCCGCGGCTGCAAATTACAACTGGAGTGCCCGGCATTACCCGCGAGTAGGATATCACCACCCCTGCTTAAAGTTCTTCACCTTGGAACTGATCTTCCAAAAATACAGAGCCCACACCCGTCTATAGACGGATGGATCTGTGACAGCTAGCTTGGTTTCCGTCCTCCCGTACCGCCTTTAGCGCAACGCTTAGCCACAGGACGACATCCATTGTCACCGATCTTGCCGCTCTGCGTGCTGCTCTGTCCTATATCATCGAGCAACCAGCGCGAAAGTGGGCAATCTTCACGGATTCTCGGGCGGCCATTCAGTGCTTAAAATTGTCCCCCCAAAGATCAGCTTGTTTACGACATCCATCATTGTTTTTACAAGCTCTAAATGGACACCATCCTGCGGAGCTTCAGTGGATGGCCGCCCACTGCGGTATACCTTGGAACGTCAAGGCGGAAACCGAGGCATCGATAGCGCATGATCTGCACGGGCCAGTGATACGGATACCGTTCTCCAGAAAAGATGCTTCTGCCCTTGCGTCCAAAGCTGCCTGGAGATTTCAGCGATCCATGTGGGCTGTTGCGCCGCAAAATTCTGCGCCGCTTCACTCCATAGACCCGCACGGGAACTTTAGGATACCTGAAGGACTTCCCAAGCACGATAAGGCGCTTTTTCACCGCGTGCGACTAAATGTCGCTTACACAAGTTATTTTTGATTCAGCTTCTCCCTTATGCACCCTTTGTGAAGTGCGCGAGTACTTCAACCTTGTACTATGCGAGTGTGCGCGGTATAGGGCAGATAGAACGTCCCTTTTAGTGTCCTTGGGTCTTCAGCTTTCTAGAGGACTAACTCTAAGTGACGTGCTAGGCCCTTGGTCGAACTCTAAACGAGCATCTCGAGTCACAAAAGCTCTATTGTCTTTGCTGTGAAGCACAGGGCTTGATCAGACTCTTTAAATAGGACTCTAATAATGAGCGCATCATCTTCATCACAGCATTATCATCATATCTTCATCGATGATTATGATGATGATGATGATGATGTTGCTGATGATGATTGCTATTGGTTTCCCCTTTGAGGCGGGGTGATGACATGTCATCTTACCAAAAAGGACTAATACAAGCATGTTTTACACTATTGGTTTAATACTAGCGCTGCTTAGGGAAGGCACTAAAGCTTATTAGGCCCGAAATACTTTTTTTTCCTGTTACAGGTGGTAACTGTCCTAGGCAATATTCCCCTCTCTGCTTTTCGTCCACCAGCATTCTAATCTTCTTTTCGTCCCCTCGCCAGCTTTGAAGCCAACTTCCTCTCTGATGCCCTTAAATCGTAGGGCTTCTGGAAGCCCAATATTCCCTTCATGTAGATTTGGATGGATGCCCTCACAATCTAACACTATGCGCCGCATAGTTTCTGTTCCTTTTCCGCAGACCACGCGTACCCCATAATTTTTTTAATACTTCCCCACAAAACTCTTAGTTCGCAGGCAACCTGCTCTAGCCCCAAAAAGCAAAGCACTGCCCTGGGAATTATCGTAGAAATTTTCCTTTCTGATGTTCAATTTCTCAGCCCTGTACACCTCTAACGACGTTTTAGCTTCCATTTTTTCCCTCCATTTATTCGTTTCAATCTGCCTTGCCTCTTTTTTGGTTACCTTGGCTGTTTTGGATTCTCCACTGTTCTTTCCGTATTTCATCGTTAGCCTTCTGGTCTTGCTTAGCCACTGCGTGTCCAAGCTTTTAAAGTATAGGTACCTAAATACCTTAGCTGCCCACCTTCTTTGATCCATTGCCCTCAACCTCATCTCAAAGCGTATTTTACTCTGTGCTTCTCTAACTTCAAACGACGCCAAGCCCATATCTCCCTGAACTGCTTCGTTAGTTGTTTTTCCATGCGCGCCTAAGGCCAAACGTCCTACCGTTCTCTGGATTACTTCCATTTCATTTCCATCTGATTTCTTTCTGGTTTGCTTCCATTTCACATCGATTTCATTTTTTCATACATCCGCAGTAAAGGCCTTTCCGCGGTCCGTGATTAGGACTTCAGCGGCTCCATGTCGCAGCACAACTTAGCTGATGACGAACGTTGCAACTTCTTGAGCAGTCCTCCTCAGAAGAGCGACGGTCTCTGCGTAGCGCGTCATGTAGTCTGTCCCCACGACAATTCACTTGTTCTCAGATCGTGACGTAGGGAACGGGCCATAAAGGTCCATTCCAATCTGCTGGAAGAGCCTCAAAAGGGACGGCGATCGGCTGCAGAAGTCCCGCGGGTCTCGTTAGCGTCTTTTTTCGTCGCTGGCAGTCACGGCAGCTCCCGACGTAGTTGGACACATCGGCTGTCAGTCGGGGCCATTAGTACTTCGCCTTGATTTTTTCCAATAGTACGTGCAGTGCCGAGATGTCCGGAAGACGGGTCATTGTGGCAGGCTTCCAAAATTTCGTCACGAAGGTCTGCAGGGATGACTAAAAAATAATTCGTTCTCGTTCGGGGATTGAAATTTTTCTTCACCAGGACGGAGCTTTTTAGGCTGAATGCTGGTAAGTTGCGTTTGAAGGCCCTAGGCACGGGGACGTTGCGTCCTTCGAGGTAGTCGATCATGACGCGTAACAAGGGGTTGACAAGCTGCTGAGCGGCTAGGTCGCTCTCTGTCCCGAACTTGAAGAACAAGCTGTCTTCATCAGAGTCTTGAGATGGTGGGTCGATGGGGCCGCAAGACAGACAGTCGGCGTCGGAGTGCTTTTTTTTTCTGCCGGTTTTATAGACGATTGTAACGTAGAATGTTTGTAGGAGGAAGCTCCGTCGATCAAGACGGCCCGTGGGGTCCTTCAAATTGGCCAGCCAACACAGCGCAGGGTGGTCTGTCACAACCTTGAATGGTCTACCATGGATATATGGGAGAAATTTTGAAATGGCCCAAATAATGGCAAGGCACACTTTCTCGGAGGAAGAATAGATTTTCTCCTCATTTGACAGACCCCGGCTGGCCTAGGCGTCTACCTTTTCGCAACCGCTTTGCTTTTGGACGAGGACAGTATCCAAGACTATGTCAATGGCGTCAGTGTGCATTTTCGTTTCGGCGTTTTCGTCGAAATAAGCGAGCGCAGGCGCGCTTTGCAGGCGTTTTTGCAGCTGGCAGAATGCTTCCTCTTGAGCGCTTTCCCAGCTGAAAAGAGAATGATTTTTCGTCAAGCGCGTGAGTGGCTCTGCAATTCCGGCAAAGTTTGCGAAGAAGCGCTTAATCCGAGAAACCTTCTCACACCCTTCTTTTCTTTCGGTTTTGGAATTTCGCTATAGCTGAAGTTTTCGCCGTGTGAGGCAGGACTCCCGCTGCGTTGACGACGTGGCCCCAAAAATTGAGCTCCTCGCAGGCGAAGCGTCACTTTTCAGGCTTCAGCGTTAAACCAGACGTGCAAATGACCTCGTAAACAGACTCCTACCCTAGAAGGTGTTCGTCGAAAGTCCGGGAGAATACCACAACCTCGTCGAGGTATACGAGGTAGGTGCGCTACGTCAGGCCAGCTAGCACAGTGTCCATGATTCTGAAATGTTGTCGGTGCCGTGCATAGCCGAAACGGCATCACCTTGAACTCGTATGGGCCGTCCGCGGTTACGAATGCAGTCTTCTCTGGGTCTCTCTCGTCCACTTCGATTTGCCAGTAGCCCGTCTTCAAGTCCATCAAAGAGAAATACTTTGCGTGGCAGAGGTGGTCGAGGGTATCGTCGATTCGTCCTTTATGGTGATTTTATTCAGTCGCCGGTAGTCAACAAGGAACCCTAATGGGCCGTCATTTTTCTTCACACGTACGACCGGAGCAGACCAGGGGTTTTTCTGTAGGTATATAATGTCGTCGCTGAGCGTGTCTTCGACTTGTGTCCGGATGGCGTCCCGTTCGTGTGAAGACACGCGGTACGGTGACTGTCGGGTAGGTCGCGCTCTATCTTTGGTTCTATTTCGGTGCTAAGCTAGAGGTGTCTGAGGTAATTTTGAGTTCGACGAAAAACACTCGCTGTAGCGACGCAGCAAGTACGATAATTTGTAACGGTTTTCTTGCGGCAGCGCGGGTTAACGTCGAAAGGATGCGGCACCTTGGAAGCATCTGCGTGTCCGCGGTCAAAGTTGGTGACCACGATCACTTGACTTGCTTCTTCCATTTCTTCGAGGAACGCAACTGCAACGCCCTTATTTAGATGCGGGTATTCCTCGGTGAAATTAGTGACCAAAACGTGGGATTTACATTGCTTAATAAAGCGCGCAATGTCTCTTTCTTCCCACGGAGACACCGCGGTCGAGAAGCAAATTTGGGTCACACTATACGATAGCGTATATGTCAGGAGCAGCATCCTCACAGGGGATGGTGATCATCAAGCTTGCGGGGGGTGGCAGGGTGACTTGATCGTCGGCGAACCTTACAGCAACACGTTTTTGGGGGTTCGGTAGCGGCGTCGTGGAGTGATCGGAGGGAAAAGTTATCGACCCTGTCTGCAGATCAATTATTGCACCGCTGTCCTTCAAAAAGTCCATTATTACATCACGTGAACAGTTAGGCAAAATGAGGTACGCAGCCGAGTACGTGGTGCCGTCAATGGTGGCGGGCGATGTGCACATTCCACTTGGTGTTACGAGATGGCCTCCTGCTGTGCGTGTGTGCGGGCCGTCCCATCTTGTCATAACTTTTTCCAGCTTAGACGCAAATGACCCGCTCATTGCTGAGTAGTCGGCTCCCATGTCGGTGAGGGCGACTACGTCTAAACCGTCGATGGACAACTGGACGTTGAACGCCGCTTTCCCCGAGTTTCGTCTGCGTCGGGGCGTCGTATTTCGGCTTGTGCATGTTGGCGGTCGGGCCCTATGCTTCGTCATTGTCGTCGTCATTCTCAGCGGCAGGCTCTGTCATTTCGGGTACGCGTCGTGTCGTGTCGTTGTGGTCGTGTTCGGGAGTCACGCTCGGTTTGGATCGGGTCGTCGGGCTAAGGGCATGTCATGAATCCTGCTCTTCGGCGAGTCGTTGCGTCGTTTTAGGGTTTTCGTTTTTCCGCCGCCGTGCAACTTTACCTTCAGAAGGTTCTGCTTTCAGTTTTCCCTACGTTATCTTGGGGAACAACCACGCGTGAAGTCTGCGTTGCTTCGACGGCTTGACGATCGGTATGGGTAGGGTGACGACGAACGGTTGAAGCGCGCTGGACCTCGATTGGTTTTGAACAGGTAATCTTCGATTTCAGTCGGGCGCTGGCCATGCCGGGGGCGTCGTGCGTCGACGGAGAACCCTCGCAAACCGAGCCTCTTGTAGAGGTAGCGACGGTAGATGTGGGTTTCCTCTCCGCAGTGGTAACACAACGGACGATTATCTGGCATTCGCCACACGCCGGTCTTTCTTTGGGCGATGGGTTGCACCGCAGGTGGTCGGGCCGGCGACAGGGGCGATAGGGTGCAGGTGGTCGAGGTCGACAGACAGCAGCCGCGTAGGCCACGGTTTGTGGCTCGCATGGAGTTTCTGGCGTCGTTAAAGTTCCCAGCGCCTGCTGCACTTCTTCCCTAACGATGTCGGCAAGGCAAGCGACCTGGGGCTGCGGCGGCGTGAGGAGAAGTTTCTGCAGCTCCTTCCTCACCACTGCGCGGGTAGCCTCGCGTAAGCTGTCTGCCGGGATCCGACTGCTGTCGACGTAGTTCACATTGGCCGCCCCAAAAAAAGTTGCGGTCATACTGCCTAGCACGCATTTCAAGGCCTTTTCTATTGTACTGGCTTCGGTCAGAAATTCGGCGACTGTTTTGGGTTGGGCGGATTGCGGACAAGTTCACGAACAGTTCTTCCTTCACACCGCGGAATTGTGCATCAGGTAATCTTATGTGCATCAGGTAATTATATAGCCTCACATTCTCCTGCACAAAATTGTTCGCATTACGCCTTTATAGCATCGCAGAGATGTAGTTTCACTACAGAGGCAGAAAGATATATTCACATTTTTGAGTTCTCCTAAGTTGCTTGCTGTACTGCCCATATAGTCTTGCATTCTTTATTACCATGTTTCAGATAATCAACGAAGACCAAGTTACCATTAGGCCTTCCAGTTCTTACTGCAGAATTTTTCACATAGGTGAAGAGTTGGGCAGAGACACTGTTGTGTACATTGCGACGTCATGTGCCGACCAGGACACAAGCGTAATGCTGAGAGCCCAGCTAATACGTCCGAACGGATCCCACTGCACCACAAGCTGCAGCGAGACAACAGTTAGTTATGGGCAAGTCAAAATTAAAGTTCAGTCTCCGGCGATGGTAAGTCACCTTCTATTTCATGATTCTTGCTGTGCACACATGGTACTATGTTTATGCACGGGTGACCACGTAGGCGGGATAACGTTCATGAGTAATGCTCCAAATGTTACGTAATCTTTCTGTGTGAAACGTTACGGTCGTATACGTTGTTTACGGTTCAACAAGCTACGCGCTATTTTCAGTTTTTGTTCTCTCCCAATTCGGGCGTGCGTACTCCCAGCCTTCAACATACGAACAGGGCGACGGCTCAGCGGATGGTTACGAACAGCATGCACAGTCTTTGCCAAAATTGTGTAGGCCATGCCGACACGCTCGCGGGCAAGTAGGTGCGCTGCAGTTGCTAGTGTAGGCTTGTTTCACACTGAAAAATCACGCTTCCTCAGCATGGCTCGCGGGATGCGTAACACTATTTCTTTTCATGCTTGTTTCAGGCGCGGTAAACTACCACGACAAGCGCGCATGCTTGCCATCCGTGAATGGCGATCTACCTAACGCCTAGTGAAGGTGAAAATGGAGATTTGAATTTACCTCATGCGGCGTTATCAATCTGTGTATGAGACACCTCTTTGACGGACAGAAATCATTTAAAAGGAAAGCTTACATAAGGCAATATTGGCTGGGCATAAATTTATGGTCTTGGTGGCGTGGAGCTCCCGCCAAGCCCATAAACCTAGCATAGCCAGCATTATCCTCATTCAGCTTTCTTTTTAAGTTAATTCTGAACGTCAGATAGTTTTTACACATAGCTGGGGAACCTGCACAAGGTAAATACAAATCCAATATTACTTTCACTAAGCTTTAGGGAGGTCGCAATTAAAGTACCGATAAGCCTACACGGTGTTAATTCTTCATGATACACAGCCCCAAATGTAGTGAAAGCAGAATAAGGCGGTTTAAGATTGCCCCAGCGTTTCGGTTGTGATAAACCCAAGCGCCGTTGACGGCACTGCAATACAAACTTTCATAAAGCATCTTGAACAAGTGCACCTAACGAATCCTCTATATTTGTACACTATTTATATGCTCCCTGGGTTCGCGGCGCTCTATAATAACACTGCGTAACTATTGCCGCACGCGGTATACCACAAGTGATCTGGTACCAACATACGGCACACGTGCAGCGCGCGTCTCCTTCAGCGGGAACAATACAAGAAATGTTGTGGCGCAATTTCAATTCTACGGTCATGATACACCGGTCTACGCTAGCAGCAAATCGTGGGCCCCGTCATCGTACCATACATGAGTCACAGAAACTATTACGAAAAATCATAATGCACTTGAGCCTGCGATGACTGCTTTAGTGACGCTTTTTTGCTCCCAGATGGGCCTTCGAGAAACTTCATGGCAGTTTCTTTAAGCACGCTGGTTGAAGTCATTGCTACGCCTATGCGGCTGCAACACGTCTCGCGGCTCGCAGTTTCGGCTCCTGCGAGCGACCTTAAAGGGACCCAGAAAAGCCTTTTGTAAAAGTTACAAAAGGCCTGTATTGTCGCGTAGTACCAATATAGCGATGCAATGCCGTTGTAATTATTTATCTACATTCAGTATTAGCTGCGCAAGAAGCAATTAAGTGCACCTCTCCCCCCTTGCCGATCGATTTCTTCTCCCTCTCTGCTTCTTTCAAAGCAGCTGGAAACACTGGGAATAGCCATGTGACATCGCGACGCTCGACTTCCGTTCTCTGCTAGCTGCATTCCTGCGCCTAGGCACGCGTCAATCGCTGCGGACCCGCCTTTGCCTCGGGATCGCGCAGGAAGGAGGAAGAGCAGCCGGAAGCCGATGGCAGTGACGTTGCCGGCGGCCGACCATAGGCCGAATCAGGGGCGCGCCTCGCCATTGCGTCAGCCGCGACCGCCGTTGCGTCAGCCGCGGTCGGCTCGCTGCGGCGTCGCGCTCATCGGCTGAGAAAGGCGATCCTCAAAAATTGTTTACAAATTATCCGTACAACGTATGCGGCTCACACTTGGCTCAAAAATCCCCCGTTATATGTTCTACCACCTGAATACATTTGATTGCCACCTTCACAAAGCTTTTCTGGGTCCCTCTAACGGCTGCAGAATGATTATGGGCGTCGTGGGACCGCACGCATCGTCCGCGATTTGTTCTTGCTTCCCTGCATCAAGCGCTCTGTCTGCGGGTAAAAGAAATCTACGATCTATTGTTCAGCACCGCACAATTAATTTTGGCCGTTCACGGCGGCACACTGGAAACGCCGACTGCTTACTGAGCGGCGGCAGCTCGCAAGTAGCAGAGGACGCACTGCGCCCTGATGACGCAATACGCGCGACGTGATCTGTACCGTCTTTGCCACCGCAACGCGCATGCACGCTGTTTCCGCCAGGTGCCATTAGGATGCTCTAGAAGTAGCTCGCGCCCCGCGCTCCCGTGTTCCGGCTAAGGGTGACCGCCATAGTATACTCTAAAAGACGGTACGGTTAAAAGTTTTAAAAACTGTCCTTCGGGGGAAAATAGTCCCAGTGCACTTTCATCCGTTGATAGAACTGCCCTTTCTTCCTGAATCCTGAACAAGATACCTGAACAAGACAAGCTGAACAAAATTCAGTAATCCCTCCCTATGGCGATGTCAGCGGAGCGGCGAAAAAATTTGTTCTAAGCGGTATTCTGATACAAGCGACCTGTAAAAAAAGCGAAAACAATTGAGCTCTAACTGCACTACAACTGCAACGAATCAAAGCACAATGCATTTAGTGAAGCAAAAGTTTATTCCGGTGCAAAATGGCAGCTAACTTTGGCTGTTTAAAGTTCTTCCCGGCGCGAGCTAACCCTGCTCCAATTTGACCAAGCATTGCATGAGGCTGTGGTCGCCGCCAATAACAGTGGCAGTGGATGTGGCAAATTTACAGGGGGGCGTGTTGGCGTTACGGAACGCTGTGCTAGTTTTACTCTAGAAAGCTCCGCAAATGCCGTAACTCGAGTCTGAGGTTGTATTTGCGGCCCTAAAAAAGTGATTAACGGCTCATTTTGAGTGCACAGCGCAATCATGAAAACTGACTGGTTTTGCACTGCGGGCTTTGCATGATCTCTGGAAAATTGTTTCCGAGGTGTACACCTGTGAAAATTGAAAACATGAGTTTTTCGGCGCCCCGTTGTCGACGACACTGCTAGTACTACGGTTCGGGTGGTGTTGTTCGCGCAGAATCACGTCCACGCCATTTACCAATGCCTAATAACATAATTTAATGACCCTTCCACGTATTTGGACCGTTTGTCTAAAGTCGGATGCGCGAATCGAGCATGACCGGCTCGAGAAAATCGCCGGGGAAGGCCAGCTTTCGTCGACCCGCCATGTTGGAAGCATGACTCGCGCTGGGTCGCAGCCGCTCGGCGATGCCGCCGCTCCGCACTTCGCTCTAAGCGGGTGAAGCTCTTCGTGCACTTCGAATAATGCGGCCTAAAATGCATTCGTTACGGTTGGGACCAGAATAAATTTCTAATAAAGCAACATTTCAAGTACAGCGGTTTCATTATAACGAGGGATTACTGTAGCAATATTTTACTGCAAAACACCAGGACAATTTCGCCGGTAATATTATGATGGTTCGCCTCGTCAGCCTCAGCCGCCCTTACCTGAAGACGATGGCATGTCCAATGCGGTGGGTGGTGTTATAAAGTGATAATGTAATTGAATGGTTAAATGTGCGAACCGCTTTCAATGTTCCATACCACAAAATGCGCTTGCTGACTATATGAACTCCCGGTACGTTTTCATTATGTGCACTGTACAAAACGCTGTTTTTTTTTGTTTTTCACGTTTTTGAAGACGTTTGGTTTTTTCCAGCCTCTTATTTGTGACATTTTTTCTCTTGCTTGTGACGTTCTGTTTGTCCTCTACGCTGCTTAAAGCTTGAACGCGTCACATAGTATTTCACATTGTAGGGTGGGAACTTGTAAAACTGTTCGTACGCGTTCTTTTCTTGCCTCCCTCATCTTGAAGGATTGAAAATAAAATTATTAGTAGGCAATTAGTCAGTGGTCAATGACATTAGTCAACCTGCGCCATAACATAAAAGAATATGTTCTTTTAGGACTTTCGCTGTTACCGTGTGAACGCTGCTTATCTTTTGCGAGGAGGATAGCGGTAGTCTTTATTTTTCACTTTGGACTTTTGGCATTCGTACTGAAGAGAATATTTTCGTTTCTTAGCCAGGTTGTTGGAAACTCTCCGTATACAGCTCCTTGGATCGGCCCGTGAACATCTCGGTTCGAGTATTGTCGAATACAAGGAACCAGAGCAGCGAGCCGATTCGGTTAAAAAGCATACTGGGACAAAAAGGAAACATCACTGACCCAACAAAGGCAACTATCTACGCTAAAGTCACAAAGGGTGTCCACATTCTGCTAGACGTAGATGTTGTGGCAGAAGTTTTGAGGCCAGGAAACCCTCATGCAGCCTTCCTTCAACTCTTTGACGACGGATTAGGCAAGTTACAAAATTACTCCGATTACAATTGAACCAACATTGTACGAAAATTAATTTTACAAGTTTTGTGATTGAAAAAATTAATTCGGAATCGGGTAGCAGTTATTCATTGGGCTAATGTCCTACTAATTTTAAGATGTTCCTGATGTAACAAAATTATTCACGGGCCTAGTTACTCCTTCAAAAAAAGGTTCAATTGTCGCCTATCTCCGGTGCTTTGTGAAATTTGATCTTTGCGATTAAATTGCGTGTAATATTTCAAAAGTAACAGAGGACAGCGTGATCCAAAATGTTCTATTGCAACTACAGCGGTCGCGACGCGACCGGCATAATTAGGATTTTCCTGAAGGTTGACCTATTTCACAGTGAAAAATCTAATTTCAAAGTAACACTGGAGATTCACAGCTCAAAACGTAAGCCCTTAAAGAAATTGAACTGCGTTAAATTTGATCAAAGCTGTTTACACTCGTGAGGTGTAAACATTTTTATGCGCCCTTAACCTTTAAAAATTGTTAGTGATGAATAACTGTCTTAGTACCGCTTTGCAAATGCTTGCATGCATGTTTTTCGAAACGGTAAAGTGGTCAACTTTTTTTATCCTTTAAGAATAAAAATCGTAGTCAGCCTAAATTGATAGAAGTGTGCTAATTATGTGTGCTCCGGTATTTACGCAGGTGCTGACCAGTTTGCAAATGATGGCATTTACAGCGGATATTTTACGAACTTCAGTGGCGCAGGAAGATATCCCATTTTAGTTAAAGCCAAGGGCTCTAACAAAACTTATTTGGCTTCAAGAAGGCGGGATTCAGGCAGCCTGACGATCACAAGTAATACAGGTATTGTTCAGTCACTTTTTGCACATGCCAGAGCTCCAATATATTTTTTTACCTCACTGGCCTCGAAAAGACAATTAGAGAGCATTTGGGTCAGGGTAGGAATCAAACCAGAGGCCCCTAGACTCTAAGACGACTTATAAGCGCATCCCCACCTCGCTATAGTGTGCAGTCGACTACCAGTGATACGAAATCCATGGCGACCGCAAAATCCTTTTAATTAACCGAACTTCTAAAGGAGCAAAACCTATGTAGTTCATTACTCTGTCATAAGAATCAGTAAAACACGAAAGTGAAATGTGCAGCGAAATCTGCAGCTGAGCATGATTTGCGGGTGGGTGGCTGTCTTGTAAGTGTGCTTGGTGAACGACGTCCTGCTGGCGGGTCGCTTCGGCAAAGCAGTACTGGCGTCATTTTCGTGACTGATAAGACTTTAGTAAAATCTTGGTGTATCCCGGCACAAAACACCTTCGTGTTAAAATATAAAACCCCAAAACAAACAACCCTGTGTATATCGTACTTTTAGTACTAAAGGTTGCTTCCCCGCAAGAAGACCCTGTGTGCAGGGGTGCACGCTTTACAACCCGTTTGCTTCGTTGAACTGGCGTCACTTCCGTGACGGATATGATGCCCTTCAAATCTTTGTGTATCCGGGAATAAAACAGTTTCGTGTTAAAAAGCACAACAACAGTATTTACATTACCTTTCAACACTGCAATCCGCTTCTCTTCTTAATTTCGTTGATGTTAAGTTCAGCGTTGGCATGGTGGTTGAGACTAATCGCTAAAATCGAAGCATAAAGCGTCCGCAACCCGAACTGCTCACACAGAGCCTCCCGCAACCAAAGGGGTTGAGCTCCCAAAAGAAAGAGGTTCGTAAGCTGGCTAGGGTCTCAAACGGTGAAGCTTTATCATCTTTGCGCAGTCCCAATTGCGAAAGGACCGAGATTACAACAATGCACGGCGCTGTTTTGGGACTTAAAGATGTTTCATTTTGTTAAGAAAGGGCCGCCACTCCGATGCCTTTAATGCGTAGTGACTTGCAATTATCCCCACCATGAGTTTCAGCTTCCAATTACATTCCTTCAATTTATTTGCACGTTAAATATCCTGGACCAACAATTCACTTGTTTTAGCCAAAAATTTCAGTTAGGCGACTTCGACATATCGACAGTCGACTTTATGTAATTATGTTTGTTGCACCCGAGTTAAAAATTGTGTTGGCGACATGCACTAAGCCCTACATAATTAATGTGAGAATGCTAATCACCGAACTGCAATTGCGTTAAAGGGACACTGAAGTGATTTGTAAACATTGCGGGATTACTAGCGCAAATTGTAGTCCGGAGTTCATAGGCCATATTTCGACCACTCTGAGCGTATTTAGCCGAATTAATTTAGTAGAAAAATCTATTCGAAAACGCTGTCCTCCTCTCTGCGCTCTCGCCCATTTTCTGTGACGTTTTCGTGTGACGTCAGGATTAGATGAGCTGGCAATTGGCCGCGCTACTGCACGACTCGCCGACCTTCCGACCGAGTCAGTCGGCCCAGCGTTTAGTCCGCCGGCCGCCGACGGGTCGTCGCAATTCGCTCGCTCAGTTGAAACTAAGCCACAACACATTTGTGAATGGAAAAATGTGCCTTTCTTTACTTTGTTAGTTTGTACACTGTATCAAGCTCCGAGTCCGGTTCGCTCCACACAAGCGCTGCACAAGTGCACATGCGACGCTTCGCTGACTTTACACAAGTAGGAAAATCTAAGGCCACTTGAAGGCGGGAGAAGAGCCAGCGAAGCCAAAATAGGTACTAAGGAAATAAAATGAACAGAAGCTTTTACCGTACAGTGCAAAACTAGGAAGCAGGAAGCACTTTTTTGCGCTGGGTGAACAAGCACAGCGGTCGGCAGCCCGACAAACATCTGTGAACGCTTTTCCGTATAAGAAATGCAATTGCTAGACATGAGATATTGTGGAAGTTTGGGGGACGCTTACTGCACGAGAGCTATACAACAAATAGTCTCCTAAAGTACATGAAATGCTAAAACTAAATAAAAGTATAAACTGGTTGTACATTATATACCTTATATATCCCTCCTCGACAGCCCTCGCTCGTGGCCGAGTGGTCTGAAGCGCTAGGATTGTTTTTTTGCAAGTCGCAAGTTCGAATCCCCGAGGGTACTTGCTTTTTTTGTAAGTTCAGTTTTTCGTTTGCGGGCAATGTTTTATAAATTGAGTTTACCATTTTTGGGCCGTAACGTTCACTGCTCCAGGAGCGAGTTCGCAGAACGCGCGCAGATTGACACTGACGTGCTAGCCAGTTCTCGTTGGCGTGCTGTTGCCACAAGCACCGACTGCATGCGGGCAGTGGGCACAGGCCTGAATTAGCACACCCTTGGCCTGGTGGGAACACGCTTTTTATGATACGGGCATGAGTGAGGGAAGGTCCGACTATGCGAGAAAAGCGCATGACATTTGAGCGTCTGCGGTGACGCGGAGGGCGTTCATCCACTGCGTAGGCCTCGGCTTGTGATTGTTACGATTCTAAGCCGTCCTGGCAGGCCTATCTTATGCATTTTACAGCTGACAACATGGCAGAAGCGCGGTACGACGATTACTGAGATGTCGAGAATGCCCATCCAACGACGCCGTCAGATGTCAAGCATGTTGTTTCACAGAACCGAAACGGAAACTTGTTTGAATGCTAACCCTTGACATCGTCCAATCACGGAGCCCCATCCTCCCGACGTCACAGCCTTCAGTTGGCGCAGCCTGCAGAGACCGCGCATGGTAGTTTTTCTTCTTTCCCGCTTTATAAAATAACTAACGACTTATCAACCGGATAAACGATAGAAAGTGTGGTAATTTGAGCCAGTCTACGCAGTGCAAGTAAAACCGGGAGCTTGAGAAATTCACTTCAGTGTCCCTTTAGTAGGAAAGTACATTCCCGCCCTATATCTTTTAACTAGTGACGCCAACGTGAGTGTGTGTCTCGTGACAGTAACACAGAAATTTGGAAAAAGGCGCAAAAGCGCGCCCAGGGTTTCGGTAGACGTATTGAATGTCTAGTCACCTTTAACGGAGAAGCCTGTGTTGACACGTGTACTGAGGCCTGGATGAGTAATCTAAACATGTCCCTTACAGAAGTATCGAGTCGGGAGATAAGAAAATACATTCGCGCTGATTGTCCTCTTTGCTTGGGTCTGGACCATGGTAGCACGGCTATGGCTTGTGCAAGCGAGTTGTAGTAACAAAAAGAAGAAAAATACGTAAAATAAAATGACAACGGTTCTAATAAAAACACACGTTAAGGAAATAGACAACGATCCTTTCACACGGGCTAGAGCATAAGGAGTGCCGAAGTGCCGTAATAATTTTTATGGATTCGTTTCCTACGCCACAAGTATATCGATCCTTATAAAATGAAACATTGGCGGTGTGCGGAACCACGAGGACGGCCATGAGGTAGTGCTCATGAATATAGTTTATAGCAGGTGTTCTAGCGAAAAATTGTCATAACTTACCCGTAATAATGTTTTTGAGGTATAATCCAAGTCAAAGTGCCGAATCATAAATACGACAAAGAGAATATTTTTACCTTTACTCGAAACGGTTCTGCCGTGATCGTTGGTGTCAACATAAAACTCGCACTAACACATAGAAGAAGTTCCTTCGCCAGGAACCGAACCTGGAACGATTACAGAAACAGAACAAGAGCCTGTTGTCTTAGACTAAGCTACGAGCCTTTTTTTCTTTAATGTGTGAAAATTGTAGGAAAACTCAGACAGGGTAATTCCCACAAAATGCAAACAATAACAAACACCAAAGGGTAAGGACGTCAGACTAGGCACCATTCGAAAACTCAGGTAAGCAGACACGCGGAGACGGGGGAGACAGACGGTGCACTCACGGAGCACATCTTCGGGTTAACCTTCTTGCGTTCTCGCGGAATTCCACGAGATAGCTTCATGGGACCTCTCGCCCCACTGTGCGCTCCGCCAACGGCACGTGCGTTCCCGCCGTGTTCGCGCCTTGCGCATGCACTAGGAATTAGTAAAAATAAAGGAAACTCACACAAACGCGTAGCATCTCGCTTCTACGTCTCTGCCGCAGCCGACAGAGGTGACGAGATCGGCGGCAGAGACGGAGGAGAATGAGATAGTCGAACACCGGGTTTGAGCTTCCTTTTATTTTATGAAAGCGTTTCCACCCATGTGCTTTACTAATACAACTCCACCAACAACCACTCATAGATCACGCATCGATTTGACCTCAGCAAGAATATCTCTGAAGTATAAAGAGTGTGGTTCAGTGGATTTAACTTGTCTCTGGTGTCACTGTTTGTAGAGCGATGTCTGTTAATTGAAGTGATGTTGCATAGTGTTACGTTCAGCATACGGTATTGCGAAGACTGTCCGCAATATTATAGGGTTCAAACATCAAATCCTTCCGTCGTCTTGTTTTCGCCGGTAACCCTCGCTTCCCGCCCCCCCTCATTGGCGGGGAGCGACCTGGCTTTGTATGGAATGACGCGACCGCAACTGTCGCTACTGCGGGACACAACCCGCTTTCGGCGGCTTCACGGTAACCCAAGCCATCAGTGGTCACGCTACTAGATCCGTAACAATAGGCAATCGTTGTGGGTGTCGTCTACACCTTCGATTTGCAACCACCTTCATGGGATGGATTGGCGCGCATTTTTAATGATAATCCGCGAGTGAATATCAAGTTGTAAAACTTTTTTTCACTACAAGTAACAATCAAAAGAAGCGTATCAGACGCAGCGTAAATAGTCACACTTGAGAGTAGCTGTGGAGAATTGTTCCGTGCCATAAATATTGCCAGCGCCATTCAGAGGATAGTTGGGAGAGGTATGAAGACGGCATTTATGCGTTGCTGTTCGTCACAGCATAATATTCTTTAGTTATCCACCCTACCTATCGAAGCAATTGCGACTACGTCTAACCATTTCCGTCCCATTCTCAATAATCGTGGTGTGAATTATGCCTGAACGCCAGCTCGGAATCTATCAGTGGCTTTTCATCTGCTCTAATCAATCGCTCATTACAGGAGCCAAAGCTGGCATTCCCGTGAAATCCATGAACGTGGACAACTCTCACTATGAAGAAGGGATTCCTGAAGAAGTTAGTGACGAAATCGTGAGGAACGTTATTCCAACCTTTGAGAGAGTGGATGTCGTTGGATCGTTTCAAGTTCTCACTGACCTTAATGAAGAAAGCGCACCACCTGGACGGATTCGTGATCTTAAAGTGATTGGCACTCACCCTGGGCAGAAAGGCCAGCTCCTCGTCAACCTTACTTGGACGTGGCCTGGCGGACAGTTGGATCATGGAAAAGGTAATAAATGCAGTGTTTGGACACGTGTAAACCAAGCCTGTCGAGCAGTAGCTTGGTTTTCGCGCCAAGAGTGCGCAGTGAATGCGCCCACAACTGCCCCGCAAGACCAAACACAGACGCTGTTTGGCACAGGGCTGCAGGCGGCAACACGCAGTACAGTAGCATGCAGCCAGGGCCTCCTTGCATCCTTTCCTGAGGGCACATGCCTTTCCGCTTTCCCCTGTCTCGCTCACCGCCCTCTCTCTGGAAAGAAAGGGCGGCCGATATTCTCACGTGGCAGCCAGATGAGCTTCTGGCTTGACCTTCGCCGAGCTTGAAGGTCAGATTGACCCTGCGGGGCATTGACGGAACGAGGTGTTGTCTGTGTTTGTACCTGCAGTAATAGAGCCATGCCGCTGTAAAATATTCTTCATCTATTTTGACGTTTGGCATAGCTACAATTTGAGAGCGCATATGCATCACTTACGTCCTCAATTTATGCTAAAAACAGCAAATATAATCTGAAATAAAAATGATCAGGAGCTTTGTGTCAAGAATACGCGTCAGTCTCGATGAGATATTGGGTGCGGAGCACTTTAGGGGCCCGGTTTGTCACCGTAGCCCATCCGGGGTCACGGTATCCAGCCAGCCCAGTGACGCGCTGTCACGCACCCAAACAGAGGCTTTGGAAAGATCGCCGCTTCCACTGATCTGGATCTTACTTGGGTCCCTCGTGTTATGAAGCCTATGTCAACCCCATAACTCCACCCAGGCACACGTTAGTCATACGCGAAGTGTTGCGGTTGATGTCTGCGGTGCGCCGTTGCCACGGAGACTGCCATTGCTAGGCCACAAACCAGTTCACAGGAATATAAAATCGGGAAAATATCACCTAATAACCTATTATCTGTACGAAATATTTGAAACCTTGATTCAGTTTCTCTTTGTGGGCCTGATGATGATGATGATGATGATGATGATGATTAGTGGCTTTTCCTTTGAATCGGGGCGTCGGTTGTCAGCAACCGACTTGCCTGTTTTATTACGTTTACTTGCCCTACTCCCAGCTAACCTATAGATTTGCTTCCTCCCTCCCATCTCTACCTCTTTTCTGTTTTAAACTCATCGCCCCCGCCCCCCTTTTTTCTCCCCTCGCTGTTCTAAATTCTCGTCCGCATGATTACTCCGCCTGCGTACCCATCCCTTCCCTACTTTTCCTCCACCACCACTCCAGTCGCCTCTTCGTCACCTCTATGGCCTTGAAGTTGAGGTTCCCCCTCGCCCCAAATCCCAAAGCCTCCGCCAGCGTCGTTTCCCCGTCACCCCGCGGTGGCCGTATCTCTGTGCAGCCCTGACAATATGGTCTATAGTTTCCCGATCACTGCCGCAACATGCACACGTTTCATCCTGCTGCCTGTAGCTACCCGTGTATGCCCGGGTTCTCAGGCACCCTGCCCGTGCCTCGAAGAGCAACGCACTGCCTCTCGTATTGCCATAGAATCCCTCCTTCTTAATTTCCCGTTTCTCTGCGCTATAAGTCTCGAGGGTTTTTTTCGCTTCCATTCTCTGTGCCCACTTCGTCGTCTCTGCTGCCTTTACCTGCTTTTTAACTGTTGTGTAAACCCCGCTTTCCCCTACCGACTTTCCGTACCGCTTGGTCAGCTGTCTCGTCCTCCGTCTCCACCGCGTGTCCACGCTCCTCAAATACAGGTACTTAAACACCCTCGCGGCCCATTTTTCGTCCTCCATGTCACGAAGTCGCTCCTCAAACTTTATCTTGCTCTGCGCCTCCCTCGCCTCGAAAGACGACCAGCCCATATCCCCTTGTACCGCTTCATTTGTAGTTTTACTGTGGGCCCCTAGGGCCAATCTGCCTACCGCCCTCTGATTTACTTCCAGGCCCGCTTGGGTCTCTGGCTTCATGCACAGAACCGAATTAGCGAAAGTTAATCCTGGTACCATGACCTCTTTCCAGACTCCCCTTACCACCTCGTATTTGCTGTATCCCCATAGGGCTCTATGCTTCATTATAGCCGCGTTCCGTCTACCTTTCGTCTTAAGGTGAGCCTCATGCGCCTGCGTGTAATCTTCGCTGTTGTTCAGCCATACTCCTAAATATTTATACTCTAAGCCCCTGTTCAGGGGCTTAGGCGCAATCTCTTGACTACGTCCAGAATCATCTCCAGGCTGATTCTGAAAGTAGCCAGGATAGGGTGCCAATACCCCTTTGGTGAACCACTGATCCATGTTTGATAGCTTTCACGTTAAGTAGAACTGGTTTAACTTTTTTTGATAATATCCCCTGTATACCACCAGTGTAGAAAATGAGCATACTCGCTTACTGCATCATCCGCCTTCTGTATATACTCCTTGCCACCACGTCACGTGGCTTATTCAGTTCACCGAGTTCTGTTTCAATCGACTAACTAAAACACTTCCCGGACAGCATCTGGTTCAACGCCTCCAACTCAAAACACCCATCACCACAGCCTCCAAGTCTTCTATCCCTCCGGAAATTCCCGATAGCATCAAAATCCGCCCCTTCCCTTGAAATATGCACCCTAATGTACACCGAGGCCGCAGGATGCAGGGGCCAAAGTGCTCGCAGAAAAGTATCCGATACGTCAATGTATGTCGATGCAGCTGAACAGCGACACCGCAATGCATTCGCAACAGCAGTCATCAATGCGCGGAAGAGGCGGCAATCGCAGTTTAGCCCTTGCACGTCGGCCACCACCCTCAATCATTTTTTCTTATTAGAGAACGGCCATTAGAAATTATTCTGCGGGTACCATCTCACCCCAGGGCCTAAACCTTCTTCTTCAAAACCCACCTACTACACAAGTTGAGCTAATTTGTACTCTCGCCCACACTCGGCTTGGGGGTAACGAGGTGGCCCACAAGACAGCACGAGCATTCTCCTCCGCGGCGTGCCCCACCTCTGTAGCCTCTCACGGAGCCAGATCAGCCACAGATGGCCTATTGAGCTGCAACGAAAGAACTACTCATTACCGCCTCTCTCCACAAATACTTACCGGCCCACCCCTCACTGACTTACGCTGATGAACGACTATGGAGCCTCGCATAGACCGAATGGCTTCGCAGTAGGGCCCTCCTCCAGCACATACATCTCTCAGTTTATCCCTGTCCGCTTTGCCCGCTATGCGGAGAGAAGGCCACGGTACAACATCAAACATCATCATCATCATCTCCAGCCTATCTACGCCCACTGTAGGGCAAATGCCTCTCCCATTATTCTCCAGTTAACTTGATGTTGTGCTAACTGCAACCAATTGATCCACGCAAACTTCTTGACCTCATCCGCCCATCTTTCTGCAGCCCCCTGCCACGCTTGCCTTCTCTAAGGATCTACAGGCCCACATCACATGTAATCCTGTCCATACGATGCCCTCTCTCAAATCAATTCCTCGGAGCCCTGGGAGGCAGCTTGAGCTGCTCTAACCTAGAGAGACAGAAGATCATCATAGCCCGGGCTACGGAGGCCGCCCCACAGCTCCGGCTGACGGGCACCTCCCTCGCTTAGAGTTCTTCTGCAACTAGGTGCTTCTCTCTCTCTCTTTCTCTCTCTCTCTCTCTCTCTCTCTCTCTTTCGCAAGACATTAGAGTTTTGGCTCTCTCGACAATATCCCTGTCCCAAACCCAGATTTTACTTCGAGGCTGTGGTGGTCGCTTTCTTCGTTACAATTTATTTCCGTTGTGGTCACCGTAAATACAAGCAAATAACAATAAGTTCAGGTTGATCCTGCAAGGTGGAGCGAGTTTCTGCGAAGGCAAAATTGGACGTCCACCTAAAATGGAGCCAAACGGCTGAAATGAAAAGCCCTCTCAGAAACTGGGCGGGTGGACAAGGGAAACAGAATCGCATGGAGTGTCAAAAAAAGAAATAGAACTCACTGCGCAAAGCAAAATATAAGTAAGTAATAAATAAATACAAATATAAATTCTTAGTTCCCCTACACGTTTCGGGAAGCCCTGCTGGCCTGCCCATTACCCCGTGGCTCTTTTGTTCATTTACAAGGGAAATAGCCGAACGCCTGATGACCCTGTCGACAGAAGATGTCGAAGTGGGATATTGTTTGTGCATATCTAATGAAAAAAATTAGTGTTCTGTTGTCATTACTTAATGGTAGGTACAAGTAGTCTTGTCCACTCCTTTACACCCTACCGTGGAGATCAAAACTTTTAGGGGGTGTGGGGTGGTCTGCCCCTTGCCACTCCTCCTATGTAGGCCAGTGGCTGGACTAACGGCACAATTATATTTTATGATCGCCGCAATTTTAGAGGTAACCGTTCTCTTTTTTCTGTTTTTTGCAGCCCAATATATCGACCTGCGAACGAGCCAGAATGTCAACTGCCTAAGGACGGCCTTTTTTAATCAGATGCGAATAAGTATAGCTGTAAAAGGAAATCTAAACCCTCGGGTGGCAAGGACTCCGCACAGCGTCGAAGTGGAGATTCCGGCTTCAGTGGCCGACTTTTGGAATTTTGATGAAGGAACTGTTCGCAAGGTCTACATTGCGGCCGTGGTTGTGAACCAGTATAAACTTAAATCTAAGATATCCAATATCGCAGTTGCTTCAAATGCACCACCAGTGGAAAAAGTCAGTGCCAAGCGTGCGGTTAGTAAGGAAACGAAAACAATCACAATAATGCTAATATTCGGGGGTGCAACGGCACTCGTCATTCTTGTTGTTATTACAGTTGCCTATTTAGTATTTAATTCCAAAAAAGGAAAGTGGACGCCGACTTCAAGTAACCAAGGCGAAAGTCGGTAGTGTTTGCAAGGAATTTTGAGCTTATTTCAGGTTACACGCTAATTAGAGAGGAGTATTTGGATGTTAATCTCTTTGCGTAAGTCACAAAGTGTGCACTTCAGGAACTAAAACCTTGAGAATGAATGACGAGTAGAAACGCAGTCTTGTGGTGTCTCTCCTGCTTCCATTTTTCGTGAATAGTTGAAGTCGTAGTCTTCTGTAACTTTTTGTATGCAATAAATTGTGGTATGCGTCACTAAGGGGGTCTCGCATTTCTTTACCTAGCTACAGCTATGTTAATCCGATGTTTGCCTGTGCCTGCTTAAATCTCTTTTTTTCTAAGGGCTGCTACAAATGCAAGCTGTCACGCAGATGGCAAATAAGACTGCCTGTTTCGGGAAACAAGAAACTTGTGAGTTTTTACGCTGACAAGGCAAATTCCTTTGCTGGAAGTATGCGTTACGCAATAGTGCATGGGTTGTATTTCCATACTAATCTCTAGGATTCTCATAAACACAGCAGCTCGGAGTTTCCGGTGCTTTTATGAAGACCTGTGTAGTGTATAGGTTCCTTGGTGATTGATGAAGGCAATCATGTCATATGAACAAAACACCAAAACTTCACTTTTGAAGCGAAGCTTTTTTTGGCTTTTGTCCCAGTTCCCTGGGGGATGCGGCTGCTGCTACTACTTTCTGGCAAGGTGCGCAACTGGGTTTTATTGTACACCATACAACGCTGGCCTCCGCATAGCGCGCAGCATCGTCAGGGAGACTGAGTTGAGCGGAGAGTGGTGGAGAGGGGCCTGGGAACTTACAACAGAGGTTGCTGGACTCCACGTATTCTGACCGCGAGCCCTGGAAGCGCCTGGTGGATAGGATGTCCGAGTTCGTGAGTCCATCATGTTCTCTGCGCTTGGAACTGTAGTAGCTAACTGCGCCCTGGTTAGGAGGAGCGTCTTCACTGTGCAGACTGAAAATGTAAAGGCGGCGGCTGCGGTGAACCGTGTGTTTTTCTTCTTCAGAACATAAGGGTTGCGTAAGCATCATTACCGAAACAACATTTTCAGGAGCGAGCGAAGCTCTTTAGCAAATCGTAATTTTTCGTGTCCACGTTGACCAGCACGGACCTGCAGGAGCATCTGAGACTGATCCAGCGGGCCACGCAAGCAGCGGCGGCGCGTGGCCTCCTGAACTCAGGAAGACACCCACTCTTCTTTTGCTCAATAAAAGTTTTGTGTCCTCCTCCCTCGTTTTCGCAGTGACAAATATCAAGAAATTGCCGAGCACGCCGGCGCACGTTTGTAACGCAAAACATACCCTTTCAGAGAGATTGGCCAAGATTGCCCCCCAAAAGAAAAACACTCCAGCGCAATCGTGGTAATACTTTCGCCATCGCAAACACCCTGCTCACGTCACTCGCTAGTTACGGCTTCGTAGCACGTTTGTCAAAACATGCACACTCTGAGAGTTTGGCCAAGATTGGTCAAAAAAGAAAGTGCAGCGTAATCGTGGCAACACTTTCGCTATCGCAATCGCATTGCCCGCGTCACGTTTCCAGAAAACAACGCTATTAAAATTTCTAACATACTCTCATACCACAGCAAAACGGAGTTGGGGCTTTACCATGTTCCGGGTTCGATAACCTAACGCAGCCCTATATTTGCAAGCACCAGTACGAATATGTAGGCTGCCATATATTGCGTTGTTAGTGTGCGAGATTATCATGTGTTGGCTGTCAGTAGCATCTAATCTTCGCTTTTAAGAGTTGGATCTAGGATTAAATCAGACAGAGATTATTCCTGAGAGCTTCATTTTATTGAGTGCATTGGAACACAGCTTTTTCTGCAGAGATGTGAACGTCTGCGGTGTTAGCTTGCATAATTGTGGGTTTTTTTTTTTTTTGGCGCGGAAACAAAGCGGTGCTCAGGACGCGACGCAGAAGGAGGTTTCACCCGCACAGGCTATACACGTTTCCTTTGTGCGCTTCTCATCGCCGTTTTATTTTGGTAATGTGAACCAACGAACCCAAAGACTTCCACTGCTTTCCTGGCAAGTTGCCCGGTGGCAGACCACATCTGCAAAAAAGTGTTTGCTTAGCATGCATCTCAATAGCTTGATAGTTAGATATGTGCATGCATCTACATTTTCAAACACACACGAATGCGGTTGGAAAGGATTGGTGCGGGTATTAAAGGGTCTTTTAATAGTTCTTGAGGTAAGAAGGCGCAGAAAAAAAAATGTGACCGCCTCATTACTTTGGCCGCACCGGAAAAAGTACAAATTCGGGAGAAGTGCGTAATAATAATCGCAAAGCTGAGTTATGAATTTTCTATGCATGTTTAACTTGAATTACACTGTGCAATAAAAATTAAGTTTGGTATTTGTTAATGTTGATACTTCAAATAAGCGAGAATTGATTGAAAACTTCAAACCGCACAAATAACGGTGACAAAGAGGAGCGACACACACAAGGTTTTTTTTCTGTAAGCGTTATTTGTGCGCTTTGAAGTTTTCAATCATGCCCCAACTAGCCCAACTTGCGGTATTGCGAGAATTGATTCCGGTGTGACCAGCACAAAAACAAGTTTAGCTTTCCTTGGTTATAAGTAGCGTGAAACATGCGTATATGTTTCAATGTAGCCTTACTCAACCTCATTTTCCTTCTGCCAATAACAGATGAAATAGCATAGAAAACGTTACGGGGTAGTCTAAGGAACTAATATTATTTTATGAACAGAATGACGAATGGCATCCATTTTGTTTCGTAACGATAGCAAGCTGGTTTGTTGCAGTGGAATAAAATTGATTGATTGATTGATTGATTGATTGATTGATTGATTGATTGATTGATTGATTGATTGATTGATTGATTGATTGATTGATTGATTGATTGATTGATTGATTGATTGATTGATTGATTGATTGATTGATTGATTGATTGCGAGGTTTACGACGTCGACGCAACGCAGGCGATGAGGCACGCCGTAGTGGAGGGCTCCGGATTAATTTTGACCACCAGGAGATCTTTAACGTGCACCGAAATCTCGAACGAAATAAAATAACGCGTGCGTTGGCTGCTTTCTGTGTGCAACACAGGCCACTGAGATGTTCGTGGAAGTGTTGGACAAATGTGGAGCCATTTTTTGGCTTATTTGGTATGGTTTCAAACTACATTATGATTAATATCGGACATCCCTACATGAATATAGTTAGTCACCAGAGTCATCTCACATCACTCCATGTGTTCTCCGCCTCCCACCTTAAAGCAAAGGGTAGCTGGCCAGAGAACTACCTCAGGACGACACATCTCTCTTTCATGTCGTTAAATTACGCTTCTCTCTTTTGTATTGCACATGCTGGGTTTTTAACAGCGCTACTACATAGGTTACGTAAACATGCGAGTGGCTTACCTGTTCGGTTGAAGGCTGCATTCTGCGCTCTAGATTTATTTTCAAGCCAGTTTGCTGACATCCAAGCGCCCCTCCAGCTTATGCCTTGTTTGCACCAAAATCACGGTGTTGGTTATAATCGAAGCCGACATCTGAAACATTCGTCGAATTTAAAATTGACCGTGGGCGCATGATCGTACAACTTGCTTTACTTTCCCCACTTTTCCTTCGGTGTTACAAATTTCGTCATTTCCCATTTCCTGCCAAATGTGCACTTCAAATACAGATACCGAAGGGATTGGTAGCATTGACAAAAACATCTGTCGAAAATTTAAGGCCGTATATTTTCCTTTCGGAGGGAAGTCGCGATCGGTATAGATACCCCCAAAGACGGACACAGGAAAAAACATGCACTTTTCACGAGACGGCGGCGCCCTCAAAAATAATGTTGCACTAAGTCGCCCTACATCAAGCATTATTGAATATATAATATCCGCATGTAAATGCTGCCGAAATGAATACATTTCTGGGACAAGGCTTTTTAGGGGACAATTTATTTTTCAAAGCGCTACTTTGACCTCGCGCTGCGCACGGTACCCTTATAAGAATGAGTTTTACTTTAAATGGTATTACCCTTCTACTGCACGGCTTGCGTGGTTTCGTGACCCTTTTTAATGAATATGTCTCGTATCGTATGCCTGTCATCAAACTGGAAACAAAAAAAAAATGGCCCGTATCTCCTCCTTTCGTTGCAACTGTCGCCGAAAGACGATAGTCGACTGGCGCCCCTGCCAAGTAAAGGCCTCCCTTCTCTTTCCCGCTCACCTCCCATGCAGTTTTTTTTTCGTCTCGTTCCTCTCAAGATAACGCGCTCGAGGTTTGCTCAAGTCAATGTAAATTTACCGCAATCTACTTTTCCAAGTCGGGTGTCTAGATTCCAATGCTGCCGTACCGCGGAGGTGCTCGTGAATGGGTATTCCACGAAGGAGAAATCCGCCGTTTGGCTCCTAGGAGTGTGCATCACGTGACCCCTACGTCACGGTTTCTCTCCGGCGCACCGCTCCCATCAGAGGTCGGAGCTTCTGCTCGCGAGCTACAAACGATCCGATGCTTGGCGGCGGAGGCGGCGGGATTTCATCTGCTCGTCGGGCAGCTGGCCGCGACTCAAGTTGTAGAGCGGTTGCGCAGGCACTCTATTTTTATTGCTTCTTATTACAATGGACGCGAAAATGCGCCGCGCACACGACAGGCGCACGGTCGCTGGGCGAGCGGCGGCCGCGGCCGCGAAGTGGCGCAGACCGGCGCAGGTAGCTCGAGCGATAGCTTGTTATCGCTCCCCGAGGCGCAAACAGAGCTGCACATGCGAGAAAGGGGATAATGATGGGATGGAAAGTTGCATTAAAAATCGACATCTGCGGCGCGTGCGAGAGCGGCAATCGAATATTCGCCGCAGTGTTAAGCCTAACATCTGTATGCGGGCTCGTAGGCGGACCGGCCGGCTGCTCCCAGCGCGCGCATCCCCATCCACTGCCTTGCGCGTCGCGCGCCGTTCTCTACACGCGGAAGCGCCGACATCGCGTCCACGGCCACTTTTTGGCCGGCTGACAGTTCGTAGGGGCTTTAGCACAAATTGCCGCCGTAGCGGAATCGGCGGTGCCACGGCAGCTCTGCTTTAGAGATAGGCGACTGCAAACACTGATGTCCTTCCGACAGACGCATCCTCCGTGTGAGCGAAGGAGTTGGCCGAGCGGAAGTCCGCCTGCGGTGACGTCACGACCTCCCCCGGATTTCTCCGCTGAAACGCTCTGTCGTGTGAATACCCCTTGAATTGAGGCACCCTACTACACCATTACTGCAACCACCATGCCCTACTGCACGAGCGTTCCAAGCGGAACATGGATCCCATCTCGTGGAACCTTTTGCTGCTATTGCAGTTTGATTTCTTAAATACCGCTAGGTAACGCTTGCAATAACACGCGACGGTTTTCTGTCATTAATGTAGTATATCATTTGGTATCGCAAAAACAAAGTATCCATGAATTTTTTAACAAAGGAGCACTGCAAATATCACGTATGTATTGATTTTCTGCCGTATATTTGCGTAATCTCTTGTTCTTGTTCAACAATGTTGACAATTAGGAAGACGTTCAGAATTGGCTGTGAGTCTATAAAGCTGCGCAGATACCATTTCACCTTGGACGGGTGGCTGAATCGAATCACACACCGACAGACAGGCGGACCAATATTTCTGCGTTTTAGTAACCCAAGAAAGATAAAATTGGCGCAGCTTGCAGTAGTCGTGGAAGGCTGGGGAAACAGCAGAGCTTGCGGCCCCTCTCCCTTCGTCGGAGACCCTGCTGTTGCACCTTGCATGAATTTCCTAACTGGCCCCTGAAACTTCTAAATGACTGGCAGGCCCGAATCCTTCTGTCTGCAGCCTTATGCATCTCTCGTAAAGCGGACCGCTTTAACACGCGCTAGAACCCACGGCAACCGGCTACGCGAAATCGGCAGCTGTAGCGCGAAATCGCGTCTGGGCTCCACACTTCAGGCGTGAGCGGACGCGGACTGGCAGGGAGAACACCTCGCGATATATCCCGCCATGAACGTAATGGCATAGAAGCCGGTTTAATAGCGCCAGCGACCCTGGTTATATTTCGGCCACGGGAAGCGGTTTTCCCCTGGTCCGTCTCGTTTTGTTTCACGCGGCAGCGGTATTTTAAATGTTGTAGGTTGTGCTTAATTTGGGGTGTTAGGTTATGGCTTTTTTCGTTAGTTTATTATTCATTTCTAACCTCCCAAATGCATGTTGGTAATTGCCTTGCCGTCTCGTAATGAGGCGGCCTGAGAAGGCGAGATGTATTAAACTAAGAAAAACAGCGTAAACGACGGGACGAAGAAAGGTAAGAGTAAACCACAGGCGCTGACGAACAACTGAGCGCTTTATTGCAGCAGAAAACATACATATAGAAAAAGGAAAACAACCGAAGGACCGATAATGACCTAGGAGATATCACATCGGAAAAAAACACGATATCTCGTAAACATGAACCGCCACGTGCCTCAGTGAGGCATCAGTTTGCCTTCTGGAAAAGAAAATGCTGTACCTATCTTGAACTTTAGACTTTGTATCGGCACGTGGCGGTTCATGTTTACGAGATATCGTGTTTTTTTCCGATATGATATCTCCTAGGTCATTATCGGTCCTTCTGTTGGTTTCCTTTTTCTATATATGTTTTCTGCTGCAATAAAGCGCTCAGTTGTTCGTCAGCGCCTGTGGTTTAGTCTTACCTTTCTTCGTCCCGTCGTTTGCGCTGTTTTTCTTAGTTTAACAATGTACCAACTGGCCCGTCAGCATACCCTTCTAAGATGTATTAATTTTTGCAAGCTATGGGGGCCTAAACTCTTTGTTGTTGTTTTTTTCGGTGTCAAGATAACCCATTTGGCTCGATTACTTGAGAAATTTTCTATTTCGATTTTTTTCCTTGTAGGTCTTGCGCTCTACGTGCCAAGGCAGCCTTTTTTTATCCTTTCAAATTCGGTGCACATGTTTCTGTTCGCCGCCGCTGCTAAACCTGAATCCCTCATGAGACCTTTGGGATGGCCCAGTTCTTAGGTTGCCGGTTTCACAGCGTTAAGGTCGCGAGTTCGATTCCCGCAACCTCCATAATCTCATTATTTTCTTGTGTTGCGCCCTCCCAACAGCTGTTCGTGGGCTCCTTGCCTCGTATCCACTTCTTGTCCTAGCGTTTTACCTTCTTTACTTCACCGCTGGTGATAGATTTCTGGGAAGGCTCCACGATGGAACTAAAAGGTTATACCACTCGGCTGTTAAAAAACACGTCATTGACGTTTGTATGCAGACGAATATCTTGTTGGGCAAGTTGGTACTTAGCTACAAAACACATTACACCGCTCAAGGAGGAAAAAAACTTGAATGGTAACAGCACACTCACTCTCAACCGCTTATTCAACGACACCTGTATAACGTTGCCTATCGCGTCCGCCGAAAATTCCCGAACGGTTCGATCCTTCACCGTTGCTGGCTCCTCCACTTTCCGACGCTTTATTAGCATGCGCGTGTGCTCGCTTCTCGGGCAGTCTTCACTTCGCAGAGCCACTTAATGCTAACCATAAGAAAGGGTTTGTCCCCTTTCCGTGACGTGGAGCTGCGGCGCCTCCGTGTTTTCTTGGCGTCTGCCTGTCAAGCTGCGTGTTTAAGCTCGAGCGGTGAAGTAAGCTTGGATGCCCGCATCTGCGTGGATGAGCGGTAAGAAAAAGCGTCCCCATACTGTACCCATTAGCAAGCAGGTGACGCGACAGACAGTATTACACAGGCGGCGTTGGTTTATTTCACCGGGAACACAAGTATATATCAGGCGCTTTTTTTAGAAACGAGCCAAACCCACATAACGCGAATTTTGGAAAAAAAGCGGAAGTTTGTTACTGTATCTGAATTCAACGCTGTCAAGGCTATTAAATGACACTTTTTACGTGTCTGCCATGGGAAGTTTGTGGAAGTAAGCAATTAAAAAGATGTGATGAATGTGAGCAACATTAGGATGATCATTTTCGATTTGGCTAGCACTTAATAGAAACATTCCAGCAGGTGCGGCATTGTTATGAAACATTTATTGCAACTGACCTCCAAGTATGGTACGATGAAGCTTTCGGAGAAAAGGCATTAAACCTATCCAACAGGGTTTCAAGAACAGTGGAACTATACATGAAGAGCCGCTGAGTCCTCTTGGGAGCACTCACAAAGTAAGAAAGCTCTTTATTGCCTTTCCATAAATTGCCATAACGCTTCACAGGAAAGCTGCTCCAATATTCTTCTGAACCTTAATGAAGTGGCTCGCGTCCACAGAGAGGGGGTATTTACCACGGCTCGTATCGGGCGGCTAATCTAATATATTCCTAATAGTAGATATAGGAATTAAAATAATAATAATAGTAAGCATATTTACTCCCTACGAACGGGACAGACGACATGAAATGATTGTTTCGTTTCTCTCAGCATCATATGGTTCACTTCTTGTTCTGCTCACCTTGTCTTGGACGCCTGGGGACAGATCTTTCGTGCACGTCTTATTAATTGCTTCCTGAGTTTATGATAACCCAGATTCGAAAAGAAAACAAAAGAACATCTGAAAACACCCACGAAGCAGACCTAACAGTCACACCAGAAGCGAAATCCCATTGCACAAATGGATTTCGCTCATTTTGATCCGTGCAACAGCAGGATCTGGCTTATTTACGATACGAACTGCGATCTGAGTACACGCTTGGAGGGCGTTATCTCACCTATTTTCTGCAGAGATGGGTCGAGCCTTCCACTAAGCTTTCTTCAGGAGACGGAACTGGCGAACTCGTGATGAAGGAAGGTAACATAGACTGATTAAGAGGAGCTTAGGTCGAGCAACTGCGATATACCCACACAAAAAACAGCGCTCAAGAAGGGACAGAAGGAAGGAGGCTACACACACAGCGCTGACTACCAACAAAGTGTTTATTTGCCGCTCAGCAATATAAACAAAAGGTTACAGCAAGATAAGAATCCAGAAACAAGAAAGATTACCCAGCCAGGCAAACCCTGCCTGATCCCACGCAACCACCACCACCACCACATTGCCAACTTTTTTCTGGGGGAATGCTGCCGAGTTTTTCTTGTGAGTGCCATTTTATCTGATTTAGTATCGGTTTGTGGGTTTGGCTGACTGAAAAAAAAACCTCATATATCCTGCCATTACGCGCAGGCACAAAGGAGAAGCGAATCATAATTTTCCGCCATATCACGCAGTCTATTCCCTCCTTTCCACACTCCCAAGTGCATGAGCGTGAAAATTCTAAAAAACAACATTGATTGATTGATTGATTGATTGATTGATTGATTGATTGATTGATTGATTGATTGATTGATTGATTGATTGATTGATTGATTGATTGATTGATTGATTGATTGATTGATTGTAGTGTTTAACGCGCGGACGCTACAATGCGATGGTACGCACCGTAGTGGAGGGCTCCGGATTAATTTGGAACACCTGGGGATCTTTAACTTGCGCAGAACGCCGAACACACGGGCGTCATTGCTTTTCGCCTCCACCACAAAAGCAGCCGTCGTGGACGGGAGTCGAACCCGCGTCCTTGTACTCAGCAGCACGACATCACAGCACTGAGCCACCGAGGTGGGTAAAACGACATTTGTGCTGGATAAACACTGAAAGCAGAAACTTAAGAAGGCACGCTAGGCTTGGTGCAGTTCGATGGACGTGTCGCTCACGCACTGGTTGCCCTTCTTTTTAATGTAAAGCGCTTCTAGCCGATCCCGCTCAGTCCGGCGGCTACTTCACCCAAGTATGTTTGCCCCAATTAATTACGGTGCACATGCTGAAGCCCTCCCCAATGCGCGGGAAAGAGTGTCAAATCATCATTCGTGACGCTCAGCGTTGGTTCTCTCAGGCGGCACAACGTTCTGTCTGCCAATAGAGTATGTGTCGCGCGTCAGGGGAACTTCGGCAACAGTGCGTGAGTGACACTTCCATTCAACTGCGTGACGCGCAGTGGGCCTTGGTTAGTGCACTGCTCTGAGTGCTTAGTTTTTAGCATTTCCACGCACATAATAGGACACGTCCATTAAACTGCGCGACGCGCAGCGAGCCTTCGAATAAGGCGTTGAGACAAAGCGTTCAGAATAGTGCTGACGTTTTTGAAAAGCAACGGTTTGAGAGCTAGATTGTAGTTTAGTTGAGGCCTTGTTGTGGAGAGCCACTGAACATGCACGGTATCCGTATTTTTATGTTTATACCCTCACTTCCGTATTATTCATTATACCTGTCACCCTATAGATATGTTCTGTTCCCCTTTCGAATTCCTCCCGCAGAGTAGCAGGCGAAAGGTATATGATTACGCCAACATTCCTGTGTTTACCTTCAATTCACTAAAATTTCTCTTTCTCTCTCTCTCTCTCTCTCTCTCTCTCTCTCTCTCTCTCTCTCTCTCATTACGCCTTGATCTTCTTGATACCTCTTACTCACTTCTCGCTCATAGAAAGAGGGGCGACGAGAGCATGCAATGCCAGGCCAGTCTCTTTATAATGTCTTTCATTTTCAGTAACATTAACGCAAATAAATTGCAAGATTTGATTATTAGTACTGATCTAATAACTGATCTAATAACAATGCCTGCCGTTGGAGCTGTAGGTTTTCTAAAAAACGAGTTATTCAGTTGCTGATATTCCGTTGCTGATAAAGTGCCGCTGGTTATTACTCACTCCAACCAGGAGGGCATTGTTGAGGGAGAAGAAAGCCCCTCCGCGTAGACTCATTGATTCCGGGTTCATGGTGTCGTGCAAAAACTGAACCTACGTAAAGACAGAAGGAGAGATGTGAGTTTTTCTGCTCCTGGATAAGTTCTCAAGTGGTTTTCTTTTTTTTTTTATGTGTGTTCTTGCAGATGTCATACTTCGAGTTCGAAGGGTTGCGATCCAGTCTCAGCCAGGCGGACCTGTTTTGAGGCCTTCTTGAGCTTTTCAGCCTTGTTTGAAGTGTTGAAAAAAAATGAAGTATTAGAATTTTAAGCCCGATCCCGCGGATAGAAACTCCAACTTGCCATCGTACTACGTCTAATTGCATAGTACACAAAGTCGTTTTCTTACTTGCCTCACAGTAAGACCCCTGTACCCACTGCACCGCTTTCATTAGCGGATATAGCTTAGCTAATTCCGTAAAAAATTACCCCAAATTCATTTTGGCTTCAAGCCAAGTGACAGCGCTCTTTTGGCTCAGTTAGTAGCTGCGCATGACTAAAATTGCTTAGACTCCCCCAGGATGAGTTCGCCCTGCTTATCGCCGTGGGAACAATTCTGTTGTGCCGAATGTCAAAAATGTATCTCCTAGTTGGGGTAATGAAGTAGCTGAATGACATATAGATACAGATATATAGATTCAGATACAGATGACATATAGATATAGATAATTTATTTATGTATCTGATTCTTTGTTATTTCTTCATGTGTTTGTGTTTCTTTATTTATTAATTTGTTAACTTATTTACTTTCATTTTAACGCTCTCAATAAATACACAAATCACAACGTCTATTATGTCACTAGCTGAAAGAGGCATCTGTCAAATTTGAAGTTATTTAGTTGTCTTCACTTCTAAGTCCAAAAAGGAATACCTTAAAGAATATGTGAAATGTCTTACCTCGTCCACTAAAGTCTGGCTGACCGCGACAATATCGATGAATTGATATAGACAGAAGAGGGAATAGCTGAAGGCAACCCTCACCGCTCTCTGCGCGAGACCATCGTTTAAAAGCGCGTAAAAAGTAACGCAAAGAAGGAAAGTGAGGGAAGCGGCCGAGGCGACCAAGGCCGAATGCCAGATGTTGTTTATGAACCTGACGAGTCTCCTGATCTCGGACACATGGACTCTGATCTCTTGAACTCTGAGCGATGCCTCCGGGTCGCACTGTCGGTGGGTTGCTTTCTCCAACACAGTGGAAAACGCCATGACCTGACAGTGCAGGTAGTCGGCTAGTACATCGGAAGTTCGGGTCAAGATGATGTGCAGCAGAGAATCGTACACGAAGAAACTTGCCATCGACAGGTTGGCCCAAATTGTCATGACGACACGCCATTCCTCTCCGTAGTCGCCAACGATGTGGGTCACGTAACTGTCTGTGGTAACGGCATAGCAGGCGCCGAACACTACGAGACCCAGTGTGCTTCTCGCGGCCCCCAGTAATTTTTGTTTCCGGCTGTGAGCGTCAACGAGGGGAACGTAGCAGATGGATCGCTCGTACGCGGCTGATTCGCGAAAAAATTCGAGCAGTTTCGAGGTCCCGACCGCCAGGCAGAGGATATTAAAGAAGCACTTTACCGCCACTGAGCTGTGAACAATGAACAGGAGAGATTTAGTGTAAGAGCGAACTGAATTTGACTTCAGAAAGGTTCTGCCTCCGAGGTATGCTGCTTCAAAACCGATGCCGCAAGTAAACCATGCGGTCGCGCACAAAATGTAGGGGGTGAGAAATTTGACCTTGGCTCTCCTAAGAGACCGGTCTTGGAAACCTTCGATGAAGAAAAAGCCGAAAAACCGAAAGAGAAGTCCGTATTTCCAAAAACGTCTTATCATGTGGGAACCCTGCCTCAACGTGGCCTCGGCTGTTGGTTGTGAATCTGGAGCCATGCAGGCGTTTTTGTACGCGCTCTTGCAGTGGCTGAAAGAGAAATGTCCGCTGTCAAGCCTCTAACCCGTGAATAGGTTCAAAGTCATAATGAGTGCACCGACATACGGTTAAACTCCTGTGACCGTACTGACACACGGTTACATACTGACTGACATACGGTTACACTCATCGAGGTGAAAAGCATGTCGATGCCATGCACTTGTTTTCGCCTTTGTAGAAAGAGGCATTACATCTTAATTCAGGTTACGAATGCATTTCTGCCTAAATAGTCTAACAGTGAAGAAAGTAAATGTGTAAAACAGTAATCTGTACTAATTTTAATGCCTGAAAAATAAAAGATATTGCTAAAACATGAACCCCGTAGCAAAACTAACTCTTTTGTAATGTGCGGCAGTTCGTTACCCACGTAATACAGCCTTGTCAAAATGTTCTTCCTATTATTTTACATACCAACTACTGCTTTTGCTGTATAATAAAACTTTGCTGGGTATAAAAAATTTGGTCAACCAGTTCTGGAGAAGTACTGCTTTAGTTGAAAAAACAAAGCTACTTATTTCCAAATTATTCGTACATATCCGACCTCAGCATGAAAGCGACGCCATTTTTCAAATAGTCGTCAAAGCAGATAACAGCAAGGTCTGGTACAAAGGTGACAAAATTCAACAAGCCGAATGTTCCACTCACAAATGGCGATACCGCTAATGGTAGTTCCTGTTCTTACGACTTTCTTGTTTAGTACGGCGTTCACCTTTCTTTTTACTTACTGCGTCGTATTGCAGAAGCCACGAAGCACGTACCTGTGGGTCACTCACTCGTTCGTAAGTGATATCGTCACTGAATGCCCAGAAGGCCTCAAAGCTGCAACACGTTTTGTCTCGCTGCTCTATGTCATTTCTCTTGGGCAGTTTCCATGGAGACGAGGAAGGAAAGTGGGCTTTAGAATTACCCAAGTTCGACAGACATTCCACTCACGAGAAGTAAAAATAAATTGAGTGGGCCGTTAGTTTTCTGTACTTGCTGACCGTATCCATTGATAAATTGAGCTGTCAAGATTATTCCCTCCAAAATGTCATTTGAGGAATGAGTATGTAGTGCATTCTCCCTGACATGCTGAAGGAAGCCAGTTGTGCAAGGAACAAGCTTATTCATCCAATGTCGGTGATGCAGTAATGCACATAAAACGGGCTCGTCGTTTTGATATGCAAGAGTAGCGTGATTTTATCTCACAAATGGCATTGATGGCTCATGCTTAGGGCTTAAACATAGGAAGCAGAACCCACTCTGCTTTATTGTTCTCTATAACTATGATCAAGCCCTTCGATGTGCATTCACCAAAACGTACGTGGAAATGGAAATGGGAAGGGTATATCCTTACTTTCGGCGGCGAGTTACGGCTGTGAAAATGGCAGGAGTATGGAGTTCTTCCGTTCTTCTGCAGAACTGGCCATGTTGGAAATCGGCATGATTAATGGAGTGGGCTCCATAATGCCGCACTATTCATTTGAAAGCCAGCCTTATGAGTGAGTGCTAGACTCCCTAAAGAACGTAGGTACCGAACGGAAACCTCCATTTGGGCGCACTGGCACTTTGAGCCAAATGGAGACAATAAAAGACGACGTGTATGCGCGTCGCTGAGTAGCGTGTTGCCGCAAAGCGGTATATACCATAAATGAACTGAGTTGCATCCTGCTTCTGTAGACATTCAGCGATTCGTAAAAGACTTAAGGTCGATTTTTTGCAAAGATAGTACCCTACTGCCTCGGTCATAAATGCGTAGATTGAAAGCATAAATTACCTCGCTCAAGTGCGTATACGTCGGGGGGTTGTGTGGTACGCTCTTTTATTTTCCGCTGTTTGTAACACATTACTGTTGCATACTAGAAATATCATGAAAGTAAAAGCTGCGAAATGAAAACGAAACCATTAAAATAAACAAAACGGGTTGCCTTGGTTACCTTTGTCAAAGACAAGAGCATTCTCTTTTAAAAAGCAGAAGCAACAAACAGGCGGTGAGGAGGGCGCGGACCGAGGAGGGCAGCATATGTGAATTCAAGTTACCGGCTAACTTAACCACATTGAATAGCATTGACGTGCATATCCATAACCAGAAAGGACGATTTCTGCACTACCTTATCGTTTGGCCCGTTTGATTGCGGAATGATGAGGACGCATACCAAGTGCATCAACGCCAACAAAATTCAGTTTACACGGCGCTTTTACAATTAAGTGATGCGCTTTTTGCTTCCCTTGACTGTGCGTAGATTCTCATACATTGTGCAGTCCTGACATTGCCATATTTGACCGCGACGTCGAGCACGTTCACCCCCGAGCGCATGCTATCTCTAGAAAATCAGGGAACCTACACATTCCAATTACCATATAATAAAATATGTAATACGCCTGGCGAAAATTGCTGGCCCTACGGACAAAAAATTGGGGGTTTGATCATATGCGTTCTGAGCGCTCTAGTATTAAGCGAAAAAATAAATGATTTAATCCCCCAAGCAGGACCCCGTATTGCGAGTTTTTTCCTCGTTTACATCAAAGTTCGTGGTTGAATTTTAACCCATATATTCTTTAGCTTTCTTGGTTTACTTATGCATAAAGTGGAAAAGACTCTGCATATTACATGACATGACCTGTGCCATCGGTGTCGTGAGTTTTGTTTCCGCAGAAAAGTTTTGATAGTCGGGTAACTTTCCTCGGTTTCACTATAACTGGGACATGTAAGCAAGAATCAAAATGCTGACGACGACTGTGCTTTTTAGGCATAAAAATTCGTCATTTGCACAATTGCGAAATCAAGATACGATTTATAGCCAGAAGCACGCGGACGCACAGAACGCCAGCGACGTCGCAGTCAGTCCTTGCTGTTAAACATAGCGGCAGCACTCCTGTGGACAAGACTAGAAAAAAAATTGGCCGCGTATCTGCTACTTTCGTTGCAAATGTCATCAAAAGACGATAGGCTTTATCGGCTTTTGCGAAGTAATTACCTCCCTTCGCTTTCCCGCTCACCTCTCATGTTGTTTCTCTTGCGTGGCGCTCCTCCCAAGGTAAAGACGCCAAAGGTTTGCTTAAATCATTTTATATTTCCCGTGTTCCACTGCTCCAAAACGGGTGTCTCGATGCGAACGCTGCCGTACGCCGAAGACGCGCGTTAATCGAGGCGCCCTACTTCAGCGTTTATAGAACCGCGTTTCCCTGCTCCACGTGCGTTGCAAGCAGAGCGTGAAACCTATCTAGTGGAACCTTGCGTAACTGTTGCCGGTTGATTTCTTAAAATGGTGCCAGAAGCTATAGTGGCGCGGGCGACAGCAGACGATGGCGGGGTGAATTTTTTTTCTGCAGTTGATGAAGTATTTAATTTCGCAAAAGTCACGCATGCATGATTTTTTATAAAGGAACACTGGAAATATTACTTCTGTACTAATTTGTTGTCTTATATTTGCGTAATGTCTTGTTCTTGTTCAACAATGTTGACAAGTATGAACCTTACACCGGACATAGACGGGTAGATTTAGCTGGGACTATATAAGACTATTGCGCAGGCATAGTTTTGCTTTGGCCGGTTGGCTGAACCGAGTCACAGACAGACAGACGGACAGACATACAGACATACAGACAGATTAGAATTTCTGGGTTTAAGTAGCCCAAGAAAGACTATCGTCTTTAAAAGAGGCACACATTGCCACACCTCGAAATGACAAGCCCTGGCTACGCTTGGGGCGTTTCGTAGTGTTTTGATCAAGAAGGAAACGAAGTTTTTAATGGCAGAAGCAGCGACGTTTAGTCTTCCTCCTGAACAACCAGCGGTTGCCAACTGAGGAAGAGTTTGAAGTAGTGCGGTGAGAAAGCCAAGCTTGATATTGTTGTATCAAACGTTTATTATTAGAGATGGATACTTTGCTTCAGCGAGAAACTTTGAACCAAAAATTCAGCCTGATGCTGTAGAAATACTTATGGAATTTCGGCAAAGACAGGGATGTCCATGTCGTCCGATCTCGGTTATACGTTTTCCTGGTTACTGTCGTTTCTTCAAGTCGGTTCTTCTATGCGCCTGCAGAGATCGACAAATTAAGATTTTAGCACGGGTTGCTGAGAATTCCAAATACTGCTTAACCTACGCTTACTGTTGGTTCTCTCAAACTTCACTCTGCGAGGGAGTGCACAAAGTTTCGCTTATTAAGGCAAACACAGGGAAAATGTTACTTTCAGCGTGGGGAAAGAACTTCATGCAGATGACTTTTTCCTGTCTCACAAATTGTTTTTTATATCTACTCAAGCCTCGCGTAAACATTGGCAACAAAATACCGTAAAGCAACGCAAGACCACTACGCGAAGAAATGCCAAGATTAAATGTTGTGCTTATCTATCGGGAACTACAGTGCGTTGGGGAATACAACGGGGAACACAGTTAGTCCCCTGAGCATTTTTTCTCCTGTTCTTCATTACCCAAATGACCGGCTTACTTCACAAGAGCTATAAAATATTCAACATCAACCCCACAATCACCACATCATTCTTGTTAACTGCACCAACACAACAACAACATGACCAGTTTGATAGCTACCCTCATTAGCCACAGGATAGTTTTGCAGCACAAAAGCCTTTCCGTACCGACCTCCACCTGTTTCTGTCATTTCCATCAGCCTGGGCCATTTCATATTACCGAGTTTTCCCACTTCGTCACGCTATCTTTTCTATTGCCTCCGCCGGGCTACATTGAGAATGCAAAACAATATAAATACATTTATTGCAATAGCAGTGAAAGAGAAGAAAAAAAATTATGTAGGATGGCTATATTGCCCGCAATGCCCATCAAAAGGCTACGGGTGTTCGCTGTCTCGTTTTCTTTTGATTTCTGGTTTTACAGCATTTTGCATTACTTATTCATTACCACACCCTTCTCTTTTATAAACCTATAGTACTCTCGGACGCATTTCAAGCACGCATCAAACGAACCTGAATGGAAAGCTTGAAAGGCTCGGTTATAATGGAGGTGGGAGATGGTCTTTTAACAGACCAGTTTATGTATTTATCGAACACAACCGCGCATTTATTTTTGCTTCATCACTGAACTGTGCCCAAGGCATTTCTGAGGACCCGAAGTTTTGTACATAAAGGAAGATAAACAAATAAAATATTCGCTGTTTTGTTCCCACAGTTGGGATCCTGAAAACATCACAAATGGACCACTCCTCAGGCGGTATGCCTCACAAACTTGACGGCGCCCTCCATCGTATTCATTAGCGTGGGATGGTGGTGCGAAGATGTCTGGTCATGGCAAAGGTTCAATCGGAGGTCAAGGCTACAGAAAAACTTCCCATTCATGGTTAAGATGCGGACCAAGCAAATTGACAACTAGCATCACTTACAAATGCTCCTAACAGTACGGACTTGTTTGTTTCTTTAAATATATTTTTTTAATACTTCCCTTTCCAATCTACTCGCTAGATACCCCAATTTGGCTCCCTCCAAGGTGCCCCCTTATGATTTCTGCGGAGGTCCGTGAATGTTTTATCGGTACTATTATTTAGACCTCAGCGTCGTTGGAATACCTGTTAAAAACACATTTTGCCGAATTTAGTGGTGAATGCAGAACCAGCATGAAATAGCCTGCAATAATCTACCATCAAAGTTACTGAATCGAATACGTTGAAATTTACTAATGCTTTGAGCAAAAATACCAATGTATAATCTGTGTCGTATAATCTTTGTCATTTCACTGCCTCGTTTCACTCAGTTCTTGCGATGTCAAATGACGTGTGGTAATATTCCGTGTATTATTAGTTCATTTTATTACTGTACTAATAGCTGTTCTTATTGTTTCTATTGACTTTTTTCCTATTTGTTTCCACTCAAGAGATGTAAAATATTTTTTTCCTTTTTCAGCTCTTGTGTTTATTTTGTTCTTTTTGTAGTTTTTGTGAACCTAGTGTGACCCCTTTACCCTATGTAATACCCTCCCCAGAGGGCCTTTAGAGTTTTGTTGAAATAAAATAAATAAAAAGACCTCCGCCTAGGAAGTGCTGAATGTTACAAAGTAGCGCTGGTAACCCCATTGCATTGACATCACAGCAATCAAAACCCCACTCAAGCAGATTGTTTCACGGGCTCTTGATGGCACGAATGAGCGCAGGAGCTCACAGTTGAAGGCGTCGGCGATGGCGCCCGCCAGGACCAACAGGACAGGCTTCAGAAGGAGGCTACGTTTGGCAGCTTCATGCAGGAGTCCACCCACGACGCAGCCCAGTCTGTCGGCCAGCTCGCCGGGGCTCGAACCCAAGAGTTCATTCAGGAGGCACTGCGGGTAGCATTGACGTACTTGTGAAGTTTAACGATGTTGTTATTGGTACGTTCAGTTTCCACTCTAGAACGGATTACTCTTTTGAGGAACAACTGATTGCGATTGGTTCCGTCTTCAGTAAGCATCGCGGCACATTAGAGGAACAAAATTTGACCAGCTGCTGACTCCACGCTAAGCGTGTCTAGTAAGGACCAATAAAAACATGAAATGACCCTAAGTGATTTAAAATGCAGGTGGTTACCTGTTAGCAAACGAAAAATAAAGGAAACGCACTAACACACCGACGCGGGTTGTTTGAGATACGCAGGCGTCAAATATGAAGGCTCATGACGTCACCTACAAAGAGAAAGACTTCAGCGGTTTACGCCTGCTTCATAGGGGGCCACGTGACCGGAAAAGCCAGCACCGCCTCTTGCTCTAGCGCAGTCACCCGATGTGCCACAATCGCCCATTTTACCACATATTTCACCTTTGTTATTCTCAATAAAATTTCCATTGGGTGGAGTTACCCAATCTGTGTGGTTGAAACCATCCGAACGTAGTCTTTGCACCGCTGGAGCAAACTCAGCGAGCCAGACTCCTTTGCAATGTGTTTTGTTTTTGTTCCGTCTGGAGTCCGTCGCCACAGTGCCAGGAAGTCTTTTTTCTTGGTCTTTACTGCACTGTTCCTTTAATTTCTATTTCCCGGGAGCCTTTTTTAACCCGGGTTCTTTCATTGTTTTCCTAAAAATATTTCCGACGTGGTTTGTTAATTTTAAAAAATCTATTGATGAATTGTGGGGTTTAAGGTGTTGACGCTCCACAAGCCATGAGGGGCACTGTAGTGGGTGGCTCCGGATTCATTTTGACCACCTTGGGGTCTTGTGCTCGGAACTTGTGCCCGCCTAAAACAACAATAATGTGCAACCTTTCCTATTCTTTCTTGCAGGGTGTCGAACCAGAACCGAACCGAACCGAAAACAGGAACAGAACCGCTATTTTTGCCGGAACTGAACCCGAACCCAAAACATTATTTTTTGAGCACGCTGAACCCGAACCGGAACTGAACCGACAAAAGAAATAACGGTTACCGGTTACGGTTCATGCCGAAATGGTTCGACCATCTGTTGTTGATATTGCACAGTCAATGCATTCAGGCCTTTTTTTTTTCACGTAAAATCAACTTCATACCAGCTCGCACACTTTCCCCTCCAGACAATTCAGCACTATCGTGCTCTATGTAACAGCAGGGGACATGAATAAGCACCAATGCAGAAATGGTCTATTGCTGCTGGAAGTGCGAGCGTAGTGCAAGCTGACCAAACGAACTGGCATTCTCGGAAGTTTGCAGGGGATATAAAACGACTTCGCCCTTCCCTAGCTGAGACTTTATTGGAGCAATCAGGCTGAACGAGTGCTTCACTGCGAACAGCGAAAGCCCGCACCTGATGTGTCCAAACTTTTTGCATTTCGTAATTTGTTTAAAAGGTTCGGCACCTGCAAACTGTTATTACTTGACAAGTGTGACCGCAGGAGCTGCTCAGTGGCTAAGCCGTTTGCTGCTGACCACAGGTGTCCTCGATCGCCCTACCCCACGACCGTTTTTCTGAAATACACGGCAATCGAGAAGGGCCGTGTATCAAGATTTTGATCCACGTTTATTACCTCCAGCTGGTTAAAATAAGTCTGCCGGCCTGCAACATAAGCTGCGCCTCGGAGCAGAGATATACGGGGCATCAAATGCGCCCGTTTTTTTCTTTTTAAATTGTGTTTACACGGAAATCAACAAAAATAAAACGCAGATCATGTTGTTTTAAAACATTACGTAAAAAGTAAATAAAAAAAAAGTAAAAAAAGCACCAAAACGTGGATATTGCTCCATACTTTTCTTTGGCCTGCGTTTCCCAACCAAACGTGTCATCAATGCTAAGAAATTGAGTTGCGTGGTCAGTTTACGAGGGCAGTACAGTGGACAAGTTCCATTTTTTACAGGTACAAATAACAACAAATATGTCAGGGAAAACTGTTAAGGTGCGCACTTAATCCCTTGGCAAGAAACTCCAGCCCTCGACCTTGTCTTGGAAGCAGAAACAGTAATAAAGCAGATGACACGTGCAGAAAGGCAGGCCGGTACCTCACACTGTCCCATTCGCCCAGCGGTCATCTTTTGTGCTTGTTCTGCAGTTTTTCCTCTTTCAGATCTGCTTTTTTAGAAGGTGCACTTGCACTGACTGCCCAACTCGCTACATTACATCTACTGCTACTCGTTCCGGAGGGGAGTACTGCTGTGCACGAATTAAAGAGCGTCTACCCAAAAAAAGTCCCATCTCATGCTCCGCGCGTCAAATTTACGTTTCATTTTGTAACAGCATAATCTGTTATAAGATTCCGCAATGCAGCACACGGAACGATGGCCGGGGGTCGGGCGGTACAATGATATACTGATTGTAATGCACACATCCGGTATAGCTATTGCAAAACGAATTGCAGTGGTCAAAGCAATAATGCAGTGACTGAGCGTTAACTAAAGCTTACTTTTAACAAAAGTGTGGCTAACACATTCGACAGCTAACAATTATTCAGGGTGAGCCAATCATCTAATTCATTGCTAGTACTTATGTGCCCGTTGTAAGATCTTTCTGTTTTGTTACAAATATAAAAAATGTGCGCCATTCGTATTAAGCGCTGGTATTTGAACGCGCCAGTACGCAGGCCTAAATTTAAGGTTTCAAGGTTAGGGTGACGGGCGATTCCATAGCGACGATTGCGAATTCAACAAAAAAGGTAAGGGAAGAAAATATATCTCACCGTCCTTGATTGATTGTAAGGATTAACGCGCCGACGCAACGCAGGCGATGAGGCGCGCCGTAGTGGAGGGCTCCGGATTAATTTTGACCACCTGGGGATCTTTATCGTGCGCCGAAATCTCGTACACACGGGCGTTTTTTCTTTTCGCCTCCATCAGAAAAGCGACCGCCGCGGCCGGGAATCGAACCCGCGACCTCGTGCTCAGCAAGGCAACGCCTTGGCCACTGAACCACCGCGGCGGGTATATCGCACCGCCCTGTCTCTTGGCGTTGGTTTTATGAATAGTCGCTAGGACAACATAAGCCTGGGCGAGAAAGTAGGTGGTAAATCGTTACCACTTCATATGTTTTGCTAATATCTCGTAAAAGTTTAATGTTTGCTTTGCAATTGCGCCACTGCCCTTGGGGAACAGCAGCATTTTGAATTTTTGTTTGTATTTTGATTTGACTGTCGTTTTAAACTACTAAATGTTTTTTTTTGTAATTTCAGGGATAATTGAACTCATCGAACCGGTTCGGTTCGCGAACCCGTTCAAGCTCCCGAACCGGTTCGCGAACCTCTTTGGTACGTGATTTTGTCGAACCGGAACTGAACCGGAACGAAATGATTTCGCCTGAACCAGAACCGTAACCGAACCGGTATTTTTTCGGTTCGACGCACTTCTTTCTTGCGGTTTTTACATCACGCCTTGAAGTCGACGAAATTGTTCGTACACGTGACGTAGTGTGACGTTTAGACACTACGTGTCGCCACCCTTCAAACTTCACAACTGTACCGCAAAATTAAATCATATCCGCCTGTTTATTTAGAAATTCCTTGCGGTTACCCCAGTATATAAAACGCCGGCTTTTACATGAGCTAGACGACACGCACTCCACACAAGTCGGTTGTCTGTCCCTTTAAGAATTGGGCCTGCCCTTTAACACTCTCTCCGGGTGTCACGGTTTGTTTAGGAGCCATTGCAAGTATACCGGCATGTGACAGACATACTGGGCATGCGTGCAGTAACGTCGGCTTCGCACGCTTCCTCATATTAAAGTTTCTGGCATGGCAAATGTCCACTCAGTGAATATCGTGCTTTGGACTGCTTGGAAAAACTTTTTGAGCGGCTGGCAGGCATTCGGGGTGGAAAGGAGGGTTCTTACCGCTATGGCTTTGATGAGGTCAAGCACCAGTTTATCCTGCAAAAGAATAACACACAGTCACCCATTTTGAACGTTTTGATATAACATTTCCGTGTAAAAAACTATTTACCGCAGCGTATCAATCTTTCATTTGTTTTCGATGGCTAATATTCTTCTGTACAGTAAAAGCTCACTAATACGAATTCCACGGGGACGCTGAGAAGTTTCGAATTAAACGAAATTCGATATAATGAAAGCGAGCCAAAATGGAGGGATTTCAGGGGGGGGGGGGGGGGCGAAAAATATTTATTGGTGGAAAAAATCCGTAATAACCAATTGCTTCTTTTTTTCTGAATGTCACAGCTGCGACTTTTTGTTCCAGCGCGCGGACGCGGTGCAGTAAATTCGCTTCGCCCTCTTGAAAGCTGAAGAGACGCGTCACATTAAGTGCCTCCATGACCTCGGAAGTTGACGGGCCCGCAAGCACTTCGTCGTCTTCTTCGTCCTCGCCTTTTGCCTCTTTAGCAACAGGCTGCGCACCGGATACTTGAGCGATAAATAATGTCCTAATCAGTCAGCGCACCACACACCGATGCACAGGTGCCAGTTTCAACATAATCGGCAAAACTGACGGTTTGAAGAGTGTCGCGCGACGACACTGGCCCGAACTCCTCAGCTTCGTCCATTCCGACGCCACAAGGTGGCGCCACCCAAAGCACGGAGCATCAACGCTCGAAAAAACTGGTCGTGCCACCAATCGTTTGGCCTTAAAAGCTCCCACTGGTATTTGACGACAATGACGTTCGGCGGCGCGCGCTTCGAATTATCCTAGAGGGGGCAATTTCTGTTCGAGTTAACGAGTCGTTTTACACATGGTCCCCTACGCACTGCGGACTGTACTGCGGTGACTGTTTCGAATTATCCAAGATTTCGAATTAACGTGGTTTGAATTAACGAGCTTTCACTGTATTTATAAAGCGAAGGTTAACCAAAAAGCACTTCGCAAATCAGGAGACGAATATTTTCACAGGTCTTCTTCCTATCCCCTCCTAACTCTGAGAAACTTCAGATATTGATGACGCTCGAGTTCTAATCGTTCCCAGATGCAGATATTTGAGTGCAACCAAAACCTTTCTAGGTTGCCTATACGTGATACCTGCCTCAAAAGCCGCCTATAATAAACCTTCACACTTAAGTTTGCTAATCGTACAATGTTCATTCATTGATTGTAGGGTTAAACGCGCCAACGCAACGCAGGCGATGAAGCTCACCGCAATGGAGGGCTGCGGATTAATTTTGACAACCTGGGGATCTTTAACGTGCGCCGAAATCTCGTACACACGGGCGTTCTTGCTTTTCGCCTCCACCAGAAAAGCGGCTGCCGCTAATCGTACAATGTATTTTCCGCTGTGAACATCCGTTAGCCGTGGGAGCTAACAGCGTCGTCTGCAGATTCGCGTCCCTGACGCTTGCCCAAGGCATTCAAACATGTTGCAAAAGTTACCCAGCTTATGGTTTGGTTAATCGTTTTATTTATTTATTTATTGTTTTTTTTATTTTTTTGTTTTTTATTTATTTAATTATTTTTTTATTTATTTATTTAATTATTTATTATTCATTTATTTAAATATTTTATTTATTTATTTATTTATTTATTTATTTATTTATTTATTTATTTATTTATTTATTTATTTATTTATTTATTTATTTCTGTTTGTTTGTTTGTCTCTTTGTTTATGGATACTGTCCATTCCTACTGGTACTTTAGCAGTAGCAGGCATTATCAGACAACATATATATAAAAAACAAAATTTATTTTGCAGTGTGTAAGTGCAAAAACATAACGACGATTTCTCGGTGCTGTAAGTTTTATTGGTACGCATGATTCATGATGATTTACTTCTCCCGTGCCTGTCATGTTTCCCCAAAGATACAACTTGTTGGACTTTCCCGTGCAATTAACGCGCGTCTGTAGTGATGGGCTGACAGTACTTTCACCAAATGTAGTCCTTTTTCACAATGAAGTTTTTATTTGCCGTCGCTGATTTGTACCACAACAATATATTCAAATAAACGTGCACTTCTAATTCCAGCTACCTTCAGACCTATCGGCCGTTTAATATAACGGTTCACAGAAAGCCATTGAGGTGGAAACTTCCGGTTAAAAAAATAATCAATTACCCTTCAACCCAGCGTGAAATCTGCTGAAACAGCGGAGGTCTGGTTCTCTTGCGCCGGTTCCCACGTCAACGAGCGCTCACCCAAGAACGGCAGCGCCATCAACGCGGAAAGGAATCCTCGCAAAGGGCTCGGGAGGGAGAGGACCCCTTATCTGGGATACGACTGCGCCCACTGTCGGTGGGTCTGGGAACCTGTTCCTACCCTTCTGTGACGCCCGACCTACAGCAAACTTACGAAAAGACTCGAGCAACAACAGTTTCGCTATTAAAATATTATTTGCGCTCACGTATTGGAAAGGAGCTACAAACTGATGTGCAGCATAATTGACTTACGGTTGCCAGATCGCCCTCTTCGCAGAGAAGCAGGGAGTCGTCCAAGCACTGTAAAAAAGCGGTTTTTCTTGAGCTTAGCACTTGCATCCAATATTTATACATACAAAAACGTGTATTGATATTTACCCACTGCGCCGGCTGTTCCAGAAAATTTTCTTATCGTTGCTGCCCTCTTTGGTGGTTCAGTATTTCTATAGGGGAATTTCGGTCAAGTATTTCTACTATAGGCATTCAGGCGTACCTCTAAATTTCCCCAAAGTAGCGTCGGTTTCGTTAAGGAAGGTTAGAAACTTTTAAGAGTGAGGAGGGAACGTCACAGTGCACGATTTTTTATTTCCCGTTTGGCGATCCCCTCGGTGTGTGACGTGATGCATCACAATTGATGTCCATGTATGTCCATGTAGTCTAAATGAATTTATGAAGAAAGAAAGAAAGAAAGAAAGAAAGAAAGAAAGAAAGAAAGAAAGAAAGAAAGAAAGAAAGAAAGAAAGAAAGAAAGAAAGAAAGAAAGAAAGAAAGAAGTAGCAGCGAGGAAAGTAACAATGTTTTCAACTTCGAACCGAGCAGAATGTTCTATTAACATACGTATCAGGGAAGACCCACCGCTGAATTTCAGGGCGTTGAGCCATGAAATGCCGCTGATGAGCCGCATGACCAAGCTACTTCAATTAACAAAGTGGTTATTGTCCATCACCTCCCCAGTTGCAGCGAAGGAAGCAGGTACGTGGTCATCTCCCCTCCACCCCCCTCCCCCCCCCCCCCCTTCATTGAAAGGGATCTCAACGCGGCCACACTGTATCCTTAGCATTGTGTATCGAAACTGGGAAAAGAAGATGGGAGCGGTACCTTGGCCAGGTCTAGGTCTAGGTTGTCGGGAAGCGTGATGGAGATTGGGGCCTCGCAAGTCTGTCCTCCGGCCAGCAGCTTCAGGCATCCGGGGACGTTTGCGACTTCGCACAGGGGCTTAAGCAACTTCTGAAGGTCGCCAAGTTCTGTAAGTCACAGATTGTTTTATTATTTAAAGTGCCCGCAACACAAAAGTTCCAAAAGGGTGACCGCTGCTAACGCACCACTTCATGCATTTGTTAACGTGTCCCTTCAATTCCAACGGAACGGCGCATTAAGTTCTTGTGTCGAAGAATATATGCTGCGTACGTTAGATGTTCATACGTCAAGCAGAGTTAAGTTTCCACTCTACAGTAAATTTCATATTATTTACCCGGTGCCAGAATGAGCACGTTGGAGACTGCTTCTTGATTAACCCTTAATTATCACTTACAATTGAGCCTAATACGGCAAAAATATGGCCAAATTCCCTGATTTTAATGATCGTACAATTCGCTCAATTGGCTCGCGCAACATTCACGGTGATGCCCTGGTAATTTATGCGCACCTGGAGTTAGAATAGCTAGACTGCAGTTAAGGGACTTACGATAATTTATGCCTATATGGAGCAGCATTCTTTACTTTGTTTTTTTTTTCCTTATTACCCCCGTACTACGTACCGTAATGTAACTGGTAGCCAAATATACTGTCCTTCCTTTATCTTACCAACCACGTCTCAAACTTTCACTTTGGCCAAATGAAGCATTTCACCGGCTTCCCGCCGTGTTACCTGCCAAATCAAGTTGAGCCTAGACCGTGACATTTTAAGGACCTGCCAGACGGGCATGGATGCACTGAAGTTAATCTTTACGTTCTATTCTTAATTATAATGGTCTAGGGAGTCGAACAATGAACTCCTCTGCAAGGTTGTGCTATAACCGCCCTCCGTGTGGTTGTCACAACTGATCGCAACTCCTCGTCTACGTGTAGAGAAGAACTAAAGAAGCTAGCTGGTAGAAGTCCCACGCCGAAGACTAAAGGCAGCCTCGTCCAAGCGGCACCCTTACGGGGCCAGCGCAAGCGCAGTTAACTTGGCAATAACCATCGGGTCATGAGAACTACGGGAAAACTTGGTCGCATGGATCCGCGTCGTTGGTGTTGGTGTATGACAGACTCTATTTGGATGCCCAATTTGCTTGGACATTCGAGAGGCGATATATTTTTGTATAATATAGAGCCGTCGTGTATGAACTAGTTGCAGTCCGTTTTCTTCGACACGACAAAAAGATGTAAAAATTAAAACTTTTCATTCCACTTACGTTGGCCAACGACACCGGCAACAATGGATATGATGTCTAAAAGTGCTGCCAGGGCGCCCAATACGTTCGTAGACAACAGGGCAGTGATGAGGCACTAGAGAAGAGCGTACAGGAAGAGTTACAAAGGGAGTAGCTATGTAAACATAAAAACGCAATTTTATTCTTTGCGGTAATCTGTCGCTCCTAATCTTGCCACTTTTTCATTCAATATGCTGATACTTATCTGTGGGTGTAAGGAATAAAAGAGTTGTTCTGTTTTATGCTTTTGTGTGGGGCTCTGTGGCGAAGATCCCTTAGGTATACTTCTTTTAACGCCACACTGAAACTTTTGCGTTCAGAAAGCCTCTGGTCTCGTGCCTGTTTTCTATGTTAATTTCTACTTTGCTTGGTGCCCTAATTCAGTCCCGATGTCCGTACTAAGATTGAACTTCATGTAAACATCGTAAACTAAACTTAAATCTTATACTCTGAAGGGCATCTGCAACTTGGCTACCTGACTTTAAGAACCATTTTGGCAACGAGGTGTTAGCAGATATTTGCTTCACCTGCCTAGCCAAAGCTCAATGACAGAGGGCCAAAAGTTATTTTTTTATCTTGAGGTGCAACTACGTGTGGTGCACAGTTTCCGCCTTGTGCGGAGGTAGTACAACCTATTCCTCTCTTGTGCACATAGCGAATACGTGAAAGCTTTAGGGCTTGTAAATATGTAAGCAGACTAATACAATATTTAAGGAAATTCATCCGTAGTTCATGAAGATTCACACAACTTCATACCTCAACGACATCCACCAACGCATCCACGATATCGCCCTGCGGGTAGAAAATAAAAGCAGTAACACCATTAGGAGCTCCGTATAAAAGTAGGCATGAATAAATCAGCACGCGGTAAGTATGTTTCAAGAAAACTTTACCACCCCCTCCTAAAGAAAGATAAGAGAACCACGAAAGCTTTCTGGCATCAGAGGTGCACCAGAAGAACGTCAGAATCTTCGCTGAAAGTGCGTCCACTCGATCTTTAAATCTTCAAAAACCCAAACTTCAAACGACGAACGAACCCAAACGACGATTGTTTGCGCACTGAGGAAACGCATCCACGAGCGATATACATGTATACCAATACGTGTTTTATGAGATAACAATACACAAATGTCCCTCTTCGTCATGATCGTCACGTGTATTGTCTTATCTAGATTTTTCGTAATTTTCGAGTAATTATTTCGACTCAATAGAAGCTCCGTTTCACGCACGCACGGTGTGTCCAGTGATCTTATCAGATATTTTCTGTCGACTAAGCGGTCTACAGGAAAGTGATTATTTTTTTTCCAGGACGTCTTTGGGGCTACAAAAAAAGCTTTCGCTTTAACCTAAATTTGCGGATTTAAGTGGAACCACAGAACTGGCCAAATCAGAATTTACCTTTATATGTTCATCAGCTTCGAAGCGTCTCTCCAAGAGCAGGCGCCTACTGCCTTCCCTCTGATTATTAAAAATTGAATCGCACAGGGTTAACCTTACATCAGAGTGCGCTTCCACTTGGATGACCATACGTTTTGGCATGTTTTCTGACGTCCATTGCCCCTATCTTGTTTGTTTTGTTGTTCTGTGAGAAGCAATAACAGAGAATGAGGAATATCGGGTTTCGAGACGAACGGCAGCAATGAAAATGGCGGCTCAGACATTAAGAATTGCTCAATAAAATTACCAAGACAAAAGTTGTCGCGGTGTACTACAGAAACTCTATGCTTACCACACTTGCTTCACACAGGTCCAGCGAAGTTTCCACGCACTGCGAATGTGATCGTAGGAAATTAATTAATGTAATATTTCAGGCACATCTCTAGACGTTATTGTCTATAGAGCTTGTACGTACGACTAAGACATTTTTGTAAAAATGTAGGGAGGTCCGGCACCACTGATTGGTAGCGAAAACTCTGGATACAATAAAAGCCAAAATATTGTGCCTAATCTCTTTATGTCTGGTGTTTTAAGCTGAGGAGCCGGAAGCTGTGTCTGCTAAAAAAAATCCTTAATTCTAGACGCTGCCAGAGCTGACGGGCTCACGTCCGACGACAAAACACCACAGCTGGCAAAATAACTAAAATTTACTCTATCTCTCTGAATTCTGGAATATCATTTCGTGTGCTCCCGTGAGGCGCATGGCAGTTTCCAAATACTTGTGTACATAACGACGGTACAAAGCTTTTTCTAGAGCCTATTATGCTGTTGATGGATATCTCGACCTTGATAATGCTTCTGAGATTGGTTTGTGTTTAGCTCGTGTAAGGAGTGCCACCGTTGTGATGGTCCTAAAGACGTAAATTGCATAACAAGTTTGAGTCAACGTTATAACTACTAAGCTGCAAGCCGCAAGGATTTATAATGAATCAATATTGGTTATTTACTGTGCCCAGGAGTATCCCTGAGGCCTTAGTACTAGCGCACGGAGGGATACAAGTTCAAAAGTTTCCAGGTCAACCGAAGACAAGCCACGCCAAGATTAACGGAGATAACAATAGAACGAAAAGTAAAGCAATGATGACACTGTATATGAACAATGTTATTTAAGCAGAAATAACTACAACACGTTGGAGAATATACACTGTACAACCTATGTACGCAAACAGTGCTGACATGACACAACAGAACCGACAAGCAGCGTAAAGATTAAAACGAGCATCTCTACAACACAGACACACATGAAAACTTAATTTATTTTGGGTGTTTAACGCTCCGACGCTTCACAGGCGCTGAAGCGCGCCGTACGGGAGGGGTCCGGATTAATCTTGACCCCTTAGGGATCTTTAATGTGCACCGAGATCTCTAACAAAAAGGCGTTATTCATTTTCGCCGCCACCAGAAAAGCGGTCGCCGCAGCCAAGAATAGAACCCGCGGCCACATATAAACTTGTAACATCAATCCTTAATATGAACGAACTAAAGCTCTGTGTGCCGCATATTTTGCAGAGAGCATGACAATGTAAGAAACAGGCAGCCTAACAATCGTCAAACTAAAAGTAAAAAGGTGAATTGATTGCTACGGAAGAGAGAAATATACAGTACGTTTCTTTGAAGTACAATATATGCAAGTCAAAGTGAGTGACAGTTCTGCTAATGTCTAAACTGAACTGATGGAGTGAACTGTTAGAAATATCTGTCACAAGAATAGAGGTTACATGTGCTCTGCAGCCGCAAGAAGGGAAAGTTTCTGTTAAGGACGATCCACACGGTGGACGAAATCACTGATTCGGACCGCGGAATGCGTAGTACGTGATACCACGTCAAATACTGTGCTTTGGCGCGCACAAGGCTTGATAGTCCAGCAACCATGCCTTTCTGCTCGGAGCAGTCGGGGGCGTATCGAGATCGGCACTTGGTCGTGATCGCGAGCTTGTTTCGGCGCGGTTGCATGGCGGTACAGGGCTTTCGCACCAAGTTCGTTTGACTTGCCAGCTACAAGCACGAGTTAGCGACACACTAATCGCAGCGCTCATTAAGTGTCCGCTAAAATGTCGTGAGCTACGTCGGAGAGCCGAGGAAGGTAAAGTGGTTGAAGCGACAGCGAAGGAAGCAGGAGTTCAGGAAACTCAGGACCAGAAAACGTGGGCGTTACATCTTTCCTGCATACATGCGTTCTGCATACACGCGGCTCATTCTGGGGCCAATGCTATGTCCATCGTCACGCAACGACGCTTTCGGTCGGCGTCCATCTTTGCCGCTATCTTCAATCACTCGAACCTGTTGCGCTTTTCGCCGCGCGCAGACGGTCGACGCATCGAGGGTGTGCTCTGTCCATCCATCGCCCCCTGGCCCGTCTGCGCTGCCGTCTTCTCGCTTTATCCTTCGTGTGAATGCTTCCTCCCGTCGGACCGTCTGCTGACGTCATGCGACGTCACCAGTCCGGCTGCGGACAGGTCCGCCGTGTGAATACCCCTTTAGAGGCGCTGAGAGTATGAAAAGGATGACATTTTTTGTGGTTTTAGAGGAACTGTTAGATGTAGCTCCGAAAGAAGATAAACACTGTTAATTTGCCCATTTATTAGATTACACAGGAATACTAGGTCAGCGATATCGCGCCTAGCCTTTAGATCAGGCAGCACTCCCGAGTACCGTGGTCCTGAATCAAGATAGTGATACTCGCGAGGGAAGCAATGTCTAAGTATCGACAGGAACCTATTTTGCACTGTATCAATAGCAACGCTCTTAGATCTGCACGTATCGTTCCACACCAACGAGGCATATTCGAGCAAAGTACGACACACAGTGGAGTACAGTTTCAGGAAGGGTGTTGAACAACGAAACTCCTTTGACATCGAGCACACTAGGCCAAGGCGGAGAGCTCGCTGTTTAATTGATCTTACATCGCGTGTAAAGGTCAGCTATCTGTCATACAGCGCACCAAGATCAGCCGTCGTTGAAATGCGAGGCAAAGTGACATCCTCAACAGAGTATCGAAAAGGCAGGCAATTCATTTTGCGCCTGTAAGACAACACTTTGCTTTTCGCTGCGTTCACTATCAGTTTGCTCTCTTTGCACCAATTGCGAAATGCATCGACGTCTCTTCGCAGGTTCTTGCACTCACTGATACACAAGACTTCTTTGAACATCTTGATGTCATCCGCGTAAAGTAAAAAGGACGAGTGCTTTATAGCAGCCGAAACAACATTTACAAGCACAGAATGATATTAACAATAATATTAATATGCGATGAATATTTATTACAGTGGCCAGTAACAGCCGAAGCCTTCGTGTTGGCGCACTATGAGGGAAAAAGGCTGCACTGAAACACATCAACAGCTAACTAATAAACAGTCAGCGAGAAAGGCCAGTGAGTAAAGTAGTAAAAACTACAAAACCTGCAAAGAAACCTTCAGAACAAAACAATGTAATCCAATCAACGTTACACAATCAATATAGACTGTTAAATGGGGCCCATTGCAAGCAGAAATGAGCATAGACACAGGGCAAAGTAAGTGAAAAGAATAAATTCTTTGCAAGATCGACGTGACATAAACCTTCAATAACACATGAATACATGAACTAAATACAGCAAGTGATTTATGAATAATATAAACAGAAAATGAAAAAAAAAAATGAAAAAAAAAATGAAAAAAAAGGAACAAAATGAAAGGCTCCATGAAATCAATGCTCACATAGAACGATAAGTGAAAAGAAAAAGCACTGCCAAAAAGAACTTAGTGCTTCACAGCTAACAATCCGGCCCGAAGCTCCCGAAAGGGACGCTGAAAAATATCGAACTTTCCGGAGTGATAGTTATATAGATTCTGCAGTCCTTGAAGAGGAGAACGTGTGCTGAGCGCTCCAGCTGTGGCTAAAAGGGTGGTTAAGCCTTGTAGATTTTTGCAGAACATGAAAACTGATTGATGGCAGCAGTTCCGGGCATGAAATAATACCATGAAGCAGTTTGTATAGGAAAAGAAGGTCTGAGCGGATTTGGCGGGAAAAAAAGGAACATTCTTCGGGAAAGGCTCAAAGGGAAAACTACGCGCACATATAAATGAAACTTTTGCCTGTACACGCTCTATACGTTGACAATTAAACCTACAGGTTCCATTTTAAACGACCGAGGTATATTCTAGTTGCCGAATAGGTGTGCTCTAATAGATTTAGGAATAAATCAACAGAGCGCAATTCTTGTGATAACCTGCATACAGCACCCGGACAGCGGAGCGCTCGCCTAGTAAGTTGAGTGACATGAGACGAGGAAGTTTAGCCTCTGTCTCTGGATGTCTTAGGTCTCGGAACTTTACACAGGAAACCGCCGTTATAGCTGTAGCGAAAGAAAGTGTGGCTTTGTTTTCTGCTACAGAATATGGCCTTTGTTTTCGTTTATTTTCATAGAGTTAAGATTTAATCTGTTACCTGAGCACGCTTTCGAAAAACCTTTCCCCAAGGCAATGCACTCATTAATGGAGTTGATTCATCTGAATGTTTTGATGTCGTAAGCATAGAGAAGGAAAGAAGACCTCTTAATTTCAGGTGACACAGAGTTTAAAAAATGTAAAAAAAGAAAGGGCCCAAAACGAAACCTTGGGGCATACCGCTTGAGGATCTGTACATATATCAGATGTCTGCCGATCAATGACAACGGAACTCAACCGACCTAGACGCAAACGGTCTAGGTGCACTTGTGGACTTTCGATGAATCCTTAAGCTTAGGGTGCCCTGAAGCTCCGAGCGATCACTTATTCCATGCAACAGCTTCAACAAAAACTCCAAGTCAGCTTTCATGCTCCTACGCTTCAGGTGTATCGGTGCTCGAAAGTGTCAGGGGAATAGCGATGCTTCAGTGTGGAAAGAAATTTTTTGTGAACAAGTTCCACTCAGCCCCTCTTGGTGGAGCAGAAACCATTCCCGGAAACTTAAGCATATTCCAGCAGCGGGGGACACAACGAGCTGTGAAGTTTTAGAAAGCAGTGTGTACTTCAAAGTCCTTTGACAAACGGCACACCATGCCCAGTGCACGCATGGCGCGTCTACTTATAGATTCACGTGATCCGTGAATCTAAGCGTGCGATCAAACAAACCTCCAAGATCGGAGACAACGCACGCTCGCTTCAAGATGTCCTCGCGGATGTGGTATGAGTAACACAAGGCACCAGTTTTCCTTGTGAATGGCGCTAGTTTTGTCTTTGCGCTGTTAAAAACAACTTTCTTGAGTGTGCACCCCTCAGAAAAAGAGGACACATTGTTCCGTAGCAGTGTACAGTCCACGACGCTATGGGTTTTCTTGAATATTTTGATGTCATCTGCATAAACAGGAATGTTGAGCTTTTTATGTCAGTGGCAACATCACTTACGAATACCGAAAATAAAAGGGGTGCCAGGACCGAGCCCTCTGGAACACCGCAAGTAACCGCTTACATACCCGAGGACTGCCGTTGGCTCTGACATAGAAGTGTCGATCATCAAGGTAGTCCTGCAGTAGTGCTAGCAGCGATGCAGGACCTCCCGACTCAGTAAGTTTTGAAAGCAGGATTGAATGGCAAACTACATCGAATGCCTCGCTGAAGTCACAGTAAATCAGGCCGAGGTGACTTTTACCCTATATTGCTGTCGATGCGTGGCCATCAAACTAGCAGGATTCGTGGTCCCTGAGCGGCCTGCAGTAAACTCATGCTGATTCGGAATAGGATGCACTTGATTGAGGGAGATACCAGCCTATGAAGAACAGATTCAAATATCTGAGAAACAGAACAAATGAGAGATATTGGTCTGTAGTTATTGGCGTCAGTTCTTTGTCTCACCCCACTTTGTCTCACCCCTCAACACTTAGCCCAGCCTAGCTTGATATTGGTAAAATTTAACAAAACTTAGCGAAGCAGGCTCGAAGCAAATCACGGCTCGCGGTAGGACCGCCGTCTACGTTATTCTATACTGGCCGTAGCCGTCAGCCGGTAGAGTTAGCTCCTGTTTCAGCTGGTATCCGTTTACGAGAATACAACTTTTGGCAAAAGTAACGTTACACAAGCAGGACAAAGGTGATAAATGGGGCCGAAATTGAGCTAATAACCTTCATCCGCGCCGCCATTGAAAGCGCCCTTCATGCGGCGCCTTTCAACCACGGTGACGACGAGCCTGAGGATCTCTAGGCGGGGAAACTTGGATACCCTGAATGCTTTGAAGCTGCCAATAAAGGTGGACCGCTTCCTATTGGCATACCAAAAGTCCCGTGAAAAAGAAGGATGCTAATTCCCTGAGCCCTATCTGCAACCCCATTAAGGATGCATCCAAAGCCCCTTGACACACCGTGACGGCCAGACTACCTGGCACCAATGGTTCGGCTGCAGAGCTTTTATCAAGTGCCCCAGGTGGCGTTGTGGAAATTGGCTCCGTTTGGGTATTTATTGCAGTCGCAAGGATTAAAATTATTTACCATACGTCATACGGAACGGTTAAGTTCAAACTTCTTGGGAGATATATCCACACAGCCACTAAGCTATCTACCTTATCATCTTGGCTTGCGAATTTCGTGCCCAATATCTTGCAATAACTTGGCGCCCTCATTTAAAATATGTGCCTTTACAAAAATTTTTCTTACTCCCTCAAGTATTCAAAGCCGAGATGTTTATGCTTGAGCTTGGTCCGATGGCGTTATCGAAAAAATGAAGGAAGCTCACACTTACGCGTGAGATTTGAAGGCAGCGAAGCTGTACGCAACTTTCACGACCATCAATGTTTTTGTACACGATTGCAGCCGATTTGCTTCTTCTTAACTGCCGCAATGACCTTCACTCATCATTGTTGCTATAAGTGTGAGCTTCTTTCATTTATTTGGAAGTGATAATCATTCCACATCACCTTGCAGGGGCGTACGCTATGACGTGTTTTTCTCGTTCCGAGCACGTGTTTTCACGATTAGGGCGAACACTGAAGTTTTTTTTTCCAGTCTTAGCGAATTTCCCTAAGGGGGTATGCTTGGCTTGACGAATGTGTGCCGGGAACGCTGAATGCTGATTGATTGATTGATTGATTGATTGATTGATTGATTGATTGATTGATTGATTGATTGATTGATTGATTGATTGATTGATTGATTGATTGATTGATTGATTGATTGATTGATTGATTGATTGATTGATTGATCATGCAGAGGTATGTTCATGTACTGTCATGTAAAGGTCGTGCACCGGCTGACGAAGAGCACAAAGTCGCAGTTATTGAGGTTAAAAAGAAAACGTATGCTTACTTTTCCAAGATTAAGAATACTCGGAATAGTTGCGTTGACACATTCCTCCGCTGAAAAAATCGAAACAGGAAGAAATTCAGCTGGTAATGTAAGGTCTGATATTGTCATGCTATTGTCATATTATTGTCATGACAGAACGACGCGGTTCGACCTCGGCTTCACTTTAAAATCATAAAAGTCTCATTCTTGCGCACTATAGGCTGTCAGAAGGATTTGTTTACTGTCGAACTCCTAAAGAATATAAAACCAAAATAAAGTAAATTACTTAATCATAGTGGTCCGCAAGAGGTGCGCTAAGAAGGAATGAACCCCTCCTAGTGATTTTGTTACGAAAAGTTTTCGTATCGATAAACTCCAGACGAGAAATCTATGTTGTATGACGTTATGAATACTCTAAAATTTCTATCTTGCGTATAATTACGTAGTGAGAAACTTCATCGAGTAGTTATTACTGTATTCATAGGCTAAAAGATGAGCTGGGTGTGCTCGTCGCTTTATAAGGAGAAGAATTAGAGCGTCTGTCTTTTACTGCCATTGGAAGCTTCATATCCTCTAAGAATTTTATTGAACCACAGTGTAGATCTGAATAGCAAACTATTGCTGTAGACCCATCTAGGGATCCGCCACGCTTTACAATGCGCTCGGCTCATAATGGCATAATAGCAGGTGAGACCGGTATGGGATAAACCAGTGTGGCTTACAAGATGCGTCCACCAGAGCTGCGGGCACCAAGATGGCCAGGACGAGAAAAACGGTGGTCATGGCGATGCTGATTGCTGGTGTTCGAGGGTGCCGTTATTTTCGGTGAATGGTTTTTCCTAAGGAATAATGACCCTATTTATTGCGGTGGAAGGTGAGGTGTTTTTTTCCTCCCAAGGTGAAGCGCTTTAGAATGAAACGTTAAAAACGTACTCTCCAAGCCCTAATTCACGCTGACAATTCCCTTGTTTTTAGGCGCTTTGCAAACTTTTAAAGGAGCGCACGTGGCGGAAATTGCATCAACCTTCCGAGGTGGTGCAGAGCACATGAGTCGCGTATGGCCTTGCCTTTTCAGCGGTGTTGCTTTTTGACAATACAGTATGAGAAGCTAGGAAAACCGGATGCGGCTACCAAACTTCGCGCACGGAGTGCTGTAAAAAGCCCGAGAAAATAAACAGGCGGCTAGAATGGCCTCGTGCACGTGTCATACATACATGACGCTCTGGACGTGAACAGTGCTATTCTGAAAGCTTGCACCTCCTAAAGGTAAAACAGATGTTTTATCGCTGTATATATGTCCTTCTAAAATAAGTGAGGATATGAAAAAATGTTCGGGTCTTCTTGCGGATGTGTCGCAAAGCAAGCGCAGATGGCACCAATTAGAAAACAAATGAGGAGGGAGTAAGTTTTTATGCGGCCTTATTTCCAGCTGTTCCACGTGGAAACCCACTTACGGCCTAGCCTGAAGAGAGCTAAAAGCATTGAGAATCTCTTTTTACGACAGTTTTGAGTATCAAAATAAGGAAATGTTGTTTGTAGGATTGCACCCAAAGCCTACCATTGCCATGCGTTTTAGCGGTAACACCGTTTGCAGGACAGGAAAGCAAACATTTTGTCTTTCATGACCTTCTCACGTGTACTGTTGGAAGTACTTTTTGCTTCGAGTAACTCATGCTAATGCTAAACCAGGCCATATGCCGTGAATGGCTCTCGGAACGCACCATTCAACCCAACAACCCCGTTTCAATTAACTCAGCGGTGTCCAAATGTCATTGTACAGACTTTGCAGTTGTATACTTGGTAGCGTTATTGTAAAGCCGGTATACCTTGCTGCGCTCAAGCAACGTGGCGTTGTCTAAGTTACCAACAAAAACTTTCCAAGTTTACTATGAACATATTTTTACTTACTATTTTTTCGAGTATTCGTTTCACCTAAATTAGCAGTGCATATCACTACCAAATGCTACCTAACAAAAACAATACCGTCCAGAAAAGCCATCGAACTTGTGTTCCATCAGAAGGGAGCACAGAGGTTACTAAAGAGGGGTAGATTAACCATATACATTACGCCAGTTATTGCGTATTCCTACAAATTTGAAACAAATTCAGGGCAACTACACAGTGAGTGGACATTACCAGAGCCATCTACATCTGCAGAAAGCTCCAATAACATCTGTCGTTCTGCTAGTCACCCCATCCAAGACTTGTCATCATTTTGCTTTTAAAATGAGTGGAAAATTTTCGGACAATATGTTGTAGGCAAGATTAACTTGGAGCAGTAGTTTAGATTTTTTACCTAATGTTCTTTTTTGTGAGGACAAAAGACCTATTTAAGCCACCGTATTTTTCAACCAAATAAATGGCTGCTGCACGTCTTTTCGCCGCCTTTGCTTCTTGTGTACGTTTTTTGCACCTTCTCTTCCACCTGCAAGCAGGTCATTTGCCTGCTTGGAATCCCGCCTAACGTAGATGACGAAGGCAGCTTCAAATTTCGTTTGGGCTCTTGGTTCATTCCTGGTCTACAACGATCACAAAACGACACTAACCTTTCGTTGCAACGTACTGGAGACAGACGCCGCGCCAGCAAGTTTGAACAAAATGGTAGCCACAAGACACCCTCAAATAAGGGTCGGCTTTGACATCAGGAGGCGAAAATGCAAGTTTATTAAAACTGCAACCCAGTTAAGAGTGTACACCGTAAAATAAAATACTGGAAAAAGCAGCCTTGCGCTAGTATTCCGTGTGAGGCATAAGAGTACAGGTCTCAGCCAACCTTCTCCATTTTCTTTGTGGCTGAATTTATGCGATCTCCAGTGAGTTCTGGCACAGCGCCTGAGCGTGTATAAATAAATAATTTAGTAGTGGTTTAAAAACACCAGTTTGTAACACTAGAGTATACGCTGAAAATCAATAATCAGGTAAGGTAACAAAATTTCCAAACTGCAGTTGTCCGAATCGAAGCTCAGCCTCGTAGTCAGACTATTTTCGTGGGACGCAATATGAATATACTACCAGCATATCCAGAGGTGGGAAGAGCTGTCATAAATGGTTATAGGGCAAGTATTATTAGAGTAAAACATAAAATGTTTAGTTATGGCCCTTATAAATCCTAACTGTTCCCTATATACCACTTGCTGTGAATGATTCCATGGGGCCTTATTTACTGTATATTTATTATATTTAATTATATTTGTTTTTAACTTGTGACATATAATAAAAATGTTATACGTAAACCATAAAATTTGGTCATCTCTGTTTGAATGACCTCGAAAACGGTTCAACTCCTCTTCTTCGCCACAATAACCAATATTTTGCATAATGTTGAGGGATATTTGGTAATGATTCCCGCTGTTTTAGTGCAATCTCATGTTAAGTACATGAACTAATTTATTTAGGTTCGACATGAGAAAAGGTTGCTTATAACAATACCGACTAAGTGACAGTGCTACCATAAAGACCTTGTTTTTATACAGACTGGTTTAAACATTTCTCTGGGAAAGATTCTGAAATCCGAGTTTCATTCTTTGCCAAGCACATTCATAACCATTTGATGCACCTGGCCTGTTTTGTTTTGTTCGATTTTCTTGCTAATAATATTTAGTTGATTAGGTAAATTGGTTGTTTACTTTTTTCATTTCCGTGTTTCTTGCCCTCTCTCCTGCATAATTATTTTCATTGTTTAACCTTTGCATGTGTAATTTCATATAACGTAAGTTTTATCTTGCAGCTCTAAATCTCCCACTATCTTAAAGTAAAGCACAACGGTCTTAGCATAAACTAATGAAGCAAATTTCGAGTGTCCTAGTAGAGCGAGAGACGCAGAGCGGAAGAACCGAAAAGAGTTTCTGTCATTTGAGCCGTAGCGGTTACCTCGTAGACATACAAATGCATAGTATTGAAATCAAACCCAAGAATACGCTTAAGAATCCGACAGACATGCCAAACCAGCAGCTGTGGTCCTCCCATAAGGCGACAAACCCCCACGCCGACATAGATACCCAGGCGCCGTTTCATCTGTAGTATTATCACTAAGAAACTCTATGGCGCAAGGACTGTGTTTTTTCGTATGCTGGAGTGCATTTGCAGCTGCGACAATGATCAGCCAAATGCCCTCTCCCACTACAGCCTCAGCTGCTGCGCGATGCTCTCTATGTCTGTCGTTTAGACATCGCCAACCTGTCGTGCCGTAAATGTTGCGTTGGACGGCTACTTTGTCGCTCTTGACGTCGTCTTCGGTCATGACGCTGTGGGGAATTGTTCCCAAATACTAGTGGGTCTATTGACATATCCACCGGTCGAGGCGGCGTTCAAGTGACGAGTCGATCCGATGAAGATAAACGATGCGATAGGAGTGAACAGTTAATTACGTGTGGCCACGCTGGACGATGATTTTCTTGATGATGCCTGACGGAGAAGTACTGCTGCCCTGAACAAGCGAGCAAAAGTCATGCGTGCTCGGGTCCACGTCACAGGAGAGGGCTGGGGATACGGCGTCTTCGGCTCACCTCGTCCGGTCTGAACTTGTAGCGGCTGGTCTTGATGGGCTGGTCACAGGCTGGGGATACGGAGTGAGGAAAGTGGTCGAGTACAGGCGGCAGCGGGGATGAGGCTACCCGACATGACCCACAAACCCTCAACAGTCACATCCAGGGCGAGATGGTACATAACAATATGCAACAATATATAACAATATGGAACTGCAATCACCTCTCACAATCCACATGGCGAACACTAAGCAGCAGCTCTTCCCGGACCAGGGCCCGATTATTCGAAGCCCCCTCCCCTAAAAAAATAGTCTTACTCGCAGTCTAATGTTATTGGCGCACTAATTCGGGTCCTTAACTTCTCTAGACTACAGGACGCCTTCCGGGAAACTATGAGACAGCGAATGAGACTTTCAATAAGAATACGATAGGACTGCGATCTAGCCTGCTCCGCACAGTCTTGTTCACCGACTTATGCTGGCTTGGTCTATCGCACATTACAACCTCCATACTGTGAAAAAACCAGCAAAGAAGTCGTAGAACAAGCGGCGAACGACAGCCAGTGGCAGCCGCCCGGCCGTCAACTTCGAACAAATGCCAGCGCAGCGGATACCTGCAATGCTTGACGATTCTGAGAAGAGAGGATGGATGGGCCGGAAAGGGTAGCTGCCAGAAGCCGCTATACTCGGTTACAACTCAAGAATGGCACCACCTCATGTAGTGTATCACTCCGCCAAAGCGCCGGACCCGTGACGTCAGTGCGCGCGCGTTTTGAAAGGGGTTTGCTCTGAATGCGTGATATCGTCTGCCTTGTGTCACGCAGCTCGTTTGTCGTCACTGGAGTCGTGTATAAGCATATTAAGTCCAAAAAATCACGGGAACGGCTCACGCCATGTTCAAAATATTCCCATTAACGCCCTACTTGCGCCGCGCGGAGAAACATCCGCCTACGGTTATAAGGCACAGCGGCAACTTCCGGTGCCGTTCTTAAGTTGTAACAGAGTATAGTCCTTACTATTTTTAGACTGCAGTTTGTGGCTGCCATGGTGACTCCAGTGTCCAATGTCGCTGCAGCCAGGGGCGTAGCCAGTGGAGGGGGGGGTTTGGAGTGGGGGGTCAGGAATACTATCTTACACCCTGCAGCCGGTGACTGCTAAGAAATTTTTCTAGGGGACCAAGACATCTAATGTATACGGAGTATTTCTGTTGCTGGCGAAAGAATGTTGTTACGCTACATTAGATTAAATATCTACCACTGGTATTCAAAGATATAGCTTTTAAATGTGTACGGGGCAAGGGGCCGGTAAACAGGCTTTAGTAAAGGCAACGGTTCAATTGCGAACTTGATGTGAAACGTTTAAGGGTGTCTCCACGATGTAAAGGCAGCCCGGAATCATTAATGACTTCGTACACGAGGAGAATCCGCACGAAGGATCCAGTAATTTTTATGTGAAAACGGAAAAAGTGTTGGGCCATGCCGCCCGACGGACGACGGAGAAGACGTCTCCAGCCTTATCGCCCCGTCTGGGGCGAAATAAAGTTATTGTGTGTATGTCTGTCTGTCTGTTCGACTGTCTCTCTGTCTGTGCTTTCTTTATCTCCGTTTTGTCCAATGAATCACTTGCATCAATATTTGTTTTATAGATGCTGGGCAGCACGATTTTTCAGAAAAAGTATATCCCCATGACCAGAAGTTTTTGGAGGCAGGATTAACAACTTCTCCGAATTACTCCTCCCACTCGCGGCCAAGACACTGTTTTACGCGTAATTTCAACTTTTAAGGGGCACTCAAGTGATTTGAAAACATTGCGGGATTACTAGCACAAATTGTGTCTGGAGTCTCTAGGCCATGTTGCTACCACTCTCGCTGCGTTTACGCGACAATATCCAGTACAAAAATGTTTTCTCAAGAGCTGTTCCCCTCTCTGCATCCCCCTTGTCGATTTCTAATTACTCGTCGTATGATATTTATGCCCGATGGCTTGGCCTGAATGCGCTACTGCACAGCTCGCCGATCTTCTGGCAGAACCAATCGGCCCAGCGCTCAGTCAGCCGGCCGCCGGTGGGTCGTCGGAATTCATTCGCTTATTTGAAACTAAGCCACGCCACAACTCTGCCGGGAATAATGGGCCCTTTGTTTGTTAGTTTGTTGCAATAATGTGCCCTTGGTTTGTTAGTTTGTCGACTGTATTTAGCTGAAAGTCCAAGTAGCTCCACACAAGCGCACATGCGACGCTTCGCTGACTGGTCCGCTGGTAGGAACGCCTAAGGCCAATTAACGCCGGGAGAACCATCGGCGAAGTTAACATAAGTACTGCAGAATAAGAATAACCGAAACGTTTTTTGTACTGCGTAAACCGAAGGTGCAGGGAGCATATTTTTCGCTTGGTGACCTAGCACAGCAGCCAGCAGAACGACCACACATTTTCGATCGCTTATCTATCTGCTTAAAGGATGCAGAAGGAAAGAAAGATTTGTGAGAATCTGGGGAGACGCTTACTGCCCGATCGTTATTCGAGAAATAGTCATCTAAGCTGTTTGGAATTCTAAACCTAAACAAAAATGTAAACATGATAGACAACATATACCTTATATTTCTGTTTCTGGCAGCGCTGGCTCGTTGCCGATTGGTCTCGTGCGTTAGGTCCGTTGTTATGCTATTCGGAAGGTCGCATATTGCCTTTCCCTCTTTTTTGACGTTGATTTAGTGGTTCTTGGGGAATGTTTCCTCCACTGATTTTGCCATTTTTGCGCTGTAACGTTTATTGCTCCACGAGCGAGTTCGCAAAACGCATGCAGACTGACACTGGCGCGTTGAAGAGTTTTCGTTTGCTGCCATCAGCACCGATTGCTTGTGGGCACAGTACAGAATCAGCCGACCCTTGACCTGGTTCGAACACGCCTCTTACGATAAAGGCATGGGCCAGGCAAGCTTCAAATGGGAGGGGGGGGGATGGGCGGAAGGTGGAAAGCGCGTCGCATTTGGGCGTCGCCGGTGTGGCGTGCGCCTCAGCTAGTGATCGATACTTTCCCAAGCCAGGCTTATCTGACGCATTTTGCAGGCGACAACATCGCAGAATGGCCGTATCGCGATTACAGAGATATCGAGTATGGCCCGCCAAGAATAACGTCGGATGCAAAGCATGTTGTTTGGAAGAACGAAACTGGAACTGGTTTGAATTTTAATCTTGGACATCGTCAAATCAAAGTAGCACCTCGTATGGACGTCACCGCTTTAGTTGGTGCGGACACCGCGGAACACGCATCGTAGTTTTAAATGCAGAGCATTTGTATAACTCACGATGTCACCCGTGCGTCGGCGTCCGCAGCAGCCAGCCTCCCCCTACACTATAAGAAGAAATAACAGTTACCGGCGCCTGGTTTCGATCCCACGACCCTGCGGGCGGAACTCAAGGTACATGGTGCTCTACCCACTGCGCCACAAAACCGACACAGAATGAAAGGCTACGAACGCGCCTTATATCATTGACTCATTCAAACTACGTCAAGAAGCTGCTGATACAACGCATTCACTACCTGTGGGCGGAACGTAAGGTACATGGTGCTCTTCCCACTGCGCCACAAAACCGACACAGAATCAAAGGCTACGAACGCGCCTTATATCCTTGACTCATTCAAACTACGTCGGCAGCGGCGTGCGTTGGCGACTCAGCGGCGTGCTAGCGGCGTGATAGCTGCGTGGTGTACACGTGATAGCACCAACCCCCCAAGCACTAAACGTTAACGCAATACACCCACCCCCTATGCGACGCATTTACTCGAGTCCCCCTCGCGGGGAGATGGGCCCATTTTTTCTTCTTTCTGGCTTTAAATAACGCCTCATAAATAAATAAATAAATAATAAATATTTATTAATAATTACAAAAATAAAAAATAAAATAAAATGAATTAATAAGTTATAATAATAATATTAATAAATATAATGAATAAATAATAAAATAAATAAAATAAATAAATAAATAAATAAATAAATAAAACTAAATAAATAATGCCTCATCGAACCGATAAACTATGAAAAGTGTGTTTATTTGAGCCAGTCTATACGCAATGCAAGCAAGAACGGATGCTTGACAAATTCTCCTAAGTGTACCTTTAAGCTATCAGAAAATAAGCACGCAAAGCCATCATCATTCTCATCATCAACATCATCAGCCTGGCTGTTTCCACTGCAGGACAAAAGCATCTCCCAAAGATCCCAAACCACGTGTATCGAGTGGTAGCTGAGGCCATGCTTTGCCCAATTTCTTTGGTTAATTTCTCCATCGAGTCCTCGGCCGATCCATGCTGCGTTAGGGTCTTCTAGTACACACTCCATTAAACATGTAGTCCACCGGTTGTACCCCATGCGCATGACGTGTCCCGCCCTTCCCATTTTCTTCGCCTGATGTGACCTATAATGTCTAACACACGGATCAATTTCCTTATCCACACAGCTGCTTTCTTATACGTAAGCGTGAGCTCTAGCATTCGTCTTTCCACAGCCCTTTGGGCCGATCTAGGTTTCCTTTCAAGTCGCTTAGTCACACCCCAAGTTTCTGCCCCATACGTCATTACCGGAAGAACGGATTTGTTATGTAGCAACTTCATGAATGATGTAGAAGACTCACTATACAGGATATCAGAATTCCTTCCAAATGAATCCCAGTCCATGCTTCTTCTGCGGATAATTTCCTTTTCATAATTGACATCATTACTTATGGCTTCTCTATGATAGACGTAATCGCTTACTGATTACAAGACCCCGTTACCTACCTGGCAGCCACGTGCCTTGGCCTGCTTAATAAACATAACCTGCATTTTTGTCGTTCATTCGTAATCCTCCAACCGAACTTTCCCAGCAAAATTGGCGAAGCATTCTTTGTAATTTCAGGTTAGTTTGACTAAAAAGCGCAATGCCGTCTGCAAAATTTAGGTGGATGAGATATGCGTTCCGCTATGGTCCGTACCCCTGTTTTCCTCTAAGCTTTCTGAGCACATGGTGCACACACTCAAGGTAACGGGTGACAATGCGGAAAAGCACCTGCCCATTTTTCCGCGCGAGGTGGTAAATGAACATTTGCTCATGTCTGTAGGCCAACCAGGATGCGTCATCATACTTACGACCATATATTCACAAACCACAAACTGGGTCGCTCGTTATATAAGTGAGATCCAGCTTCCAAATTCGCCTAAGATGATGCAGGGGTAGATGTTGGTACAAAACTGGTTCGTGTGACACGCCATCGCATATCTGGCCAGTGCTGCGCCTCCAATGTAAGGGGGGAAGTAAAGTATTTTAGCGTGTGCTCGATACTTTTAGTGTATATGTCCTCACCCGCAACTCATATTACTCTGTTTAATCCGTTCCTTCTAAGAAGAAGAAACCTTTTCCGGTGTCGCCAGTACGCATCATATCTCACAGCTCAGTATATATATTTTATATGTGTTTTTCTTCGTTGGTGCGATAGTCTTCTTCGTGCGGCAAAAATGACATCCACGTATGTTTATTGTCAGCGCTCAAGCAAGACGGAACGAAGGTGGTCCAATTTAATCCGGAGCCCTCCACTACAGGGCGCCTTTTTGCCTGCGCTGCGTCGGCGCGTTAAACCCTACAATCAATCAATCAAGACTGAACGAAGGAAATTCCATACTTAACTACGACGTTTTTTTTATTTTTCAGCAAGCAGGTATACGAGGCTCATCTCCAACAACGGTATCATCCACTTAAACAGGGTTTAGTTTTCTCTTGCTCCAAAGACTGTTAACGGCGGCGATAGCCGTACGGGCCAGAAGCCAGGCCGTTGTATCTGCCGGGCACAGCGTAGCCAGCCGGTCTGTAGCTTCCAGCTGCAAGGACCGAGCGCCCGTAACCGTTGGCGTAACCACCCAGGAACGGGCGTCCACGGGAGCCGCCGAAGCCGCCGTACGGGACGGAGCCGTAGGCACCACCAGCACGCCCAAACGCGCCGTATCCGTATCTCCCGTTGCCGGCGTAGCCGTTGTAAGGCGCCGCGGCTCCGACGCCGTATGCGAGGGAGCCTCCCGAAGGAACGGGAGGGACGACTGGCGCGGCGTTGAAAACGACGTCTGCGCTGGCACCGGGAGCTGTTCCCGGCTCGTTGGTGTCCACAGTGGCACGAAATCCGTTTGCATCGGCCACGTAGTTCACTCGCCGGTAGAGGCCGTTCACGTCCCGGTATCCGTATGAGCCGGTCTTGGCGTTGTTGGCGTCGCTCTGCTCGCTGCGGAACTGCCGGTTGCCGAACTCGTCCACCGTGTCGTAGCCGAAGTTGTACGGCTCGGGTGGCTGGAAAACAAGGTACGTTTTTTTTCCGCGAGGGAAGTTGAAAATATTGCAGGATGTGGGGCGGTGGCATAAATTTCGAGTTATTTCCGGTAGGGCTAGATGGTGAATATATTTATGACGCTATAAATCAGCAGCTGTATTTAACCCTAATGTTGGTCGATTAAAAATTTCCGTAGATTAATAAAAAGTCTGTAAACAAATATTGGCTCCTTTCGCTAAGTTAGACGGGATTATCGAAAGGCGATCATTAGGCATCATCGCGGAAAGGCTCAAAGACCTAATTATTAAGGGTCCGGGATCTTGCAGGAGCGGTTTGTTTATCCACGTTCTTATAAAGGGCTAACCGTGTACCATAACCTTGAGGTGGAGATTCACACAACTGTACCTCGTTAAGATTGATTTCATAGCATCCTGATCTTTTAAATTTCCTCCCAATTTTTGAGGCGATTTTAAAGGTAAGCTTTCTATCTCACACTGATGGCTTAGGTCGTGCCGAAAACGCACTGCTCGAATGTTAACTTTCTCTAATGACGGTGATGATCTGGGGTGAGATGAAAGGAAACTGCTTCCCGTGGTCGGATTTGAACATCGGTTTCTAGCATTATGAAGCCGACGTCTATCCACTTGCGCAATTCTGGCCCGGTCGATGCAGTTTGCATTTGGAGAGGGTTAAGACGCAAAATTAGAGAAATCATGTACTCTTCCGTTAAACGACGACAATACTTGAACGTGAAGCTTTCTCTGCCTGAAATCAAATGTCGAAGGGTCAAAGTCAAAGCCGCTGCGATCAAAAGTCCAAGCTGCGTGCGGGTCGAAGCCAAACTGAGACAACTAAGAAATTCACACGAGAAAGCTTCGCGTTCAACCAATATCACCGTAAGACTGAAGGGGTACAGGATTCTCTACTATGCACTAGGAGCACTTCACTAGGAGCACTTCACTAGGAGCACTTCACATGTGAATACCGTAAAAAAAAGATATGCTGTATTTGAAAGAAGATGCTTGAGTAATAGTCGAGACAGAAGGTAGCTGATTGATTGATTGTAGGGCTTAACGCGCCGACGCAACGCAGGCGATGAGGCGCGCCGTAGTGGAGGGCTCCGGATTAATTTTGACCACCTAGAGATCTTTAACGGGCGCCGAAATCTCGTGCACACGGGCGTTTTTGCTTTTCGCCTCCATCAGAAAAGCGACCGCCGCGGCCGGGAATCGAACCCGCGACCTCGTGCTCAGCAGCGCAACGCCTTAGCCACTGAGCCACCGCGGAGGGTACAGAAGGTAGCGGCCCAGCTTTCAGCCCAAAGGCAGCGTTACGCTACGTACAGAGGCGTAGTCAGCATACGACCCATAAGGGCTCCCCGGAGCTCGACCGGTGTACCCGGCGAATCCTGGGTAGCCAGCTCCTCTATAGCCAGGCTGACCAGCGGGGCGATGGTGATCGAGTGAATGAGTGCTCGCCGCCAAGCACACCAGGAGAAGTTGAACCTGCATACGGTGGAAACGTTAAATGGGCTTGGACTCAACCACCACGGGTTAATTGAAGCTGAAACGGCAGCGACTCCGCCCAGCGGCCACACGGAAGTCACGCGAGCTAGAACTCAACATTCGGCATCGAGTTCGGACTCTTCTGGGGTATGACAGAGCCAATGCGAACGCAGAGAGAAAAATAAAAAAGAAAACAAACGTCATCACGCCTCATCGCTACGTAGACGGTTCAGGACAGTCAGTCATAAGCTCTAAGAGGGCATGAAATTATACTTCAACGGATAGGACCGTGCAAGTACGGGCGGACGCAGTCAGTGTCTGGGGAAAAGCTGCTTAAAAAATACAAAGAAGATTTTGTTGCCAGAATAGACAACATGCAATGCACCCCTCCCTGTATGGCCCCTAAAATTGGTACCAAAACAAGCAGTAGCTGAAGTAAACATATTTCTTCCTTCACGCTTTTGTCTTATGACTTAACGTAATTGTGCTTAATTTCCGTTTTCTTCGCAGTTTGCATTTGAAACGCAATGAATAAAAATTGTTTTGTGGGTATAAGCTCAGGTCTTGTACATTCTTCGAGTGCTCGACCAAATAGTGCAATGCCGCCTCCACGATCTATTAGTGCAACGCTTTGCGGATTGGCTTGCGGATTTACAATCAGATGCTAACGGCAGGCTTCTGACTCATAGAATTACTCTCCTTTCAATATTTGTATACATTAGTTGCCCAAATTAGTAGGCATACTAACTAAGTGCGAGATTAATTCATGTTGTATTGTATTGTATTGTACTTATTGTTCCATTTGGGCAGGACAGTGCAGTAATGCCCGCGAGGCAAACCAAAGGACGTGTATCCTCCTCAAGCTTCAACCCCCCTTGGGCAGCAACAGAAACAGTCTTAATGCACAAATAACAGAGAAATTACAAAATGCTTTCCGACATATGAAACAGCAAGAGAAAATAAACTTATTGCACTTCAATAACTGTAGTATCGTGTGACACGTTGCAATCGTTTGATAATAAATAAATATTGGCAACAGCAGACTCCAGCTCAGGTGATGCAAACCGAGTACCAAGAATCACGAGGACAAAAATGGCGCGCACGACCTACTAGAACATTCAACGTTGCGTAATTCTACTGGTAATAATTTGTGCGCAGAGCGAAACAAGGCTCGAGCAGCACGTTTGGAGGTGCGAACGGTGGTGAAACTCTTGGAAGGACCGTTGTTGTTTGTTCGATTGCCAAGCAGAAAGAAAGTGTACCCTTAGGTTAAATTAGCCTGCTTTCAAGCTTGTGTCAAGTAATGATCTTTAGTACTAGCACTCTTTAGGCTGGATTTCATGAATGAAATATTACAGCTAAAGGCGACTCGTCCATTGAGTTAGAGCTCGCTCACATCGTGAGTACCATTCGCTGCAAAACGTCTCTTGGAACTTGTCACTATGTTCTTGTACTTCCGCCGAGAAAGGTCTACACAACGTTAAAAACAACAATATGTATCGCCTTAAATATATAATGTCCCTACTGTACCGCTTTCTGTAAAATTATGTTATGTAAGTTCTTTTGTGCAGTTTGTAAAGGAATACATAAAAACGTCACCTTTGCGAACATTTCTGAAGGTCTAGGCGCTCCTAGCGCTGAAGTAGCTTTGACTAATCCGCTGGGTCTTATCTGCAGAACTGAGGTGAAGAGGAATGTTACGTGTCTGTCCGCACAACGGACAGTACACTTTTATACCCACGGCCCCAAGGCGAAGGTTTCGCTGTCAGCCCCTCGCGGCCACGACAGAAAACAGTGGTCTCCTTTTGTTTGTTTCACTTCTTTCTTTAACTTTACTTTTACAAACTGACCGCCAGAGCACGAGGTGCTGCAAGGGCAGCGCGTGGTGGACTAAGCACGGTAATTTAAACCTTGAGCCTTCATGGCGAAAGTGCGTAACGCGTATTCGTGGAGGATGTCACGGTTACGCCATTTTTGTTACGTCGCTGATTTCGCTTTATGTCTCTCGCACGAACGTTTTATTGTTTTTGATGTCATCGCTCTGCCGTAACTCTGGGGCCTTGTAAATCATGTATGAAAGATGCGCAACCTTCCTCAGTACCGTTGTCCTTGGTGCGTGTGTTGCCTGCCTTCTGGGTACTAACATCCTTCTTCTAATAACAGGCTTAATTTAGTAGGGTGTGGAACCCGAGCCAAACCCAAACAGAAAACTGCAATCGAACCGACATTTCTGGGATAAATTAACTCGAAAACAACCCTGCATTTTTAGCACGCCGAGCCTGAACCTGAGCTCCAAGAAAGAAAGAAATAATGCTTACATATTCATAACGAAACAGGTCGACCATCTGTTGACAAGTCAAGATAGTGCAATTGTGGCTTTTATCTTTCGCGTACGGCCAACCCCGTAATCGCTCACTCGTTTCCACCCCTTCCTATGACTCACAAGAATATAAATGGTTTATTCTTGGGGACATGCCGAAAAGGTGTGCAGCAATTGTGGAAGCATACCTTCACTCCGGAAGCGAGAGCAGAGTGCAATGCTTCAAAAATAAAATATCACACTTTCTCCATGCTGCAGGTGATATTAACCTTTGGTGCTTTGCGTCTGAGCGAAAAAAGAAAAAGAAAATCCACAAACTTGTACTGAGTGTCGGCGGGGGCCTACACCTCCATGGGGCCTTCTGGGAGACAAATGATCACTATAAATTTAGAAATAGTAAAAAATCAAAAGAAATGTCAAAAAATTACGTAATATGGCAAAACGTATCATGCATGTTAGTTCCAAAATAATGCATATTTCCGGAAGTTCCAGCTGTAGCCGTTATAATAGCGTAAATGGAGATAATTGGTCAAACGAAATTTTGAAAACTGAAAAAATAAAAAGTATAAAAACAATTACGAAAAATGGTGAACGATGTAACGCCCTGCATTTCTACAATAATGCAGATTTGTCGAAAGTTCCAGGTTTAGTTTTTGTAATAACGTAAATGGAGATGATTGGTCGGGCGAAATTTTGAAAAAATAAGACTATAAAAGAACTTTCAAAAAATAGGGAAAATTCAAAACGTATAACACATGACACTTCCGCAATAATGCTGATTTCACAAAAGTTTCACCTTCAGTCGTTTTAATAGCGTAAATGGAAATAATTGGTAGAACTACATTTTGCAAAAAAAAACAGAAAAATAAAAAAAATATATAAAGTAATATATGACGAATGGCGAATCGTGTAACGCCCTGAATTTCCACAATAATGCAGATTTCGCCAAAGTTCGAAATGCATTCGCTACAAAACGTAAATGGAGGTAATTGGTCGGACAAAATTTGGAAAAACTAAAAAATAAGAAAAGTATTAAGATAGTACAGAAAATGGCAAACCGTATTTAACGCCCTGCATTTCCACAATAATGGAGATTTCGCGAATGTTCCACTTTTAATTGTTATAGTAGTGTTAATAGAGATAATTGGTCGGACAGGACTTAGAAAAAGCCGAACATTTTACAACAAAATCTCACACTCAGGACAAGCGGCATTAGAATGATACGCATTAGTAGATAATTCTCTGAATTTCTGCAGAATTTTTCCGAAGCTACTGCGCGAGCCGGGTACTCGGAGATCGCGGCGAGGCACGCGTTCCCCAGCGCTCGACATATTCGTGGTATTTCTTCCTGCAACGGCTAACTTACGGCTTCTACAATAGCTCTGCTGTTAGTATGAAGCAGCTAGCTCAGATTCTACCTGCTCTCCTTATCGCCTTGTTCTGGCAATAATTTACCTTTTTGAGTTTGTAATTGCATACCCGTACGCTGAAATTCTCGTCATAGCTGAGGATACCGGGGCAGGTGTGGCGCGGAACGTGCACTAATAACAACTTAGCACATGTATACCGTCGATTCCTACATCAGAAGCTTGGCTGAGCCTGAAATAAAATTTATTTCAAAAATACTATATTACACTCTGCAGGCGTGACTACGAAGAAATTATTCTAGGTGACCAAAAAATGCAATGTATATGGAGTATTTAGGTTGCTGAAGAAAGAATTTTGTTATGCTACATTCGATTCCACATCTACCACAGGTATTCAACGATACCGCATTTAAATGTGTACGGGGTAAGCCGTACATGCAAGCCGCAGCCGTTCAATTGCGAGCGTGATGGGGAACTTCGAAAGGTAATGGCGATTTTAGCAGAAGAAGTGGAAGCGAAGAAATATTGCGAAGCACAAGCAGGCTTGAGAGGCAGCTTGTGGCAATAGAGGTTTGTAGGTTGTCAACAGATTTGAAGGGAAAAGCAAATTGCTTCAAATAATTCCTTCATGATAAGCGTGGGAGGAGACACTAAGATTAAAATTTCAAAAGGCTTTTTGGGCCACAGAAGATGACAAGCTATTGGCGCGCTTGTTGCGCGTTGTTACGCAACAAAATACCGAATAATGCTTCCTTAACTCTAAGAGTTTGCCTTCACGACAGCACACCGTTTAATGAAAACCGAAATGGGGAATATTGCAGTTACACAGGCAATTGTTCTTGCCAAAGCTGTCAGCCAACCATGGGGCCAGGCTACTGTATACTGAGTCTCTAGTTCACTTGCCTGCATTTTTTGTCTTTAGCTAAATAAAATCTATTCACAAGGATTATTAACACTTTCGCCGGCACAGAACACACATCAAATAGCTCCAATAGCGAGGTTCATCAATGGCCATACACGGAAGTCGTCGTCAGGTCGCTTAACGGCAGCCCGGGTACATATGTCCCATGGCGTGTGTTCGTACTTGCCACGTCATAATTTACCATTGAAGCTCCTGTCCTAGCGTAGGTTCCCGCGGTTTCATTTAAATCGGAGCAGCGACATCGCGCCTGAACGCTGGCAGCACTATCCGCTACGGTACCGCAGTGAAGTTACCTTTCTCGTATATCGGTTTAGCGGTAAACGTGCTCTTTGTTGCAAGCGCAAATATCTCTTGTGTGTCAGCATGTGCGCAACCATATGTGGGCGTGTTTGTACGTGTGTGCGTGCGGTTGTTTGTGTGGAAGCGTTGTTTTTATGGTTTGTGTTAGGGAAGTGTAAATACCATCTGCCACCTCGACGCGGAGGATGCGAAGGGCTGTGGTTAACGCCATGCCTGTAATCGTCTCAATACACACTGAGCTTTCAAGGATAAACGGCACAGTTTAATTCGCTCTTGCTCTTCATTAATAATTTCACCTAGCGAGGGGGAAGGGATTTATTATAACCGGAACTGAACCGGGGCGATGTGAAGCCACCCGAGCTGAAACGGAACCGCTTTTTCTTGTGGTAGACTCCTTAGATTTAATACAGACGGGAACTCCCCTGTACAAAACAGATTCGTGGCTTTGCAATGAGTCTCAAAAGGAGAACAAATCTGGAGTCTTTACCATATATTTTTCTCTTAAAGTACCCAAACACTGTGCAATCCTCGGGGGTCCTTTCTATGTGTAAGAAACGTTCTAGGTTGCTCACAACGGGGCATAGCCGTTGTAGGTTTGTTAGCGCGCAAATCTGCTCTAGAAATACACTTTGGTGGTGGTGACAGTTTGAGTCCCAGTGTTTTCTCTAGCAGATTGCAACCGAATTGTCAAGGCGAAAAATTCCATCCCAGTAAAATCGGTGCAAGGCATCTCTTCCCGGGCGTAATTGCTTCCTCCGTTGTAGAGTGTCGTAGATTACCTTTAACGAAGTTCCGCCGAACAATTTGAGAGGATAACTCCTCCAATGACTTTTCGACATAGATAGATACTTCTGAATTGGTCGCCCTGAAAAGCTAACACACTTGTAGCGTGCGTTTGACGAATGATCAGCGTCCAAACTAATCCCTGCTTTCGGGCACAGCCTATTGCGGCCGCAGTGTAAACAGCAACCATTGAAAGCGCAGGCTGCGTGTAATCACGCAGTAGAATACTGACGCTTGTTTTTCTTTTCAATTTTATCTCTGTGATCATTGCGGGGTGCGCGCAAACTGAACCCTTTATTGGGAGGCCATTGTTATTTAATAATGAGCCTTTGCATTCCAGAACATTTTGTTGCTCTGCACTCTAAGAAAAAAGGGTGTGGTAGTTTCTCCCTTAAGGGTGGAACAGGAATGTATCATATATTGCTCCCTAAGAGGTACAAATATTCTCCCTTTAAGAGGGAGGAGCGCGTTTCTACCCCTAGGAGTGGAGGAAGATTTCCCCCTTTCGTGAGCTAATGGAGAAGCGTTCCTCCCCTGGCAGCGTCACCCAAGCAAGGCTTGTCATGCGAGAAAGGCCTAGCAAGCTGATCGGTTTGAGGATCGAGGAAGTACAAATAAGTAGGTTACTGTGGTTGTGTGCGCTTAAAATGCGCTAAAATAACCAAAAAATTACCTACCAAGCACCAGAACTGCGGTTAGCAATCGATGTCGCCAATCGTATATGCGCGACTTCTTGCATTCGTTTGGCTGCGCGCCCGCCTACTCCGCGGACGCGCCGCCGTAAACACAGCAGAAGTCATACCGATTGCTTTCAAAATGCCGCCTTTATTTCCGAAAGGCTCGTAACCCCGCCGTTCACCGCACACGAGCTCACAAGCGTCCAATGCGGCCGTTTGAGAACAACCAGTTGTTGTTAGTCGCCTTACCTTGCTACAACCGATGCACCAAAACGCGGATCGTCTGCAATCGTAAATCTCAGCGCATAGGCAATGCAGGCAACACGAAAAACGTATCCGTCGCTGTCGCATCCGTCCGAGCGAGGAGATGACAATGCTCGCCCTCTAGCGTGTTCGAAGTAAAGCAATCGTAAACGTTTTAAAATGATGGATAGATGACGCAAAAAAAAGTAGGGGTGGGGAGGGGCAGTTACTAAGCATCACCATCAGTGGGCACTTACATCAAGGCGTTTCCTTGGTTTCCTTTATGCATAACGTATATTATTAGCCTACATCACGGCACATATTGGGAACAAACATAGCACAACATATATTTGGGAAGAAACATAGCACAACACAGCGACATACACTTCATTAAAGGCACTGCCAACGCACAATACACGCGCAACCCACAACATCGCAAGCATAATACACGTATACACCACAACATATAGTACACTTTTCACATGTCGGCATGATCACAAGCCACAACTAAACATTGAAACGGCGACAAAGTATTTATAACCCTGATCGCCGAGAATTCAAGTAGGAACAATGAGCTCGTTGCTTGTTTCGATAACCCACGGCAGTGCGTAAGGCTTAGGTGGGTTTTGTTATTTCATCAAATAAAACTCGTGCAATTGCAAACTTTTATTAATTTGAGGTTTTGTAAGAAACAGTAAAATAGCTCAAAGAAGAAAAAACTTTTCACGAAACAGTACGGCAGGTATGTTTGGGTAATGACACGCATTGCCTCGCCTTCGCTCTTTTAGCGTAGAGCGCACCGCTGGTCTGGCAACCATTCAGCCAAGATGTTACCGAATGGGGGCATTTTGTTGTTGGTAACTGATGCGTCAATATGCTGCGGTCCGTGCTCGTTGACGAAAAAAGGGGCAGTTTACTATCATCGCTGACCTCTGTTACCCTTGGGCGTCAGTATAAAACGTCCACAAATGCAGTGGTGACGTTGAACAGGGCGCAGGCGAGTCGCCCACAGCAAGCATGCAGCGGTGCCCACAGAATGTGCTTCAAACACACGGCTGGCGAGCCGTGCGTTAGCGTGGCGAGCAGATGGTAATTATAACAAAAAAAGGGCCCATCTCCCCGCGAGGGGGACTCGAGTAAATGCGTCGCATAGGGGGTGGGTGTATTGCGTTAACGTTTAGTGTTTGGGGAGTTGGTGGTAGTGAATGCGTTGTATCAGCAGCTTCTTGACGTAGTTTGAATGAGTCAAGGATATAAGGCGCGTTCGTAGCCTTTCATTCTGTGTCAGTTTTGTGGCGCAGTGGGAAGAGTACCATGTACCTCGCGTTCCGCCCACAGGTAGTGAATGTGTTGTATCAGCAGCTTCTTGACGTAGTTTGAATGAGTCAAGGATATAAGGCGTGTTCGTAGCCTTCCATTCTGTGTCGGCTTTGTAGCGCAGTGGGTAGAGCAACATGTACCTTGCGTTACGCCCGCAGGGTCGTGGGATCGAAACCAGGCGCCGGTAAGTATTATTTTTTTATATAGTGTAGGGGGAGGGGTGTGGACCTGTTGTTGAGAGCGAGGATGGTAGCGTGATGCGGGAGAGGAGGAGTGGGGGAGAGGGCGCGCCTGGAACGGCTGTTGCGGACGTCGAGGCACGCCACCGCCGGGTGACATCGTGAGTTAAAGAAATTATCTGCATTTAAAAGACGGCGAGAAAACAAGCAAGCAGCACACCGCAAGGGGCGGTGTTGCTCGTAGTCGTCGTATGCGCCCGATCGGCGAAAGCCACAGTGCAACGATGAACGGTTTCGTTTTCGGCGTCGGCGCCGACAGCAGATTGCAGACGACAGGGGAGAATATTTCCTCCCCCGTTTCGGTGTTTCGTGGAGGCCGTACAGAGGGCGCTGCGTGTAATTATCAAAAGGGAGAATCTCGCTGGTCCGGGGGAGAAAACCCTCGATTTCCTCCTTTTTTCTACCCTTTTTTCTTAGAGTGTACTTGTGGATCAGCTCGTTTGTCATCGGAACTTTTTTATTACGTAACACAAGACGGTACCTTAAAAATCCTCTTTAGGGGTGGTTTTACGCTTGAAGTTGATTAACGGACGTCTCTTTTTGCACAGCGCAGTACACATGACAACAATGGGGAAACAACTTTGCGCGTTCGCCACGGTGTACATCAAACTGTTCCATATTACGTCATCAACAACGTGATATACTCGGATACAGAGTAAAATTCGCACATCAGTTACGTCGCAGATTAGCTCCAGGAAAGGCATTATTGATGCAGTGCAGAAACTATCAATGGCAGCATTCGTGATTTATAAAAGAACATAAACGTTGTATTTATATATTAACATAGGCTCTGGCTCCGGACATAGAACCTCAGGTCATAGTGCTCCTGGAGATATTCATAAGCTCAGGCACGCTGCACTCTTTTAGTTTAATTGAGCCTATTCCTTCGGGGAAAAATACCAGGGTGTCGTCAGTGTGAGCTATGGGGTGAGCAAACAGCCTGATTGCTATACAGTCGGCATGGTTGAGGTACGGGCCTGTGTGGCCGCCTCATTTTTTTTCAGTGCAGGCTGTTCTTTCCAAAGTTCTGCACTGCCCCTTTCACAGGCATCCTTACACTTTTGTCATGTGCGCCGAACTGGTTCGGCCCACCACGGTAAGCTTGAATTCTAAACAGATGCATCTTGACAATGAATAGATTAGGCGCGATTGGCTTTTGAAAGCATCGCCGCCATGGCTCTTGGAAAGCTGCATTGTCTTCAATGACAACTAGGACTTGTCCGCTTGTGAACGTGATTATCTAAATGGGGGAAAGACGGATGATCTGATAAAGCATTATCGTTATAAGTCGTCCGTTCTGTAGATCGATATCCGGGGTGCTTATAGTTCACTTTTGGAATTCGCATCTTTTTTGTGTCATTCGTTGTCGTGCTGTCTTGTCGTTGTCGAATCCTCACTGTAGATTTGCAACTCGCCAAATTCTTGATTTGGTTGATTGATTGTAGGATTTAACGCGCCGACACAACGCAGGGAATGAGGCGCGCCTTAGTGGAAGGCTCCGGATTAATTTTGACCACCTGGCGATCTTTACGTGCCCCGAAATCTAGTACACACAGTCGTTTTTGCTTTTCGCCTCCATCAGAATTTCGCTTCGATTCCCGGCCGCCACGGCCGGGAATCGAACCCGCGACCTCGCGCTCAGCAGCGCAACGCCTTAGCCCCCAACCCGCCGCTGCAGGTAACTCGCCCAAATCTACACTCCGCGTTGGATACCATACTGCCGAGAACCATGCATTAATTGGGCTTGTTTATGTTTTGTTGTTACCGCCCGGCTGCACCGGGTTCTGTTATCTGTGCCCCAAATGAAGCGCGTGTTGCATTCGGTCTGTCTTATGCCGTACGGATTACCTCATTTGATAGAGAGGATTTGGCGCCCTGAGGTCACTAGCCTAGAATAGTCTTATTTGATCTACAATGTTCTCTATGTAATTCGACGATTTGAGAAACACCCGCACCGAAAGATAAATGCCCGCAGAGAAAACGATGAGGCATACATCGTTTTGGCTGTGTCTGTGGCTTACTGGCAGGCGAAGGTGAAGTTGGCCGGTCAAACGTCGCAGGGCGGCCGCTTTTCTTGAGAAGTACGTGTGGTGCCAGCCGCGCCTGCTACGGGGAGGGGGACTGCCGCGTGCCGCCGGCGATTAGTGGCTTTCACTGGAAAGGGGGAAGGTCGGGGTCCCGTGGGAGCTCTCCGTACGCTAGGCGCGTGTAACTATAACCAGCAAACGCCATTCGAGGAAGCATTCTGTAGAGTCGACGGACGACTGCTTATTTAATTTTTTTTATTTTTTTGAAGGGGGGGGGGGGGGGGGGGGGCAGGTGCAGGCGTCATACCGACCGAAATTTTTCCTTAACTTTCGGTGAGGGGAGAGAGGGGCAGTGCGGGTGGTTAAACCTGAAGCTCGCTTCCAGAACACTACACGCAAAGAAAAGAGGGACAGGAAGCATTTTGAGAAGTTGGTCGCCACAAGGTTTGCGCTCCCTTTCGAACAGCACAGCACTTCGTTTTCACGAACTAGTGAGCGCAGGTGTCTCGAACGGAAGTGAAATTTTGTGTAGCTTTAAATAAACATTCATACATTACGGAAAGTTGGACACAAGAGTGACGAGTTCAGCGTCTTTGCAGTGCTGTTTCTTTCTTTTTTTTTCAGGTCAGATGCCCAATATGCTTCTGTATTTGTTGCAGCAGTTTTAAAGCGTTTTGCTACCCCTGTAATGCATGCATGTGCTGCTGTAGCTTCCTGGGGAACGTGCCAGGACGTGCGGCAACGTCATCGTTTGGGAGGCAGGTGCAAGCAAACAGCGCACCGACGGCATGCGTACCTCATTGTTTGCAAAAGGCTTAAATTTTTTTTGTTGAGGAGTGTTGTAGTAGATAAAGTTCTTACCAAGATACCTTGTGTTCTCGATGCAGGTGTTTTGTTGATTCACTGTTTTTATTGTCTTATTAAAGTGTTCACACGTATATCGCATTTATGTATTTTTATGCAATAAATTGACTGTGCAGAAAACAAACTTTTCCCGTTTCGCCATTCAACGTTTGAAGCGGAAAAAGATTAGAAATTACGTAATCCTAAACGAAAAATGAAAATGCGGCCTGTGCGCTCATTAAGAACTCCGAAATACAGTAATAAATTCCTCTGCGGCGCTTATATTGTCACGGGACATGGCGGACAATCCCCTTGGCGCCATAGCCCACAAACAAGGATTGTGACGACGAAGAAGAGCTGTGTGCGCCGCGCTGCCAGGCCGGGCTCCATTTTGGCATCATGTAAATAGTTCTTTAACCATTATGTAAATACATCGCTTCATCGCTACATGGTCCGTGTCATCTGCCGCCACGTAACAATATCAAGCGCACAGAAAAAAAACTCGAATGCAGGTCAACACTCCTCCCGAAGCGCCCCCTCAAGATTCCCAGTTGGAGGAAACAATACACTTCCAATGGCACCCCTGGAAACTCCCATTGTAGTGGCAGTAAAATGAAACTCCCATATGCTACTGAAAAAACTACGTAAATAACGGGTGTAAGGTTAAACTCCTATTGGAAGGAGTTTTGAAAACTCCGAATTGGTACTGAGTTACGCAACAAGCCATTTACTCCCATTCCGGCTTATTTGTGTTCTGTGTGTATACTCGGTCTTCTAATCCAACGTAACCGGGCTACCGCTCAGTACATCTTACAGCTCTCTTTGCACGTGAATCAAACAATCGGGCTTATTAGACGCATAACCGCCCGGAACAGAGGTTTTAAGGAGGAAGACAGAGTGCGACTTGTGCAGGCTTTTATCATAAACCGCATCACATACTCACCCCTTCCTTCTGGTCACTCCCACTGAACTGAAGAAAATTGTCTGATCAGGAAAGCCTAGAAGGCTGCATTACCGGTCCCTTTGTACACTTCCACTGCCAGACTTGAGAGCTTGGGAATTCACAACCTCGTGGAGGAGCTTGTGGAGGCCCATCTCATAGGCCATTCACAAACCCACACCATGTGGGTTAGTCCCAATGATCATGTTCTCTCCATCACCTCCGACGAGCACTGTGAGAGGACGCTGGGCAGCTCTGATCCGGCGGTTCAAGCCTCCCTGACGAATCGGGCTGCCAGTGTCGCCGCCAGGCTAAAGCCAGCGGCAACCACGTCGCCGTAACAGAGCTTGGCTCAACAAAGTGTACCTCTCTCTCTCTCTCGCGTGCGCACCCTGAAGCGCCCCCCCCACCCCGCATACTTCGGACGCGGAGAGCCCTGGCTCGCGCCGCCACGGCGAACCGCCCTTCCCTCAAAATTTCGCGACCCTCTCCTCCTTTGTTTTCTTTCATCGTTCGCTTTTACTTTCACTTGTAGGTCCAGGACATCGTTCCCTCGGTTGCGCCCACAACCGGCTCAGTCCAGAGACGGCCGCCAAAGGGCTGCGAGCTGAAAACACCGAGACACTCGTTTGGGCCTCGCGCTAGAGGCCTTCAAAGACAAAAGACTTCTACAGCAAAGCTGTACACTTCAACCCCCCCCCCCTCCTTTCCCGCGGTATTATCTCCGTCGGCAAAAACACCAACGCGCCAACAATGCCCGTATACCCAACATGCTTCGCCCCTCCCTAGGTTTCACGTTAGTGGAGCTGACCCTGGATTTTTCCCTTACCCTCTAGCTCTCACCACAGGCACAAAATATGTTGTTATAAATCAGCTGCAAAAATTCTTTGTTCGAAATCTTTCAAAGGGTGCCAGTTGACAGAAGGCAATATCCGCTGGCAAAAAGGGCTGAGTTCCTCGGAAACCACACGAAATTATCCCTGCATAAAGCGAGTTCATTTTCGAAACCGCTTCCTGGATTCGTGCATAACAGGAATTGCAACATTCCAACATAAAAAGCGAGCAACTTGACACTATAAAATACGTGCGGGGCAACTTTTTTGTGACACTGACATATTCGAAGCCAATTATTACCAAGCTTTGCAGCTTCTGGGGGTATTTATTACTCATTTATTTATATATTTATTTTTCGATTTTATGTGAAAGCAGCCAGACACCCTGGTGAAAAAAGTGTATGATGGAAGATAAAGGGGTTGGGAACAGAGCATATGGACTATTGCCATGCATCCACAAACATGTGAATGAACTTTTAATTTGTGACATCACAGCCAAGACGACGACGATGACGAACGAGTGCTACCCGGAACGCATCATCCTCAGTGGCTTGCTCTGGCAGCTCGAGTGCTTCTTGGTCAAGGGCGCTCCTCTCCGTCGCTTCTTCTATTAGCTTCTTTTGTGTGAAACTTACGAACACACCCAAACGCGCATTTTCTGTACGCGTCACTGGGGAGGGGCTTGGTGTGCCTTCCCGATGTCCAGGACCCCTCCTGGAAGCCCGGTATGGCCCTGCCCTGTTGAAACAACGGTTATCGGAGCAGTCGCCGCCAACTTGGTCTGTCTCCTGAGTACTGGGTACTCTGCCACGCGCCAAAACGCCAAGCACTTCAACCGCAAGTAATGGCGCAGAATGTTGCCTCTCATGTAACGTTCCAGCAACCGCGCACTCCTCCAACGTTCCGTGGTGTGGTCTTCGAAGATTCCGAAGACTGACTAGAGCAGTTCGAGCGCGTCGCATCATTTAACCAGTGGAATTCTCACCAAATAATGAGAAATGTGTACTTCTTGCTCAAAGAGGGTGCTCAGACCTGGTTTGAAAACCGGGTGGCACGCCTGACGTCGTGGAAGGAATTTCGCCAAGAGCTTCTGGAGTCGTTCGCCTGCACCGACCGCCGTGACCGCTCTCAGCACCTTTTGGAGTCTCGCATCCAAAATCCGAACGAGACGGTGGCGATGTTTGCAGAGGACATGGCACGCCTCTTCCGGAGAGCCGACCCCGAAATGTCAGAACCGAAGAAATTACGGCATCTTATGCGTGTATGAAGGAACAACTGTTCGATGGCTTCGTACGAAATCCACTCCGTATAGTGAGGGATTTTATTAAGGAGATTACAGCCATCGAGCGTGCCCTGCAGGAAAGGTGCCGGCAGTATGATCGTGTTACCGCGCTTCTCCAAGCGCTAGTTCTGCGGCGACTACATCCAGTGTCAGGTCACTGCGTGCGCTCGTACGATCGATAGTTAGTAAGGAACTAAAGCTGGACGGGATAGGCTTTTCACAATCTTCGCATGCTTTTGTCGCCGACGTCGTACGTCAGGAGATCCACCAAGTCTTGGCCATTCGGGAACAAAAGCCACAACAAATCCAAACAAGCAAAGTGTCGAATTCCCGTCGCCGCCCACCTGTACCGACCATTCCAGTGCCTCAACGGGTGCCTCGTGCCTCGGACCAATGCCTGGCCTCAGGCAGTGCGCACAAGCCCACATCCTTGTCCTCAAATGGACACTTTAGCTGGACGACAGCTGCGGAAGTCCGACGTCTGGCGCACAAATGACAACCGGCCAATATGTTTTCACATTGGCGAAGCAGGGCATATCTGTCGCCGCTGTCCGTACCGGGAAATTGGGATTCCCAGATTTGCTCCATGGCTCCGCGCCCTAGCTTTGGGCAAAGGCCCTCTGCTATTGAGTAATACTTTGCAGCGAAACGAGACTCTTTGGCGATCCGTCCACCACGTTCACCGTCCCCAGCGAACGACGTTTCACCTAACCAAGGGAACTTCGGAGGGATACTGCGAGGCAGATCCCCAAGCCCTAGGCGGGGTAACTAAAAGCAGCAACCTCTGGAGGCAGGGTTGCGCGTAACATACCTACGCAAGTGCAAGACCTTCAAAACCGCTCGACGTCTCCGACAGGAAAGGATACCACGAGAATGTCTTTCGCCCATGCTGGGAGCGCCCCGGTCATTTGTATAGATGGTCATAAAGTGGTTTTTCTTAAATGACAACGGTGCAGATTACTCCATAATTAGTCAGACCATCGCCGATCGGTTATGAAAAGTGAAGATGCCGTGGTATGGACTTCAGATTCGATCTGCTGGAGGCCAAATTATGACGCCAGTGGGGAAAGCACACCGCCATAATCACTATTGCTGGCGCTGATTTTGTCGGCAGTTTCGTGATCCTCGCCAAGCGCTGCAAGGACCTTATTTTAGGGATGGACTTTTTAAGGAAGTACAACATTGTCATCGACGTTTGTGAACCCCTAATAACCTTCTCGTCGAGCCACCGCCCACCAGAACTCACAGCATGCCGAGCGCCTTTTGCGGGTTTTTGACGAGGACGTGAAAATACCACCGCGGTCCTGCATGCAGTTTCAGTTCACTGCGACATGTTCAGCACTGTTGACGGCACAGCAGAGCGAATCGATGTACTTTTATTCCATCATGGCAGCGCAGTTGCTCGAGGTGTGTTGCACTAAGCCGATGGCCATGCAGTATTGCTGCTTACTAACTTCAGCAATGAAAGCCAACATGTCACCAAAGGCACGACAGTTGCCTATTTCGAAGACATCGCTGATAGCGAAGGCTGCTTTCCGTTACAAGGCACCGCACCTCGTGAAACCAGCTCCGATCCCATCATCGATGTCAACTCCGGCTTGCCTTTAGGGAACAACAAGGACTTCTCGCGCTGCTGACGACCTTCAAGGACTGTTTCTCTTCGACATCTGGCGTACGTCAAACTCCGCTTACAAAACATTGCATCATAGTTGATGATACTGTGCGACCACTTCGTCAAAACCCGTATCGTGTCTTTCCAAAGGAACGGGGCGCAATTAGCAAATTAGCAGGCTAGTGGAGCAGATATTGCGGGACAGTGTCATCCAGCCTTCTCGAAGCCCGTGAGCATCACACGTCGTTTTGGGCAAAAAGAAGGATGGCACATTGCGATTTTGCGTAGCTTACAGATAACTCAATCAAGTGACAAAGAAAGATGTGTACCCGTTGCCCCGGATCTATGACTCCCTCGACAGGCTTCGCCATGCCCGTTAGTATTCGTCAATGGATTTAATAAGCGGGTAGAGGCAGGTAGAGGCGGATGAGCACGACCGCCAGAAAACAGCCTTCATAACACTGGACGGAATTTATGAGGTTAAGGTCCTCCATTTCGGCTAGGGCTCGGCACCGGCAACATTCCAACGAAAGATGGACACTGTTCCGTCCAGTCTCAAGTGTTAGACGTGCCTGGTATACCTTGACAACGTTAGCATGTTGTCGTCAACCTTCGAAGAACACCTGAAAAGACTCTCCTGTGTACTTGTCGGCGTAAGAGCAGCTGGTCTCACCCTTAAAGCGGAAAAGTTTCATTTCAGGTGCAAGGAACTCCGTTTCTTGGGCCACGTTGTCAGCCACGCCGGCATCAAGCCCAATCCTGACAAAGTATCCTCCGTATCCAACTTCCCGACGCCTGCCGACAAAAAGGCCGTACGGCGATTTTTAGGCCTATATGTTCCTGTTACCGGCGCTTCATCTTAAACTTTCCCCTCATCGCGGCTCCGCTAACAAGCCTCACCCGCAATGACGTCGCCTTCCTTTGAACCACTGAGCAGCAGGCTGCTTTCGGGAACCTGCGGCGTTACAAGTTCTGCCTGTGCTCTCCCAATTCGATGAAGATGCAGCCACTACAATACATACAGACACCAGCCACGTTGGTCATGGAGCAGTGCTCATTCAATGGCAAGATGGCGCGGTGAAAGTGGTTGCTTACGTAAGAACACTGTCCCGTGCGAAGACTAACTATTTAGCTACAGAGGAGGAATGCCTGGCTGTTGTGTGGGCACTCTTGAAATTCCGGCGGTGCCACTACGGTTGCCCATTCCGAGTTGTTAGCGACCGCCACTCCCTTTTGTTGGTTGGCCAGTTTGAAAATTCCCAATGATCGCCTAGCTCGCTGGAGCCTCCGACTTCAGGAGATTGTTATGACGGTTGTCTTTAAGTCAGGGAAACAACCTTCTGATGCCAACTGCCTGTTTCGAGCTCCAGTCGAGTTCCCCGGATCGGAAGATGATGACGATATTGCGGTTCTTGGTGCCATCGATGCTTGGTGCCATCGACGGTGCTTTGTCCGATCAGCAAAGGGAAGGCGTCAAGTTGCAGCCACTTCTAGATTTTCTGGAAGGGGGAACTACGCACAATCCAAACCTGTTCATAGATGGACTTTTTTTCTTTAAACAACGCCCTTTACAAACGAAACTTCGCCCTGAACGGAAGAGACTATCTTCGCGTTGTTCCGACGGGTCTTAGACAAGAAATACTACAGGCCTGCCACGACGACCCCAACCGCTGGTCACCTCGGTTATGCACGCACGACGTTCCGAATTAAACAGAACTACTACTGGCCTAAACTTCCTTCTACATTGAAGCAATACCTCCGTACCTGGCGTGACTGTCAGCGACGTAAAACAGCGCCGGGATGCCCAGCCAGTTTTTTACTTCAACCTGTCGAAATACCGGGAACACCATTTCAACAAATCGGCATCGACTTGGGCCCCTTTAGTACGTCTTATGCCGGCAACAAGTGGATACTTCTCGCTACCGTTTATCTTACACGATACGCCGAAATGAAAGCCCTGCAGAGATACACAGCTCTCGAAGTGGTTGACGTTTTTATCCAAAACATTGTTTTGCGCCATGGCGCTTTCGGCAAATGTGATTACTGACAGGGGTACAGCATTTAACGCAGATTCCGTGCGCACAGTCATGAACCTCACCGGTACTTCCCACCGAGAATCCACAGCTTACTATCCGCAAACAAACGGACTGACCGAAAAGTTAAACAAAACACTTGCAGACATGCTGATCATGTACATCGACGAGCAACACAAAAGTTGGGACCAAGTTAAACCATACATGACTTTTGCTACAATACAGCCAGGCAAGAAACAAGAAACCACGTGCATGACGCATTTCTCTCTTTTGTACGGCCGCGAGGCAATCACAATGTTAGATGCTGTAAAAAAAGAAGATGACGAAGCGGGCGTGAGCACGCGCCACGATCATCACGAGTAGTTGGTTCAATGACAGCGAATAAAGAAGCACGGGTCGCTCTGTCTAGGGCTCTGGGGCTTTGACTCGCGCTAACTTCGCGACAATGCCATGCTCCCTCACGACAGTGGGGGTAACGACACGACTGCGCAGGAGTTCCCCCAGCGCGCGGAAGAGGCGCGTCAACTCGCAATACATCGAATCAGCAACCACAGCTGCATGATACTGCTGCTTGCAATGTTCGCCACAGACACGCCACTTTCTAGCCTGGTGACAACTTGTGGGCATAGAGCTCCATCAGACGTAGAGGGCTGTGAGAGAAGCTCATGAAGCGCTACTTTAGGCCCTACAGAGTACTACCGCAACTTAGCGACTCGACGTGTGCAGTTACTCCGGTGGACAGCGTTTCTACAGTGCGCCGTCGTCGTCGGCCTGAGGTAGTTCACATAGTTCGCATGAAACCATTCTTCGCGAGGACGTGGCAGGTTGAAAATGAATTTCCGCTCCTATCCGCTTTAGTTTTGGGACGGTGCTTCCTTAGGTGCGGAGGTAAAGTGTCTCGAATCCACAAGCATGTGAACGAACTTTTAATTTGTGACATCGCAGCCAAGACGACGACGATGACGAACGAGTGATACCCGGAACGTATCATCATCAGTGGCTTGCTCTGACAGCTCGAGTGCTTCTAAGTCAAGAGCGTTCTTCTCCGCCACTTCTTCTATTAGCTTCGTCTAAGTAGAGCTTACGATCACCCACAAACGCGCACCTGCTATAGGCGTCACTAGTGAAGTGTCTTATTCAGTCGTTGGGCATAATATTTGTGTGTCCGTCTTGATCATGCTAAACGATTATGCAAAAGGTGGTGCATGCCTGCCGATTTAAGAGCACAGGTAGGCAGAGTCTATTGTTGCTGCTGGAGAAGCGAAGAAGAACATGCTTCACGATACCAGCCACGCAAGTTCCCCAGGTCTGATGGAAGTTTTCAGCGATCATTCAGGAACGGGCACGAATTACGTATGAAACTGAATTACCTATAGCAATGCCAATGGCAAGGTACATACACATGGTTTTTTTCCAGGAAAAAATCATATACAGTAGTATTTTAGGGGGATATTTTTATAGTCATTATAAACCTGCAGAAAATTTCTAAGAAACCTTTTCCTCTGACACTGCGCACTACAAACGAGACACACGTATCAAAACACAAAAACTAGTGGCCACAATTCTAATTGTTGCATATTATGCCACTCATTGCCACGTGTTTGCACTAAATTAGGCGCTGACACCACGTAACCGCTAAATAAAGTTATATTAGGGGCCGCGGCCATTGAGAACGCCTCGCACTGTTCCATACCAAACAACATCTTGACGTTTACACTACTGGTACGAACAACACGTCAGTCACGCGGCTGCAGTTGCACCTCTTCCTTCCCTCTACGTATAAGCTTTTCCTCAGTTATTCCCATCCCCAGGTCTGGATGGCCGCTGTCGGCTTGATTCAAGCCTCATTGCCAATACGTGGCGAGGCCTAAACGGCGCGTAGTGCTGCATCCATGAAGGAGGGATTTCCCCGATCCTTGCAATGGGAGCCGTCTGTGCGCACCTTCCCGTGCCCCCGATGCAGGTGAATCCCCTAGGGCAGCAGTTGATCAGATCGGCGCAGCATGTGGCGTCCTTGTCGGGGCAGCAGCCGTACGTAGCACCGCCTGGTGCATCTGGCGGGGAGCCGAAGCGACAGCAGGTGTCGTTGTCTTCGAAGCAGTAGGCGTCGTCTTCGGGACACTTCTGCATCAGCTCGTCTGTGTGGGGACCCGTATCTTCGTCTCGCAGCGGCTCTGTGACGACCAAAGTCAGAGTCACCGACAATGTCGACTCATCCCCCGCTGTGTTCGTCGTAAATGGCGGCTTGGAGGCTCTGGTCTTGAGCCCCATGGGAGCCGTGTCGGGCGTCGTGTTGATGATCCCCATGTCAGCCGTTGTAGGGGTGGTCTTGACCATCTTGGGAGCCATGGGAGGGTTTGTCTTGAGCCCCATAGAATCAGTTTCGGGTGTGGCCTCAAACCCAATGGGAGCCGTGGCTGGAGTGGTGTTGTTCCCCGTGGGAGCCCCGGCGGGGCTGGGCTTCAGCTCCATGGCAGGCGTGACGGGGGTCGTGTTGAGCCTCATGGAATCCGTGGCGGGGGTGGTCCTGAGCACCATGGGAGCCCTGGCGCAGTGGTCTGAGAACAGGTCGCAGACGTAGTGCTCCGGGCAGCAGCTGTTCCGCGTGGTGCAGCAGACGGCCTTGTTCAGCATGCAGCACGAGTATTCGCCGTTCTGCAGCTTGCAACACGTGCCAGCTGGACAAGTTATAGTTTATTATGAGAGATCGGTGATTTAAATTTTATGAGTGTGCAGTGGAGTTCAGAACTGATAGGAATGTTTTGCGGCCAAGCTTGCAATGGTCTAGGATATAACGCTAAATACAGGACCTTTAGCGAACATCACCGAAAGCAATTCCTAATGAAATACACTGACAGAAAGACCCGCGGAATTCTTGAACGGGGAGTGGAGGGGAGGTTAGCTGCAGCGTTGATTGCACTTGTGGGCATGAAATTAATCTTTTTCCAAATCGACCTAACTTCTTTTGGCTTTGCAAATCTAATTTCTACAAAAGATAGTTTGGTACTAATAAATATAGAAGTGTGCTATTGAATTCTACGGTATATATTCCAACCTCGTATTTCTCGCCGCTTTTACGATTAGATAGAACAGCTACATTGACGAAACTACCAGTGTTCAGATTGGAAAACTTTAAAATCTTTAGTCAATCCAGTTTGAGTTTACAACGCTCTGCTGTGTGCTGTTTCAGTTATTCGCCAAAGCGGCATCGATTAATAATTGTAAAGACAATCTTTTAACAGCGCCGTTCTTCTTGCTGACCATAAGTTCGCCGTTTCAGGAAAAAATACCAAGGAAATGCCGAGCACTCCTGAGCGCGTGTCTCGCGGCGCCCGCGAGGCGTCCTCAGCAAGCGCAGTGGTTTTAGCAGAAACAAAAGTGGCAAAAACCCCGAGAAGCAAGAAATTGGCCAGCGCTAGGGAGCGCGTGCCTCGCCGCGACCGCCGAGTTCCTGGCTCGCGCACTGGGTCTAGCAAAAAAGACTCCAGTGCTGTTGTTAAGCGCTGCCGCGTATAAAAAAAAACCTCCAGTGCGATTCCTGCAGATGAAAAGACACCCTGCTCGGGAGAAGTCACCGTGGCCGCCGCATTCTTTAGATGTCATTATGGATAATTGGAGACACGCCTATTGGTGTGCCAATCCTTCCCCAGGCGACTTGCAGATCCTGCAACCGCGGCTTCCAGTTGATGACGAAGAACTGGTAGACTTCGACAATGCTGAGAATGACTTTGCATCCACCACTCGAGGCGAAAAGACAACGACCTCTTCGATGCATATAATGACGATTACAGCACCGCAGCTATGCAAATAAACAATGATGTTAAAACTTAACCTTATGTCCGCCAATGCTCACCTACATCAGCTTCGCCATTCAAGTCTTGCGCGTGAGTGCAATCTTCCCTGAATTTTTTTTTTTATTTTAGAAGTGATGTGCCTCATTCTTTGTACAGCGGTGAAACCGTCGGCGAAGACCTTCCATTCCTCGCATTTCCATTATTTCCATAGTTAACATGACACTCACGCCAGCAACACAGACGTCAATAGCTGGAGCACCTCGTCAGATTCATTTAAATCCTTCAACGTTTTCCGCGGAAGGGCTATCGCCCTTCGCCTACCCAATAACGCAGACGTTTGGAAAAGTGCAATCGCAATATTAAATACTTCATCTTCGTTGGTTAATTAAACATCTTGTGTACTTTGAGCGTCTCAGCCGTGCTAATGAATCTACCTCCATTCACCGCTGCATCCCGCAACTCTTCACAGGTACAGACAAGCCATAGAGCTTACCTCTGCATCTTGATATGCGGCAGTTACTAACATTGCGATTGGCCAACACTATGCCCCTGCAAGGTATTGTAACCTTCGCGTAAGGTCATCCGTTCGACGTTGCATTGCTTTGCTTGCGTTCGCGCACGCCCCTGTCCATTTTGGTGCATGACTGTGAGTGCGTGTACGTGTGTGTGTGTGCGCGTCTGCGCGTGCGTGCGTGTGTGTGTGCGTGGGCGTGCATGCGTTCATGTGCGGGCGGGCGCGTGCGTGTAGGGAGGAGAGGGGGGGGGGGGGGGGGGCGTGCATGCGTGGGTGTGCGTGCACGCATGAGCGTGCTTATGTGTTGTTTTTGGGCGTGCGTGCAGGTCCATGTGTGTGTATACGTGCGGCGCGTGCGTAGTCAATGAATTTCCGACTATTTAGCGTACCAATGTGCCTTGCTTATATATGAAACTTTCTAAATTCGAGTTTGTGACAGACTGTAATTGTAACTGAAAAACTGTGTTAATACTGGCTTGTTGGTATATACTTAGTTTGATAAGAGCGCTAGGACAGGACACAGAAAAGGCGACACGAGACTGGGCGCCCCCTCTCGTGTCGCCTTTTTTGTGTTCTGTCCAAGCGCTGTTATCAAACTATGTAATTGCGACGTTCAGTATTTTAATTATTCTGTATATCACGGCCACACGCCGAGCGACTACTGGCCGACGAATATTGTCCTGTTTGCTACAAAATTTGCCCCTCCTCGACGGCCCAAAAACAAATTATGTTGCATTTCAACAACTGCCTCTACGGCAAGCCTGCGCAGGGCCAGGTGATTTATTGTGCAACCTGCAAGAGTGCTCCAAACGCTGGAGTCGGTAAGACGGGATCGTATACATAGACTTCTCCGTTATCTAATTCACGAAATTGCTGCTCTTGTGACCATCGACAAAAAATCTGGCAATCTATCTTAAGCTGTGGCTACTTTGAATCGTGCATACGATCGTCACTGATTCCAAGACGGCTTACGGCAACTACCGCAAGGGGATCGTCTCCCACGCGGCCATGGCAATTCTCGCAAAGCGCAGCCCACCGGGACGAGACGTAGAGCTCGTGTGGGTTCCGGCACACTCGACAGTGGAAGGCAACGCCCTCGCCGACCACTACGCCCGCGAACTAGCAGACCGGGCCGAGGACGAGTCGGAGCTACCGCACCCTGTCACGAGCTACCGCGAGATTACCACGCTGTACAGGAGCGCCAGGTGCAGGCTTCCCGTGCCGCACCAGCAACTCGACCGCAAGCAACAAACAATAGTGCGCCGCGCACAAGCGGGGTCACTGGCGCACCCATCTTTATTGAACAAGATGTTCCCGGCAGAACACGACCCCATCTGCCCGTTCTGCAAAAAGACGGAAGGCACCCTGCCGCACATACTGGCGGAGTGTACTGAGCTCAAGAATCCTCTACCTTCCCTCCCCCTTCCCCTTCCCCCCCTGCCCGAGCGATGGGAGATCTTGATGTCCAGCCCCGACCTGTCGACGCAGCAAGAGCTCGCGTCCAGGGGCCAGGAGCTATTGGACTCATATGGGACTCGTGACTAGGGTTCCACCCCGTCTGACGCCTGCGAGCTTCACCTGAAATGGGCTCAGCGAAAGTTGTTTCTCTCTACTTTGAATTTTTTCCTCCTGATATTGTTTAAATAGTGGCGTCTTGCGTCGCGCACAATCTCTTTCTAAAGAAAACGAACTCTACACTTCCTCGTCAGGCCATTCCTGGTCAGACACATGTTCTCGTGACTGGAAAACAAACCCCTGTATTTTTTAAACAAGTCGGGTAGTGAATGCCACAATTGCGGGCCCCAGTGTTCTGACGACGACAGGACGTGAATGGTTGTGGTGACTTAGTATCCGCCACGAGCGACATGTCACCACCCCTGCATTGACGACATAAACCTAAACACTGTCAGAGTGTAATTGGATAGCACTATAATCACTCCACCACTCAAGTTACGTCAACTGGTGTTTCGCAAGAACACGCTGCGTGGGACACACCATCGCTCCCTCTAACCTAATGTAACTTAAGCTCACATAAGAAGTAAAAAATAAACACCCTAAACAACCTCGCGTTTTTCGCCACTTTCAAGATAAGATAGTAGAGCTACATTGACGAAACTAACAATATTCAGATTGTAAAAACCTTAAAACTAGCTTAGGTTTTCAGTCAATGCAGTTTTAGTTTACAACACCCTGCTGTATGCTGTTCGAGTTATTCGCCAAAGCGTTACCAATTAATAATTGTAACGACTTAATCTTTTAACAGCGGCGCTCTTGTTCTGGCCGTAAGCTGGCCAGTGCAGAAAAAAATACCAAGGAAATTACGAGAGCTCCTGAGCGCGTGCCTCGCGGCGACCGCGGAGCGTCCTCAGCGCGCGCAGTGGTTTTAACAACAACAAAAAAAAACGCTGAGCCCCTGGCTCGCGCCGTGGCTCTTGCAAAAAAACTCCAGCGCTGTCGTCAAGCGCTAACGCGCATTAAAAATGCTCCAGCGCTACAGGTTAAAGACATACTGCTCCGGAGAGGCCACCGTGGCCACGTCATTCTTTAGAAGCCATTATGGATAATTGGGGACATGGCTAGCTACGAGTGTGCCAATCCTTCCCGAGATGACTTGCAGATCCCGCCACCGCGGCTTCGAGCCGATGCCGAAGAGGTGGTAGCGTAGTATAAAAGTAATGTTAGCTATCAGATACGCAATAGAAGCTAAATATTTAAAGGAGCCATACAGAGAAAACACAAGTTTGGTTCATTCAAAAGATTTTCTCATTATAATTATACTGACACTTCCTTTTAACGTAAACTTCGCTCAAATAAGCTACATAATTAGGAAAAAAAGGGAATGGCCACGCGACCAACAAGCTCATTTCCCGCAACCGAACCTATGATGTCATACCAGACAGCTCTGCGATTGGCGGAGGCCGGAAAAAGCAAACGCAAATTAATAGGCAGAGCTTATAAGCTTGTCGAACGAGTTATTTGCGCTTAAATTTCAGGCAATTTCTTTTGAAAGCCCTAAGAATGGTGGGAAAAACAGTGGAAGTTACGAAACACACGTAAACATAGAAGTACCGATGCGTATGCTGCTGTTGGTAGTGCGCGCACTATGCTTGCATTAGCTGCACTAGACTGCGGGCTTTGGGGTTGTTTCAGACGACACTGGTCGATTGACGCAAACGACGATGTTTTACGTGACCGTATTTGTCGAGCGAGCACCATGTTTCAAGAAACGACTGCCCTCATGAATAAAACAAGCCAGGTACAAATACGGTCACAAACAAACCAGAAGCAGAAAACGGCTTGCCGCGGTGTGGTGGCGCCATCTAGGTTCACTAACGGTAAACAAGGTCCTGTGACGTCATTGCAGAGCGCATGATTTAGCGGGAAAATCAAATTTTAACTTAAATGAGTTAAATTCTCAGTGAATAAAGCATGGTTTGCATTCGGACAAGCGCTGGGGGCACTATAAAACACAAAACCTTTCGAATAACACAAACTTGTGTTTTGTCTTCATGGCGCCTTTAGAAAATGACAAGAGCTGGTCTCCCTTCCACCGCCACCCTTCGTATACATGGAGCAGAAATGAAACCTTCACGCTACTTTCCCATGTTAGGACCCGTCCCAGCCAAACTAAAAATTCGAATACTGTCGGGCGGCACTACAGCGTTGCCTTTAGAGGTAGATTAGATAATCGTCAGAATGCACTCTATACTGTGCAAGAAATAAAGAGATGTGTATGACGACACAGCTCAATGGGGGCTTACTTGCATTGCAGAGACTCCGATCGGGGCACATCTTCATCTTGCTCTCCGAATGCGCTGAAGCGAGAAGCAAACCAGGGAACAGAAGGAATCTAGGATTTATCAGCATGCTGTTCCGGTAGGCTTGTGCAGCTTAGGATGACCGGGGAAATGTTCGCGAATGATGATGATGGTGACGGCATGATTATGATGACGATTATGACACTCGAGAAACCTGAAATTTGCCCCATGAAGGAAAGAATACTCAGGATAGGCCCCTAGCATCTCAATGCGTTGCAAAAAGTGTGGAGGAAGTGACGTCATTTTTGTTGGGCCTATGGACAGCGTTGCCTAGTTTTTTACGGCTGCCGCGGCTACATCTAGCCAAATGCCACGGACAATTTTTTGCGGCGCTTTGACTCTGGCTGCCTCGCTACGCTTGCAACGCAGCGTAGTCGCTACGGCAAACGTTTTTAGATTAGGTCAGTTTGAAAACTCCGTTGAAGGCGGCCCAAACTCGTATCCCGGCAGCAGCGGCGCTGGCGTCACCTGGAGATCGGCGGAGCGCGCAGCCGCCGCCGCCGGCTGCTGCCGGCAAAAGCCTCCCCGCTCAGTGTTGGCGAGAGCCACAGTCTGTGCTTTGCTTGCTGTGCGTTTCTTCGTTGTGAATCGAAGCGAAATTCTTGGCAGCTCAGACGTAGTGCACAAAGACTGCCGTGCTGTACGGACCCAAACACTCCTCCCGTCGTCTACGTTCGCTTTCGCGAGCCGCTCGTACCACGAAGGTATTATCAAACAGGAAACAGCAGAGGAGAATAGGGAAGAGTGCTGGGCTCAATGGGCCCATCGACATGGCGGGCGCGGCTTCACAAATGTAACGTCAGGACCTCTCCTAACCTTTTCTTTCCTCCATGAATTTGCCCAAATGAAGTGATCTGGCATGCGTATAGATCCGGGACGATCCGGCACCACTAAGAAATACTGCACTTGCGATTTCCGACATTCCGTGTTCTTGTAGGTACAAGCTTTGCCCTTCTAGCCCCATTTAAAGCATTGTAAAACGGGGTTATACGCACCTAAACCATCCTTATTGTTACGATACGACAATTATTTGCGTCTACAAAGCGTAGAACGGATGTAACGTAGAAATGTCGACAAAAAATTTATCGGGTGTGGCCAAAAATATCGCTAGAAGTACTGAGGCTCCCACCCCGGCCTGTGAGAGTCAGAACATGCGACTTAACAACGCGGCCACAATGCCTAAGCGGGAGTGTCTAAAGCAATACAGTAGATGCCGCGACCTACAACAACGTGCTGGGCTTTCACCCGCGTGGGAACTGAATGTAGCTATCGATCGAAGGTTGTGGACGTAGATGAACTGGTAAAAAAATTAAAAGAAAACAAAAAGGAACGAAAATGACAGAAAATAGGTTCGTTTCTCAAAATAAAAAACGAATTTTCCTAATGATTTTATTCCCCTTTACCGTCTAACCGGCCAGACACAGAAATACAAGCATGAATTGCAGGGCGCTTACTTCACTTTAGACGATTTCGCGCTGTTCACCAGGAACCCGGATGTAACGAGAATGGAGGTAGACGTGCTGAAGGCATTCAGAGAGCGCGCGTTGGGTCTGTGGTTCATATTCGAGCTATCAATTTCCAATGAGCTCCAGCTCCTAGACTTGAGGTTACGGTTCCAGGAGGAACATAACGTGCTGGCTTTATAAACCCCGCTGGGGGAAGCCCCTGCTAAAAAATGGTCTGGTCATTTAAGACAGTGCGCAACGCTATTAACGCGTCGTCCATCCGGTCCGCACTATGCAAGTCCTGCTACCACACAGTTGGTGAGAGCTTCGAGGGCCAGCTGGTTAGGTTAAGGAAGGCTAGGTACCCGTAGCGCAAGATATCTTGGGCATGTGATAAGCTTCAGAGAAGCCTTAAGGTCGTGCGTAGTAACGAATGCACGGATCACGATACGGAGGTGGAAGGTAGGCGAGGTTCCTCTCCCGTACGTCCATTAACTGTCTCATCGCGGTTCGGTGCCCAATTACTCTCTTCGGCCCTGTTTAGGCTCAATAAGATGTGTCCGATGGTGGACAAGCGGCTTCGTCCGAGGACAGTCGGTGGTCGGGACGGCGAGTGGGTTGTTTCGCATAGGAAAACGCCTATGGAATGTGTTACGACGATACCCTTTACATCCTCGTGCCCCTAAGGTGCACAGGGATGATATGCCCCTCTCATGCGGTAGTTTCTACGTGGGACAAACTGGCAGGTGCTTAATCGCCCGGTTGAAAGAACACATGTCATGTCGCACGTTGTCGCACGTTGTCGCATCACTGTCGCACGTACCTGCCGCGTTGGCTCAGTGGCTCAGTTGTTGTGCTGCTGAGCACAGGGACACGGGTTCGATTCCCGGCCTGCGGCGGTGGCTTTGCTAGTAGAGGCGAAAAGCAAAAATGCCCCTGTATTCGAGATTTCGGTGGACCTTAAAGATCCCCATGCGGTCAAAATAATCCCGAGCCTTCCACTACCGCGCGCCTCATCGCCTGTGTAGCGTCGGCGCGTTAATCCCTACAATCAATAAATCAATTGTCGCACCTGTAGACTACTATCCGAAGTTCAGAGACGCAACATGCCTGTACCGCAACAGAGATGCGCAGGCTCATGAGATAGTGGAAACTTTCCGTATGGGTGTTCGGGGGCCAGCCGCCGATAGGGCTCACTGAGATAAAAACAAGATATCTTGGCGCCTCGGGGTCGTGCACGCTGTGATCATCAGAGGAGACAGTGTCGAATATTCATGTTTGTGGCTTCTTCGTGTATGGGTTACTGGTTAATCTGGTTTTGCTGTTTCCCACGCTCTATAGATATATTCATTTTAATTTCAATTAAACGTAGTTGATAGTCTGCGCCTGTGTCGCACGTTTCTTCTTCTGTTTTGTGCATGTTTTGGCGCAGTTTTTTACAATGAACCAGTACCAAATAGCTCAGTTTGTCCTTCTTTTTAGTCAAGCGGGATCAGCGAAGCTCACCTCAAATACTATATAAGTGCTAACGGGAACGGGTTATAAGGGAAATTTAGGTTAATTAAGTTTGTCAGCACCGTGTCAACTGGGGTGGTAGCGTGGGGCTGCCAGAATTTACGTGTCACATAAATAATGCAATATGTGTCCATTATGAAATCGTAACCACAACTTAACTAAACTTGGATTGCAAGTACCTCGAGATTATTCGCCGTATAATTGATCCGGAGTGACACGTGACTCGGAACCTATACGGTTGGAACCTACCCCACTTGAACAGGAACAAAATTACCAGTTAATCGCTGCGTTGATGCCTACGTACGGCTTGTATAAGTAATGCTGCTGCCAGGAAGGGCCTGGGTAATAAGAAGGATGTGTTCTTCAAGCTCGTGTTGCCTAGCGATATCCCGTTCCAAAAAGATACATACCAGGCACCTCCGCTGTGATGAAATTGGTTAATAAACGTGTTGATTCGCTGCGCCCGAGTCATAAACCCACCTAAAGGACACAAAACCACTTTTATTTGCGAAAATAACGTGCGGTATTGAGTTAAGAGAACCATTCACGATGACAAAATCCAGGGTCCTGAATATTTGCATTGCTTGAGCTCGAACCCGAGGAGTTCGTTAAAACACGCATGATGCGGGGAGAAGAGTGGATTTGTTGCGGCAGCCACAAGCAAGCCACACTCAACAAAGCTGTAGACGGAGCCGGGTGAGCATAGGAAATTCCTGTCTTACACCCACATCGGAACGGAACTTGCGGCGGTGGCTCAGTGGCTAAGGCGTTGTGCTGCTGAGCACGATGTCGCGGGTTCGATTCCCGGCAACGGCGGCCGCTGTTATGATGGAGGCGAAAAGCAAAAAACGCTTGTGTGTACGAGATTTCGGTCCACGTTAAAGATCCCCAGGCGGTCAAAATTATTCCGGAGCCCTCCACTACGGCGTGCCTCATCGCCTGCTTTGCGATGGCGCGTTAAGCCCTACAATCAATCAATTATTAATCGCAGCCGCTTGTTGGCCACTCTACTAATGGGGTGGACCAATTAAGTGTGTCACAATCTTCTGTATCCTGCGCAGTTGTGCGCTTAAGTGCCTCTGTATGGCAACGTCAAGGAGCCGATGCGCATGACCTGGCGGTACGTCTTCCTCTAATACTATAATTGAGGTGTTTGGTGTGCCTTGCACTGATCTTCCTCTCCCACGTTTGCCTCGTGCAAGAGTTGAGATCCCTCAAGCACAAATAAATGTCCAGGGCCCTCTTGGTATTACGTAGTTGTATCAATAGATTCCTACAGTGCTTACCCGTGCTCTCGTGGCGAATTTCTTGTTGTTCAGATGCATAGAGAGCACAGCGAATTGCTTCGACGTCATTAGGGTTCTTAGGCAAGAAGGTATTGGCGAGGTGTAATAGTCTGGAAAACTTGAATGAGCCTTGCAAGGTGCATCTATTGTGCACCTTTAACTTGCCCCAACGCCGTACAGTTCGTGAGGGAGCTGATAGGGTTGTTCTAATTGCTCTTCTTTCATGACTTATTTTGTAGACCATCACACCGTGACCTACGTTGTGTAATACCACTAGCGCTTCGTCCTCTGCCTCCCCGACGTCTCTGGCAGGGAAGTGAACTGCGCTTCTGACCAGTGAGATGATGTCCTCATCTATCAGTGCGCCACACACCACAGCCGTCATCTCCGCATTGACATCGTCTGGAAAGTATACAACTTCCAAAGAAGCCTAATGGAGGTACCAGTTTTTTTTTACCCGAATCTACTGGTTTTCTCCGTTCTTTTCTTCGTTTTGCAGGCGGCGATGTCTCACGTGCAGGCCACGAGTTCGGTTCGTTGGCCGTTTGTCAGGGCCAAGCCGCCGCCTTGTGGCGTGTACTTGAATTATCCCTGGCAGAACCAGCTCGCTCTCAGATTAGCGGGATTTTTATAGATAAGCCGCTATGAAGGCCTGGCCGGAGCAAATTGTGCAGTTCGAGTAGTCCAGAAATTTTAACGAGACTTCGGTGTAAGCCAACGTTAAGTTCATACTTATTTGAAAACCGTGTGCTCATCAAAGGTACCCGGATACTATTATGTTACATTTATTTATATCTTTCTTCAGATTTGTTCTATGAAAATCCCCCGCTTCTCGATGTTACAAATCATTATGAGGCTAAGGCAAATACAAGGGCCGATACCTGTTCTAACTCAGTTCGCCATTTTTGCGTTAATACGCTGCTGCTGTTGCCCGGATGGTATATTGCATCAACGCTCGTACTCTAATCTACAGATATAGCCCCACTTGGTTTCACACTTTAGTGCCCTTTAGTAGCAACTGGCCATTACAATTCAAAATGCACAGGCGCGGACTCGGGTTTCATAACAAGCAACTTCAGTTCATCGTGATATTTGTTTCTACTTTTGAAATCATATTAATTACGAAACTTCATTAAGATGTGCTTTACCGTGTGTGGGTGTGGTGCCTTGGTTTTACGCAGCTTGCCGGGGACTTTAAGCGAAGTTTTGTGTATTGTCACAGACGACAGTTTTGTGCAGTTTGGGAAAGGAAAAGGTGCTTTTATTTATTTTAACACCATATTGTGAAAAAGAGATGACTTGTTTCTAGTGCAAACTAGGCAAGTTCATTTGGCCCTTCGCCAATGCTCTGAGCGAATTCTCATAATGATAAACATGTTTTTTTTTCTTTCTGTAAGACGCCGTCATGTAATGAGAACATTGACATTCTTATTCTCCTCAGCGGCAGGCTAGGACGTGCCCAATCGTCATGTCTACTGAACAATAAAAAAACACCGCCTGACTTTTATTGAAGGATCACTCAAGAACGACAATGTAGTTCGAAAGAGATATGTTTGCCGCACAGAAAAAAGGGTGTTCAAACGGTACTTTTTTTTCACAAACTAAAGCAAATTATTTTTCTATTCAATCTTCAGTAAGTCTGGTCAGGATAATGTCTGTGTTTAAATGACGGCGGCTTTTCTCTTATAGACTTGCCCTCTGGGTACTATGTTTGCGAGTAACACCATCACAATTTTTTTGTCAAGTGCTAATCAGATATGCATAGGATCGGGGCGTCAAGCGCGCAACATTTTCCGCAAATGTGCTCGCACGGGAAAACAAAAATAAAATCCCTATCACTTAGGTTTAAATTATTCCGCATAGAGTTCGTAGAGGAATAGTTTCTAGTCTTTTTCGCTGTCTTCAGCCATCGCGCCAGCAAAACACCAAGTATTGTAATTCTTTCTAGCCGTTCTTCCTTCGTCCGATCGTTCCCATAACTAAACTTGCCGTCACTGCGATGGCAGCGAGTGTCGATTGATTGATTGAAGACACGTTTATTCCATTTTCTTGCGCTTGCGCGCTGCTATGGATAGATGGGTCGGTAGGGGATTGGTAGGGTAGGGGAAGTGGGAAAGGATAATGCCGCCATTCACTGCGTCAGCGGCCTGGACGCAACACTATGGTCGCCTGGAGTCATAGCCACCGTACTGTCCTGCGCGTCGCTACAAAGCCGGTCGCCAACGACTGGTGCTGCGGGGTCCAACAGAAAAAGCAGCAGGGCGCGCCACAAGCTAGTAGCGTACCCAGCAGGAGCTTTTGGTGGCGGACAGGACCAGGACTGAAGAGACGTGGGCCATGGTCCAAGTCGCACGTTGGTGATGGCACGGTACCGAGGAATACTGTAGCGGGGGCAGTCCCACACTAGATGTTGTAGGTCTGCCCTGGTATGGCAAGTGCTGCAGGTGCTCGGGACACTGGGAGCGGCCCCACGGCGATGAAAACGGTGGAGCAAAAACGGCGTGAGCAGTGTTCCCGTCTGAATCCGTCGGATGATCACAGTTTCCCGCCGGGAGAACTCACGGGAAGGAACTGCAGGGATCTGGAGGGGGTTGGCCATGGCTACGAGGTAAGCTGTCCGGCGCGTTTGACTAAGCTGCCGTTCAGCCGTGGGATCGGCTTCTTCTTGAGGGACGGGCAAGGACCTCGTAGCCACGAGTGGGGAGGGGCTCCGAGCTAGCACGGAGAGTAAATGTGCGCGTGCTAGTCGGTGCACTTTCTCATTTCCAGGGATGCCGCAGTGTGCTGGAACCCAGTGAAGTGTGAAGCCGTTACCCGATGCCCGGAGTTTCATAACGTTGCGGCGAATGACTTCGGTGACGGGGCTGGTGAACTGCACATTGGCACAGGCTCGATACGCTGCCTGTGAGTCTGTGTACACATGGTGATGTACAGGTGAGCTTGTTAGGTCTTCCTGGAGAGCTGCGTCGAGATAGTCACAGATAGCTTGCAGTTCAGCTTGTGTGCTGTGGGCCGGAGTGACACCGACGTGGTGACGGCGACCTTGAAGTCCAGTAGTTTCGTTGAACCAGGCTGTGGCGTACACAATGTGCGAGTCTACCGTAGTGGGCATGGCCACGTCCGTGTAGATGACACGCTCGTGCCTAAATGCCGCCTGTGTGGAGCGCGCGTGACGTTTCGCATGGGCTGCTCTTCGACCGCCGTGATGAGGTCCCATGTGGACGGGTAGTGGCTTGCCATCTGTAATGGTAATGTACTCCCACGGAGGCGTGCGTCGCGGGAGTAATGGTAGACCACTAGTGTTATAGCCCAAACGGCGAAGGGTGTCACGGCCAGCCTCTGTCGAACGAAGCCGGACTTCTTGCGTGTGCCGGTGCGTGTCTGTAATCTCGGACAAGTCATTAATAAGGCTGCAGCTCTTCAGCGCTTCGAGGCGGGTGTAGCGGGGAAGCCCCGTGACAATTCGTCGTGCTTCGTTGAGCAGCCTTTCGAGTGCAAGCTTCTGGGTGCGATTGACCGGGTGGTAAGGAAGTCCGTAGACAATACGCGAGACTAGCAATGCTTGCACAATCTGCCGCATCTCCCTTTCCTTGACACCTCTCGTACGGTTTGAAATACGTCTGAGAACGTGAAGAATTTGCTTGCACGTCTTTAATGTCCTTTGGAACCAGGTAGAGGCGGTACAGTTATCGTCCAGGTGCATGCCCAGAATTCTGATCGACTGTTTTCTTGAAATCTCTTGGCTTCCAATGCGCAATCTGTATGCCTCCTTCTCCGCCTGTTTCACCGCTGTACGCCTGCCCCCGTGAATGACCACGAATTCGGTCTTATCTGGTGCAATAGTGAGGCCGACATCGCACATGTGATCATGTATGATGTCCAGAGCCTGTTGGAGCGTGGCCTCTTGTTCACCGACGGAACCCTGGTGCGTCCACACGGTGACGTCGTCGGCATAAATGGCGTATTTAAGCCCAGCTACCGCTTCCAGCTTGCACGGGAGGCCGTGCATGGCAATGTTGAACAGGGTAGGCGCAATAACTGAGCCTTGAGGCACTCCGACGTTGTTGTGATAAATAGCACTAGTCGTCTGGCCTATGTGGACCTGATAGGTGCGGTCTTGCAAGAAGGCTGCGATGAAGTTATAAAGCCTCCCGCGTATGCGGAGCTCTCGGGTCTTGGTCAGCACGGTGTGATGCGGAACCGAATCGAAAGCCTTCCTGATGTCAACGGCGACCACGGCACGAGGCTGGTTAGAGTACTTGTCAAGCACGTCTTCTCGAAGGCGAAGTAGCACGTCTTGAGTAGACAGTCCAGATCGAAATCCATACTGCGTTGGTGGCAACAGCTGGCGCTCCTCCAGATACCAGATTAATCGTGTATTTACCATGCTCTCCATAATTTTGCACACGCACGATGTTAAGGAGATTGGTCGAAGGTTGGACAGAGAAAGAGGTGGCTTGCCTGGCTTCGGGATGGGTTTTACGATTGAGAACTTCCAGGTCTCAGGTATCTCGCCACTGTCCCAGATGTGGTTTAGTTCATCAAGAAGGGCTTGCTTGTGGCTATCCGGTAGGTTTCGCAGGTGAGCAACGCATACTTTGTCGGCCCCTAGCATGCTGTGAGTGTTCGCTCGTTCGAGGGCATGGTGTAATTCTGTCATTGTGAAGGGGACGTTGTAAGCTTCCTCGTCGGCAGATGTATCGTCCCGATTGTAGGTAGTTGCAGAAGGGTGAGACGTCTGAGGGAAAAAGGCGGCGGCAGCTTCTTCGGCCAGCTCGTTTGCGCTCAAACCTCCGCGAAGTGCGACTCGTGCGGCACTGTTGTTCGTTTTACGCTGTCCAAGAAGAGATCGGAGAAAAGCCCAGACTTTCGAAGTGTGCGTGTGCCCATTTATGGTCTCGCACACATCCATCCAACGCTCGGTGGCTAATGCGTTAGTGTGACTCTCGATTTTCTTCTGAACCTCGAGAAGGCGTCGCTTGAGATGTGGCGCACGACCAGACTTTTTGTATTGACGGAAAATTCGCAACCGGCGGTTCCACAGCGTCACCAAGTGTCTGTCTGGCTCCGGGTGATCTGGAGGGACGCGCAATTTCTTGGTAGATTGTTCTTTCGCTATGCACAGCTGGTCTGTGAGATTTAGAATTCCGGCGGCTGGTGGCTCTTCCATTAAAATGCACCGATACTTGTCCCAGTGCGTAATGTACGCCGTCTTCGCGTAAGACCCAGCGCTAGTTCGTTGTGGGCGTTGTCCGCCAGTGCGGAGATGGATTAGAATGGGCAGGTGGTCACTCCCTAACGTATCCTCGTAGGTTTCCCACCGGGCCAGCTTCGGATGCGACACCCACGAGAGATCCGGCGTTGCGTCAGCTTGCTTTTGTGTTTGGCCTAATCGAGTGTGCGTCAGTGGTGCGTTTAGCAACGTCAGGCCGTATGCCGTCGCGTCTGCCATGATGTGCTTGCCCCGGGCGCTGGTCTTCTCGTAACCCCAAGCAACATGCTGAGTGTTAAAATCGCCGCACATAACTGTAACGTCCTTCGGGTACAGCTTCTGGAAGTGCTGGACGAAGCTGAGGTCTATGTGCGATAATTGCGATTTCTTACGCGCGCCTTCTGGACATGTATACACAGAAAACACCAAAATTGTTCGGTGTGGTGATATTTCGACTCGACACCCCGCTACTTCGGTGAAAGCGTTGCACCACGGTTGAGTGTCGAGTTCTACGTGCGTAAACCCCCTGTGGATGAACAGTGCCGCTTTGACAGGTTGTGTGGCATCGTCGCGGGGTGCATATCCTTCGTATGACGGGATCCTCACGAGTGGTCCGTTAACCTCCTGAAGTGCAATAATAGCTGGAGTGTTTCTTCCCTGAATTAACTGAAATCTGTCGATGAAGTCCGCTTTCCTCCTCCTAAAAGACCGGCAGTTCCACTGTAATACGGTCGTCCACGGATGGTAACCCGTGAAGTTGAAGCCATTATTGTGTGTCATGATGGGTGGCTTTAGGACGCACTGCGGCTGCCGAAGGTGTAGCAAGGGAGCAGGCTTGCAAGGGGAGGATTCCCGCAATTACCAGTTTGTCCAGGATTGTTCGCACACACGTCTCGACGATATGGTCTGTTGTGACCTGGCCTTGCAGCGAAGCTTGCACCACGCTGGGTGGCGAGATCACCATGGGTGTCGCGGCGCGCTCCGCGCGACTGCTCCGTAGGCGTGCCTGGAGCTCCTTGCGCCGCGCAGCTTTCTCAGCAATGCGGGCGTTGACTTCTGCCAGTGCCCGTTCCATCTCACGCCAAATTTCTTGTACCTGGTTATGCAAGTCTCGCTCCTCTTCTCGGAGAGCCGCGATCATAGCTCCTAGATCGTCGTCTGTTGCAGGAGTCAAAGCGGGTGAATCTTGAGTGGAGGACGGTTGTACCGATCGTTGGATAGGAGGCATGATTGACGCGGTGGCAGTAGCATACGTGACCTTTTTATTGGTTGACTCTTTAGCGATTTGCGATCCGGGAGAAGCGGCGGCCCTGTCCAATTGTGAAGCAGCGGGGGCACCAACACTACGGCTCCTGCTGCGGCTGGGACTGGTTTCGGAGAGTGGCATGAAGCGATTGCCGTGGTTCCAACTGGACGAGCGACGCCTGCTTCTACGTCGATTGCGACTACGCGAGCGGCGATCTTTTGCCCGCTCCTTGCTTCGTTCTTCAAATCGGCGACGCGAGGGGCACTCGGCGTCAGTACCTAGGTGTCCAGACTGCTTGCAGTTTCGGCAGTATGGTGTCTGATCCATGCACTGGACATCAGCAGAGTGCTGCCTTCCGCATTTGGCACAGGTGCTAGGGTGCGGGCAAATGTCTTTCTTGTGTCCAAGGCCTTGACAATTGTGGCAAACCAAACTGCGCGCCTCGTACGTGGAAACCTTCGTGAGTACACTCCAGTACCTGATCGTCCGTGGCGGTCTGGTTCCCTCGAACGTCACGAGGCAGGCTCCTCGCTTCCCCATCAGCCGTGCGGCAATGATGTGGTGGCTCTCCGAGTACAGGGCTCTTCTTAGGGACTCCGCCGTCTCCGACGGGTCAACTCGATAGATGACACCACGACACATGCCCTTTCCAGGGGTTTGGTGTGCAGTAATCGGAATCGTTTGGTTCGGCGATATTCGGATGGACGTGAGTCGCAAGAGGCCTTTGGCGTGCTGGGCGTCGTAAGTCTCGATTGTCACTGTATTCGATGCGCTGTTCGTGCGGATGGCTACGTGATGCTGAAGCTCTGACGGTGGAGCAGTTGCCATAACCGTAGTGTGAAGCAGACGCTGTGAAACGCTCGCCAGCGCAACACGCGTTGTTGGTCGAAGGGTGATTAGGTAGCTTGGAAGCTTAGAGCGAGGAATTTCTTCCGTCGGCGCTCCAGGCTCCGCCTTCCTCGCGAATCGTGGGCGACGCTTTGGTCCCTGGATAGTCCACAGGCCGAACCGTTCGTCATTATCCTGCGCTGACGGGTCTCTTGCCGACCATTCAGCCTGGTAGTCCGAGACCCGGGTGCGGTCAATGGGGCTCCTGGAGTGATGCGGTGATCTCGAAGCGAAAGAGGAGTCGGTGTCGGTGTCTTCTATTTCCATGAAGTGTCCTGCACTTCTGCGTGCGCGATGGTGCGTTGCTCGGCTTTTGCGGCGTTCTTCCCGTTGGTGATCAAGCAGGGTGTCTCGGTCGTTGGGGCTTCCTTTTCTGCGGCGCTCTCGAGAGCGCGCGCGAGGGCCGCGCAAAGCATCTCGGCCTGAGTAGTCATCCAGTGTCCTGCGGGTCTTCTCGCCTGGTTCTATCGCATAGCAAGAAACAGGCGCGATAAGCGATTCCGGAGCGCTGGTCGTTGCATCAGACGCTGGAGCGCCGACCGTCACCGACTGAGCTGGCGGGGAAGCACGAGCGCCGGGGTCGATGACGCCGGCAGCCGCAGGTTGAGCTGGCGGTGATGCACGTGCACCGTGCTCCGCCATGCCGGCGCTCCGAAGAGCTCCCGGCGTTAGGCTTATGCAAACGGCACAGTTCGAACGAGGTTCACTCTGTATAGGGCACGAAGTACTGACCGTGTCTCACTTCACCAGAGAGAGCGCTTCCGTTGGCGATCCCGACGGTGTAGGTTGTGTCGCAGTTCTTGGCGTGGTGTCGACGTTCGCAGAGGTAAAGCAGACAGCCGAAAGCATACACAGCCGTTCCCTCTGGCCACCTAGCGGCCGTCCCAGCGAGTGTCGCGGTACCTCGTGCAATCGTTAATTGATGGAGACCCGTAGAGCGGACAAGTTTGGACAGGTCACTTGCCTTCTTACGTTGACGTCAAAACTTTGTTACAAATCACTCTAGTTTGTCACCGCTATACAGCCAATAATATATCTTGTGCTTTGTAGCTACAAAACTGCACATATTATGTCACATGTTTTTGAGGGATATGTTAAAGAACAACATTGGCGATTTGTGAAAGCCAAAAAAACTCCAAGATGGCGTTTTTATATTGGTTGAAAAATTAGAGCGAAATTTCCGACTTACATGCAATGCAAAGTATTTTTTCAAATAAAGCATTTATTCTACATAAACTAGGATTCGGACGAAAAATGAAAAATTATGGTTGAACAATACTAAGAAATTGAACTCCCTCGCTTGCCGCGAGATGCAAAAATAACAGGACCTCGCGTTCTGGCAATTTCTGAAGATAGGCCATGCTTGTCATTTTAATTCTAAAAAAGTTCGTTTCCTAGACAAAAAAAATTAACTTAACTCTAAAAATATGCATAGCCTCCAGAGTTAAAAGCCTTCGGCGATAAGAGCAATAGTTCGTGTTTTACAGAGGTAAAGTTTTTAATTTTGAGTGTTCCGTCCAACGTGCATGTGACGCAACGTCGTCTTTGCGATGTTCTTAGAAAGGGAAAGCGTCTTTCTGCAAAATACCTTCTGATAACTTATAAGTTGTGTCAAGGAGCTATATATAAATTTTTCGTTGAAATAAAAATTACGAGAGGACACACTTGTCCCATATCTCTAGGAAATACTCCAAACTATAGTCCCTAGGACGATATAAGGGCTGGACGAGAAAACTGCTGGCCGTAGCCACCAGGCCAGCAGTTTAACTGGTTTACACTTAATATGCTTATTCAGTTTTTAAACTTAATATGCTTATGAACTGCTGCACCGACGACAAACTACGTGAGAAAAAGCGGGCGATATCACGCATTCATAACAATCTCTGCAAAACGCGCGCGCCCTTTGACATCGTGGTCCGTCGCTTAGGCGGAGTGATACCGTACGTGAGATATTGCCGCTCTAAACTTGTTTCCGAGTACAGTAGAGTTTAGAAAACATTATTGTATTTCTATCTTTTGTTTAACAACGCACAACAAGAGAAAGAAAGAGAGAGAGAGAGAGAGAAAGTAAATGTTTATTGAAAAGGAGAAGAAGTCGGCCTGAGAAATTGATCTTGGGCCTCCTACTTCCCTTTTGGGTGAGGGTACTGGCGGCAGAAAGACGAAGGAATGAATATGGGAGGTATGGGAAATGGCAATGAAAGCAGCAAATGAACTATGGACAAGCAGTAAAACCAATAAACGTCTCACATACAACTGAGTCAGATGACTACCGTTCACTTTTCAGCATATGACTATCGTCCATGAAAAAGAAAAAAAAAACTACTGAGACATTATTTCGCAGTCTGTTACATTTTGTCGCAACCTAGAGCCGAGAATACAGAGAGGAGTCGCCAAGAAATGTAAGCAGGGCTTTAACGGCTAGGCTTTGTTTCCTCTTGTCAGGCCACGTGCCTAAAATCTTTTGTTTGGACTGAGGGCGAGTGTCCAAGCGTAGTAATGCTGTCTCAAGGTTCTTTCGCTCATACTTTGGACAAGCGCTAAGCAAATGTGCGACAGTCTCAGGGCAACCGCACAGAAGGCAGTCCGGGCTGACCTCTCGTCCGATTGTGTGAAGATACTAACGAGTCAATGCTACTCCAAGACGCAGCCTGTGCAGCAATGTCTCTTGACTTCGGCGAAGACGAGGAGCATGACTGAGCCAGAACTTGCGCTCTGGATCGATCTTGCGAAGACGTTCATGTCGATTCTGCGGGTGCGACAGATGCAGCTTGTTTACGTGCTCGGCAGAGCATCGCGTTAGCATCCTGCCTTGTGTGTGATCAGTATAGACAGGAGAGTTCCATTGTGGTGTGCATGCTGTGCTTCTGCATCCGCCAACGCATTTCCAGCGATGCCACAGTGACTTGGTATCCACTGAACCACTACCGTGTGGCCGATTTCATTGAACTCTTAAATCAAGATAGCGACATCAGTGGTCAGGTGATTGTATGCGCCTCGCTTTATTGGTTTGCTGGTTTGCAGTCACAAAAGATAACCCACTGCTGTGGCCTTTCACAAGAAATTGTGCGGAGCGCTTCGCGTAAAGCGACCAGTTTGCTGCGGTATACAACGCCCAGTGAGCAATCTTAAAACGTTGGGTCAGGTTCTTCCCAGGCATAACCACTGCCGCTGCCGACGAAGACGCCGTGGCCGAGTCGTCAACAAACACATGCGACGCCTCCCCGTACATTTCACTGATGTAAAATATAAAAAGTTGTCTTAAGACCGAAGACGCTATGTGGGACTTTTTACCGATTTCAGGAATCGACAACCGCACCTGTAGATTAGGTACCACCCATAGAGGCACTTCTGATGTTTTGGCGACAGCAAATCCGACGGGCATGAAATGTTACTGCATCGAAATACTTCGGGAGTAGTTTGAACTCGGCCGGTCCCTGTAAACACTCTATAGTGGATGACACTCAAGCGCGTCCTGTAGCTAGTCAGCTTGTACGGCCAAGGAAGCCTTAATTTTTGCTTTTAGTTTCAGTTCACAAATTTACCCTGAAGCAATTATTAGAAACAATTCGCACTTCCCTTAAAAGTTACTCCAAGCCTATCAACTACTATTTTCACAAGCCACCTCTCATACATAATTGTTTCGCATCATTTCTTGAGTCTTTTGTACTGTTACAATAGCTATCCTCTTTACAAAATACCACATCATGCTCGGTATTGAACCGTTAGGCTTTCGCCTGTGTTCTGGCACACAGGTATATTCAAAGGAGAACTCTAATTACCAGCGGTATATTTGGTAATAGAACGTAGCATAACGAAATTCTTTTGGCAGCATCAAAAATACTTCATATCAACTAGATTGTTTCGTAACCCAAAGTAATTTGTCTACAGTCACCGGTTGTAGGATTTGGGTAACTTTTAGCTGCAAGAGCGAAATGTTTCACAATATTACAAGCACCAGTATAAAAGTCCGGCGCAGTAGTCCGGCACTGACTAGGCATGCGGGCGACTTTAGCTGCAAGTGAAAAATGCTTGACATTATGACGCGGACGAAAATAGTTCATCTTGGGATGTCCTATCACTTTTTAAAGGCCAAAAGGGGCTTCAACACACTTATGGTAGACAACCACTGGAGTATGCAACTACAAACTGAAAGTGGAAAGATATATCCAGAAACAAGCAAGGCTTGGCTTATTTTGAAGGATGGATTACCTGTGCTCTACGAGTTATGAAAAGTGACAATCGGGTCTTCGGAGGTATAGTCCCTCGCCGACACGCAGAAGAGCAAGGTTGTGGTTTCGGCTCGTCCAGAGTAGTCGGAGTGAGACCTAACATCATAAACTGAGAGACGATGGTTCATATTGCCTGCGGACTGCAGAAAGTGTGATATTTTATTTGTACAGCCTTGCATACCGCGCACGCAAACTGCGGTAGTATACGCGTCCAAAATTGGTGTGCATCCCTTTTGGCATTTCGTCACCAGGAATATCGCATTTATGTGCTTGTGAGCCGTGATAACGGGTTGAAATACGTGATAGATTACAATGTTCGTGGTACGTTAAAGAGAAAGGCCGCAAAGGATGTTGATCTTGCCTTGTAAACAGCGCTTGGTCGTGCCGTTTCGTTGTAAATAGGCAATCATTACTTCCATTTACGGATCTGTTAAAGTTCGCAAGTTCGCTTGCTAAGAAATACCGTGTCGATTTCAAGTTAATTTCTTCTGAAAACATTGTATAGGCTCCGATTTTGTATTCTTGTTCGGTTAAATGTTATTTGCAAGTAGGATGTTATTGCCCAAAAAGCCGCGGCCACATACACACCAAACACAACCGAGGAAAGTTGCGAATACTTAAACTTTTACAAGACCCTAGCTCTACGGCAAAACGACGACATCAGTGCGTCAAACAGAAAGGTAACGCAAAAAAAAAACACAACGTTCGTGCGAGAGACAAAACGAAAACTAAGGTTTGCGTCACGACGTAACAAAAATGGCGTAACTCTAACATTCTCCACGACTGTGTTCCGCACTTTAGCCATGGTGGCTAAAGAATTAAACAGCATTGCTTGATACACCACACACCAGCCTTGCACCACAGTGTGGTCGCGAGGTCTGCTTATCAAAGTAAGAAAAAAAGGAGGGAAAATGAAGAAAAGACAGTAATTTTTTTCTCTCGTGTCCGCAAAGGGTTGACAGCTGAAACTCGGCCGCAGGGCAATGGATATAAAAGTGTGCTGTCCATCCTGTAGGCAGATAGTACACCTTCCTCTTCACCACAGCACTGCGGGTAAATACCAGCGGATTCCTCAAGCCAACGTCGCTACTACAGGCCCCTAAACCTACGAAAATGTTTGCAAAGGTGAGGTTAATCCGATCACAAACTACAAAATAGAAATTCCGCAATGTCATTTAAGTAAAAGCGGTATAGTGCATGTATAAAGCCTTACATATTGTTGCTCTCAACGTTGAGTGGGCCTGCCTTTTGAGGAAGCCCGGATATAAAGCGACAATTCGTTCCAAGAGTAGGTATGCAGGGGACAGCACTTCAGATATGAGCTAGAGCTAGCTCAATCGCACCCCGTTTGCGTGGTATTTCGTTCATACATGCCATCCTAACTAGTACTAGTAGTAGTAGTAGTAGTACAGCAGTAGTACTAGCAGTAATACCATTATTATATTATTATTAGCAGCTCCAGGCGCACCTGTCTTCTGTGAGTATTGCGCCGTTATTCTGAAGACCGCTCAGAATTAGGTACGACTCGTATGCTTACTTCTGTGTCTGTGTCGATGACCAGAGCTTTCGACGCCTGAGAGGCATGTGGCCTGAGGACTGCCTCGTTAAGTCGTTTCGAGGCAAGCTCTATCCTAACATGATTCTTTCTCCGGACCCAATGCGGCGAGAAGACAAAAAAGGAAGCTAGGCTGGATAAATTATATCAAAATGCTCGCGGTTTGCGAACAAAAGCTTCGGAGTTCTTTGCAAATGTTCTGTCTTGTTCATACTCTATCATTTTTATATCTCAAAGTTGGCTTTGCGTCATTTCTGCCGCTCACTACTTCCCTCTAAATTACCAAGTATTCCGTGCTGATTGAAATTCTGCTGCTTTGAAGCAAAGAGGTGGGGTGTTGTGATGGCTTTTGACAAGTCACTGCATTGTATTCGGCGTGAGGAGCTCCAGACGACGAGGGAATCAATGTGGCTTGACGTGCGCCTCCACGGAGGCAGAAAGCTCTTTGTCGGAGCGTTTTATGTGCCGCCTGAAGCTACCCGTCCAGTGTTTGATTGTGTCGTCTCATCCATCGAGCATGCATCAACCGCCAACAGTAATCACAACCTGCTTGTTATAGATGACATTAAACTACCGGGCATTCATTGAGACAACGCAACGTCTTCTCACTATAATTATTACATGGAGCAAAAGTTCAGCATAATACTTGTTTTCCATGTTTTTACTTCTTTACAGCAGCTTAATCGTACTAAGCAGCTTATTTTCATGAGAGAATATTTTAGACCTCTGCTACACTGGCATACCAAATGTGCAAGTTTTAGATGCTGACATCTCTCTCGTTCATCCCGATAAGTTTCATCCCATTCCCAGACTTCTCATTTCCGCACCTTTATGCGTACAGCGTCGTATAGCTCCATCCCCAGGCTCTACTCCTACCCATTATTGCTTTTGGCGGGGTGATTAGGAGGGATTATACAAATAACTTTCCTCTGCAGATTGGGAGTCTGTTTTGACCCACTCTGATATTGATGCGCATGTCAGAGACTTCAAAGAAATTTTAAAGCGGGGTATGGGCCAGTACATCCCCAAAAACAGAAATTCTCGTTCGAAATTTCCATATTGGTTCTCACATGAACTGCGAACTGCCCCGAAAATGAAAGAATGCGCACGTAACAAGGCATGCGGCACTTGGCTCCATACGTGGAAACAGGAGCTTCGTATACACCGTTCTGCATGTAAAAAGCTCTACAACAGAGACTATAGTGCCTAACTTGAGTCTGTAGAGATAAGTGCGACGCATGAGCCTTCTAAAGTTTGGAAGTACATCCACTGCCATTCAAATACCTCCGATAACGACCTTCCCGTGGTTGACTCATCTGGAAATGAGTTACCTGGCGTAGCCAATTCTTTTGCGTTCCGCTTTGGCAACACTTTTGGACCCCCCAAAGATGGCGAGACATCTCAGGTAATTAGCAGTAAGCGCGGGGAAAGTTCAGTTCTTTTTGATCAAAAGCTTGTTTTTTATAGCCTCAAATGCATGAAGCCTTCTCTGTCTTCATTCCCTGACGGTGGTCTGGCAGCCGTACTTACAACTTTTCAAGATATCCTAGTTCATAGTTTAACATATATTTTGAATAACTGTTTAATGACCAACACTTGTTCTGCTTCATGGAAAATATCTAGGATATATCCTATCTTCAAGCCAGGCTACACAGCAGATTCAACCAACTACCAGCCGATTTCAGTCCTTTGTGCCGCGCCCAAACTTTTTGATTCCGCGTTACATACAGCATTTTCTTCATGCGTCAAAAATGCGTTGTTACCAAATCATCATAACTTCACAACTGGGTGGTCAACGACCAGTAATCTCGCTTCGTTTATGACACATGCATCCAAAGCAGTCACAGACCGCGGCCAGATTGATGCAGTTTACAGTGATCGAAGCAAGGCTTTCGACCTTGCCACTCACCCACTGTTGCTCAAAATGCTTTTGGTCAGCGGTGTTGACGCTCCTTTAGTTGCCTTCTTAGGCAGCTATCTCCTCAATAGACGCTGTTATGTTACTGAAAATGGTCAAACATCCATCGTGTACAGTCGTACCAGCGGTGTACCTCAGGGATCCCTGTTGGGCCCTCTTCTGTTCTCTCTTTTTATTAACAACGTACCCGCCGCTATTAGGAGCTCATTTTTCCTCTCGTATGCTGACAAAATGTTTGATTGCCCTGAGGACTGCATCGAACGTCAACATGACATCTCATCTTTCGCGAGCTGGACTTCTGAGCAAGGCCTAATTCTGAACCCATCAAAGACCAAAGTTATCACCAGCGGCGGAAAAAAACACCCCGTCTAATTTTTTTACACTTTTAATAAAACCCGCCTTTCAAAAGTTTCGTAGGTTAGAGACCTTGGGGTACTTTTTGACAGTTCCCTCATATTCACTCCCCACATCAGGCAGATGGTCGGTCGGGCACTCCGTCTTTGGGTATCGTGTGCAGGTTCATCAGAGATTTCACCTGTCCTGTTCCTTTTTTAAACCTTTATTCGTCGATTTTCCTGCCCCAATTGCAATAGTCATCCGTCGTTTGGTATGTAACCTGTAAGTCGAACCATCAGTATCTTGAAAGGGTGCAGAAAAAATTCCTATCAATATAAACACCGGCTTTGACGCAGTTTGGCTTCTACCTCTTGTCTACATCAGCTACCTATTTATTATAAGCTTCTTTCACCAAGTTATCGGCGTGATCGAGCTGATCTTCTCTTTCTTCACAAACCACTCCACGGAGTGATTTCCTTCCCAGAACTTTTGTCGCATCTTGTGCTCCGAGCTCCGCAGAAGTGCACACGGGCGGCCAATTCATTCTATACTGGCGCAACTGGTAGTCGTCACTCCCCTGTCCACAGACTGCAAAGCCTGTACAATTCATTTGGTGAGAAATCGGATGGGTTCAATGATTCCAGGAGATTATCGTGTAGGGCTGAGCATTGCTGTTTGTAGCTAACGGTATATGCCCTTACTCCGGCCACATATTCTCGTTACGCAACGTACGTTTATCTGCTCGTGATGTTACCCACTACTGCGTACACTTCAATTTCCTGTTTGTATAAGCTTTTATGCTTACTTCACGATCTCTTATTTGTTTGAGTGTTCACTTACCCAGTATATTATTTGTGTCGAACTATTCCGTCAATTATGTGTCATATCATTGTTATTACCTTTCTGTGTGCTTGTATTAGTGTAGCGTATTTTTAGTGATCCGTATGTGTCATATCATCGCAAGTTTTTTTCTTAGTTTTGTTTGTGTACCAGCACTAAAACGCCACCGTCGTGTAGTAGTAGTAGTAATAACAGTAATTGACATAAGTTTGAGGGTAGGGAAATTACTCTAAAGGTGAAGGTTTTTTTCTTCGCTGTTTATCAAACAAGAAAAAATAGTCTGGTGTTTAGTTACTATATGGAATAAAATGGAGAAATAAAGAATGAATTTGTTGAACAGAGCCTAACTCCACGAGCCAGAAGTATACCCTCAGCATGTTGTCAGAAACTGAGAAGCAAATCTGTAAAGTATCGCACGTATTACCGGTGCAGGAGCCGTTCAAGTTCCAGGTAGAGCTAACAGATAAGGTACAAAAGCCCTGGCTGCTACCCCTACAGAGTTTGTATTAACAGCGTTTCAAAATGTATGGTGAAATGAAAAGACCACACGAAATTTCGTTAGACTTTAACAGCAAACTACCAAGAAGAACATATTCTTAAGCTACTGCATTCTTCAATATAAATTTCAGAGCTATACAAGGAGGGCTCTACGGCATAGGGTCAATTCTGGCAACAAAATCTGCTTTGCATTTTTGAAACGGCAGTTACACGAAGCACTGACTGCCGTCGAGTTAGCTTCCACCCGCTTTTTGCGTTTGTGTTTCTTGAAGACTTTTTTGATCCCCCAGGAGTATATCAGTGACTGTCCTGCTCCTTTGCACAGATTATAATAGAGTATCCTTGGTTTTTTTTTTAATTTTTGCTATGCGTGTTCACATTGCCTGCTTCATAAAAGAGAGCGACCAACTTTTAGGACGATGATTGTGTTCTAGCTGGAATAGCTTCGTTGTGACCACTGAGCGGAGTCGCAAACCCATCAGGTTGACTTAATTCGTGTTGGTCGAGTCCAAGCCCGTTTAACTTGTCTTCCATTTGCAGACTCAACTGCTCCTCTGGTGCATGGTTGCGACCGTCTTTGCTCTCGACCACCATCATCCCGTTTCTGAACCCGGCTACCGAGGGGCTGGCTACGCCGGGTACACAGGTCCTGCTTCAAGGAGCCCATATGGGTCGTACGCCGACTACGCCTCTGTACGTGACGTCGTACTGCCTTTAGGCTCACACCTGTATCACAACCCTGCGACTGTCACTGAACACATATTCCTTTAAATAATGGGTACAATTCACAGTATCATTCTCTCTACTAGTCTCATTCTCTCTACTCTACAAAGGGCTACTAGTGCGTAGGAGAAAACGGCATTAAGAAACTGCGAGTAAATTTGAAAGAGCAGGCAGCTCAGTAAAAGCTCTGTGAATCCCAACCTTCACTAATGTTACTGTAAACTCGTGGTTAGCAATTAGCAGACGTACTTCGGAGCTGATGGCGCAAGCGATATTCTCTTAGCCTTTTATAAGAATGTGGGTATTATAGAAGCCGTTCTTACAAGCCCGCTGACGCTTGATAAATCCGTCCTCAGGCCCCTTTGTGATGCGCCCCAGAATCGCATTTCGTCCGATACGTAAAAAACGGCAACAGTATTTCGCCACTTCTATGACATTATTTTTATAAATCTACAGGAATAATCAATCGACCAGTACTTCGGTAAAAGCCTGCTGGTCCATTGTGTTGAAAATTTATTCGCCGCACAAGCCTAGTAAAAAAAGGCCAAATTTACGCCTCCGCACCGCAAACTGCATTCTCGAAATTTGTTTCAATTCCTCCGGAAAAGCAACCCCGCGATTTCTTCTTTTCCAGCCCCCCGAGCCGTACAATTTCGGCTACGACACGGCGGACGAGTTCGGCAACCGGCAATTCCGCAGCGAGCAAGGTGACACTAGTAACCGGAAGACAGGCTCGTACGGCTACCGGGACGTGAACGGCCTCTACCGGCGAGTCAACTACGTTGCCGACGCCAACGGATTCCGGGCCACCGTGGACACCAACGAACCGGGCACGGCGCCCGGTGCCAGCGCCGACGCAGTCTTCAACGCGGCGCCAGTCGTCCCTCCAGTTCCGTCGGGAGGCCCCCTCGCATACGGCGCCGGAGCAGCGGTGCCTTACAACGGCTACGCCGGCAACGAGAGATACGGATACGGCGCGTTTGGGCGTGCTGGTGGTGTCTACGGCTCCATTCCGTACGGCGGCTATGGCGGTTTCTCTGGAAGCCCGGCCCTTGGTGGTTACACCAACGGTTACGGCCTTTCGGTCCTTGCAGCTGGTAGCTACACGCCTGGTAGCTACGGTGTTCCACGCGAATACAACGGCCTGACTTCCGGTCCGTATGGCTACCGCCGCCGGTAATAGTCTTTGCTACAGGGGAAAATAAAAGCTCGTACGTGTATTTGCTGTTGTTGGTCATAATCTTTGCATATCTGCCCGCGCAAGTAAAACAAGAGTCCTGAATAATGTGGAGTTTTCTTCGTCGCTATAAGAATAAAAATAAGTTGTCCTAACGTGCACAGCCGGAAGACCACTAGTGTGGTAATACATGCGACTAAAGGATAGTCTTAGTTGTGAGATGAGCTACGAAATGGCATCCCGAAACTATTTCTACAAGTGTGTGTCGTGCAATAACTCCAGGGCAACAGCCGCCCATTTATTATGTGATTGTGAAGTGCGACCAGACGAAGCTTCAACCAGGATCGACCTTCCGTCGTGGTTACAAGACGCCATACGCAGTTACGACAAGGACATTCAACTCTCAGCCGTCCAGCAGGTCCTAACGGCTCTCGAACGGCAGCACCGGTAAGAAAGCTCCGGGCCGACGCCCTCCCTTCGGGGACAAGGGTGTCCACCCCCGCAGTGAGTAGAGAAAGTGTTGCTTAGTAGAATACCACCAGGATCGACGAGTGGCTACCTCCGGGCGTAGTGGAGACATTACGCCTGTTGCGGGCGATCATTAAAGTCTCTTTCGCTTCACTTCACTCCCTTTTTTTTTCTAACGAAATGATAAAGAGGGCCATTATGACGGCTGGTGGCGGGTGAAGACGTATAGACTCAGGGACATCCAACACACGCCCCACTATTTTGCTGCTCTATCACGTAAAGGGCAAATCAGAGGAAGCCAATGACGGTTATTCAGGACGTGAATCGTGCTCTAGCATCTTAAAGCAGGCAATGAAGCGTCACACGAGCCATTGCTGTACCAACATCCACCGCTGCATCCTGGAGGTTGATTTGAGATCTCATTCACAATACATTGTAAGTACTGAGCCGCTTCATGCTTAGTCAAGAGGTGCTATGAGTATGAAGATGCACCGTGGTGGGCCTACAGTCATGAACTGAAGTTCAGTGACCAACAAAGAGTGTTTCAAGGAACGTCAGAGGTAGATAACAACGACGCGCAAAACAATGTCTTGGCCGCAAGTGGAAAGAATTCTGAGTTTTCATTCCTGCCTAAGCAAAATTCTGCTCTTGCGAATACAATTTTGCTCACAAATTGCTCAACGCAGTCGATGAAACAACCAACTTTGATGCATGAGGCTCATAGATGGCAACGGAAGTATAGAGAGCACAATGTCTTCTGTTTTTCAAACAAATTCGTTCCAATTCAGGCTGTGAAGGTGGTTAGAAAGCAAAGCTTTAAACGACACCTCCAACAATTGCCCAAGCGACGTCACTTGAATTCCCATACGTGGCTCTACAAAGAGTGAAGACAGAGATTCTGCCAGCGGTTACCTGGAATTCGCGGGGGCGGCGTCCCGAAAGCAGCAGCGCCGGGCACGGCCGCGCTAGAGCGGCGGACGCCGCCGTTGTAGCCCGGCCGTGCGTCGGCGGAAAGGAAACGGACAGGAGCGTCTTTCGAAGGGTGAGACAGCGGAACCTAGCCATCCTGATTTGCTAGCTCGTGGCTACACCACCACGCGAAACAAACGCAGACACCGAAACAGATTGGCATTTGAGCTTACTGATTCCCATTTATACCGATTTAAACTAGTTAGTTTAGTAAGTTTGAGAATTGCGAGAAAGCTGAGGGAGCTTTTATAATCGCTGTTTACCAGATCCAGTTGCTGCTTTCGCCTTTTGTGATACTTTCTAAAACACAACCGAACTGGTATTTACAAATTAAGAAAACGGTGTCCCATACGTGACAAGCAGTGCGCAAAAGGTAGCGTTTCTCTAGCGGTCAGATGTCTGTATGCGGTCTCAACATTTTGTTTTCCCGCCCTGTAAACCAATCCTTAACGTACCTTTGCCGTACGCCCACTTTCTTCCGTCGAATCCGGGGTACCGACCAGGTGCTATCAAAAAATTTAATCAATCCGTGCGAAGACAGCGCACAATGGACGCCAGGCAGCGCCAAAACAGGCCCAAAACAATTGCCGCTAAAGCAGACGATAAAGCCGTCCCGTTGATGCGCCAGCAGTTGCGAGCAGTCACCTGCGTGCGGGGAACGCTAGGTAATAGCGCCCTATTGCCACGCCATCTACGCTGTGCTCCGTGAGTGAATAGCGCCCTCCCGATCCCCAGCTGCGCTGGGAGTTTATTGTCCTGCACGCCATGAAAGAACCGTTGGCAGAGGTAGAAAGCTTTGCTTTAAAAAATTGGTTGATGCGATTGACTAACAAGGTAAGCGACCTGATTCGGCAATAAAAGACTGAAGAGCGCGACAAACATCCCCGTTGCGCTAAACAAGCCTGGCTGCCCCAATGACAATTAATTAGGCACCGACAAGGCGAGACCCAGGCGCCGGAGGATAATAGCCGCAAGAGGATAAAGAGGATAATAGCCGCAAGACAACAGGAAATGGTCAATTGCTTCCTCCTCTTCACAGAAGACGCACATGGCCGATGGAGTTATGCGTGCGCGATTTCGTCTTCCGTCAAGAGCACAAAATCGGCTCTTGTCTTCGTCACTCAGCAACACCGACGGGTAACATAAGCCCCCCGGACGAGGCCCTGTCCCGGCGCTCCTTACAGTGTTGTTCGTAGGGGCCAAACACCTCGCTTTAGCTGGACAACGGTCACAATGTCTGTTGGTGGCTGTGCACGAAAGCGCTAAAGTGATGAGATCTCATAAGTGACGGCAGTGACTTCGCTCAACACTCGATAAGGGCCAGAGTAGCGGCGAAAGTGTTAGAGGCCCACAGGACGTGTAGGTGTCCACAGAGCCACGCGGGTACATGGATGAAATTTATCCGCGCAACGGTGCTTATCGTTGCGAAGCTTGCTGGAGCCTTGAGGTGTAGTGAGACGGGAGCGTGCAATTTGACGAGCTGCGTCGGCCTTGGCGATGGCGTAGCATGCGTGTTAAGTGGGGCTCGCTGCAGCAGAGGGAACCAAAGTGGCAAGACGAATTGTACGCGGAGGTTACGAACGGCAGAGCAACGTTCTGATACCGGTGCTCGTGGGAGACGTACATAGATAACATGTTAATCAGAGTTGGTTGAGGCGCTTCCTTAAGCCATTTGTCTAGTGATGGTAAGCGGTTGCCAATTTAAGTTTAGTTGAGCACGAGCGGAGAATGTCATCTATCACTTTGGAAAGGAAGTAGCGCCTACAATCAGTAAGAAGACGTTTAGGGGCTCCATGGATGAGAATTACGTCGTTCAGCAGACAGCCTGCAACGACGGTTGCGCAGCTGGTGTGAAGAGCACGGCTTATGGCATACGAGGTTGCATAACCAGTGGCTACTGCAACCCAGCTGTTTTCCGCTATTGACTTAGGAAACGGCCCCAAGAGGTCTAGGCCAACCCGGAAAAATGTTTCGTGTGGCACGTCCAGTGGTTGAAGGGGCCCAGCAAGAAGCGAAGTTGGTGTTTGCACGGCGTTGGCATGTGTCGCCGGTATTAACGTAACATTCCATATTATGGTATAAACCTTGCCAAAACAAAAGACGGTTGACACGATCGTAGGTGCGCGTTACGCCAAGGTATCCACTTGTGCGATGATAGTTGAACTTTTGAAGTATGACAAAGCGAAGTTCTTTTGGTACGACTGGCAACATTTCAGATCCGCCGCACTGCAGATTTCGTTGGTATTAAGTACCGTCTTGTAGGTGATAAAGACGGCAGGATAGATAAGAGAGGTCAGAGGAGGGAGTGTCTATCAGGGACTGTAAGAAGTCGTCGCGGCGTTGTTCGTGGGCAAGGTGGAGCAAATTGGAGGTTTAAAAAAAACCCGTTGTTGGTGTCATGACAGGTTATGTCGGGATGACTGGTGGGATAACGGGACAAACAGTCTGCGTCTTGGTGGAATTTTCCTGATTTGTGCACAACCGAGAACGTGTATTCCTGGAGACGCAGAACCCAATCTCCGAGGTGGTCCACAGGATTTCTTGGGGACGAGAGCCAGCCCAGAGCATGGTGGTCAGTCACCACAGAAAAGTGTCTGCTGTGGAGGTATTGATGGAATTTTGGTACGGCCCACATAAGAGCCAGGCTTTCACGTACAATTTTTGAATAGTGGCGGTCCGAGCCAGAGAGAAGGCGGCTGGCAGCTGTAAGGGGAAGGCGAGTGGATAGGTCGGAACGTGGAAGCATCGGCAGTGAAGGTGTCTTGCGCCTGATAGGACGGAAATTTATGAGAGGGAGATCTATATATCCAGTGCAGCAAGGCACTTCCAATGCCATGTAGGACTATGAGTGAACGGGGTGATACACGTCTCTTCACACCCAAACTGACCCACAAGGAATTAAACCGCCCTTATTTAAGAAAATAATGCAGATAGAACTGATATAATTGACCATTTTTACATAAAAAAATTCCAGAAATAAACCTGAAACGTACAACCGCGGGCGCTCAAACCCATGGTGCAAGCGTTAAAACTCGTAACACTACCCGCTAGACCCCACAAGCGAACAGGAAGCCCGTTTGTGCAACTGATCAGAAAGATTGCCGCATTGTTCAAAGCTAACCACTAAATGGCGCTAGGTATAACACACACACGAACAAAAAAGCAGAGAACACTCTGGGAAGACATGCGAACATAGAAGTCAGACCAGCACAAAAAAATGGGGTTGATTGCTCTGTCACAAGAATCGGTAAAACACGAAATTGAAATGTGCAGCGAAATCTGCAGCTGAACATGATTAGCTGGTCGATGGCTGCCTTGTGGGTGTACCTGGCGAGTGACGTCGTGCTGGCAGGTCGCTTCGGCAAAGGTGTACTGGGGCCATTTCTGTAATGGATATGACGTCAGATAAATCTTGGTGTATCCCGGCATAAAATACTTTCGTGTTATAATATAAAACCCGAAAACAAACAACCCTAAGTATAACGTACTCTTTAGTACTAAAGATTGCTTCCCCTCAAGACGACCCTGTGTGCAGGGGTGTACCCTTTACAGGCCACTTGCTTCATTGTACTGGCCCCATTTCCGTGACGGATATGACGTCAGTGAAATCTTCGTGTGTCCCGGAATACAACACTTTCGTGTTAAAAAAATGCTCCCCGTGGTCGGAATCGAACCCCGTTTCCTCGCGTTATGAAGCCTACGTATATGCGATCATGCCATTCCGACATGGCTGAAGCAGGTTGGATTTTGGACTTTGGCTTTGACTCAGGTTGCATTAAAAAAAGCTTCGCGTTTCAAACGTCTCTTTCTTAAAGGAGCCATGAAGAGAAAACACAAGTTTGGTTCATTCAAAAGATTGTCTCGTTAGAATCATACTGACACCACTTTTAACGTAAACTTCGCTCAAATAAGCTACATAATTTGGAAAAACGGGAATGGTCATGCGACCCACCAGCTCATTTCCCTGCAACAGAACCTGTGATGTCACATGAGCTAAGCTCTGCGATTGGCGGAGGCTGGCAGAAGCAGACGAAAATTAGGTAGAGCTTACAAACTAGACGAACGAGCGATTTGCGCTTACATTTAGGGCGCATTCTTTACAAAGCAATAAGAATGATGGGACAAACAGTGGAAGTTACGAAAGCACATGTAAACATAGAAGTACTGATGCGTTCTGCTGTTCGTACTGCGCACAGCATGCTTGGTTTAGCTGCACAGCACTACGGGGCTTGGGGTTGTCTCAGACGACACTGGCCGATTGACGCAAGCAATGGTGTCTTACGTGACCCCATTTGTCGAGCGAGCACTGTTTCAGGGAACGAATATTTTCTCCCAGAACAAAAACAAGCCAGGTTTAAATGCGGGCAAAAACAAACCAAACGCTTGCCACGGTATGGTGGCGCCATCTAGGTTACGGAACGTAAAGAAACGCGGGAACAAACCAACACCACTACAGGGTGGAGACAACCTTTGAACGGTCCCGTGCCGCCGCAATTGGGCCAACGGGCTCAACGCGTTATTCTTGTCGTTTCCCACGAGACCTAGCAACGCGAAACAGACAATATGATTCAAACTTCTTCAGTAAACCGCGTTGCGGCGATAATTTTAGCGCGGTTTTGACACAATGACTTGCTTCGGCGGCGAGCGAGCACGCGAAAATGGCGGCGCCAGCGTATACGTGTCCCTACCCTGTACGGCGGATGCGTGAATGAAGGTACTCTAGGCTGCAGAGCGGTCGGTTCCTGTGATGTCATTTGGGACCATGAAAACGCACGATTGAGCGGGAAAATCAAAATGTTAACCTAAATTGTTTAATTTCTCAGTTAATAAAGCACCGTTTGTATCCGGACAAGCGCTGGGGGCACTATAAAACACGAAATCTTTCAAATAAAACCAACTTGCATTTTCTCTTCATGGCTCCTTTAAGAAAGGGGCTTTGATTTCATTCATGAATCCTCTTTTTTTCATGCGCCGTTGTTCGTCGCAGTTTCAATGCCGCCACATCAATGTATTACCGAAATGCCAAACAACTGCCAGTAAGTGCAAATATCAACTTAATGCGAACACTTTTGAGTTAGGGGCTTGAAGATTGTGAAAAGTCTTCGTTAGTGACTTTGGGTCCCTTCAGATTGAATGGAGTGTCTCGATAACGATGCTTGGAAAACATGTCGTAAATCAAATGAAGACGTTATTGTACTGGTTCACGGGAAAATACCGCGGCCAATTCGGCTCCATCAAGCCGCGCACGTTTTAAATGACCGCAGCTAAATCAAAATACATTTGTCGCCTTCAAGAAATTGTTGCTTCTTTTGTTGCAGCACGCGATGACACATGCAGAAATAAGACACATGGGATAAACATCCAGAAAAAAAAACTATTTTATAAAGACACGTCGTGAAATGTTAGACATGTTTTTCGTATGAAAGGCGTGTTGGCTTCTATTTAAATTGTACTCAGCTATATATCCGCTGCAAGGAGCAGTCGGGCTGTATCGATGTAATTTATTATTTTGGCTTTTTCCAGTAAGATTTTAGTGGATTTAACGTTGACATGGACAACGGCGCTTGCACAATGTTTTCTCATAACTGTTGCATTAGCTTATTTTTTACAAAACTAATATGACTCAAAAAAATAAATAAATAAATGTACCACCTAATGAGTGACAATTTATATATTCGTTTTATTTCGATTAAAAGCGACAAAAATTCTCAGCAGTATTGCTCAACTAATCTCAGTAAAGCTGGCCACGCAATCGAAAAAAAAACACAATAAAACTTTTCCACGTCATCGCGTCTGTTAGCTCAATAAGTATTTCATCTTGAAATACCACAGACGCATTGCATCTATTAGGTAAAAAATGGTCTGTGGCGTAAAAATACTCATTAAATCTCGCTTTTATTTCCATCCCTCAACACTAATGTCACTGCATTTTTCTTTTGTTTATTCACACATTGCTGACTGCATTATTTCATGAGGTAACGCATACACACTCATGTTACTTCAGTTCAGACAACTCAAAACCAAGCAATAAAAATTCCCACGTCAAGGCCATTTCTGTTGTGTGCTGTTCTGTTGAGAGCGAAGCGCGGGCAACGAGTGGGGTTGGCGAATGACCAGGCCCGTTCACTTCGTTTAAATGCGTTTTGCATTCGGCCGTATGTTTCGTAGTTCGCACACGTGCTTCTTTGTGCCTTGTAGGCTGTTTGTCACTTTTTGAAAGCTAATTTTCTGTCAGTACTGAAAGCGGTAATCCAGAGCTCATTGCCCTCTGGCGTAAAACGAAAAGCGTCGCCGACGCACTGCTCTGCGTAAAAAATTCCCGTTACCGACCTAAAATTATGAGTGATGCCATCCCTACTATTCATTCCAACGTCTATGAGTATTTATCAGACAAACCATCCCAAAAAAGCGTCGTCGCCTCTTTGCACAACGACGCTACCGACGCTCATGGAGACGAAAGTGCTCCCAATAGCTCCCCAACCGTGACTGATATCGCGAAATGTGAACCGCAAAGCACCTATTTGACGAAGCACGAGATTGTTGGGGCTGGCAATTTACAGTTTGTATCATGGATCACCAGAACCTTGCATTCGAAAAAGTCGTTTTCTTCACTGCAATCGATAGAGAGGGAAAAAAGATTTATTGAGCCCATTTCAGGTGACGCTCGCAGGCGTCAGACGGGGTGGAACCCTATTCACGAGTCCCGTGCCTTCACTGCAATCGAGTGCAGTTTTGAAGTGAAAGTTAAATATTTCAAGCCACACTTGTGAATACCTTAGAGGTCACTAACAGTGCAATGGCGCAAGAGTTGCTTGTGGAAGCAACCTGATACCGTGCAAATGATTTGGCGAAAAGGGTGAGTTAATTGTCTGCTAACCCCAAACGCCAGGAAAAGACCTGTGCATGGTGGGAAGACTTGAGGTAAGAAAAGACCTGTGGTGCTAATTAAAATTAAGAGGGCTGTAATGCCAGAGTGAATTAGTTTTTTTTTTCCTTTTTCAGGTGGAAATGCTGCTGCATGCAAGTATACCCATATACGTGTTCACCCTTCGTACGTACGTCTTTGTGTAAATGTCAAAAACTGAGCACCGCAATTGAAGACGTAGCAATTTATTTATTTTTTTTTTGTTATTGAGTTTGAACACTGCAGTACTCAAATTCAAACTTTTTTCATTGCATTTACAGTTCAGCCTTGATATTTCTCCATTAAAAAAAATAAAGTGCCTGTACTGTTATTTCTCCTAGTTGCAGACTTAATCCATTTTTATTTGCTTTCTGTAAAATGTTGGCTGTTTGAATATGTACAGGAAAGAGATTCCCTACGTCAAAACTGAACCATTTGTTCCTTCTGCTAGTTGAAGTAAAAGGCTGCAGTCGCAGATGCAGACCCTTTGAATTTCTGTTTCCGTGTAGTCGATTAGTATACTTTCGGCTTTAAAAAAATGGCGGTTTTCGTGCTTTGTGCGTTTATGCAAACGGGTGTGGCCTCTTCATTGTTTTTTGTATAAAATAACGTCGAGTGCAGAATGGGAAGCGTGGAGTACAACATGGAAGTCGGGAGCTCAAGATGCGTGACGTTCGGTATTGCATAAATTATGCTAGCGTCACTAAATATATTTAGTGACGCTAGGTTGTGCGTATCGGAACAGAACGCGTCGTAGTGTTCAGTGGGAGTTGCGAAGTGTGTGCCACTGCAAGCCACTTGCGTGCTTAGTAAAATTACACTTGCGCGTGCGGTGAACTTCTGCTGGTTTCCGCTTCCGCAGCGCGCCGAGTCGTAGAGCAGGCGGCCAGGCGGGCATCAAACTGCGGAAAGCAGCGCCACCGCGCGCCAGGCATGAACCGGAGCATCGCCCGACCCTTGGCGTCACCTCCCCCTTCTAGCAACCATAGATTGGCCAACGAAAGAATTCATCACGAGATAGCTTCGCGTTCAACCACCGTCGTCATCTTCCCATAGGGGAACCCTGAGTACCGCACCCCCACTGGCTCTCCTCTCCGATGCTCCTCTCCTCTACGGCATTTCTCCTCTCCTCTCCAAATTTCCTCTCCTCTCCGGGATTGCGCAACGAATGGCAACACCTGCGGCTCTGCGGGCGATAATGCGAAGACACTTAGGGTTAGAGACGCGACGGTAGCCGCTGCATACTCCGCTGGGGGCGCCACTAGCTCCGCGGTATAGATGACGCGCGCGCGCGCTCTGCTGCCCTAATCGTCCTCCCGCAACGCCGCGATCGAACTGAAAACTAATGGGAACTTGAGTCGACCCCATGGCTGCTTTGCATACTACTCAGGGTATCCCTACTGGAAGATGGTGAAATTATTTTATCACACATCAAAACATGAAGAATTGATTAATCGAAACGTACAATTTCCACACCCATGCAGGGTTGAAAATTGCTTCATATTCGTAAAATCGCGGGCCCATCGCCAATGATTTTAGTGGACGGCAGCAAAGAAGCCTTAGAATCATTATCTGTTGTCTTATGCTAACGTCACTGGCCATTGATTTTGTAAGACAGTATATGGAAAAAAATAACGCTTTCAGACAGTTTTATCTTTGAGAAACCGTGTAAACAGGAAACTAAGTGACGGACGCAAGTGAAAACAACACAACACTCAAACAGCCTTTATATGTGATTTTTTGTCACTGAGTAATTTTTTAAGGCTGGCACACGCTACCTAGTCGTGTTCTAACTTTCTTTTAAGAGCAGCAGATGCTCGCAAATTCGAACTGGCACAAGCGATGGTCACAGCCAGAAACGCTTTACAAAAGGCCAGCCATGGCGAATGGCGTCACGTCGTCCACTGTAAACCAACGTTACTGGTTTAGCTGTAAATCGTATAAATCCCCGGATACTTGGACTAGACGAAGGAATGTTGCGTGGACTGGTGCGTTCAGCTCTCCCCGTCCTATTCCACGTTTCTATGAACTCTGCAAAAAATGGAGGTGAGGGTACCGGAACGGTTCCCAGAAAAAGAGCTATTAAGCTCCCTACTGCCCGAGGACTCAGCCCGACGAGCAAGTACACCGAGCCCCTGCCTGCGAGTCGAACGAACTCACCCCGACGGCTTTTCGACTCACCCCGCCAGCTTATACAAGCCCCGTGTACATGGACATGACGGGGGCGGGGTGAGTTGAGTGGCGGGTTCAGCTTACCTCGACGCGTCCGAGTTTATATGAACCCCGTCCAAAGAATCGAGGTGAGGGGAGCGGCGGGGTTCACGGAAAAGGGGCTACCGTATTTTCACGATTCTAACGCGCACGCTCTTTTGCTAAAAGGTAGCTTAATATTTGTGTGCGCGTTAGAATCGGACTCAAAGCCGAAATAGGCTTTAAAGCGGCCAGCAGCGTTGCCATGCGCAACGGACACGAAGTACCCGCAAAATCCAACTCAATCCAATAAAAAAAAAATCCGTCAACACCACGTGAGTGAATTTCGGCGCACTGATTCCTCAATGACATACCGCATACCCTGGTCAGCTGTTGCACTTTTTTTGTGTGCTTCTGCTTAGCCCCTAACGCTTAGAATTATGAAGATCAAGCCATTTTAAATCGCAAGCAGCTTCAGTGTTCCCCGCGATAACTTTATTTCCACCAGCAGCTGGATAAGCACCCTTGTGAAGCATAATTCATGTTTCGCTTCCAGAGCAGCATACGCCACATAAAATCTCCCTCTTCCAGGTACATGGTGTCATGTCTTTTCCATCTGCGCAGTACCGTCAGTGTCACATTTTTTTTTCGAATTTTCCTGCGTGAACATACCCGCGCGTTACGATTGGGGGCACTTTAGAACCGCGCAAATACGGTATTCTGCTCCCCGCGGCCCACCGACTTAGCCCGACGAGCGAGCTAACCCATTCCCTGCCTCCGAGTTGACTGGACTCGCCGCGAGGGCTCTCTGACCCACCCCGTCCGCTTATACATGGGGGTGTCGAGTCTAAAAAACCTGTTTATTTCGACTCAACGCGCCCTCGTCGGGTCAATGTAAACGGGGCTACAAGGATGAATCGACTTGACAAAACCTGTTTTGCTCGACTAAATGCTCCCTCGTCGACTCCATGTACATTGGGCTTATTAGGTTCAGGGTAGTGGAGGGCTTCGAATGAATGAATGAATTTAGTTTTAACTTGGAAGGAAAAGACCACCAGCAGGCGCAGTTTTTCTCACCTAAGGGCGAACACCGGAACGCCTGCTGGTATGGAGGTGTGGGGAATTGGGAACAGAGGCAGAGAGGAAACCGAAGAGAGAGAGAGGAGGATAGGATACATATGTGCATGTATAGCAGACTAATGAGTGCATATATGTAAAATATATACAAGACTAAACAATCAACGCCATATATACAAGAATAACGACTAAACGCTAAGAATAAAACACGCACACACACATGCACACACACACACGCAAGCACGCACGCACACACACTCAAACACACACACAAACACCAGCCGCTGTTCAGTTTGTTGACTGGGAAGAAAACGAAGAGCCAGGGTGAGACCCGAGGTGTCCAGGTACAGACCCAGGGCCTCATGGATTTGGTGATCTGGATCCCTCCACTATAGCGGGATTCACACGACGGAGAAGCCCTCTCTTTCTGGCCCGCGGGACCCGCTCGTGTGACTGGTTTTAGGCTCCGCCCCTCGGTGGGGATAGCCCGCGGAGGCTCCGGGAAAGAAAATGCTGCCCCGTGTTTTCGCTCGACGGCGGTGGCCTTCCGCAGGGAATGGAACCTGTTCCTCGGTGCTGTCGTCTGCTAGTCACTCCGCGCAGCTCCGAGCGTGTGGATGCGCCGCCAGGCCGGATAATCCGGTCACATGCTGTTGACATCACATATCCGTCCGCCTCCGCGCGCCTCCACCTCCGTCGTGTGAATCCCGCTTAGGCAACCCCTGATGTCCCGATGGTGTTAGAATCCAGGCCCTCTAATCTACGATATAGGCCCACATGTTTTCACACTTCAGTGTCCATGTAAAAGGAACTGCGCATTAGTAGTTGGCAGAGACAGGCGCAGGCTGGGGTTTCGGACCAAGCAACCCAAGTTTATATTTAAAGCTTGACATCTGAAGCATCACCCGTGTTTTAATTATCCTTCCCGCTCTGAAAACCTCTACTCAGCTACTCGTTCGCCGTTCTGAAATTGTAAAAAGAGGGTTCGCCATGTCATACCTTTGATCAGCCCTGCAGGAGTCGCACGTGCAGGTTACCCGCCTTAAAAAAGTCCGGTTCCCCCAGCCTGTGTTTTCGGCAGTGTGCAAGCCTGGTGCGCCAGATTAAGGGCAATAAAAGAAAGGAAGGGAAAAACTGGCTTGACAAGAAAGTGGCTATGATGTCGTATATTCATAAAATGACGCACGCGTTGAAACAGTGGGGTCTCGGTGAGGTGTGAAGGTGGCGTTTTCCGTGAGAACAAAAGTGGGCAATCTTTGCCACATTGTGAACAATAAAGATTTTCCGAGGAAAGGGAAAAACAAGTCTAGCGTGAACCATGAGGAGCCTTTAAATCTTGTGCGATCGGTGTTGTCTACAGGATCCCTTTGTTACGCAAGTTCGTGTACACGGGCCAGACTGCGCGGTGTCTAAATGTCCATTTGCGAGAACACGTTCCTTCGATGAGGAATGCCACTAACGTTCCTGTGCATTTCAAAAAGTGTGGCTGTCATTATGTGTTCGAATAAACTGCGGTTTTGTATCGGCCTAATAACCAAACTGTCAGACAGGTAGTATACGCCTTTTATATTTTATACAAATTTACATGATGTCGTCTGCGTTAGCAAGACGTAAATCACTCCACATGAGAAAGAGCGCGCTAATCAGCCCAATGTTTGTCTAATATATGGGTGGCTTTTATGCTTACATTTGTGTATTTCAATCAACCAGCACTTCCTCATTCCTTGCGTGCATTTGAAACTTCCGCGATGTTCTAAAAATAGCCTAATTTTTGGTGTTTCTCATGGCTTCTGCTTGGAATTTTCTTTAACTTTTAAAAAAGACGTTTCATCACATGATGGTGTGGTGTGGTCCCTCGTAGCTGGTCTTAGGCACATGATGCAGCATATCGGGTGGTTTTTAACTGACGTTTTGCCTCCTGTTAGAAATGGAAATTCTGTGCACTTTAGGAAAGAGGAAAATGCTTTTAATAACACTGCCAAGCCACCATACCTCAGATTACCTATATGGTGACTCTACAATGTGACCAAGGGATCGCTTGTTTCTAGTACGAACGTGAAAAGTTCATCCTGCTCCTTCATCAATGCATTGGGAGAATGTCAATGATAGTATTCTTTCTAATGCAAGACGCCGTGATGTATTTAAAATATTGAGGTTTTTTTCCTCCCCAACTGCAGGCCACGACGTGCCCAATCGTCATGTACTGTTCCCAGAAAAACACTGCCTGACTTATATTGAAGTGTCACTTCAAAGACGCCGCTGCAGTGCAAAGGACAGAGATCTGTGCCGCACAGAGAGTTAAGGGCCCACTCGTTTTTACAAATAAGGGCACATTCAGCTGCCCATCAAATCTTAAGCAAGGCTGCTCAGGATAATCGCCGGTATTTAAACGACGCCAGCACTAATAGACATGCCCGCCGGCTATGTTTGCGAATGACGCTATTACCAACTTTGGTCTAAATTCTACTCAGACATAGCACAGTAACACAAGATAAGAAGGAGCAGTACACTTGTTCAAATATGAGCATTTGGTGCAGAATAGCAGGGTCGTCAGCCATATATGGTAGGAGTCCTTAGTACGATCGGCCCTGGCCGTGGCTCGCCGCCCGGGCTTTCGCAACAACTTCTTGTTGCGCCGCAAGGTCTGGGCTGGTCAGCCTGTCCAGGCTCTGCTCAAGAAAGAGGAGAACAGTTTGAGATCACGAACGTATAGCGCAGGTTTGTTGAAGCTACGCAACTTGGCTTTTAGCCACTTCATCTAGCAACAATTATTTGTGTACACGACTAATTTTTCCGGCAACCGGGCAACTGCCGCAGTAAAGCCAGCAGAAAACGCTACTTCACCCGTAAGGGCATGATGACTTGTGGTTGCGGATCAACGGATGCCTAGTTCGAGGCCGTGAATGTTTCCGTGCATCTCAGTAAGATTACCACGGACCCGCCTCCGAGGCTGAGTGGCTGATGAGTCATGCTTTACAACGCAAGTTGAAATTTTGTTGGACATGACCACACGAATTTATAATGCCCATTAAAAGTCTGGGGTTATCTAAATTTAGAAAGCTCCTGTACGGTGTGACTTAAACGGCGGGTTTTCTTTAAGAGTTAGGCAAGAAATTCTCAGTGCTTTAGTTTAATTTCATGAATGTGCTACAAGCAGCGTCTAACGTAAACAAACAGGCGTTGAGCGGTGCACGATTTTTCTGATATTTGATAACGCTTTTATTGTAGGATGCGGGAGGGCCCACGCTTTCTGTGTCAGATACCTTACAGAATTCTCGTAAATAAAAAATATATTGAAAATTGGCCGCGTATCTGCTCTTTTCGTTCAAATTGTGGACGAAAGGCAATAGTCGACTGGCACCCCTGGCAAGTAAATGCCTCCCTTCTCTTCCCCGCTCACATCTCATGCTGTTCCTCTCCCGTCTCATTCCTAACATGATAACACTCTAGAGGTTTGCTGAAGTTAATTTAAATTTACCGCGTCCCACTGCTCCAAGTCGGGTGCCTTGATTCCAGCGCTGCCGTACGGCGGAGGCGTACAGTGCGCGTCCGGCTTGTTTAGGGCAAGCGATCGCACGGCTTGGGAGCGTGCGGGCGACATCTGCTGATAGCGGCTGGGTTAGAGATAGCTTGCCATTGCGCGTGCGCCGATCTCGGACAGGGTCGGGCCGGTCTTGGTTTCGCATGCGCCGCTCGAATTTGCAGACGCCACCACCCTCTAGGGGCGATTGTCTTCCACAGTGGCAGCCGGGAGCGTTGACAGCCCAGATAGACGCGTCGTTCGACGCGGTGCAATAACCCATCAGGCGGTTACGCAATGCTTGAAAACGACCTCCGCTAATCTTCTGAATCTCATGTTTAACAAACAAAAAGCACGCAACAAGAACGCACTGCAGCGCTTTACGTCAAAACGCTTGCGCGATTAACTAACTGCTGCACTGATAATGCATGGCGTCAAATTACACGCTTACCCCGTGTCACCGCCTACGACTGGCACTTCAAAATAAAAGCGCCCCTTGTGGCGTGTGCTTCTCTAAGTTTGGAAGGCCCATGCTATAAGACGACCGACCCGAGCCTGTCCGAGATCCACGCACGCGCAATGGCAAGCTATCTCCAACCCAGCCACTATCAGCAGATGTCGCCAGAATGCTCGGAAGCCGCGCACTCGCTTGCCCTAGACAAGCCTGACGCGCACTGTACGTGAATCGTGGCACCGTACTGGCCCTACCCCACATGCGTTCCAAGAGGAACGTGGAGCATATCTAGTTGAACATTTCATTGCTGCTGCCGTTTGATTTTTTTAATGCCAACAGGTAGCGCAGCCAGTAGCAGGCGACGGTTTTCTGCAGTTGATGTATTTTATTTGCCATCGCAAAAACCAAGAATCTCTGATGTTTCTAATAACACTGCACATATCACTTATGTATTGATCATCTGCCTTATATTAGCGTAATGTATTGTTCGTGTTCAATAATGTTGACGACTGTGAACATTAACACCGATGTTAGACGTTTATATTTGGCTGGGGGTATGTAAGACTATCGCGCAGTGCCTGTTTCACTTTGGCCGGGTGGCTAACTCGAGTCACAGACACAGACAGACTTCCCTGCAGACGAAAATGTCTGGTTTAAATAGACAAAGAAAGGCTATCGTCTTTAATTATGTTTTGTTACTGGTGGCTTTTCAAGAAATAGCACCCAGAGTCTCGGCTTTCTTAATACCGCCAGATTAGCCTCAGACAGAGCTTATTTCATTCGTCGATAGCGCAAACATCTATTCCACAAACAACAGGGGCTCGTGTCAAAAACTGCACTAGGCAGTTATTTATTCGTCGTTGGGAACGCCCTCTCACGAGGATCCAGGTGTCAAGTCTTCTTAATTCTTGTTCGTACGTCGGATGGATGAATATTTTCTGGCTTTACGGCTGATGGGTCTGTGCCCTGACAGCTGGCTTCGGGTGCGTAGGCGATGGGCCACACACGTCTCGCGGCACTGGTCCAGACTGGGGAAGCGGTTTACTCCGACCAGGCATCGCCGCTCGAGCACTGTGCGTGGCGAAACCCTCACGCACCGCAGAGGTCCACCCCACGGAATGGGGGCGTCCGCGAAGAAAGGGAACCGGAGCTCTTGCGGACTGCAGTCGCGCCCTTGTGGCCGGCGGCAGCGATGCGCGTGGGTCTGCGAATTCAGTTATGTTGCCTAGTTCAAAACGGGGACATCGCATTTGGTGACGTAAGGCCCGAAGTTGTCAGTGATGCCTTTCGGAAAGTACTAGACGGGCTCCAAAAAGGTATAACAAAGCAGTTGAAAGGCATATTCGTTTCCTTCAACACCCTTCACCTTTCTTAAAGGGGAATCGCGTTCGAGAGACATATACGCCGGTTACTAGGTCCCCTACGTCGCTAACGGATTGTTGAATATACTTCAATAAAATGAGTCGTTCTGCATGAAACGGGACTATTAAAGCAGTTTTACAGAGGTAATGACAAGGATGATGACCATAGGGAATGTGGTACAAATTGCTCGTACCGTCTGGTCCTCATGCGTGCCATCCCTGCGCTAAACCTTCTTTCCGACAGTGTGATGACGTGGCAGATAATGGAACTACGCCGAAACCGCGCTCTCTTCCGCCTTCCTTACGGAAATTAAATTTCTGCGGGCAGTTTCCCTCCGGAAAACTCTTAAGCAGGTAGGGACGCCGGAAGACTGGTGGACTGCGCGATTTTTGAGCGCTCGTTACCGCCTCCTTAATCCTACCAATCAGTGTGCTCCTAATAGTGTACTGTCTGCAGTGGAGGCCCATTCAGTGCAGTGAAAGAGAGTGGGAACCATGTCTTAACTTTACCGCCTTCAGTGCTGTTATTAGTTGATCCTCGAGATGTCCTCTGTGAAAAAGTTGCCCATCTAGCTTCACGACACGAATGCTAGCGCAGTACAGAAGTACTGGAAATTCACTAATTAGCCATTTCTCGTTTAAGGTCACATGGAAATTAATGAATGGCGTTGATATTTTCTCCATCAGCAAAAAATGAAGAAAGTTGACTTTAAAGGTAACGAAGCTGCACGGAACCTTCACGACCATTACGGCGGTTTCAGTCCACGAGTGCAGCCGATCTGCTTCTTCGCTGCCGCAGTGACCTTTACTCCATATTCGTCGTTATAACGGCGAAGCAGAAGCAAATCGAAGAAGCAAAACGAACGAACCTAGCGCGCACACTTTAACTATGCGCCCGCAGGTGCTAAGTGTACCTATCACGTGTTCTGAGTCGAGCAGTTGGTGCGATTCCTCTCCCCAGTCACAGTCGAGTGAGTAAGCCATTTGGCTCTCGGTAAATGACGGTCGTAGCCGAGTGGGTAAGACGACTGACTCTAAGTCCGTTCATCTACCCAGACACAGGTTCAAATCTCGCCGCTGCACGTGATTTCTTTATACTCTTACACTGTTTTGTGAAACGCCAGAATGAACGAATTGTTAACCAGCTTCACTGTTAGAAAACTCTCTGCGTTTACCCCATGTTAGTACGCATCTCAACCACAGATTTCCTTTTCTTCGAACCAACGATTGCTCACACAGTACCATGCGCTGTTCCGGATTTCTGCCCATGGCTGCCGAGGCGGGATGTGGACCACACTGCCTCAAGCACTGGCCTCGGCTTTGGAACACCTGTGGTCCGTCCCCATGTCGTCCAGCGCTCGGACACTTCCCATTCAGAAAGCTCCAGGGCCGGCACAGCTGGCCATCGAAGAACCACCACGACGGCTGGACGAGATGTCTGCACACGATTGCAAATCATTTAGGGCACACTATTAAACTACCGATGCAGTGTCACAAAAATAAACATATCGAATCAAATTACTTGACTAGTACAAACGTAATTTAGTTACAAATGAAAATGTAAATGACCCGCCGTGGTGGCTAAGTGGCTCAGATGTTCTGCTGCTGAGTCCGACACGGGTTCGATCCCATCAGTGGCAGCTGCTTTTCTGAAGAAGTCAAAAAATAAGAAGAACCATGTGTCGGCAATCTGTTGCAACGTAAACACACGCGGGAGGTTTACATTAATACAGGGCCGACCACTACGGCTCAGCCCTAGTTTCGTCACGTAACCAGCCCCTTCCCAAAATTTGCAAATGTACAATCAAGCAGTAATTGAATGCGCAATTTTGTTTGCGCATGCTTTGCTTGAACTATTCTTATTGTGCCAGGAGCACTACCATATACTGAATGTCGTTGTAAATAAACGTGTAGTCGATATTGATAGCTTGTGACGTATTTTTCGCTCATCCTGTGGTTACTTTTGGCGCACAGTTTTCCCCGCTGAACGCGCATAAAACGGAAGAAATATTAGTAGGAAAATACAATTGCCTCTTAGCTTAAAGCCTGTCTGATGCTGATGCTCCGGTTCATGTGAGCGGGCCATCGTGTGCGGGGCGGACCGTCAAACCCCTTTCCATTAATTCGAGCTACGATGTCTTCAACCCGTTTTTTTTTTCTCCAATATACCCGGTTCCTATGCCTGGCGTCGCTAATGTGATCCTCCTTTTCATTGCTCATTGGACTCACTTTTTTGCTAGGTGTTCAATAATGTGGGACGTTTTAACAGTGAAGCTCTTTTAGGCAGAGCATTTTCGCCCGTCTTCTGTGGCTCGTGCGTCACGCAGAAGCGGGTCCCCAGATCCGCTAGCGGCCACTATCGGTGAGTGTGGGAATCGCCTCAGCGGCGGTTCTCACGCCCACCGATAGAGGGTGCAGTGGTCTCGCTGGGGCGGGTTCTTCTCCCTCCCGCTATAGAAGGGAGAGGGGAGTGAGCCTCCCGCCGCTGAGGTTTAGCTGCCGATTCTTTCGCGCGAACCATGGAATTTGCGCACCGACGGCGCTGCCGTTCTCGGTCTAGCGGCGGTTTACGTTCGAACCGACACAAGAAAACCACAGCTCCGCTGTACTAGTAGATTTGACCCTGGGAGGAACCGGTACTAATTTTTGCCGCTTTCATCATTGCCGGCAGCGCGCATTGGTTCTTTTTAGTGACAGCGGTATCCCACAATTCTATATTCAGTAGTGCTTGCCGAATGCCCCTTTCCACACAATTTCTACTCCTGATTTCTTTCTCGTGATTTAGATAAACGCTAACAACGTGTCAGTGCCTATTTGCCGATATTTGTCCATAGTTTGAAGTATTTTCTTGCATCAATCCGAAGTGGACGCTTTGAGCATACCTATCTCGACCTACGTTCAATTGGTACAAATTTTTTAACGTTAGTACAGTTCTCGGAGTATCAGTAAACCAAGCTTTCGAAATGCCCCTTTATAGGATACTACGTAATTTCTGCCACATTCATCCTTGTGGGGCGCCTATCCTGATAGGTAACATCCCATCGTTATGAAGTAATACATATCATGTTTGTACATTCGTTGTGTATATTTATAAGAGTCGTTTGTACGCCTCCGCTACTGCCTCGCCTCTCTCACAACCCACAAGTGCTTAGGCGTCCTAGAATTTGTTTTTTTTTTTTTTTTTTGCGTTCAGAAATATCTGTAGGGTCATTAGTACGTATATCCTTAACCCTGCTCCTGCTATTCAATTTCGGGAGCTCTGCCAATTCGGGTTTCTCCACAGTTGTTGACACTTTCATATTCTGGGTTTAAACAACAACAACTGTTTTCGCGTTCTGTGATAGCTTACCAGTTTCGCTTCCAGCTCTTTTCCCCCTACAGCAACAGTGTACTCCGTGATTATCGTGGTAAGGCCGTGATACAGTTTGGCTAAGATAGCTACTCTCCCTGCGGTTAATACCACGATTTCCTTAGCCTTATATCAACCTCCGGCACCTTGTCTATTACTCACTGCGAATTACGTTTTGTTCATTTTAATTCTTTTATCTTGTCTCATCTTGAAACTTTGCGTGCATGTTGCATAGCACATGGGCTCATTGCAACACGCTCAACGATTTCTTGGATTATTAAGAGACGTAATAAGTCTGCTTTATTAGTGCTGCGATGGTTTTGAAATTGTCTCAGAAAACGGAAATACCAAGTTCGATGTCGTAGAAAAGAAGCCTTTGGCTGCACCGTACTTCTATAAACCGGACAGCATTGTTCCTCCATTGCAAACACCTAGTCCACGATCCTAATGGGATCGTGGACTAGGTGTTTGGACGTGGACTAGGGATGTACATTAAACGTTCTAGTGAGAACCTGTTTACATATTCACCCGCATACCTCCTCTGCGTTCTCCTGTGGTTCGTTCATACCCTGGCTATTTGGTAGAAAAGCTTGCCCAAGTTCCAAACAGTGCATTTACTCTGCAATTTGTTCGAACTGTCATTTCATCATAAGCTATCGTAAATATGACTAAGTTCACGAGTAAAGAAATCCTAGAGTTCCAATGACCTCGGACAAAAGGGCGGAGTAACACCGATACCTCGAGCAGCCGGCGAAAAGGGGCTTGTCGAAGCATCTCTGCGCCGGCTCGGGACCTTCAAGGCAACTTCGGCGGCAGGTCTCCAGAGATGCGAAGCGATTTGGGCTCCTGTTGCAGAGTGAGAGAGTGCCAGCTAAGGCAGTAGCCGCGAAGGTCGTGCCTTCCATCAGGCCAGCGTTTTGGTTGGCCAGTGCACAGGTTCCCTCCTCGGGCCGGTAGTACGCCTCAAATCGTGGCTTAAGACAGACACTGAACACCGGAGCACGGCATGCACGTTCTGCCTGCGCAGTGTACAAAGGGAGTGCTGTCTCCTGAAACTGAGCAAAATCAGCAGCACCCTTGAACACACGGTATGAACTTAACGCGATCTTTGGAGAGACTTTAGTTTGGATTTCGAAGTTTTAACTTCAGAAGGCAGAAACGGTGCCGCACCAGGGCAGTTTCGCCAGGACGATGCTGTCTGGTCTGTTTTGTGACGCCACATCGTTGCGGGAGGGAAGATAGAATAACTGCTTCATAACTGGAAGTAAACGGCGAAAGGGAACGGTAGTGGTCAATCTCAATGCTGCCCTTTCTTGAATAGGTACACTCTACCATTCCTGCAGTGGAACTCGCTTGAAGTACAAGTGGCTCGACCGCAGAAGTGGAGTCATTAGGGTCGAGGCTGTGACGTGTGACTTTAAACCCTAACTTCCGATACGAGTCGATCACGTAAATGCGGATGCGCACGCCAGGCACCGCCATGGCTGGTGGAGTCGGCGAAAACAATGTGGAGATGCGGACATGGCCAATTCTTATTTCTCTGCTGTGCTTACTTGACTTCAGCTCTCGCTCGTAATAAATATGCTTACGTTATCTCGACTGTCTTCTTTTTCAAATGCGTGCTATTATTTTAATTGGTCCGTATTACGCATTGCATTACATTAATGCTTACAGCTAAATGTCAGCAAGAATCAATAATGCTTACGTCTCGCATTTTGTAAATGTATTCCTGCAAAACAATCATAATTGCATCCTGACTGTTAACAAGTCGATCACCCGGTATTGTGCATGGAACAAGCGGAACAATAAAAATATCCCTGTTACGGGTGGATTGGGGATTTCTTTGACCACAAAAAAAATCACACTGGCGGCTTAAAAGCACCCAGAGGTGTGATCAAATCAACAAGGCATGCAGTCCGCGGAAATATCAAACGCGTGAGACACTTTCCACTTCCTCGTCTAAATCAGCTATTGTAGTACGCCTCTGAGATCAATTTCGGTTCCCTGATTCTATACGTTGCATCACTCCTGCACCAAGGTCTATACATACCTCTACCCAATACAGCGGTTACTTCATTTTATTTTGTAGCTCTCGCTTTGCAAACTGCTGCCACCCTGCTCGCCGCCATCATTTTCAAGTTAAAGCTGCCCGTATCTTTGCAGCTTTAACGCGTTCCAGTCTAGTAAACATTGCCAGCTTGTTCAGACATTGGGTACTGCTTTTCGAACGTAGTAAACCTGTAAAGCTAATGAAGGCACATAAAATTTACATACATTAAGCTAGTAGCTTGAATACGCACGTCGCACAATAACCCCGAAGGAGCCTTTAAAGATTTGTGTAAATATTAATCAAGGGAAGCTACCTACTTAGTAACGTATTATGGCTTTATTCTTGCCAGGGTCATGTACAACTGTCCATAAAGGGGTAATTGAACACAGAGTATTACCTTGGGTATTAACTGTTTTCTACAACCCTGCAGAACACTGAAAAATTAATCGTGGAAGTGATGATACCGGTCGCGAAAGTTGGACTTCGTCTACAAGTGCAAAAATTTAGATATTCCAATTGTCTACTAAACGGCAAGAATTCCTAGTCCAGTTCCCTTCATTTTGAGCGTTTAACAGCAGAGCTGCTTGGGCCGACACAAACCCATCCGTCGAAGACAGAGGACCCCGAACGCACGTGAGCACGTGCCTCGCGGTGACCACCCGGAGTCGTCCCGGTATGCGGGTTGGCTTACGTCACATGAAGAGCTCGAGCGCACGTGAGCGCGTGCATCGCGGCGACCTACGCGCCACGGGTCCGCCACGCCGAAGAGGATGACGACGAATCTGTCGAGCCATGCCTTCACAATGCACACGTGGAGACAACCACCGGGCCAACTAACGAAGAAGTGGGGGGCTCTCTGCCAGCGTTAATGGCGGGATCTGCGGCGTGATTTTCTCCTAGCAGTGCACGTACGCTCACGGCTCCAGTGGCGATCAGACGCAAGCTCTTGCACCCGGCGCTGAGTTTGTGCTGCCGGTTGCAGCCGGTTCTAACTACTCTGAGAGACGGGTCTGGATAAAGAGGAAGGCCAATTACTGAATGAAGGGACGAAATAAGGAAATTGCGAGGTAAAGAATGGACTCAAGTAGCGCGGGACAGAAGCGGTGGGAGGTCGATGGAAGAGGCCTTCGTCCTGCAGTGGACCTAGTGCGCTGCTGCTGGTGATGATAATGCCACATCCTAGTCTCCGACGAAGGGAGAGAGAGGCCGCAAGCTCTGCTGTTTCTCCATTCTTGCACCACTAGTGAAAGCTGCGTCGATTTTTTTTTGTTCGCCCCTGTATCTATAATTACACTATTCTAACTGTACCAAGAGTTAGTTGCATAGATTGTGCATTTTTGGGCAGATTCAGGGCGTTACACGCATGGCTCGTCTTCAGATTGTTTTTGTTTTTTGGTTCGCGTTTATCAAAGTTTTATTTGTTTTTGCCTTTTGCGTTGTCTGGGCGTTCGACATTACAGGTCATTTCATTCTATTAGATCATTTTGGTAAATTTTTACATTCTCTTATTTTGGGTTTTTTTACTAGTATCCTTCAACAAATTACCTCCATTTTGCTTTATTAAAACTATGGCTATGCTAACTTCGCCAGTTAGGCATATTATTCCATTTGTAGGCTGCTGCACGCTGCGCTCTTTTTCTGTTTATCGCGCTTTGTTTGGTGTTTTCGAGTTCTTGTATTTCTCTCGTCACGGCGGTCTGTAAATAAATCTATATTACCGCAATTAAAACAATTACCCGTGTTAAATTCGCCATGTACATTTGTGCGAATGAAGGGCATTACACTGTTGGGGCTGGGGGGTAATCGACAAAGATGCTTACGCATTAAAATACTCACGAATCGTAGGCCCGGTCGAGCGATTCTCCTGTGCGCCAAGGGTACGTGGTAATTCATGTTCGCACTTCCGATCTTGTCTGATTTGCCTCTTGGTGCACGGAACGAGCGGAAGTGTTTTACCGTCGTCAGTCTGCTCGAAAATCGCCCTCGGGAGTCATTTTTTATCCGGTGTGTCATTTCAGCCTGTTCGGTGACGTCGAAGCTGGTAGAACCTTCCACGAAGGGTTGCTTGGTTGCAGCGCCAGTGTGAGTAGTACTGCGCTTGTTCCGGGAATTCCTTGTCCTCATTCGGGGAGAAGCTGTCGAATGGGAGCCCATGGCTTCTTCCGAGGTGTCATTGGCCTGTGGAGAGAGAGAGACATTACAAAAGTGGCTTGCAAGCAGGTGCAGTATTGCGACCGCCACGTTCATGAAGCGTTCAGGGATATTTTTAATCCCAGGACAATCGCCGCCACTTCAACGATTATCAGCTTTTCATGAGAAAAAAAACAGACTTTTTCATACGAAATTTGAAGCGGGGATTAGAGTTGCCTGCCCTTCTATTTCAAATTTGTTATTATTAGAATAGGCGGGGAAATGAAGCATGTTTCTACACGTAGACGTTTACGATTTTCAGAAGTTGAATACTTTGGCACTTCGCCGCCGCCGACAGTGCGAGAAGCAATGGGTGCGCAAAAAGAGACAGAATACCTCAATCGGGCCCGCTTCAGGAGTTGCTTTGATAGTCATGTCGGACAGCGACATCATCTTAAAGTTCGGCGACATTGGAGTGCTCTGACATGGCTTCTTTCCAAAGTACATGTCTGCACTGTAAATCATAAGTTTGCAGCCGAACAGTTCTTTGGGAAACACCTTAAACATCTGTCCACCCAGAAATACCCTAGTAAGAGGGAGTGGGACAAGACTACCCATTAGGGTCATGCTGGAGTGGGCTTTTCATGTACACATTCTCTTAACGATCCTCCTCCACGGGGCACTTAGCAGTTCTAACAGTTAGGAAGGCAATTTGGGTCTTGTTTATGCGTTTAACGTTACTAATTCCCGCTGTACATTGCTACTATGTACCGCTAGGCCTCCTTATCGCATCTGCACTACAATCTGTATAGGCTGTATAAGAAAGACAATATGCCGCTCAAAAGCATCAAATTGATTAAGATCTAGACTTTCGCTATAGTTTTTTTTTAAGTTTTAAGGTACTTTATTAGATCTACAATCAGAGGGACATATTTAAAGAAGGCCATTATCGGAGAAACAGAGTTCTCTGCAACGCACTAAAATTTTTTACACCCTTTTAGTCAAAAAGGGCGTAGCATAGGTGGAAAAAGGGTGTTGGGAGGCCTTTACACCCTTTTTCTTGAGTCTCAACACCCTTTTTCTAGCTCTACGCCCTTTTTGTTTGAAAATAAGGGTGTTGATCAACTTCAACACCCTTGGTTTTTCTTACGGTGTTGAAAGGGTGTGGAAAAGGTGTTCAGCTGTTCATTGAATAAGGCCATGTTCGGATGCATAATAGCACTGTAAAGAAGAAGACATCCCCTCATATACTCCTCTACTCGCAAGAAATTTCCAAACGCAACAAAAAAAAAATAATTGCTCTTATGCAATGATCGCTCGTTTCCTTATTGGGTGCACCTCATGCCCCAAGTTTAGCTTTGGCACGTGAAACACCAATTTGTACCTTCAAAATTAAGAAGACTGTAGTCGTGTGGCGAAAAGGATGTTTACGAACTGCAACACGCTTGGCTTTCTGTAGGTTGTTGAAACGGTGGGAAATAGGTGTTCAGTTGCAAAAAAAGAACAGCGGAGCTGGAGGTCGACCTAGTTTCTTCCGGTGTTGCTAGGTTTTGTTATGTTTGCTAAGGTTTACAATGTTCTTGCTAAGCCAGGATGACCGTTCAGGGATGAGGCCTAATTTAACCGGATTTTACAAGGCTGTTCCAGTGTGCCCGCCTCCCCCCCCCCCCCTCCCCATTTCCAGGAGATCCAAGAGGGAAACAAGGTAGGTCGGCCCCCAGCGTTGCTGTTTCTCCAGTCTTGCACCACTATTGCAAGCTGCCCGAATTTTTTTACCTTTTAGAATCCAAAAAAGACTAGTACCTTTGAAATGGTACAGTAAGAGGTGCGGATACGCATACGCCCCTTGTGCTCACACTCTAACAAGCTCGAAATCCGACTTCACTGTCATAATACCCTATCTGCGGTGGTGCACCCTTTACAGGCGCCCCAGTTTTTTCTTTGTATGTTTTTGCTAATGTTGCCGAAACTACCTCCTGAAGCTTAAAGAGCTTCACTGGTAATAAATTATGCCAATTCATATTGCTGTAAAAATCGTGAGGCACAACCCCCCCCCCCCCGCCCGCTTGTAGAGAATGTTCAGTCCACCCGTGTAAACAGGTACAAAATGCCTCCAAAATTGGAGGTCTCTCCACCTTTTTTCTTCGTTGGCGGTCTTTTCTCACACCCTTTTTTTCTTTACGCCCTGTTTCTTAGTTTTGAACACCCTAATTTGTAGCTTTACACCCTGCTGGGAAAAAGGGTGTTTAAATAATGAACACCCTTTTTGAAGGGTGTTGAGGTGGCAGGGAAGATTTGTATGATATTTAATAAAATTCTTTAAGTTACGGATCAGAAAAACTACCGCGTAATTAAAAAGTTTTTGCAAATCCACGTGTTGATTTGTATATTCTCGTAGTAAAATCCATACTTCCAAAATTAGCGCTAAAATATCAGTTTTTTGCGACAAGCCCACCGACTCCATCTGGGGGCTTTCCTCTGCTGGGTATAAAAGCAAGAACAGCACATGTATTGCTAAGTAAGTATGCACTCCCTGTACCGCTTGCATCCCGTGTTCCAACTGTAACTTGTACGTATTGGCTGTTTGTGTTGAATGCTGCGCGCTCCGCCGTTTGACATTGCCTCTGCGCATGCCATCACCTCAAAAAAAGGGTGTGAGACTCCACACCCTTTTTTTAGGGTGTTGAGCATCCTCAACACCCTTTTTTAAAGGTGTTGAGCTCATCACCCTTTTTTTATCCATACACCCTTTTTTTGCCAAAACACCTTTTAAGGGTGTTAGCCATGGGACAAGATTTTTACATCCTTTTCGGCCCAAAAGGGTGTAAAAAAGTTTAGTGTGAACATCAGTCGTAGAGATTACTTCAATATGAAGAATAATTATTAACACATTTTCTGGGATATTTCGAACGCTTCATAAAAACATTCTCGCTGTCTCTGATCCTAATTTGACTGTCCCGATAAAGCAGAGTACCGTTCAACATATCGGACGTTTGGTCGTTCTAGGCTTAGGGAAACGTGCAGGTCTCCTTGACGAGTAATTGACGGCACTCTTATTTCGGGATACACAAACCTCACCGACGTCATATCCGTCACAAAAAAGACGTCTCCAGAAAAAGTTCAATTGGCGCGGCGGGGCTAGGAGTCGAGCCCAGGATAAGTCTGGCCGCAACAGGAGGTGTGAAACGCTCTGCCAACTGAGCCATAAAGTCATGCCCGGATGGCTGCGCGAACGCGGCTTATGTTCCTCCCTCTAATTTCTCCATCCAGCTGGTGCTGCCGTCTAGGAGAGGCGAAGGGAAGTATCGCGTCATGCCGCCAATGAGCGCCGATAGTTGGCGCCTCGATAGGACAGTGCTAAAGCGGTTGTGTTTATATGTCCTCCGTTTATGTGGAACGCCGCTCAGCTTGTGCAACGCTACCGCCGCGTTCCACAAGCTGAGTTCGTCGCAACGCAAGCGCCTGGCGTACACGCCACGGAGAACGACCAATGTGGTCGCACCTTGGTCGAAGCGGCCGCCAGCAGGACTTCGCTCACCAAGCACACCCACAAAAGTGCTGCCGACCGGCAAAGCATGCTCATTTCGCTGTAGCGGACCGTGACTTCACAAAACGATTCGTGACAACCCGTTCGGCTTTGTTCGCACAGTTTGCGAGCGCCTGGGGTTTCAATTGGGCTTAGGCAATGTGCCGGCGCGTGTATTACAGTGTGTGATGTTGATGCGCCTACTGGTTCCATACCAAGGAAATATAAAGAGCGATGTTCAAGTTCACATCGATGCACAATAAACATACAAATGCTTTTGTGAAGGCACTTTCACTTTCGTGTTTTACCGATTCCGTTGAATGAAGGAAGAACCACATTTTTTTCCAGGCTTCACATTCAGCTATAACACCCCAGTGGGAAGTCACTCGCGTTCTCGTGACTTTAGCTGGATTTTTTACAAACTTGTAACCATTTTTTTAATAACCAATTGGCTGGTTCTCAGAAAATGATACAGCCTGAACACAAACTCCTACATCCCAAAAAGACCAAGCCGAAAATCTTGCTAATTTTTGCCAATAGAAGCACCTACGACGGCCTCGCGAGAAGATAAGAGGGCGCCTTCAGCAATTTATACCATAGCAATGCACACTACCACTCCATTTCTTGTTCCACTTACCAACACATGGAGGTTTCGAACCTTTCACAGACGACATTTAAAGTGACGTAGGCCATTAGCTTTCGTGACTGAAAGGAATTAATGGGGTTTATGCAATCGCTTACAGTAGGTTTTCCCAGAACCACTAATAGTAACATGCACAAATCAAATCCTGACCAGGGGGTCACCAGCTTCAAAACAGTTTTTTACATCTTTTGAGATTTCTGGCTCCTCTAAAGTACATCGTAAAGGTACAAAAATTACAAAATATTACCCGAGAGTAATAACGGCAAAGTAACAATGGTACCAACGAATATAGGTGGCATTCACTGGCGTGGAGCGCATGCGGGCAAACATGCGCGTGCGCCGCCATTGCTTTGCCCAAACACGTCAGTAATGCTAAGGCGACGCCGCACTGGTTACGTCGGGCTCCACGAGATGGCAGTACTTGTCCGTGCTGGCTCCCGGTGAAGTCCATCACGTAAATTGAGCTGTTCGATGTTCCAAACTGCGCTCAACCGAACGCGAAGTTATACCTCGACCCCAAATACTGCTGAGTGTAGCACCCAACGCTCTCTTTCTCGCCAGACGCGGTTGAAAGCGTGGCACGGCTAGGTAGAGCGGCAAAATCTTCGGAGCGTGAGTATGCCTGCAACTGTGTCGAGATTGACCAAGTCACGTGCGTATGGAAGTGAAACCGGATTGCTACTCCGGGATCTGTCACCTGCTCAAGGATAAAAACAAACATTGTTATCGGAAATTTTGCCGCGCGGAAGCAAAACTGAAGTTATTTCTTCAAAGGTCGCCTGCGACTCGCCACCGCTTGTGCCGGCTGGGCAGCGCAAATACGGCGCGTCACGACTCCGGAGATGGTCTTCCACGCACTAGCTGCTACGCTACCATCGTGGTGTGAAACATTTCTTCAAAACCACTATTTGGTTCTTGCAGTCAATCACGCAATAGAGCGTGCCTATGGCGGTATCCCTGGTCGCAGGAAACGGCAACGTTGGCGTGCCGTGCCGCTTTCGTTCTCAGCCGCGGTTTTATTCTCCGGGGATGCGAAGGGCTCAGGGGCAAGCAGAGCGCCACCACGTAATGGGAGTGCGACTAATAATGTATTTGTTGACGCCACCGCTGAGACGTGGGTTGAAACGCGTCTGACAACGCACGCTGGTGTTTTTTTCTGGCGACCTGCGGGAGCAAAGCGCATGCGCAGGCACATCTGGCACTGTCATGGCGTTTGCCAGTGTTGTGAAGGGAATAAAACGCCCGCTAAACCTTTCAACGAATACCATCTACACGTTGGTACTAAAACGTAGCACATTATCAAAAATTCGCCACAACTCGGCCAATGTGCGATTCGCTACTGCAGCAGTCTATTACTGGTCAATCACCACGCGTCTATTTCCACGGCAACCGTGACAACCGTCGTCAGAAATTTGTCACGGCAGGCGCCTCTGATTTGCTAAGCATGGCACCCGGATATTCTGTGGGACAAATATTCCCCCGAAAGTCGTGTACAGCTGCTTCTGTGGCGCTGTGGTATAGCACATGTTCTGAAACGAGAAATATCAGGTTCGAGTCCGTAAGAAGGGAAGTGTTTATTTTCTAACTTTTGCGGGTTTTGAAGTTTCCGCTCATTGTAATTTTGTTAATGCTTGTGTTTGTTCTAATTATTACGATATCAAGTGATCAACGCACAAGACTTCTAGAATTGGTTGGACTAGATTTAATGTATGTTGTGCTCCGTGTAGTTGGCCTGGCTAAGGTTAGGTTCGTTGCAGTTCGTCTGGATTTGGCTACGCTGTGGTAGGCTCAGTATTTTACAATATTTTGGGTAGAGTACGCTATGTTACGTTCCCGGGGGGTAATTCTCACGGCTGCCGGGATATCAGACGCAGCTTTCTTATTCCCTACGGGAGCGAATAAGAAACGCACAACCTCACCACCCAGACGTGCACTGCGGTATGTCCAAATAATTATTTTGTATGAGGGAACTCACAGGTGAGGGTGCGCTAAGGATGCCCTTGGCAGCCACGTGAGCCTTGGTCTCTGTGACACCAACTCCGCCATCGGGGAAAGGCGGTGCTCCGTCTCCTCCGTACAGGTTCCGCTTTAGGGCCAATTCCACGGCCACTACGCCCGCCAAAGTGAACACGCACAACGCCCCCAGCATCAGGACAGGAAGACCCCATGATAATCGGCGGTTTCGGTCGTTTCCCTGAGCTGCAGTACCATGGCCGAGAAGCAGAAACACGTCCGAATCGCAGTCGCCCGCTGTTTCGATGCTCGCTCTCGAATCACCTCCAAAGTTCCAGCTACAGGATTCAACGGCGCTTAGCGTGTCCACTGGAGACACACTTTTGACGCTTGAGGTTGGTCGGCTGCTGGAATCTGCGGGGATGGTGGAAGCCTCGCCGGATGAGGACGGGAACACATTGTCAACCCCGCTCTGTGATTCCATGTTGTTCCCGAGCTGTGCCTGCCGTCGAACTGGTGAGGCATATTGCCGTGAAGGCGGTGCCTTTCCTGTGACTCCCGGTTTTTCAGAAATTTCTGATGAAACTCCCTCGAAAGAAACCCCCTTGCGCTTGGCAGCCATGTTGTCCTTTTCTTTTTCGAGCACAGTGATTGGTGCTAGTGACGATGGGGCCTTCTGAAATGGGGCATACACGATCGAAAAATCCGACAGGAACGGGACCTGTTTGGCAAACCTGACCGTCTACTGACTAATTGAATAAACTGTATCGAAGGAAATGTGAGAGAAGGGGGAGGGGGCGAGAAGTGTGAGAGAATCACAGTTAGAACCTTCTGTCCAGCTAAGGCTCCAGTGGCTTCTACTCCCGTCTTCGCCGGGCTGGTTAAATCATTTTACTCAGGGCTGGCACCGGCGGCCTCACATGAATATTGTGAAGAGGCTGTTGGGTCCTTTTGATGTTCGGCCCCTGCCCAGGGGTGTGGGCAGACCCACATTGCGTGAAACAGGGTTGAGGTCTGTCCATATGGCGTGGAGTGTTCTGTTTAGTCGGGTTGCCACTCGCCGTAAATCTTGGCCCATCGAGATTTGTGAGTGAATGGGGTCGTTTGTATTTTCTGTGGAAGCTGGGATTCCATTGTCCTAAGCTTCCTACGTGAGGTTAGAAATGTAGCACCCTTTTTCTGGCGTTTTGGAGGTGTTCACCGTAAGTATACTGCTGCCAGGATATCGTAGGGCGTGGGTCGCAGGGTGGTGGGGAGCTAAGTCGCAAGCTCGCTTGTTCGCCGCCTCGTTACACGGTAGTCCCTCGTGTCCGGGGGTCTACGTAAGGTTATAGACTTTCTCTAGGCATTCCAGAAGTACCTTTTATATGGCAAGTGGTATCCTTCTTGCCGCAAACATTCACACTCCTATTGCAAATCGCTGCGTATGTTGAACACCGTGGCCGTTTCGTTCTCCCCAGGGAATGGCCAGAATGAGGGCTCCGGTCTCTGCATTATTTGTGGTTGACGCGGTGGGGCGCATGGTGATGCAGTCGAGGGTGGCCCCTTCATGGGTGGTCACCACCAATGCCGCTGTTTCTTCATCATACTTGGCTGTGTCGGCGTACACCGTAATGTGGAGGCATTCGATTTTTCTTTGCATGAAAGTGACCCTGGCTTTCCTATTTTGTGTGTTGATGTAGGGATGGATGTTTTTTGGGAATTCCCGTGCCTTGAGGCGCAGTCGTTGTGCACGGCCTCTATCCCCTATAGGGCTTAGAGGCGCAGTCCCCTATAGGGTATAGGGGTGCTGTTCCGCCTCTATGCCCCATAAGGGTAGAATTGCGGGTTTTCACACCAACTGCCGGGGTTCGAGTCCCCGTGGTTCAGATTTTCCCCGCAAGGACTAGCATTTTTTTTCCTGCAAGCCCAGATCTAAAGAGAAATAAACTCCGCCTCGGAATCCGGCAGCGCAGCTCAGTGAAGGTTACTTCGCACGGCCGCGAACCACAACGGTGAGCATTCCACCCGAACGTCAAATGCATATACTTTTCGCTTGGTAAGAGTGTGTCTGCACGAGCAGCGTCTAGATGCCAAAATGTTCCGAACCTCCCGGATGCAAAAAGCGACAAGTTTGACATGCGGAAGGGAACGGGAGCTTTGACTGCACAGAGTCAACACTTGGTACGAATCTAATAAGTGCGCACACTCGTTCAACCGTGCGTGCGCGACATCAATTTGAAATTTTTAGCTGCCTCTTTGTTACGAGGCAAAATACAGCTGTTATGACAGCAAACCATGGTACCACAATAATTTGAGAATTTTCATTATTTTGAAAGGCGCAGAAATTCATGCCTTGAATAACATGCACTCTTTTTTTCAGTAGTGCTCTGTTTCTTGCTCCTCTAGTGTTTACTTCTTCTCTTGAGTGTAGGTGACGTTTACAATCGTTCAAGTTGGCGTTTATCGCTAGAATGCTCCAATGAATGAAAATACGTTCTCGAGTTTCCTGAATACAGAAGCAGGTGAAGTGTCATAAATTCTGTTTTGGCTGTGGTTTTGTTTTGGGGTGACCGAGATGTCTCGGGAAAAGCCACTCGTACTATGTGCATCCTGCACAACAACTCCAAGCGAACAAAAACTAAACTTTTTCCGTGTCCATGTCCGTGGAACAAATGTTTTATTTTCGCCCTCCGGCATTATAATTATGCTGTTTTTTCTGAAGTTTTTCTTTTCTTTCATATGTGTAGACCAAGTTATGGTGTCTTCACAAATTCGTTTCGTAGTTACAGCTTTTTATCTGCGCAGCTTTTAACAAGCCCTTCATGGTTCATACTCGCCCACGTCATTTAACAAGAGTAGTCCTCTGACAGCCGTGCTTAATTTCTACAGGAATACCAGGCTTAAAATTCAATTAAGGTAATCCTGCGCATGTTAAGGAACAACTCTAATTCTAAATATCTTCTACCTCTCCACAAATTTCAATCAATTTAGCCTGAAGGAACAAAAATGCACACAGGTTGAGCACCAAATTGGGAAAAGTATGGAAAAGCCTGCGGATTTGTTCAATGCTGATGGCATCACGCATACTAACTCCTTTAGTGCGGCCGAGTGCCCGTCTGTATTGAACTAATCCCGTTGTTTGAAGACGAATATTATCTTCCAGAAGAGGGTGAACAGACACGTCAGATACAAGCCGGCTCGGGATTATTCCACATCTTTTAGGCGATTGAAAATTCTGCAGGCGCCAACGCGACGTGCAAAGCGTGAGCGATGTGCGTAAACCGCAAGGGCGGCCGGAAAACAACATAACGTTCGTGAAAGAGACATTAAGTGAATTAAGGTTTCGGCCCTGACGTAATGAAAATGGTGGAAGTGTGACATTCTCCGCGATTGTTGCCTCCGCAGTTTCTTCACAGAGGCTAGAGATTTAGGCAACCGTGCTTGACGCTCAACTAACACTGGCCTTGCGCTCCTTCGTGCTCGGGGAGGTCTGTTCTCAAAAGTAAAGTGAAAAGAGGGAAGCAAAAAAAGAAAGGGAGTTTTTTTTTTTTCTTGCATCCGCAAGGGGTTGACAGCGGCACCTGTGTCGTAGTGGCAGCGGATATAAAAGTGCGCTGTCGGAGGTACGGATAGACGCAAAACCTTCCTCTCCCCACAGCTCTGCGGATAAACATCGCCGGATTACTCAGGCTTACGTGGATGTTACAGGCGCCCAGAACAGCGAAAATGTGTGCAAAGGTAAGGATTTCTTCTGTTTTTTTTTTCATCACACTTGCCAGCGTAGAGTGGCGTACGTGGCAACAAGATTACATAACATCATCCAAGATAAATCAGCGCAGTAGGGGGCAACAATGCATATTATAAACAATATTGTTTGTTAACTCTCACAAGGCCAACTTTGACGGGAAGCACAATAATATGGCGACAAGTTAGCAGAGAAGTTACGCGTGAAAGGGTACTCGCGATGCAGAAAACTTTATAATGGGTAATTACGTTTTTCGTGAACTTTCACTCCGTGAATGAAAAGTCTAATCATTCCGTGTTGACTGCCAGTGTCAGGAAGGACAGTAATCTTGCGTTTACTAGTTTGAATAAAAGGCAGAGAACAAATATGAATCGGTTGACTGAAGTCTGGTTCGAAGAGTCCAGCCTACACCTTTCACGTGTGTCTTTGCAAACACAGAAGCCCACGGGTAAGCAGCCCCCTACGTTGACCGGACCAGGGAGCAATACCGTTCCAATTCGAGCTATAAGGAAACATGGAAAAACTCCAGTTCTTTCCAAAAAGGCTATTTTTATTTATACTGCGTCCAAACACAGATATAGAAATGAAGAAGCAGGATCAAATTACTCTAGCCTTTGGCGAAAATTCCCAAGGCATGTGGCAGTAGACTCAAGCTACGCCATTGAGCGGTAAAAATTTGGCAGGTATTCAAGAAGAATGGACGCATTGGATGGTGTCATAAATTTCAACCAGACATCATCAGTTCTCCTTGAATCCAAGTTACACTAAAAGCTCATTATCTCCGAGTTGGTTCACGGTGGTAGATTGGCATGCAGTCTTATCTCGTGAACACGTGCAAGCCATTTTCCCCTTCCTCGTCTTTGCTGTGAATTTATCACATCTACTACAATTTAGTTTTTCGATAATGACACATTAAGGTTCGTTTGTGGCCGTACATTTTTGTATTTGCCCCTTCGCGGAAAAATAGCATGACAACTATGGGTTAGTTGTTGCCTTCTAGCTCGTATACTACAGCCCTAGCCGTTCTGTTGCTCAGAATCACAGACAGTATTTTGCAAATCCCGAATTTCATTTTGCTTTTACCCAGAAGGCAAGCACCTGTTCACGTTTAAATATTTCCTCATTTACAGGTTCAACTGCTTCTCGGGTGCCTGGTTGCGACAACCTATGCCCTCGACCACCACCATCACGCTGGCCAGCCTGGTCTGCGAGGGTTTGGCTACTCGGGCTACGCCGGGTACACCGGCCTAGCTCCTGGAAGCCCATATGGGTCGTACGCTGATTATGCCTCTGTACGTGGCGTAACAACGTCTTTACCCTCGCACCTTTCCCTCTACCCTGGGACTACCATGAAGATGGTTTCCTTAAAATAACAAATGTTGCAACAGCGTTCGTATGTAAGATAAAGTACCACCACCCTGACTAGCGAATACTAAAATATCCCCTATAAACCTGGGCGCCTTTAAAGCGAGCACTCAAGAAAACCAGTCAATGAGGTATAGAACAGCGAATATCTAGCCTTAATAGTGTTACTGTGTACTCTGAGCAAGCAGGTGTCATCCGAGGCCGTGCAGCTGGCATGCTCTTAGCGGCTTAAAAAACTGTCGACAAAAAAGGTGCTCATTAGCGCAAAGGCATTATCATATGTGTCCGTTCACCTCGACGCTTGTTGGATGCGCCACAGACTCACATTGCCAGTTTTGGTGATCGCTTACGTATTATTAACTAAGAGCATGTTTAAATGCTCACATGTTTCCCCCGCCCCTACTAATTATGCATCGATCATTCAATCAATAAAACGTGCCGTGTATCCATACATCCCGTTTTAATCAACTCCGGCCTGAACGAAACTCTGTGAACGTTTGCTTTAACTTTACTATTGTGCGTGTGCTGTGTGTGTGTTTCTGCGTTTGTCGTATTCTGTGAGCTTATTTGCGTTTGTTAGTGTTTGTGTGAGTTTTGTGTGTTCGCTTCCTTCGCTCATCTTCACCCCTCACATGTTCACATAGAGTGGCAAACCAGGCTCGCTGCCAGGCTGACTTCTCTTCACCATTAAAGGCATCCCTTCTTCTCCTCCCACCACCCTGTGGTAGTACAAATGCGAGAAGGTTTTTTCAACCTATCCACCTGTGCCATTCTCGCTGTTTGTTTCTATCCCCTTGGAAAAACACGCGTACCGTTTTTCTTTCAGCCACCCGAGCCGTACAACTTCGGCTACGACACGGTGGACGAGTTGGGCAACCGCCAGTTCCACAGCGAGCAGGGCGACGCCAACAACGCCAAGACCGGCTCGTACGGCTACACGGACGTGAACGGCCTCTATCGCCGGGTGAACTACGTGGCCGACGCCAACGGGTTCCGGGCCACCGTGGACACCAATGAGCCGGGCACGGCGCCTGGCGCCAGTGCTGACGTCGTCTTCAACGCGGCGCCGGTTGTCCCTCCCGTGCCGTCGGGGCGACCCCTCCCATATGGCGCCGGAGCTACCACGCCTTACAACGGCTACGCCGGCAACGGAAGATATGGACACGGCGCGTTTGGCCGTGCTGGTGGCAACTACGGCTCCATTCCGTACGGCGGCTATGGGGGCTTCGCGGGAGGCCCAGGCCTCGGTGGTTACGCCAATGGTTACGGCCCCTCGGTATTTGCAGCTGGCGGCTTCACCCCTTCAGGCTACGCCGTGCCCGGCGGATACAACGGATTCGCCGCCCGTCCGTACGGTTATCGCCGGCGTTAACAGCCTTTGCCACAAGCGAAAAGAACAAATCGATGTAAGTGGAATCGCTGGTGTTGATCACAGGCCTAATTATCTGTTTGCAGGCAAATAAACAAACTGCGCGAGTGATGCGACATTTCCTTTGTTATAAACAGGCGAGGATTATAGACGAGTCTCTGTATCCAAACCAAGAAGCCGAGCAGTCCTTTGGATACAGGTTTCAGAATAAGGTTTTTTTTCTCTATATATATTTTTTGTTCAGACATCAAATACTACTACAAATTAGTATACGAGTCCCCATTCCTTATAGCCGGAAGTGTGCCAGCGCCCTAATACACAACGCTAAAACATACAGCCTGAGATGGGAGATCAGCGACACAAAAAAAATAAAGGATCGTTCCTTCCCAAATGAGTTCATCAATGAATGCAATATAAAACTAGGCGACGGCTGAGGATTAACCTTCCCCAACCTTTAGCACACGCCTCTTCACGCCCCACTCCTGTGAAAAGGACATTGCAGGCCCATGATCCTTTTTGGAGGATTGACGTCCCGAACGCACGCGATGTCGTGTCAGAAAAAACATGGCGGCATCAGCGTCCATCGTTGGTGTAGGGGGAGCCAGGGTCTCCCTCAGACACAGGAAAATACAAGCGCCATTCTGTCTTATGTTTTTTTCAAATCTTCGTCTACCTTTTGTGCTGTTATGTGTTCAGCTGTAAGAGCTCATGGATACTGTCGTCGGAAACCCTGTATGTCCAGCATCCGTCACGTTACCGTGAGCGTAAGGGATTTAATTTAACTACGGTAGTGCCGGCGTATGTCCTTTGTCTTATGGACATCATGCACGAGTACCGATTCAGACACGAAACCACATTCCACGAAGCAATGCAAATGACAAAGGGTATAGATAGTATACATTGTCGTGGCGCGCATGCCGACAGCCATGTGTGTCGCCTTAGCAACGGGAACGCCCGGGCTCAGGCGTAAGGCGTCCAAGGGAGCTCATAAGCATTACCTTTACTTCTGTTTCGCGCGGCGTCCTACACATCCTAACTTTCGCAAGACACGAGTGAAGTCGTCGGCACCACAGGTGAGCTGATTGTCAGCTGACGTGTTTTCGGTATCGCACGCTGATTGCTCACCTGTGGGCGAGCGCTCTTTCGGTCACTTGCCGATAGATTTCGCTAGTCTCCCAGTTAACAACGTCCGCACCCACGTTAGCGCGTTCTGCTACGATGCTGCCGTATATCTCGACCGGCGTGCGCGTGAGCATTCACAATGTGTGCGGAAGCATTATTTGGATTTTGCCCTGAACGCCTCGGCCATGGGCAAGGTGCGCGCGCGCATGCGTTGATCTCTGTGTTCGGAAATAACTGCGCTGCGAACAGCAATCGCAGCTCCATTGTCCACACTCTAAGAAAAAAGGGTAGAAAAAGGGAGTAAATCGAGGCTTTTCTCCCCCCGAACCAGCGAAATTCTCCCTTTAGCTAATTACACGTAGCGCCCTCTGTACGGCCTCTACGAAACACCGAAACGGGGGAGGAAATATTGTTCCCTGTCGTCTGCAATCTGCTGTCGGCGCCGACGCCGAAAACGAAACCGTTCATCGTTGCACTGAAGCGACCACCGGGAACAACAGACACGGGCCGTCCAGTGGATTTCGGCTGCCCTCGAAAAGCAGCGCCCGAGCGAAAGCTCCAGGTGCTCGCTACCACCCCAGCACAGGGGCAGGCGCGGGTACCAGAAGGCGGGAGTAGTGAGGGCTGCTCGCTGAGTAAAGGACACCACGCCGAGATGATGTGTGGCCGCATCGCGATTACCCTCCTCACGTGGGGCTAGGATAGTCGTCCGCCGGATGATCGAATAAAGTCTTTTCACTCACTCACTCACTCATCGTTGCACTGTGGCTTTCGCCGATCGGGCGCATACGACGACTATGAGCAACACCTCCCCTGCGGTGTGCTGCTTGCTTGTTTTCTCGCTGTCTTTCCTTTTAAGTGCGAATGCACTTCTTAAGCGACCCTGAATCACGCGTCCACCGCCGTCCGTCCGTCCGCACCACATACCCACTTAGGGCGATTGGCCAAGAAGAGTTCCTAATTTCTTTAGCACATACCCACTTAGGGCGATTGGCCAAGTAATCTGAATCACGCGTCCACCGCCGTCCGTCCGTCCGCACCACATACCCACTTAGGGTGATTGGCCAAGAAGAGTTCCTAATTTCTTTAGCACATACCCACTTAGGGCGATTGGCCAAGAATCGGGCGTGAGAAGGGCTAATGCACCCGCTTAAAGGAGTACTGACACGAAATTTCAAAGCTGAGATCCGCTCTAGCAATCAAGTACAACGACAACACAAATAGGTGTCTGTGCATGGCACATACCCACGTGGGGGATTGGCCAGGAATCGGGCGTGAGAAGGGCTAATGCACCCGCTTAAAGGAGTACTGACACGAAATTTCAAAGCTGAGATCCGCTCTAGCAATCAAGTACAACGACAACACAAATAGGTGTCTGTGCATGGCACATACCCACGTGGGGGATTGGCCAGGAATCGGGCGTGAGAAGGGCTAATGCACCCGCTTAAAGGAGTACTGACACGAAATTTCAAAGCTGAGATCCGCTCTAGCAATCAAGTACAACGACAACACAAATAGGTGTCTGTGAATAAATGCATCTTTCTTTCTTTGTAGTTGTGTGTGTGTGTGTGATCTCTCTTTCGCGAACATTACCGAACCGCGCAAATTCAACTCCTGCATTCGCACTTTCACATTCTTCCTCTCGGAGAAATGCGGGGAAATTTTTATTATTACCATGTGCCCGCCCCGCTAACGCACGGCTCGCCAGCCGTGTGTTTGAAGCACATTCTGTCGGCACCGCTGCATGCTTGCTGTGGGCGACTCGCCTGCGCCCTGTTCAACGTCACCACTGCATTTGTGGACGTTTTATACTGACGCCCAAGGGTAAAAGAGGTCAGCGATGATAGCAAACTGCCCCTTTTTTCGTCAACGAGCACGGACCGCAGCATATTGGCGCATCAGTCAACAACAACAAGAGACCCCCATTCTATAGTGAACTAGATTCTAGTTCACTATACCCGTTCGGTAACACCTTGGCTGAATGGTTGCCAGACCAGCGGTGCGCTCTACGCTAAAAGAGCGAAGGCGAGGCAATGAGTGTCATTACCCAAACATACCTGCCGTACTGTTTCGTGAAACGTTTTTTTCTTCTTTGAGCTATTTTACTGCTTCTTACAAAACCTCAAATTAATTAAAGTTTGCAATTGCACAGGTTACAATTGATAAAATAACAAACCCCACCTACGGCTCCCGCACTGCCGTGGGTTATCGAAACAAGCAACGATCTCACTATTCCTACCTGCATTCTCGGCGATCAGGGTTATAAATACTTTGTCGCCGTTTCAATGTTTAGTTGTGGCTTGTGATCATGCGGATTTGTGAAAAGTGTACTATATGTTGTGGTGTATACGTGTGTTATGCCTGCAATGTTGATTGATTAATGGACCTCTCCCGGGGTACGTCACGCAGCGGCCGTGACGTCACGGAAAGCGCACGTGCTGGGTGTGGCCGGGAGGGTGGTTGGCAAAACATTCGGACCGGCGCGCGGGGCGTATGCAGTGAGGCTGCATTAGACGCGCGCAAAAGTGGAATTTTTGTTTACGTGTTGGCTTTTCTCATGCCGGTGGGCTGCTGTGCTCTCGGTTACGCAAAGCTTGCGAGCAAAATCAGCGGCATCAGACTTTTCGGAGTCCCCAAAGAGGTAAATTCGGCGTTTATTGTGGATGCGCTCAATGTGCCGAAGAGGCTGGCAGCCAAAGCAGCGACATGGTCTGCTCTTACTCGTAGCAACATTTCACATTCTCGAACTCCTGCTGCCCGTGTGTACGAGATTTCGGCGCACGTTAAAGATCCCCAGGTGGTCAAAATTAATCCGGAGCCCTCCAGTACGGCGCACCTCATCGCCTGCGTTGCGTCGGCGCGTTAAAGCCCTATAATCAATCAATCAATGAATCGAACTTCTGCTGTTTTCCAAAGCGCAGTCATACCGCCTACATTGGCAGTCCGCGCTGATTCGTGCCATGAAATGATGCTGTTTATCAACCACCTGCTATCATGCAGCACCAGCAGAAATTTGGTCAAGTGAAATAGGGGGGGGTTGTGGGAGGAGGGGGCACACGGAAATTTCCTTGCTGCAAAAGATTGTCATGTTTAGAGGAGGTAGAGCACTGTATTAAAAACACAATGAATGCCTAACCTGCTTAGGCGACACGAAATAAATGTTTCGACGAGGGATCGCGATAGCCGCCTGCCGCCAGATCGACAACGACAAGTTTGGTCTTATGGGGGGATCTGTTCAAGACGAACGAAATTCATTGCTTGTAAGTGCAATAAATTTTTACCTTGACCAATTATATTCTGCCTTGAGGATGCGGCAAAACAGAGATGCTTACCGTGCTCACATGCAGCAGTGCCTTCGGCGCGAGATGGGCCGCTCACGCGACTCGAAAAAACTCGAAAAATGTGTTGCCCTAAGCGAACAGACTCAGTGAATGCATTCTTTTGTTGCGGTCTCCCGACGCTTTCGTATTCAGCGGGCGTACAAGGAGAGGCATGAAATAATGACTACCGAAAATTATTTCAGTGCACTGTCGCAAGCTATGCGCACTAACCATATGTGGCTGCTATGTTACTCACACAATGACAATGAACCATTTCGCGATTTCACTGGGGGAAAAGGTAACAAAACAATCGGTCAATCACGTAGAGAAGGACACCATCACAATATTTTTATTGGAATAATTTTTGGCTGTTTCTCTTCATATTTTTGTTTCGTTGCTGCTTATTTTACTTTTTAATCCTTTCAAGCTTTACCTTTCCTTTTTCCCCTCGACATGAAATCGTGTGTACGCCACTGTCTCCGGGCGACGCAAAACGACCAAGAACAGGGAGCGTATACGTACGCTGCCTGAGTCACCGCGCTTAGCTTAAGCAGACCTCGAAATCAACAATGAATTAGCTTTCCTTGGCATGTGTCCGAACACAAAGAATCTTAAAAAAAAACATTCTTGGAATGCGTCGCAACAGCACCAACCTTCAGAATCCGAAAGCGTCTCCCTTCAGTTGACCGTACGGTAAACGAAACTGTTGCGGAGGTTGTAGATACGGAAAGCTACATGGAGGTGCGACGGGCACAGCTAGGATAGCTAGACGCCCCACCTGCAATGTGGGCGGCCAGTGACGGCCCGAACCAACGGCACATCGTTCCTTTCGCGCGCCGCGCTGCCAGGCCGGGCCGTCGGAGCAGGCGCGTTCTGCCAACCGCCACCGCACTTCGCCGCCGCGAGCAGGCGCCACCCGTCGCGCACGTGCGCTTCGTGACGTCACGTTGTTTACATACAGGGAGAGGTCCATTGATTGTGGGGTTTAACGCGCCGACGCAACGCAGGCGATGAGGCGCGCCGTAGTGGAGGGCTCCGGATTAATTTTGACCACCTGGGGACCTTTAGCGTGCGCCGAAATCTCGTACACACGGGCGTTTTTGCTTTTCGCCTCCATCAGAAAAGCGGCCGCCGCGGCCGGGAATCGAACCCGCGACCTCGTGCTCAGCAGCGCAACGCCTTAGCCACTGAGCCACCGGGGCGGGTATGCTTGCGATGTTGTGTGTTCCGTGTATTGTGCGTTCACAGAGCCTTTAACGAAGTGTATGTCGCTGTGGTGCTATGTTTCTTCCCAATATGTGCCCGCCCACATGCGGCCTCCGTGATGTTGGCTATAATAATATACGTTATCCATAAAGGAAACCAAGGCAACGCCTTGATGTAAGTGTCCACTGATGGTGATGCTTAGTAGCTGCCCCTCCCCACCCCTACTTTTTTTTTGCGTCATCAATTGGTCAGTTTAAAACGTTTACGATTGCTTTACTTCGAGCACGCTAGAGGGCCAGCATTGTCGAGGATGCGACAGCGACGGATACGTTTTTCGCATGGTTTTTCGTGTTGCCTGCATTGCCTTTGCGCTGAGATTTACGATTGCAGACGATCCGCGTTTTGACGCATCGGTTGTAGCAGGGTAAGACAACTAACAACAACTGATTGTTCTCAAACGGCCGCATTGGATGCTTGTGATCTCGTGTGAGGTGAACGGTGGGGTTACGAGCCTTTCGGAAATAAAGGCGGCATTTTGAAAGCAATCGGTATGACTTCTACTGTGTTTACGGCGGCGCGTTCGCTCTGAACGCGTAGGCGGGGCGCGCAGCGAGACGAATGCAAGTCGCGCACATACGACTGGCGACATTGCTTGCTAACCGCAGTTCTGGTGCTCGGTAGGTAATTTCTTGGTTATTTTAGCGCATTTTAAGCGCACACAACCACAGTAACCTACTTATTTGTACTTCCTCGATCCTCAAACCGATCAGCTCGCTGGGCCTTTCTCGCATGACAAGCCTTGCTTTGGTGACGCTGCCAGGGGTGGAACGCTCCTGCATTAGCTCACGAAAGGGGGAAATCTTTCTCCATTCCTAGGGGGGGAAACGCGCTCCTCCCAGTTAAAGGGAGAATCTTTCTACCTCTTAGGGAGCAATATATGATACATTCCTGTTTCACCCTAAAGGGAGAAACTACCACACCCTTTTTTCTTAGAGTGCAGTCGTGATGCGTAGTTCTCAAGGGCAAGTAGAGCATCACCACACAATGTCACTGCTATTATTCATATCTGTTGACTGACACCTAGGCCGAGAGTCGGGTGGTAACGGCGGCGACGACGGACGCCAGGGCCTGTTTTTTTTTTTTTTTTCTTTCTCCAAGAGGCGTGCGCATATGCAAACACGGTGGGCACGGTCATGGCGGTTATCAGTGTTGCCAATAAAAGAAATCGGCCGCTAAAATTGCATATGAACATCTATACCAACATTTCTTATCGTACACAGAGATAACCATGCAAACTTATTTCCTAAGCAATGTTCTGCGTTCCGGCTGCGCATACCAGACGGGACACCGCTATCGAAACACGCGGACAAGGAGCTCCCATTTGCGTTTTTCCACGTTCTGCTTGTTCATCGCCATGCACCCTTATTCGCCAGCGATCGCGAAAGACATGCACTGCAGCAAAAAGAACAACCGGATGGTTACATCAGTAGCGGGAAATTTATAAGCGTCCCACGCGGCTGCAGCCGCCCCCTTGCTGCGCACGCGACCAACGCTACTTCTCAGTTTTTCAGAGGCCCCAGTCGGCCCGGTACAATCCTCATGGGCGACACGCGGCGAGGCTTGAACGGCGCATCCTGATGCAGCCCTGAAGGGAGGAGTTCGCCGCTACTGCCAATGGGGGCCGTCTGTTCGCAGTTCCCAGTGTCTCCGATGCAAGTGAATCCCCTGGCGCAACAGTTGATCTTGTCGGCGCAGCACACGGCGTCCTTGTCGGGGCAGCAGCCGAACGTGTCATTGTGCGCTGCCTCTGGCCGAGAGACGAGGCGACAGCAGGTGTTGTTGTGTTGGAAGCAGTAGATGTCGTCCGCGGGACACTTCTGCATCAGAGCGTCTGTGCCCGGATCCGGGATTTCTCGCAGTGGCCCTGCGGCGATCGGCGTTTGATTCACCGACGGTTCCGGATTATGAATCACAGCGCCTGTTGTAGATGTCAACGGGGTGATCGTGGTCTTGCGCCCCGTGGAAGCTCTGACGCAGTGGTTCGAGGACGGTTCGCAGACGTAGTTTTCTGGGCAGCAGCTGTTCCGCGTGGTGCAGCAGGCGGCATTCGCAAGCCTGCAACACGAGTACCGGCCGCTCAGCAGCTTGCAACACGTTCCGCCTGGGCAAGTTAGAAGGTAGTAAGATCTCGTTAGTTTATTTCCCACGGGAAAGCAAGAACAGAAAGTTTCAATCAAACGCAGTTTGAGAGCTACTACAGCTACACTATATGTCGCCCTGTTTCCGCATGTTTCAAACTCTGTAGAACTTAACTGACTCGATCCGAGCGGAAAAATACGAAAATAAATTAAAACATTCAACGCGCACGTCTTAATGTCATCACTCCAGACGCACCACAACATGTTTTACTCTAACGCAACGATTAAACCTGTTTTCCAGAGGGAGCATTACTGAATACAAATCTCTCGAACATGTGCCTCGAGAAGCATTTCTTTTGAAATTCATATGAATTGAGTACTTTATTTCTCTAAGAGCAGCTTGCAGGGGTTGTAAGCCTTTACCACTTCATTTACCAGTCACAGTTGGTTTCGGACAGAACTTGAAAGTAGTGTCAATGTTCACAACAGAAACAAATTACTGGACGGGAGGTGCTGACAATGTAAGCCTGTGGGCAGCTAGAACATGGGAGGAGCGTACCGTATTTACTCGTATAATAATCGCTGTGAGGTTCGAGCACGGAGGTCATTGTACCGCAGCGCCCCCCTCCTTCTCCCGGCGCACATCCGACGGGCCGCAGCCAATTAGGCCACCTGTACGCAAGGTGTTGTTGTTGGTAAACTTTGTTGACACACACACAAAAAAAAAAAGACCCCCAAAGTCCGGGGTTCTGAAGGGGAAAATAATTATCTATACAGATGGGAGGACCCGACGAATGTGAGCCACCAGAGCTCGCCACCAGGCCGCTCGGTCCGGTCCCTTCGGCGGCGCGAGCCAGTCTTGGAGAGAAGAGGAAGGAGTTAAAAGGAATTTAAGATGAGTTGAGAGTGATGGTTGCGAAGCAGAACAGTCCCAAAGAACATGCGACGTGGTGAGAAAGCCAGAACACGTAGAGCACCGTGCAGGGCTCCGATGGCCTTCTAATCGATGTAGTATGTGTGGGGTTGGAAGGCTGTCTGTTTGCGCTTGCCGGATAAGGCAAGCATCTGCCCGGGGTAAGAGGTGAGATGGAGACGGTAGAGTCTGCCTATTGGTGACTAACTCTTGCACAGTCTGGCGTCGATGTAAATGGGCTTGTCGCGCCTGCGTGGGTGGGTGGAAAGGATTTGGCCAGGGCGTCTCCGAGTCTCCCGGTTGGGACGGAGCACGGGAGAGCTGATGCGCCAGCTCGTTGCCCGGGACGCCTGCGTGACCAGGAACCCAGTCCAGCACGTAGCTACTACCAGTGTGTTTGGCCAGATGAGAGTGAAGTGCACGCATCATATTGATGGGAAGCGACTGCTCATGAAACAAGCGGAGAGCATCCTGACTGTCGCTGAGAATCACGTGGTTACCGGGAGTGTCTAAGGATAAGATGGCGTCAGTGATTGCTTGAGCCTCGAGAGACAGGACGGGAGGAAAGCCCGAGTATATTTTCTGCAAGGGCGGGTGGTCAGGACGAACAACTACAGTGACCCCGCGTGCGTCTTTGGTGGAGAAGGAGGCATCTGTGTACGTAACTGTCGTTAGATCACCGTAGCGGTAGCGAAGAGTGCATATTCAAGCTCGACGACGTCCTGGATGTGAAGTTGCGGATACGTTGACTGGAATGGTAGGAACTGATACGCGAGGGAGGGGATACCAAGGGGGGGTATGTCGGTGTAATGTCGGGTAAGGACGATACCTCGTAATGAAGTGAGGATAGCAGAAGACGGCCATGCCAAGTAAGCTGGAGACGAGTGTGTTGTGCCGCCAAATGGAGATCAACCTGATCTGACAGTGACGCGAACGGCTGAGCAGCCTCTAATTTAGCGAGGGGGGTGTATCTAGGTAAGCCTAGGGCTAGGCGTGTGGCAGGCCTGAGGAGCCGCTCGATCTGGGATCGCTGCGCGCAGGAACTGGCAGAGCGGCGCATGGACAAACCCCTTTGGCGGGGTCCGAGTGCAGACGTCGCCGCACTGCGTGCACCCGTGGTGACGCCCATTGGGGAAATCGTTATCCTCCAAAAGGGGCCGCTGGCAGTTTGGCCACCGGATGCAGGGGGCTGCCGCGGAAGCGCTCTAGATGACGCCCGTACGGGAACAAAAGGTCGCGGCGTGCTTGCACCACCTTGGGTGGGTGACGCGCAATGCATGCCTTGCCATTTGTTGTTTTCTTTAACCTTTACCCTTCCCTAACCGGGGGTATTTATTTCGAGCCCGGCGAGAGGAAGGGGGTCTTTTGCTTTTGAACTTGCTGCAGGTCGTGGGGACAGTCCCGCCTGCGCCAGCTAGACCCCGGCAAGCTTCTAAGCCCCACCTTGGGTGACTCTTTGCTCCCGTGTGTATGGCCTGTAAATATTCTTGTACATAAACTGTACATAGTTTGGATATCAGCGTCTGCCTCGTCTCTCACGGCGACACGAGACACAGCGGCGCATTCCTGGATACGGAGAAGACCTGAAATTTACTCTCGCACTCGCGTAATGATCGCACCCCTGAAGTTTGTCCTCAAAATTCAGTTTTCCGCGCAGTGAACGCACCCTGAACTTGCCGCAGCAGTATGCCGTATGTGTTCCAAGTCTAGCTGATGATGACCGTGCTTTTCTCTGTTTCCTTCCCTTTCAAAGCGGACATGGCTGTGTTATTGCCGCAGACTTGCTGATATCCGTGATATCGGCAAGCATGCGTTCAATAATGACGAGGAAGAAACTCTCACTAAATGCACATAACGTACTCCCAAGACTAAGAAAAAAATTCGCTCAGCTTGCTGCATCGGCCCCCATGTCTATTTTGATGTCCCGCACTGCGACAGCGGCAGCTACTTATTGGTCGCCCTGTTGTCACCTCGCAGCAAAGTCGTTCCGGCGCGTTTCGTAATTCATGAAAACACTGCATTTTGCGTCACTTAGCAAAGAGGCTGGCGGCGGTGTGAGGAGTTTTATTACGTTTTTATTTATTATTTTTTATTATGCTCATGAGACCTATCGTAAAAATTTTGACCCGCAACTTTCGTGCCTTTTATGTGCTCAAAAGTTCTCGCGAAAAATTTCCCTCGCGTAATGAACGCACCCCTAAATTTGCATCAATTTTTTTGGAAAAAAGTGCGATCATTACGCGAGTAAATACGTTAGTTTCCTTGTTAGATGCAATTGCAGCTGCGGTATTCAGTTTTTGTTGCCTCAATGGATAGTCTTAACTGCAGTTTCTTTGTTAACTTAACTTCCAAAAAAGTGGTTTGTTACTCGTGAAGCTTGCAGTTTGATATTATGTTTGGTTTTATTGTATAACTCCGAACGCCGTATTTATTGTGTTTTCGTGAGATAAGGTGGTACAAACACGCAGACGCCATATCGTAACGCGGCGCCAGATGACACGAACCATGTAGCAATGACGCGACGTATTTACATTATGCGAAGAATCTATTTACAATGCGTCCATGTCAGCTCGAGCTGTGTTCGTACGGGTGGTGCACGAAAGCCCACGATTTCAAAAGCCCCGTCTCAGCTGCCCCGCGCCGGAAGCCCCGTGGCTTTTGCCCCGTTTTTGAAAGGCCCGAGCTGATTAGCCCCATACACATTTTTCCCGTCGCTTTCGCCCCGTCTCATTTGACCCGTCTCATTTGCCCTGTGCCGATTGCCCCGTGCCGAAAACCCCGCTTCTTTAAGCGCCGTAGTCATAATATAAGTCCACGCTATTCTAGGTATGTTTTTTTCTTGATAATTTTTCTACGTGGCCAATGAAAGGAGACGTAAACACGGGAGAAGAAAACTAATGACACGAAAACGTTGACCAAAGTATCTGGCTCGTCTGGTGATGAATGCTTTCATCCTCCGAGTCCGTATCATGCAAATATCAATTTAATTAATTAATTAATTAATTCAACCTGCTGTGGCCCCGCCGAGGTGCCACCCTCAAAGACCCCGGCGGTAATTCGTACGTTCCGGCAGGCACTGCACGGCCACCAAAGCGAATGAGAAGGAGGCGGGAGGGGGAGGGGGGGGGGGGGGGGGGTTGCGGTCACCGCCATCGTACTTTGAACACGAATCTAAATTAGCACAGCCAAACGAAGAAGGCGTAACATCCCAGTGCTGCTTCGGAAGCAGTCGTTTTCTCTAGAAGATCATCAAACGGTACTTTCCTCTAATTTTTTTTTTTAAATAAGGATTGGATTGGAAACCGTTTATTGAACAAACTTAAGGAATTGAAAAGAAAATGACACGCCATAATATCGCCCCGAAAGAATGCTTCGGGGAAGATGGCATCGGGACTTTTGGCACGCGGGGATTACGACGCGGGGCTACTGTTCGCGGGCCATTTGAGACACGGGGCTAACGTCTCGGGGCTTTTGCGACGGGACTTGTGCGCGCAGGGCAATCGTGATACACCCGTTCGTACTGCCCAGTGCTTCATCGTCGTCGGCGTGGGGCCCCCGGAGCTATTTGTCAGCTTCCCGTAACATTTCCCCTTGCCGAAGGCGACCGTCCCGGTCGAAGTCGCAGTACTTGGACGGGTGCAACGATGATGAGATGAGATGGGAATATACAGTGAAGTCCTTGCCGCCCCGTATGGTGGTGAGCTTGATGAACATTGGCCCCGGAACAGCTGTTCCCGCCGACGCAGTGAAGGAACGTGGAAAACCGCTGGAGACACGGCAGAAAACGGGGCAGAGGAACAGCATCGTTGGCTTGTCAGGTCGCGGCTGGTCACGTCTCGTCCCGCCTCGGCGGGTCGTTGGCTGGGGAAACGGGACTGGGGAATGGACCCGTCCATGGCTCACTAGGGCTGGGGCGGCCGACGCGATCCAAAAGCTTCGAGGCGATCTCTTCAGGAGCCGAGACGGGGTGAAGCTGGAGAGCCCGTATGGGGATGAAGATCGCACCCTCAACCAAACATGTTACGTGGCGGCAGATGACACGAACCATCTATAGCGATGAAGCGATGTATTTACTTTATGCGAATAATCTATTTACAATGCGGCCATGACATATCCAGCCAAGTTCGCGCCGCCAACTGCTTCATCGTCGTCGGCGTAGGTCCCCTGGCGCTATATGCCAGTGTCCAGAAGCAGATCCAGAAGCAGTGTCCAGAAGCATCCAGAAACAGATATTTAGTGCTCTCTACAAAACGCCCACGCAGCAAGCGGCATTACTCGCGGCTTATTTTTTTCTAAGTTGTTAAAGACTTTAGTGCATCTAATCGACGAGCAGGAACATCAAAACGGCCAAGAGGGGTACACTTCGTTATTTGTTGACATGCTGCATGGAGGAGTGGATATTAGGGATATTCACCCGATCTGACTTAACGGAAGGTGATCCCACTCTCTATTTTTAGATGCTTTCTTTATCAGTCATGCACATGCTCGCCCAAAATTTCACTCTGGGTTACGTGCACCTGTTTGCCTATCCATTCCGTGCCAGAGATCCAAGTTTATTACCAGCATCGGCATACCGCATTTCTTCATTGACTGTCCGTTTTTAAACTCTAAAACCTGGCAACAAGGTTTTCTGGCTCAAGGAAAAACATTTTGCCGCTTTATCAGCTAAAGATGGGTTATTGCATGTGAGGTACTTTTGAGATGCGGATACGTTTGTGCGCATCAATTTCTGTATATGCGTGTGTGAGCACCAGTGTGCGACTATATGTGCGTGTCAGTGCTTGCGTGCATGCCTATGCGTCTATATGTGTGTGTGCGTGCGTAACGTGGGTATTTCAGGCGTTGTAACGGACCGATATGCCTTGGTATACCTTGACGGGAACACCTGTGAATGTGCACGCGCGCAAGTGTGTTGTGGCATGTGTCTGTACCCGTGGTCTGTACCCACGTCTGTGTTCATCGATACGTGTGCGCATTAGTGCGTGTCCATATGTGTGTGTTTCCGCGTGCGTACATGCCCGTGCGTGTGCATGTGTGGGTGCGCGCGTGCGTGATCTAGGCATTGAAGGCTATTTAGCTGATATATTAGTTTTTTAAATGCAGAACATTTCTTTAACTCACGATGTCACCAGGCGTTGGCGTGCCTCGGCGTCCGCAACAGCCGTTCCAGGTGCGCCCTCTCCCCCACTCCTCTTCTCCCGCATCACGCTACCCTCCTCGCTCTCAACAACAGGTCCGCACCCCTCCCCCTACACTATATAAAAAAATAATACTTACCGGCGCCTGGTTTCGATCCCACGACCCTGCGGGCGGAACGCAAGGTACATGGTGCTCTACCCACTGCGCCACAAAGCCGACACAGAATGGAAGGCTACGAACGCGCCTTATATCCTTGACTCATTCAAACTACGTCAAGAAGCTGCTGATACAACGCATTCACTACCTGTGGGCGGAACGCGAGGTACATGGTGCTCTTCCCACTGCGCCACAAAACCGAAACAGAATGAAAGGCTACGAACGCGGCTTATATCCTTGACTCATTCAAACTACGTCAAGAAGCTGCTGATACAACGCATTCACTACCACCAACTCCCCAAACACTAAACGTTAACGCAATACACCCACCCCCTATGCGACGCATTTACTCGAGTCCCCCTCGCGGGGAGATGGGCCGTTTTTTTTTTTCCTAAATTCAGGTTTTGCAACAGACTAGTATTGTGGAGAATCCGCGTTGATTGGAATATTAAAATCACGCCAGACAACGAAGGGTGTCCGGCTTACGATTGTTACCTTGCTTGATGCCCAAATTTGCTCTTACTAACCCGTGCGAACGCAAATGCTGCGGTGTTTTAACAACTGCTTTAGCGGCAAGCCTCTGCAAGCCACGATAATAGTTAGCAACTTGTATGGCTCCTTTTAGGTGGTGGAGTCCGGAGGAGGGAATTTTATGAATTACACTCTAAAGGCAAAAAGGATCAAAGTTCGTCCTCTGGGGGACTAACGGCCTCAGCCACAATCATTACTCCCTTTGGGGACTAAATGTGAGGGGACGAACGGTCAGCACTCCACCCGGTTGGTCCATTCCGATACTCCCCAAGTGCGAACTGCTGAGAGAGTCCCAGAAAAAAAATCCGGCACCAGAAGGGATCCAACCATCGACTCCCGAAACTATACACCTGGACCCAACACACTACTAGACGGAAGCTGCGGTATATAATACTGAAGTGTATAGCGTGTAGTGATGTGCACAACGTGACAGATCCATTGCAATTGGTGTCCAAATTTCTATTCGTGCAAGCGAACGCGACCGCAATTTGCACTTTGCGCTTAGCGCTTGGCTAACTGTAGGGACTATTGCTCAGTTCGATTCAAGTACAGCTTCACAACCATAGCTTTTTCTCGTAAAGAACAACCAACTCGTCGCCTAGTTGAGACAGGTGGCTGGGTGATCGGACGACTCATTTGTTCCCGCACAATTTAGCACAAGCTAAGTGTATTCTGAGTGTTTGATACATATGTTAAGTGCTCTAGGTGTCGTGTACGTGAAAGCGGCCGTCAGTGTGAGAATTAGAATAGGGAAACGGACCATATTTCCCTGCATCGGCGAAACCGAATACGGTGTTGCTTAGCCTGAATTCTTAAAGTTAGCGTTGCTGGACGATCGGGACTGGGAAATGCAACCGGGTTTTTCATCAGTTGAAGCATTGTCATAGCTTTTGCGCACAAGGCAATTATGTACCGAGTGTAAAATATAACTTCAAGACGCTTAGCTGTGGCGCGAATTTTTAATTTGCAGTTGTTGTCATCAGCAACTACAGCGTTTTTCTCGTCTGTGAAACATATACCTATTCATTACGCTTGGTAATCGCGTTTGATATTGTCGATAATATTTATTTTATTGTTGACGCGCTTCAGCATCCTTCATTGGCCATTATTACCTGGTGCAAATCGTATTCAACACAGCGTATCAACATAACCTCACCGAGAGGTCCATCGCGCATCGCTGCTCCTTGCCATTACCGCCACTCGATTAACCCTAGGGGCTTTTCTTATAATTAACATCGATATTTTCTCCTGTGCCACCGTGTGAAGAACCCATTGACTGCAATGACTTGTGTTTTGGAACTCTAAAACTGTCCACAGACGTATGCGCGAAATTAAAACGACGAGGCCATTACAGGGGATTAACGGCGCAGAAAAGAGACTAAATTCATGCGTTTCGTCTTCCCGTTACTCCTTATAGATCTGCGGAAACGAATATATAGCCCGCATTTGTGCACACGGCACACACTCTGCCACAAATACTTGCCTTTGCCCGCGAAGACTAACGGCTCTATTTTAGTCCGTATTTTAGTCTCTTTTTTTAAGAATGTATAGGACCTTTTAATTGCTCAAACCACTGTGGGCTTCCCTCATGATGATTAAACTGCAGCCTGGTTATTGGTACCTTTACATTGGCCCTATTTTAAACCCTTTTCCTGTTTCATAGCGTCTGTACAACGGCATTTGCTTCACATGCAATCTTAAAAACAAAAGCACTGACTTTCTGAGTTGAGATGTTAAGATGAAAGGATATCGATGCATGAACGGCTGCACAAAGGACCCTCCCGATTTTTGGAACAAAAGTGGTAGCGAAAGGCCGAAGTATGACTTGCTGGCCCGGATAGTTCGGACGTAGATCAAATGTGGGTGGCAGAGCGCCGTGGTATCTTGCCGCGTACAAACGTGACCGCCGTGATTGCGCGAGTTAAATCTAGATGGATACGGATGAAGAGCCAGTTTTACGCCAGCTTACTTGCAATGCACAGGGTTCCATCGGGGCACTTCTGCATCGTGTCCGAGCGAGCCGGCGCTAGCAGCAGAGCATGGACCAGAAGGAAGGTGAGGCTCAGCAACATGCTGTTCCGATCGGGTAGGGCAGCGTGGAATGGCAGTGTGACTGTTAGCGGGTGATGACGACGACCATTACGATGATGCTGGTGACAACGATGGCGACGACGACAACGACGATGATGGTCATGGTAATGACGATGGTGGGGGTGTAGGTGCTAGTGGTGGTGGTGTGCCCAGGGCACCTCGAGCAAACCGAAAAGGAAAGATTGGCCTGGGCTTTAGACATCTGCTACACTCCTGCTTGGAGCTGGCAGATTGTAACGAATATGTCAAAAATAATGGATCTTTAGCAAAAACGATAAGAAATGTCAGAAAATAGGCTTGCACGTCACTGATAACAAACCAAATTACCCAAGAATTACGTTCCCATGGCGTTCCAAGCGACCACATGCCGAAATAGGAAATCTGCCATGAATTGAAGAATATTTAGTTCGCTTAGAGAATACGTAAAAGGGGTATCGGGATCCGACACTGAAGCCCCATCCGGGAAGTTCACCTCAAACCTTAACGGAAAGGGGAGAGGGGGGGGGGGGTTCTAATGAAAATTCGAAAGAATTTATGCTTAGTGACACGAAGCCACCTGAATTTCTAGCACAGGGCTGCCAGGGTCAATGTGGCTTCAACGATGCTAAAAGCGCCAAATATTAAATCGTGGCGCGAGCTGGCGCGCTGAATGCAAGGTCTGCGTGATTATCCGCGGTAGGATTGCCCGATCGGAAACAAAATAACATTCCATAGAGGCACTTAACCAGACATCTATACACATAACGCGTTACAAGTGGTGTATTATTTGTAATCAATTACATTCTACTTTGATTTTGTAACGTTTCTATCAGGTTCATTAGGAGTAATCACTGCCAGAACTAAATTACTTTTTGCAGTTCATTACAAAACTACCCGTGACAATATTTCTGTAGTCTTTTGTTCGCGAGGGGTTCAACGTGCCGGAGTCACTTAAGGCAAGAACAGTCCCTTTTGGTCTGTTTTAAAGCGAAGCTTACCATGCCACACTGATGGCGGTGTAGTTACTCCAAAACGCACTGCATGAAAACCAATTTTACACAATGGGTTGCCACAAAGGGCACATGATGGTGACAATGTGCGCACTGCAGGAAAACCAACAAGAAGAAAACGGTTCCCGTGATCAGAATCGAAACTGGGTTCCTCCCGTTATGAAGCCGACGTCTATCCAATTGCGACATCATCGCTTTCTTTACTCCATTGCATGAGAGAATACGCTCAGCCATAACGGCAGTACGAGGACACTACGTAGTCAAGCAGACAAGAGAATGCACTAAAGTTGGGGAAAACACAAATACCTCAAAATTCGGGCCAACACTTACAAGCGTTCAAAAAAGGGAAACGGCCAGGTGGTTTGTCGAAAGGATTTTGCACACTATGTAGAAACGCCGACAACTACGCGGAAAGACAACTTTGTTTTGGAGACACTCAGCATTTCCTTTTTGTTGGTAGCGCGGGAGCTGGCGTTCGACTTCGCCGAGTTGAAGTGGTCTTTGGCAGTTTCGATTTTGGACTTGGGAGCGTGGATTTTATACTTTGATTTGACTCAGTTTGAATAAAGAAATCTTTGCGTTTCAACAATGTTTCCTTTAAGAAAGAGGCTGATTTTTTTTTGACAGTTTCAACACCACTCAGCACTGAACCTCGAGGATGAATACGCCCCTTCTGTATGGTTCGTTTCCTGGGTAACATTTATCGGTACACCCAAGAATACGTACCGGTATAAAAAATAAAGGAAGCTCACAAGAACCCGTGAGACTTTAAGGTAGCGAAGCTTTACGCAACCTTCACGACCATCATGACCGTTTAAGTCCACGATTACAGCCGATTTGCTTCTTCATCGCTGCCGCAACGACCTGTGCTCCAGCATTGTTACTATAACTGTGAGTGGCTTTGTTTTTTTGTTTTTTTTTTTTTGATGGGATACTCATTGGGCATCACCTTGGACGGGCGTACGCCTACACATGTATTTCTCGTTCTAAGCACTCAGCACACCCATGTTCACAGACAATGGGCATTTTGAAGGCATTTCGATGACACAGAAAACATTGACGCCAACGCTGACTTTTTCGCTTAATCGGCTAAATGTTGACTTCATGGATGCTTTCTTAACGGGTCGCTCGTTGAAATCTGGAACATTTTCCTGAACAGAAAGCTAGCCCATACCTGAGAGCACCATAACATCACAAGGATTACGCTGTAAAGGCTTAAAACCACACATTATAAATTACATAAATGTAATGTTCCCTTTTAACTCGAATTTACTACTGTTAAAGACGGCAGTCCGTCTTGGGCTACCTAAAGGCGAAAATTTTAGCCTGTCTGTCTGTCTGTCTGTCTGTCTGTCTGTCTGTCTGTCTGTCTGTCTGTCTGTCTGTCTGTCTGTCTGTCGGTCGGTCGGTCGGTTGGTAGGTCGGTCGGTCGGTTGGTCGGTTGATCGGTCGGTGGCCCGCCAGATTTGGCTGACCGGCCAAATGTTGAAAGATCTCATGATCAATAAGTAGACATAGGCAAGGCCATTTCAAATCACTAAAACTGGTTTTAGTGAAACTGGTTTCATGTCAAAACTGCGAACAAACAAAGTAAACATTACGCATGCTTGAGGCATAACATAAGTACACAACAAACAGTCCCAGCATTCTTTTAATTGCTACCAGCATCCGCTGAAGCATTCGCCGCAGCATCTGTAGCAGTTACATCGTCATGGCTAGGCTGTGTTGCTGCCTGATAAGCGAAAAAGTGAACGAGATTGGCTCCCACATCAGCACAGCGTCTGCATCTCCCTTCTCCTCGGCCCTAGCCCCTCAGCATTGGGCGCCGTCATGTTGGAAGAATGTGACGCCGTACAACACCGTAGGCGCGGCCGGCCCGCTTCGTTGCCCATCTCACAAATTCAAATACACCTGGTATTGTTCTTCAGCGGTAAACAAATGTACTGATGCGTTAAAAACGGTGTTGAAGAGACGCGTGAACAAGTAAACACTACAATAAGACGGCTCCTGGAGCTGTCCTTAGAACAATTGAAACAAAAGGTCCCAACAGATGGGGCGAGAGCAGCGCGGATTTGGGGAAATTGAATCAGATTAACCTCTATTTCCTCTCACCCTGTGAGGAGAAAGAGAGGATACGAGAGAGGAGAGTAGGGGGGCCGCAGGCTATCGTCTTTCGGCGACGTCAGCAAGTAGGCAACTAGATACCCGGCCATTTTTTTCTTTGTTTGTACAGGAACAACACGCGACGAAAACTTTCTTCCTTCTTTCATCAGTTCATTCATTCCGGTAACGCCGTTTCCCTTTTTGTGGCTTTGATACAGTTTGTATTCTCCCATTGCCGCCTATCCTCACATTTCGTCGACGTCGTTTTTCAACACTCATGGGATTTCTCACGCGTACATTCGAACACCAATCAACAGAACCGTTGCAGCGGCGGGCACGAGCCACACATAAAATAGTGCGCCTCCGTTGTGGGAAAATTCGAAGTGCGGCTGGGGAACTAAAAAGGACAAATAACAAACGAAAGCCGCTGGTTGTGCACTCATTTCTGTTCGCAAGCTTTCAACCTGGCTGGCTCGCCCGCGATCACGTGCGCCACCTTCAAGTAGCGCCACGTGGCGGTCGATGGACGCATTAATCAGTGGATTTGCAGTCGCCGTCGCGAGGCGCCGCCTCTGCATCTGCGCTCTCCTGCGTCCACGGAGCAAGATATAAAGAGGAGCGCCGACTGTGGCCCAGAAAAAATGTTTTGCTCGGGCCGATAATGTCCACGCGCCGCCGGCCGCCCAGCTTTCCCTTTGCTCTCTTCCTCCTTCGTTCGCCCTCTCGTCGCTGTGCCTCTGTACATAGCTCTTCCCTTCTTCGCTCTCCCCAGAGGCATCTTTTCTTGCGTAGCGACGTCTGTCTTATGCCTGTCCTACTATGCAGGAGGCATGCGTGCACGCGCGGAATTTAAACGCCCGTGCGCGGCCGCAATAGACGGCGCAGATAATCGCACGCCGCCGCATACATGGCGATCGCTTATTCCCGGAACGCTTAGTCTGACATTATGAATATCCACTAAAAATATCGTTCTAACCCAGAAGATGTAAGACACAACTGAACGACGACAACTTCAGAAGCACCAAAGATTGAGGAAGAATAATATAGAACGCCGCAACATACAGTCTAGCGTGATTCTGCTTAAGACGAATCGATGCAGTGCAAAGATTACCCTCTGTTGTTAGCCCGCTCTCCGGCCGCGTGCTTTATTTATGCTGCTTCTGCGCACGAACAACGCTTACGAGGGTCGCCCGGAGACTCCATCGGCAAACGGCAATGATGCACATTTCTGTGCCAATGACTGAATTGGACGGCTGCCCTGTTGTATCAAGTGCACAAAAACACTGTCAGCTTGATAAGGAACCCAAGAATATCAAACGCATACTTCATTTTAACTCATGCCGCAGCTTACCGCCCGATGTTCACTGTCGCTGTACGGTCGTGTTATCTCGTCGATAACACCGCGGTCTCCAAATAAAATGCTGCGATTTGTATGGCTGCAATTTTTTGGCCTACCAGGGTTCCCGGCGTTTTTTTTTTTTTTTGTTCGTTAAGCGGCTGACCAGCAAAACAACCGCCTCGTTAAACCTTTTCTTTCGGCGAGTTATCGCGAAATGAAGGCTTGTGAAAAGACCGCACTGTCAGGGACTTGATCTTAAGCAGATTGCTACGTCGCGGGCAGTCGCGGGTGATGTTATCGCATTTCCGTTCTTTTTTGATGAGCGTGTAAGTGCCGGCCCGTGTTCTAGGCACACTCTGTTTTGGACGCAAGTTGCAGAACTGCGAGAAAGCTGAGGGAACTTTTATAATCGCCAGTGATCAGAACCAGTTGCTCCTTTCGCCTTTTGTAAAACCTGTTAAAACACAGCGAAATTGGTATTCCCAAATTTACAAAACGGAGCCACATTTTCGGCAAGCACCGCGCAAAAGGTAGTGTTTGTAGAGCAGCCATATGTTTGTATGTGGTCTCTATATTTTGTTTTCCCGCCATGCAAACCAATCCTTAACGTATCTTTGCCGTACGGCCACTCAATTCCTTCGGGTCCGGGTTACCCGGAAGGTGCTGTCGAACAAGTTAATCAACTGTGCGAAGGAGGCGCGCGATGAACACGAAGCGGCGCCAAAGCAGGCCCAAAGCAGTCCGTGCCCAAAACTACCGTCGCCGAAGCAGACGACAGCGCCGACGAAATGCGTTCCGCCAACTCGCCCGCCGGAGCACGGGGAACGCCGGCCGCTTAGCCGCCGCCGGCTAAGGTCCCTTTCCCTGCGCCATCTACATTGCGCTCCGCGAGTTATGGACATTAAGAGCCCGCCGGAGAGAGCGAAGTCGGCGCTCCTGTTTATCTTGCTCCGTGCCTGCGTCTGGCATGGCAGCATCGCGCGTGCGCGCTAGAAGCAGACGGCGCAGGCTGTTGTGGTTTTGCGCATAAGCTCGTGTGTGGAGCGGAAGCACGTCGATTACACAAATTGTCGCGGCAGGGCCTTCTGTGTTAACGAGTTGTAACAACAACAAAAAATCTGCGGTATTAGAACTGGGAGCGGAAGAAAAAGTTGCTACGTGGGTGCTACGCGGGCATACCTTGTTGAGTGGATCCGGAGAACCCTGTGAAAATATGGTTCAGAAGCTGCGTTCTGAAAATGTTGCCGTTTGCCTAAAAACGAGTTCTGTTGTTTTGAGATGCAATGTTCTTTCTTGATTGCATGCCAACCGAGCAGTTCGCCTAGTTAACGAAACGTTAACCAAACGCAGTAGCGCCGCATCATTCGGTGGTTAAAATGGCGTTAGTCAGTCAAATCCGGCTATGACTTCGTACCTGCTCTAACATATTAGTTCCTGTATGGTGTCACTTTCTAGATACCCGGGCTAAACGAGTACCCGTCAGCGAAATTCAATCGATTGCTCATGAAAATCGTAATCATTCAAAACATCTGTCGGCTCTCCTTGAACACAATTCGTAGACGCACTTTAGTTACCGGTAGATGAAGAAAAAGCCATAGGGGAATTCCACAGGGGCGTAGCCCGAGGGAAGGGGGAGGGGGTGGGGAAGGGTTACTCCACCAGAACACCAACAACCCCTGAAATTCTTTTAGAACTGCACCCCATCCCCTATTTGGACTTTTCGCCCATGCTATTTATACACCGCATCGACTTATCGAAATGCCCAAACAAAAATAACACCAGTGTCGGTTTGCTGACAACGAAGGTTAATTCCTGGGCGTCCTCTGTGCACTCATATTTTGGTGTATATATTGCGGTTAACGAGACCACTAGCTCATCAGATTTATTAAAGCAGAAAAAAATGAGATACTGTTTGAGGGCAGGCTCTCTTTCGTTTCGCTTTTTTTTTTACCGGCGAATACATAATATCTGGGAGGAAATAGTGGAAGCACACCACATCTCTCGGCTAGAACGACTGAAGTTAACTCCGACGGAAAGGACTACTTTAAGACAGCTAGGATATACGGCACCCCCCATGCAAGAACACAAGACCCGTGTTTCATTACAGGTTCGACATCACATTCGAGTTCTATCGATACCACGAAAATTGATTGATTGATCGTAGGGTTTAACGCGCCGACGCAACGCAGGCGATGAGGCGCGCCGTAGTGGAGGGCTCCGGATTAATTTTGACCACCTGGGGATCTTTAACGTGCGCCGAAATCTCGTACACACGGGCGTTTTTGCTTTTCGCCTCCATCAGAAAAGCAGCCGCCGCGGCCGGGAATCGAACCCGCGACCTCGTGCTCAGCAGCGCAACGCCTTAGCCACTGAGCCACCGCGGCGGGTGATACCACGAAAAATGCACCCTGTTCATAACAAGGCACGCCGCACGCTAGAGCTAAATTCATGAATTCAAAGTATGGAAATAACCCAACAACAAGATGCAGTGACGCAGCCGTATATCCCAATCAACCAGCAGACGTCGTTCGCGTCGTTAACGCGGCGGGTCAGGAAATGACAGGCACGACATCAACCGAAGCTGCAGAGGAAGTTGCGATTGCGCTGGCTACCACGATCAGCAAGGACTTCATCGCAATACCGACTGACTCGCAAGCGGCATGTCGGAGTTATCAACGGGGGCGCATCACTACACCAGCACTGAATGTTCTCAAAGCAATTGCAGAGCTACCTGAGATAGAAAGCGTCTGGGTTCCTGGGCATAAATCCCTCGACGGTAATGAGGCGGCTCGCTCCGCTGCCCACGCGTACATACACCGGCCCATTTCCCGAGAGGGAACGTTCTCCGCTATCATCAAAACGGGTCTGCTGCGGTATTCAGACGTCCTGGAACATTATAGGCTTGGCAGAAGAAAATTCCCACCACCTCATACACGGTTAACATGACAGGAAGCCACCACACTTCGACGATTGCGGACAAATTTCTAACCCTAGAGCACGATTCCTCATTCTATCTGCCCCACTTAGTATCCCTCCCTCGGAAATTTCAGCCCCACGCCCAGCACCCTGTACCACCAGGTGTTGGGGTGCCAAGCATCTCTAAACCTACAACATACCCCTTCCCATATTTTGAGGAGTGGATGGCTCGTCTGGCCGATGCGGACCTTGAACACCAGTAAGACTTGGTAAATAAGGCATCGAGGGCAAGTCTCAGCCTGTGTATCCCAGAATAGGGATGTCCTACACAGGGCGAGTGTCCTGTTGTGGGCGTTTACATCAATCAATAAATGTTTAATCTCTCTGTCTCTCTCTTTCTCTTACCGGCTGTGTATAATGAGCAAGAAAAATATTTTTGGCTACGCCCCTGATTCTACTTGTAGCACAGACGGAGTAAAAAAAAAAAAAGAGGAAGAGGTCATTTCCTTCTCCATAGCCCCGTCTCTAGACCTATGCTGTAGGGGATAAGGGTGTTCTCTTAACAATCACGTACGCACGGAAAAATGGGCAGACGACACTGCCAAGTCGGGAGGTGGAACTTCTTCCCCGCTTAGATTCATTCAGCCCGGGTGCCTGTGCAGCAACTGTGATCTCTACTGGTCGGATGCCGCTCCAGTTGCTTTCGTAGCTCCACCTCCGATCTTCTCCCTCGTGACTTCACGGCCGCAGGACCACTGCAAAGCTTCCGCGCTACTAATCCCGCACTCCTGCGGGCTTAGCACCGGTGAACGCGCGGCTCGCCGCGATTAGGGCGCAGATTAGAGGGGTGGGGGTGGCAAGATAAATGGGCCGCCATAGAAGCCAGAGAGCGATCGCCGGTCAGAGTGATGGCTCAATTCATTTGCAGCTTCTATTTAGTCACGTGCTCGGGATTATATGCTTGCCCGCCGAATAATGAGAAAGATTATTCCGCGCAGGCTTTTATGGGCTTCACGCGTCGCTCCCAGCTTAGCCTCCGCCTAGGTCCTGTAGCATGAACCATAAGTTTAGACTGGGCAGTGATGGTGTAGCGTGCTCCATATTTAGTTGGCTTTTGCGCGCGTGCGTCCTGCGAACATTATTATCGAAACAGGGCGCCCCAAAACCCTTTGGGGACATATTTAAGGTGTTATGTTGCCGCTGTTCTGAAAGCAAGCGTGGGAACCTAAGCTGGCGCAATAAGTATGAGAAAACTGCGCTTTGAGTTCGGCGCGTCAACTGCCTTAAGGGCAATGATTTGTAAGGATCTTGTCGCGCATTCTTCTTGCATCGTGAGAAAAAGTGTTGCTTCGGATTGTACGCATACAGTGATCGCTGTGAGTAGGTATACGTCTGTATTCATTCGAGGTCATATCAGAACTGTAACCACGTCGTTATTTCATTTAATTTTGTTACTACCACAGCGCTGCAAAACTCCCGTGTTATATAGGTGGTATTCGTTGAAAACTTTAGCTGTCAATTTCTTCGCTTGGCAACACTGGAAACGGCCACAGACATGGCCGATGCGCCACGGACATGGCGCGGCTTGGGCCACTGCGCCCGCACGCCGAAGACAAAAAAACACCGGCGTGCGTCGTCTGCACCGTTTCAGTACGATTCTAAACGGTGGCGTCAACAGAGATGTCATTAATCGCACTCACATTGCACGTTCAGTGAGGTAGAGTTTGTAACGTGAAACACAGTCATGTGTTTCGCAGTCGTGCCTGGCACAGACAAGTACCACCAACCCGCGGAGCCCGACGTAACGAGTGACGGCGCACTCACATGGTTGCCTGCATGCGCGCCTCGCCAGTGAATACAAGCAGTAAACATTCTTTGTCTTGCTCTCTCTCTCTCTCTACCTCTCTTACGGCAGACATATTCTTAGCCACACTGGGAAGCCGTAATCTTCACTTTCCAGTCAAACTACCAAAGGTGTCGACTAATCTCGGGGGGGCCATCAGCCCATCGTTCCTATGAAACTTGGCTGACGAAAGTAGAACTGTGACTGCGAGCGTATCTGTAATGAACGATAGTAAGTGAAGTAGTGACGGCCGATCCCCTCCCAGAAAATTGAGCACTCTTCAGTAAATAACTACGATAGGCGTAAGCAAATCATATGATGTCGAAATGAAAGAGCATTACTTTTTTCATAGTGTGTTGCTGAGTTATGACGGTGAGGAAGAATTACGATGACGAAGACTCCATAGCACCGATTTATATTCCATCAAACTGTCTTGTTTGGATTCCTCTGTGCACTGCGTTGTTGGCACATCACACAGCATCTCTAACATAGAACAACCAGGCTGCTCAGAAAGGCCTCTATAAACATGTGCGCTGCATCCGCACGGACATTCTGAAAAACTACGCGGAGCCGGTGAATTGAACTCAAATTAGGACTTGGACCTATATAGGTCCGGCGGAATATAAAGTTCGTTCTCTCTCTATCTATCATCTTTTCCAGCCTTTCCCAAAACATCTTCTGTGCATTGCGCCACGTCAATGAGTGAACGACGAAAGGAGGGAGAGCGAAGGCTGTTTATTAGAAGAAAGCAGAGAGGTCTGCCGCCATGTTGTCGCCTACATGCTGCTCTTCGGAGAAGGGAAGGAGGGCATCAAATCCCTATAGGGACTAAGGCGGAAGAAAGAAAAAAAGGAGGATTTAAAAGAAGAGAAAAAAGTGAAAAAAGAAGAAAAATGGGGTAACCTGTATGTTTGAGGCCTTCAGTGTGTCACGTGAAATGTGTAGATGGCTTCAAATTAGTCCTATATCGTGTCAGCGACACCGGTGTAGTGTAGTTACTAGTTAGACAAATAATGCGGCTAGCACTTTCCGCTGAATGCTTTGAGGCGCACTTACGCGTACGATTAAGCGTTTCATAGCTTTCTCCCTTATCCGTTAAGGGAGCAGACATCTTCTCACGGTCCAATCGTGGCGCTATAATTGGCGCAGTCGACAGGACTATCAAACTGCCACTTCCGCAATACATTTCAGGGCAGACAGGAACATTTTTTTTTATATGTAAAGAATAGGAATTGTCAGCATGTGCACGAGAAATGGGCTATTACGGGTGTATATACCCCGGTGCAGTTCAAATCGTGTGCCCTTCAAATACTTCAAATCGTAACACTCCAAATCGTAACACTCCAAATCGTGTACACTTCCCACCCGCCTATATACTCGCAGTTTCCTGGTTTCCTGGCACAATTCCCCGGCTGCCACGAATTTCCGCGCCATAGCTGAGCGACTCTTTCACCAGAATAGACGCTGAGGAGAAAACAGAGCACAAACGGTATACCGGGAAAACTCGCAGCACTGAGGAATTGCGCCGAGAGAGCGTGTTAAAATGCGTCATGGTGAGCCGGGGCACAAAAGGAATTGGAGAGGCAGGCGCGACAAAAATACCTTCCTGATTTTTTTTTCTCTCGGCATTTCGCGGGTCTCTCGACGATTGTTGAACACACAAAGCGAGAGAAAGTGAAAGAAAGGATAGGCCGGGGGAAAAAAGGGCCGCTTTGTGCGTTCCACTTGGTCCCCATTGTAAGCGTTCCTTTGTTGCCTGCCAAGAGCAAAACGATGCGTTTACCTCTCCGCTGGCATCTCCCGCGCCGGATCCTTTTTTTTTTCCCCTCTTCGGCCTCACATTTTCCTCCAAATTTGAACTGCTTTTACCTCATCTTTTTCTATACTCAGGCGCGTGTGTAGCGAGCGCATCGTGGGCGTGTTTGTCCTCAGCGCCGACGACAACTTTCCGTTTCCTTTCCTCACGGGCGTACACACGCAGGCTCCCTTCTCCCTCTCGCTCCCTCGAGGGGAAAAATAGAGGGTAAGGGAGAGAGGAGAAAATCACAACTGCACTTTGGGTGTCGTTCGTTTCCATTTCAAGATGTGTACATCCTGCGGTTGTAACGTTGTGTTTTTTTTTTCTTTTTTAGCCCTTGCATGCCTTTTATATAGTTGTACAGGTCTGGTCGTATTTTGAATTCGTGGGTTATTTTGTCACGTTGTTATTCCTGTTTCGTACTTCACCGATTCCCAAACCTTGTTTTAGGTTTGAGGTGCCTTACGCAAAAATAAAAAAAAACAAGAACAAAATTAACGTTACGAGCGTTATTGTCCGATAGACGAACGAATATACCGGTCTTGTGGGCACCGTCGTAGCACTCAGGATCTCTGGTAACTGCCGTGCCTGAGGGTGGGGTAGCAGTTTTGCTTAAATCACGTTTCTACTCATCACCGTCCTCCTGCGGCTTTTGAGTATTTTGCGTCACCGCTCCGTTACGTACACTGCAAGCCTTCTTCAATCGCACTTCTTCGATCGCACTTGTTAGGCCTATAACTAGGGTTCAATTTACACACATACAGTGTTCAGCCTTTTGGAGTTGCAAGAAAATTCAAACTCATTCTATGTAAAGCGGCGGGTACCGGTTGACGGTTGAGGACATTAAAATTGAAAGCATAACGTTACGCACAACGTCAATCCAGCACATACATGAGTACGTATAGCTAAGCAAAATAAAACATTTAGCGTAAAAGTACTTTGCTACTCCCGTAATGATCATTACCCTGTTCAAATTACTCACGGCGGCCTCAGTACACATTTCTTAATTAACGTTTTCAAGTCGGGGGCCACAGCATACTCAATACCTACAGTCTTTGCCAAAACTTTCTAGGCCACGCCAGTGGTACTGGCCTACAAAAAATTCAAAGCAGAAGCCTACGTTCCAATTAGACCAATTTGTTTTGTGACAGTAAGAAAAAGGGTATTTTCTCCAGCTTTCTGACAAAAGCGTTTCGTCTTGCGGAAGAGGTAAGCTTGTACTTTCAATTCTTGTGGTGTATGAACTTGACTGATTGATTGATTGTAGGGTTTAACGCGCCGACGCAGCGCAGGTGATAAGGCGCGCCGTAGTGGAGGGCTCCGAATTAATTTTGACCACCAGGGTATCTTTAACGTGCGCCGAAATCTCGTACACATGGGCGTTTTTGCTTTCCGCCCCCATCATAAAAACGGCTGCCGCGGCCGGGAATCGAACCCGCGACCTCGTGCTCAGCAGCGCCACGCCTTAGCTACTGAGCCACTGTGGCGGGTGATGTATGCACTTCCTTCATGGCCTAGAAAATTTTGACAAAGACTGCACATCCTTACAATCATACGCTCCATCCAGCCATACCGCCTTCCAACCATCCAGTCAGATGCGTACTCGCCTCCCATTCCCATTGATTCGATCCGCACCCAGATCCAAATATGCGCAATATTTTTATTAAGTTACTTCACTTTGTTTACATGAGCTTCATGGTAAATTTGGCGTTAGGAGGAGTAAAAAACTTCATTTATCCAATCCGTTGTGAGCGCGGTAACTCCGGACCAGTGAGGGGTGTCCTCCAGGACTCCCTGGCTGTAGCCGGCCTTCCGTGCCATGTCCACCAGCCGGTTATTCTAAGCATTGTGTGATGTTTTTTGCATCGTCGGGCATTTATTATTTGCTGCGTGCCACAATCGAAACATTCGCCTCAAGATTCCTCAATGTAATGCTCGACTGACCATCGCAAGGAGGAAACATTCATCTGGCCTCGTTTACAAACACCTGCTACAACGCTCCCATCGTCCACTCTATCTCGCCTACCCTATGAGGCTATGACCCATCAACTCTACCATTTGTCCCCTCTCGTAACATTCCTCCCATATGGTATGGGCTTGCCAACACACCCAACCCCATCTCTTACCCTCAATCCCAACCCTTCCCCCGAACAGTGGGAGGGCCTGTTGACCAGCCCTCACCACGCTGGCCATATTGCTAACGATGCCTCATTTTGAATCTACCGAATGTTTAAAAGTTAAGATCGAATCAGTCTTCTGCAACCTTCCAGTGCTCAATTGTCTCACCCTTCAACACGAAGTCTGTGATTTTATTCAATGCTTTCGTACAGGCCGCTCTTATGCATTGCGCATGAACGGTGGTAGTTTCGGCTGCTTTACATCAGTACGCGGCGTACTGCAAGGGTACGTTCTGTCTGGACTACCTTTCCAAAATTTTCTTGTTGCCGTTCACTTGGTACTTCGTTTCTACCGAGATCTATATATTCCTATGTACGCGGATGAAATCATGATGTGAACAGTAAGCCGAGACTTGTCACGACAGTGCCTCCAGCCAACTGACGAACGGACCGAAAGGGCGCGAATATGCGTGCCCTTCCTCAATGAAGACTGCTGTACTTCCCGTGGTCAGTGCTTGGTGGCCGCCATTCGCTTGCAGTGTTTCCCATTGCACTGCAGCTGAACGGGAACGCCATCCCCATTGTTTGACATCCTTAGCCCATGGTTCTAGGCATCAGGACCACCAGTTAAGGGACTCTTGCTCGACAGAAATCCAGACAAACATTCCGCCTCAGTCACCACATCGAAGCCTGGTAAGGCCTACTGAAAAATTGTCCAATTCGTGAATTTCTGAGGTGCTATTCCCTTACCGTATCCATTCGCTCCCCCCCCCCCCAATTCAGTTAATACTACTACTGCTTAGTGCTCTTAGCACTGCGAGCACGATTTTCGTATCAGGCAAAGTTTCAGCACGTGACTAAAGGGAACTGGGTTATACATACTTGAGTCGATCAACAGGGCGGCCAAAGCGCGCCACCACACTGGCCCTCCTTGCATAAAGGCCGGAATACAGTGAGCGAATATGCGAAGAATAGTCGACGAAAAACGCCCGAAGTCGCCAGGCGGACGCGCGGCGGCGGAAAACACGTCGTCCACCGCCGATCTAGCGAGGATAGAAAAGTTTGTCGGCGGCGAAGAAATGGCGCAGCGGCAAACCAAGGGAACCACTCAGGTCCTCCGATTTCCCCTCCAGGGCGTCAACAGAGCACTGGCGGACATCCGCTTTGGAAGTATTTGAAAGCGAAAGAGTTTGATACACGTGCGCTTGCCTCGCGCCTACTCGAGCAAAAAAAAACGGATAGCAAACCGGTGATCATTGAGGAAAAATGATGGTGAAATGAGTGAAGTCCGCACGATTCTGTTAGCTCAAGCCGCAAGCGAAACGCGGTCCCAACCCACCTGCCCTGGCTTGGGTCGTTGAGATTGGCACATACAATAGCCTTTATCAGGTTAAATAAAGGCGATCCTGTTCCATTACTCCTATTAACAGCAGTATAGACCCGTCTGCAAGATCGGCGCGTGAGGAACAGGCGGTATCACTGCGAGGGCCTCTCAGATGCGATAAAAAATAGAAGCAGCGACCCCGTATATGTATTGGCAGCCTATGTGACATGCTACGTTTTGCACAAAGAAGCCATATATCGAGGTGGACGAGAGGCAAAAAGTCGTCTTGCTGTTGTGGAGGTCGCTAGTTCGCTTCTTCCCGTGCGCGTGCTTTGTTTTTTCTACAGCCTTTAGCGCTTTTGAGAACTGGAAACGAATATTTCAGCCGAAGAAACGCCCGCTTCTTTTACGGCTACCCACGGGGCCCCTAAGTCAGTGGCTTCTGTAGCACTTTTAACTTACAGGGACATTACCCTGCACCACCGCCCCCTCCGCCGAACTCTGCCTCCCCCCCCCCCTCCCTCACCCCCGCCGCAGCTCACATGTGGAGGATTCTGCAAACACAAACCTTCCCCCGTCGCACCCAACTGGTCCACACACGCCACCCCCCATTTTCACATGCCCTAATTGCCCAGCATTGGGGCTCTGGACACCCACTACCATTCCCTTTTTTAGTGTCCAACCTCCCCATATCACCCTCTCCCCTCCCCCACTCTCTTGGAACAGGCACTGGGGAGCCCAGACATCTCCGATCAACTATTGGTGACGCCGCGGGCACTGGACGTCGCAGAAGCCTTATGGACCTCCGCAACCCCCCTTCCTAATCCCAGAGACAAATAAAGTTTGTTCTCTCTCTCTCTCTCTCTCTCTCGCACGCGCGCGCGCCTTTTCGGTATAACGAGGCGTTTGCTGAGCGTTCCTTTCGCACACGCCCTGCCTCAGAAAGTGTACGTGGCACATATTGTGGGCCTGCCTGCACTTTGTACCGCAAGCATGGAGCACCTCCATTTCCCGGTTCTGAATCTAGGGACTACCCCTGATCTCCCTCGTTGGATATTTATCCCCCAGAACCGGCCTCTTCTCGTTTTTCTTGCGCGAAACGGGTGCAACGCTGACTATAAGGGTGACTCACCTGATCACATTCCTATGGTACTTACTAACTCATGACTCACGGGCTTAAAACGCAAGGCTGGTGGCAGGGATTTTCCAAGGACTTGAAATGTTCGGCCACTGTTCGCCTGAAGTCGTTCCAGTGATTGGGGGAAACTTTAACAGTCGGTGCAAACTGCAGCGCACTCCGTGCCATCTGATCAGTGGTCTCATTGCCCTTGACGACAACATGGGATGGAATCCATTGAAACCGCACATAAAAACCCTTGCTGCTGAGTTCTTGCAGGAGCTGTAAGGAACGCGAACGGGCTCAGCGAAGACCAGAGCATGGCTATTCAAGGTGGGCCTCGTGCGATCGCCTCAATGTTCGTCATGTGCAGTGACAGGGGATGTACACGGCTACGTAATTTGTTGCCCAGGGCATGATGTCGAGCGGACTGCGATGCTCTCAGCGATTCGAAAGCTGGCAGCTCCGCACAGCACTCTCGACCGATTTGTCTTTCCAAGGGGACATTGGATGCTGCGCAGAGAGGTGTCGCGCCTTCGCCTAAGCTTCCTTCAGGAGACGGAACTGGCGAACTCGTGGTGAAAGGACACTACCATTGGCTGATTAGGAGGAGCTTGGGCGGAGCTATTGCCGGCATATCCAGCCAGGGTAACGCCGCTTGAACCCACACAACAACCACCACCACCACTTAAAACGAATCTCTATCGATACGAAAGGTTTTACAAATTCATGGAAATGTTCCTAACGGCCTAGTTTGCTTCTTTTAGAAGTGTATCACTGCTTTACCGAGATAAAAAGTATGCAAAAACGCATTTTGGTTTATCCAGTTCTCACTAGATGGCGCTAGCTGTCTAGCAAGGAAATGTTTTATTTTGTTTATTTCAGTACAGAAGTGACATATCTCCAAAATAAGCACACTAGGCCGTTGTAGATATTGTAATGCATTTGTCGAGCATTTTGAAATGGTGGACGATGGTTTTTAAGTCCGTGGGTCATGAAGTAGTTAGTAATCCCATGGGAACGTTAACAGACGAGTCTCCTTAACTCTTTGCTGTAGGGAATCCTGTCAAGAGAAAAAAAGAGGTAAGGTCAACACTCCTTCAATGAACGATTTGCCAAATCTTGTTTGCCAGGCGCTTCTCGATGGGTATGAGAGATTGAAAATGGAGTGAAATACGCGCTCCAGGGTATACAATCAAAACCCACAACATTAAATGCGACGAGCGCTAAAATGAAGACGCTCTGAGGCAGTTTGTTCTCCCTGGAGAGCGGTAGTTTAATCTGATTCAAATGCACGGGAGGATAGCTCCCGGTTCTTGAACGCGTAATGCAGGAAAATAAGATATGGATATGCATAAAATCTTCCCTCGTGTATGGTGCACTACAAAAAAAAAGAATGAATAACGTTGCGAAGGATAACAAACTGAACAAGTGAACTGAGACGGGCTAGTTGGTGCATGATGCTACTTACAAAAAACAAAACGGGGATGCACTGCGAACAGCGCCGAACTCATCGAGATCATCAACATGCATCGGCATCATTAATAACCTCCACGGCCACCAAGTGCGCTAAAACTTCCTGGGCCAACAACAACAAATACAGGGAAGAAGCCCACCAGAGATGAATACTACAGTAGGGATAATGGTACATTTTGGAAATTCACGGGGCAACAAAGACCCATTACTTGAATCTATTTCTTTATGTCTGCTTCTGCGTTCTCCTTATTCCTTATTCGCCCTAAAGAATCGACCGGAGGCGAGGCGAAACAATCAGAATTTCGCTCATTCAATTTCATCCGAGAGGAAAAGGAAGGCTCGCCTCCATTCTCCCCCTCTTCTCCTCCCTTTTCTTATTCCACTCCTTCCCTCTAACTTCTATCTTTCCACGCCCTGTCAGGTATTTCTTGTTGCGTATTGCTGCTGCTGTTGCTGTTGTTGTTGTTGTTGTTGTTGTTGTTGCTGCTGCTGCTGTTGTTGTTGTTGTTGTTGTCGTTGTTGTTGTTGTCGTTGTTGTTTTGCATAAGGTCACCTTCCCCAAGGTGCTAAGGTCCGTAGTGTGCACGATGACGTGTACGAGAATCACGCACGCACCAATACAGATTTGACGAAGAGGCCGTCACTAAAAGCCACCATCATACACAACAAAGCGACTGGCCATACGCACGTGCGCATTTTCAATTCAAACCGCCTACGTGCGGATGTTTCGTCCCATCTCAATCACGGACTCATATAGCGCGGGTCATCCGTTAGCAATGACCAGCTGCACGTTGGGCCTACATCGTACGTACTCGGTGTTTGCGAAAAACTAGCGCGAAACCGTGGCGTGAGAGGGAAAAAAAATGCTAAACTGAGGGGGTCGGCTGGAAGGGCGGTGCGAAAAAAGGGAAGAAGCGAGAGGTTTCTCCCTTTTAAGCGGCACAATGGAATCGCACAAAGGGCGGAAGAATGGCGCACTCGCAGGGATCGAATGGTTTAGAAAAAGAAGGGCGCCGAATTTAAGAAACAAGAAGATGCGAGAAGAAAATGCAAGGACGCACGGCGTATAGGTATACGGCGCGAGGAGCCGGTGGGTATATACTAGACGCGAGAAAAGCGGAAGGGCTTCTTTTTTTTTTTTTTTTTTTTTGTCTCGGCGAAAGTGCTGGAAGCATCGCGGATGCGACGCGGAACTTCGGGCGTGGCGGGAAAATACAAATCTAGGAAAGCGGTAATGGCGGAAGCGGCAAGGCGAACAAGCTGCGCTTAAAAAGCTGCTGGCGAGCACCTCTGCTTTTCCGCTGCGCGCGGATAGTCTACTACGTGCATACAGTATGTATGCGAATCTCTTCGTTATCTTCGCCCGTGCGTTGGCTTCGCCTGCTCGCAACGCCGTACAAAGGTAAAGAGAGTCCTAAGGGGGCCAAATGGCTGCGCTTTTGTAAATCGAGGCGGGAGTAAGAGGGCCCCGGGCAGCTAGCGGTGAAGATGAAGGAGACAAAAAAAAATTACAATGTAACGCCGGGGCAACGAAATGAGACACGAAATGAATAAGCTCGCTACGTTGGTATTCTGCGTAAAAAGGGGAAATTTGGCGGAGAAAGGGAAGTACTGTCTCGCTCCCGGATTCCTTTTTCCCGTGCAAAAAAAAAGAAAGAAAGAAAAAGGAAAATTAAGAACGAAATTCCGGCGTTCGTTTGTCCTCGGGGTCCTCCGAGCGCTTTCTTCGACGGCACGGGCTCGCATCTCGGCAGCCGGCCTGGAAATGAGCCGAATTCATCAGCTGACAGCAGCCACCCTGCGCTTGAAACGATAGAGGGGAAGGAAAAGCGCATGGACAATCGCGCGCGCCACTGTTCGAGCGCTGGTCTCACGAGGGCGCCGAAAAAAGAGAGTTCGTGCGTGTGTGTGTTTTGTAGGAAAGTCTCTATGTGTGTCTCATTGACGAAGCGGATTACTTGGTACACGTTTTGTAGTAGAACAGCGGCGGCCCCGCTATACTTTCTCCACCGCCATCGAGTTTCCTTTTAGTGTCGGGTGTACGTGGCTCCGTCCTTTCTTTTCAATTTCGAACAATCCCCCCCCCCCCCCCCTTCCTTCTTTCTCTCTCACCGTTGGTTTCTTTTTCTTCGACACTCGTGTAAGTATGTGGCGCGACTGGAAATAAGGGGGGGTTATATTTGGTTCGAGAGCGCTTCACGACCTCTCTTGTCTCTTTGGAAGCTGATTTTCGCAGACAATGGCGGCTCTTCTTCGGAAAAGGCCTTTGCGCGTATCCCCACGTCGTCTCTATATTGTTTCCTTTCGTAGCGCCGTTCTGTCTGCCTTTCTAACTCGTTTTTTTTTTCTCTCTCAAAAAGTCGCCGTTAGATTCGCCATTGAATTGTGGCTCCTCTGTAGCGGCTACGTGCCATCGGTTCTTTTAGGGCATTGTTTTGAAAACCTAATCGCGTTTTGTTGCCGCCAATAATGGCGGGAGCGAACGAGAGGTGACAGAAGGAAATAATGGGGAGATTCCCGAATAAATTGCCTTACTCAGTCCTTTGTCATGCGGCCCCTTTGGCACAAGCGCTAAAAGTGTGAATTGCGGAAAAAGAATTTCTTTCGAGAAAGGGACAGGCGACAGGCTTGCTGCCTTTCACATGCCTTTGTTTTTGTTCTTAGATAACGTTTGTTTTTCCAGCGCGTTCGGAAAACACACACCTTTTTACAAACACGAAGAGTTTTGGCCAGGATGGTACAGACATTTTCATTCTTTCAGCCTTGATAAGATCTTTGCGTGTTTTGGACAGTACTGGGCATACGGGGTGAAATTATCTTGCCGACTGTGCCAATTAAATCGACACTTGCACAGCATAAAAATCAAATTTCTATTCTTAGAACAGAGAAGCAGAAAAATCAAACCCTTTTTTAACAAAAACATACTTAAAACAGAAAATTTCTCGTTAAAACGCGAAAGTCAAAGCACAAAACACCGACTGCTTCGACCGCGTCGAAATCGTACGATGGGATAGACGCCGGCTTCATCACGCGAGAGAGCCAGGTTGGATTGCGATCACAAGAAGCATTTTCTTTTTCTTCAGGCGCTTTATGAGCCTTTATGCAAACCCATGGTGTAAGGTTGATTTTCTGCGGTGCGTTATGGGCTTAACGACGTGCGGAATCAGTGAGGCGAACGACACCATCATTGGGGCATAGAAGGATTCGCCTATCATCATCATCATCGTTTTGTGAAACCCATTGTGTAAATTTTGCTTTCTTGTACAACGACGCCATCAGTGAGGCATAGACAGCTTCGCTTTAAAAATAGATATGCCCACATCGGATGCGGGATTCCTGTGTCAACTTGCGGTTGCTGCAACGGCCACAGCACACATCGAATGACTGCTAATGCCAAATGGCGGGCCGTCTACACAGTGAGAGCGTAGGAGGGAGCGTGCCCAGTGTGCCCTAAAGACCGTTAGTCACCATCGCGAGCGCAGTAAAACGATTGCACCAAGTGCGCATGCTCCACAACACAGACAAGAAAACGCACCATCTCCTCTGTCTCACCTCGTGACTATTTTGCGCTCCCCCAAAAGCCAACAGCCTTGTGAAGCAAGAAGGTACTAACATCTTAAATTCAAATTAAGAATTTCGGGGTGTTTCACGCACCGAAGCTACACTTGGGCTATGAAGCGCGCCGTAGTGGAGGCCTCCGGATTAATTTTGGCTACCGGGGGCTCCAAAATGCACCAAAATACCGACACGCGGGAGTGTTCACTTTCGCTTTCGGTTGAGAACCAGCCGCCGCGGGCATAGATCGAATCAAATTTGACACAATATCGTTTCTGTTGGCAATCGAACAGACCCGCACGCACACACGAAACGCAGACACACCACAATTTCTTAGTCGGAGTTCCCGGGAAAAAATATCGCTTTACTTTTTTATGTCGCAAACGCCTGTGCCGTGAACGTTACAACCCTCGTGATTCCTGCATACACACAGAGTGGCCTTCAGGGCTGCTCTGAATAGTCCCGTTGACCACATTTACCGCGGAGTGTACGCGAGGGCCCATATCGATAAGCAATAAAACACAGAAAACTAACGTGGCATGTTCCACAGGGACATGCAATGACGTGCAGCGTACGACTTCGACGAATCTCCACGGACAACTATACGTCATAAATTTTCACTTTAAAAGCAGAAACAAGTGGCGAGTGTACGCCAGTGTACTTACGTGCTGGGTAGATGACCCTAGAGATATGTATAACGTGCATTGGCATTGTCATATTTCTTCCATGCACGTGTGGACATGTGTCATGTGTGCTTGAACACGGCCCTGGAGAAGTGAAAGAATCTATTTTTATTGTCGCTTTGTCAAGGCGCTCCGATTTGCACAAGCCACGATGACCTTTTCTCCCAGCTACAAAGGCTTCAAACAGGCCGCAAAACTTTGCAGAAAATTCGCATTGAAACTTATCAGCAACGGATAGTGGATATTTTGATTTTGCTCCCGCTTCAGAGCCAGAGTGGCCAGTGATTGATGCTCCAGGAATCGGGAAAACAAAAAGCAAAAGCGCTTTGTTTCCCACATTTGTCCTCAGCCGCGGCGCATGCTCCGTGTACTGAGGATGGACACACAGAGACACCCACACGGCGACAGACACAGATCGAGATAAATGTAAGTTTTTTTTTAAGTGCACAGCACTTTAGGGACCCGCTTGTCGTCGTAGCTTGTCCGCGATCACGCTAACTAGCCACAGCAGTCACGCGGCGTCACGGACCCAAACAGAGTCCCACGGCGCCACGCACCAATACAGATGCCCCGAAAAGATACCCGCTTGTATTCTAGAAAGCATTATTTGCAAATAAACACAAATAATTACACTATAAACACAGTACACAGAACAATCATGAACAATGCCTACAGGCATATACAGACCCTCAAAATGGTCAGCACAATCACGTAAGCTAGGTGTAGTAAAGGAAATTGTATAGTACAACTACACAATCACATATTTAGCTACATACAAAAAGAAATCAAGTATATGTTACAAAGAGAATCACCTACAGTACTCAATTCATTCTTCCTCCAAGAGTTAAAAGGATACTTGACCAAGAGGTCTGTATAAGCAGAACCATTCGAAACTCATGGAACCACTCGCACTAATGCGTCATACATGCCCCCATTATTTAGCGCATAATTTGAGGCAAGATATATGTAATTAACCGGCATACCCCGCGTTCCCTTAGTTAGGAATGCTCATTGGGTTGGTTTTTACGATAATAATCGAACAAAGTGGCCGCCGAAGAAAGAAAACACGACGCGTTCAAAATGGTGCAGAACGGCTCCAGCACGTGCGAGATGGAAGCAAGCACTAAAAGAACGATACTACAGCTCGCGCTGTTCCAGGCAGAACAATAAACAAGAGGCGAAGAAAGAAAGGGATGCGAGCTGTCCCAGGAGAAGGCGTGCAAGCACTGGGAAGGCGGATAAGGGAATTGCACTGAACAAACCTCTGTTCAATTCATCAAGAGAGGAATGAGAGTGAGGAAGAGCGTAAGGGGTGATAGCAAAGAGCGGAGAAGGGCGCTGCAGACCGTATGGCGAATCAATGCTCTGCACTTCCGACAGTATTTACGTTCAGTGAAAGGGCTTCAATTTTTAACACGAAAATGTTTTATGCCCGGCTACACAAACATCACTGTCGTCATATCCGTGACGGAAATAAATGACGTCACCAGAAAAAGTTCCATTGACGCGGCAGCGCCAGGATTCGACGCCACGATCACTCTGGCCGTAACGGAAGGTGTGTAACGCTCTACCAAGTAGGCCATGAAATCACGCCCGCATAGCTGTACGAAGGAGAGGTGACGCGAAGCAGTGTGTCATGACGCTAATGAGCGCCGACAGTTGGCGCCGTCTGTTCGCCAAACTCTGCGAACCGAGCTACGAACTCTGCCTCTCGCGTTCCACAAGGTGAGCTCGTCGCAACGCAAGCGTCTGGCGTGCACGCCACGGAGCAGGACCAACATGGTCGCACCTTTGCCTAAGCTACCCGCCAGCAGGACATCACTCGCCAAGCACACCCACAAGACTGCTGCCGACCCGAAAATCATGCTCCTTTCTCTGTAGCGGACCGTGACCTCACCAAACGATTCGCTGATAACCCGCTCGGTTTCGTTCGCACGGTTTGCGAGCGCCTGGGGTTTCAATCGGATTTACGAAATGCTCTGGCGCATGTAATCCGGTGTCTAATGTTGGTGCGTCTAACGGTGCCCTACCGACGAAATATAAATAGCGATGTGCAAGTTCACATCGATGCACAATAAACATTCAACTGATCCTGCAAAAGAACATTTCACTTTCGTGTTTCACCAATTCCTATTAAAAAAAAATCAACCACGTTTTTTTTTTCATTTTCTTCTCTTGTCTCTTCTTTCTTTCTTCCAACTTTCTTTTCTTCAGCACAACTTTTTTAGCACTATCCAGGAGGTAGCGCCACAAAATAAGACAGTTTCCCGTCCCGTCAGTAAGGAAATACAGAGAGGTCACACTTATCGTGTGAACCTACAGCCAAAAGACACTTTTTGAGACTCGGTCAAAATGACACCAGAGTGCCCCGCCTTAGCTGCAACGGCTTGTAAAGACGCTCGGCCGAAACTTTGTAATTGTGGCGTAAGCCGAGAGTCCTACAATGGTTTTGGCGTTGAACCCACGATCGTCCAGCTTCCTTCTTTCACGGGAAGGTTAACTCTCACTTTCCCTCATGGGAAAGAAACGTCCTTTTGTGCCTTTATCGCAAAGAATTCATTCTGCGTTCAACACCGCCACTGGCATTGAGGTGTTTCAATTTTTAAACCAGCACCTAACGACCACCTAAAATAACACCTAACGACCTCGAACAGGCGAAGAGCACAGAGTTTAAAGTTCCGCGTGCACTTCTACATATCCATTGGCTTTACAGTTTAACAAAACAAAAAGTGAACTTGTTAGGCCCTTGATTGCTTCTTTTCATACGACTCAGCCTTAGTTGATAACGGTTGTTTTATAGCGGCATTGCCTTTTAGTCAGCTCTAATGCTTCTTGTTGGAGCAAAATCTGCCCAAGAAAACTACATTACGCACTCGTCCCAACAATGATTCTGAAGCGAGTTTCGCATCTCAGTCCAGTCATTACTCAACTGACGCATCTATCCCCACCGCGTAAGACAAAGCTTGGGCCTTTTTTTTCGAGCACCCGTCATTATCGCACCCGGCGGCAGCAAAAAAAAAAAAAAAAACGCGTAAAAAACCACGTCCGCATTTCGGAGACATGCTACCAGAGTTCACAATGGGGATGGCAGGAGAAGGCTATAAGTGAAGAAAGACGCAGAGCGAACAGTGATTAAGTTGGACGTACGACATTTCATCCTCCAAAGTAAATCAGTCAAGCGTTCATTCAATGAGCGCGAGTAAAAAAATCCTATTACCTTTTTATAGAAATATCTGAAGGCTTGTTTTTTGCAAACATCCCCTTGAGACTAGCACATTGTTTCCCCCTAGCACCAAACAAAAACGTTCGGAGTAAGCGATATGATACAAAAGCATATCCCACAAACTCTTCGCGTATCATTCTTTTTCTTGAACAACACCATTAAGAATTTATGATAAGACTGAAACAAAAGAACTTGGAAGGCAGCCTTTTCAGCGACGCGTGATACGAAGCAAGATGCTGCATTTTTTCTCCCTCCGACGTCTTTTGTTTAACAACAGACCTGTTTTCGCTTTTAGTTCCACCGTATAGCGTTACCACAAAAATAGCAAGAGAAAAGACCGAGCGCAAGTGAGCGTGCGACTCGGGAGCAGCGCCCGGTGTCGGCCAGCTCCATTTCGATAACACTCTGCTCAGCGTTCGTGGAGTCATTCCTCGCGTGCTCTTCTACTCGCCAGTTCACGTGCGCTCGCGCCTGAAGTGGGAAGCACAAACGCCGAGTTCGCACTACAGACGCCGAGTTCGCGAAGCTGGTTACCGCGGGTTCGAGCGTGTGCTAACGCGGTCCACTTTAGGAAAGATCTGAAAGCCTGCGGACAAAATGATCCGAGCCTGCCTGTCGTGGAGAACTTTCCGGGGCAAGTTCGGAAATCCATGTAAGGTGCAACAGCCGGGTCTCCGACGTAGGGAGAGGGGCCGCCAGCTCTGCTGTATCTCCCGCCTTGAACCACTGCCACTATAGTGCAAGATGCGTCATTTGTTTTTAAATTGTAACCATTTCAGGTAGTGTTGGTCGTATTACCGGTTTATTCCATTGGAGGAAAGAAAGAAAAATAATGCCGGTTTTGCAGCTCCGCAACAATCCTTGCGTATTCACAGCCCACGAGTACTACAGAGATAGCTTCGATCATTAAAAGCTCGCTTATGCCTTCTCAGGGCAGTGCATCCACTTTACTTCAGTGCTAACCATAATAAGAAGGCATGAAAGAAAACAAAAGAATGTTTCAACCAGTGGCACGTAAACGGTAGTGAATACATCCATCAGATAAAGTTCGCGCAGGGCGGCGTGGTCCTGTCGTGATTAAATTCGTTGCATACGGGGAACGTATTGGAAAGTTAAAAACCCCGCAAGGAACGAGCGACATATAAGGAACAGAAACAAACGCTTACTCGCAACTGCCCGGAAACGTATCCTGCGCAAGGCGTGTTTCACAGCCATGCGGACACTCGGCAACACCTTTCGTGGCGATGACGTTACCTCGGCCCACCTCGCAGTGAAGCTTCCAAATGTCTCATCGGCGAGGTGAGGGCATATATCGAAGGAAGCCGCATATTGCGCCAATTGCGGCGCAAAAGTACTTATGGGTAGCTATTACTAGAGAACAGTCAATTCGATACGTAGTTGTTGAAAGATGATGGCCAGAGTTCCCCCCCCCCCCCCCCCCTTCTGCGACGCTAGTGTATCCGACGCCCTGCGGTGTTGCTACGTGTATCGTCGACGGTATAGCGACGCTCGAGCAGGAATGAAAATAAAATGGGCAGCTTTGTCTATAAACTGCTCATGGGAGATCCGGTGGTAAATGTCGCTTCTAAGTATTTCGGCAGACACCGCGAGGTTTCACAGCAAAAATAAGATGTCGCCTCCTATATACAGAGAGAGGTGCAGCCTTCGCCGATTCAGCGGTTAAACCCATCGGTCACTCCATCTGTCCATTATTCCTCAGCCTCATGATAACAACCCAGCGATAACCTGCTGCAATATATATCGGCGCTGTCAAAGTAAAACATTTCTCAATTTTTTTTTCATTGGAAGGGGTCAGAAAACTCCTCGTAAAGTATTTTCGCTTTGTTCTGCAAACGCTTTGGCTGAATGTCACTGAAAACTGACGCGTTTTAATACGTGCAGAGTAATTAGCTTAGACTAATTAGACTAACGCAACTAACGTCATTTTCTTGATATTTTTTAATATATATACCAAGTACTCATACACTTGATTTCTCAGCGCTCTGTCGTGCGTGTCTCAGTGAAATCGTCGGAAAGCACTCAGCCCTAATGAACCATTCTGTAGACCACCCACTTAGCCGACGCATACATCTGGATCCCGCCAGATGCATTTCTTCTCCCGTGCCTCTTCGGAGCTAAACTGCCGACGACACAATGGAAGAGGCTGCCTGTTTCCTCGAGATTCTCACGAGGGTTCAGAGGAGTAGAGAGGAAATGGTTCAGAAGAACCCGGGTGCACGTCGTGGCCGTTTAAATATAGTTGGGGACAGGAGGCGAGGCCTTGGGGGAAAACGCGACAGATGCAAAGGGGATGGCGGGCCCAGTGAGTGAAAGGCAATGCGCGCCGCGAAAGAATGGCCAGAGCCATTTGCATCTAGATGGCGTCGCCTTATGAGCGCCTCTTGGCAAAAGGTTTTATTTTAGGCCACTCCCTCCAACCTTTCAGCTTATTTACTCGCCTACTCTATATTCGAAAGCTTCGGATGAGCCGTAGGAGAGAAGGAGATGCCCTTTGGGCGAAGGGAAATTACCGAGGGAAAAAATTAACGTTGTTAGGCTGTCTCGTAATGATTGGTAATTCACGAGCACTACGTTCGATTGGGCTCCCGGGAGAAGTTGAACAATATTATTGTAAATTTCAGTTCTCTTTCGCCAGTACCGCGCCGCCTTGTCTCGTGTCGCCGTGAAGGACGCGGCAAACTCCGAGTCCAAACTATGTAGACTTTATGGATAAAATTATATACAGCACATAGCGACAGTGCGACGGCGACGGCGGGACGGCGACGGTGCGACGGCGCGACGGCGGCTAAATAAATTGGTCGAGACCGATCGCTCCCGTCGCGCGACGAAAGCGATGCCAGGCGACGAAAGCGACAAATTTTCGTCGCTTTCGTCGCTTTCGCTCGCTTTCGTCACAAGTGTGAACGGGCCTTCAGCGTTAGCTATCGAAGCGCAAACTTGGTTGGGGAACACGGAAGTCGTTGTGCCATTCTAGCGCCAATGAAACAAACACCGCCATTCAACCTTAAAATCGAGCACCGTGAAGAACCTTCTAGTTGAGTTCTACGACCTTCCAAGAGACGTCATACTCATTGTAAATCTAGCTGCGGGTGCCGGTTGATCACGTTACACCTTACAGCTTCATGTTAGTCCTAACGGCGAGCCATGGCATGCCCGGGCGGCCCTTCTTTACTTCTTCGCACGAACCTTTCACAAGAGAATTATCCTTCGGAAAATACAGATGACGTGCTTCACCCAGTGAATAAATCGCCAAATATACGAAATCGTTAGGCTCCACCGATTTTACAGTAAAACATATCAACCACAAACCTCTCCATTGACATTAATTGCATTTAGCGAGCAGAAATAATTTTGCACAGTGGGAAAACTTTGTTTTCCGCACTTAAGCTACACCATGACCAGTGGGCAGGACGTATAATGAAAAGTTGCGGAGTAATTTGGCACATCGGGGAAAGCACTTTCTGCGAAAGCGGCGAGTTAGTGAAAGATCGAGATTGTCAGGGAATCACTTTCACGCACTCGCACCTCCAATTCCACTACAAAAATAGCTAATACGCCGAGAGGCTTAAGTCGCATGGGCGTCTGGTTCCTAAGCCATAAAGAAATTTTTAACTAATTACGAATAAATGGGAAGCAGACGGCCAAAATTATAAACGAAAAGAGAAGGGCAATGCCAAAGTATAAGCTTGCGCCATTTGGTACCGGTAACAAGAAAAAAATTCAGATCGTTCCACTCAACGTGAAAACTGTCAAGTGCGGAGCAGTGATTCGTCGGAGGGGCTGTGGCGCCCTTCTTGATATATAGTTTCAGCCCCAGCATGGAGTTGATCCCACGGGTAGTATCAACTCCACGATCGCCGCAGCCCATGAAAAAGCCTATAGCGACACTGGATTGAGTTTTAAATAATTTTGAGTGATTAATGCGGTTATTTCGTGATTTTCTTCATTATTTTATGTTATTGTGCGCCTATTTGCGGCCTCGCAACGGCAGCCTCCGTGGCAACGGCGCAGCGCAAAGATCACCCCCAACACTTTGCATGCGAGTAACGTGTGCTTCTGTGGCCCAGTGGGATTGATATCGGCTTCGTAACCCGAGGGACCCCGGTTCGATCCCTACCAGGGGAAGTGGCCATCTTTTCAAGGCCTCTGTTCGCCTTTCCCGTTACGCCCCACTACGGCGGCTAGATACCGTGATCCAGGGCGAGCTCCGACGACAAGCCGGCACGTCAAGGTGCTACGCACATAAAATGAAGAATTAAAAAATTAAAGCCGTTCCACTCAATGTGAAAGCTTCCGGAAGTGCAGAGAAAACGGGTCCGCCATATTTGGCTGTGGCGCCGTTATCCGCTCACTCTTACCATCCATCACGCTCTCCGCCGTCCTGTCTGATTCCTCTCCGGACGAATTAAACCGAGGTTTGTCGAACTCATTTCAAATTTCCCGAACTCTGCCTGAAACTGCACCAACGGGAGTTCAGTTTTTTTTGTACCTGTTTTTGCTCCCGCACGTGTCAGCGTTGCACTGACACTTTTTTTTTTCGCTTACTGTCGTAAAAACCAACCAAACGAACGTTCCTGGCTTAATGAACGCGGGCGCTGGCGGTTAATTACGTATATTTTGCCTCAGATGTACCTGCAGTTTTCTTTGCGCTAAACTACGGCGTGATGCATGACAAGCGGCAGCAGTTCACGAGTTTCCAACGCGTATGACTATATAACCCGCTTGGCTGCCGAAGCCTCTGGGTTACGCCGCGACGACAGCCGCTACGACGGAACGCCGTGTGGCTCTACTTGGGTCCAGTGAGCGACTTACGACGACAAGGCGAGCCCCTAAAGTGTTCTGCACTTGATAATAATGACGCGCTTCACGAAAGGAGTTAAGGCAGCGCCGTCCACAACCCACAGCGCCCGCTGTAATGCACGGCCCACTTCCTCTCCTCAGTTAGTTTTCCAAGAGCCACGCCTTTCCCTATACTCCCTCTCTCCAATGGCGTCCGATGAATGCGCATCCCGGAGCGCATCACGTTCTTCTTCGCATGCGCTGCCTTTTCAGGCATACTTTTAAATACCGGCAGCCGCACGGAGAGTGAAAAGAGAGAAGCGGCGATTGCTCCTCGCCAGTGCGTGCACTCGTTGACGGACGTTTGCATTCTCGGCGAATGGTTCCGAGGTGAAAAGAGGCGCTCCTCGGAGTCGTTTTCTAATCTAGTAAATGGCGGTCCCATTGCCAGTGTGAGGCCCCGGCGAATGCGCCACCACTTTCTTCACCCCGGCTCAATTATGCTGCCTCGTCTACAGCCTCCCCCCGAACAGTTTCGCTCCCTCGCCGTCGCGTTCGCCAGTGTCGAGTAAGGTCTTCTGCCCGGATTCCGAGTTGGTGGGCAAAAGAAAGCGAAAATGGTTCCGGGCCATGCATAGCGAAGTCGTCCATGGTTTCTTTAAAGGGCTCAGACGGTCGAGTTCAGGTGCAGATAAATATGCAAATGAGCAACGCGGTGGCGGCACGGGCCTCACTACTCGGCTGCATCGCGCCCCGACAATGGGGCAAAAGAAGTCTGAGGCTCCAACACACTCCGAAAAGAGGATGGAGAGAATGAGGGGAGGATTGAAGCACTTCTCGCTTCCTTGGCGATTTCATTCCGAGAGCCCTACTACGCACGCCGTCGACTGATCATTTTTCTCAGTCTGTTCTAAAAAAGGCGCATTCTAGCTCCTCCGTGTCTTGCCTTCGTTGCGCCGCCCCAAAGCCTGCTGTTATCTGCTAGGTGACAGGCGGGCCGGCTGGGCGTTAAGCTGAGGCTTCCAGAGCTGCAGCGACGTCGACGAAAGGAACAAAAAGAGAGGATAAAGTCAAGAATGAATGCTGTGAACTCATCACAACTCGAGCTACGAGGTTTGAGATGCAACAATGGCTGATAACCGCTCTTCTTTGGAGGGAAAAAACAGTGCAGAAGGTCTCAATGTCCCTTTCATTGGATGTTATTCCTGCACTTTCCAGCCCCGTCTTAGTGACAACCTATAGGGGGCGAAAATGAGCCTGTGTATACCCTCTTTTCATGCACTGCACACATAGGATAGCCCACTCGGCTATCCTCGATGGTCACTTGAGTCAGCTGTTGTACGATAGCCACAACCCGTTTGTGTTTAAATAAGATAAATAAATCCGTAGACCGATTGACAACAGAATGCAGTAGTTAACTCGCATAGCTGTATCCTGGTCGTGTATTTTGGCTTGACTACTCGTGTTCAAAACCAAAAAACATCAGCGGCATACGGAGGCGGTAATTTGGCACGTGTCTATCCCCCGGATGATGGGTGGGCCCAGGCTCATATACGCAGCAATAGCCCGCTTCTCACAATGCTTAAGTTGGAAGGCGCCTCACTGGAGAGGAAATTCATCGATTCCAAAAACTCTTTTCTCAATTGCGGCCCCATTACCCACTTTCCCCTTTCTCGCGTTCGGCTTGCATCCATGGATTAAATGACGAGATGTGTGTTATTCCCATTATAAGTACCGCAGAAATGAGACGTCACCATTTTATTCACACTTCCCTCCAAGATGCATGACGTCATAGGTGTCGTTGGGCATGTAATGGCATTGGCTACGGTCTCCCATTTCGACTCAGCCGAACATCCATTAAACAGTGAGCAAACGTTGTTGTGTTGTTAAAACCGCGCCGTTGAATCTTCGTATAGCCGTCAGGCTATGGTGGGTGAATGACTTGCATGCATCGTGTCTTACAGATCCAATTTCGCAGTCTGCTGTTAGCTCTTCCCCGTAAAAGTGGCTTAGAGTTTCCAAGAGTAGAACCTCAAGTTTGGAAATGGTGTCTCTACAAGCGGCCAAGCGTCAGCTACACTCGATAAAAGTGACAGTACTAAGACGCCAGCTCCAGCCCATCAAGCTGCTTTCGTAGATATTTCAAATACGTTCCGTCTCGGCAATCTCCTTAACCGGGATGTCTCAGTAAAGCTCACTAAAGCGATGATCCCCGTGGGAAATGACGAAAAAATACTGCCAACGCATTAACCCCTTCCCATTACAGACAGAGGGCCAGTAGGCAACCCGAGAACGAAGCGCGACTGTGTGTCGCATGGTCACACCCTAAATTAAGAGATTGGAACCAGACTGGGAACACATCGTCCGGAGGCCGTGTCACGCTACGGCTCCAACAAAGTTGAAAGCGACGGATAACGAGCGACACCCAGTAACGCGCAACAGAAACAGCCAACTTCTAATACGCTTCCCCGTAGACTCCGCGGGAACTATTTTCCCATCGCCTCTTGCAACCGCTTCAAACAACCGCGCGGCGAAAATCCGCGTTTTATGGCCTACGCACCCGGCTGGCTAGCTAGACAGTTTTTGAGGGTGCCCAATCGGGGCAGCAAGGAACGAACGGGGTGAAGTTTTATGAGGCTTTGCCACCACTCCCATCCCGGCGTTTTCCGACAAAAAAGCAAGCTCCCACTGCGCATCCAGTCACGTGGTGCACAATAGGCCGCGTTTAAGCGGCCTGCTCTGGCAGACCCGCCGGTTACGAAGTGGTAATCCAATCCGTAGCCGCTGCTCGCGTACTATACTCTCGGACCCGCTAGTTTCTGCGCCTGGAAATTGCTTCTGGGCACGTGCGCCGCTTTGTAGGCGAGGTGAGTGAGAGCGCAGTGGAGAAACGTAAAATGGCGACAACGGCCTGGCCGTCCGAGGAGACTTCGAGCGGTTTTAACCCCTCTGAACCTCTTGCAGCTCTACTGTAGTCGTCACCCCTCCTCCCCTGAACCCCGGCGCTGATTTCTGAAAATCTACTGGGTCAGGGTGGGTGGAGTTGCTAAGTAAGCCGTGTCTACATGAAATGCGCGCCATTAGTGAACCGGATTGGTTAGGCCTGTTTTATGAGTTTTAGAAGGGTCATAAACCTCAAGCGGAGAAGCAACCCCGACGACTGAGTGGCCCCGTGCTTTGTATATAAATGCGGCTCATTATTGGGCGAATGAAATACGTGGGAACACATATTTTAAAGGAGCCATGAAGAGAAAACAAAAGTTTGTTTTATTCGAAAGATTAGGTGTTTCATAGTACCCCAAGCGCTTTCCCGGAAGCAAATGATGCTTTATTCACTGAGAAATAAGGCAATTTACGCCAAAATTTTAAATCTCCCGCTAAAATTGCACATTTGGTGACGTGAGCAATGGCGTCACACGGGCCGGTCCATGAAACAGATACTTAGTATGTCGACTCCATATAGCACCCACACGCGGGAGTCGACCGAGACGGCGGCCATTTTAAAAATACTAGTAAAACCTAGTGCACCCGCAGCCCTAGTCATGGAATCGCCTGATCCGGAGAACAAAACTCTCGCCGAGGAGCTCGGGCTTGCATTTAACAACCTCACACCACTTGAACGCTCAATGCTTCTAAGTGCACGAGCGGCAAGAGTTGTGGGATACGCGGTGGACGGGAAAGCGACCATTCCGCGATAGCCACAACAGACGAACGCCCTGCCGTCGGCACCGCTGCCTCGTCAGCCCCGTCGCGACGGACGAATACAGAGTGGTACGTATGTGCCGTATTTTTATTACGGTTAATAATAGTTCAACTTCAGTAGCAGTATCGCTTATGCCAGTTGGCCGGTGTCGTGTATGGAAAGCCGTTCGCGCGAGCTCTCTGCTTCGACCAGAAACATACGAGCGTCAATGCGCGGTGTTTACGGCATTTTTTCCCCCAAGGTCAGAGCGCCTCGAACCCGAAAATTCGTCTGCGCGACGGCAAGATGTCGAGCTCGGCCAGGCAGTAGTTTCGTACGCATTGGCGCACACGCTTGCGTGTTCGTTCGGAACTTCAACCGTTTACTCCACCGTTCTTTGTCATAAAAAGAATGTGCAGTATGTTTCACGGGCATTTAGCTCGCTATGCAAACTGTAAGCCCTGCCTAACATGCGTTTGCTTTTGCCGGCCTCCGCCAATCGCAGAGCATTCCCAAGTGACATCACAGGTTCTGTTGCGGAAAATGAGCTGGTGGGTCGCATGGTCATTTCCTTTTTTCCTAATTATGTAGCTTTTTTGAGCGAAGTTTGCGTTATTAGTGGTGTCGTTATGGTTCTAACGAGGCAATCTTTCGAATGAACCCAACTTGTGTTTTCTCTTCATGGCTCCTTTAAACATTGGCGGTAGTAACATATGTAAAACTACTTCGTTTTCTGTGTGAGCCGGACATTATTGAGTGCCCAAGTAGAGCTTTTCATTTCTTTTGCACGGTTGTTGGGTGGCACCCCACCTCTAAATTAGGTATACAGTCAAGTCCACTTATAATAATGCCGTTTAAAACAATATATCGGATATAACGATGAACAACTATGGCACCGGCCACTTTTGTATTCTTTCTATGGTAAAATAAACCGCCTATTACAATGCTGCAGTGCAACGGTATCGGATATAACGATTGAATCCGGTTATATTGTGCACCAGAAGTGCAACAGTGATGACTCTAATGACGCGGTTCCGCAGCCTGCTCAGGTAGTGTCTTCTTAGGAGGCCCAATGCGTTGCACAGTCCCTCAGGGACTTTGTTTCCTCCAAGGACATTTACCTCAGCTAGGTGCAGCCCCTATTGGCGGTGAGCGCGAACACAGGCGGCGCTGCGAAGCGCGCCTCCGTGACGTCAGCTTAGGGATTCTCGCATTTGTCGTCTGCTTCACTCAGGATCGCTCTCCCTGCTGTTTCTTTGCGCTCGGTCAACGTCTGATGCTTGTCCGCACCAGAATTGGCGTGTGGGTAACTTTTTATCATAATAATAGGCTTAAAATCGCATACCCTAGCTCATGGTGTCAATTAAAGTATAGTTTTGGATACCGCTACGGGAGAAACATTGCTGGCGCCACCCCATTCCTTGCGAAGCCGGTCCTGTGCGGAGCGCGAAGAGTCGGAGCTAGGCGTCAGCTTCTCATGTAAGCATTCGAACAAAAGGAACAGTCAGCTGCTAATAACCGACAAAGTAGACCAAAACAAATTCTAGGCCTTCAGGGCTGTCGGCTTTGGCAGAAGGCATCACGATTCCCGGTAATCATGTAAGGTAAAACAGTTTTTTGCAACCTTGCCGAACGCTCGAACGCGTTTTGTCACATCACTTTACGTTGTCAAGGCATGAAAGTTTGCCGACATGCACTATAGACTGCAAAAACTGTAGGTTGAGTTCCAAATAACCCAGTGGGTATATACGCGCGTGCTGATTCTATACCAGGCATCTAACCAGTATGGAGGTTTATTGAGCAAAACGAGTCACGTCTTCGTTAAATTTATAGTAACACATATATGTTTGTTAAGACCTGGAGAGATATTTCGGAACATTTTGCACAGCCATATCTTCCCGATATTCGGATATGCGTTATAGGAAAACTGCACTCAAGAGGCGGAGGAGGAGTAAGGGGAGGAGGGGAAAACTTTGTTTAACAATTAAATCGATCTGGTTAGTGGGCCGGGTCCTCAGTCCAGGGCAAGAGAGTAAAAGCAATTTTCTTGAAATCATAGAACGCCATCCCGAGTAGAATAGGATTTGTTCTTCGCGCCTGGAAGGGTTGAAAAGCAATAAAGAGCTACTTGGAATTCTTCTTCGGTTTCGAGTCTTGTAATATATGCAGGTATACTATTTATTACGTTAGTTAGCGAGTATATCATGCCTTCAACACCGTAATCATGTCATCATTGTTCGAGTTGAGAGTCAGTTCGTTATGATAACGATATAATACGATAGAAATTCGGAGCACAAAAGCCGCCTTCCAGTACTGTGGACCACGTTGTTTAGGGCGCGATCGCGGTGGCGTAGCACAAATCTTCTCATTGTATTTGCATGTGAATAAACAAAGCACGCTGCGGATATGCACCTTCTTCACGCAGCCGTAATGAAAGCCAATTTGTGAAGGAGGGAATGTATGCCATACAAAATGAAGGAAATATCCACACGACCTTTGTGAGGCTCCTAAACATCCCGAAACCTCCTAATAAGAAGTTGGTGACGGCGCAGAAAAATTAATGCGTTGGGCAGAAAAAAAAAGCAAGAAACATCAATCTCATACAAGACAACAACGAAAGAAACAGAAGAAAGCCGCTTTATTTCCTGCTATGCGATGAGCGTGTAGAGGCCGCTGCTTGGTACGTAGTATTAGACTGTTGAGTCTTCATAGGAGCATCTCAAAAATACTGCAGGGAAGCCTACGCATTTTGAATACTTATCGAGAAGCTCTGATCGCTGATCCTCGCGAATAAGCAAGAAAGGACGAGTTACACACGATCTTCTGACCGATACTCTGAAGGAAGTTGTTCTCTATCTCTTCGTGTGTTGCAAACTTGCGGGGGATACAGCTTCAAATTATTCAGGTGCGTCAGACGCTGTCAAAATAACTGAGTCGCTAGAAATACGCTTTTTAACGCACTACAGCAACGAAGCGGGCGATTTCTAGCCCAGGCACATTGCCCCTCACAAGCGGAGTGTAGCAGACGACAGCGGCGCGAATCCCTAAGCCGACGTCAGAGCCAGGGGGCGCCACTCAAAGATCTCACCGCCAATAGGTGTTCTTGGAATGGAAAAGATTTGCGCTAGCTTCACACGCGGCTATCAAAGGTGACCGACTGTGGATTCTTTTCCGCAAATTAGTAGTAGTACGACCTTGCTGGCACGCGAATAAAATGTTTTGAGCTCTGTTCCGTCTTTTTATTTCGCAACCCGCTTATAACAATTATCGGTTATAACGATGGAATTTCCTTGGCACTTGGATATTGTTATAAGGGGACTAGACTGTATGTAATTTTTTTCCTATTTGAGGCAAGTAAAAAAAAACTCAAGGCAACACTATTTCGGATACAATTTTCAACGTCGTGTTGATCATTTTTATAGTTGTCATTTACTAATTATACAGTAAAAGTTGGACATGGCGCGCTATATATAGCTCTAAACAATATCTTATTCAGTAATCGCCCTCGGATTTTTTTATGAACGAACACTTGTGACTTCTCGGCCTCTGAGCAACGGACCGAGACATATGCGCATTCATGTGTAGAAAAAAAAGATTGGTGCAGCTTGAGCTAGTGGTGCAAAAAGCCCGCAGGCTTTCACATCTCTCCCACCACGGACCGCGTTACCACGCTTCAGCTCGTGCGGCGACCGGCTTCGTGAACTCGGCGTGTGTAGTGCAAACTCGGTGTCTGTGCTCCTCACTTCAGCCATGAACGCACCTGAACTGCCAAGGAGAACAGCACGCCAGAGATCATGCCACAAACGCTGGGCAGAATGTTCTCGAAGGTCGAGATCGCCGATATCGGGCGCTTCTGGCGAGGCGCACGCTCACGTGCGCTCAGTATTCTTTCTTCGTGTTTATTTTTGCAAGCTCCTCACGTGGCGCGAGTTCACGCGCAAGCCTGGACGACACCGCTGTAATAGAGCCTTTATACCATGTGTTGCGCAGTAACGCCACGGTTCGACGGACGCCGGTGAGGCTCGGCGGAGCCCTGCCTAGGCTAGCGAAACGAGCACGAAGCTATGCACTGCTGCGCCAGCGGTTGCTAGGCAACGCGAGGTGACGTCATCGTTTCGCGAAGTTTTTTGGTGCGACGGACGGATAACGGCTGGTTTAAAGAGCTCCGGTATTAAAATTCAAGGGCATTTTACTTACAACCGCGCGTTAGCTATCTAACCTTACGTCTCACACTAACTTAACTTTTGAATGGCTCAAATTATCGCACGCTTCCCATGTAAAACAGTTTTTTTTTACTGAAGCTTGAAAGAAAGGTTCCCAGGCCACAAAAAAAAACACTTTTTTTTTCACCCGAATCTGGCATTCTCTTACAGGTCACTTCTCTCCATTCAGAATTTCAGAACTATTATTCATTCTACGTTCACAGCTACCCGTCGCTGATGGTCATTTTCTATTTCTTGTTTTGCCTAAGTCCCTTGAAACAGAGCAACAACCAAAACATCGCGCCCCCACAGAAGAACTCAACTCACTTTGCCTAATTTTCACGCTTCGCACAACGGAAGGCGCGAAGCGGGTTTATTACAGCGCTGCAGGCTGCAGCGCTTTCTTCTCGATTGTGCGGCGTCCTGCAGCATACACGCGTGCAACAGAGCCACACAAAAAGGGATTCTCGCTAGCTCCTTTCGCGAAGGAAACAGAAGGCGGTCGGCGCAGCGAGAATAGAAAGCGCGATATATTCCGCCCACGGATGACTGGTGAGCGACGACACCAATGGCGGCCGACCGGCTGTTTTTCGCCTCGGCGACAAGTGCGACGCCCGTGCCTCGGTTTTGCGCCGCAAGGGCGTACAACAAAAGGAATCGCGGAGCGCGCGCAGTTCCCGCCGCAAAAGAGAGATACGCAGTTGAACCGAGACCACATTATGCCTTCCATACAAGTCATTCTCCGCACAATACGGCAACGCGCCCCCATCTGTGAACACACAGAAGGACCGTCCCGTTTCTTTTTTCCTCCCTCAAGCGCTGCAACCAGCCGGCGAGCACTGCGAACTATATACTACACCCACTGCCTTATCTCGGCGGCCGGCAGCCGTTCTGTTCCCGCTTACAGCTATTTCTCTCCCGCACAAAAGGGGCGCGCTTCGCGCCCGAAAGAAGCGCAATTTAGAAGCGATGCGAGAAACTTCCGCGCGCCCACTGCTGCTTCTCCTGCTTCTGTTACATCGTCCTACTCTTCTTTCGACCCTTTCCGCAGAAGCTGCTGTTGCGTGGACTTGCGGGAAGAGAGAGAGAGAGAGAGAGAGGGATAGCGAGCTGCGCAGTTTGAGTTTATGGACCATTGTGTTCGGCGTGCACACCGGTAAACGACTGGGTCCATCCGGAGGAGACTGTTACATATGCTGCAGTGCCCCTATAACACGGGGTTTCGGGAAAGAAGGGCAGAATGAACCTCCGCTGCTTCCTGAACAGCGTGCTCTATGCTATCGCCTCTCCCGCTACCCGTGTCCTCTTTGTATGTTCTTTCGGTGTCCGTTTCCGTCGCCGACGACGAAACGGGCCGCGGCGGAAACTCAGGCTCAATATGTGGCCTGCGCGCCGCCGTGTGTGTGACGCAGTGTGTGATCCAACCAACAGGGGGTGCTCTTTCAAGCACAATGTATTACGACTGCAAATTCGTTCGTCTGCTCCGGTTTCCATTCGGATTCCCGCTCACTCACCCACTCATTCACTCATTCACTCACTCGCTGACTCCCCCCACGCCCTTATCGTGTCTCTTGAGAATCCAAGACGAAGTATACAGAGCCTTCTCTCTCTTGACGTCTATAAGCTTTCCTCCCGTCGTCATTCTGTGGGTTTAAAGCATTTTATCTCCCTCTCTCTCTTTCTGCTGACTCATTCTGTACTAGGTATGTCTATAGCGGCCTTGCTTCGTTCTCGGACTGTTTCTGTTTTTGTTATCCCGCACAGTTTTCAAGCCCCTTGCCCGTCCGAAACCGGACAGTCGCACCCCTTTTATATATTTTTTTACACGCTAGCAATCCTTCTCAGACGCTTTGTTTTATCAAGCGTTCGGTCACGACAATGTTCGTCGTAATCCTCTCTCTTCGGCGAGATAGCGTACTTTTTCAGAAAATCTTAGTGTTCAGACATTAACTCGCCGGCTTACGATTTTTATTTTTATCACTATCTCTGCTTGCATTCTGTAGTGTTGTTTCTTTCAGCGATAGTAACAGGTTTGGGGGCCCAAAAGGAAACGGGGATTTGACGGCACCTGCCTTTTTGGTCATATTTTTTTCTTCCCTAAACGCAGTAACATACGACGAACCAACCCCATTTTAAGGGTTCCAGGGATTGTGGTATAAAATGGCCAGTTGAAGGGAAAAAGCAATTGAAAGACCGCACAGTTTGACTTCCTTTCATGTGCACGGATACATGCTATAGACATTTGTACAGTACACCGACGGCACATATCGCGTCGCAAGCGCTGCCCGTCGCCTGGAGAGATAGCGGCTCATACAGAGGGCGAATGCTGTATTGCACGCGCTTATCTCCTTACGGTCCCAGCATTTATAGAGGAGATCTCGCACCGGACGCAATTATTTTCCCTTTGCGAATGGTCCGAGTTATATCCATCGCCCCGCATTCTCTAAAATGTGCAAAGGAACGTCGGTGCCACCAATAGGTCCCGGGGCATACGGCACTTCTCTGCATTGACTGCGGCCACCGCGTAGCACCGAGACTCTAACAATGTGGGGCTATTTCGGAAAAAGAGAGAACACGATTGCTTCGCTTTGTGCACTCTATAGTGAGCCTCGAATTGGGGGAACTTAAACTTTAGTGCCAGAACGCGCGAACTGTTGGAAGGGGCCACCTAAACCAAGAAGATTCCTTTCTTTTTACAACTCAAGTCGTTATGATGGGTTTCAGGTGAGCTGGCGGAAGATTAGAGCCCGCATTCGGTTGGGTGCACCATTCTGGTGCGTATTTTAAAACGGGAGAAGTGTGGCTCATTTTTCTTCTCTTCTTGGCCATTTTGTACGTGCGTCTTGGGAGTTGCGAGAAAGGAATCGTAAAAAGGGGATAGCCTTACGATTCGGCTCCTGATACCTACCGTCTTCGTGCTTCTTATCCGTGTTGTATTTGGCGAAATGTATTCTCTTTTGGGCATTGTGTGTTTTAAGATAGAGACACCACATAGACAAAAACTGCCTACGGGTAGTTTAGGCGTCTGGTTTTGACTTGCATACATCGAAAGGCTGTTCGGGCGAAAACAGCATGTGAAACCCGCAACAAGATATTCAGATATAACGGCAGAAGTACACGCCAAGAAAAAATGGTGTGGTAGTCTCTCCCTCACGCGTGAAACAGGAATATATTATATATTGCTCCCTCAAAAGTAGAAAGTTTCTCGTGTGAAAAGGGATGAGCGCGTTTCTCCCCCTGGGAGTGTAAGAAGATATCCCCCTTTTGTGAGCTAATGGGGAAGCGTTCCTCCCGTGGCGGCGCTGCCCGAGCAAGGCATGTTATGCGAGAAAGGCTTAGCGAGCTGATCGGTTTGAGGATTGAGAAGGCACAAATCGGTAGGTTACTCTGGTTTGTTGCGCTTAATATGTGCTAAAATAAGCAATAAATTACCTACCGAGAACCACAACTGCTGTTAGCAAGACATGACGCCATCCCTATGCGCGACTTCTCCATTCGTCCAGGGAGGCACTCTGCCTTCGCTTTCAGCGCGAACGCGCCGCCGTTCGCAGAGCAGAAGTTACAACGATCGCATTGAAAGCGGTGCCTTTATTCCCCACAGTCTGCTAACCCCGCCGTTCCCCGACACATAAGATCACAAACATCGAATTCGGCCGTTTGAGAACAACGCATCATCATCTTCAGCCTACTCAGGTCCAGTGCAAGACGAAGGCGTCTCCCATTAACCTCCAAACGCTCCTGCCTTGCGGTGCTCGAGTCCGCAGTTTACCCCGATTTTTATTACATCCCCCCCACCCTGCCTACACACCCCAACCAACCCCCTGCCTCCGTTACCGACATCCGCATCCACACCCACGAAGAAGAAAATGCGCGCCTACGCCAGCACCTGGAAGCTAGAGAAAAGCGCACCGCCACCTTATAACAAGGTATTCAGGAGCTACTAACCAAAATTGAACTCTTGGCTTCACCATGTCAAGAGTTAGCACCCCCCTCTGCACTGCAAGCACTCATACCCTCAATCGCTGCCAGCATACAAAGCCCCTCCCTTCCCTCTTCGGATGTAGGACGCATAGAAACCCTTATACGTGGAATGGGGAACCGGTTCAACAGCCGTTTTGCTGGCCTAGAGGAACGCCTCGTCGCCATTGAATAAAGAGAACGCAAAGCCCATAAGAAGCCCAAACAATACACCACTCCCCAAGACCCCAACAACGCAACTCCCAACCTCCCATCCACCGATAACCACTTCTGATCAACCTATGCACGACTCAACGCCTGCGTCCTCGCAACTTGTACGGTAATGGAACTGTCGATCGTACCGAAGCAATAAAGCCTCACTCCTTCCAATTACACAGCAAAATTCACCTGACATCATGGCCCTAGAAGAAACTGACACCGACCACATTGCATTACGAGGATACACAGCATACACCACAGACCCCAAATCCAGAACTGCCATCCTAGTCGAAGCTTCCCAAACGGCACAAGCACGTAATCCTCTTACCACAATAGACTGCACATTCATCGAACTGCTGCCCCACAGGAAATCCTGTACCAGCCTTTACATTCTAAATATATACAGCTCACTCACCTCATCCCTCTCTGGAATTGACCGACTACTAAAACACGGATGCTAATGCACGAAAGGACATAAACTCGTTGTCCTCGGAGCCTTCAATGGTCCGCACACAGCTTGGGGTTATCTGAGAAATAACCGGAAAGGAACTCGGCTTCATGGAGCCGTTCAACAAAATAATCTCCACCTCTGCAATACCTACGGCACCCCCCCCCCCCCTCCGCAACGGCAACAGTGTTTCAAGAAACACCTCCCCTGACCTCACGTTCACCTATAACATCAACGATGTCATGTAGTCCTGCCTTTAAGAAATCTTAGGCAGCTACCACTACATCATCCAACTTCAAATCCCTCACCGTAAAAACAATCAGCAGCGAATTGGCAGAGCCAGACTAACTGACTGGAAAATTTTCCGTGAAAACTTCCCTACCGATCCCATCGAAGATATAGAAGAATGGACCGCACAGCTCTCCACAGAAGCATCCAAACATACCAAAGAGTTAACCATAACTGAAGATAACCCAGCCATTGATTCCCACCTTTTCCACCTCTGGGAAGCCCGAAACGGACTCCTTAAACGATGGCGAAAACGCAAAACAAACCGTAAGCTGTGGGTTCGCATCGCCAAACTCATGGTCGAAGCAGAAACTTACGCTCGTCAATTAAGCTAGCGAAACTGGTCTGAGTTTTGCAATAAACTTCAAGGAACCCTGGGAACCCGTCGTACCTGACACCTTCTCGCCTCCTTAATTAAAAATCCAAATCGACTACGGCGCATCAACTACGAAGACTGATACACAACCATCCAGGCACTGAGCTAGACCTCATATAAGAACTAGAGAAACCCCTCAAAGCAACATCGGCAAACCGAAAGCAAGTTATCCCACCATACACCGGTGCCCCCAATCCAGAGTTAGATTAACCTTTCTCAATAGCCAAAATGGAAGCCGCAGTGCGCAACCCCACAAGAAACACCACCCCAGGAAAAGACAAAATTCTGAACAAACTATTCCGCAACCTCGACCAAATAGCCCTTGAAAACATACTACATTACATCAACAATCAATGGACATCTGGCTCCCTACCACCACAAAGGAAACACGCTGATATAACCCTCATACCTAAGCCAGGAAAACTTCTGATTACAAAAAGATTTACGACCCGTCTCCTTAACCTCCTGTGTTGGAAAACTCCCAGAACATATGGTCCACAACCAACTTTCACCCCACATCTAGGACAACGGTTTCTTCCCGCATACGATGTATGGATTCGGCTCACATCTCTCACCCCAAGATGTTCTACTTCAACTGAAAGAAGATATCATTGACAAACTTACAAATCACCACATATTCTCGATCCTGGTTGCAGACATCCAAAGAGCATCTGACAACAACACTCATCAAGCAATCTTCCAAGGTCTCGCCTCCACTGAGGCCAACGTCTTTATGACTACATTGCCTCATTCCTAACCAGTCGCTCTGCAACTGTGGGAATCGGGCACATCCGTTCCGACGCTTTCCAAACTATGCCTAAAGGAACCCCCCAAGGCTCACTGATATCTCCACTACTGTTCATCAGCATGAAAGATCTACCTCCTCTGTTGACAACTATCCCCGCCATGAGACTCGCCCTATACGCCGATGACCTCACACTCTAGACTCCTACGGGCTCCATAGGTGACCAACAAGATGCCCTCCAAAGTGCCATCCAACGTTGACCGACGCCAACGGAAAAGAGTCAACCGCAGTCATGACCATCGCAAAATCGATAGAAACAGCCGAAGAAGTTGCTATCGCCCTAGCCGCCACCACTAGCGAAGACTACATAGTTTTACTGACAAACTCCCAAGCTGCAATTTCCTGATCGGACGAATATCCCTACCAGCATTGGCTATACTAAAACAAATTAAACGACTTCCAGAACTACAGATTGTCTGGTCACCTGGCCACGAAACCCTCAACGGAAATGAGTCGGCACACGCCGCTGCCCGCGCCCATACACACCGGGCCGTTTTCCAAGAGGGTGATAGCCTACAAGATGTCGACATCCTCACGCCTATGCCGCTGAGAAAATACGCCGACATACTCCCCACTACCGGCGCGGGCACCAACAATACCCAGCACCCCACCCACATCTATCAAGAACCGAAGCTTCAAAGTTCCGACGACTACAAACGAACTCTTAGCCCCACAATATCCAACTCCATGCAATGTGCCCCACCCTCTACCCCGCATCTTGCAAATACTGCCCCCACCCTGGCACCCTGTACCATCTGGTATGAGGGTGTCAACAAACCCCGTCCCTTACTCCCGATCTCCAACCTACATACGAGCAGTGGGTGGCACGGCTGACCAACTCCGACCTCTCCTCCCAGCGTAGCGTCGTGGAGAGGGCCCGGGTGGCCAGCGCAGGCCAGGGTATCCCGGACTAGAGGAAACCTCCCACCAGGTGGGTGCCCAGACGTCAGCACCCAAGGCTCACCTAAATAAAGTTTATTCCTCCCTCACCTCCTCATCCCTCCATCAGGTTAATGACCTTCCCCTTTTTCTAGACTGATCTCGTGCTATCCACCCTGTTACTCAATTGTCCACCGGTTCTCGGTTCGTTTCACTCCGTCGCCAGCCCAAGACCATTTCTTTTTCTTTATTTGAACTATGATACCTCCTACTATAGTTTGTTCCTTGATCCAGGTAGCTCGTTTCCTGTCCCTGAGTATTATTCCTAACATTATTTCTTCTATGGACTCTTGAGTCGACCTCAGTTTGCTTTCTATTTGTTTAGTAAAGTGCAAAGTTTTAGCTCCGTATTTCATCACCGGCAGTATGCACTGGTTCTAAATTTTTCTTTTGAGTAACAGAGGTAGGTGAGTGTTTGCGGAGTGCTCCCCAACCCACACCTATTCTGCGCCGGATTTCTCTCTCATATGGTTTGGGTCAGCACTAACCATCTGTCTGAAGTAGTGATATTCCTTTACTTTAGCGTTTCGTTTCCTAAGCTGAAGAGGACGTTTTTGGCATGCTTATTCCTGATTACTTTATATTTATTCATATTTATTTCTAGCCCCACGGACGCGCTTTCCAATTGTAGTTCCTCAAGCATTGTTGGCCTGTGTTCTGAAGTCTCACTCAGCCAGACTAAGTCGTCCGGAAACCTCAAATGGCACAACAATTGGCTCCAGTCAAGCTTTATAAATACCCCCTCCCGACATGTTGTGAATAGTTTTGTGGAGATAGTTTATCCCTGTATCATTCCATTCCGGATCGGAAATTAATCGGTTTGCTTGTGGAGGGTTATCCTGCCCCTGCATTACTTATATATGTCTTCTAGAAGTCTTATGTACGTCTCCTCTATTCCGTGGTCTTTTAGTGCTTCTAGCACGGCTGCGGTGATTACGGAATCTTACGCTTTCTCTTAATCTATAAATGCCATGTAAACGGGTTTAGTGCACTCTTTGGATGTTTCTATCACTTGATTGACGGCATGGATGTGATCCACGAATGAGTACTCTTTACTAAACCAAGGCTGCTCTCTGGGTTGTTGGTAATCCAGGCTGTCACCTATGCGGCTAACTATAACTTTGGTAAACAGCTTGTAAACAACTGATAGTAGGTTTATCGGTGTGTAATTCTTCACGTCTTTGGAATCTCCCTTTTTATAAATCAGATTAATGGTATTGTTTTACCAGGCTAAGGGCTTTTTTCAGTCTTCAAGCATTCCAGAAATAGTACAGCAAGCTTTTCCAGTACCATATGTCCTTTCCCCTTCAAAAGATCAACCGTCATGCCATCGTCTCCTGCTGCTTTTCTTATTTTCATGCTTTTGAAAGCCTTTCCAAATTCCTGTTTAGTAACTTGTGGGACATCGCAATTTGAATTTGTACTTTCAGTTGTTTCCCGCGGTCTAACATCGCTGGCATACAAGGGGGTGTAGAATCGTTCTGGTACCTTTATTATCTCGTCCAAGTTGCGCGCAATGTTACCCTGCTCGTATCTGAGTGCGTGCGCCCTGTCTTTGCCAATGAGTAGCTTTCTCTTAGTTGCTTTCAAGCTTACACTTATTTGCAGCATTTCCTCAATCACTGTCATTTCATATGCACTAATGTCATTTGTTTTTCTTCTGTGAATCCCTTTCGACATCTCGGCCAATTCAATCTGATCCACCGTGCTTCACATTTTCATGTTCTTACGTTTGGCAATTAGATGCTTCATTTTCTTAGTTCATGCGGAAGCCGAGTCGCATCGGCCTGTGAATGTTGAATGTTGAAGCAGGCACAGTTGGGTCAAAATTGCTGTGCCGGTGGAGGGGGAGCCGAGGCGTTATCATTGGTTTATATGATGAGCTTCGAGGAGGTCATCCAAAGTATTTTAAACTCCAAAATGCAGGAGTTCCTGCGTTGACGTGCTGACAGGTAGTCCTATGCCAGCTTGTTTGCCTTGCGTATGAGAGCTTCTACCGTGTCCTTTTCAGCCTTTGAGAGCACAGTGTAGGGGAGGGCGTGTGGGACCCCAGAGGTAATAAAGGCTTTGACGAACCTAAGCGCATCCGCATTTCGCATACTTCTCGTTTTTGTGCTGATCCTGCGAATCACGTGGGAGACTTGTTTCGTGGTGTGCTTAAGGCTGTCGAGTAGTTTAATGTTGGAGCGATGCGCTTCTAAAAGCATGCCAAAGTGTCTAGCGTGCTGAGTTGGAGCAATCGAGGGCCAAGCGGCTCGGAACTTGAGCAATTATTGCCGCAGACCTGCAAACAATATTTTACAATTCATCCCTTCACATCATATATATTGCAGGAACAGCACCAAGCCTAACTGCTGTAAAGGTATACGCAACTGTGTCGGTCAACTATTACATAACAGAACACCTGCCGTCAAGCTAGGTGACCATCAATCACATAAACTTTAAGCCTCCCAAAAAGCATTATCCGTCCGGAAGCAGTTTTTTAATGATACTAGTCACTCTACCTATTCCCAAGATCGACAGAGCTCTAAAACCATCCCAGGGCTTCAACACCTACGATGCGCAGAAGACATTTCTTTATTGATCACATGTTCCCCAGGACAAATTTAAGACTCTGAGGGTTTTTTTTTCTTTCTTGTGTTTTTTGTAAAATTTTAAACTGGTCTAAACTGGTCTGCAGTCAAATACGCTGCAAGAAGCACTCAACGAACGCCATGCGGAAGCGGCAAAAATTGCACTAAAGTGCAGTCCAGAAAATAATATTTTCCTGTTAGTACATCACGCAAGGTGGCGTATTCCTCCGGGCATCTAAACGTACAACAGCGAATAGCAAACGTGAAGCAGCCAAAATTCTCGGGTTCCGAAAGCCCATCAATGGTGGCAACTCATGGAAGAAAGACGCGGTTGAAACTCACTTAATACGGGAGGGAGATCAGCTTCTCAAAAATCTATAAAAGACGTAGGCCTTCAAAGAAGCCGATCTTCTAAATGAAATGCCATACCGAATTCCACTGTAACCAACGAACAACATAAGAAAAAAAAATGAACAAACACAAAGGAACAACGAATAGGATGACACAAGGAGAAATATCATAGCACCATACTTAGCGAAGAAAATAGAATGCACCTCACGTGAAAACAAACCTTCACAGACGCCATCGACCACAGCAACCAATGGCCCACGGGCCACCGACGACGTACAGAGCAACGGGCACCTTTCCCTGCATGCGAGTATCGATGCGAAAATATGTGTCATTGGGCAACCCATCCAAATACACCCGCGCCACCAAACCCTTAAACATTTGCACTGACTCCCAATAGGCACGCACACGAATCTTACACAACCGCATCAACCACGACACGTGCGCCTTATTTGCACATGGCCATGCTAAAAAAGCATGGCAACGAAAGGACAAATTGTTCCGCCCAGTAAACCACCATCCACTCTCCCTGCAACCCCAACCATCCCCAGAGAGATCTGGCAGCGCCAAAACCTAAAACACTAAAACACCTGCGAAGCAACCCAGAAGCTTGCCCCAAGTAACGCACCTCTTGCAAGTAAAGAATGGGCCCTACTGGATACACTCCAAACAGATTCACTCCAAACGGATAGGCCAAACGGATACACTGCGAACCCCAGCAAAGATTTCCCTTAACTAAAGAAGGTAATTTCCGAGGTCGTCCAAAAGCCAGGGAATACTGTACCATTATCAATTCGTAAGCGAGTGCAACGGAGGGCCAGTAGAAGAAATCCTTGCAGCCCTGTTGTCAGGGAATCACACAAAGCAAGAGTTACTGCTTACATCAAACAACACCTAGAACCTCATCGCAAAGAAGGTTGACATATATCGTCACTCGGACACAGGATAGCTCCGCCGCATAGGGTACCGCACCATAAAACTCAGCGGCCCCTGAACAAAAAGGGCCTTTACCGAAGTCAAGTAAAAACGAAGCTTTAATTCATTCATTCGACTCCGCTGCACAAATCCCTGTTATTGAATGCTCTGCCATGAAATTGGGACATAATGGTATTATTATTATATAGAAGCCGTCGTGAGTTTTGTCAACTTCCTGTCGTGTATAAGGGTCCTAACTGTCCGTCTAACTTATCCCCTCGTGTCAGACCCTCTGTTAGGTCAGGTATACGAAGCAAAGAATGTGGAACAAATGAAACGTCCGAACACTACACGGCCATCTTCGAGTCGTGAGCACTCGAGCACAACTATGATCTCGGCCCCATCCGGCAGGAGAGGACTACAAAAGGTTCTTTAAGGACCCACACCCGCGCCGTCCCATTCGCCCGAAACGCCGACAATGCCACCCCAGCTTCCTTACCTGATGGCGCGGAGACAGCCTAACCCACCTTCAACGACACTCCTACAATGGAATTGCAGAGGCTTCAAACAAAAAGCTGCGGCCCTTACTTAATACATCACCACCCTTGATTCTAAACCAGCAGTCATTGTCCTCCAGGAGGCGAATTCTCACATCAAGCTCCCTGGGTATATCCCCTACGGCCCGCCAAATAATTGCTCCACCCTCACACTAATTCGTAACACCATATCTGCAGTTGCACACGTCACCCCCCAACGGGGATGTAATCATGTGTTCACCGAGCTCCTATATCCATCGATCAAACGTAAATCAAGCCTCTACGTTCTCAACATTTATTGCCGCCCTACCCAAAATGCCCCCGATACTTCATCCACAATACGCGATGCCATCGCTGTCGCTAAAACTGGGCCCCTACTTATTCTCGGCGATTTCAATGCTGCACATCCTCAATGGGGCTACACGTACAAAACAAAAAGGGGCGTCCTCCTGGCGCAAGCAGTCGATGATTTTCAACTCCTGCTGCTTAATCAGCCCGGCTTACCAACAAGAACGGGAACCAGCACAGCGAGGGACACTTCTCCAGACTTCTCTTTCCTCAAGGGCACCTTGGATGTACTTTGGTCATCAACTCACGAGAACCTTGGATCTGACCATGACATTATCCAACTCACCATTCGCAATCATAATTACAACGTCAAGACAGGGGTCATCCGCCTCACCAACTGGGATGCTTTTCTCAAGGCCAATTCGTCGCGCCCCATAGACCCGGACCAACCTTTCGCCGACTGGATTGATGACATAATTCAAACAGTCCGACTGAACACAAAAACCATAGCCACTTCTTTCCAGACACCTAGCGTGGATGCTAAACTTTTACATCTCTGGGAGACCCGTCGAAGCTTAACAAAACGATGGAAACGGCAAAGACATAACCGCAAACTCCGCCTCAGAATTGCAGCACTTAACAAAGAAGCCACTGAATACGCCAAACCCCTCTCCAAAGAGAATTGACTTCACTTATGCGACAGCCTCCCACCACTCGCCGAACATGGCATTTGCTAAGGTATCTTATGGACCCGCTTTCCAGCAAGAATGAAACTCAGCGCTCTATTACCCGCACCCTACACTCATTCAACGGATCGGCCCATGACCTCACAAAAGCGCTCACGGCTTAATACCTCAACACCTCCCGCCACTTCACCCCACCCCCCTATACGGGGTCGACGAACAATGACCTGGATAAGGTCTTCCAACTGTACGAACTAGAAGCAGCTCTTTCCGAGTGCAACAAAAATAGCGCTCCCGGTCCAGACCAAGCCACTTACCGGCTTCTTGTCAATCTGGATGGCGACTCTCTCGATCATCTGCTCCACCACATCAATTTATGCTGGGGCTCAGGCCAACTCCCTCCCCAGTGGAAGACAGCTGAGATCCGGTTCGTACCCAAGCCTAATAAGTCCCCTCACCTAGATAACCTTCGGCCCATTTCTCTAACCTCCTGTGTGGGTAAATTTGTTGAATGATTATTATTGAAGCGCCTTCAAACCTTCCTTGAAAACAAGGGTCTCATTCCCAACACCATGTATATGGGTTCAGGAAGCATCTGAGTACCCAGGATATTCTCCTTCGAATTAAATAAGAGGTCCTTGCCCCGGCTACCCGTCACTCCCCGCGAGCCATTCTTGCCTTAGATTTAAAAGGCGCATTCGACAATGTGTCGCATTCATCCATACTATCCCGTCTAAATCAAAAAGGCTGCGGCCACCACGCGTGGCTTATTTACATTGCTGACTTCTTAACTCAACGCCAAGCTATTATCCGGGTAGGAGATGTTCAATGTCAGCCTATTGCACTGGGTGATCGGGGCACGCCTCAAGGTTCCGTCCTCTCTCCACTACTTTTCAATCTGGCCCTCCTGGACTTACCCCATCAACTCGATGCCATCCCGCACGTTCATCACGCGCTTTACGCTGATGACATCACAATATGGACAGACACTGACTCCATTGGAAAAATCCAAGACTCACTTCAACAGGCTACGGATGTCGTTAACAAATATGCCTCATCAGTCGGGCTTCAATGCTCGCCACAAAAATCGGAACTTATCGTCGTACGCAAACATCCCCCTGCTTCACACATTGAACCGATTTGTATCCACCTCGACGGCCATACCATACGACCCAGCTCCTCACTTCGAATTTTAGGCCTTATGATCCAGGCCAACACACGTAATGATCAAACTTTATTGAAGCTCTCCAAGGCGTTTCAGCAAGTCTCCAACATGCTTCGACGCGTTTCGAACCGCTGCCGGGGCATGAAGGAGAAAGATCTCATTCGACTGGTTCAAGCTCTCCTGGTAACACCTTACCTTACCCTCACCAAAAGTGACACAGAAAGCATTGATCGATTAAAGGAGCCATGAAGAGAAAATGCAAGTTGGTTTTATTCGAAAGATTTCGTGTTTTATAGTGCCCCCAGCGCTTGTCCGGATACAAACGGTGCTTTATTCACTGAGAAATTAAACAATTTAGGTTAAAATTTTGATTTTCCCGCTCAATCGTGCGTTTTCGTGGTCCCAAGTGACATCACGGGAACCGACCGCTCTGCAGCCTAGAGTACCTTCATTCACGCATCCGCCGTACAGGGTAGAGACACGTATACGCTGGCGCCGCCATTTTCGGTTGCTCGCTCGCCGCCGAAACAAGTCATTGTGTCAAAACCGCGCTAAAATTATCGCCGCAACGCGGTTTACTGAAGAAGTTTGAATCATATTGTCTGTTTCGCGTTGCTAGGTCTCGTGGGAAACGAAAAAAATAACGCGTTGAGCCCGTTGGCCCAATTGCGGCGGCACGGGACCGTTCAAAGGTTGTCTCCACCCTGTACAGCGGTGTTGGTTTGTTCCCGCGTTTCTTTACGTTCCGTAACCTAGATGGCGCCACCATACCGTGGCAAGCGTTTGGTTTGTTTTTGCCCGCATTTAAACCTGTCTTGTTTTTGTTCTGGGAGAAAATATTCGTTCCCTGAAACAGTGCTCGCTCGACAAATGGGGTCACGTAAGACACCGTTGCTTGCGTCAATCGGCCAGTGTCGTCTGAGACAACCTCAAGCCCCGTAGTGCTGTGCAGCTGGCTAAACCAAGCATGCTGTGCGCAGTACGAACAGCAGAACGCATCAGTACTTCTATGTTTACATGTGCTTTCGTAACTTCCACTGTTTGCCCCATCATTCTTATTGCTTTGTAAAGAATGTGCCCTAAATTTAAGCGCAAATCCCTCGTTCGTCTAGTTTGTAAGCTCTACCTAATTTTCGTCTGCTTCTGCCAGCCTCCGCCAATCGCAGAGCTTAGCTCATGTGACATCATAGGTTCAGTTGCGGGAAATGAGCTGGTGGGTCGCATGACCATTCCCGTTTTTCCTAATTATGTAGCTTATTTGAGCGAAGTTTACGTTAAAAGTGGTGTCAGTATGATTCTAACGAGACAATCTTTTGAATGAACCAAACTTGTGTTTTCTCTTCATGGCTCCTTTAATCCGCAAAGCTTTTAAGCAAGTATTAAATCTACCTATGAACACTTCGACGGCCCGTCTCCCACAACTTGGCCTCCACAATACGGTATCCGAGCTTATTGAAGGCCACCTATCAAGCCAAAGGCTCCGTTTAACACAAACACCTGCAGGGCTAGCCCTCCTAAACAGCCTTCATATCACGTGCCCGCAATCTACTGTCTGTCAGCCCCTCCCTGACCATTGGAGAAGTAACATCCAGGTTCGCCCTTTACCCCAAAATATTCACCCTGACCTCTATCCCGGCCGCCGACAAGCCCGAAGCCAAGCACATGAGAATATTTATGGAAAAAGAACAGATGTCGCCTATACGGATGCTAGTACCTACCCTAATGGTCAACACAAAGTAGCCGCAGTCACCACAAAGGGCGCCCTCATTACCTGTGCATTAATCAAGACATCATCAACCTGGGTTGCCGAGGAGCTAGCTATAGCCTTAGCCCTCATACACACGAAGTACCCAATCATTATCACGGATTCCCAAGCTGCCTGCCGAAGCTTCGTAGCCGGGAGGGTGGCCCCTTCTACATTAAAGCTACTTTTACCACACCAACCCCGCCGGAAAGTTAATATCATCTGGACTCCTGGCCATTCCTCCCTGACGGGCAACAACTTTGCTCATTAGCAAGCCTGAGCCCTTTCTCTCCAGGCTTCCGAGGAGACCACATCGTCAATCCCGCTCGTAACGTATCAAGACATCACGCAATATTACCGGTCCGACAGACAACACTTCCCTCCCCCTCACCCTGCACTATCCAAGGAAGAAGAATCGCTGCTCCGCAGACTACAAACCAATACCTTTCCTCACCCAGTTCGCCTGCATCGTATGTCTCCAACTCAATGCTCTGCTGTATGCCAGCTTTGTTCACAACCCAGAATTCTAGCTCATATTATAATACAGTATGTGTGCAATCCCAAACTTTCACCTCTCCGATCCCCTCTTCCCACCCCTGAGCTGTGGGAGAACCTGGTGACCAGCGACCGTCTGGACGTCCAGCAGCTCGTGGCATCCAGAGCGAAGGCTCTCTGCTCACTTGATGGATTCCCGGACTAGGGAACCACTCCCACTTTAGAAAGCTCAAATAAACGTTTTCTCTCTCTCTCTCTCTCTCTATCTCTCTCTCTCTCTCTCTCTCTCTCTCTCTCTCACTAAACGAAGCACACCACTGGTGCGTGGCTTATTTACTGGATCTAACCCTGACTTGGCTGAGGACCTGTGGACGACACCCGGAAATTCGTACGTCAACCAACAGCCCCAGATGACGCTGAAACTTCTGAGAAACCTCAAGGGGGCGGTAGCAGTGCATAAGACCCTGTGCCTGCACAACAACTGCCAGACGTGGGCAGCCAATGAGGTTTCGAACGCAATGTTGACCACAATTTCGACCACGGTCCCCAACAGACATGAGCATAATCAAATCGCGTGAAGCCCAGATAAAAGGCTGCCATCTTCTGAATGTAGTGAACTCGCGGGTCCACACATTAATTTAGAGGATTACTATGAGGCTCCATGGCGAATGGAAGCTGAGGTTATGGTTACATCATCCCTCACTTAAGCCACACCCGCAGACATCACCGCCGGTGGCCGTATGCATTGCAAGAAGAGGCACGGCAGCACTAGAAAGTGGTTGGGTGAGCAAAGAAACAAGAGGACGAAGGATTACGTAAATGGGCGACCGAAGTTAACGCTTTCGCATATTAATAGGTAAGCAGACTTAAATATCCCGGGAAATTTTTCCAGCACCTTTATGCCTCGTTGTCAAAAAACATCTTGTAGTCCTTGCCTTTCCCACCTTTTTACGTAGATTCTTATGTAACGGCGAAGAAGAGAGGGAGGGTGAGAAAGAGAGGGGTTCATACGTGGGCTGCCATCGCTACTCCAGATCTTACGTTGTTCTCATGACGTGGGTTATTGCGCACATAAGTTATCAGCGACGGTATCACGGAGAAATTACCGGAAAAATTTTGCAAGACTAATGTGCGCAAACCTTTGCGACATCCGTTCTTTTTAGACTCAGTGTTATTCGCCGCTAGCGCACACGCAAGCCCTCGAGCGGAGTAGAATAACCTGTCAAAGGCGTTTTGCTATTGGATACTTGACGCTTGATAGCAGGTGTTACCACCTTATGGGTCCGAAAAAAAATACGCACCTCTGTCTCCTTCCTTGGTTCCTTTTTTCATCGCATATTTATCGCTCAAAGGGCTTTTAACTGCGCACTTGGCTGCTGTCATGTGAAAGCACTCCTGGGCGGCTATACGGCGTTCAAGCCAAGAGAAAGAGCCCAGCCTACACGAAGCAAGCTCCCATCTGCATACAAGCGGCCGTCAGTGGCCAATATAGGGCTGGCGACACACGCGTAGGTCGGTCACTGCGTTCGGGTACGTGATAGGCCGTCTTGCATAGGCCCCAGGTCATGTTGATATTAGTTCGGCGGGATTCAACCCCCTCCCGACGTGACAGCTCCATCGAAGCGGGGCCTGTGTTTGTTGTTTTTGGAAGGGGACACCGCCTTGTAGAGTGACGACGCGGAAGGAGGGAAAACGAGTTTACAGGTTCCCGATTGAAGATCGGAGGTGGTGGGCATATTGATGTATGCGTGCAATGGCCCGGTGGACGTCTACGTCGCGCACGCACACAGGCACGGTATATACGGGTCCAATAGACTGGATGGCTATGTTGGCTCTCCTCTGCTACTCTTCTTTTCCGGGCGAAAAAGGCTGGGGCGCCGTTATGCGAGTGTGTTTGCCAAGCACACGGAGCCATCCTTTGGTGCCCGCCAGTGTGTTTCCCCTTTGCAGCCGAAGCCTAGCGGCGAAGAAAGCCAGAGTGCAGCGCGAGCCTGTTGACGGGACGAGGAAATGAAAAAGACAAGGTTGCCTTGGGGGAGGATCGCTTGGCCCACGGATGACAGACGTTGAGAATGAGAAAAACATGAAGCGAGAAGCATTGGAGCAATAAGCGAGTCCTGGGAAAATATATGCAGTGTGTGTATAGCACAAGAATTGGGTGAGTGGGCAAGCAAGCTCCAGGTGTTGTGAACACTATAGAGAAAATATAAGAGAGTTCTGGGGAGGTCACTTCTCAAGTAAGCAGTAAACTCTTGGTCGTTACGCGCACCCCTACGGCCGAATCTCGGCCTAAGCATCCGTCGTCTTGGATACTCCAGCTGACTTCAAAACATGGAATATACTACGCTATTATTGCTTCGTGTACTGGTATCTGTATATATGACCCCACCAGGTGGACACTTCTTTGTCACCGGGTTGAAGGCGAGGGCAAGCAGAAGGCTTCATCGCTCCTTCTTCAGCAGACACGATCGCAGCCCTCGAGTCTCTTCATCTCTCCCTTTTCCCGTGCCTCTCTCATCCTATCACTCGAAATTCATGCGCGGAGAGGAGGCAAGCGAACACTCCATCTATGGTCAGGTTTGACGTCCCCTACATCGTAAAGCAAGCGTTCTATACGTTATCACAATGTAATTTCTACAATGGAGGTTACGTCCACTCAGACAAGCTCATGTGAAACCCCATAAGCATAAAGTGAAGCTCAGCCGCGCATCAACACCTCGCACACCCTTTTCCCACCATGTCTACCTTGCTTAGCGTTATAGCAGTCTCAGGGGACACATTTGCTCACTTTAACAGCGGGATTTATTGCCTGCCTCTCCTTTTGTGGTCAGCCAGTGTCGGCACATCGTCGACATCATTCCCTTTCCACCCTCTATTGCCACCTGCTCGATCTTTCACTCTCTGCCAACTCTACAATGCGTACAAGCGGCGACGGCACTCCTCTAGAACCTCGCGCGCGATGGTAGCGCCGGCTAGAGGGAGGTAGTATCCTCCGCTTGGACTTGACGTTTCTTTTCCAACTAAAGTGCATTACACAAGCTACGTGCCTCACCCAAACGGTTACGCCTGCCCGGTGGGGCTACGGAAGCGTCTTTCACAAGCCCGAGTGCCTGTCGTCGCTTTTAAGTGCGAATGCACTTCTTAAGCGACCCTGAACCTGCGTCCACCGGCGATGTCCGCATAGCATACCCGCGTGGGGGATTGGCCAGGAATCTCCTCGTCTTCCTTGGCAACGGGGGGAGATGGGCGCGCGCTGCCTGGCCGCTGACATGGCACATACCCACGTGGGGGATTGGCCAGGAATCGGGCGTGAGAAGGGCTAATGCACCCGCTTAAAGGAGTACTGACACGAAATGTCAAAGCTGAGATCCGCTCTAGCAATCAAGTACAACGACAACACAAATAGGTGAGTGTGAATAAATGCATCTTTCTTTCTTTGTAGTTGTGTGTGTGTGTGTGTGATCTCTCTTTCGCGAACATTACCGAACCACGCAAATTCAACTCGTGCATTCGCACTTTCACATTCTTCCCCTCGGGGAAATGCGGGGAATTTTTCTTGAGCCGGTCTCCATAGAATGTGACGGTGGATCAGATGCACCCGTTTCGTGGCTTTTTTGACTGCTGGGTAGCTTTCATTGGACTGCGCTCGTCTTGTGAAATAAACTGCAGGTTCGCAGCAGTGAGAATGCCGCGCCATCGCACTAATTGCCACTGCCGGGTGCTGTGACGTCACCGCGCTCCTCGGGCTCTTTGTCTTTCTCTGTTGTTCTTTCGCTCTCTGTCCGCGGATGGAAGGCGAAACATTTTCAACATGCACCCTGTAATGCTTACACAATAAATAAAACTGCTTACACAAGGCACGAGCACTGTACCGATTCAGCATTAGGTCCTGACATTTACTAAAGGCACTTAGCGTTACTCTTACTAAACATGAAAATTTAGGTCCAAATCTTTCCTGCGTCTTATAGAGCATTTTAGACGGTTGAGAGCGTTTGTAAATGCACTAAGCATTTCCCAGTGAGAAGCAAAACGATATATTGCGGCTTAAAGGTATCCGGCTTTCGGTGATCGTGGTCATCGTCATTAACAGCCTGCTTAACTCCACTGCAGGACGAAGGACTCTCCTATTGACCTCCTTACCTCAGCGTCTCAACCTTTTTAAATTCATTCAAACCAATTTTCCAAAGAACGCATCCTGGTCGACTAACCTGATAATGATGGCCCTTCCACACTATTACAGAAGCCTATCTCAAGCTCTGAAGAAAGCAGGCAGTAAGAAATCTATTGCAACAATTATTATCCTGCAGCCCAAATTAAACCAGGATAAGTGGGATTTTATTGGCCAGGACATTGCGATTTAGGAATTGGTGACTACTGTTGAATCATTGGGACCTGATGGTCTCACTGCAGAGTCTTACCAGACCTTTTGTTCTTTCTTGTCCCCGTTGTTGCTTAAATTTCACCGCGAGGCTTAAAAGTTCGGATATGTTCCACCTAGACCTTGTAAACGTCACGCGGTTGTAGTCACAGAAAGTGGGGAACCTTGTAAACTGCGCGGGGTTAAAAGATATCGTCCAATCTCTTTATGGAAGGTTGCTTACAAACGATTTGCTAAGACTTCGGCCAGCTGCCTTCAAGCGCATATAGCGCTCCCAATCGGAAACCATCGAACATTAGGCAGTCGTGGGGGAACCATTGAAAGAAACATTCGTATTATAAGATATCTACTTGAGTGTATTACGGGAACATGAGCGCAGGTAGCCCTCGTACAAATATACATTTGCTGAAAGCGTTCCATTCGTATTGTAAGGTATACTTGAATGTATTACGGGAACATGAGCCCAGGTATAGCCCTCGTACAACCACATTTGGTAAAATCGTTTCATCGTATGGGTCTCCCATTCCTCTTTCGCGCTCTATAGCTTGTCAACATTGGAGTATAACGTACCGTCGATACTCGCATGTGTAATTTCAATGGCTCTTATGGCGAAATAGTCAACAATCAATGTATCCAACCAAAGTACCTTCTTCTACCCATTCGCCAAAACGTGTCTTTTGTGATCCCTTGTTTCTCCTACACTTGGAGCTGCTATGTGTCAGTTCTAGAAGACAATAGTATTCGTGGGTTTATGCTACCGTAATTTGAGGTAACAAGCTACGCATATATATTCTGATGCCGTAACTTTTTTTCTGTGGGAAGGTAAGTAAGTGTGCTTGCCATTACACAGAAATTTTGCTGTTTCAAGTGCTGCCCCGAATTTCAAGAAAAGCTGATTTTTTTTTTTTTGTAATGTGGTACAACACCCTATTAGTTGACGGGAATTATTTGAATAGGGATCTGACGTATTTCAATATTCCTCGCTGAATGTTCTGTATACCGCGTCCCAATGGTCCGCGACGGCTGTGAAGGTGCAGTGTGGGTGTTTGTGTGAGGGAGGAGGGGAGAGAGGGGGGGCAGCCGTCTATCTTACCTTTTCTCGTGCGCGTGCTTGCAACTGTTTTCTCGTAACCCGTCTGCTTACTGCTTTATAGACGTCACATTATTCAAGTATCAGAATACAGGCTCTCCGTCCGGCTTCCGCGGTGCCCGCGCAGTAAGCCGTTGTGGCGTGATAACTTTTTTCTATCAGTTCCGCTAAATTGGCCTTTTCTTTATCGTTTTCTTCGGCAGGGTGTTTCTCGTTTATTATTTTTTGCAAAATTTTTAACATATTGACAAGGACAGAGAAAAATTTATTAAGCAATAATGTGAGAGTTGTTTCTGAGTCCACGAGCCCATGTGCTGTGCGGGATGCCGTAGCCCTGGTCACAAACAGGACTTCGCCCTCAGGTCGACAGCTGGACAGCCGGAGCTATACTACAAATAGGGCGTGCCCATTTTTACCCGACATTATCGTGTCACAGATGGCGCCCCGAAGCCCGAAAGGTTTTCTCAAAGTGGTGGTTGACACGTAACGCCTCTAACAGGCTTGTTCAACACTTAGGTACGTCTTTAATGCTTCACGCGAGTCTATTTCCAATGACGTTATTTTTACTTTTCGAAATCATTCTCTTATATCGTGTGCCATACCTCCAGTACTGATACCAGGCCAGGGCGTCCTCAATAAAGTAAGTAAACTGTGGGTTGCATCCCCTGTAAAAAGTTTTGCGGCCCTATAAAAACAAGAGCGGGGTCTTATGATAGCGTGGTTTCTCATAGCGAGCGATGAGAGATCTTGCTGGTAAGCCCTTTCTTGGAGGATCCGTTTCGGCTGGTAAGCAGGCGCCAGGTGGCGAAGGCAACGTTAATAGTGTGAAGAGGCAGCCACTCTCATTGGGCGCGTTTTGTTATGCTCTCGATTAAATGTTTTTCCTCATCCACGGCAAATCGCCACCTCTTTTCACGCCAACAGACAATGAGTCACTGTTTTGTAGACTGCACGGATTCTGTTTACAACGAACCCTGAAAAAAGATATTGATATTATGCAGTTCTCAAACTTAATGGTGGGAAAAGCGCTACGACGACGAGGACAAGCAAGTACACGGGACACAGCGCTACTAGTTGCTAGTTGCGCTTTGTCCCGTGTACTTGTTTCTCCTCGTCGTCGTAGCGCTTTTCCCACCATGAACATTTACCAACAAGCCCAGCTCGCAGTTATTCTAAATCTCAATCTTAAGTTGGTCGTTCGGGTGTCCATATAGTCTATAATTATATAGTCTGTGGAGGCGTCGACTGTTTGATAAGCATGCCAAGAACACCAAATCGTAAACGTCTTATTTTGTGGAAACGTTGGTATTGGAACATAGTTTGCAAGTTTTTGAGACCGACAACCTGACTCCATCTTTTGAACGCTGGGGTATTTGCTCGAATAATAACGCATTTCTGCGTGCCCCATTTTTAACACGAAAGTGTTTTATGCCCGGTTACACCAAGATCTCAGTGACGTCATATCCGTCCCGGAAGTGACGTCGCCAGAAAAAGTGCCATTAACGCGGTGGCGCCCGGATTCGAGCCCACGAACTCTCTCGCCTCTCGCCACACCGGGAAGTACATGGCGCTCTGCCCACTGCGCTATGAATAGAGACGTGAGCAGCTCTACGAACGAGCCTTATGTCCTTCCCTATGACCTATTACTCATTCAGATGGTGCTGCCGTCTAAGAGAGGCGAAGCGAAGTAGCGCAGCATGACCGTTATTAGAGCCAATAGTTGGCGCGTCGATGCCTGTGCCTTCGCGTTCGGGGGACACGCGTGAATTGAGGCACCCTCTGCTGTTGCGTTGTGCCCATGACCGTTATGTGTTTCAAGTTGCTCTTTCTGTGCATGCAATTTTTGGCTTTGTTGTCCCATAATAAACCGGTTATTTCTTTGTTTTTTGCGTGTCGGCGTCACTTCGTCTGGCGGGGTCAGGCTCGCTAACTCTTCGCACACGAAGGAGGTTTTTTTTAACATGCAACTGCTCCTGTGAAGGCCCCTTTCACTTTGATGTTTTCCCGATTGGTATGAAAAAAGGAACAACCACATTTTTTTATGTATTGTTTTTCTGCCGGCTGTAGTGATGTTCACGTACTGTCGTTATATTTGCACGTTTTCTACCACGCAATGAAGCAAGATGTATGGTGGCAAAAACGCACCGGATCCTGCTCTTGGGACCCGGGTTCGATTTCCATACGAACTCCAATGTTCGGAATTTTTTTTACAGGCTCATTACTTTTTCGAAATTAATCCGCACAGGCGCTTAAGAAACTCAAGTGTTTTTGTTTAGGTTTTTTTTTTTGCTTTTTAAAGCGGCTACGATTTTCTATACTGGACAAGCAACGTAGTTTTATCTAAAAATTAAAACACCTACGCAGCTTGGCACAAGTTTCGGTGTTTCTGTTTGTATCCCTTTTACTTTTTAGAAGAGCCGCCGTTTTATGAAGCGGACAACAACACCCGCTTTTTCGCACGATGAGAAATTTAGTGCTTCCGCGTTAAAATTAGGTCACCAATTCGTGAAAATCCTAGAACGTGGCTTCACCACGCATGGGCGCTCGTAAGGTGAAGCAACCTTTACGGGGCTTTGGGAAACAAAACACACGAGAGTGTGTTTTGGGCGTTACTTTCGCCGGTTTTAGAAAAACAAGGTATTGGATATTCGTTCAAGCGCTTACTTTCGTCAACACCATTGAGGAGCTTTAAGGCAGCGAAATCGGGCGCTGAAGCAAGTACCGAAGTACCTCATTTTCCAGTGGCCTGAAAAGGGGGCTTCACATGACCACATATACCATGCGTGGTGCAGCCAGGATCTAGGATTTTTACAAGTTCGTGATAATATAATTTTAATGCGAGGGCATTTAGTGTCCCATTGTTAGAAAAAAGTGGTGATGTTGTACCACACAGAAAACGGCCGCTGTTTTAAAAATCAAAACGCATACTTACAGAAACGTCGTAATTTGCGTTTAGGTGCGGATGTATATTTATTTCGGCGATATAAATCAGTTTGACATACATTTGGTACTAAAGTAGAAACTAACAGGGCGCTACCACCACACTACATCTATTTAGTATTGCAAAAACATAACGACAGCCCTCTGACATTGTTTTGTCCAGCAAAGAAGAGGATTCATAAAACTGGGGCAAGCACAAATACGTCAGTATTGGGTAAACCGACGCAATCGCACAAATGAGGGAATCAGTCAGGCGGGTGGGGTAAATAATTATACACACTATATATGAACGCCACGATTTCCCAGAAATAAAGCTTTGTTTGTAAAGGTGGGTCAGCAAGTCTGTCGTATGGTCGAGACCGCCGCAGACCTTAGTGCAATTAAAGCCAACATGTCACAGGGTAGTGCATCAGGACACCCAACCGACATAATTACATGAGAGAACTGGTACTGCCCCCCCCCCTTCCCCCCATATATAATAACCGCATCCTCATCATTCGTCATTCTCGATGCCCATGCTCCGCTAAATGATTACCGTCCGGCGCAACACTACAGCTAGGAGCGAACCCGGAAAAAAAGCGCCCAACACAACGAATGCTCCTATGCGCAACATTTGACGGCCCGTAGGGCCCCTTAGTAATTGCTCTTGAAGAACCATGCCTTAACGCGAAACTCTTGCGATACCAAACAAGTTAACGTTCTAAATCTCCAACACAGCCGCCCTTGTGCACCGGAACATAACGGCAGAATACATGCATTTCGACATCATCAGGATATCCCATAATCTTGTTATGCTGCATACGCCTAAACGGGCTGCACCGCGGTTATGAACACTAAACGTATACAGCAGCTCTCCTACCCACACGCAATATTATTGCTAACTCCTCCATCTAGCCTTACAGACAGAGAGCATGGTGAGGTTTAGAAAACATTGGCGAAGTTTGGACTAGTGGTGCAAGGCTGGAAAACCAGGCCGCTCCCCCTTCGTCAGAGGCGCGGCTGCTGCACCTCACAGTTATTTATGGACTTGCCGCTGAGAGTTCTACATCAATTTCAAGCCCGGATCGTTTTGTTCTCACGCTTTCGCATCTATCCAAAGGTAGACCACTTTAGCACGTGCTAGAACCGACGGGAAAGTCCAAAGCCAACGCCCGTGCTACGAACCCAAAGGAAATGCTGTGCGGCCGCGGAAGGCGGTGATAGCTCAATCATACAGACGCCGGTTTCATAACGCGAGAGACGCAGGCTCGATTGATTCCGGCTGCAGGAAGCATTTCTTTTCCCAATTGGGTGCCCATGTTATCGTTCCCCGCCGCTGCCAACCCCGTACCTCTCGGGCATTTGGGGTGGCCAAGTGGTTAGGTTGCCGGTTTTAAGCGTAGACGTCCCGGGTTTAATTACCGGGACCTTCCTAACCAAAGCGAACCACGTGCGGCCTATCCATGCCGCGCTAGAAGGTGAACTGCCCGATGAAAGCGAGCGACTGCACCTGCGATGTGGCGTGGTGCGAGCTACGACGCTGATTGGCTCTCATTGTGGCGTGATATAGTGGAGCACTTGTGCGCTCGTCCGCGCCAGTTGCGAACGGCGAGCGAGAGATGCACCAAAGCTCCAACACGGGAGCAGTCGACACTATCTCTGACCAATCCCCCCTAGCTAACACCAACCAAACACTTCAAAAACATAATCACAATCTCAATTAGAGCACGGGGATAAAGTTGGCTTTGCCGCAAGGCGTTTCGGCGTACGCCACTACCAACGGCGCAAGTAAGCCAATATAAGCTTCGCTTGAAAAAAAGAAAAATAAAGCTCGCACTAGCGCGTAAGACTTTAAGGTAGCGAAGCTGTACGCAACATGCACGACCATCACGATAGTTTAAGTCCACGAGTGCAGCTGATTTGCTTCTTCTTTGCTGCCGCAGCGACCTTTACTCTATCATTGGTGCTGTAAGTGTGAGCTTCCTTCATATTTTTTTTTTTTTTTTGTAGTGAAAATCATTGGAGATCACCTTGGAGGGGCGTACGCTATGACGTATCTCCTTCGTTCCGAACAAATGTTGCCACGATTACGGCGAACGCTGGATTTTTTTCTCTTTTTTTTGCCAATATTGGCCAATCTCTCTAAGCGGGTGTGCTTCGCTTGACAAACGTGCGCCGGGGACGCTGGGCGGTCGTTGCGAGGCACACACACACGAGCGCTCGGCATTTTCTTGGTTTTTTTAACTGCCGGGCCGTAGCCGCTAGGCGCGCGCTCGCGCCAGCTCGGCATTTTCTTGGTATTCTTACCTGCGGACACAAAAAACAACGATTTGCCAAACAGCTTCGCTGTTAAAAGCACAATCGGGCCAACTGTGTGATGACATGCGGGGTAATCACGGTATGCGTCGCACCTGGGCCATACCTCGACATTTGCTCGATCCCAACCGCTCAAAAATGTCGCTACACCATCGCTTAACGCAAATAATTCGAAACGCCTCAGGTACCAAACCAATCAACAACTCTTACAAAAAATCCGTGCCGTTTACATATCCCAGGGCCACTACCCCGCCACTGAAGGTCAGGCAATATAGCATTGGGTCTCGATACAACCCAAGTTGACGTCACAACAGCACTGAGTCCTTTCCCAGCGCCTGATATTGATAGCATTACCAACGAAATGCTACAGAATATCGACGACCACTCTATAACCCCACTGAACCGATACTACAATTACTACTGTCCTACAGGATCCTTAGTGGAAGCATGATAAAGTATCCGTCATACTTGAATGGGGAAAGCATCTCAGCCAAGACCACCTGCTGCCCGTTTCCCTATCCTCGTGCATGGCTGAAATTCTCCAACAGATTGTCCACCCGCGGTTAATGAAACACATACCTACGTCAAAAGGGTGCATTTCACCCCACCATGATTGGCTTTAGGACAGGACTCTGCATACAAGACGTGTGTCTCCAATTACCCCATGACATAATCACCCCTCCCCCTTCAAAGGTCAATGCGGTGGTCATACGCGGACTAGGCCTCACAAATAACGGTTTCAATGGGGCAATAAAGAACACCTATGGCTGCCCTCAAAGTGTTCTCGCAGGTTACAGCGCCTACCAGTAGTCGCGCAAGAGCGTGGGCGTTCTGATCGTATGAGGAGGGATACTTTTGGGGCGCCGAAATCAGCCGAGAGCAGTTCTCGGTGCCCCGTCGCCACCGGCGGAGTAACAGGGAGCCCTGCGGCTGTTACGTGACTTTTTTCATTAGCTTCTGGTTTTATCGCCGGAATAACTGCGTGTGCGCAATGAGGGAATGAACCACTTTCTTTTCCCCATGTGGACAACGCGAGCGCAGGAGAAGTTCGGTCACCTGGCGCCGGGCATCAAGCGCCTCATATCGTTGTTCCACTCTGGTAGAAGCCTCAGTGTTCATTCGCTAAGAGCCCGCGTCCCCGTTACTCTTGTGGTCTGCTTGCCCGCGTCCCGGTTACTCGTGTGCTTGCCCGTTGCTCCTACTCGCCCAATGGAAAGTGGTAGAAGGCTTTATGTAGTATGCCATTTAGCAATACTCCACGGCGTCGAATAAGGTCGTGACATTACAGGCGCAATTAGGCCCGAAACTTGCTTCCAAAACATAAAGTAGGCCTAAAACGGTTATTTCTTTTGACAGCGCTGCATACAGTCAGTGCAGCAAAAAAAATTGCTTGCGTATCTTCTGGCAACGCTACAAATATCGTCGAAAGACGATAGACTTCTGCCGCCACTGCCAAGTAACAGCCGCCCCTGTCTCATCCGCCGACCTCTCACGCTGTTCCCCTCCTGCCTCGGCCCACCCATTGGATGTTTGCGGAGTTCAATTTTGCCGCTTTAGCGCTACAGGCGCGCCATCTGTTCGAACTGTTAGTACTTAGCACTCGAGCCATGAGCGCGAGGCTCGGGCGCTGGCTTTGCATGCATTCTGTCGTTAAAAAATCGTTTTCAACGCGTTTTGTTTTCATTTTCCCTCTCAAAAACCGAGCACGCATCTACTTTGAGATAAGAGAATACGACAAAGAGCAGTTACGTATTGACGTTCTTCCTCAAATAAGCCTGGTAGTTATCTTTTTCCTGGACGATGTTGACAAATCGGGAGCACATAACTAGATTTATCACATTGAAAATGTTTTTTTTTTCACTATATAAAAGTCTCTATATAAGAATTATTTCAGCTTTCGCCAGGCGGTTGAATCGAGGCACAGACAGACAGACAGACAGACAGACAGACAGATCAAAATTTTCGCGTTTGAGTAGCTTAAGAAAGGCTATTGTCTTTAAAATAGTCCGTGTGGTGTGGTGATCTGTGTGGCAGACCACTTCGGAAAGTTTTGCCTCCAACACTGCATCCCCGACGCGAGCATAAATGTAGGTCAAGATCGGCATGCGTACTGACACTAAGATTAATTGGGAGTACTGGATGGCTCAAATGCATGAAACAAACTCAGCTAAAATAAAAGGATGTGGCTAGCGTTCCGTCCAGACGAAACCATATACAAGTGTTAAAGTTCCGTCCGGACGGAACGGGGCGCTGCGGGTTATCCTTCCGTCGAGACGGAATACAACTGAGCGCTTAGAGTTCCGTCCAGACGAAGCCAGCGTGAAATTTGTACAGTTCAGTCCAGACGAAAGCAAAACCTGCTGATTAGACGCCATGCTCACTCTTCAGATTTGGTGTAGAGGTTGCGCCTCGCATAATGGCGCTATGTACCGGGCTCGATTCCTCCCGGAATAATTTTTTTTTTTGCGGGGTTGTGCCAGCGTTTTGTAACACCTAACTTCGTGCCCACTTTACAATTGACGTGGTGAGAGCAGTCGGCCTTGATTTTGCACTCAACCGGCCGCTCCGCTACCGCTCACTAGAGCTAAGGCCGACGTATCCTGCAGAGTTCCGATCATCTGTAGTTCGTAATGGTAATCACTAATTAACGGTTATTCTGGCTAGTCAATGAGCAGAAGTGGTTTACACGGGCACAGTTTACCACGGTTAAGCGAACCGCGGTTAGACAAAACCGCAGTTTGCTGTGTTACACGACAGACGAAACTGCGGTTACCCCGCTAACCGTGGTTAATGCACAGTGAGCTTGGCCACCTCAGTTCGGTCACGCTAACCGCAGTCCCCGCAGCCACAATGCTCAAAATCACACAAGTCAGTTGGACGCAAGTGGCGGCGAATAAGCGGAGGCGAAAAAAAAAATCACCTGGCGTTCGGAGGAGACGAAGGTTCTCAAATAGCCGGCGCCCCAGAGCTGCCCCCAAGGGGCGCTTGCGTTCTTTGCGTCGCTCTCGCAGTCAGCGCGACTGCCCGTCAGCAGCGGCTGGTTTCCCGATCTACCCGATCAACTACGACAAAAGCCGTGCTAAATTTGTAAATTCCGCGCGTCGTTCGCCAAAGCAGGCAATCATGGTGCGTTTTCAGCACGGCAATCATCGGCGCGCACGTCGGCGCACAAACATGCCGGCGCGCCTTCCCGCACGGCACTGGAAGCGGCTCGAACCGGCCCAGACCAAGGCAGCAACAGCTTATCGCCGCTCTTCGAAATCAATCTGATCGCGGAAAAGAACTTCCACATGCGAGAAAGTGAATGTCAGTGTGGTGAAAATTGTGCTATGGATTGCAATTCGCAGTTGTAGAGATAGCGGCGGTCAAATATCCACCGCGACGCTAAGCGTAAAGTTCCCAACACCAAACAGACGCGAGAAAACCAAGCCGGTTGCGAGCTGTTGTGGAAGCCCCTCACCTATATCTCCCCGCGCGCCAGTGCGTTGCGTTTGGGTCTGAAGCGACTGTTTTAAAGATATTTCATTTTGTCTACACTGCTTCTCTTTTGTTTTTTTTATCGTGAAGTTAAAAGTGTGTTAATTTATTTTTGTTACGCTCACAACCAAGTGACCGCGGTCACCACACTTAAAATTTCACGTGTAACAGCCAAAACCGCAGTTTGCGATAACCGCGGTTAAAGTATAGTAACCACGGTTAAACTTTACTACGGTTACTTCCGCCGAGTACTAACTTCGACAAACTAACTCTAACTCCGTCAAACGGAACCCCAAGCCGCTACCTCGACCACGCCCGCTTCACAACAAGCAGTGAGAGCAGTCTTTCTTGATATTTACCCAGCCGAACGAACCGCTTCCGCTCATTGACTAGCCAGAATAATCGTTAATTAGTGATCACCATTACGAACTACAGATGATCGTAACTCTGGCGATGGATACGTCGGCCTTGACTCTAGTGAGCGGTCAGTTGAAAGCAAAATCAAGGCCTACTGCTCTCACCGCGTCAATTGTAAAGTGGGCGCAAAGTTATCTGTTACAAAACACTGGCGGAACCACGCAAAAAAAATAAAATAAATAAAGCATGTCCGGAGGATATTGAACCCGGTACAATAGTGCAATTATCCGAGGCGCAACCTCTACACCAAATCTCAAGACTGAACACGGACGTCTAATCAGCCGGTTTTGCTTCCGTCTGGACGGAACTGTATAAATTTTCATGCCGGCTCCGTCTGGACGGAACTCTAAGCGCTCAGTTGTATTCCGTCTGGACGGAAGGATAACCCGCAGCGCTCCGTTCCGTCTGGACGGAACTTTAGCACTTGTATATCGTTCCGTCTGGACGGAACGCTAGCCAAAATAAAAAAGACTGAAGTTTTGGACTCATTTCGTCGCAAATTGATGGGACTGGTGCCACTGTTGCGAGCTTGCAACCTTTGCCTCGAAAGAAAGGATGAAGTAATCAAACAAAAAAGACAGAAAGAAAGAAACAAAAAAGGAAGAAAAGAAAGAAAGGACGAAAGAAAGGAAAAGAAGAATGAAAGAAAGAAAGAAAGAAAAAAGAAAGAAAGAAAGAAAGAAAGAAAGAAAGAAAGAAAGAAAGAAAGAAAGAAAGAAAGAAAGAAAGAAAGAAAGCAGTAAGGAAGGAAAGGAAACAAAGAAAGAAATGAGAAACAAAAGGAAGACAGGAACGAAGAAAGGAAGAAAGAACAACTGCGGAAACACAGAAGTCGATCACTTCTAGGTCCGTTTGCACTGCCACGTCAGCAACATTTGATCAAATACTTTTTTACTGTCATTTATCAGGCAACAGCGTTACGAGAACAAAATGCGACGTCGGATCGAAAAAATGCAATACTGTTTTCACCGATGCCTCAAGTGTTAGAAGAAAGCAGCTTCCGTTTGCCGAACGGCGCTCTACTAAAAGCGTCCGCAAAGAGTGAAAAAAAAAAAAAAACAGCTCCTGTGAGCTACATCGCCTCAAACATGCTGCTTGGCATCAGCGCGTCGACAAAGCACCTTGAGTCAAAACCAGCAGCAGCGGTGAAGGCGATGGCATTATTTCCTGGTAGACAAAGACAGGGAAGTGCTGACAGAGGCAGCGGCAGCCGTCCACAATGAATCCGACCGGCTGGCGGCACCGCAACACACAGAGATCGGTTCCTCCGCGTTCTTCGTCCCTTTCTTTTACTCTCGCGGCCGGAAATACGGGGCGGAAGCAACAAGGAAGTAAGCCAAAAAGGAGAGAATAAACATCGACGTGCTATTTCGCTTTTTTTTTCTCTCTCTCTTACGCCGACTTCCGAATTCTGTCAGGACCAAAAAGCCCGATTACGCCCTAAGATCCGTCTCGACAAAGCTTGCAAGGGTGCTTGCTAGACTGCCTCCTCTCCCTTCCTTCTTTTCCACCCACGGCCGGCTCCTGCATCTCTCTGTTTAGCTAGCCTACAAGCCGCATGGCCACCATGGGCAGCTCCCCTCTCCGCCTCATCTGTCTATTGCCCTGTTCATTGCGCCATAGACATCCATGAAAGGTTTGGTAGATTTCTTCTACGTATGTGCAGAACGGACAGTGTGCATGTCGCCATCAGGAGCATCTTCTTGCGATGCCAAGATACAACCCGAAAGCGCTTAGAACAAAAGAAAACGAAACTGCGGTGGCTTCGGCTTGGCTTGGCTATTGACGCAAGTGCTCGAAGCAGCCACAAAAACGTCACCGATTGACGGAACCCTCAGGGGACGACAAAAGAGAGGCGGGGGTACGGGGAAGCGCTCCGAAACGGCGTGGGGTCGGGAAACAAAGCGCAAAGAAGTTGCGCAAACAAGCCGGAGTAGCAGCAGCAGAGTCTAACGGGGTCGGGCTGCAAGAAAGGAGAAAGGTCTAGATAAAAATAGCGCTAGAACGGTATAATGTAGGCTACAAACAAACCAAATAATCGATGGCACTGCAACGTGTTCCGTAGACGATACCGAAGCTGACAAGAAGAACGCGAGATCCCAAAGCAGGAGTCGCAAGGGCGGAAAGAGGGGAAGTGGGAAGCAGGGGATGAGTATAGGGGGCTGCACGGCGCAACAGGCCGCCATTGTCTACGCGCAAAGAGCCGCAGGCGAGCGGGAGTGTTGTTGGCGCACGGACCATGGTGCGAGGAGCGCGAGCGCGTGTGTGTGTGGGCACGTGCCGTCAGCCCCAGGTGACGGTTTCAAGGGACAGCGATAGAGGGCGCTTTTCTATCGACAGGAAGTGGCACCGCACGCGTCATCCGCCTTCAAACATCTATCTATGCACACAGGGCTACAGCAGCAAGAAGATCTGCGTGAAAGCCTAGTAAAGAATGACACGCGTGGCGGAACTGTTGGAGGCTTTGTGTCTTCATTCCCTCCTGTTTTTCAGCTTTGTTCAGTTGCTGCTTGTTTTCATATTTCCCTTCTGTCAATTCTTTTTGTGTCCCTTTTGAGTGCTGTACGGCATTGTTGCTAGGGCGACATATCCGGCATCCTCTAGCCGGCGCTAAAAACTTTTGAGCATCCATTTGGCCAGGGTGCTTGCTTTTGTTTGTTCTGATAATTCGCTGTGCATGGTAACTTTCATAACGTCAACCAACGTAAGCAGCCACAAACTAGCTCGTCGGTTGGTCTTTGTGTGGACTGTTCTGTCACCAACCACAGCAGTCTAAGAGTAATTGCGTAGGAGGATAAAGATAGGCGTCTAACACAGGTTATAAACCTCGCGAACAGGTCGCCATAATTGTATATTGACAACGAAATATCAATTAGTCCAGAGCAGATGTCAGTAGAAAATCACCTATATTTTATGCGCACATACCAACATTAACGCCGCCACAAATTATACGAGGTCGTATCAATAAGTTTCGAGACAAGTTTTGCAACGAGGCAACAAAGGAGAGCACAAGGATGTCCCGGCAAGACTTATATACTATACTATATACTATGTACTATGCTATTATATACTATGTACTATAGTCCCGGCAAGACTTTTATAAGTTAGTGCGTAAAAAAAACATCGCGCCTAGCTTTCCACGACCACTGCTGTCGCGGTTTGCGGCTCAGCACTCCCCGGCACTCTGGGGTTCTCTGTTGTTGCGATGCGCATTTATTAAACGTAATGACAAACCGTGCCTTGACCTTGGTCATGACTGGAGGGGCAGATGGAGGAGAAGGGTTAGTTCTTTGCGCGGTGCCCAAGAAACCGGTGCATCCGTTAGGCAAATGACCGTCATTGCTTTCGCGCTAAGTAAAATACAGTTACGGGTCTTCGGAGTTTTCTTTCTTATCTGTATGTGCAGCAATGGGTGTTAATCAGTACATATTTTAGGAAAAATCCGTGGTGGCACACAGGCACAGGCCGACGCACGAATACAGAAAAAAAAACTCAGACATTAGATTATTATTTATAATTTCCTGATGTGTACATATTTTAGGGAAAATCCGCGGTGACACACAGGCACAGGCCGACGGACGCATACAGATAAAAAACTCAAACATTACATTATTATTAATAATTTCCTTATGTGTCTGGATTTCAGTTTAACTGCGCTGTACCACTGGCGCCGTATACGTGCACCGCGATTAAAGTCTGGCATCGGTAGTCGGATCCCTGAACCGTTTGGTATGACTTTCAGTCTCAGAGGCCCCTAGTTTCTCCCGGGGATAACCAACGCTGCCGCTTCTCACCGTGTGAGAAGTCAAAGCGGCAACTGCGTAAATATATGAGTGGTTGAGGCTTTGCAACAGCAAGAAGTGGAGTCTGTAGATGAGCGAGGGCTAGGAGAAGACTCTCAGCCCGAGCTACTTACCGGAGTTGAGTGTTGTGCACACAATGCAAAACCCATCAAGTAACTTTAGTGGCTGACCAGGTAGGCTGGAGCAGTATAACTCTTACCTTTCGCCGATTGGCTGAACGGGGACAGACCATAGCATATCATGGACCATGCGCAACTCTTCGGATCATCGCATCCTCATCAAGTGTAGTTGCTCAGAACGTATCGATAATGCTACGCTGCATTACCGCACAGTAATTACTAAACGCGAAGGCTTTCATGTGCGCAATACCGTGTTTTAGGAAACGATTCTGCGAGGTTCCGGAAAGAGGAGAGCCTTCAGGTGTAGCTCTGTGATCCACACCTTCTGGTAACCAATTACAGATACATTATAAACTGTTGTGACCAGTACTTTGGAAGCCTATTTACTCAGGGTAAAATCTTGCTGTATGCATTCCTTGCTGTATGCGTTCCTAGAATCGTTCCGCCAATTTCTTGAACGGTCTGTCATTTGAGAAATTTTGCTCGGTACAAGAGAAAAAAAGAAAAAAATTGAGGGCTGCTGTCATTTCCTATGTAAAGGCTATAAAAATTGCGGCTAGTCAGCTCTGCCGGCGAAGCTGGACTTTGTGAGGGCACTGCTAGAACAACAATTACGTTAATTCGTCTTTCGGCGAAACATGTCACGCCGTAGGGTAGCACGAGACGTATTCGATGCATTAAAACACGCGTGTGTGGACGTATTCCTCCTTAGCCCACATTTCCTGGCGCTCATAAAACCTCTGGACGAGTAGAAACGGAAATACGGTGCTTATGCCTCTTGGTGACACATCACCGTCCCTGATGAGGCGGAAGATTATGACACTGCTTCTGTAGAAAGACTAGAACGTGTAATTTTACGTGACTGTCTAGTCACCCACCACCGTGTTCCCTGACCGTGTACCTCCCGACTGTATCGTCTTCTTTTCCTCACTAGCAGGCGTGCCAGATTGACCTGCCACTATCCATGGCTAGCAGTTTGATCCCACCGGAATTTTGCTGGTCGCGGGGGAAGAGCAGGCCACGATGACGATGAAGATGGCATAAAACGTGGGTACCAATGCGCCTGTGTGAACAGGGTGTACAGGTGGGCGTATTGGTGCATGTACTTGAGAAGACGCGAAAACAAGACGGGCGAAGGAGAACCACATCATGCTCTCTGGACGTGCACAGAACGCCAAACTTCCACCCTTCATGAAAAATTAAGCTGTCCGACTCCAGCGCGAAAGCGCAATGGACATTGATTGAACGCGCGCAGATGGCCCTGTCGACTATCCTGGGAGCTGCGGACTATCGAGGTTCTTTCTGGAAATACGGTTGTTTTCTTCTTAATCAACGCGAGCAGCACGTTCTTGTCCTATTTTTCGCGCTGTTCTCATCGTACGCCATTACTAACGGATAAAAACTTGGTTGCTGACGGACCTACACTGTATACCACAATTACAAAGCAATATAACATGAATGTGAAAGGTACTCCAGCATGCAGCTCCCGTCTCTCAAAGCTCCTGGCGGAAGTGACGAAATCACTTTCGTGCATGCATGTCGCACAAGGGATAGCAAGGCGCTGACTATACCATCCGGCCATTGCTACCAACGTTCGTCTTTCGCCACGACAAACCGCAATGCTCACGACCGGATTTCTCCGCGGTCACATCAAAAGCACGCCGGTTTGTATTTCCAATTCAGGGCCCACTGACGACACAGGCACGGAAACCGCGACAGTGAGGGGTAAGCGGCAGGCGGTATACCAGCGGGCACATCGGAAGACGGCCACCATCGGCAGAAGAAAGGGGGCCGAGGAAAGCTCATCTTTCTCCCCGCCCGCCCGAAAACAGATGCTTCCTTCCTGGCCGGGAGGCCGCCGAACCCTTTGCGCCCTCATAGCGCGCCATTGAGACCGCGCTGCGAGCCACAACCCCTCTCAAACGCCTTCACTGCTTAGCCAGGAAGGCCTAATGAGATGCAAAAGCCGGTAAAATGGTAACGGTAGGGTATTACTTTTATAAACATCGGCCGACGTGATGAAAAAGATACCACTCTAACTGCTTTGTGTGGATATGCTTAACGAAAGCATCTAAGACAACAATGAAAGTGCTGAGCCTTGTTGTCTAGGGGGTGTCGCTGCGACTGCCGCCGATCTTCGCTTATCGGGATGGAGCTCCCTTTCTTCCCGCAAACTGTTCGCGCCTCCGGAGGCTGGTTGCCGTGGAGTTACGAAGCGGACACACCGCTGTGTTGCCGAATCAAGCAATGACTAACAGCAGCGTGTATTCGGCGGCGCGAATGAGACACAGTAAAAAGGCGGGGGGAAACCGACACAAAAAGAAAGCGCGTGTGTGTTGAGCCGGATGCCGACCACGAACTCACTACCATTTCCTGCCGACAGCGTTCGCGCCATATTTCACGCGCCCGACTATCGCAACCGCTGCCAGTCGCGACTGCCATTCTGCTGGCCGGACAGAGCGTGCGCTTCCCTAACACGGGCGTCATCCGACTGTTGTGCCCTTATAGCCACAGCCTCCCGGAGAGAGAAAGGAAATAAGGCCCCAGGAAACGGAGGCGTGACAACACACATGGGCCGGTGCGAAGCGAATGCGTCAAAAGCCGCCGTTGTGCTTAGATAACGCATTCAGCAGCTGACCTCCGGAACATGTCGCGTGTTGGGAGCGAAATATGCCTAGAACAGCGAGGGAAAGAACGCTTGCTGCCTCTGAAAGTGTACATTTATAGCAGCAATCCAGGGGTACGCCGTACGCGGGAGTCGTATGCTGTTTTGTACTGATGAATTCTGCTAGTACATTTAGATAACCTAGCAAAGTGGGATTACCGGGGGAAACACTCCCTATAGTACAGCGCCGAACAGTCTGGAAACGAAATTGTCGTATCTTAAGGCGGTATTTTCTTTTTTGCTGCCGAATAATTGTCATTCAGGAGCACAGGAGATTTCGCGTTTCACACAGCCATTCTCCGACAGAACGAGCGGGATAAGGAAGAGGGTGAAGCTGTCATCTTGTACTAGCGGAATGAAGAAGGGTGTGAACAACGGCATCGTGATCCTACTGTTCATGTGAGATGCGGGCTCACATGCAGAGGCGTACACAAAAATGGACACCACATCTTCTGAAATCGAGCCTGTAATTTGTTATCCTTTAAAAGAAGACTACAGAAGTTATAGCAAAATATCTGACGCGGAAGATTTCCGCATATTATGAAGACACGTGTCTCTTATTTAACGCCTGTGAAACGACATTTCTGGATTTAAGTCAGCAAAGAGCGTTGACGTAGTCGGCCATTCGGCGAATGACGAAGCGTGACATTGACACAATCACCGGAATAAGCTGACATTAGGCATCTCTAGTGGCGATGGCGTGGTAACGTATAGGCGTCTTAGCAAAAAGATGTGAAGGAATGTTCTCTTATTCGGTTTTCTGAAGAAATTAGCCCCTGCGTAAGAATTGAACAACGAAAAACGCATAAGCTGTACATACGTGTTCTGGTAAAAGCGGTAGGAACAGTAGGTATAAATTCCCAGGGAAATTTACGCGCAAAGCCATTATTGTAATCGCCACTGCTTTTCAAACACCGCTAGGCAATTCATAGCAGTTCAAACACAACGGCACCTGACGTTTGTCCATAGCCACCTCTGTGCTGACCTCTGTCCATGACCACGTTTTATTGACTGTTTCGTCATCGCAGAGTGCAGGGATAGCCACAATAATATTACAGATCACACATATTTCTGCTGTTGGAAAGTCATAACCCGCGGGACATTCAAATACAAATACCTTCATTTAGTTCGGATTAGTTCATGCAACCAGCTTCTACTACAAACTCTCAAGTTTTAAAATAAGCATTCAAAGGTCACGCCACTTCTTTTCTGCTGAAAATCACGTGAGTTCTTTTTTTTGTTTACAAATGCTCCAAGTATCCTAAAAAATTCATTGCACTGACCAGCGCTGTTGATTCAAGTTCTGCCGATATTGTTGTCTTAACGAAAACCTGGCTTTCAGCAAAAATTAGGAATAATAAATACGGAACTGCGAAAAGTCGTACTGTTTTTATAGGCACCACAGAGACGTTCGTTCAGGAGGGGGCGTTCTTATTGCTTTAACGAAGGGCTTATTTCGCATGTAATGCCGGTTGTCTAGTCACTAGAATTTGTTTGTGTGCGGGTACATATAGGTAGCTAGTCGTGAATTCATTATTTATGTTTGCTGCAGACACCCCACTGCCGCTCGAACCTTTTGCAATGAATTTCCCGACGTTCCAACAAACTGTTCGTTAGATATCCCAAGTTGCCAGTTCCTATATCAGGGGACTTCAACTTTCCCGATATAATACGGCGCCATGACTCTGTAGCTGATATAAGCAATTCATCGGAGTGCATGGAGTAAATCTTTGCTGCAATTTTCACCTCACGCAACTCGCTCACACACCTCCTCGAACTCGAGGCTCCACAGCTAATATCTTAGACCTCATCCTTTCTTCTACACCGGAATTAATTTTTTCTACCACTAATTTTTACTACTTAAATTTTACTACCAGGAATAAGCGATCATTGCATCCTACAGTTTATTATGAAAACATAGGTCCCCTGTAGAAAAGTTTACAAACAAACACAGGACTATACCAGAGCCGACGTTGCCTCAATAACAGCCGAATTAGAGTCGTTTTTCGAGGTATATTTTCTTAACTTTTCAGCAAGCACAGTGTACGAAAACTGGTCGCTGTACTACCGTAATTACCCGATTCTAACGCGCACCTTTTTTCCGGAAAAATAGGCCGAAAGATCGCATGCGCGTTAGAATCGGATACGAAACCTAAACTGCCGAAACACCAGAAATTTCGTCCCACCCATCGCCATCTCAAGATGGCGCCAAAGCCTTTAGCAACAATTTTTCGAACGCAGGAAGCATAGGTATAGTGAACTAGAATTCTAGTTCACTATAGCATAGGCGCCTAGGCTTTTCTATCGGCGTTCACACAAATCGTCAAATTGTTCCATTTGCGCGCTTGATAACAGCAATGGCAGCAGCGGCGGTCGGCTGAAGCGTGCGCCTCTGGAGAAGCTCGCGGGATGGGCATGCGAGGCGTGGGCCACGATCCCATAGACCATGGTTGAACGTTCGTTCAGAAGTGTGGCATCGCGAACGCTCTTGACGGCACCGAGGACGAGATGTTGTGGTCAGCGGAAAGCGACGAGGAGTGAGATGAGTAAGATTACTTCGGGAAATAAATCGCCCATTTCTCTCGCATTCGTTTGTCTGGGTCACGAAGTTCCGTGCGCGTTACAATCGGAGGTGCAAGTTTTTTCGGTTTTTTTTGCCAGGAAAATCGGGTGCGCGTTAGAATCGGGGGCGCGTTAGAATCGGGTAAGTACGGTAAGTTTATCTTTGTATCACGGCCTAATCTAAGCACTAATCTTAGCACTGACACTTAGCACTAATCGATTTTATATACCAAAGAAAACTATAACATCAAATCCCCGCGCGCATTTGTTCAATAAATAGCTTAAACGGCTGGGTAACAAAAGAACGTACATCTCGTTGTGCGAAATTAAGAAACCGAGCTGATCACTGGGGCACTTATCCCTCCATTAACTATGAATATAACAAATCCGTAAAAAATGCGCAAAAACTTTCTTTAATGACACATTACCGTTGCTATTACAAGGAAACCCGCAAATATTTTGGAACACTATTAGCGGCACCAAAAGAAACCTTATTCAGTCGACTCATTCAAACGCTCCGGTCCCACCAAAGCAATTCTAAATAACGCCTTTGCTGCAGTGCTCAGTTCTACACATCCTGTCAGTACTGCTCCTTTAAATGGAATTTTTACCAAGGGATCCTGTTTCTGTGGGTTTTATTGGCTTTGATGCATTAATAATCATAAAATGTCGTCCTCTACTGAGCATGACTGTAATAACGCGAAAATGGTCAAGTGAGCTACTGTTTGCTCCTCCATTATTCTGTCAATTTTTTCAGCAGTCGCTGTGGTGTGGTACATTGCCTCGTGACTAGAACGTGGGGAAGGTGGTTCCCGTTCAGTCCGCACTCCGGTGATATACATTCTCCCGAAAACTACCATCCCATCTGACTAAAAAGCATACCTTCCAAACTCCTTGCACATAATATATATTCACAACTAGTTGAATTTCTCGAGTCGACTTAATTTTTCACTCCTTTTCAACATGGCTTTCGAAAAACTTTCTCCTGTGAAACTAAGCTTACAGCCTTTACTAACGGTCTTTTTTGCAAATAACGAGAGTGGATATGAAACTCACTGCACATTTATTGACTTTGATAAAGCTTTTGAATCAGTTTCATGCAGCCTATTAATTTTCAAGCTTAGACAAATAAACCTCGACCCGACAAGCAGGAGGACGGGTACCTTTATTGATGAAGAGATCGACCCTAAAGTACTTGCATGGATTAAAGACTTCCTTTCTAACCGAACACAATACGTTACTGCGAATGACTGCACGTCTACTACCTGCGATGTACTATCTGGTGTTCCTCAAGGATGGGTATTAGGGCCTCTACTTTTTCTCATATTTATTAATGACTTACCAGACTGGGTTAAATTCTCGTCGATAAAATTGTTCGCGATGATTGTGTAATTGATAACCAAATTTCTAACTCATCTGACGTTTACGATCTTCAAAATGACCTTAAAAGCATACTAATTGGTGAAGTAACTGATGTATGCAATTAAATGTTTCGAATTGCAAAAGTATGCGAATATCTCTCCAAACTGATAAAACAAATGTTTGCGTGTATTTCCTTGATAACACTCCCTTTCTCTTTGTTAGCTGTTATAAGTACCTTGTGGTTCACATTTCTTATGATCTTTTTTGTAATACCCACATAGAATACGCTATAAACAATGCTAACCGCACGCTGGGCTACTTACGCCGTCATTTTTCGTCTGTTTCTACCTCCCTTTTAAACTAACGCTGTACAAAATTTGTTCGTTCCAAATTAGAGTACGCATGCGCATTATGGGGTCTTGATCAAGTCACGCTGATCCTTTGGCTGAAATCAATTCAGAATCGTGCCGCTCGCTACATCTTATTACCGTTCTGTTCACGTACTGCCAGTGTTACGTCAACGAAAAAAAAAAAACAGTTAACCTCCCTGACCTTTCAGAGGGCCGTAAATGTTCTCGGCTCTGTTTATTTCGAAACATATATCACTGTAACACTACCTTAAAAGAACAACTGATTACCCCGTCTTGCAATATCTCATCACGAATGGACCATAGTTGCAAAGTCGGCCTGCTGTCTTGTCGTACTAACCTGTATCATGATTTATTTATTCCTAAAACAAGTGTACAATATAGAACTACCTCCCCGCCGCCATCGCGTCCATTACCGATACAACGCTGTTCAAAACGGCCGTGCATAACGCCTATGGTTCATAGCATAGTCGTTGTACACCTGTATTGTGTTGCTATAGTGTTCATGGTGTACGTTTGTTGCCGTATGCGCTCTTGAATCATTGAAAAAAAAAACTGCACATTCTCTCGTGTTTCACCACTTATTTCTGTTGCGCTCTATGGACCTGAGCAGTATCTGTAATAAATAAATAAATAAATAAATAAATAAATAAATAAATAAATAAATAAATAAATAAATAAATAAATAAATAAATAAATAAATAAATAAATAAATAGAAACACCCTTTAAATAGCGCAATTCCTTATCAGATGCCAAAGTTTTACGCCCCAATAAATACCTGGATCTCAATACCCGTTGTTACGAATGAACTGTGGTGTGTGCATGTCTGTGCGTGTGTTGACGCGGCGCGCAAGCTTCAACAGGGCACAACGTGATTTTGTCGGGCTTTCCTGCGGATCCCCAGTGATGTGAGCCGAAGCCCCCTTACTGAACAGACACCGAAAGATTCGTACATGTCCCCACGCTAGTCGTGTGACATGGAGATTGCGGCAGAAATCTTATATGGGTCATTCCACGCGAAACGTCCCAGCCCAAAAATCGACCATCGCCAATTTCATTGAAAAAATTTGTGCTAGGTGCCGATGAAGTGTAGGAGGTCGGCACGGAGTATTTCCCTTGAAAAAAATTTTTCGGTCGTGGGAGCGCTCCTTGAAATTTCTGCAAACACGCAAAATGTGGTTGGAGATAATAAATTTTATATAAATAGTGAAACTATGTGTAATGACAAATATTATTTTGGATCATTCCCCTTGCATTGTTCTTTGATGTGGGACTGTGTCTGAAGCTGTGTAAGTATTTTTGGCGTTGTATTGGCTAAGTAAAAACACAAACAAATGGCACGTTTTTAGGAATTTTTCGCAAAGGCACCGTGAAAGTGTCACCCAAAATATTTCTATCGTGCATTGATGTGGCCCTTGAGTGTCGAGTAAAAATAATTTAAGCCGATTACAGAGCGTACTTTTCAAGCAAATGGCTTACAAAGATGCAAGAAAATGAGTTTTTGCCGAACTTCACACCCGAAAAAAGCCCCAAGGCCCTCGAGGTAAAATTACATGAGATGGCTCATTATACGCACCAGCACCTTGCCTTTTAATTTAGAAAATTTGATTCGGGTAACTTTTGTTTGAGGCGAGAAAAAAAATTTTAAATTTCACAATCAGCCGCACTTGTGTCCACAATGGAACTGCGCCCCCAACTCGGAACGCGTTCGTGCCGCCACCCCTTTTTGTGGCAGGCATGTGCACACGTGGCTCGATACTGAATGAACATTGGTTGTGTCGCTTGACAACACAAAAAATACACCGTAAACAACATGCTACACTCTGCCACTTTTTTATTTGAAAGTCTTTGCCCAGTCACTTCCCATCATTGCAGTTTACATATTTAAGAGCGCAGTGCTCGGAATACAGAAACAAAATAAGCCTCAACTAAATGAAGAAATTTATTATTTCTTTGACGGAGCTTCTTCGCAATACAAGAAAAAAAAGTAACTTCGGGAGTCTCTTCTACACAAGGATGGCCATAAACTGTCGGCATAATAGAATTTCTTTGCCACTTTACACGGCAAAAGTGGATGTCACGGCGTTGGCGGCGCACTTAAACGTCTGACGGAAAGAGCATTTCTCCAGACAACTTCTCAAGATCAGATTGAGACCCGAAAGGACCTGTATGAATGGGCTAAACCAATATCAAAGGAATAATGGTTCCAAGTTCTAAAATACAAGAAACAAGGGCACAACTTGGTGGCTATCCCAGTCAAAGGAGCGCGACAATTTCATCACTTCAGACCAGCTACTCTTTCAACACTTTTTTTTACCATTGCATCCTAATCAAGCTAGAAAGAAATGAAGGTAAAAAAAAAGGACAAGGCAGACTTCGTTGACGGTGATTATTCACCTGGTGAAGCGTTGAATATCTGTGAACAACAACAACAAAAAAAAACCGTAGGCAAAAGAAACAAGTGGCAAGAAATGGTATGTTTGCAGTGAAAAATATTGTGCGTTGAATTTTCTGGGGCTATGTGAAGTGTGGTGCGCAGGCAAAATTACTCTGCGATCGTTCTTCCTCCGCATCAGACAGATTATGTCCAGCTCGCTGATAACTGCCACTACAAAGCACTCACTTGCTGTGTTCACTGTACGAAGACCCAAAAATAAACATGACGGAAGCTCACACTAACACGCAAGACTTAAAAGTAGCGAAGCTGTACGCAACAGTAGCGTGTTTCCTCTTTTCCACCTCACGGCATCGTTTAAGCCTCGCCACTTTATGAGTGACCACAGCTGGATTTTCATCTTCCTTCATCGCACACTGCTCTGTGCCGCACGTGACCTCCTGGCCTCCATTCATGCTGCGCGCTTATCACTGCGGAGGCGGCGGCTTGCTTGCACATTCCCGTACCCTCCTCGCCTATCTCTCCCCTGCCGTCTATCTGTCCCTACCCTAAGGCCGCTGCGCCGTGCCGGGCACTTGCGGAAGGGGGTTGACCTCTAGCGCTCAATGTCAAAACTGGTCATCCCGCGAAGACTTGCCGAGATAGTGTAGTGTAGCTTCCGCCACAAAAGTGGCAGAGTGGAGCATGTTGTTTACGGTGTATTTTTTGTGTTGTCAAGCGGCACAACCAATGTTCATTCAGTATCGAGCCACGTGTGCATATGCCTGCCACAAAAAGGGGTGGCGGCACGAACGCGTTCCGAGTTGGGGGCGCAGTTCCATTGTGGACACAAGTGGGGCTGATTGTGAACTTTAAAAATTTTTTTTCTCGCCTCAAACAAAAGTTACCCGAATCAAATTTTCTAAATTAAAAGGCAAGGTGCTGGTGCGTATAATGAGCCATCTCATGTAATTTTACCTCGAGGGCCTTGGGGCTTTTTTCGGGTGTGAATTTCGGAAAAAACTCATTTTCTTGCATCTTTGTAAGCAATTTGCTTGAAAAGTACGCTCTGTAATCGGCTTAAATTATTTTTACTCGACACTCAAAGGCCACATCAATGCATGATAGAAATATTTTGGGTGACACTTTCACGGTGCCTTTGCGAAAAATTCCTAAAAACGTGCCATTTTTTGTGTTTTTACTTAGCCAATACAACGCCAAAAATACTTACACAGCTTCAGACACAGTCCCACATCAAAGAACAATGCAAGGGGAATGATCCAAAATAATATTTGTCATTACACATAGTTTCACTATTTATATAAAATTTATTATCTCCAACCACATTTTGCGTGTTTGCAGAAATTTCAAGGAGCGCTCCCACGACCGAAAAATTTTTTTCAAGGGAAATACTCCGTGCCGACTTCCTACACTTCATCGGCATCTAGCACAAATTTTTTCAACGAAATTGGCGATGGTCGATTTTTGGCCTGGGACGTTTCGCGTGGAATGACCCATATACGATAGCGTTTCTTGGGCTACTCAAGCGCTAAAATTGTCTGTCTTTCCTCAGGGCAACGCCAAAGTGTGTGCTGCTCCAGAGGTACCTCGAGAGAGAGAGAGAGAGAAAAAAACTTTTATTGAGCGACTGGGGTTAGGGAAGCGTGGTGGCCGCCGGTTGGAGGTCGGCGGCGACGATGGCAGCTCGTTCCACCAAAGGCGATCTGAACGCCCGGGTCGGAGCTACCCAGCGCATTGCTCGTCACAGGTGATTAAAGGGAAGGAATTGGATGGACAGGCCCACATAGAGTGGGGAAGTGTTGCGCGCTGGCCACATGCGGGGCAATGAGGTCAGGGGTAGAGGGAAGGGTGGATGTGATGGAGCACCGCCCTGCAGGGAAAGGATTGAACCTAAGGAGTCGCCAGGTACGCGTTTGCTCATTGCTGAGCTGGGGATGCGCCGGGGGGTATTTTTGGCGGGCGAGGCGGTAATATGTGAGTATGTCATGATACGCAATTAGGCGGTCTCTGGCGGATCGGGCCCCGTGATAAGGAACTAGGCTGGCTCCCGCTCGGATTGTGAATCCTCGAGCCGCGTCATGGGCCGCCTCGTTCCCCCAGAGTCCCGAGTGCGCCGGGGTCCATAGCAGTTCTACCGGGGAAGTTGGAGGATTTTGAGAGATAATTTTGAGTGCCAGTGGCGAAATGAGACCACGGGCGAAATTTTGAACGGCCGTCTTTGAATCAGAGATTACGATCGTGGGGGTCGGCCTTTGTGACAGGGCGAGCGCAATTGCCGCCTCCTCCGCCGTGGCAGGGCAAGGGGTGCGAACTGTAAGGGAGCATAACGGGGGGTCGTCCGGCCAATTCACAATGGCCAGAGCATAAGCATCGCGGTGACGGTATTCTGCCGCGTCAACGTATAAAGTATCTGGTCTTACAGGTAGGCGTCGCTGAAGAGCCTGCGCTCGTTGCATTCTGCGTCCCGAATGATACACAGGGTGCATGTTGCGTGGTACAGGACGGACTACAAGTCGAGCGTGAATAGCGCGAGGAATGGGGTATTTATAAGCGGGCAAAGTAGGGGCACGAATTCCGAGTCGGTCTAGGATGTGCAGACCGGTTGAGGTAGTGGATAGGCGGGCTATTTGTCCTGTCAGGTGCGCCTCCACAAGCTCCTCGGCATTATTATGGATACCCAGACGGTCTAATCTGGCAGTGGAAGAGTACAGGGGTATTTGAAGTGCCGCTTTGTAGGCTTTTCTGATAAGGCATGTTACGAATGGGCCAGCGCCGCAAGTGGCTTCGCCGCACAGCCGAGGAGTGATACGGGGAAGTACTGCGGCGCTGGCCCATTCGTAACAGGCAATTGATTTTTTGAAACTCAGCAGCACTGGCATGAAGGTAGGGGAGGGAGTATGTTATTCTGCTGATCACGAAGGCCTGAATGAGTCGCGATCTCTCACTTTCACGAAACGACTACTTTGATAAGGGTGCTTGAACGTAACATCGTTACAGTTATTACAACTGATTCGTCACATCTTTCCGAATGCCGGGCATCCTCGATTTACCAGTCTTGGACCGTCCGCGGGCAGTCCGAGGACTGCGTTCGGACCGGAAGTCCCACAGGAATACATGGGAAAATCGAGCGCCAGAACGCGTCTCGGACAGTCCGTGGACGAGCCGGGACTGATAATCGAGGAGTCCCACTATTTCCCTCCCCTACACTCAGGGCTTTTAGCCTCCTCTTTGCAATTCATTCATTCATTCATTCATTCATTCATTCAATCATTCATTCATGCATTCTGTCTGTCTGTCTGTCTGTCTGTCTGTCTGTCTGTCTGTCTGTCTGTCTGTCTGTCTGTCTGTCTGTCTGTCCGTCTGCCTGTCTGCCTGTCTGTCTGTCTGTCTGTCCCTCGATACAGCCGCCCCTCCAAAAGTTCAAATTAGTTATTGGGTGAGCCGTTTATATAGGGAAAACATTTACAACCTAAAAAATCTAGAAAGATGCTTCACATTTATCAACGTTTTTCAGCCAATAGATGATATTAGGCTTATTTGAGGTATAAAGTCGATACATAATGGGGTTTGCAGAGTTCTTTTAAAGAAAACCAGATTTGTGCTTGATTGTTGCGAGAGAAAATTAAAACGAACGCTTTAAAAAATTCTTCAACCAAATATTACAAATAAAGATGCCGTGAAGACCTCGCTCTCGTTGCTGGAGTGCTAATTAGACCCAATAGTCGCAATGATGGCGCGCCAGCAGTGCGAACGAGTCAAAATTGAACTCCGCAAAACTCCCAATGCGTGGACAGAGACAGGAGGGAACAGCGTGAGAGCTGGGCATATGAGACAGTAGACGGAGGCAGGGATGGAAGAACAATATCGCCTTTCGGCTACATTTGAAACGACGTCAGCAGACGGCCGGTCTTCATGGATGACCGACAACCATCCCGCGCTCCTTTCTTCCCGTTCAATGGGAGCAATGAACGTTTTTTCCTCCTCCTCCTCAGATGAAGAACATCCTTGGAGAAAAATTATTTGTCTCAATACCAGTACCAATTTTCTCGTAAATACCAGTGGCTCCGTATGTTTTCCAGTACCAATTTTCTCGTAAATAGCAGTGGCTCCGTATGTTTTAAATTGCCTCAGGCAGCGTGCAGCGTATAACCCTGTTTAATTGACGCACCGTGGTTAATTGATGCCGGAAGTCCCGTCTGCGGTTTGGGAACCTTGGGACCTCCTCCTGTACATTCCATCCAATGTAATACATTTTTGTATCTCCTTGAATAAATTTGAATTGGATTTGAAATTCGAATTTGCGCCGTGCAAGACGGGCCGCTTCTGTACAGTAGACGAAACGGAACGTAGCCGCCGGGTCAACACGACCCAATTAAAAGCGCATTAGTCGCTCAATCTATATTGCGATTATATATTAGTATTGCAACAGATTCGCAGTCCAGTCATGTGAACAGGGTTGTGTCAGTTTCGTTTTCTTTGTTTTGATTTTGTTGTGTTTCGCGCCGCTCGCGCCAACGCCAGTTATTCTTTTACATTTTCTTCTGTCTTTCTTCTGGTTATGTCTCGCCTCTTTCTACGCGGGTATCTAGCTTATTTTCGTAAAACCTACCCGGCGTATACTCATAACGACTTACAAGGACATCACGAGTCACTGCAGGGAAGGCAGACGGCGGTACCGTGAACCGCACAAAACGCTCAGCAGAGCGCAGCAAACAATCTATAGGCAAATACAAGATCCTTCTCGCACCCCTATCTCCAAAGCAGAATGTGCGCTGAGAGATACGAGAAAGAGTGTAGCTTCTGTGGGCAATTGGGCATGCTCCGGCACGTAATCGGAGAGTGCGATTTAACTAAGACCACCCCCCTACCCCTTACCCAACCTCCACCACCCTTCCCACACCCCTTAACGAGCGATGGGAGACCTTGCTAACCAGCGCCGCCTTGGAAGACCAGCTCGTCCTGATCTCCAGGGGCCAGGCAGCCGAGGAAGCATATTGGTCCCGTGAAGAGGGAAACGCCCCATCCGGCACGTCGTCGCCGCAATTTTGTTTGGCTCAATAAAGTTGTTCGCTCTCTCTGTCTATACTGTTAATGCGAAACATTCTGTACTGTTCATTTGTGTCCTCATTGTGGCCCTCAAAGATGTGAAATGTTGACATATACAGTCTATTCAACCAGTGCGATAAGCTTGGGAAGGGCTTGCCTATACGGGCTTAATTCTCACGCTGTTTATTATAGCCTAAATCATTTTAGAACAAGTGCTGGAATCAGGTTTCGTGTGAGAGGGGTGACATCAAAAAAGCCCTTACAAAAAATTGATACAAACATACTCACGGAGTTTGCCAAGATATGTATCACATATAAGGGAAAATCGTGCCATCCGGGTTTGTAGGTAACTGTCTGTAGTTACAATTCTTCTGTAAATGGTTTCATACTATACCAGCTGCACTAGCTGCGTACTGAGAATGGAGCCTTGCGGCCTAGGCTGTGATCATTCTGCGTCAAATGGAAACTTTTATTTGGTATTTGCATGCGCTTCTATTTATGATGATGTTCCTTCTGCCTTTATACGAGCTAGAATAGGAACTCGTGCATTAATGGTACGATCTTCTATTGTTATTGCGAAGCAAGTCTAAGGCTTCGTTTCAACATTAAAATGGTCTTTCTTTTTTTCTTAAAGGAGCCATGAAGAGAAAATGCAAGTTGGTTTTATTCGAAAGATTTCGTGTTTTATAGTGCCCCCAGCGCTTGTCCGGATACAAACGGTGCTTTATTCACTGAGAAATTACACAATTTAGGTTAAAATTTTGATTTTCCCGCTCAATCGTGCGTTTTCGTGGTCCCAAGTGACATCACGGGAACCGACCGCTCTGCAGCCTAGAGTACCTTCATTCACGCATCCGCCGTACAGGGTAGAGACACGTAACGCTGGCGCCGCCATGTTCGGTTGCTCGCTCGCCGCCGAAGCAAGTCATTGTGTCAAAACCGCGCTAAAATTATCGCCGCAACGCGGTTTACTGAAGAAGTTTGAATCATATTGTCTGTTTCGCGTTGCTAGGTCTCGTGGGAAACGAAAAGAATAATGCGTTGAGCCCGTTGGCCCAATTGCGGCGGCACGGGACCGTTCAAAGGTTGTCTCCACCCTGTACAGCGGTGTTGGTTTGTTCCCGCGTTTCTTTACGCTCCGTAACCTAGATGGCGCCACCATACCGTGGCAAGCGTTTGGTTTGTTTTTGCCCGCATTTAAACATGGCTTGTTTTTGTTCTGGGAGAAAATATTCGTTCCCTGAAACAGTGCTCGCTCGAAAAATGGGGTCACGTAAGACACCGTTGCTTGCGTCAATCGGCCAGTGTCGTCTGAGACAACCCCAAGCCCCGTAGTGCTGTGCAGCTAAACCAAAGCATGCTGTGCGCAGTACGAACAGCAGAACGCATCAGTACTTCTATGTTTACATGTGCTTTCGTAACTTCCACTGTTTGTCCCATCATTCGTATTGCTTTGTAAAGAATGTGCCCTAAATTTAAGCGCAAATCGCTAGTTCGTCTAGTTTGTAAGCTCTACCTAATTTGCGTCTGCTTCTGCCAGCCTCCGACAATCGCAGAGCTTAGCCCATGTGACATCACAGGTTCTGTTGCGGGAAATGAGCTGGTGGGTCGCATGACCATTCCCGTTTTTCCTAATTATGTAGCTTATTTGAGCGAAGTTTACGTTAAAAGTGGTGTCAGTATGATTCTAACGAGACAATCTTTTGAATGAACCAAACTTGTGTTTTCTCTTCATGGCTCCTTTAACTGACTATTCGTCCTCCATTATGTTACGTGGCATGCGCGTTATAGCATACGTCACCTATCTGTTATTGTGAGCATTATTTTACGCCTGCATAAGTATTCAACTTCTTTCCACCAGAAACCGCTTTGTATTCATGTTCAGCTTTTTGTGACACCTCCTTATTTTCGCTACCAGTTTCTCGAAATTCCTTAATGTTCTGGGTAGTCCTCTCACATAGTAGCTGCTGAATACGAAACCATGTTGTCTGTAAATTATTAGGAGTCGACAGATCTATGAGGTCCAGGAGAGATGAAAGCCATCGGCGAAAGGGTGCAGAAAATGAATTGATAAGATTAATTACATAACAACGGTAACACTTTCCAAGAAGTTTTCTTGCTCAGTTAGTATTGAAGTATGTTGATACAAAAAAACCATTTACCTATATGTTCCAACGAGCAACACAAAATGTCTGGAAAAGTTTTGACAGCCTTAAAGGGAAGGTGAAGCGGTTTTAGAACTGAAAAAAATCTTTACATTTCGTAAGAACACATCATGGGATTTACGTTTACGAAGTTTTTCTGAAATCCTTGCTGTAGAAGCCGAGCTACGCTCGATTAAAAATTGCCCTTCGCTCCGCCCCCATGCCGCGCAGGGAGCGAAGAGCCTCCGACTCCCCAGACCGGAATTGCGTCAAATACGTCACACATGGACTTCCGGCGAGCTGCGTCGGCTTGTGCGCAGGCTTTCTATGCGAGGTTCGGCATCGGGCAGGCCCCGTTAGATCCGATTTTTCTTTTGGTGCGTTATCTTACTTCGCAAGACGCAAGGAGGAGTTAGCGGGAAAACATCGGCGTGGGTCAGACCATCGGTCAGACCATGCCTGCGTTTTGTTCAGCGTACGGCTGCGCGAACAGAGGCGGTCGCGACGATGTTGTGTTCCACTCCTTTCCAACGGACAAAAAGCGCGCGGCTCTGTGGATGTCGCTTGTGCGACGCGCCGACTTCGAGCCGAACAAGTACAGTTCGTTGTGTTCTGAGCATTTCGTGGACAGCGACTACTACCAAAGTCTGTCGATGATGCGAAAGGTGGGGATGTCAATCAAGTCTGCTCGATTGAGGCCCGGCGCCGTGCCGTCGGTCTTCCCTCACAAAAGGAAGGCATCACCGCCGCCCAGAGGAGCCTTCGCCAAACGAAGAAAACAGGAGGTAAGAAACCAGACATTACGTCACGTTATGGGCGTATGGGTGGCAGGGCAATGTGCCTGTTTAAAGGTCGCATAGCGCGGAGTAGCGTGCGGAATAACGGGACAGCCTCCGACTTGGCGCGGCCGCCTTCACTTGCTTGCGGAAGCGTTGCTTGACCGCTCTTTTTTAATGAGGGGATATGTTGGCAGCTATCGCCACCATCGCTTCAAACTCTAACCACTGTTGTAGAAGTCTCAGCTTCTGTCGAGCAATCGGCACGTTGGGCGAATGCGCAGTAGTCAGTGTCGGCCCGGAGCGGCATTGCGGGGTGTTTTGCTCCGTGTGTAGCGTGCCGTCCAGACGGAACGATAACAAGAGGTAGGGGTCCGTCCAGACGAAAGTGCTGCGGGTAACCTTCCGTTCAGATGGAATACAAATGCGAGCTTAGCGTTCCGTCAGGACGGAATGAGCGTTACGGGCGTAGTGTTCCGTCCAAACGTAATGAAAACCAGCCGGTTAGGATCATATTGGTGGCCTTGGGACTTGGTGTAGAGGCATCGCCTCGGCTTGCGGACCTTGTAGTCCGAGGTTCGATTCCCCGCGGGTCTCTCTCTCTCTCTTTTTTTTTCTTTTGTGGCCGGGTCTAGCGTTCGCCTTACAGTTCACGCGGCGAGGGCTGTCAGGCTTGATTTTTAGCCAGCCGGCCAAACACCTACCTTTCTGTCTGCCGCTACCGCCCACTGAAGCCAAGGCTGACATAGCCATCGGTGGAGTTACGTCCAATCATCTGTAATTATTGGCAGTGATTGGCTCTGGCTAGTCAGTGAGCAGGAGCGGTTTGGCCGGTTGAGTAAAAATCAAGAAAAACTGCTCTCGCTGCAATATTGTGATGGTGGCAGCTTGGAGTTCTGTCCAGTCACTGAAGTTCCGTCGAGAGGGAATGCAACTCGCAAAGAGAAAAAAAAAGTGACATGCGGTGTGGAGCGCGACGTGGTGTAGAGGTTACGCTTCTGCTTTTGGGCTTTCAAGCTGCGGGTACGAATCTCGCCAAGTTCTCTCTCTCTCTCTCTCTCTCTCTTTTTCTTTTGTGTAGCCGTGGTTACTGTTTTGTAATAGCTATACTTCACGCCCGCTTGTCCAGACAATGAAAACCAGCTGTTCAGACACAATCTTTGCGGTATTTGGTGTACGTACGATAAACAAAAACATAGATGTAGAGGTTCCGCGAAGGAAAGTTTGACATCCACCTCAATGCAGCCGTACGGCACAAAGGAAAGCTGCACAGTTTTCTTAGAAACTGCACAATTGAAGAAAAATTCGTCTTGGTGCAGGATTCAAACCCAGGACCACCGGTTGCACCTTGGGACCGCCGCTTGCGCCATAAGTCGCGCCTCAGCCTCTGGACATTGATTGTAGCCGCGGGTTCGAATCTCGCCAGTAGTAGTAGAAACTTTTATTGGCCCATGATGCGATTAGGAAGGAAAGGGACGAATGAGAAGGCCGTGTCTTTCACTCGTCTTCCTCCCTTCTTCCTCAGTCGTCAGCTGGAAACCCTTGGATTCTGGCAGCAGCTTTTGCCATAACTTTTTTTTTTTTTGCGGTATTTATTGTGAAGGCTTGCTTTACAGTTCACATGGTGAGAGCGGCGGGTGCTGATTTACCAGCCAAACCGCTACTGCTTACTACTGACAAACCTGGCTCCGGCTACCGACGAAGCCGGAGCTAGAGTTATGACCGATTATCTGCAATTACTAATGGGGATTCATAATTAGCAGTGACTTCGGCTAGTTCGTGAGCAAAAGTGGTTTGGCTGGTTGGGTTGAAATCAAGGCAGACTGCACTCGCTGCATATTGTGAAGCTGGTATAGGGTAACAACTGTAGCCGGCTGCGTTATGTGAAATCCAACAACTCAGTGTCTATGCAAATAAACCTTAGGGCGAGATATTACTTATGAATGTCAAACTGATTATACAATGCCCAGATTTTTAACTTTGCCCTGTGAATGTAGCGAGCAGCTGAAACAGCAGAAAAATGTAATTTGCTAATGCAAGCGTTAAGTACAAATAAGAAAAACTTCTACAAATTGCTATGGTTTGCCTTATTTGAGTATTTACGAGAATTGTCTTTATACCTTCCTTTCCAGATCCTAGAGGAATTGTTGCTGAGCGATCAGGAAGTTGTTCACGACAGAGTGGAAGTGCCAGCAGACTCAGCAGTGCAAGACACTTTGGGTAATGTGGCTGGAGGAACACCAGTGGCCGCGCACTGCAATGACGTAGAAGCGGGGGAACCTGCACCGAATTGTGTTGGCATAACGGAAGCCCCTGCAGAAGCCCCTGCAGAAGCCCCTGTGGAAGCCAGTGAAGAAACTTCCCCGTCTCAGCAGGAGGAACGGACCATTTTGAAGCCAAAGAGACGCAACAAAGCTACCCAAGTCAATGTGACAAAGAGCACAACTTCACACTCTGTGCAAACTAAGCCTCGTTGCGTTTCAGTTGGTGAGTAGTGAATATGGTTTGCACTGACATTTTTCGAATTATTTGGAGACTACAGTATGAAAACAAAGGGCACCTTAACTCTGCACACTTAGGCCTGGTGGAGGTGGACTCATTTGGCCGATCAGTTCGGTTTAATTTAACCGTTCTCTGTATATAAATGAATATATCATCAGACCCGTGGTGGGTCGTCAGTGCTGTGGCACTTTGCATTAATGCGTGTTCAGGACCCTCTATCTGTCTACTGGGCCTGCCTTTCCTGCACCTGTGTTGACTGTCTAAGCTCCCAGCAGTCGGTCGGACTATAATGCGAGTAGGATCATGGAACCTTTAGTGTTCATGGAAGGAGACATATTCAGCATCTCATGGCCTGGTGACTCGGCCTGACCTGCAAAATGCTTTTTCGAGTCAACCCGTCTGCATGTACATGGCTGGGTTAAGCCGAAAGACCTATCAATCTCAACTTGATTCTCTCCATCTGTCTCCTTATGTCTTGTCTTGTTTTAGGGCAGTGCTGTATTCCTCCCAAGCTTTATGTACTAACTAGACCCCGTACTGGTTCTGAAAGTGAATGAAATCTTGTGGAAGCAACTCTGCATAAAGCAATATCACAATAATTAGTAAGTGCAATAACACATTCCTCTACAAAATCTTCAAAGTATGAGGTGCCTTTATAGATGACTATACCACGTAATGAACATGGAGTGATAAAATGCTTGGTTTGAGGGAGGAGGTGCATTTTGTTTTTGTCTGTAAAAACAATTTCTGAGGTTAATGCATGCAAACTGAAAAAAAAAACCCTGCTATGGCACAACACAAGTGGTGCTTTTTGCATGAGATTCATTCGAAGTTAAAATCAAGACTTCCATGACAGCTGCTTTGTAGCCTCTATAGCATCACTTACGACTGAATTTGGCCTACACCAACAGTTGCGTCTTTCAGCTTGTTCTAACGACAAAGCCCTACTGCAACAATTGTTCTTGTGTGGAAACAACTGAACTTATTTTATTAGCATGTGTGGACCACATGACACCAAAATCGCACTTCCTTTAGGAAATGGAGTGCCTACAACAAGGATTTGTAACTGTAAAATAAGGTTTTTCTATGGCCTTAGACTTGCCCTTCAAAGCAGCGCACAAGCTCTGACAACTTCGTTCTCGGCTCACGTCGAAATTGTGAATTTTATGATGCAGGTAAAAAAAAAAGTCTGGCATTGTACATTAAGCCAGTGCCATTTTTATTTTTTCTTTCTGCCAATCTCTTTCTGGAACCCTTTTTTCCTCATCCCCAACCTTTAGCAGAAAAGCATGTAGGTGATAATTAGTGCTGGCAAAACTTTGTTTTCTGATAAAGAGCCTTCTCTTTCTATCTCTTTCCTTCATGCCTTCAGGGGAAAAAATCTTCGTCAGTAATATCTAGTGCATTTGCTTACAGGTATTCAGGTTGGCGGAAGCTGCACTGAAAGTGTCGCAACCCAAGTGGATATGGTGCGAGATGATGCAGACGAAGAGGACGAGGACGAAGAGGACGGTGAATGGAGCCATTACTTTGATGACCAAATGCTGGTCCCTAACCTTGATGACCCCGACTACAGCCCTCTGGATGAACAGAGTGAACAGTACGTTAATTTTCTTTTCCTAGTCATCATTTTTTTTACTGCCGTGTAAATGACAAGTTAGTACTGTCGTGACTGTGTACCCTCAATTCAGCGGGAAACACTTGGATATTTTATCTTGAAACAGTTACTACAGTCTTGGGATGTATTTCATAGTTTGATTAGTTGACTGATTGATTGATTGATTGTGGGGTTAATGTGCTGAAGCTACTCTTGGGGCTATGAAGCGTGCCAAAGGGGAGAGCTCTGTATCAATTTTGACCACCTGGGGGTATTTCGTGGTCCATGCAGGTCTTGTGGACCAAGCCTTCCAGATGAGGGCAGAGTTTTTTTGGTTCAGGAGAAGTTCCTGAAATCACTCCTGCAAGTTTGCCACCGGTGCCTTTCACCGTGCCAGTACACGGTTTCCTGCGAGGGCACTCAAGTGAAAGTGCACGGACAGTGTGCTGCTGGGCATATTTTGTTTTGGACGAATCAGGATGTCGTCCGGCAGCAGCCTGTCCTCAATCTGCAGCTTTGTGCAGCTATTCTGCTTTCAGGCCGCAACCCAACTGCTGCGCTTCGAATGCTGGCCTGCATTGGGGTGCAAGTCGTCACAGCACGCACCTTCTTCAGTATTCAGCATGACCATCTGTGGCCAGCAATCGACCGGGTATGGTTACACCACGAAAGGTTTGAGTGGTTATGTGGCGATGTGCTCTTATTTTTTCCCCATTTCAGGTTTGGAAAGCTGAACAGAGCCACGTGCTCCAGGAGGCGCAGGGACGGCCTGTGACCCTAGCCGGCGATGGACGAGCTGACTCGCCGGGATATTGTGCCAAATATGGCACATACTCGCTCCTTGACGTGGAGAACAACAAAATTCTTCATTTTGAAGTTGTCCAGGTGAGCCAAATATAAATCAGTTGCTCAGACATGAGCAGCGTTATTGTCTACTGTATTTTTTTATATTTTTGAGCAACGAACTAAAGTGTTTCCATATTGCACTCTTTAGTCAAATGAAGTTGGTGGCAGCTGTCGCATGGAGCTGGAAGGCCTCAAGCGTGCCCTTGAATTCCTGGAGCAAAATGGTGTGGAGGTGGCTGTTCTTGTCACAGACAGACATGTTCAGATCAAATGCTTCCTTCGCCGAGAGAAGAGCAACATCAAGCACGAGTTTGATGTTTGGCACGTGGCGAAAGGTACGTTGTAATTTATTAATAATTGTGCTGGGAATATATGTTCTCTAATTTATGTGTATTAAATTATAAAACCAGGTATAAACTGTCGTTGCATGCAATTTTTTAAATTGGGGTTGTTTCATTTTAGGTGTCGTGAAAAAGCTTGCGGCGGGAGCCAAACAGTCCGGATGCGACGTACTGGGGCCGTGGGTGAAATCTATCTCCAACCACCTCTACTGGGCCGCTGCTTCAAGTGCCGGACATCCTGAACTTATTGTGCCCAAGTGGACGTCCATCCTCAACCACATCCGGAACGTCCATGTTCACGAAAATGATCTGTTCCCAAAGTGTGCTCATGGAGACGTCCAGCCAAAGCCATGGCTTGTTGGAGGTAAAAATCTTATTGAATGGTTTTTGCAGGCCTGGTGCAACAATATAGTCAAACCAATTTCTAGCAATACATAAAATGTAAGAGGGCACAGTAGAGTTAACATGGCAGCTGACAGCACTATGAAAGCACTGGAACCAGGGTGTCGGAACGAAATGTTTTTCGTTCCGGTTTCTGTTTCGTTCCATAAATAAAAATTCCATTTCGTTTTAGCTCGGGAAGGAAAAAAAATAATGGTCCGTAACGGTTCTAATGGTTCGTGTTCGCGCGAGAAAAATTGATATTTATGAAATTGTTAAAAAGGATTGGGAATTGTGAAATTACGTTAAACAAGATGAAGTGATGCTTAATAATCTTTTTTGAAAATATATAATTTTTGAAAAAGTCGTATAGTTGTGATCTTACTGCTGAAAGTTTAAAAGAGTCTGTCTCACGGAACACTAAAAAACTCCTGTTTTTAACCTTAAAAGAGATTCTGTGCGAGTATGTAGCAATGGATTAACGTCAGTACCTTCAGCAAACCCCCACCCCCCACTTCCACCGTATATATCCGCACGAAGGGATAACAGCATGAAAATTGGTGAATAATTATTGCGCACTTCCGCATTGCAAGGGTATTTTTCTAAAATACTATAATAGATAGGAGTGCCCTGCCCGACACTGTTGCTTCCACGCTGCTTATGAAATATTTTCCGCTGCGGTCTGGCAGCACTTGCTTACAAGTGCAACATGACTTCTAGCTGTTTCCATTGAGTGTGCGGCTGTAATCTGCATTTTGCGCTGCTAGTGGTGTATGCTGGTGTTCATGCAAAAGGTTGTACGCTTTCTCCTTGTTCTTATGTCGTGTTTTAGAATATTCGTGTTTCTTTATGTATCACACCCCCTAAACAATGCCATAGTGCTAATGTGGGTATTTTATTAAACTAAATAAATAAATATATAAATAAATAAGTAAGTAAATAAATAAATAAATAAATAAATAAATAAATAAATAAATAAATAAATAAGGACGCGACATCTGCATCGAAGCCAGATGCCCGTGGCAATCACGCGTGGACCTTATCAGAGCGTCTATCGGCACAAACGGAGGGAGTATGGAAGCAGGCAGCAAGCCTTCTGAAAGGAGAGTGGGTGCCATAGAGACGAAACACGATTTCATGCCAGCAAATCGACTGCAATTTTTCATTTCGCTGAATGGAAATTGAATCAATCCTCAAACACATGAAATTGCCACTCAAACCGAAAGCCGAAACGAAATTTTTTCGGTTTTGCTCTTGAATGAAGTAATAAATATCGTTACATTTTCGTTTTCGTCCCGGCCAAAAATTCCGTTTTTTTTTTTCGTTTCTCATTTCTGGTTTTCGTTTCGTTCCGACACCCTGACTGGAACAGTAGACATTTTTGAAATAATTACTAAAACTGCTTATTCATACTGCTGACAAATGTTTTGCTTCAAATTTTTAAGGTTCCAAGGCATTCAACAAGCTAAGGGAAGTAGCCACAGCCAGAATGCTGCTAGCTGACATGCCCCAGCTGTCGTCGTCATTTCAGACGTACGGCCTTGAGACCTACCACAGCCTGCTGCTTCACTTTGCACCCAAGTTCTGCCAGTACTCCTATGACGGTATGAAAGCCAGGTAAGCTTATGCCATCATGATTTTTTCATTTATTTTGTTTGCCATCATGATTTTGCTTGCGGCAGTTTGAATTTTGATTAGCTGCAGGCATGAGTTGGCACAGGAAAAAATCATGCCCTCTGCTGTCTAACGACGATGATGGTTGAATGCGGAGCTTCTCATGAGGGTTGCTTTGGTTGTTATCTGAGTTTGGATTTTGACTCGTTAGGCTTTGACACTGACTTCAATGCAGCTTTGACTTTCGCCATTCACAGTTTGAGTTTGCACGTGGAAAGCTTTTCGTTTAACCATTTGTGTTAGACGAAGGGGGTGAGGTGGGGAATATGAGTTTTTTGTATAATTTTGCACATCCATGCACCTCCCTCCAAATATAAACTGCTTTGACTGCTTGGAATGGCGCTGCCATGTAGACATCGGCTTCATAACGCGAAGGACCGAGGTTCAATTCCCGCCACGGGAAGCGTTCTTTTCTTTTGCTTCACCAGAACCATCAGGGAAGGTTGACTTTTCTGCAGTGTATTCTTGACACAACATACACCACCAGTGAGACTTAGAAAGCTTCGCTTTAAAAAGTTTCACCACATATGTGAACATGCATCGATCACTGATGCTGTTTCCTGATTTCTCGGCTCAAGCTTGGGGTGTAAGGCTAGTGAAGTGATCTGGTTAATAAAATGGTATTTACAGGACACAACTGGCAGCACTCCACCACAATGAAAACAGTGAAAGGAAGCAAGCTACGACAAAAGATGGCACTCCACGATTCACAGTGAGGTTCCCAAAGGGCAGAGGAGGGGATGCTGTTGCTTGCCCAATAAAAGAAGATGCCAGCTATGGTAAGCTGAGGAAATTGATTCCTCTATGCCAAGGGTCGCGGCTGCATGTGGCCTGTGGGTCGCTTGTTTGAGATTTCTTGGCATTTCATTCCTCAACATTTTGAGTGCGGCTTGGCCCGTGGAACAAATCGTGGAACAAATATTTTATATTTCAGAGTTGCTGTTCAGATTTTCAAAGCAAAAATTTCCTTGGTGGGACTGATGGTGTCCTGTCAAAAAACAAATGCCTTTTCCAATAGACTTGTTAGCCAACCGAAAGCTCTGATAAAAAATCTAAAAGGAAGGGCTTAGGGCCTTCATATTTTTATAAAAGACGGCCTAAATGCTCATGAAAAAGTTTCCCAACAATGCATTCATGTTTAGAGGTAAAGCCGACTTTGAGGGTATCAGTGTAAGCTTTGTCTTTGTAATCTGGCTTCCCCACATTTCTGTTCTGTATAGAAACATGGCCATCTACAAAGGAAGTATGATTAGAAAACGAAGTGTCTAGCGTTCCGTCCAGACGGAACGCTAAAAACTGCTAAAGTTCTGTCCAGACCGAACGCCAAATGAAAAGCAGCCGATTAGCCGCCATTTTTCGTTCTGGGATTTGGTGCAGTGGTTCTGCCACTGACTACAGCCGTTGTAGTCCGTGGTTCAACTCTCGCAACGTGTTTTTTTTTTGTGTGTGTGTTTGTGTGTGTGTGTGTGTGTGTGTGGCCGCGTGGTTAGCATTTTGTAACAGCAAAACTTCACGCCCGTTTTACAATTCACGCGGTGAGAGCAGTCGGTCTTGGTTTTTTACTCAAGCGGCCGAACCGCTCCCGCTCACTGGAGCCAAGGCCGACGTAGCCATCGCCAGTTACGCCCGATCTCCTGTAATTATTACCAGTGATTAATAATTAACAGTGACTCTGGCTAGTCAGTGAGGGGAAGCGGTTTGGCCGGTTAGGTAAAAATCAAGACCGCCTGCTCTCGCTGAAATATTGTGAAGCGGGCGTCGGGTGGCAGCTTGGAGATCCATTGAGATAGAGCTAGAGTTAGTCCGACCATCTGTAATTATTAATAATGATTAATAATTATCAGTGATTCTGGCTAGTCAGTGAGCTGTAGCAGTTTGGCCGGTTGGATAAAAATCAAGAGATACTGCTCTCAACGCGAGTTGTGTTTCCTCTGGGCGGAACTTTAGTGACAGCTGCCGTTCCGTCTGGATGGAACGCTAGACACAGCCATTAGAAAAAGCACCTCTAACTCTTCTGTTATCAGAAGTATCCCAAAACAAATTACATGGCAATTACTCGCTAAAACAACTCTACAAGCGTGAAACCAAGCTTCTATTGTGTTAAAACGGTTACTTAAAAATCGCCAAAAAGGAACGGTTCTGGATAAGAGAAAACATTCATTGATTATGAAGGAGCACAATACTATATGTCCTATAAATCACGTATCAGTGTTCATTTAGATCATTCAGCCACCGCGGTGGCTCAGTGGCTAAGGCGTTGCGCTGCTGAGCACAAGGTCGCGGCTTCGATTCCCGGCCGCGGCGGCCGCTTTTCTGATGGAGGCGAAAAGCAAAAACGCCCGTGTGTACGAGATTTCGGCGCACGATAAAGATCCCCAGGTGGTCAAAATTAATCCGGAGCCCTCCACTACGGCGCGCCTCATCCTCTGCGTTGCGTCGGCGCGTTAAACCCTACAAATCTATCTAATCTATCTATCATTTAGATCATTCGTAGGTTCGTTTACTTAGTGCTTGAAAAATCATCGCCTTCGTGCTTCTGTCAACTTATTTCAGGAAGGGATGGCAGCGTTTTGTCTCATGGAGACACGAGTATCTATGTTTCTGGAATCGGGACACGAAAGTTCATTCAGAAATTACCTGTATATTTACAAGATGTGGAAAAGAACTTGTTTCTTTCTAATGGCAGTGCTATCTGACGTTTCATTACCCCCCTTTGCTTCAAACTTTTTCACTGTCCCATCCTTTGCGGGACTAGATTTCGTGACTGGTACCGCTCACCAATGTGAGTTTAAGACCCCTGCTCTACGCAAATATTGCAACATTCTTATTTGAACTGAAGCATAAAAAAGAATGGATGAAAGAACACATAATATCAACACTAAATCTCTTGGTATGCGTCGATTTTCCCCATGTCTCTCTTGGCTGTGCCAGTATGGCATCTTACAAGCCAGCATTGCTTGCATTGCATTTCTATGGTACGATCTTTGTAACCTTCATGCAGGCTACGTCCAAAGGCTGCTAAGCGTCATCATGCTGGAAGCCAGTGAGCCAGGCCCCAAGAAGCAAAAGGTTGCCACTCCGAAGCCCCCACCTCTTAGCAGCAGCTTTGCTAAGGTGCAAAAGGAAGCGGTTGTTGCCAGCCACACAACAAGGTTCAACAACTAGCCGAAGTAGAAGCCCAGAAGGCGCTGTACCTGATCATTCCAAAGCCTGTCAAAGCTCATTTGCTATTGGGAGGCTGGTGCTAAGCAGCCCCTGCTTTATTCTTAGCCTCGGATGTCGTTTGTGCAGCTTGAATGAACTAGGTGAGGCCACACATGGCTTAGGACAAAGCAACACCCAAGGGGTGATAACATTAATGGCTCTGGTGCTGCATAGAGTTACGGCAGCGCTGTTACATAGATCCCCTCTGAGCCCGCAGCATAAGTAGATGTGTGAGTTGGAAAGTGCAAGAGGAAGCAAGCAAAGCAGCGTGACATCCAGAAGGTGTAGCAAAAAGAAAACAAGCAAAAAAAAACACATGAAAGTTGCTCACAAGCTGCGTACGGCTGCGTATGGGGTCAGTAGAACTCTGTCAAAGTCCAGTGGGCAATCTCAGGTCGAAAAGGAAAAGGCTGCTGTAGATGTGTGCCATTGAAAGCTCTAAACTTATCAATTAAGAGCTGCTGAACAAATTTGGATGTTTGCTCTCGTGTCCGAGAAGAAATTCATCAGGCACTACAATAAATTTTGGTAACTTTACTGCAACTGAGTCTGCACGTTCAGTAGGTTTACCTCAGTTGTGTAGTATCACTGTTGCCTCAGCCAAGGGTCACTTCTCATAATGCCGCATGTTATGTTCCTTATAGGAAAGCAGAACATGGTGTTGCGATTTACTAGCTATTGATTATTTTTTTGTGGTGTTGCTGGTCATGCATTATTCCAAAAAGCAATGTAATGCCATCAATGCAACCACACACATTTGTTGCTTTGATTGTTTTCGGGTTGCAGCTGGAAAGAGTGAGTGCTTATTGTAATTGTATTTTATTTTAACGTGCTTTCCATTCTTGCTGTGAACCATAGAGCTATTTTTGCTTGTACAGCTTTCTCTCCCTTTTTGAAAGCATTATTGCATGTTGCTCTTGAGCCCTTGTCAGCACTGCTGCTGGACTGAACACATAACAAAACCCAAACAAGTGTGTTCTTTCGTGCACCAGTGTATTGGTCAGCCATGTATTGCTAACATATGTAATAATAATAGTGCTGCCCCCCCCCCCTTGATTTTCATTTTGCTCTTTATTTTGTCCCCTCCCCTAAGGACAGACAAATTCCCAGCTACGACTTCTGCGCAGTTACCTATTGAAGCATGCTAACAAAGCCTTTCATTGGTTTTGACGTTTCATGGTACTTCTGCATCATGTAGTGCAGATTTGTTGTATTTGTGAATAGCATGCAATTCTTTTGTAAATTACTGAACTTTGTTTCTTTCTTTCTTGCATAGAAGAGTAAATGTTGGTGCTTTATCGAATTGTACACTTGAATAAATATGAATCACGAGTACCAATTTTTAAATAAAACGAGCTTGTTGTTGGGTTGTAGACAATGGTTTGTTATCTTTTCATGCACAAATCAGTAAACAGGACACAAGTAACATTGAAACAGACAAGTAGTGGCGATTATGCTGCTTTTATTGATACACAATTCAGTGCCAAGTGAGAAACAACACACTAACATAGTCTCGCAAAGCACGTTTCTGGTGATGAGAAGAAACCTTGCTTGCCGTCAAATCTAGAAATTAAAAAATAATGAGGTACAATTACTAGTTGGGCAGGCAACCTCAGTATCTATACTTACTGCAACAAGATTTCAGAAGTGCTTGAAGCCAGTGTAGGTCCCATCTGCTGACGGAAACCTTTTCCGAATAGCTGCAAGCACACAGCTCGGCAGAATTCGGCGCCTGTTCTTTGCCTGCTCCTTCCACGTCATGAGAGCAAACAGATAGTAAGCCCCATGCCTCAGTGCCCTAAGGAAGTGAAATGAAGCATATAAGTGTGCAGCAGGTACTGCACATATACTTATCTTACCTCTTCCTCGCCTCACTGCTGCTACCTGCAGGGGCGCTCTTCCCACGTTGAATGAGGAACACTTCCAGCACTGTTTTTTTCAAGCACACATCCCTAAATCGTTTAGATGTTGTAACGCACACAGGCCGCTTTTGCTTTTTGGTGACCTCGGTGAGCTCCTGGCAGCAGAGTGAACTCTCTTCATCCTCCATTTCTTTACAGCACTTGCAAGAACACCTGTTAGGAGAAGTAAATGCTCAGCAATATCGAAGGACGGGCTTGCAAGATCAATTTTCCTTGCACCCATACGAAGAATCAGTCGGAAATTAGAACGCGCCTGGTTCCAACCACGTGTGTTTTCAGTCGCCCGCCGCTGATACGGATCCAGCCCGGCGAAATGCACGGCAGAGGCGAGAGGGGAGGGAGTGCGGCAGAAGGAAAATTCATGGTTGATCATCACGCCTAAAGGTGCTATTTTTCTAGTAAATTTACTACCGATGTACACGACGTGAAATGGGCGTTAGCTGGGCATGCAACGGGTTATAAACGGCGCCAAAATTTGGCAAGCGCAACACCCGCAATGTACGCTGAAAGAAAACAAAACAAAAATACAGCTCTGCGTGTTGCCTCATGTACAGGAGACTATGCTCTGCTTTATTCAGATTGCAATGTATGCACGCGGACCAACGTCCTTTTTTATTACGCAGTGTCTAGAGTGCCGTCCGACGGCTCTTTACCTGGGCCTTGCAGTGCCGTCCGACGGCGCTGCAAGCGTATGCTCCCGTGCCGTCCGGCCGGTCCGGCGCTTGAGTGGCTTGTACGGAGCTCTCAGCACACGGCCAGCGCGAAAGAAAAGAAGTTCCTTATGATGCATTAGCCAGCTCAACATCAGACCCTCGCGAGTGCTTAGTCGTTGTGTTAATGTATCCCTGCGAGCAAGCGAGCCGAAATCAAGATACAATGTGTCACGTCGCAAAGCAATGAGGCGGCCTTCGCTTTTCGTCGCTTTGCAACGGCGGCGCCGATCGCTCGTCCCTCGTCGCGCGACCACATCGCAAAACCGGATAGTAAATTACGGCTTCAGAGTCACCTGATGTAGCCGGTAACGAAACGTTTGTTTGCACCTGCAATGCCAAACGGTGGCGAGCCGCCTCCCGGTCAAAGTTGGCCCGGCCCGCCAAAGCGAGCTCGCTGACCGGCAAGCAGCGTCCCGCGCTCACCAGCCCTTTCGTCAGTTGCTTCAGCGTACACATGTACTAATATACGAACAAAGTGGGACTCATCAGTGCGCAGAAACTACTTTGACTTGTCAAAGCAAGTCATAGCTGGGGGGCATAGCGGGGCGGTGGGCTGACTTGCATCTTTGTCGTACCTCTGTCGGCGAGGAGTAAATACCCATAGAGTTTCAAGGTTTCAACGTGGAGTTAAAAGGTGCCAGGACTTCTGCGTCTGCGAAAAAAAGTAAACTTTGCGGTCTGGATGACAGATGTTGTGGCGTGAAATCAAACGGGTATATTTCTTACTGCAATATAAGATGTTAAAAAGTGTCTGCTTGAGTTAGTTATTTTCGACTCTTCTTGCAATCCGCAATGCTTTCGGTACCATTATTACTAGAGACCGGAAGTTTAGGCACTAAAAAAACGGGTTTTAGGCGCCTATTGAAGGCGCTCAAAATTGAAATTTAGGCATATATAGGCACTAAGTACTACCATATAGGCATATATAGGCTCGAATAATATTTACTCAGGCGGCGTATTTCAGTGCAATTTTTCGGTTTAGAGTAAACACAGGCTACAAACATCGGTATTTTGAAAATGCAATTTTATTTTCTTCATAAAACACTCAAGGGTGACGATTTCAAGATATCTAGGGTGACGCAACACTGTGCGAAAGGCTGTGGAAGCAGTGGCAAACAAGCACCATCTCCAGGTTTTCGGGCTTGAAGTTGTGCCTTCTGTCAGTCAATATCGTCTTGTACGCAGAGAAAGAACGCTCCACATCCACTGAGGTTAGCGGAGCGTACTTGTACTTTGGCACGTTGGATGTTTTGATTCCATCTGGAATCGCGGTATGTCCGCCGCTCAAAACCTCAGACAGTTCCGTCAGCGTCGAAAATCCGGGATTTCTGTCCAACACAGACTTAAGCTTCTCTATAGCTCTGTCAGCAACCGGTCCCCTGGGAGCACTAGCGAACCTTTCCTGTGCGTCCAAAATCAGCTGAATATTTTCAGTCAGCGTTGTGCCCGAACTTTCAAGTTTCTGTATTGTTGTTGCCAAGAACGTGAAATGGGCACACAAATAGGCCAAGTCACATGCAAGTGTAACATCATGTAGAACCTTCTGGGCCCTTCTCACGGCGACACTCTCATCTTCAGCAAAGCTGCTTACAACAGCCTTGACACCGTTTAAGTGTTGGTTGTAGTATTCCACTGCCGTCAGCCAAGTTCCCCAGCGGGTAACAACAGGCTCCGGTGGAAGAGGTACACCCGGCAGCTGCTCCCTGAAAGCACGAACGCGGGAAGGAGCCTTGAGGAACACCGCCTTCCCTACAGCTATCAGTTCGTTGACCGAACTGAACGACTTTCGTAGCTCTTCACACACCCGATGAATCCCGTGAGCAAGACAAGTGACGTGCAATAGTTCTGGGTAAAAAACCTTGAGAAGTGCACCAGCCTTAAGCATATAAGCTGCTGCATCTGTGTAGAGCAGCAGTACTCGGTCGTCGTGGGCTCCGGAGGGGTACAGAAGCTTCAATGACGAGTTCACGAAGCGGGCGATGGTCTCTCCGCTAGTTTTTTCTAGCTCTTTTGAGCAAACCAGGAAGGGTGTTGTTTTCTCTTCTGCGTCAAGCTTTCCGACTACAAAGTGACCGAGTACTCGTCCGGTGACATCTGTCGTCTCGTCCACAGAAATCCAAATGTGGAATTCACCGATTTCTCTTCTAATTTCTTGTAGCGTCTTCTCGTACAGTGGTCGCAGGTACTCCTTGCGAAGAGTCGACTCTGATGGTACCTTTTGTTTGCAGTACTTTTGCAAGAAATTCTTGAAAGTAATGCTTCGCACAGGTCAGCGCTGAATTCACTTTTTTTTCCTTGAGCAATACTGTCAGCCAGGAACGATTGTCTTGATGTCGACGGCTGGTTGCGCAGAGCATTGGCTTGATGCAGTGCTGTTCTTTCATGCTGCTGCAAGTGGAACTTTTTTTCACAGGGTACCTGCGCGAAGAAAACAGTAACGAAAACTAAGATATTGCGTAAGGCACGTGAAACGTTGCTAGTGTACTTTTGCTTTTAGTCATGTAGAGTTGTAAACCTGACAATAGCTCAAGGAATGGCGAAGTTGGCCAGCTGCGCAATAGCAGGTAACCGTTTTTAAAATCATGATGCTTATACAACAATCCGACCAACACTGTGCCGGAAATTTTCAATAAGGAAGCCAGTTCCCGAATTAGGTTGCAAACATTGCACAACAATGAATAGCAGTTACCGTAAAAAGTTCTTAAAACGCACATTATTGGCAAGTTCTGAGCATTCAGAATAAATTTAGCGTAAGCACTGTTGGAGGCGTCACGTTTACGGTTGGTCCAGTGTTCACGTCAAGTGCATGATATCGTTAATTAAGATCAAGTGGAAAGTATTGTATTCTCACCTGCTTTCCGCAGGGTTGGCAGAATACTGTTTCTCCGTCGACGGTGTAGCACTGCGATCCACTGGTCCATTGCCGGATAAGGACACTTTTCGGCGTCTTAATCTTCGGCATTCGTCGGCAGGCTTCGGACGGATTACGGAGAGAGCAGAAACGCCAACTACGCTGACGTGCTGGCTGTAGTGATAGGGTCAATAGGTTTTCTCTTAATCTTGCCACAAGCTAGCCTCGCGCTGCCTCTCTAGGGCACGCTCTAGCCTCGCCCGCGTGCAATCTGCGCTGCAATATTCTCGACACCAAACAAATCCGACCTTTTTTTTTTTTTTGGGGGGGGGGGGAGGGATTCGCGAGCAATTTGTAATTGTTTTGCATTGTTTAGAAAGGCTTTTCGAAATCCCGTCCGAGGTAAATAAGTGGGAAAGGGTTCAGATTTATTTGCAATTTTTTAAGCAGAAGGAAAGGCGTGAAAGTCAATGTTGCGCATCTTGCCGAGAGAGTAGCTGTGCTTTCCCGCAGTACCGTCCTGGCCTTGAGAGGTAGGGCTTCCATTGGCCGGCTCCCTCGCAGGCTGGCGCTTGCGCGCTATCGTTGGGGGCGCTAGCAGACGACGCGCCGACGGAACCCGCAAGAATCTTTTTATGCCGCTAGCATTCAATAAAAACCCTTAAAAATGCTAAATGCAACGTTTTCAATTGCTCTCTTGTTTTCTTCCAAACAAGCCAGTGCGAACCCATTTCCAACGCCAGCGCGCCTCGTCATTTTCATTACTTCATACCCCCATTCACAAACATACTGTTTTCTATACTCGCTGCACGCCGACTGGTTGGGGGACAACGCGTACTCTTTATTTTCACCTTGCATGCCTTGCAGACTAAATTCGACGAGACCATTCCTCAAAACACGTGTTCTCCTGTCTGTGACAAAACAATTTATGCCACTGTTAGCACTGTATTATTGCGCGAACAATATATAGGGCATTTCGGGTAATATTTCCGTCGCTACGCGTCACTCTGTCAAACAGCCAGCGACATAAACCCAAAAACGGTAAAGTGAGATAGCGCTTAGAGATCGCCGGCTGCGTGAGTGACGAGAGCGACGGTGCTAAGAATACTTTAACAGGAGTGCGACTGAGCGGCAGCTGCCTCTGCAGACGTGCCCGTCAGTCACGGGGAGTCTCGGCGGGTCTCTGTGACTCCTGCCACTGATTGCCCGCGTTGTATAATTATCGAGCACGCAGCCAGTTTAGGGTGGCAAACGAGGAAGAAATGAAAAATACTGCGGCTAATGGCGATACTGGCAGACTACAAAAGGAAAGACAGGCAGCCAAAGCCGCTGCTAGAGCGAGAAAACGAGACCGCTGAGATTATTAGAACGCTAAGCATGGTTGGCATAGTGTAGGAAGAAGATGATGATATTTTTGTGGTTATACGCTTTACTGAGTGGGGTGAAAGAAACTCTGCGTGGCGGATGTCTGAAGAGAAAGGAATGAGCATCGGGCGAGGCCTCAAGTTAGCAATGGAGAGAGACAAGATGCTCATGCATTCCCATCAGTCCAACAATAGATTTCCTTTTTTTCCATCGAGATATACGACTGATTGAGGCAAAGTCTGTACTCGACAGCACAAAAAAGGCATTTATAGGCGCTTAAAAGCTTGTATAGGCACGAACCTCAAAATAGGCACGTATAGGCACAATCAACTATTGCTTAAAATGTTCCCCTTCCTTTAGTTCATGCTTATATGTTAAATAGGCTCGATACGGACTGGAATAAAAAATAGGCATTTTGCCTAAAGTTCCGGTCTCTAATTATTACGGTACTAGAATCCTCCCTGTTCTGTGGTACTAGTCCAGCGTGATTTCTACCTGCCTTTGTCGCGTCCATGTAACATAATTTTCTTTGACTGCAAATTGTTGAAGCACCAAGGAAGTCGTACAGGTCTGGTAACAGCTCTCGTCGCAAGTGCCAAAACCGCCTCATCGCGCGACACGCGTCGCGCTCCCGACGTGGCCGAGCCACTAGGTGAGCGCACATTAAACCTTGATTTCGGCTCGCTTTCTCACAGGGATACATTAACACAACGTCATATAACCATCCGCGAGCGTCTGATCTTGAGCTGGATAGTGCGTCATAAGCACTTCTTTTCTTTCGTATAGGTATCTTCAGGCGACTGAAGCTCGAAGGTGCGGTGCTGGCCGTGTTCTGAAAGCTCCGCCGCTCACGCGCCAGACCAGCCGGACTGGCCGGCCGGCCGGACGGCACGGGAGCATACGCTTGCAGCGCCGTCGGACGGCACTGCAAGGCCCCGCTAAAGAGCCGTCGGACGGCACTCTAGACACTGCGTTTTTATTAATCCGACTGAACCTGCATCACGGCCGACATTAGCTTTCGTGACGGGCACGGCGCTGCTTCTTCGCCGAATAAAGAAAGGTGTAACTAGAATATATTCCCAATGCACGTGAGTTGCTATAAATATTCTTTCTTAAACGTTAAATGGAATCGATACTACTTACCAGTCAACCTTTCCCGCTCGAGAAACTGCGGCCACCTCGCTCTCGCTGGTAGCTACAGCTTCGCTGTTGCTGCTTTCCGTGCTCTGCGATCCCGATGGGAGTGTTGGCTCGAACATATAAGGACTGATACCGATGTCTTCAGGGTAGCGTAATTCTTCCATTGTTGAAAATGTGCAGTCAGGTGCAAAGTCGTAGCAGAAATTTAGCTTACAACCAACTGACCCCAAACAACGCTTGCAGTGGTTCGGCTGCGACGTCTAAGCCGACCAAGGGTGTCCATGGTTGACGTCATGAAGCCTGCGACCAATCATATTCCCCGACGGAGCTCGGGAAATTGCCTGGGGCGGTGGGTGCACTTTTAATGTAAAAAAAAAGGCATTTGCGTTCAGATACGACAAATTTCACCCCGATTTTCGGAACGAGCGGGCGAAACACCATAAGAAACGACCTCTAGCTCGTTTTTTTCAAAAAGCTCTTCACCTTCCCTTTAACCTTGTTGATGTGTCGCTTTCATCTATGCAAAACATGGCCAGAATAGCAATAAATAAAGAAAATCTTGCAACACAGGGATACAGCTCAATGGACACGTCCGTACTCTAACAGGTTCTTCGTAGGCCGGGCCTTCTACGCACCACAGCAGATTACGTAATCTCATATTAAGCAACATTACTCTAATATTTATAGTATTACGTTACGTACAATAACCAGGTCTACAAAATCAGACCTTTTCTGCCTGATGGAGCAGACGGTCACTACAGAGGCCTGAAAATAAATCAAAGGTTATAAACACAGAAAAGTAAGAGATCAGAAAAGAAAGACCGCCTATATATGCGTTGCGGGGGGAAACAATATTACATGCGCAATCGCCTCCATGAAAGTATTATATGAGTACATCCATCACTTGTCTAAACACAAGACCCCCCGCGGGCTGGGAGCTGCGGAGGCCGGCTGCGGTGTTCCCGTGGCTTGCGTGAAGTCTCAAGGGGGGTTTCGAAAAACGGTTCGCTGTACATACAAGCCTGTGTTCTCGACGTGGGTGACTAAACGCAGAAGGACGAGCAGACGTCCCCGGTGTAGCGTATGTGCGCTCGCGTAGCGGGGAAGCCTTTCCCTAGCAAGGGAGTTAGAGGTCTTGACACCTTCACGAAGCGTGACCGATGGATGACGCACGCCAGAACCAATTAGCCGGGAGTCGTATGTCGCCTCCCCGGCTGACAGAAGCGCCGCCTGGGACAGGCGCGGACCTCCGGCGAACTACGCGAGAGGGCTCATCTGCGACGAAGCCAGCGGCTCCCTATCTCTCGAAGTTGCGTGCAGTGTGCTTTCTGCCAGAGAGGGAATGCAGCGCGAGTTTGAAATTACTGACTGAGGCTCCCGATGCCGATGTTGTAACGAATACTTTATACAAGCAAAGCAGTTACAAGTGTCATTCGTGGCCCAGACCGGTGGAACACTGTTTTCCGTTTCGCTGTATCGCTCTATCTACCTGTCTTTTCTTCTTACACATTAAACCGCTGCCGCAACGACAAACTGGGGTAAATCAATAGCGTCCACACAAGAACTGGTTATCTCATGCAACGAAGTCTGAACTACTGTCAATTTACGCGAGACACTGCCACCAAAATACAGCATATTTAAAACTAACCGTTGCTGTGAGTGTTTTTGCAGAGTTTCCTCGACGAACCGACGGCATGCAAGGTCGGGACGTGTTTAACAGTGATGCACGGAACTTCAGGGTCTACGAATGCAGGACCTCCAATCTATGCAGAGTATACAAGCCCCGTTCCCTCCTCCACCAGTTGTTGCGCCCCGCGCCTACACTCCATCTGTCCCGGACAAGCCCGCAATGAACCGGGAATCTGATCTCCGTCGCCGCTAGAGTGACTCCTGACTTGTTGACGGGCGGGCAGTGTCACGTCAGGGGCGCATTCTTCCGTGCCGTCGTTGAGGGGAACAAAGGAAGCGAAACAGATGAGGCGACTAGAGACATGCTTAGTTAGTTCTCTGTGTGTGCTCGCTGGATTGTTTCAAAGCATGAAACGTGGCATGGGTGGTTATTTCGGTTGAAGCTGTGGAAAGTGATGTAGAAGGGTTGCGCGGCATACACGACAGTGCCTCGTCTATATGCGTGCGTTTATATGAATTGGTTTAGTCTCTCACAAGGAATATAATCGATTGGCGTTAAGCAATGTGATCGGAAAGCCGTGTAATTCGCACAGAAGGGATACGCTGAAAAGCTTTCCTCTGTTTTCACTATAGTTGTATGGATTTTGAACAATGAACATCAGATAAAAAGTGACGCCTCTTTTTCAGTGAACTTCTTTTTCAATTTGTGCAACAGAACTCGCATTCATCGGTGCTAGTTGTATTAAATGTTGAAATGCCCCCCAAAAGAGCAGAGACAGAAGTAGCGGCTGGTCCAAAAAAAAATGCGAAGGGGGGGGGGGGGGGAGCGTTGTAGTTTACGTGGCATTCGAAGGCTTTGTGAATTTCGGTAAGGAACCCCTACAGGAACTATCACCAACTTTACACTTGAAGGACGTGTTCCTGAAGGAAGTGTGCGACCCCCTGCGTAATCCCTTTAGATAGAAGGGAAATATAAAATATATTTCGGGGTGGAAGTGGGTGGGGTTACGTACAGAAGCTACACCTGGTCTATAAACTGGACGGTAGGGGGGGGGGGGGGGGGGGGGGGTTCCAGATTAAGTTAGAGTACCTGGGGAAATTAAACGTCCGCCGAAATCTCGACAGACTCGTGTACTTACACACGCAGTGTTACTGGAAATGGAAAGTGTACCGCTCAGCACTGAAAAAGTCTGATGCGCTGTTATGGTTAATATTCTGCAACGTAAATTATTTATTGGCTAAGCTACTATACATAACCTTTGGCTCAATAATCATTTATATGCCTATGAATGCCTTAAGCCCATATCCTAAAACATCACACTGTATGTAGTTTGGTTTTGACTTACCAGTAGCGTTTCTGTTCAGTTTTTACGTATGACCAGCGCTGCAACCAGGACTTTATATGCACTGGCCGCCGGGAAGCCATGTGTGTCGGAGTGGGAGGAGGGGCTCGGGCCTATCTACTGCTTCACGGGATGATTCTATTCGGATGCCTACTTGCTCGGTGGTTCTTTTAAAGATGGGCTGTTCTGTCTACCGCCAGATCAGTCACCTGTGGGCACTGGGCACCCTCTGAAGCTCCTTGAACAGCAGGAGGCCATGACCCTGTAATGCCGACCACATGGACCTGGTGTAAATATAATTGAGAACGCCTGAGGCACTGCTATGAAGTTCATCCGCTCGAAGATAAACCTCAACAGTATAGATGGTATTCGTTGAAAAGTTTAGCTGCCAATTCTTCGCTCAGCAACACTGGAAACGGCCACAGACATGGCCAATGAGCCACGGACATGGCGCGGCTTGGGACGCTGCGCCCGCACGCCGAAGAAAAAAAAACGCCGGCGTGCGTCGTCTGCTCCGTTTCAACCCGATTCTCCATGCTGGTATCTACCGAGACGTTATTAATCGCACTCACATTTAACTCGAGGCAATCCTCTATGACTTATCACGTGTCGCACTGACGGTCCTTTTTTTTACTTCTTTTATTTCCCTCTTCCTTCTCTCTCTTCCTCCTCCCTTCCTATTGCAACTTCATTCCCTCCTCGCCACCCCACAGAGTAGCATGTAGGCGTTAACATGCCGGCAGACCTCTCTGCTTTCCTCTAAGAGCTCTCTCTCTCTCTCTCTCTCTCTCTCTCTCTCTCTCTCTCTCTCTCTCTCTCTGCGTTCGGGGAGGTAGAGTTTGTTAACGTTCAGCACAGTCGTGTACTCAGCACGGACAAGTAGCGCCATCCCGCGGAGCCCGACGTAATGAGGAACGGTGCGCTCACATGGTTGCCTGCATGCGCGCCTCGCCAGTGAATACAAGCAATAGTATGCGACGAGCTCTGGCAAGCAGTGGGGACGCAGTTTGACTTGGACTGCCGCTGCATGCGATGGCTGGAGTTTTTCGGTCAGGTGGGGCTTTCCAGTCAGTACTGAATGTTACCTTGTATATTGTGGCAGATCGGATGGTGAAAGGGCATCCCTTTCCCCAAAAAACTGTTCTGGATCACGCGGTTAAGGCTGCAGGGCCTGCTCCCCTCACTACTGGCCTCGGCAGGACAGAATCGCACCCTCATACCATCAGAATCCGTACCATCCTCCCGCAGGGGGGCCGCCTTAGCTCTGCGGCTGCTTGTATACTCACTTGTAATTTTCTTTGTTCGCCCTAGCACAGCCAAAGCGAACAAATCGCAGGCAATCTAAACTGCCAAAAAAAGCCGTCGTCCTTAATTGCGGAGAAGCACAAATGATGTTTCAACGGGAATAAAACAACATTGAAATCTAGCTTCCGTTTTCGACGTTACAATGGTCCTGCTGTTCTTGCAATATTTCTAGTAATAATACTTTCTCGTTATTTTTTATTGCGGGAGCGGGCAGATCCGCAACTGCGCACATGCACACAAACAAAAAAAACTAGTTTTGTCCTCTCCCTTTTCCTGAGTTCGTCATTAAAGAAATAAAATATACAGTGAACTGGGCGCACGTGACATTGTTGCACCCTTTCGCCGAAGGACGCAGAAGGCTGATGAGAACTGTGTGTCGAGATTGTGTGCAAAGTGTAGCAGACGACGGTCGTGCTGCCGTGATCGTTTTGCGCATGCGGCTAGTCTTGCTCATTTCACCACTTTTGACCACGAGAAGGCGCTGGCCACCACGACATTCGCTCTCGCTTCGACTTCAATGCCAGTGTTTAACCTTCCCCATCCTCTTGTTTCAGGGCGAACCTTTCGCCCGTCCTCGCCATGTACCATAGCGCCCATGTCGCAACACGTGATGCGGTGGTCTTTCATTTCCCACTGAGGACGAACTCAAAACCGCGCGAAGTTGAGGTCAATCTCTTCCTCACAAGCGTTCATTGAGCCCGCGGGAACTGCTCCAGATACGCGAGGACGAAACAATGCGGGGCGGCTCGTCTCCACCGTTTGAAGTGCCAGCCCTCAGTCTATACACACAGCGCGAAGCAGAGTGATCGGTGGCGAGCAATCCATCTTGGCGCCAAGCCCGGCTACATATCAACAAGCATTCAACGGACATGCAGCGAAAGCCGCGCTGGCTTTGTTCGCGCGGCGTAGCAGACACTTGCGGAAACTGCTGTTGCCGGTTTGTTCGCGTCAGAAAACAAAGTCATTGTCGCGGCGAGTGACGAGCGTGCGTCTCGCTTTCTGCTGTTTCTTCGCCTTCGCTCATGAACAACCACCAGTCGTTCCAGGGAACAACAGACGCGCCGCGGCTCAAAGCGGCGGGACAGAAGAAAAAACAGAGACGCGCACTGCACTGTATGCGAAGATTCTCGACGCTCACAATGGCCGCCATTGTTGCGACCTCGATGGGACCGGCAGCTGCTGGCTTTCTCAAAACCATCTGAAGCTTCGTCTCAGGTCCGCGCTTATTTGCATACGACCTCTATCCACGTGGGCCGGTGGTTCTACGAGAAAGCAAAATGTAGACAAAAGACAAAGGAGTCGAGTAAATGCGAGAACACGTAGCGATTCTTTTCCTGTGCAAAGATTTCTTCAGCTTCAAACTCATATGGTCACCCCGCTTCCTGCATAATGCGCCTCGTGCTATGTTTGTATACCGAGGTTGAGTCCCTAAAGCTCGAGCAGCTGTCGAGTGTATACACATAGTCGTTATTCAAGAAATCAGTGCTGGCGATATAGTTGCAGCACTGTGAATTTCAATTGAAAATTATTGCCACAGCATTGCCTTTCGTAATTGTTTTCTACTGCCGTTATTCGCCGCCAAAACCTACTGAGAAGGCTGTTTGTTGTTCCCCTGTATTTTTGAATTGTATCCCACTTTATGTTCTTGGTCTCCAGTTGCCTTTGAGTATGCTTGTTCGACCACCGCTCCCCCCCTTGTGTAATACTCTGTCAGGGGCCCTTAAGAGTAAATAAATGATGATGAATGATGATGTTGACTTTACTGGGGGCAGTGTCACTGTGAAATGTTCCCTACCAAAGCCTACAAATTTCTTATGTTTACGTTTATTCATAAAAATGAAACCGAATGACATAAGACCTTATTATGAAACTGCAATTATTGCGAATGCCAGTGAATTGATCTAAACAGTTTAGTTCTGCACACGCTGAGTTGTTCCCCTATAGTAGTGTCATTTAGTTTTAGTTACCCGTTTTCGCAGTCTGCGTTGTGCTCTTCTACTCGCATTTATTTTTCTTTGAACAAAAAAGAATGGGGGTGGGTTACTAAGAGCTTTGTCATCTGTGTTTTCTTACTACGGGGTACATTATGACTCATTCCACACGTAAAGCAAAACTTCCGGGATCTGCTACGGGTCAACGTTCTTGAAACGTGCAGCGCCCCTACCGTCGACACCGAGAGTTCATCCAAGCTGCGCGTCTCGCCCCGTTCGCTCGCTGCACACGGAGGTGAAAGACCGATTGGTTTGCTGTCACGTCTCGTGAGAAGTCAAACAATGGTTGGGACACACAAAGGGTGAGGAACAAATCGTAGAAATAGATTTAATGAAGCGCACGTTATGACTCAAGAAGTTAACAAAGTATAGATATACAGTCCAGCCAATTATTCAAAGCGTAAAACTTCTTATACAACACAGGCACGCAAATGGCATCGCAGCAGCACCGAGAAAACGACCGCTACGCTGCGTTGCTTAACTGGCCCAGCTGGATGAATAGAAAATATGAGGGTGGTTCCACTTGTATTTAGCTTCTGTAATTGTGGCATCCGTCGGGGAGTTAATTTTTCCGGCTAATTTCCCCCAAATGGCTCAACTGTGCACTATTGACAGATTAAAACAGCGTTTATAAATTTCTCGATTTTTCGTCTAAGCACCAACATACTCATTCCGAGCCCTAAACTTCAAAGCTGCTTTCAGAGGACCGTCACGTATGCTGATCAGGTTGCCGGAGTTGCAAAAATATTGGAAAGATAGTGACTGTGCAATGAAGCGAAGAAAGAGGCGGGAGTAGACGAGACGGGTGGGTACTCTCATCTCTCTTTTTTGTTTGTTAATTTTCTGGTGCACTTACTGCTTTTCGAAGATCATAAACCAAGTAGCCGGCGAAAGTTTTATGTCAGAATGGTGAGTTGTATGAAACCGTTCCGCCATTGATAGGTTCACTAACGCAAAAAATTCAGGGAAGCTTGGAGTCACGCGCGAAACTTGAATGGCGAAGCTGTTGTAGGTGAGCAGTGCAGGACACATCGAGAAGTTTCATTATCATTGCTTATTTGCATAGTTACGGTGCTAGTAATCGTCGCCATATGCGTCCAAGAGGTCGTCGTCTTCTTCGTGCCGAGTGGTGGAGGCAAAGTCATCCTCGGCATTACAGACTTCCACCAGCTCTTCGTCGTCGACTCAAGGATGTTTACAATAGTTTCCGCCAGCCAAAACATGGCAGGCGCTTTTTATTAAATCGCTGACTTGTAAAAATGTTTAAAAACAAGGAAATAAAGACAAAAAAAAAACGGTGGCCGGATCTACAAGTCGCCTCGGGAAGGATTGCGACACTCGTAGAAATGTCTCCAAATATTCGTAACGGTTTCTAGAGAATGCGGCGGCCGCGGTGACTTCTCCCGAGCAAGTGTCGTTTCACCTTTACCATTAGCGCTGGAGATTCTGTTTTTACATGCGCAGTAGCGCTTGACGGCAGCACTGGAGGGGTTTTTTTTTTTTTTTAGGCTAGAGCCGTTGCGTGAGCCGCCAACTGGTAGCCGCGAGGCACACGCTCACGGGCGCTCGGCATTTTCTGGCTCATCAAAGTTTCAGTTTTTTTTTTTTTTGCTAAAGCCACTTCGCATGACGGGCACGGCTCGGCGGTCGCCGTGAGAGACGCGCTCACGAGTGCTCCGCATTCTGTTAGTTTTTTATTCCTGCAACGGCGACGTTACTGCCAGTAACAACAGCTCCGCTGTTGAAAAATCAATCGCCACACTGCAACAAACGGCGCGTTTCGTACAAGGTTTCGGAGGTGGATAAAACGGCAAAAAAAAGAGAAGAAAACAGGCAGATATCGTTATTTCGCCGCTAGAAACACAGGCAGCCGCATGAAATGCAGCTATTTTGTTCCGCACCTGCGGTCTAGTGCCTTTACCCATTGATCCGCGTTTCACCCAACTTCTCCGGCATAAAATTGCCCGGAAGTAGAGGTGTCAAGATTCCACACTACGAGCAATACTAACAGATCTTCCACACGTTCCGCCCACCGGTGAAATTTTCATAAATAAAGGAGTCACCAACGCAGCGTGTACACTACACACATCCTTAACAACTTGGTTTCTTCTCACCTCCCTGCAAATATTCCTTCTGTGAAATTATTATCCGAGCAGACCTGGAACAGCTGTCCTCATTTCGCAAACAACCACTCATAATTTGGAACTCTGCCGCGAATGACGCAAAATGAAATCGATCATACATCAACATACAAATCATTACTGTATAAAAGGGGAGTCTTTTTATATTAAGTGTGGCCTCCACGTGTTGTGCAGCTGCCGCTGGCTACTTCTTTTACAAAACATAATATAACACTTGCCCAACACTCCCCCTTTCCCCTACTTGCTCTCCCCGAATCGAACTTCGACCTCACGCACAAATAGAGGTCTACTGATACTACTACTTCCTTTTCCACCTATCTCTTAAAGCCAAGCTTTTTATGCCACACTGGAAGCGACGTTGCCCCAAAACGCACTGCAGGAAAGTCATCTTTCCCTGACGATGATGATGAAAGATGGGTGAAACGCCAAGCTTTCTCTGGCCGAGGGCCAATGTCCTCAAAGTCCAAAGTGTAAGTACGAAATCCAAATGCCCGAAGTCCAAAACATTGGCTTTCAAGCAGAGAAAGCTTCGGGTTTCAATTATCTTTCGTTAAAGAAGGACGTCTGAAAATATTTTTTTCACTCTTTTCCAGCCTTTTTTTTCTGTCATAATAACTAATATCAAGCCTCAAATTTTGCGAACGTGTTTTTGGAAAACCTTTTGCGTTAAAACCAGACCATCACACGGAACTGTAAATACACTTAAAATCGCCAGGAGGCACACTGCACGAAAAAAATGGCAGCACGACCGCTTGTTTCCCTGCAAATGTTCCAAGGACAATCGTCTGTTGGCACTCCTATCATGTCACACGCTGTTTTCTTTCCCTCTTCTCCACCCGCCGCGGTGGCTCAGTGGCTAAGGCGTTGTGCTGCTGAGCACGAGGACGCGGGTTCGATTCCCGGCCGCGACGGCCGCTTTTATGATGGAGGCGAAAAGCAAAAACGCCCGTGTGTACGAGATTTCGGGGCACGTTAGAGATCCCCAGGTGGTCAAAATTGATCCCGAGCCGTCCACTACGGCGCGCCTCATCGCCTGCGTTGCGTCAGCGCTTTAACCCCTACAGTCAATCGATATCCCTCTTCCGGTAGCCCTCTGTCGCTCCTCCCGTCATGCTTGCAATGATGATTTGATAAATTTAAATTTCCCGCGTGCGTACTGTTCACGCGATATCTGTTCGAACCCTTCGTTTGTTTTTGTTTTTGTTTTGTTTTTGGCGCAGCTCGATCTGTTTTCTTACTTTTTAGATGCGACGCATCTCTTTAACTCGCCTTGTCCCGCCGGCGTCTTCCGTCATCCGTAGTTCGCATCCCTCCCCCATTCTGCTCGCCGCGCCAGCTGCGCGCTCACGCTGCTCTCACCGCAGCGCCATCTGCCTGTTAGCGCTCGCTCCCGTCTCTGTGCCAGCTGTGCGTCAGCGCGCGTTAGCGCTCGGTTAAACATCTAACACATGCGCATGCGCTGCTCTCTCTCATTCCCCTCACCGTTAACGCGCGGTACATATAAGTGCGGTAACTGCAGCGCTCCGCTCAGTCGTTCCGCCGCTCCGATGACATCCGATGGCCACCGATTACTTGAATGGAGACTAACAGGCCTGCTATCGCGATGGTCGGTGCAACCGTACGTAATACATATATAATGGAAACAACAACAAATTGACACGCTAAATGGAAACAACATAACGGAAACGCAACGGAAACCCCACGACGCGTCGCATCTACCCATGGTTCCCCTAGCGGGAAGATGGCGTAGTTTTTTGCTTTTATATGTTCCCTGTCTCCGACAACGTTTCAACGCGTTGTCTTCCATCTTTGTCGTAAGAACCAACTGGACGTGCATTCGCAATTGAAAAATTCTGTGCATTCCACTCTGTGAAGGCGGATCACCAGTGGAGTTATTTATGGATTTTTGCTTGGCCACAAACCTTCGCTCAAACCGCCCCGTCCCGCTGGGGAAGCCCTCAGCGGTATTTTTATTTGGCTTCACTGTGTGACTATGTGGGAAAGTGAGCCTACAAAGACCTGGCTTACCTTACACCAATCTAAACATCAATCTAAACACAAATGCATTGTTGGCAAGACATTTTCCAGGGTCAATATACGCCACCTTATGTCTAAATATGGCGCGCCAGAGACGGGCAGGTTGCCGAAGAGAGAGGGCGTGTCGAAAACAAGAGGAAGGGAGCGGCGTTTCTCGGTCTGCACTCGCAAAAAAAGGGAGGCCTGGAACAGCTCCGTTGTAAAAACGCTTGCACTCTCAATTATGTACGTGTATATTGCCTCGAAAATTCCCGATAATATGTACATGTATACGGCCTTACCTGTACACACCTCATGTTCAAGCATCTTTTCAATTGTTATTTGGACAGGCGGGTAAATCGAGTGACAGGCAGACAGACCGAAATTTTGCCTTAACGTAGCCCAAGAAAGACTATCGTTTTTGAAAAGAAAAGACAGACCACAGACGACATTTGGCTGCACGTCGCAAGTGCGGAAACACCGCGACCACACGCACACGGATTCCCCTGGCAAGCGCGTCGCACGAACAGCGTCTACTAGACCGCAGCCCGCACACCAAACACCCAGGGAGCATAGCAGAAAGAGTATATACGCGCTTGATGAGCTGCTGCGGTGAAGAAGCTGACACCAAGAGGCTCCACTTATCGGCGAATGAGAAGCAGATAACGCGTGGCGGGAGGACGCGGCTAGCGTAGCGAACCGCGTAGCGGGGAGGCGACTCTTGGCGAGAGTCTCACGCTGGGAGCGGCGCCCGGGCACTCGCGCTTTATGAACGCGTCGTTAGCGCGGAACATCGGAAGCGATACGCCCGCCGCGGGAAGCCCGCAGACAACCCCTGGCTTCCCTCGAGTTCCTTCTTTCTTCGTCTGCCCTGCAGAGGTTACGCGGAAAAGCGACAAGCCTCGTCTGCTCCCAGACGACTCTTCGTCGCGTATTCCTCATTGGCGTCGCCTTCTTGGACAGCGAAATAATGTTCCGGCGCATTTGACGGAGAGCTAATCATCCAATGACCATCACGTTTCGGTGCTATTAGCCTCGCGCGCGCGCCCAGGCCGTATCTTGTGCGCGGAGAACGAACCCACTTCTTTTTCCGATGAACTGTATCGAATCGCGGCTGCCCTCTGGCCCTTGTTTGCTCCCAAGCTCATCGCGGAGGAGCGGCTGACGAGCGGAACCGGCAGTGGCCGTGTTCCGGGCCGCCGCGGTTAATCGGGGGGAGATAGCCGTGCGGAGTCGACGCATTATGCGCACTCCATCACGCGTGCTACGCCTTCTTTGACGCGCTAACCTTTGTGGACCGGATGCGAGGTCCGTTATTTAGCGCGTATCGCGAGGCCATAATGGTGGTGGAATGCCATCAGTGACGACTGTCGAGTTTCCCGCATTTGTCCGTTTTCTTGTTCGCTCGCTAATGTACGTCGTGTTCGGAATAAGGATAACATCCATTTGACGGGAGTATTTCAACACACCTCGCTTGAACGCGTTCATGAATGACTCGGCGTATCGAGATAATGACTCCCTGACAGAAACAGCATGGACGATATTTAGCAATGTGGTTGTGCCGAGCAGAATGTCATTCGTTCTCTTCGGCAATGGATCTGCTATAGGTTTGTCGTATATTGCGTTTTCTAAAAGGAAAACAAAACGAAACATCAAAGTGGTATTTTGGGAAAGTCGTAATAAGAAACTTGCGTAAATTATGTGCTTTTCCCTAACCAACTTCAACAGACTCAGAAGAAGTCAGATGAAGGGAATAGGATAGAAGCACTGACCTCTAATTGGGCCGTTTTGGAAAACGAAGCATTTAAGTGCACAATCCGTTATTATCAAGGCACTTTCGTGGAGTTATCTTTCTTTGTATTCGTCTGTGCAGCGCTGGGAATACTGTTGAATATATCACCAACTCCCCAAACGTTATTCCGCCTAGGTTATGCTCTCCTATTACGCATGGATACATGTTGAAACGTGCGCTGAGTAGCATGAGACCCAGCACTCTTTCTCCGTTCTGTACAAAATTTACACGTCATTTTGTTACGGTAGTGAGCATGATTTGCTGCTCTTTGCACGCTGGAATTCCAATTTTACATAGACCAAGAGACGAATTTCATCGGAAAACACGGATAACGCGCTTCAATCAGCCAGAATTATCGCAACGTTCAGCGAACACCTCCTTATGACTAGGCATACGCGTGTAGCGGTTGTAAAGTTCTGTTTTCGGCAAACCTTGCTTCATAAGAGCAATGCAACAAACCCCTACGCAGGTACACATTCATTGTCGGGCTTCTCTGCTTAATGCGCGCGCAGCCAATATAACTAAAATTCTTCGGTGTTGTCTTCAGTTAATTATGATAGATCGGCGTCACATACGCACAGGCACTACATTGGGTCGTTCGGTTTATTCTGCATGGGTGCACGCGGCGCATGTTTTGTAAATTGCTAGCTGCTTTCAAAGTAAACACAAAGTGTTTGAAATGCAATACATTTTATGTTGGCTCATACAAGAAACGTCAACGAAAGATACAAATAAACTTTAGAAATTTCTCTAACGAAAATCAAGCAATAAGATAAGACAAGAAAAATTAATCTTATCGTAGTAATATGCTGGGTTTGTATACGTGTTAAAACTTGCCCTTTTTCAAATACAGTGTTGTGTACCGCTTAGGGAGCAAATTCTGTGGCCGCAGTTTTGCGTTGAAAAAAAAAAACTAATACAAATTCTCTTTTGCATTAGAGTGTACGCGAAATTCGTGACTTTCAAACGAAAGCCATGACAAGATTTTCAAAGCGAATAATGCAAGTTATCCGCGCGTAGGCCCCGAAAATGACACATTGACTGTTAGCATATTTCCTTGACACCGCACATTTATGTAAAAATACGCCAGAAAGCGAAGACATTTTCAGAACTGCCAGAACGTCCAGGGAAATTTCTTTTTCTAAAGGAAAACTGAAAATTTTCATCCGTCTGTGTCTGTCTTCATGCGCCAGAGGCAGTGAGAACTTGTTTTCAAACGCTTTATTTTCGTGCAGTAGGGACACGAGCCATTCTGCGCCACTTGAGAACTCTTGTGCTTGAGTGCGGAATCTCCTGTCAAACACTTGACAGTGACATCTACATTGACATTGTTTTATTTCGTGTAGTTTGATACATTTCTTACACGAACACAGCATTTCAGAAGGATCTCTCATTGCGAAACGTAAAAAAAGTACGAGAAAAATACAATTTTTTACCATCGCAACAAAATTAACGTTTTCGCTCGGGTGTTACAGAATATCGCTAGAGACTCGGCAGATTAACTTGCTAGTTGGTGTGCAAAGTACCGCAGTAATACGAAGGTACGCCCCAATCACAGCTCTCAGACTTGCTAACAAACCCTCTTCGAGATATCTTCGATTGATAAAATACAGATGTTGGATAACTTCGCTAATCGAACAAGAAATCACACAAAATATATTGTTCTTAGATGGAACATTGCGGAATTTTTTTGTTATAAGGTTGTGCTGCTATAGCCTGCTGCGTTGTTTCTTTTTTGAGAAATTAACTTGGAATGTATGCTCCATGATAATGGTTCATCAAATGCCGTAACCAAAACTGTAATGTGTACAGGCGGCAGCGATGCTTTTCGTGTCGGGAATCCTGAAAGAGGGTGGTAAACCTGTACGGAACACGAGGGTTAGCAAAAATGCAGTTCTTTGTCGAGTACCCTCAGAGCCAGGACCGTGTAACGCCCTGCAAACGTACAAAGATGTAGAAATGGCAGATGTGACCCATTTAATCGTTATAATAACGTAAATGGAGATAATTGGTAGAATAGAATTGCAAAAAAACAGAAAAGTAAAAATAAAAAAATAAAAAAGTTACAGCCGTTCCACTCTACGTGAAAACTGTTGGAAATGCAGAGCACTGATTCGCCATAATGGGCTGTAGCGCCGTTATCCGCTCACTGCTACCACCCGACGCATTTCAAATTTCCCGCCTTCGCAGTGCTCGCGCGCCCCCTGCCTGAAACTGCGCCAGCAGGAGTTCTGTTCTTTTTGTGCTTGTTTTCCCTCCCGCATCGCCGCCCGACGTTCACGAATGGCTGCGGCTTCTCGCTGGCGAAGTTCGGCGTCGGCGGCTCGCTTGCGGCGCTTGCGCTCAGCATCCGCAGCACGCCGCCGCGCCGCCTTCTCTTCCCGCGTAGACATTGTCGATGAAGTCGATGGTGAAACGTGAAACGTGCCGTGAACCCCCTGCCGCGGCTATGACGCAACGTGGCGCGGCTATGACGCAACACAATCCAACACAATCCACTTTAATCCAATCCAATCCAAACCAATCCAATCCAATCCAATCCAAGCCAAGCCAAGCCAAGCCAATCCAATCCAATCCAAGCCAATCCAATTGAATCGAATCCAATCCAATGCCAGACCGACGGGGAGCGATGCGGATTACGGACGCCAACGCGGGTGACATCGTGAGTTACTTAAATGCTCTGCATTTAAAATTCTGCGAAAATCCACTGACGAAATACAAATCGGGGATCTTATACATATCTCCAAGAACAGAAAAAATACAAATCCTAGGAAAAGCAAATCAGAAACAGGAATAAAAATAGCGCAAATGGACAATCTGTCTAACGCCTTAAATTTCCGCAAAAGTGCATAGCTAGCGGAAGTAACATTTAATCGTTATAATAACGTAATAGGAGATAATTGGTTGAACAAAATTTTATAAACAAGAAATACAAAAAAGAAAAAAAATTTGCGAAAATGAACTGACGAATTAAAAAATATGCGTCTTATATATCTCCTCCAATTAACGACGGCTAAACTTCAAAAAGGCCTGAAGCGAGCATTGGAAATACGAATAAAAAAAGAGCGGAAATAGGCAAATCATGTAGCGCCTTCCATCTGTAGAAAAATAGATAATTGGAGATATAAAGACACGTAATTAATTTAATGGCATAAATTTACGTGGTTGGCGAAAAGCTCAAAAACAATAAAAAACACATCTTCGGCAACCCATAGCCAAATCTGGCTGAAAAGAACTCACCATGTATATAGCGGCACAAAAATACTAATCATCAGTAGACAATTCTCTGAATTACTGCAGATTTTTTTTTTTTCATCAGCGTGTTGAGTTTTTCTTTTCAAGAACGAACAGCCTCGAGCTTGAGACCCGTTGAGTGTCGCGGGCGCGCATGAACTGTTTTCTTCGGTTTTTATGCGAGCTCCTCACGGGGCGCAAGCCCACGCGCAAGCCTGGACGGCGCCCCGCCACCGGACCAAGATCAAGCTTAAACATCTATTCTGTTAGCAGCGGCTCAGAACGGCTCAGAGCGGATCTGCTGCGGCAGTGAGGCCTATGCAGGCGAGCGAGCGAGCGCACAAACAACCGAGGGAACGAACGAATGAACGAGCGAACGAGGCTTCAGCATTGGCTCACGTGAGTCGAAAGCCAACGCTTCGAATACCCCACAGGATATAACAGAGTTGCAGCACTCCGTCTGTTCCGTCTTTTCCGTTCGTATCGTGTTGACGGGGACCCGACTGGGCATTTGCGCATTCGTTACGGTAGGGTGGATCACCATGCCCGCGCATTCGTTATGGTAGGGGGTGTCCTTCTCGCCGTGCCCTCGCGCGCAGGCGCATCGGGTCCCCGTCAACACGGTAAGCACGGAACCAGCGGAGCATACGGAGTGCTAAAACTCTCGATGCTCGGCGGCCGAAATGCACCGCACCAACGTTTCCTGGAGTGCGGAAGCTGAGTGTCTCGGGCATGTTAACGTGAAGCTTAAGCTTACAGCGCAGCGATTAATGTTCTTCCACGATCGTCGTGAATTCATCCAGGCGGCTCTCCAGAGCGTAGGCACCTCATTTCTGAACCCTTGGCTCGTAACAAGCGGAGCTTACCCATGGTGCCCGTGCGACGGGCTTTTACAGAGACGTTGCGCCAGCTGTGGCCCTGTTGCAGGGACTTTTCTCTCGGGAGTACCTGTGCGCAGAGACATCGAGGCCTGGGACTTCCTGGGGCAGTTCCTTGCATCCCCATGTACCGCTCGCCACCTGTATACGTCGACTAAAGGGGCGTCCTATAAGGGGGTGTGCGGAAGCTCCCCATTCCATGGAAAGTGTTCGAAAAATTTCTTTTTCCGCTTGAACACGGGGTTATACCTACTAAGGCGAGACAGAAGGAGCGGGGTTTCTTACTTCCTGGAGGAGTCAGGAAGTAAGGAGACGCCCGAACATGTTTTTTGTAGTTTGCAATACAGCGTTACATTTCTGGGACAAGCTGCAGTGCGCCTTTGACACACACTGGCAGCTCACTTGAATGAACATTAGATTCTTGTATAAGGCCACGGAATGCCTATTCCTCCGTAACTGCGTCCATGTCATAGGTCTCCATTCGCTATGGAGAGCAAGAGTCAATGTTTTATGTGCTGAACGCCTTCGGCCGGCATGGAGGCATTTTGTGCAGAAGGTGCAGTGGGCAGTGGCTGCCCTTGACGGGCCTGATTCAGATTCCGAGCTTCGTGATGCACTGGCGCGGGTTCACGAGCCCTTTCGGAATTCAAGGCAAAGCAGTAGAGGAGATGGGACTCCATTTGAGGGCTAGAACCGGGAAGCCCTTGAGCCCATGCACTTCTACCCAAGAACGACCGTTACCCAGAACCTCCCTCCCCAGCCCTTTACTGACACCCCATTCACTTCAAGCTATGCGCAAAAGGCACTGTCACCCATTTGGCACTCTTCCTAGCATAATTACTGCCAACACCCTGTGGCTTTGCTAATATTACAAAGCGATTGGTTTACATTTCCTGGCAGGATATGCTGACTCTTGGCTCGCATAATGCCCGAATGCGTGTGATAATCTGCGTGCATAACGCTGCTCTTTTGTTCGATGAATCGTCTGCAATTTCTTTATGTGGCCCAGTATATATTTCTGTAAATAAAAGTCTTGTTACAACATAAAAGACGAAGACGGCTGATACGGCCACGTTTGCAATGCATTCTGCTGGAAACAGCGCATCGGCCTTGGGCCGAGGTGCTCAAGTTGCGTCATCTGACGACTCCGGAACCTACAAGGTCGTACTTCCCCGTCTGCCTTCTGGTAACACCGTTCTAAACTCCGTGTTCTTGCATTATGACCTGTCTGGCCGACCGTACCGTGCCCCGGACTTTCGTGATGCTTTGCTTGCCGTTCTAGACACCAAGGACATTCTCGCTTGTGGTCAATATCAGATGAGTCACTTGTGGCTTGTCACATGCGTCAACGGTGCAGCGAAACAAAAGCTAGTAGAGCGAGGCGAACTTGCGGTCAAAGGCCTCAAGTGCCTGGTCATTGATCTTGAGAGCAGGAATATCAAAATGAAGCTTCTTTGGCTTTCCTCGCACATAGAGCAACGCCGAATTGTAGAAGCGCTAGAACCTTATGGCACGGTTCAGTCTATCACATGAGAAATGTGGCGGTGTGATGGCATGGAGGCTTGGCAGATGACCAACAGAGACGTGTCATTCACGCTGAAGGATAGAATCTCAGTCAACTCGCTGCCGCACCTACTGGACGTCTACGGTCAACAGTCTCTCATCTTGATTCCTGGGCGTCCGCCACTCTGCTTGCGCTGCAATAGGTTGGGCCACATAAGGAGGCAGTGCAAGACTCCGCATTGCAAGAAATACCACCGTCACGGCCACTTGTCATCAGCGTGTGTGCAAACCTACGCAGACAAGCTCCTTTCGGGTCGTGAAGCAGAAGATGACACTGTTGCATCTTACATCATGGATGCAAGTGAGGTCGTGGATTCTTCAGGGGAAGCTGTTGCGGAGCAGCGGCGAGAAGATAGGACTCCTGCGGTGCCCAAGGAGGATGCGTCTCGTTTGGTACCGCCTGAGGATCAAGGAGGGGGTGCTAACGTTGCGGTCTTGCCTGCAACATGGGCCGAGTCGCCACCTTACCTGGATCGACCACCGTCGACGGAGAATGAAGAAATGGAACTTGACATTGGTACCAAAAAGCGACCTGCACCCCTTGATGAAGCGGAGGCTCCGGGTGGAAAACCAGAGGTCATGGAGATAAAGCAGGCGAAGAAGTTCCTTGCCAGGGATGCTTCGGATCCTGCTCCTGCTGCTTCGGCGGTGCTATCGACGGCTTTGGAGCTGGGTGCCACATCCCCCTGCGATACAGGCCTCATAAGCTCAGAGGCTCCTCTAGTTGCCGACCCTGCATCATCATCAGGGGCAGCTTTGGCTGCCTCCCCGGCTGCGGAAAGTGCAACTACTGGTCGCCGTCCTGCTGCCCGGCCTCCAGATCTTGATGGAACTGTGGGTAGGCGAGGTAGAGACGCTACACTGCTGTAGAGTGTCATGGTGGGAGCTCTTTCTTTTCAGTTTGGAACTTTAAATATTCGTGGTTACGTAACAAGAGGCGTCAAGGCCAGCTTCTTCACCTAATGCGGGGTTGGAAGCTTGATATATTGCCCATTCAAGAAACAAAAATTCAGTCGGATGAAGGGACTGCGGAAGCTCTAGCCCCTTTGCAATCAGAGTACGAAGTGCGCGTTAGCCACGCCAAAGGGTTATCTGCTGGGTGCATGCTCTTTCTGAACAAGCGCCTCCAATGCTGTGTGGAATTTGTATCCACTGATCGGGAGGGACGCCTTATCGTATGTGACCTAATGATCGCGGGACAGTCATGGAGGTTTCTCGTCGTTTATGCACTTTCTCAACCTTGTGAACGGGAAGAATATTTCCTGTCATTACAGAGTCACCTGCGTACTGACCGCCACTTGATGGTCTTAGGGGACTTTAACTGTGTGTGTAACCCGAGTGACAGGTCATGTGAGCACCAATGATCGGACTTTAGCGCTATAACATTGGAAAACATTGCTTGTGACTTTCATCTTTGTGACATACGAGAAAATGACCGACTGAAAAATCGTTTTACACATTTTCAGGGGGCCTCTCACGCTAGGCTAGACCGTATTTATGTTTCTTTTAATTCTCTACCGTGTGTCTGTTCATCCGGTATTTTTTAGCGACCATTGCCTTGTATCTGCTACGCATGGTAGCCAACAGTGTCGGAGTCGTCGCCTGATTTGGGAATTGTGGAAATATAATAATTCTTTACTATCCCATCAGCCCTTTTAAAATCGTGTGCCAGAAATTATGCAAAATGCAAGAAATCGCTATGATCGGCCAATGCTGCACGGTGGGAAATATTTAAGCAAGAAGTGAAAGTCACGGCAATTGAAGAGGCTACAGTGATGGCGTTTGAAAAGAAAAACAACATAAATCGCTTAAATGAACTGTTGAGAGAACTTTATGAACTTGAAAGCCGATGTCCAGGTCAATATATGGATGACATTCGGAATAACAAGGCGCAGCTGCAGGCGTTTGATGTTGAGAAATAACGGGGAGCACTAGTGCGAGCGAGATCACAGCGCTTTGCTGAAGTGCAACCGTGTCGCCGGTCTCTAGGTGATGAGCGCCGTCATGCTCTGTCTAAACAAATACTTGAAATTGAGTATAAAGGGAAAATTACTGATGACACTACTGTGATAATGATGGCCTTCGTCGATTAATATAGAACTGTATTCCAAGCTCCCAAAAAAGTGGTGAGCGAGGACTCCATTGACAAATTTATTAGTTTGCTGCCCAAATTAAACCAGGACGAGTGTGAATCTATTGACCAGGAGATTGGCATTCAAGAATTGGTGTCTAGCATTGAATCATTGGCGAAAGGTGAGACCTGATGGTCTCACTGCAGAATTTTACCACACATTCTGTTCTCTGCTGGCTCCATTTTTACTTCAGGTTTATCGCGAGGCTTACAAGACTGGATCTCTTCCACCTACGCTGTACGAAGGCCACACTGTTCTAATCCCCAAAAGTAATGATCCTGACAAACTGCATAAAGTAGAAGCATATCGTCCCATTTCCTTATGTAATGGAGATTATAAAGTCTTCGCTAAGATTTCGGCCAACCGTCTTCAAAATGTAATTGAGCTACTAGTTGGTGACCATCAGACATGTGGCATCCGTGGGCGATTAATTCAAACATCCACATAGCAAGGTCTATACTGGAGTGTGTTTCGGGTACGTCAACCCAGGTAGCCTTAGTACAACTAGATTTGGCAAAGGCATTCGATCGCGTCAGTCACGAAATCCTGTTTTGTGCTCTACAGCATGTGAACGCAGGATCTTGTCTTACCAAAGGTATTCAAATATGTTATGCTAATGCCTCGACAAGAGTGATAGTCAACAATCGACTAACCCAACCAATCCACCTTCTTTCATCGGTTCGTCAAGGGCACCCATTATCACCACTCCTGTTTTGCTTATATCTGGAACCCTATATGCATATATGCATGCACATAATTGAGGACATTAATGTTAGAGGGTTCATGCTATCGTCCTTCGAAGTGAAAATTTTAGCATATGCCGATGATTTCGCCTTATTTTGTACTGACAAGGCCAGCGTGGAGAATGCACTTGCCATTACACAAGAATTTTGCGAGGTTTCAGGTGCGGCTCTGAATTTCGAGAAAAGCTGCAGATTTTGGTTTGGAGAACGGGGAACCACGCCCGATTTTTTCGCCGGAATCAATTGGCATAGAGACCTTACTTATTTAAGAGTATCCCTCTCGCAGTTTCGCAATATTGACTCGCATTGGTCGGAGTAGGCGGTGAAGCTACAGCGCCAAGTGAATGACTGGCGGGGACGGCAGCTGTCCATATTTTCTCGTGCTCGGGCGTGTACACGTTTCTTGTGACCCGACTTCTTTATGTCCTACAGGTGTTACATTGCTCATGACTCAGGATACAAGCTTTTCACCTGATTTTTGCAATCTTCATTTGGTGTTCGCGTAGTGAGCCAATGCGTCGCGATAACCTTTTTCTTCCTGTTGTGTGAGGGGGACTTGGGCTTATTCATCTGTTTCTTTGGCAGCTTCTTTCTCGTTTATTATGTATACTTTCGAGATGTTCAACATCCTTTTTTGAAAGCTGTACTGCAAATACGTCTTGCACATTTTCTCCCTGATATCGTGGTGTCTTCGCTGTCTGTGGACGGAGCCCGAAGTCCTCGAGGTTTCCTCAAAGAAGTGTTTGACACGTTTCACTTCTTACAGGCTCGGTTTAGCCTTGAGTACATATTTACTGCTTCACGCGAGTCTATTTCTGATGCCCTGGCTTCTGGGCTTTTTCCCACACCTTTATATCGTGTTCTGTACCTACAGTGTACCTACCAAGATGTCCTCAATAGAGTGTGTAAAATGTGTGTTCCGCAGGTGTTAAAACATTTTTCTTTAAATTACACACTGGCACGCTCCCTGTTAAAACTTGGATGAAAGACCGGGGTGTGTTTATAGCTTGGTCGACAGACTGTCGGCTGTGTACTCGACCAGAGACATTTGATCACTGCTTTGTAGACTGCAGAGATGCTGTCTTTTTCTGGGATATTTTACAGCGAACGCTCAGAAAAGACATAGATATTACGCCTTTCTATATCCGATTTTTGCCATTCGACTATCCTGGTGAGCCGCCTTATGGCATGTTTGTGTTGATTGGTTTGTACATTTTGTGGCGATGCCGCTATGTGATAGGCACGCTGAGCCACCAAGATCAACTAAGTCCTATTTCTCAGAAACTGTGGCGTTTGTACATAGTGTGTATAGCTTGCTTGACCAACCACCTGACTGGTTATCTCTTTTGAACGCTTGTGTGTGTTTGCCTGAATTTTGATGTATATGTGCTTCCCATAACTTCAGTGTATTCTTTTGTTTGCTTGTATTGCTCGTACTGCAACGTCTGAGCGTATACTCCCATGTAATAAAAAAAAATGGCTCAATCGGATGGACGCCGATTTCAGAACGCGAGGGATCCAGGTACGATTCCCACCAAGAGACGCGTTTTTTTTTTTTTTTTTCCTTTCCAATTGAATGTATTCTGTTCCAGTTGGACAACTTACGGCCGGGTTAAACAGCTGCGCTGTTAAAATGGAGATGCAGGCAGTGCCGCGCATTCGTCTCTCTTCGGATGCGTTGTCCAAACAACGTTATAACGTCGCCACATCATTTTTTAAAGCAAGTCTTTCTATGCCGCACCGATGGCGTTGACGTCCGAGTAAAGCACACTACAGGAAAGCCAAGTTAAGGCAATGTGTCTCACAAAGGGTACATGAAGCTTTTTACGCCTCACTAATGGCGCTGACGTCCGACAAAAATATCAGGGAAGCGCACACTAACGCGTAAGGCTTGAAGGTATAGCTGTACGCAACCTTCACGACCATCCCGACGGTTCAAGCTCATGATTGCAGCCGACCTGCTTCTTCTTCGCTGCCGCAACAACCTCTACTCCATCATTGTTACTATAAGTGTCAGCTTTCATTTTTTCGGAATGCTGTACTCATTGGACATCACCTTTCATGGGGCGTGCGCTATGCCGTGTCGTTCTCGTTCCGAGCAAGTGTTGCCACAATTACGGCGAACGCTAGGTTTTTTTTTTTTTTTTTTTTTTTTTGACAGTCTTCACCAATCTTCCTAAGTGGGCATGCGCGGCTTGACAAACGTGCGCAGGGGATGCTGGGCGGTCGTCGCGAGGCACGCACACACGAGCACTAGGCATTTTCTTGGTTGGGTTAACTGCCGGGCGGTCGCGGTGAGGCTCCGGCTGACGTGCGGGAGCTCGGAAATTTCTTGGTATTTTTAACTGCGGAAACAAAAAATTTCCATTTGCTAAACAGCTTCGCTGTTAAAACCAACTGCAGGAAAGCCAACTTTACAGAATGGGTTTCACAACGGGTACATCAATTTACTCCGCATAACATTGCCTTTGCCCACCTAAGGAACTATCGTAATACACAAAATATAGTTTGGAACAACACACGATTAGCTATGACGATGTTGAAATACATTTTCCCGGAAGTGCTGGACGTCGGCTTTGGACTTTGGCAGCTTGTATTCCGAATTAACTTCGGGAGAGTGGATTTTGGACTTCGCTTGGACTCTGGTTGCTTGGGAGATATCTTCGCGTTTTAACCATCGTTCCTTTTTAAAAAAGCGGCTTCGCTTTCCATTTGAGAAAAGCAAAAGCGAAGAGCGGAACTTTTTTTTCCTGGAGGTGAGCTACAGTCTTCGCCCCGAAAGGCACATAGATAAATAGAAACTGAAGTCACGAAATGTTGACGACAGCTCTTCACTAGGGTACGACATTCGCGTAATTAGTTCCCTTTCACGAACTGTCCTCGCCGGTAGTGTCTCGCCGGAGTTGTTGAGGCGTTGTGTGTGTTCCTGCACTGAAGTTCGCGGGTTCTATTCTCGGTCCCGGAAGGTTGATTTTAATGGGACGAAGAACATATGCGACGTTCTGAGTCAGGTTAATCAAAACGTTGCCAATCGTTTAACGCACTCTCTTGTTCGACGTCAAAAGATTGGAAGCATGTCATCTTTAGAGGCCCCAATCTAAAAATTAATATTCTCTGAGTCTTCTGTGCTTGATGTATTGACCGTTTTTTCTGGCTTTATTTCCTGCGTGAAATGCGTCCATTTGCCGACGTCCAGGTGTTTGGCTGATGAACACGTCCATTTCTTTACTGCTGTCAACCCGCTCCCCTCAGCAATGCGATATCCGAAGTGCATGTAAAAATAAAGTAAACATAAAAGCGGTTACGATGTGCATGGAGTGGTTTATTCTGTATCTGAAACCTTATTTATTTACTTATGATCCCCCTACAAACTCAGCTATTACGAGCTGATTTGCGGGGCTCCAATATGGTCGCTCCTGTCATCAAAGCCCTCTTGGCGAAGATAACTTGAGTCTAGTTTTCCCCGGAAGTTCAACTCTACTATGAATATACCGTATTTGCACGATTCTAACGCGTACCTTTTTTGCTAAAAGTAACCTTCAAAAGTCGCGTTACAATGGAACTCCAAATCAAAATCTGCTTTAAAGCGGCCAGAAGCATCGCTTTGGACACCGTAACTCCGCGTAATGTAACTCAGTCCCATCTAACACAATTCGTCAAAATCAATTGAGTAAGCTTTGGCATACCCATTTCTCCTGGGCATACCTTAAAGCTGTTGTGTATAATGCTGCTGCTGCAATTAGCACTTCGGTGCACTCGTTATGGCTCCGAAGAAGACTTGAATGCGAACATCTTCGACAGAACTCTGTCTGGTTGGGTTTTTAAACTTGAAGAAGCAAATACACCAACCAAGGGCGTTTATTCAAAGCGGTCCCAACGTTTCGGAGCCAACTCGGCTCCTTCATCAGGGGCGACTGTGTGCAAGAAGCAGCGGTTGTATACGGTACGGTGTCTTCTTCTTTTTCTTTTTCTTTTTTCTTACTGCATTCTTGCCCTTGCGCGTCGGAGGCCGTGGGCGTAGATGGTGGGAAGGGCTCCGAGGGATCTCTTCAGGCCTTGCCTGTTCCCTTGTACGTGCCAGGACTCAAGGAGTAATCTTTGTGAGTAATGGGTTTCGGTGTCAATCACCTGCGCGCCGTCAAAGTTAATCCTGTGGTCAGCTTTTTCGCAGGGTTCCTTATGTTAAAGGAAGTGTCCCTTCGCAGTGTCCCTATGTTAAAGGAACGAGTGAAACCTTATCTCGCATTCTTCGCAAGGAAGGCATTATCGTCTCCCACAAGCCAGTGTCAACTCTTGGACGGCTCATACCTCGACCTAAAGAGCGGCCGCCAAAAGAAAAAATCCCAAGGGGTCGTCTACAAAATTGCTTGCGAACAATGCCCCGCTAGTTACGTTGGGGAGACCAGGAACTTCCCGGAACGCCTCCGCCAACACAAAAACGACGTTCGCAAGTCCGACACTCAACGCAGTGCATTGGCCGAACACTGTGAAAAAGCTGACCACAGGATTAACTTTGACGGCGCGCAGGTGATTGACACTGAAACCCATTACTCACAAAGATTACTCCTTGAGTCCTGGCAAGGCCTGAACCGGCAAGGTCTGAATAGATCCCTCGGAGCCCTTCCCACCATCTACGCCCACGGCCTCCGACGCGCAAGGGCAAGATTCCAGTAAGAAAAAAGAAAAAAAGTAAAAGAAGACACCGTATATAACCGCTGCTTCTTGTCGTACACAGTCACCCCTGATGACGGAGCCGAGTTGGCTCCGAAACGTTGGGACCACTTTGAATAAACGCCCTTGGTTGGTGTATTTGCCTCTTCAAGGCTCCGAAGAAGTACCAAGTGGAGCGTCCTTCCAGCGCAAGCTTACTTGCTCACAGTGCACGATTGGCACAAACAAGGCATGGCCTTGTTTTTGGGCAAGGCTTGACTGGTCCTCGCAACGTTCGAGAACTTGAAGGCTCCCTTCAGCGTTTTTAAAGGAGATGCGAATGAACTAATGGCCCGTCAGGTCTGAAAATATGAAAATAAGGTGCTTGAAAAAGTATACCCTTTTAATGCTGTCCGCTCCATGTTTTGATACCGGCAGCAGTTTGGATACGCAAGTTTATGAAGCACAATGATTGATTGATTTGATTGATTGTGGGGTTTAACGCGCCGACGCAACGCAGGCGATGAGGCGCGCCGTAGTGGAGGGCTCCGGATTAATTTTGACCACCTGGGGATCTTTATCGTGCGCCGAAATCTCTTACACACGGGCGTTTTTGCTTTTCGTCTCCATCAGAAAAGCGGCCGCCGCGGCCGGGAATCGAACCCGCGACCTCGTGCTCAGCAGCGCAACGCCTTAGCCACTGAGCCACCGCGGCGGGTATGAAGCACAATGAATTTTGCTGCCACAGTTGCGTGCGTAAAATAAAGTGTCTTCTGCCAGGAACGTGCTGCCCTGTCTTTTACATCTGCGTGTTCGAATTTCACCACTGCGCGGTCGAATCGGCGTCAGATTTTTTTCCTAAATTTTCTGCGTAAACTTAATAAAACTTGGTGCGCTAGTTGATGTATTGTTTCACTGGAAAAAAGAAAAGGGTGCTAAATGGACGTAGACGAAGGAGACACAAAAGTCATATACAGGCGCCAACTTCCAACTGTTTTATCATGAAAAAAACCACGCTTATTTATACACAAAACCCTAGTACAGATAAAGTCAAGAATTCGGACAAGGTTTAACATTTGCTGATAACAGCTCACCGATAAACAAGTGGCGGCATTGACGTATATTGAACTTCAACAGTGAAGGGACACACGTGCACTGACCGTACCGACATGGAAGCCTGAAAATTAGTGCAATCACCCAGTTCAGGACTCTACTCTTAATGGTTTCATGGGAGTACTGTCAGTAGTGCGCGTGTGTGCCTGTACTGTTAGTATACGTGAATGCCGCTTCTTGTTTATCTGTGAGCTGTTGTCGGCGAATGTTAATCTGAAGGGAAGTGAAGTGAAGTGAAGTTTATTTCCTTTTCATAGAAAAGAGGGGACCGAGGCAAAAGGTGGTTAAGCCTGACGAGGCCTCGGTACACTAAGCCTGTAAGTAGTACAGATGCAAACGCAAAAACACTTAATACATTAATACATAGAATGGGCAGCAATCAAAATACAAAAGTAATATATAAGCAGTAACACTTACTAGAATACAAAACATATGCACAATCATGGGAAAATACAAATTGATACTTGTACGAGTTCAATTTCGTACATACGGATGAAATAAAGTAAATCATTTGACTTAAGTACTTGTGTGAAAAAGATAGAACAATAGATATGTACAATTACATCCATGCACACACATACATACACATACGCATATATATCAAAGACGGTAAGCTGCATTTTTACATTGGAATTTCACCTTCAATCAGATGTTGTTTGGTCTTTTTTTAACATGTTTCCAGATTGAAAAAACTCATCAGGAAAGGGGAATTTGTTTAGCGCATTGGGTACTTGACAACTCAGTTTTTGTTCACCGTAATTTGTTCGCGTTCGCGGAACTCTTAGTTTTACTACGCGAAGATTGTAACCTATGTTGCTATCAGGAACAGAGTACAAGCGATTCTGGTGAATGTATTGAAGAAGCCGCAGATAATACACTTGGTCGGTTTTTAACATGGAGTGTTTTACAAACAATGGTTGCGTGCGTAAGTTTCGTGGTGCACCATAATATCCCTCAATAGCCCGCAAGGCTCTTTTTTGCAGGACAAGTAATTTTTGGTAATTGGAAGACGTGGTCGTACCCCAAACAAGATTACAATAAGAAAGTCTTGAAAAAAACAGGGCATTATACATAGACACTTTTAACCAAACAGGCAGTAGATTAGAAATCCCATAAAATACGCCAACAATTTTACTTAGTTCAGAAGTAAGTTTGGAAATATGAACAGTCCACGAAAGATTTTCATTAAACCACACACCAAGAAATTTTTGGGAAGAAACTTGATTGATTGTTATACTGCCATAATGAATATGTATACAATTAGTTTCCACGGTGTTGATGGGCTTGAAAATAATATATTTCGTTTAGCTTATATTTAAACTAAGTTTATTCTTCTGTAACCAATCACGAAGGTTGATTAAATAAGCATTGACCATATTTTGAAGCGCCGGTAATGAACAGGAGGAGAAGAAAAGATTAGTGTCATCAGCGTACATTACCAGATCGGCAGAGTTATGTATGCCGGCTAGGTCATTGATATATGTAATGAATAATAACGGCCCTAGTACTGATCCCTGTGGGACACCATGCTTAACCACCTGTATATCAGAGTATATGTTATTTGTTCGAACATATTGGGACCTATTGCTCAGATAACTCCGCAATAGGTTCAACGCAATGTCAGAATGGATCCGTACTCGTGTTCTGTGTATACTATAGCTTCCATGTTGGTAAACCACGTGGGCGGTTAAAGGCTGTGAACTTATCTGGAGCTCTTATCTCAAGCAGCGCTTGTGAAGCTGCAAGCAGTGCACAAGAAAGGGCGGTGGTGACGTCACGTGCAGGCTACGTGTAAATAAGCGTGATTTTGTGTCTGAATGAACAGTTTGAAGGTGGCGCCTGCGTATGTCTTTCGATTCTAGGTTCGTTTAGCGCCCTTTTCTTTTTTCCAGTGATACGCAAACTTACCTGCGCGTTACGAACAGGGGTGCATGATAATTATGCAAATACGGTATCTACAGATCGCCGTTTTAAACTTCGCGCCTTTGACCGTCACGCAATGCTTTTGTTCCCCGCATCGACGGAGAAAGCTACCTGGCCAGACGGCGATGATGACAATCACGATGATTGTTCCCGGCATGCACGCTGGACGGTGCAGTCCCTCTAAAGTCCAGAACTGTGGTCGGCTGTGAATTCCTTGTGCAACTGTGCGCTCATAAAAAGAACCCCTTGTCGTCTGAGTAGATTCCTCACTCATAACGTTCGTGTTCCGTGTAGGAAACTAAGCGCATATCACGCGTTGATATATAAATTTTATATTTTTGGGACCTTCATAAGCGCTTACATAAAAGAGAATGTTACTTTTTCTACCCTTGTGTAGTTATGTGAGCAGAGCCAAACAGGGAATCCATATTTTCGCACTCCGTACCATTTCACCTGACGTTAACCATACTTGTGGCTGATGAAAGGAACTCACCTTATTTCATTCATCCGTTTGTAACCAATCATACATACATTCGCCTATGCACGTCTCTCACTATACGCCATTTCTCCATCTTGTATAGCTGTCGACGCTTGCTCCATACCTCCTCGGTTTGCTTCACACGTGCTGTACAGGACCCTTCCTTATAACCAGTACTATAACGACGTGACACCCCTTATACGTCATCTCCCATCGCCTCTCAATGACTTCATGCCCTACCACGTGTTTGGTAAACTATAGCAATCAGTGAAAGGAGCAGGAAGTGGCGCCGCAGTAGCTCGTCGATTGATTGATTGATTGATTGATTGATTGATTGATTGATTGATTGATTGATTGATTGATTGATTGATTGATTGATTGATTGATTGATTGATTGATTGATTGATTGATTGATTGATTGATTGATTGATTGATTGATTGATTGATTGATTGTAGGGTTTAACGCGCCGACGCAACGCAGGCGATGAGGCGCGCCGTACTGGAGGGCTCTGGATTAATTCTGACCACCTGGGGATCTTTAACGAGCGCCGAAATTTCGTTCAGACTGGCGTTTTTGCTTTTCGCCTCCATCAGAAAAGCGGCCGCCGCGGCCGGGAATCGAACCCGCGACCTCGTGCTCAGCAACGCAACGCCTTAGCCACTGAGCCACCACGGCGGGTCAGTAGCTCGTCGAGCCGCGGTACCGGTCTGGGCAACATGGATTTTTTTTTAACAGCTCAGCTGTTTAAAGGGACACTAAAGGCTGAATGAAATTTTGTTTTAAGTGAAAGATTATACGTTTCGTTGCTCTCTTGGATTTTGTTCTGCGAGCAACGATGTGTTATTTGCTCAGAAATAAGTAAATAAAGCTGGCGTTTTTCTCATCCGCTTCCCTTTCATTTTTTTTTTCACGACCCAGCCATTGCGTCACAAAATACCAGCGAATAAACGGCGGTGTGCTCTCCCTTGGGACTTGGGCAGCGGCACCGAGCGGCGCAAGCAAACAGCTTGAGGCGGCGACGCACACGTCTACGGCCAACAAGGCGACTTCTGACCGACGGAATCAGAAACGCGTTTAGATGCTCGAGTGGCCGGTGTGCCCGTACACTCCGGCGTCCAGGAGCCCATCGAGCCGGGTGCGAGCACAGAATGCTGCGGCGAAGCTGCTTTTGAAGAAACAAGAGCCGTTTCGATATCAAGCGCGTCGTCCTGGGGTTCCGGCCGGCGCCGTTCCGGCTGGCGCCTTTACATCACCTCTTCTAGCGATCACAGCAATCTCGCAGCGCTGATCTAGCGTGAAATAAACCCTCTTCACGGTAGCCGCAGCCGTGTCCAGTATCAGTCGTTGCCCGCGCAAAGCGACGCAGGCTTTACGGATTATCAACGGCGGCATGAAGCGAGCGGGCGGATGTGTCAGCTAACCACTCGCAGTAAGTTCATTTCACAGGTGATTATGTTCGATCCGGGCACACTTCACCTATAGCAACATTTTAAATAGTGTGTTACTTCGCCTACTCTTCCTCTAGCGCGCGAAGAAGGGGAGATTAGAAGCTCGCGCGGCTCGCTAAGCCACCTGCAGTGCACATTTCTCCTTTTGCTGATTCTAATCAAGGGACTTAAGCTGCTTCCTGCCGGGTATATTGTTTGCAGAAGCTCGAGCGCTCACCTCGTAGGTCATGGACTTCGCTAGTTGCGCAATGCTTTTCGAGGACGAAACTGAAGGCATGATAGCTGACGGAATAGTGAGGGAAGCCTGCCTCGCAGCGTACAAAAGCTGTAGTCCGTGTTTTTTAGAAACGATGAGATCTCGGAAAGCTTTTATTTACGTTTATTTCACGTGCTCAACCGCTCAGGAACTGTGTATTTGAGGGAAATATATATAGATGCTTCTCCAATAAGCTCTCGCCGTTCAGCACTTTTGTGACGTCACAAACAGCAGTATCCAAAAGCGTTCGGGACGACGTCCCCTGTTTTCACGCTTCTGGCATTGTCTGACTACTTTAACAACTGCGAGTTGCGAGAGCGGTTTAGTATTTAGATTCTTAGCACCGTAATCTATTGATACAGACAAACTTGTTTCCAACTTTTAGTATCCCTTTAAGCATTTAGTTCCTCCGTATGGCGTTACCAGAAAAAAAAAAATATTAAGATAAGAGCTCGAGCACACGTGACCATGCGCATGGTAAGGAGCGCCCGACGTCGGCCAGGCTTGCGCGGGGGCTTGCGTCACGTGAGGTGCTCGCAGAAAAAATACCGCGAAACATACCGAGCGCACGTCACCGTGCACGTCATGAAGAGCGCCCAGTGTCGGCCAGCTCGACCTTCGAGAACACTTTTACCAGTGTTTGTGGCGTGATCTCTCGCATGCTCTTCTACTCGCCAGTTCACGGGCGTTTGCGCCCGAAATGGGGAGCACAGACGCCGAGTTCGCGCTACAGACGCCCAGTTCGCGAAGCCTGCTACCGGCGGGTCAAACGCGTGCTCTTTGGGAGAGATGTGAAAGGCTGCGTAGAAAACGACCCAGGCCTGCCAGTCATGCATGACTGACAGGCCCGGACTAAACTTTTCACAGCCTTTTTGGCCAAAACAGCGTACCAGAAGTGAAAAAGGCTGTTGGGAGGCCATTACACCCCTTTTCATGAATCTGAACACCCTTGTTCGTAGTTCTACACCCTTCTTGTGTACCCGCCGCGGTGGCTCAGTGGCTAAGGCGTTGCGCTGCTGAGCACGAGGTCGCGGGTTCGATTCCCGGCCGCGGCGGCCGCTTTTCTGATGGAGGCGAAAAGCAAAAACGCCCGTGTGTACGAGATTTCGGCGCACGATAAAGATCCCCAGGTGGTCAAAATTAATCCGGAGCCCTCCACTACGGCGCGCCTCATCGCCTGCGTTGCGTCGGCGCGTTAAACCCCACAATCAATCAACCCTTCTTGGGTGGGAGAAAGAGTGTTCACCAACTTCAACACGCTTGGTTAACGGTGGAAAAGGTGCTCAGCTGTTCATTGATTAATTAATTGTCCATGCATACCGGTATAATTGCACTGCGAAGTACGAGGCATCCCCTCATACCATACCCTCCTGCCCACCTCGTAAGAAATGTTCAAGAGCAAAAAATTGTTCGTCTGCAACGATAGCTAGTCTCCATATACGTTGTGCCTCATTCCACAACCGACTAAAGTTTCTTGCACCCGTTTTGGCGGAAAATCGTGTAAAAACCTTGTCCCATGGCGGACACCTTTAAAATGTGTTTTGGCTATAAATGGGTGTAAGGATGAAAAAAAAGGTGTTATGTGGACACTATAACTAAAAGGTGTAAGATTGCTTTACATCCTAAAAAAAGGCTGCGGGCAGCGCAGCTACGCGTGCCAATGTGGATCGGCTGAGCGCGTACCATGACATACAGACGCATTCAACACGCACAATTCACACTTCGACCACAACTGAATTGAGCAAGGGAAACCGGGATGCGTGGGAAGAACGGGTACATACTTAATAGATAGATGTGCTTTAATTGCTTCTATAGCCAGCGGAGGAGAGTCCCCTGAAAGAGTCGGTGGGCCTGTTGCAGAAATCATACATTTTAGCCAAATTTCGAATTGCGCATTTTAATGTGCGCGTCTACAAGTCAGCACGCGGATTTGCAGAAACTTTTTAATCGGAAGGTCGTTATTATGTTCAATAAGTCATAGAATTTTTATTATACACCAAAAAACTATTCTACACCATTTTAAGACCCATCAAGAAGGGCGTTAATTATTTCAACACCCTTTTTCCTACAAGGTGCAAGGCTACAAATTAATCTGTTGGAAAGCAAGAAAAAGTATATGAAAGACCACCGGCTAAAAAAAATGGTGTAAAAGACCTCCTACTTTGGGGGTATTTTATACCCGTTTACATGGCAGAACTGAACATTTTATACATGTGGAGGGTTGTTTTGCACCTCACGATGTTTAAAGCAATATGAATTGGCATAATTTATTTCCAGTGGAGCTGTTAAAGCTTGAGGTAGGCTCGGTGGCCTTAGCAAAAAAAAAAAAAAAAGACAAAAGAAGAATTCCGCCGCCTGTAAAAGATGCCCCACCACACATAGGGCGTTGTAACAGTGAAGCCGGCTTTCGGGTCTGTTCGACGGTGAGCACAAATCGCGCATGCGTATGCGCACCTTTGACTATAACATTGTAAGGTGCTCTTCCTAATTTTAAAATTTCAAATTGACGTTTCACGAGCCCGGGCTGAACTTAGGCCCCAAGGCGCACCATATTTAGAAAGGAGCGATCATTGCAGACGACTTTTTTTTTTTTTTTGCATTTGAACATTTCTTACTAGGTGGGTAGGAGGTTTTGAGGGAATCTCTTTTACTTCACCATGAAATTATACCCACATGAATGGCCTTAATCAATGAGCAGCTGAACACCTTATCCAACCCCTTTTGAACACCCTACCAAAGATTCTGCAGAAGTTCAGAGAATTATCTACTAATGCGTAGCATTCTTATGCCGCTTGTATTGAGTGTGGGTTTTTACGGCCAAATTTTTTGGTGTTTGTAAATCTCCTGCGATAAATTATCTCCATATATGCTATGAGGTGGAACTTTCGCAAAATCTTCATTTTTGTGGAAATGCAGGGCGTTACACGGTCCTGGCTGTGGGGTACTCGGCAAAGAATGCTACGCATTAAAACCACCAATGGTGCAGAAGTTGGTCAACACCCTTTCTCCACGTAAAAAGGGTGTGGAGATCCCGTGCGTCACCCGAGTTCGAGTCCTAGGCCTCCATCTACAGTCTAACGGCCGCGCCACGCACACAGTAACCTTCTCAAAACCCAAATCACGCAAATCACGCACATGATTCGTCGCACCTCCAACAGACGCGCCGGCCTCAAGGAAACAGACACCCTTGCGTATACTCATCAGCCGCCTTGCGTACCACGTCCCCTTCCACAATTAGCTGCGCTCCGAACTCTGGCGCCTCTTACGGACGGGAATCAAAGCTGCCCTGGGAATTCCCCCCCCCCCCCCCCCCACACACACACACACACTTCTACACATCGTCTCCTTCAATTGGGTGTCCACGACACGATAGAGAAAATTATTGAGGCACAACGAGCTGGTCAGCTTATCCGACTTAGCACCACCCGCACCGGTCGTCACGTGCTGGCCCGCCTAGGATACCCCGAGCCGTCGTCACCTCTCCCACCAAACCCTGTGGCTCTCGCCCCTGTCCTTCGTGCACGTTTACAAGTTGTCCCGCTCCCCAAGAACATCCACGCGGAAACCAACCAGGGCCGACGCCGCACCCGAGCCGAAGCGCTAGCCCGCCAGTACGGCCATCACCCACATGTGATTTACACCGACGCAGCCAGTTACCCAGCCAACCCCAACGCTAAAGTGGCAGTGGCCTCTACAGTTGCTGGCAACGCGCAAACAACTTGCCCTGTACGCACCGATTCCATCAGGGTGGCCGAGGAGACATCCATAGCATTGGCTGTGTCCCACATCACCACCACCCGACCCGCGGAAGCTGACGACGATGATACCTGGGCAATTATAACAGACTCGCAAGCCGCCTGTCGGGCATATTCTCCTGGAATCCTCTCCATCCAAGCAAACAACATTCTTCGACACTCCGATCTATCCAAGCTTCCTTTCATTCGTATCGTCTTTCCTTCTTTCCTATCGTATCGTCTGGATACGTACTTTTTTGTTGCAGTATATTCAAACCCTCAATAATTAGAAATCGCCTTCAATTCAAAATTTACGGCAATTTACAAAGTGTTTCGCGGTCACGAACGTTACATTTCCTGGACTTACTGCAGTGTAATTCCAAAACAGTATTTTTTATTGTGTTTTTTAGTGGTGTGCATCAGTCAAAATATACTGATACGTTCGCATAAACGTGGAAAAGGCGAACTGTGCTTTATTTATAGGTTACAAGTGCGAAAGAAGACCTTGTATTTTCATAAGACACAGACTTCCTGAGTCGCGTTCAGATCACGCTGTGCTCTTCTTGGTCTTTTAAGAGACGCTTACGCTTGTCAGCCATAGAGGTTTTAGGCCAAGTTACTAAGCCTTATCGGTGAAATTTTAGACGCACCATCACGTGGTGCTGTTTTTTTTTTTTTTTGTCTGGGCCTCTTATAAATTGCAGTACATTTCGCTGCACCACCATACACACCGCAGGCGTCCTTGTCATCAAAGAGCTGCTGCAGCGCATCCACCCAGCACGCCACGGATCGTTGCTATTTTTCCACATCACGTTTGTCCCTATAGTCTTGTTCAGTCAGCCGCCTGAACGGTCCGAACGACAAGCGAGACAAGCAGCTGGCACAAATGTGCCTGACTACCACCTGGCAGTGACTGTGGCAATTACGGCTCGCCGAAGGAAAGGCGTCTTACCTATGCGGTCCATATACACCGTCATGTTTCGGTGCACTTCTTTAGCGCCACCTTTCATTCCCGTGCTCCGACTCATGTTCAGTTTGGGTTTTACTTTCTCATCTTGATTATGGAGAGTTTCTTTAGGCGACTTACCCCGGAACCACAAGTAAGGAAGTATGTATGTATGTATGTATGTATGTATGTATGTATGTATGTATGTATGTATGTATGTATGTATGTATGTATGTATGTATGTATGTATGTACGTATGTATGTACGTATGTATGTATGTATGTATGTATGTATGTATGTATGTATGTATGTATGTATGTATGTATGTATGTATGTATGTATGTATGTATGTATGTATGTATGTATGTATGCATGCATGTATGTATGTAGTGCCGGGTACCCCTTTCCCATGCTCTAACTAATCCCCGACAAATTGAATTGTCGTGGCGTATATAAATACCAGTAGGTAAGCAATCGCTGCCGTAAACAATTTTATAGGGCTGACACGTACCAGGAGTTGTAAAAGAAGTGGGAAAGCGTATTTTTGGAGAGTGACTTTTGTTGTGCGTGCACTTATGCTCACTAAACCATTAACACTTACGTTTATTAAAATTATCTCCCGTGGCCATTTTCACCCTGTAAATATTTTTGCGTTATAATCTAGAAACCTTTGAGCGAGCTGTTTCGTCTTAGGACAAGTTCAGACTACCGACGCCAAAGCAGCTATGAATGTAAAAAAACGGTGCGTTACGCAGTTCTATTGGCTGAGACGTGAACTGACGTCATTCTTCAAATGCATTACGGCAGTTGCGGCAACAGTCTGAACCCGGCCTTACACCTTGTCTACGTTTGAAAAACAGGAGAAATATACTTTTTTTTAACTTTCCCGTTAATCCTCTTATTTTATTCGTGAAACCCACTTGTTTATTTACTTTAACCGTGACTGGAATCAAACACAAGCTCCGCAAGGTCTACATATTCCTTCCCGACAACAGACGCCACAACAACCAGTGTGTATTTCAATGCTGTGGCGGAAACACGTTCGTATATTAGGTATCAGTGCCCTGATTTTGTTTGCTACGGAACTTGCCTAGATGTAACCATTGAAAGATGAGGACTAAAGGGACATTAAAATGAATTTGTCAAACTTCTGTTTGTGTTTGCATTGGTTAGGTGGGCTCATCTTTTGCCCAGCCGCTAAAGCAGTATTTAATTTATGAAGCATGAAAGAACAAAGGAAGATCATGCGCTGTCTGCCGCGGCCGCAACAACCACAGTGACGCAAAATGAGGCGAACTCTTCTTGCGATGTGACTAGACCATGTGCAAGATTTCAAAGTCTCAAATACGCACTTGCTTTTGTGACAATGTTCCAGCACGTACTGAGCGGGAACGATGACAAATGCAGGAGTTGTGGGGTGTGCGCCGGGCGTATAGATCAGTACATACGCTTTACGGTCCGTATACTCGCGGCCTTGGGCTACAATGAGCTGGATGCTGCTTGGTACATAGTAGAGTAGAAAAGACCTTTATTCGGCCGAAGCTACAGGCCGATCATGTCGACCGCCTGGGCGACCAGTCTGCGCTGTTTTTGTTCACCTTCAGAGCCCAGCCAGTCAGCCCAGGTAGTGATGGAAAGGGATGGGGAAGGATACGAGTCGGATAGCTGAGCCGCCGGGCAGTAGAATATATGAGTTAAATCAGGGCAGTGGTGCAGTTGCGACAAGAGGGATCAGATCTATAGCGATAAAGGAATAGGCGGGAGGGAGTGATCAGGGCATTCATTCGGATGTGCCGGAGGAGTCGAGCCTCCGTTACGGTGAGTAATGGGTGAGGAGGCGGGTAGAGGCGTTTGTCTAGACGGAGCTGAAGGTACACCTCCTTGATGGTACGGCGCTGGGAGAGCCTCCCACCGTCCTCCGAGGGCCTGGGCCAGGGGATCAACGGTGCCCGGTGAAGAGTTTCGCGGGCGAGTTGATGCGCCAACTCATTGCCGTCAATCCCGGAATGTCCAGGGACCCAACGGAGGAAAACGATGGAGGGCTGTAGAGCAGAGACCGCTCGTTCGACCGCCTGTAGAAGGGTAGAAGATAGTGAGTGATTTTGTATGTGTATAATAACGGCGTGAGATTCAGAAAAGACTGTGTATTCGGGGACGGGGGGAAGAGAAGCAAAGCACTGAAGTGCATGGGCAATGGCGAGAACCTCAAGAGACATTGCTTCCGGGTGGTGGAGGTACGGGCCGCTAGTGTGGGTTTCTTCTTCAGCAAGGTGAGGGTGGTACAGAACGTAACCGCACGAGAATCCAGGCGCCACAAAGGAGGCATCTATGTAAGCAATTCTCTGGGTCGCGAAAAGAGGAGAATGATGGTGCGCGGCCGCATGACGACGACATGCATGAAGGTAATTGGTCGAACGAAATTTTGAAAATTAAGAAAATAAGAAAAGTTTAAAATAAAAACAGGAAATGGCAAACCGTGTAACGCTTCGCATTTCCACAATAATGCAGATTTCGCTGAGTTCCACATCTTATCGTTATGATATCGTAAATGGCGATAATTGGTCGGGCAGGATTTAGAAAAACCTGCCCGATAATATGCCGCATGCCACATTTGCCGCATGTCTTGAGTATGTCTTGAAAAATGTGGCATATGTGGCAGATAATTCTCGTAATTTGTGAAGAATTCTTCTTGCTACATTTTTTTTTCACACGGAAAGTTGCCAGGATTTTCTTGGCAGCGCAGTTTTATGTGACTTACTTTTGGTCTGTGGATTTGGCTCATTCCGAAAAAAAAAAAAAACGCCTCATTTGGTGGTCAACGTTGAATTTAAAAAAAAAAACGCGAAGTTTATTTGCTCCGTTTACACGCAAGTCAGTACCGCTGTACACTGGCTGCGTGCTCTTTAGTGCCGGCCTGCCACTTTCTCTCTAACTTTTCCAGGACTAATACCCCTGTCACACGGGCACTTTCAATCGCGATTGAGTCGATCCGGATAGAGCTCAATCCGGATCGGGCCTCTGCTACACGGGCAGTTTCAATCGCGATCGAGCTCGGTCCCGCTCGAACTCAATTCTGGTTTCTCAAGCGCGATCGAGGCTTTCAAGCGCGATCGAACTGATCGAACGAGAGCGGCGATACTCTCGTCCCCGCTGAGTGATGGCACAGAATGTGACAACTTCAACTAACGCCACCAATTGTGTCAAATAACTTCACCCAAATAAGCGTGAGGTAATATTTACATAGTTACGTATACGTACGACCACGCGAAGTTACCAGACGCCGGCCGCAAGTACATTGTTAGCGCCATCTATAGCGTACACGAGTGCAACCCGTGCAACTTCTCGATCGCGATTGAAACGTGCCTTGTAGCAGCGGCAGTGCGTCGAACGCGCTCGAAAACTCGATCGCGATTCACTTCAATCGCGATTGAAAGTGCCCGTGTGACAGGGGTATAACTCAACAAACGGCTAGCAGATATATTTTTTACATTTTGGCTTGCGGTTAAGCTTTTATTGGCAGTGTTGTTCCTGCGTTTCTTCCTGTGGCGAGTCCATTCGATCTGTTTCCTTGTTGGCCAAGTCGGGGTAGGTGTATCTTACAGGCGTATCTACTAGATACACCTAATTTGATTGATTGATTGATTGATTGGTTGATTGATTGATTGATTGATTGATTGATTGATTGATTGATTGATTGATTGATTGATTGATTGATTGATTGATTGATTGTGGGGTTTGACGGGTCGACGCTACTCACGGGATCAGGCGTGCCGTCGGGGAGAGCTCCGGATTAATTTGACCACCTGGGGATCTTTAACGTGCGCTGGAGTTCTGGCGGTTGAAAAGGTGAAGCCGGATAGGATTGGGGAATATATTCGTCTGGAGAGCACGTAGGTGACGTTCGTGCTCTCGGGGTAGAGATTTGTGGGGGGGAGCGAGTGTCTTACGCGACAGACTGTAGTGCTGCGTGATCTCGGCGTAAGAGATCAAGGGCCGCATGCTCTCGGGTTCACCAACGCTGCTCTCGGCGCCCGCTCGGTGGCTCAATTCTCTTGCGATGGCATCCGCCGCCTCGTTTCCAGGGATGCCGTGGTGTGCCGGAGCCCATACAATCCTGGTTAGCTTGTAGGCTGCTGCTGAATGATGCGTAGTGTTGTTGAGTGCAGGCGTCTCCTAGCGAAATTCCGACAAGCCTGCTGCGAGTCAGTGACAATGATCGCTGCATTAGTTTGTACGACGGCGAGGGCGATTGCCACTTCCTCCGCTTGTGTAGTATTGTATATGATCTAAGTTCGTGTGTCTAAGTTCGTGGTGTGTCTAAGTGTCTAAGTTCGTGGTAGCTGTATACGATACCCGGCTCATGATCAGTGCCTGTAAAACTCTTGCCGTTTCTTCTCTCATTCCTGCTCTGTCCGTGGTTAGGCGTTTTGCAGAGTGGGCCAAATGGTTTAACATTTTCTTATTTTTTTTTTTTTGCGATTGTGAGATCGGCTCTATACCGCTTCTCTGTATGGTTATGCCGAGGATTATTACGTGACCGTTCTCCAGAATAAGACCGTAATATATCTTTAGGGTGATCTTTAACTCAACCGAGAAGCGCCAACCATTGCTAACTGGATAGAGCTGCGGCGGTGACGGCAGCGAAAAATTTTAATTATTATTTGGAATTTGTTTAATTAACCACTTTTAATCGGTTTCACTTCTCATTCGGTATTTTATTCGGTTCTGGTTTGGACACATTTTAGTTTATTTCTTGTCACAACTCACATTTTCCGTCGCGTGTCGCTTGCCGCATGGAGTTTCATACTAATAAATACTACAGGAAAATCTGGCGCCACCGTCCAAGCAAGCCGCGCTTCAGCGAGCGTTCCCTCATGTAGCGGGCAGGCACGTTCCACTTGTCCTTGGCATGGCTCATGAACATGCTGAAAAGTTGCCTCTGGCTGCGGAAAAGCAACAACATTCCTGTTAAATATTATTGAAATTTCCTTTGTTGTTATAAAATTGAAGCTCGAAAAAGATTTATTTGTCAGGGAATATATAGGAAGCTTCGTGGAGATGAACAAAGAAAAGATGTTACATCTTTTTGTTGATTTTAGCTTGGAGACAAAAAATAAGCCTTGTAACTAGACAAGCCAACTAGGCGAAGAACGTCGCTAGTTGCAATGGCGGCGCCCATGACGGTCCGCGATTGCAGCGCCAGGTTTCCCTCTAGTATTTATTAGTATGAAATTCTATGACTTACCGGGCCCACGGCCGCGGTTGGCGACGGAGTGTTTTCCGGTGCATGATAAAACGCAGCGTCGCATTATGTCAGACAGCAGCAGCAGCAGCCCCTCGAAACCTGGCTGCAGAGCCAAAGAAAGCTTCTACTTGATAAAAACTTCGCATAAGTTTAAATCTAATGTCAGAACATTTCTTGTTTTATCTCATTCACAAGCTTGAGGTCGCAGAGTAGTAGCAGAGTCCTTCAATGCATTTGAAGGATCCTGGTAGTAATAAGCGGCCTTTACGTGGCGCCACAGCGCATAACTGAAAAACTTTGCACACACCCAACGCCACCGCAGCCCTCTTCGAAAACGGGCCGGCGTTTTGCAGACAAGAGACCGCATGCCCCGCGCTAAAAGCAAAAGCAAAAAAAAAAGAAAAAAGAAAGACAAAAGGGAAAAAAAAAAAAAAACTAAACTAAGCCCACGCGCGAGATGATGGCCGAGTCGATATACCGCGCGGGGCGTCGTCGCGCACAGCCCAGAGCGCTGTTTGACGACCCGCATATTACGGCTTCGCGCTGTCCGCACCTCCCCTGCGCGATCAAACAGCAGTGGAAACACACGGTCTCTTTTCACGCTTTCACGCTCCCCGCGGTGGGTCCGCGCTCTGTTTGGTTTTCCGTGGGGAGGGAAATAATAGAGCTTCAAAAGGGACAGGGACACCGAGGCACAAAAGCAGCAAACGCCGGGACTCCGGGAAAGCCGTAGAGGGGGATTTAACAATGCGTAAAAACATGTGTGTTTTCTGCATTGGGGCGGAATGTTTCGGCCGCAGCGACCGCTACGCCGCCCATACAGGGAAGGCTTCGTGGCGTCTGCCGGCTTGGGTGTGGGCGCTGCTTCTGAGGTGACGTGGGCCCGCACTGCCTTTATTTTCGCGCATGACGCTTCCTTAGCACAGTGAAGTCATGGATCGCTCAGATACAGACAGGAATGCTTTTCGTGCATGTGTATCTCTCGGCTAGCCCTCCTCAGTCCAAGGGCGAGGATTCAATCCTGGCCGCGGTGGCCGTTTTTCTAAAGGAGGCGAAAAGAGAAACCGCCCGGGTGTCGATACGTCCGCGCACGGTAAAGGTGCCCAGGGAGTCTAAATTAATCCGGAGCCATCCACTACGGCACGCCTCATAGCCCAAGCGTGGCGTCGACGCAGAACCCTCCCCCCTCCCCAAATCTGAATTTCAATGCTCGATGTGGACAAACACCTCGTTTATCAAGCGACACTGTTATCGATTTCTTTTGTCATTGATATTTGATAAGGACTCGGATATTTGTCTTGTATTTTCTTTGTGTCACGTTCCATCAGTCATCTTTGTTTTTCCCACACGTCTTCATTATTTAAATCCTCTCCCTCACCTCTATACTGCCATTCCGTACGACGTCATCGCGAACGTTCAAGGACAACTCAACATATCTGTGTTCGCTCGAAGCAGAAGGTGAACTGGAACGCGGAGCGGCATCTTCATCAGCGGCGCGCGCTCTGACCGCCGTGGGAGCGCACCAAGTGGCACGCGCGGCCACCGCCACGCACACTTGCCGCGCGGCAGCTCACGCGAAGTGCCGCCACCGTCGGCGGCCACGCGGCGCGTGCCGCGCGCTATTGCGCGTGCTTGCGTCTTTTTTCGTTTTGTCGGCCTTCCTTGCCGCTTCTCCTTCTTATAGTTGCTCCCTCTCCTGAAAAACCCAATGGCATTGTGTGGCGGCGCCTTCAATCCCGCCCTTTGAGCCACTCGACATGATTGGCCCCGCCGACCCGGTGACGTCAGGGGCGACCGGCTCCCGACGGCTGAACAGGCCAATAACAAAGCGACGTTCCAAGAGAATCAATCTGCGCGCGGCTCGACTGCTGCGCGCCGCCGCGGGGGGAGGAAGAGAGAAAGCGGCAGACGCGAATCTCGCGGGATTCTCTTCGCCGTTTGTTTTCGCCGCGCCGACGGCAACGAGATCGCCTTTTTTTTTCTTTTTCGAGACGCCGGGAACCCCGGCTGCTGCTGCGGCAGCCGGCGTCGGTGGTGGCACGAGTGCGACGCGCGTCGGTGGGGGTTCTTCCTCTTTCCCCGCAACACCCTTGCTTCTCCCCTCGAACGGCTGGGCTGCGAATTGCCGCCGCGATGTCGACCAGGCGCACACGTCGTCCGCTGTCTCCGGTTCGCGGCCGTAGCACTCGCGCCAGTCGCGTGCTCGCCTGTTCTTGATTCAGTGAGCGTTCCCCTCGCGCGCTGCCGCTCGACGACACCGAACTCCGGCCGCGCTTTGCCTGTGGACACGTCGGGGTGGGCCTTCGTTTTGATTGTGTGCCCAGTGACACGATAAGGAATCGACGACACCAGTTTGTTTATCATGACCGGTATCTTGACTGGTGGACCACCTGTGGAGACAGTTACTCAACCGTGATTCAGCGCAGCCGCTTGACGTCGCCCCAGCTCCTTTGTCCAGGCGGCACAACCCGCCGGCAGCGGTCTCGACCCAAGGACTACGAGGCTGCCGCGGGGCCGATAGCATCAAGGGCACTTCATCGTGATCGGCATTGCTCTGCTGGGACAGTGCATTCCATTTCGAGGTTGTGTGCGGATCCCGCTAGGTGGGATCCCCCCAGGTGCAGGGCATCAAGATTGCGTCCTACCCGGCATCCGTGGTGTCGGCGGCCTTCCCGTTCGCGGGCTTCGACTACCGCTTCCCGTACGGAACCCTGCCCCCTCCCGCCGCCCCGAGGGACTCCGGAGCCCCGCATGGGATACCGCTGTCCCTCCTGGACCGAGGCGCCCTGGGCGACCTGGGGGCCCGCTCGTCCATGCCGCCCACTTCGGTCGGCGGCCCGTCGCCGCTCCGTCCGCCGCTGTCCTCGGGGCCTCCTTCTTCGGCGTCCTCTTCTTCGTCCGCGGACTCGCACGTCAAGCGTCCCATGAACGCCTTCATGGTGTGGTCTCGCGCCCAGCGGCGCAAGATCGCTCTCGAGAACCCCAAGATGCACAATTCAGAGATCTCCAAGCGGCTGGGCACCGAGTGGAAGCACCTGTCCGAGTCGGACAAGCGGCCCTTCATCGAGGAGGCCAAGCGGCTGCGGGCGCTGCACATGAAGGAACACCCGGACTACAAGTACAAGCCGCGCCGCAAGCCCAAGAGCATGCTCAAGAAGGAGGCGCACCACCACCGCTTCCCCTTCGCCCTGCCCTACATCCCCGGGCCCGGGGACTACCTCGGCCTGGGCCTGCCCCGCTCCCTGTTCTCGCCGCACCCGCGCATCGCCATCCCTTTTCCCCAGCACCCCGCGGCGGCCGCCCTGCAGCAGCAGCTGCCGCAGCACTCGCCATCGCCGCCGTCGCAGGCTCGCTCGGCGTCTCCGAGGTCCTGCCACGCCGAAGAGAACAACAACCGGCCGCCCTCGTGCGACGACGCCTCCGGGGGCCCCAAGCTCAGCTCTCCGTCCCCGCTGCTGGCCGCGTCGTCGCCCCCGGCCTCTTCGGCGTCCACGACCCCGACGTCGGACCACGCGGCGCCCCCCGCGTTCAAGGCGTTCATGCCGCCCTCGTACGCGTCGCCGTACGGCCCGTCAGCGTCGTCGGCCGCCGCTGCTGCTGCGGCGTCGTTCTACTCGGCGGCGGGACTGTCGTACCTGATGCCCTGCGGTTGCGGGTCTCCGTACGCCGGAGGCGCGGCCGACCCGAACTGCCGGCAGCACTTAGGGCCGCCGCCTCCGCCAGTGTCCTCGTCGTCGTCCTCGTCCCCGTTCTTCGCGCTCAATCCGTTCCTCAAGTCAGTCGAGTCCGGGCTTCCCCCGGGCTACGCGGGACACATGGCTGCGGCCGCGGCGGCTGCAGCGGCGGGCTCCCTCCTCGACGACCCCCAGTCCCTGTCCACGATGCCGTCGGCGGCTGCGCACCTGCTCGGACTCTACTCGTCTCTGGCAAGGCCCAAACCACACGACGCTCGGCTTGAGGTGAGCCATGTGGTATTCCTGGGCGTTGTTATGCACGGCTGTAAAGTGGGGAATAGCTAAATGGAATTGTAGTTAACCTCCCTAAATGCCAATTCCTGGTGCCTGCATTGTCCTGTAAAGAAAACATTATTGTTAATGTTTAAAGCACACTGTCATGCAGCAGCCCAAGCAGCGTTGACAATTTACCAGACAAGATTTAAGCTGCTCTAAATGGTATAGTCCGGGTGCAGCTGAGGATTCCTTGTGTATTTATTTGGAAGGGAGGGCGATTCCGCCTGGGTGCAATGTCCTTAGTGTGAAAGCGGGGCAACTTGTCACGAGCTGGTGGTCCCTCAAAAAGAGCGTACAGTGCTCTCTTACTGCTATATGGGGTTCATGGCGACCTCCTTTTGTTACCTACCTCACGTCCCAAGAACTGTTTTTTTTATTGCGCTATTTTGCCATAGGGCATATCCCTCTCCATTAAATCGCCCCTCATTATCGCTATCAATGTAAAACCCTCGCGGCGGACCAATGCAACCGCATGCAAAACCTGTTCCTTGTTGCATACTATACAATCAAGTTAGCGTGAACGACATCGCGTATACACAGCAGCCGTTGGTATTCCCCACTTTTTCGAAAGGCATTACTTTTTTTTAGCTGTGCCGTGATTTTTAGGCATGCCGGGATTTAGTGTGTTTGCATTGTGATGGCGGGTTAATGACCGGTAACGAAAAAGTTGCTGGTGTATTTTGATGCATAAATTAAGGGCAAAAGTCCCCTCCCCGGTAAGCCCCCTTTGGTGGCTGAAATGTTACCTCGCGTTTATTTGTTTGCTGTTGTTTTCGATTTCAAGTTTTCAGCACCTTTACAAGGCTTCCGCTCAGATGGTTAAGTAGCCGCTATGCCACAACAACTCCAATTTGTTTCGGAAAATGTTCTTCGTCGAAGTTGGCTTGCGGTCAGTGATACAGCGGTCATTACAACTGACTCTAACTGAGTAGCCTTGCTGCTTTGCACTTGCAGCGAGATTGGAGTGTGCTTTCCTCAATATACAAATGCTTAAGTTGTTAGCGTTTCCTTTTGTTTCCGACTGATAAATTGCGATAAAGAAGGAAGAAAATTAACAGACCAGTTCAGGTGGTTCATCTGAATCAGTGAACTTATATACCGCGGCCATTCCACATAATATGGCCGTGCACGCTTATACGCTCACTTTTTTACTTTTACGAATCCGCGGTCCTACACCGTGAACGGCGCCTTAGCCCGTATCCAGAAACAGAGAAAAGCTTAAACTTGTACAAAGCGCTTATAAAGCCGCAAGGACGTCTCACGTTTAGCTATAGGCTTTGCATACCTTAATACGCGTTAAGAAACAAATAACTTGAGTTGTCCTGACAAGGTTATACTAGTGCCGATTCCAACGGTTCAAATTGATTGTATGAATTCGCGCCAACGTCGTATATGTGCTTACGAACCTGCCTTGTCTACAACTCGATATTGTTTTAAACACCAGAGCCTCGCGTCAAATTTTACGACGTGTTTACCGACAGCTTTATGCCGGACACATTTCCACGTAATGTATCAAAAACAACGCGTTCGCAGCTGGCATGCGCGTGCGGGCCGCATATCTGACACAGGGGTGACTGTATACTCCGCGGGAAACGGTTCCGAGCCACCTCACGGTGGTATGCGGCTACGGATATTTGGTTGCCCGCGCTTGCCGAGGACACAAAAGAAATTAGTTGGCAGGTAAAAACAAATAATGCTCCAAATTATGTACTCTGGCAGAGCGAGTACTTTAAATCTGTCATTTTTCTTTTCCGCCACAGGATCACATCCTCTTTCTTTTGTCTTTTTTCTTGCTCACATTGCTTGGGGACCGTGGGATGTATCTGCAGTCACTGTAGCGAACGCAGAAATCGCAGTTTGATTTTTTGAAAGCTTTTTTTGTGTGCATGTGTGGGGCAGAGGGGGAGGGGGGAGGGGTTAGTTCTTAATAGGTTTGAAGGAGTTGTCCTGTATAAACTCAGCGACCTTATTCAAGTTGCGCTACAAATCAATGTTATCGAAGCTTTACGACTGCAGTCTTCCCTGTTGCATTAAAACACACTTTATGCTTCGCTACTTCCCGTCACAAAAAAGGCCTATATGACAATGCAATTCGCCCCGAGAACGGGGTCTCATTGTGAACACAAATGTGAAAAAGAATAGTGGGACGACCTCTGGACGCGAAGCAAAGTGTATTCGGGCACACGTTTCGCAATCGGATGCTGCGGGGCAGGCTTTTGTAACTGTGTCATGTCGGCTTCGGGAGTGAGCTTTCGTTGACACACGAAGTAACACCTCTCTCTGCGCCGCCTGTGAGGAGCGAGCGCTACCAGCCGCGTGACGTCAGCGGATCATGTGAACTGCGCTGCTCTCTAAGCCGCTCTCGCGTGCCTCATCCACACGTACTTTTTGGGGCGCAAATGGGAGAGGATAACGGCCGTTTCTGAACCATCTCCATCGGAAAACATTGCTTCAGGCTATAACGTTGCTATAACGTTGGCTTTGCCACGAAGCGTTTGCTCGCGGGTCGACGCACACCGCTGGCAGATTTATAGCATCAAACCTGCTACGACCGCTCTGTAAAACGTAAGCACACACATACAAAAGTGGACCGAAAATCTTCGTTTTATTTACACAGACTATATTTCCCGCGTTTTTTTTTTGTTTGTTTTCTGACGGTGCTGCTCGAAGAACCGTCGTTTGCACACGCTGCGATTCCTCTATCGCCCACGCTTTTACTTCTGTCGAAGTGGGGCTGTGTAATTTTTCGACATTATATTGATTTGCATTCAACAACGAGGTTATGTATGTCCTTCTCCATCACCTTCTATAGTTTAAGTGCTTCGCTTGTATCACTTCCTTTTGTCTAATATCTACCATTCTAGATCGGAGGATAGTAGTAATCAGGTCAACAAGAATGATCCGTTAGAAGCAAAAGGTGAAAAATCGGGGAATACAAGATTTTTGCGCACGGTTGATCACGAACTTGTTTTCTTTTTTTTGTTCTGTATTATTTTCTCAGAAATACGCTTGGAAAAATGTACGAGCTGTCAGCCCCCATCAGCTAACACCGGTGATAGCTGTTTTCATGTCAAAGAGCAGACGTTCAAGCAAGACGATTCAGGGGCGTTCCTGCAGGGTCGCTACAAATTTCACCGTCACCTGAGGCTATCATTAATTGAACTGAGTGATTTATCATTTCTTAGAATCACCTGACTGAAATTACGAGGAGAGGTCGAGTCGTTCACGGACTAATGTCAGTTACCCAAGCTTCCCGAGTGACTCCGAACAATGAATCCACTCTCCTCAGTTCTGCTTGAAGAATCGGTCGGCCTAAACACCGTTTTCGGAATTGACATTATGGCGTTGTCTTTTGCTTCATGGGCACTAACTACCTCATCTTCACGACGCAGTCTCTCCACCTGCGATCGCCCTACCTTAAAACTGGGGTTAGCGGTCACTTGATTTTGACGAGTACGCTTTCTGTCACGCGCACATTTGCTATCCTCGTGTGATTCGACAGTGTTCGTCCGATTCATAGCTAAAACCACTTAGCTTTTCGGCCAATGGCAGCGCGTCGACAAAGTCGATGAAGACATCATTTCCAAGCAAATAGGAACGTTTAGGGGAGACGTGTTTTTGTGCTGCCTTAATTGCTATTTCTGTAGTTAACGTGCTCAAAGGACTGATGTAGGCCTCATTACATGTCTCTAACAGACGTCCCTATAGTTGAAGGCCGCCACGCATTCATTAGGTCCACGTTGATCATTTTCGCTCTGTGCCTTTTTCTTCTCTCGGTTACTGTGACTCGCTATAGATGCCACGTTCATATCGCAAAGCAAGGAGGACATTTAGGAGATGTACTTTGCTAACACCTTAATTGCCACTTCTGTAATTAGCACAATAAAATTATTTTGCAGGCTTCAGTGCATGTCTCCACTCAGGTTTCGACTCAAACCCTGGTTCGAATCACGCCTAGACCCAAATTAATTTGTTTCTTTTCAACTCCCCTACCCTGCTTTTTATTCTTTGAGCCGTCGGCCATATTGTGTGCCATCCGTCGGCCATTTTGGGTGCTTTCCGTATTCCGGGAGCACTAGAGTTTCGACCTACCGTATTGACCAATATTTTCGCTTTAAAACGAAAACTGTAGGTACTCAACATATAAGGTTTGTGTAGGCTTGATTCATCATTTCCGAGAGATAAAAGCTAAAACCCAGCGCTGTATGTGCGTAATTGTATACACACAAAAAAGGTGCTGTCTGAACTAAGATCAAAGGGGGCATTGCTGCGGGAAAGTTTTCTTGCGCTGGGCTTATATGCAATCCTTCCGGACAAGCCACGGGTGGTGTGTACCGCCTCCCTCCCCCCCTTTCTCATTGTTTCGGCGAGCGGTGTTTAACACCGCTTGCAGAAATGTTGTGACGGAGGCACTCCAGGGAGGGGGGCACTTAGGCAAGAGGCACACCGGGATGCTTCTGGGGTGCAGCCATCGATCGACGGCGATGGTAGTTCGCGCTGGTCGACGCGGGAGCTGATTCTCTTGTGTGCAAAAGAAATGACAGTTTGTAACTGTCCGCACATGCGCCCAGCGCTGGAAAGCGTCACGAGGCCGACGCTATCATGGAGAGTGGCCAGAGCTTTCTTCTCGACCGCACTGTCTCCATCGAAAGAGGCAGTGAGTGCCTGAAGCAAAGAAAATCGCTAGTTTCGGTCACGAACTTAGGATATCAACACCTTCACAAGGGCGAATACCCGTCGTGTTCGTTGGAAAATCAAAGTATGAAGATGGTTGAAACGCGAAAGTTGCTCCCCAGCAAGCTGAGTCAGAGTCACAGTCCGAAATCCAATCTGCTTCGACCGTGTCATTATGGCGCAATGGGATAGACGTCAGCTTCATAATTTGAGGCACCCAGGTTCGATCCCGACCAGTGGAAGCGTTCTTTTCTTGAGGCGCTTCTCTAAGTTGGCTTTCTTGCAATACGTTCTGACGTAATGATGGACGACACCAGTGAGGCATAGAGAGCTTCGCTTTAAAAACTCCCACCTCCCCTCGCGGGAACCCCTGTGTAGATGCGACGCATAGGCGGAGCGGCGAAGGGACCGCGTTTTATAGCGCGCATAACGTTGAGGGGACTGCGTAAGCCGGTCCCAGTCGATGACGACGTTGGCGTACTTGTAAAGCGGCGTGGACTCTAGGTGTTTGAGCCAAGCGTGGATGTTGCTTCGCCGGAGAACGGCACACCGGTTATATGCGCAGCGCGCCCGAAGGAGAGGAAACCGCGGAAGAGAGAGTACTGCACATGCGCCGGCCCCAGCGCGTCTGCCGCGGCTATGACGCAACGTGCCGCGGCTATGACGCAACACAATCCACTTTAATCCAATCCAAATCCAATCCAAGCCAAGCCAAGCCAAGCCAATGCCCCTCGCGAGAGATGCTGCGTTCCAATTCGCAGACAGCTTGGTAGACAGTCTACGAAGCAGTCTAACTAGACGTCTAAAGGAATGAAATTGGAACGGCACCTCGGTCGCAAACGCAACACCAGCGCAGACGATCAGCAGACGACAGCGTCGTTGCAGACATGTTGAGTTGAGCAAGCCGCAAGTTTCGTAACTAATATTACCGTTGTGATTACAAACGTTACGTAATTTAAAAACTAGGCAAAATCACCTTCATAAATTTTACTAAATATTTAAATATAGGAACAAGTGCTTTTGGTTCAACATAAAAACGCAAAAAGGTGGCGCTGGCGTCGCTTTTCAGTTTACACAGGAAGGTAGCCTGCATCGTTGGTGACTTCGATGCTGTCTCCTCGAAGCAGTCTTCGTTGACTGCTTCGTTCGAATTGGAACGGGGCTTAACATGGCGTACTGTCCGCGAAGACGGCAACGAAGCTGTCTAAACGGTAAATTGGAACGCACCCAGAGTGTTCGCTATCGGAGAGGAGAGGGGGTGAGCGGCGGAGAGCGCAGCTGGCGCGGCTAGGAGAATGGAGGAGGGACGGACAACGCCGACGACGACGCCGGAGGGACAAGGCGAGTGAATGAGATGCTCTGCATCTAAAAAATTATGGAAGTCAGTAACGGGATTGGTTCCGCTCCCTTTTATGCGGAATCCGACGACGCTGGCATGTCTGCCCACTTCTGCGTTGCAAACCCTTCGGGAAACCAAAAAAAAAAGTGGAGGGTGGAGCTAAGCTGCTACATTGACTGCTTTTGTTTGATTTCGAAGTTGTTCCGGACGCTGTTTGCAAAGCAACGAATTTCCACTTAAGAGGAAGCCCGACCTACCTGACAGTCATGGATAGGATAGGAATAACTATTAAATAATGCCGGTAACCGACGCTTCAGAACGTTGTGACGTTGGCCGAGCGTCGTCCAGTGGTTATGCACTACTCTGCACTGCCCCAGTTCGGCCCGTTTGTGGCGGGTCGTGAAGCTTGTGCTTTTTGAGTGCACCCCGGGACTGCTGGACGGCCCACAGTTGAGTGTCCTGGTCTGTACACTGCACTGCACTTTGAGGTTTGGGCAGGTATGTCCTGGAATGTAGCTTCGTTAGTCCCATCATATGTCACATCATGTGCCATTGGTCCGCCGGACCTACTGCACAAACACTGAACACACCGCTTGGATAGGGTTCTGGGTGAAGCACGTGTAGACCCGCCCCGGTCTGTAGCTGCCTTAGGATGACGGCCTCCTCCCAACTGAGTACCTGGTGGGGAGGCGGAATTGTCCGTCGAGACAGGCGATAAAACGTAGTCGCTTCGCCATAGCTTGCCCTGCTGTCCCTGGTTTCGAACCGCCACACGGAACGGTCACTCTCGGGGGAGCGGAGGGTAAGCGCTCGCGCCGGTGAATGGTCCGTCTCATTTTGATTCGGTGAGGATGCACACTCGCCCGCGTGAGCCGGGCCGCTGGCATACGCACTCGCCACTTCGAAAAGTTGCTCATGGCGTTCCTCTGGTCGCTGAGCACGGTGCGACACTTGGTCTCGGAGATCGCCAGAGCGATGGCAATGTCCTCGGCGTCTGTGGTGTCTGTGCACCGCACGCTTGCTGCCGTTGTCTTGGTGCCGGTAGCCACCGCAACGACCACTGCCGCAAAGCCTTCTCGATGGTATTCCGATGCGTCTACGTACCGGGCGTGCGGGTCTTGGGCGTGTTGCTCGGTGAGGGCCTTGGCCCGCGCCTGCCGCCGTTCTTGGTTGCACCAAGGGTGCACGTTCTTCGGCATGGGGTCCACGCGGATGTGGGCCCACGCCTCCTCGTTGATCTCGCACGGTTGCCGGCTGGGAGCTCGGGGGTTGTAACCTAGAGACGCCAGGATAGTGCGGCCGGTCTTGGTGGTAGAGAGGCGCTCCATTTGCGCGATGAGCCGCGCCTCGGCTATTTCCTCTAGGGTGTTATGGACACCGAGCTGCAGGTGCCGAGCCGTACTCGTGGTCTCCGTTAAGCGCAGCGCCATCTTGTAAGCCCGTCTGATCAGCATGTTGATCTTGGTCCTGCCGGTGACGTGCCAGTTGAGGTAGGCCGCAACGTATGCGGCGTGACTGATCACGAACGACTGGATCTTGCCGCGTGTGTATACCTCGCGCAAGCGCGAAGCTATTCGGGCGCAACTTCAGGGCATGCATGCATGCTCGGCGCCATACTGCAACCATGATTAAGCATTGCGCTGCCCCACTTGTGCTTCTGAAGATAAAAGACCCGTTAAGGTTCGGCGTTAATTAGTAACAAAATTACAAAATAATGCTTCTACCCGCTACCAGGAATCGACGATACGTTTCCTTATTCCTTTCAAGACAGTCACAGAAATTTCTTAGGCAACATAGTTCTGAAAAAAAAAAACCATAACTGACTGTACCATGTTAACCTACAGCTTTAGCGGCAGCAAACACTGTATACATATTTGGCAACTTCTGCAAAGCAAACGCAAAAAATGATTATGAAACAATATATGAAACCATTTCACCCTGGCCGCACCGTTCTGAGAATTCTTTTTGTTCCCATGAGCTAATGTAACGCACAAAACAAAGGAAAACACAGAAAGAAATATTATGAAAGCATTGCAGGTGAAAATTCGAGTATCTGCAGCTTTTAATGAGCTGATTCCTTGTTTTCTCTGAAAATTTTGATGATTTTCAAATACCCTACATGACTTCGTGACTGTAGAATTGTTTCAATATGCATTAATTTTGAATGTTTAGCCGATAGGTCTGGGCTGCATGATTGTAATTTGTAAATGAAAGTTTCTCTTAGTTCATATCAGGTTCGATTCGTGTGGTGTTTAGTTTCAAAGAATGCTTTGGGTTTAGATTATACTCCTCTACAGGTCAAATATCTAATACACGATAACTTACAAACTACGGCGCAATGCTTTGGGTTTAGATTATACTCCTCTACAGGTCAAATATCTAATACACGATAACTTACAAACTACGGCGCAATGCTTTGAGTTGTATTAAAGTTTGAAATGGCACGTTTTCTCCTTTTTGCACGTTTAAGACGTTTGAGTTGCCGACCAAAATAGAAAACAGGAAGTTATACCTATGTGGATGGGCGCATAATATGTTGTTTGATTAATCATTAGTGCTTGGTAATATATTAGCTTAGCTAAATAAAAAATTGCACGAAAGAGGTTAACTCTGAACGCATGTATTCGGGGTGCCCATGAGATATTTTTGTCTTGAAACAGGACACCCAAAATCCTGGTTGAAGATCATTACTGAAGTTTGAAAGCAACAGGAAGTTAAATGTAAGTTGTAAGGCATGGGACTCATTTCGGGAAGTTACATGTAAGTTGTAAGGCATGGGACTCATTGGAGCTCATTTCATGAAAGCCATAAACTTAAGCGCGCCATCCATCTGTTGGCCTGTGTGGAAATGTTTTGCAGGATTATCTAAAAAATACACTGGTATAGCCTTAGTGCAGTCACAAACTAGGATCAGCAATGTTGTCTACTATATCCATATCACTTAGATACAAAAGGAATAGTGTTGGCTCCAGAACAGATCCCTGAGGTACTCTATATTTTGAATGCTTTTACGCCACTAATTGGGGCACCCTGCGCTCTAAAATACGGATAATTTTGTAGCACTAACATTAAAATCCACGAATTTCATACAATGAAAGCTACCGTATAATGGCGTGGTAAAAATCCACGAAGACTTCCTCAAAATCAAAAATCAAACCGCATGTCACAAGCTTTATAACTCAACGTTCTGTATATTTGCTCCTTGAATTCATCAGGAACTCCCTCTCTCTGTAGATTTATTTTCACATAATTCGACTTGTTCCCTCACTGGAACAAAATTTGCCGTTTTAATTTGTTAGGATACTCGGGAGTACTGGCAAAAACTGAAATTGCACTGTGGTCCGTTAGTTCTTCTACTGAGTCATCTTTGTGTTTGGGTGCAGCGCGATCAACATTCGATTTGCGGTCAACACATCCATAGCAAGAGGGAAACTACAAATGTGCGTTAATGGTTGGCTTTCAATGTTTCAATGATCTAATTGTGACTTCATGTGCAGAGATCACATCAGCCTTTCAAGAAAGAAAGTGTACTTTTATGATCCTGCCTCAGAGACAGTAACGGGAGGCCCTAACCAACCTACTCTTTTGCCTTTAACTGGTGCACCAGAAAGCGCTGCAGATAACGGTCGATGACACGCTGAGAAATATCTCTCACTGCTTCCGTTTCGCTAGTCGACCCTATCTTCTATGGACCTTAGACATCGCGTCTACTAACGCGCGCAGTATTATCCCACAACGTGATGCATTTTGCAGCTTTACTAAGGACGTCTCAGCAGCTAAAATCCTAAAAACGGAAACTTGGTCGCTCATGGACATCACAGATAGCTGAATATTGCGTCGCAACCTAAGTTTGACGCTGTAAATGCTTTCTCTTCTTCCCTTACCTTCAATGAGGGTGACATGACGCTATGGGCTCACGTCTACAACACCAATGTCAAGTCAGTTTTCGGCATCTGTTACCGTCCACCCAATCATTGCTCTTTATGTATACGCCTGTCTCCTTTCGTCACTTACTCTCGTTAGAAATAGGTTCTCAAATGCACCTATTTCTCTTTTCGGACACTTTAAGTTCATGGCCTTCGTTGACAACGACCCACAGGTCACCGCAGAGTGAATCAAAAGAATTCATCAACTTAATCCTGCATTTCAGCCTTACTCAAATAAATCATAACGTCAGATAATACGCTAGACCTACTGCTGACATCCTTCCCCGATGATGTCGAAAGCTTTATACTTCTTGGAAACTTGAGCGACCTCGAATTTATGATTTAACACATGATTTACGACCACGAACTTATCATTCATATTTGCGACACACTGCCACTGCCTAAAAGGTCACCAGCAAAAATGTTGATCTGAGACTACAGGAAAAGAAATTTTGAGTGAGTAAATCGCTGAATAGAGCATTTTTTTCGAAGGCTTTAAAGATTGTACGAAAACTGGGAAATTTATAAGAATGTCATGGTGATGTTAAAAGAAACAACAAATACGTACCGAATATTCTCGTGTAGACTAATTCAAACAACTCTTGGCTTATTAAAAGTTTGAAATCACTCCTAAACCGAATAGAACGTGTGCACAAAAGGAAAATCCAAACTGATTATCCTGTCGCCTGACACCGGTACCACTTATGTTCTAGACAGTACATTCGACAGTTAGGCGCACCTCATCAAAGAAAAGTTATCGTCTTCTTCTGGCTTTGGTAAAATTAAGAGTAAATAATTAGAAACTTGTTTGCTCTTCAGTCAGGTACTCTTCCTAACATTTTCGCAATGTTTAGAATACACAGCATCATCCCCGATGAGTGGAGGGTTGCGCTTGTTCTGCTTTCAATGCCGAAAATCATTGCACGAACGTATAATAAATCATCTAACTTCGTGAGTTACCTGAAAACAATTAACTTCAATTACACCCCTAAACACGGTTAAGTCGTTTTCTTGCGAAACTCAGCAGAATTCACATACGACCTTTTTAACCACATGAATGATAACTTTCAAGTGGACGCAATACTTCCACACTTTTCCAAGCCGTTTGACCGGGTTCCCCATGTCTTCTCCTGCTTAAGCTTTCGGTTCGCGGCTTCCACACCTTCGAGACCGGGTTCCCGGGTTCCCCACTTTCGGGACCGTGTTCCCCACCTTTTCTTGCTTAAGCTGTCTTGTCTTAAAATTCCCATCAATATACTACGCTGGACTGAACACTTCTTACAGGGCCGCATGCAATATACAACTGCGAATAAACAACGCTCATCTCTCACCAGTGTAACTTCCGGAGTCCCGCATGGCGTAAATCTATCGCCATTGTTATTCCTCATCTATACAAACGATTTTCAGACCAATAATAGAACAAAATTACGACTATATTAGCTAATGGCTGCGTCATCGATCTAATACCAAGTGCTTGCAACACGATCCTAACGCAATTTCTTTGTGGTTAGATAGATCTCTAATGTCATTAACTTTGACAAATGCAAAACTACGTCGTTTTCCCGAAAACACACTATTGTTGAACACATGTACACAATTCAATTACAGTAACCCCTGCCACCATGTACAAATACTTTGGTGTTCATTTAAGGTCATCTTTGTCATGGGTGTCCCATATTGAATCCATCTGCTGAGACACTTCTCTACACTTAGCTCCCTCCGTAACAAACTGAATTCCGCATCCGCCGATATTAAAAAACTGGCATATCTCACGTTCGTTCGACCAAACCTAGAACATGCATTATCAAGTCGAAGTCCCTCACAATCTTATCTTTCCCACGATTTGGAATCGATAAAAATCCGTACCGCCCTTTTTTATAACATCAAAGTACCCACGTACAGTCAGTGTTACGTCACTCAAGCAGTCCATGAACTTCCCCACGCTCGCTACCCGCCGCATTATCCTTCGCTTGTGCCTTTTGCAGACTTTTACTCACCGTCACAATAAAGACATGCTTTATTAACGCCACCACCAAGCGTTTCTTCCGTCTGAACCGCAGTCACCCAATCGTTAGAATCAAGTCCCGCACATTATCAATGAATAGTTATTTCTTTTCTCATGCAATAGCCACTTGAAATACACTGTCCAATGACATTGCTTCATGTACTGTAAACTATATCACAAAAATAAAGTCTAATCACTAACCTACCTGCATTCACGTGATGCTCCTTCCGAATTTATTGTTAGAATTCTACCGTTATTTTTTTTAAGTGCAGACCACTTTAAGGCCGCTCTTTTCTTTTTCTTTATTGCCCATCTCGGACAGCAACACCAGGTACCAGGTACAATTACAAAGAAAAAATCACAGTAATGCCGCCATGCCCCCCAGGGCTGGTGTTGTCATTTAAAATTCCCTAAGCGTAGTCAGGGGTTCAATTTCAGACAACCACTCTGGTGGAGAGTTCTTCGCTCTCTGAACTTCAACAAGCTGTGACACACTTTCCCTAAAATACTGTCTCGCTGGTCGCGCGTCGACATCGCAATGCAGCCAAGCCATGCGCGAATGCCAAAGGCTGTGCAAACCTAACAACATGACACTGTCAAATGGTACACCGTCCTCTCTATCAATGCACAAAAAACGAATACCGTGTGGGCTAAGTGGAAAATCTTTCTGGAGTGACCGTTGGAGGACACCCCAAAGGAACACTGCGGCCCAACAATGAAGAAAAACATGCTCCACAGAAAGAGCACCCGTGTGCAATTTAAAAAAGAAAGTCTTTGCCCCAGGTGACACTTCCATTCGCTTGACTCTTTTTAACACATCTTGTCCTGGGCCATTGCTGTACAGAGCTCTTTACAGTGGAACTGGAAAGACTACGTCACATACATCCTTATATAATTTTTTCCTAGTTACATTGGCCAGATATGGCCGCTCTTTGTCGTCGTAGCTCGCTCGCTGGACCCATGTAGAGCCGGAGTTCCGTCGTAGCCGCTGTCGTCGCGGCGCCACCAAGAGGCTTCGAAAGCCGAGCTGTTTATATATATAGTCATAAGCGTTCAAAACTTGTGAACCGCTGGCGCTTGTCATACATCTCCCCATTGTTAAGCGCAAAGAAAACTGTAGGTACATTTTAGGCGATATATACGTAATTAACCGGTAGAGGCCGCGCTCATTTAGTTACGAAAGCTTGTTGGGTTGGTTTTTACGGTAGTAAGCAAAAAAAGTGCCAGTGCGACGTCGATCGTGCGGGAGGAAAAGCAAGCACAAAAAGAACAGAACTCCCGCTTGCGCAGTTGCAGGCAGGGGATGCGCGAGCACTGCGCGACCTCTGCCTGGAACTGCAGATAACGTGGGAAATTTGATTTGAATTGGGTGGTAGAGGTGAGCGGATAACGGAGCTACATCCCATTAAGGCGAATCACTGCTCTGCACTTCCGACAGCTTTCACATTGAGTGGAACGGCTTTAATTTTTTTTATTTTCAGGTCATCATGTTTACAACACTTTTTGCTTTCATAGCTGATGTTGATTTCCATTGTTTTTTTTATTTTTTGTTGTTCTTTTCACCTTGGCTCAAGCCAAGGTCCTGAGCCAAGGTCCTGAGTTGCCCTGGAGCTTTTAAAAAGCAAATAAATTAGATGAACTTAAGTGTGTCCAAAAGCTCATTCGCGTCTGGGGCGAACAAAATAACGAGTTTGCAGTATGCAGCAAATGAATTACTCGCAATGTTTTTCCTCTACGTTGAACGAAGGCGCTCCTATGGCATCCATTTGTCACTGATGTGATCCAATTGTATGAGATCCCCTCTTTTCGAAATAACATTTTGGATGATCGGGTACATTAACTCATTTCTTTAATACGTTTCCATATCAGGTTACAAATACCTCCTGTTTCTAAGAGCTTGTGCGTATAGTAATATCCGTTGTTTTTTAACTAACAGCATTGAGTTACACGCTTTGCAATTTGCGCTTCACAACAGCATTGCACGCTTATAAGCAATTTTTAGATAGCACTCATTTTTGGTACTTGAATATGCGGGTAACGGTTTGTAGGGTTGTTTAGTTAATTGATATAAATCGCGAATGATGCATTCCTTCTTGCTCTTGCGGGCGTTTTTCTGAACATTAATTGTATTACCAGAAAAAGAAAGTTGTTACAGGGGAAATCGGCATACATTCTTTCCAATACAGAACTCTAGCCTTGAAATACAACACTGTCCTTGAAACGTACCCTATTCTGTTGAAGCGAATCCAGTATTGACTGACTTGCGCCGTGGGTAGTGGCGTACGCCGAAACACCTCGTGGCAAAGTTAACTTTATGCACGTGCTATAATGACGACGTTGATAATGATGCTCTTGAAGTGTTTGGCACGTACCCAGTCGGGGGATTGACCAGGGATAAGGTGCTGACCGTGCCCACCTTATCCACGTGCTCTTCTGGCGTAGCTCTGCGCTCGACACTTGTGCGCGCACCAGAGCCAGCTGCGGGTGCGCGCACAAGTATCGTGATATATCAGGCACCGTTGGGAGCCAATCAGTGTCGTCGCTCACATCACGCCACATCGCAGGTGCGGCATGGTTAGGCCGGGCGTGGTCCTTTCCATGGTGGAGCGGGCAGACATTCAAGAATACAAACGTTCCCGATGATCGCAGAGGAATTATGTACAGTTTCGTATATCAAAAATTCGCGTTCGTGGGAAGCTCATTGCAGTGAAAGGATTTCGCTTTGGTCGTTCGATGGTTTTGCGTTTTAATTTTGGTCGTTTTCGTTTTCACTGAGTTCAAGCTTCGTGTGCACAGCTGTTTCCGGACAGAGGGGGTTCGTTAACTGTTTTCTAAATATCTCTGGAGAAGGTACCTTTGTTCAAAGTGTAGGGACAAAACACGGTATATCGATAAAAGATAACAGAGGTCACATCGTTTTGACACGGTAAACTTTCTCACTTAAACTCAATACCAGGGGAACTTGTAATAATAAATTGTCCATATATATATATATATATATATATATATATATATATATATATATATATATATATATATATATATATATATATATATATATATATATATATATATATATATATATATATATATATAGACACATATATATAGACAGAAAATAAGGGTTGGCGGTCAAGAAAACCTTGGAAAGCAAATGGGAGGTTGTGGTGGGCGATGAAGAGGTGAAGAATTTTTTGAGTCGAAAAGAAAGTGGTGAAAAAATGCCCGCCGGGTGGGACACCGGTCTGGTGGGACGCCAGAATACCGGTCTGGTGCGATCGCACCAGACCGGTATTCTGGAGGTTGTGGGTTCGGATCCCACCTGGCGGGCATTTTTTCTCCACTTTCGTATTTTCCATATTCTGTATCTTCAGCTACTACATCCTCCCCTTTGCTTTACGAGGTCTTCTTGACTGCCAATTCTTATTTCTGTCTTATTTTCAACGAGCCCCTCATTTCCTATTCTGATTCTCTCTCTCTCTCTCTCTCTCTCTCTATATATATATATATATATATATATATATATATATATATATATATATATATATATATATATATATATATATATATATATATATATTCAGCCGAGGCACCGGCCTTCGTCAGAATAACCCGTTATTCTGATAGTGACCAACAAACTTGTTTTACATTCATCTGCTTACGTGACTCCAGTTTTGACCAGGCAAGCTCGTCACTCACATGCTCCACCTTTACTCCTGTATTTCGCGTGGACTCATTTATAGGTATTTTCTTTCTTCCCGCGAACTGTCACGAAATAAAACAACTTGTCCGCTCATTACCTCCAGGCGTTAGATCTTGATGAACCAAATGTTTAATTCTGTTAAAGCTGACCTCCACCCCGACTGCCTCTTGAATACTTTTATTTGATGTTTCTTTTTTCAGTTCGCGATCCTTTTACTTAGATGTAATTTAATCAAGCAGTGTTACTCAAGTATTGATTATGTGGTTCTATTTGTGTCCCTCCTGCTTGGGCATTTGGCCTGCGACGTGTTCTACAAATAAATAAATAAAATAAAATAACGTTCATTATTAATTTAAAGTAACAAAAACCCTATAATGTAACCCATAAAGGTCGGGATACTGACACCTCTGCCAGTCTTTCATTTGTATCCTAACGAGAAAATCTCGTATCGAGCAACTGTACAAAATTACCGCCTAAAAACCACGCCTCCATATAGGACAGAAGGGACTCAAAACTATAGTTTAAACTTGACAAGCTATGACATCGTCGACCTTGTTTTGCAAGCTGCGAGCGTTTAAATGGAAGACGTTAAATTGAAATTCTACGGTTATCTCTAAGCCCATTAATTTCACGCAAGAATTCATACCGAAAATGCATTTATAAAGACAAAGAATTTATAAAGACAGCAGGAGCCCGACACTTGCCATGGCAGGCCGTCAGGTCAGCTTTACACGGATTAATACCGCCCGGTCACCGCTCTGTATAGCTTCGTATCAGCACTTTTAGATTTGAATGCCAGACATACCGCATAGCCTGTTTTGCCCGATTCGTTCGTTGTTGACAGCAGCTTATTGGAGAGCCGAGTCAGATTGTTAGATATACGCATCATTTATTTTTAGTTCTTGTTTGGCTGCCAACCATGAACCGCTCAGGTGCTGGCTAACGAAGCGAATGATGACACCGGGCATCTTGACTGGCTTTGTCTGGCTTCGAACCACGCCACTTAGCGTTATCAGCGGTGTACGTGTAGCTTGATTGCCACTTGATTGATTTTTTCTATTCAATCGCTTTTCTCCGTTTCTACAAGAGCGTGGGCTCTAGGTATTGAACGGCGACTACGTCACTCAAGTTCGTGCAAATCAAGTTTGAGTCGCGCCGTACTGGCCTGCGGCTCAGTCAGATTTTTCTACGTGGTTAAGCCGCTTTCACATCATGCTTAGAGCTGCGCAGGTGTATTGTTGTACGAATGCAATATTGCACGGTGTAACGCTGCAACAGATACTGTAATGCTTCACCAGTCTTCTACTAGCAGTCTTCAACCACCGCCGCATTAGCCAGACAGGCGCAGTAGATCGAAAGGGGGCTTTACATGATGCACTCTAAGAACTAAAGGAGTCCCACCAATTCCCAAAGGGAATAGAAACCCTTGTCCCATATACGATTCCCTTTTCCAGCATCAGGCAACTCCCTTTTTAGCAGAATAGCCTTACCCTTCACAAGGGAGTCGCAGGCCTCTCGCGGAGAGGGGGTCGAGGTATTCTCACCGGAGTTGCGGGAACCGCGTCCGGCAATTCCCTCACCACGGATCGAATAATTCCTCCAGTCAGGGAGTTATACAATTCTTTACCAGAATCTTGCTATACCTCTGCCACCCCTCAGAATTACCTTATTCCACCAAACAGCATTTTGCAATACTTCACCAGGAAGGGTTAGCGTACTCTTTTCAGAATCATTGTATTCTTTCAACCAGAGTCCCATAATGCCTCCTCAAGGAGGGCTAGCTTACTCTTTGTCAGAACTAATGTATTCCTTTAAAGCAGGATCTATGCACTACCTGCGAGTTGCCGAACTCTACTATTCAGAGGCAGCACGATGTTACCTTTAACAAGACTACACTTTAGCATCCACAACAGCATTAGTGTCAGCCCTCTTTACTTCATGCTTACAAACTGAAATACAGTAAAATTACTTCACAAGTAAACATAGCAAGGCGTCTTTACAAAAAAAGCTGTCGTTTGTGCTTAGCCGAAAAAAAAAGACAAATCGTTTTCACACTGCATTTCATGCTTTATTTTGACATCCTCACACACGTCGCTCCACCTGTATTGCAGTTGCTGCTTTTATGACCGAAACCATTTGCTCTGTCGGTGGTAGGCCGAGCATCATCTAAAAAAGCAGACAGGTCCGCTTTGTCTTTGGGGCATACTGGATGTTGAAGGTCCAGTAGACCGCCAAAAGCAAAGCGAACCCGTCCACTATGTCCATAGCCGTCAGCTGGAGCTCTTCGAAGTGCACGGTCACGGCTCCAGATTTCTCCGCAGTTTGGCCCAAGAACAAGATCCTGGGGTAAAGGGAAGTCTCTCCTGGCTCCTGCATAAAAAGCACACAAATGCAAGTACCAGAAGAAACACAAGTAACAGTATTTTGCTCTTCCTTCCTCAGTGGACAAACCACTGTACAAAGCGATTCTCAGGAAAACGAATCGCTAGTTAGTAGTCTATACACTTAAAGCTAACAATTTAGTGACTATGCTAACGATTCATCAATGTAACATTCACAATTGTCTACTGATGAGGCAAAATGCTCCCTTTAGCAAATTTGAATTGCTGTGATGGTGATTGCTGAGCCTGATTCACAAGTACTACACTGGATTTCACTTACTCAACATACAGAAGAAAAATATGCATACCAGCTTTGAGAGCAAGGCCTCTGGCTTTTCTTTCACCAGCAGTGCAACTGAAAAGCCATCTGAGAAGAACGAGAGCACGGATTAATTTAAAGCATCGGGGTCCTGATCCCCTATTCAAATTTTAAACCAACAAGGTCCTCCTCCTCTTTTTTTCCAACCAACCACTTTCAGAAAAAGCAGCCAGACCAACAAGAGAACCTGCAACCTCAGGCCAACCTGCAAGTACTTGGTGCAATGGTGTTATCAAAAAGGATGGCTTGAAGACAAGCAATATTACAGCAAAACTGTCAGCCTCTCATTATTGGAATTAATCATGGGATCAGTGAACAGTAACAAGGCCGAATCATGGAGAGTAACAAGAGGCAAGCAGAAAATAAATGCCGCACAACCGCATTCCTAATCCCCATCAATCTTGAAGCTGCACATCGAATCTTACTCGTGACCAAATAAGTTTGTTAAAAAATACTGCAGTGTTTGGCAGTTTGAAAAAGCTACAGCAATAATGCACTGCAGTGGAAGTGACACATTTTTAATCAAGCAGAAAGTTGGTTACGCAGTTATGTTATGTCTCTAATGACATTTATAATAAAACACAACTAAGGTCAGTCGATGCTAGAAAGCAAAAGTGCATGCAAATGACACCATGAAGGCTAAAAGATACATTTTTATTTGCCAGATGACTATGGCAAAGTGACCAAAGATGAAGTGTTTATTACTTACAGCTGTCGGCCGCATCAGGCATCTTTGCTCTCTTTCTGCTTCCGAACGCCAGGCGATCACAATATGTTGTTGAACAGCACTATTGTAGAATAGCCCTGGAAACACCCACGGGAAACACCTTTACGTCGTAGCGCCTGTAATAAGTAAAAAACAAGTTCACTATAATGCTAAATGCACGCTGCTTACTAAATACAGCACCTAGCAGCAGTTTTACCACATGTCCGCGTGAAAATATTCAGCCTAAAGTTCTATAGCTTGTCAACACTCGCTATGAAACAAAACGTACTGCAGTATTCATTTTTCAATACTACGTTTAACGGTAGCCATTACTTGGCTCTTTCTTGAGAAAACAGTACGGAATTTCACCGAAAATGGGCTTCACTCTTATTGCAGTCGCGCAAGGTAACAAGAAAAAAGTCCAATAGACAAAGCAACACGCCAGCGGTTCCGTGAAATTTTGTTGTGGCTACTGTAGCCACATAAACAATTAATCGCGATGAAATTTCCTGCCGTCAACGTTTTATTAGCGTTAAGTATTGTTTTCTAACAACACGGGACCAGAGGCTACAAGGCAACGCACTACACAATGGGTTCGGAACGCACAAACGTTCACGTTCTTTTTTTTTTGCAAGACATCTATGCCAACTTGGAGGTTGAATTGAAACCTTGTGACCTTTGACTGCGTTATATTTTAAGGGGTAACCAAATAAAGCGACGCTACCAACCTAACTGATTGGGTAATAAACTGGTTACGGTGTTGCTGTCGCCGTCGCTCACTTCTGCCTCGTCAGACGCGCCAGATGGGAACGGAACCGACGGATAAGCCCGGCGGCAGTGTAATTACCTTGTCGCTCGACAATATATTTACGTTGCTCAAGAAGATAATGAAACGAAAGCCTAATTTATAGCTAGCGCTGGACACATGTACGATTAGTACACGCGATTCGCATGCGACTGATCGTTACGATTGATCGTTAGGGCCTGTTTTGGGTCGTTCGCTGGTCCGAGGAGGCTCACGACGTGCGACTGGCAAGCCAGATGCAGTCGTGCCATCATTGCGATCGAGAGTCCGCTGAGCCCCAACCGCCCGCAACAGGCTTGCGTTGCTCGGGTCGGCTCGGGTGTTGGGAACCTTAGGCTTAGCATTCTGGCGGACATTTGATCGCCGCTATCTGTGCAACTGCGGATGACAATCCGTAACACAACTTTTCACCACACTATCATCCTTTTTCTCGCATGTGAAACTTTATTTGGGCTATAACGGCCGTTTGAGCGATCGGTGACCAAGACATCTGCGTAGCCTGTTTGGATGCTTCCGCGCAGGTATCGCCATCTCTCGACCGCTCGGCGCACCGCGCGCCGCGGCATACACGGCCGGTCAGCGCAGGCTTTCATAGCGGCAGATATCTGATCGCCGCTTTTAAAATAAGCCCTGACAACAATCCCTAGCACAATTTTTCACCACATTAACACCTACTTTTTCGCATGTGGAACTTCTTCTTAGCGAACAGATTGATTCGGGAGAGCAGCGACAAGCGGTTGCTACCGTGGTCTGCGCCGGTTCGAGCCGCTGAGTGTGTCGAGCTGGCAGGCGCGGCCGGCGTGAGCGCGGACTGTTCCCGAAGGCAGAAAACGCTTCAAGATTGCTTGCTTTATCAATTTCTTGCGAAAAAACGCGCGGAATCTGCAAATTCAGCTCAGCGATCGTCGTAGTTGACGCAAAAACAGTGGGCGGAGCGACGCCGACGACACATCGCATGCGCGCATCGGGCCATGTGTCTCAAATTCACGCGTACGGCTACTCGTGGCGACAGTCGTAACGATCAGTCGCATGCGAATCGCGTGTACCAATCGTACATGTGTCCAGTGCCTAAAGAAGCCAGCTTAATAAATCCGCAACTCTTATACTGCACACGAGTCTTGTTTCAACGCATGCTGAACGTCGTGAACCCGCGATGGGAGCACGGCCGCTTGTTCGAAAAACACAAAGCCGGAAAAAGGATAGCTAGAACTGGTGTCACACAAATGAAAGCACATGTATGTGACCACTTAATTCTTCGCAAGAACCAACAAGGCTAAGCAGCACTCACGAGCGCCAGTTGTTATAAATAAAGCTGAAGTTTTGGCGGGAACGAGCGCGAGCTCGATCCCGTACTGCGCAAGAAAAACTGAAATGGTGACTTACGTTTTCAGCGGCGGCCGCAGCAGCCAAACGATGTTATTCCACCAGTCAGGTATACTTCAAACACAGCCACCGACACCAAAACGCACCTCACAGACACGTACAGGAGTACTACGGCGGTTTCAATGCCACAAAAGAGACGGAGACATCGGAGAGACGCGTCGTCCGCCAGCCTCGCCGCGATGAAAAGACCGCGCAAAGGTACAACGCTCAAGTAGTCCGACGGACACCGTTGCGTTAGAACACACAAATGACCCATTCCTAGAGGACGTGTAACACTACCTCGCACGCTCTTTTGAATACGCTGCACTTTATTTTAAGTACGCTTTGTTTCATGGCCCGGCGCTGTGGCTGTTTAGGTAACTACTTTTTCATACGATTTCAAAGAGTTCGCGTCCGCCATAGAGGTGTCTGCCTTTTTGCACACCTGAAAGCGTGCAGCTGAAGTTGATAGAGTCGATATACTGTTCTATTCTCTCTCGCGGAGGATATACGAACTCCATCGATGCGAGACAGAGTCGGTACGCTGTTCTATTCTCTCCCGCGAAAGGGGTACAACCGCCGCTTAGCTCCATCAAGAGCGGGGAGAGTTCGCCAGCAGTTTTATTCTTGTTTCCTAGTAGAGTGAACACGCCATCTAACGCCACGCGTGGTGCGGACGGTGTCAAACGACCCTGGCAGGAATAGGAACGCTGTTTGATTCTTCAACTACTCCCCACATTTCTTAGAGTGTGCACTGCGGACAGGTGGATTGTACCCACAAACCCTTGCGCACTGCGCGGAAACTTCTTCCGCAGGAAATGGCAGAATGAGTAGCTAAATGCGTCGCTTACCAAGTTGTGCTGCGGCGAGAGTCTCCGGAGGTTGCCATGTCGTGTGGCGCCTGGAGTATTTATTGACCAGCCGTAGGACCGGGGTTCGATCTCAGGTGTAGCGGCAGTTTTCCTGACGGAGGTGCAGGTTTCTGCGCATGATAACGATCCACAAAGGGACCCGCCACAAGTCCCACAGGCCTCTCAGGTGCAGCTTTGGTGTGCAAAAAGACCAAAAATGCAGGTTAAATAAACACCGGACCGTGCGCCATTCTCTGCTTGGTTGGTAGAGGTGGGCGATCGCAGCGCTGTGCGCCCCTGTATACTTTTAAAGCAAAAGCTTTCTTAGTGGGACCAATGAGTCCTGTCAAGAAACTAACGCATTTCCCCATAGACCGGTTTGTCGACTGTAAAGCACTGCTAACATCCCTGGACACGGCGCATGCGTGAAACCGGGCTTCCAATGTGTCAAAATGCATGTTACTCGAAAATCGCTAAAAAAAAAATTGTTCTAGACAAGGAAATACACTCATGGATCATGACGCAGGAGTAAATTATTACACCGTTGTCTCATAAACCACGTATCAATGCACATTTTTATCTTTCATAGACGCGCTCACTTAGTGCGCAAGAAATCGTCGCATGATTTCGTTCCTCGTTCGCGATTTGTGTCTTTAAAAGTTTGGCGACCGATTGGACGCACTTTCAGGAAAGGTTATATGCACTCTAGCGAAGGCTTTAATGCACTTTAGATGCAGTTTTAATGCGAAAAAGCTTTCGCGCTTCTCTCGAATTTCGTTAGGAAAATATGGTAACTTTTTTTGCTCTTTTATAAAAACCGCCAGGACATTTCGTCACAGGACCGTCACAAGACAATTTGAACTCTTGAGCTCCGCAGCTCGAAGAGGAAGTGTAAAGTGGAGCTGGAACGAATGTCAGCCGGCTGAAGACGAGTGCTCGGAAGTACGATTGCCGCTTCAGCCCACCATCCAGCTTAATAACGAGGTGCTCTCCAATAGCGATTATGGTTTTACCTCTACTTGTTGGAACAGTGCAAAGGTCATTGCAGAATCTCCAGAAGGACGTGTACGAGCAGGAAACGCCGTGTGATTTTGCTTCCGTCCAAATGCTATCATGGCGAACGGGTCCCGAACCAGCCAATTTCAGCGTTTTCCGCACCCAGGGCGTCAATATTCTCCGCGGGGCACTTACCCCAACTAGCGATGAACAGATAACAAGCCACCCTTAAATGCAAAGTGTTTAAGTACTGCGTGCTCAAAGCACGTTTGTGCAGACTCTGCTCGCAGATGCACATATTTCGGCAAACAATGCTAGGGATTTCACTTCACTCATGAATTCTTTCGAAGAAGTACCGTGCGCGCACAAGACGCGGACATAGGGATGAATGAATGAATGAAAGGAGAGGTGGAAAGCCTCGTTTGTGGGGAATGAAAACAGTGGTCGGATCGGGTTGAGTCCCTATGCGTGGTAGCCCGGAACACGAACATCCTGATTTACATCATTTTAACTAGACCAGTGCCTTGCAAATTTTCACGTAGCCATTAGGTTTGTTTCACATCGCATGAAGGGGTTATTCATTCTTGAAGTGATGTGATGTGAGGAAGGAAGCACCTACGACGTTCCAGTCAGTCCCAGGGGAGTGGGCATTGGGTTGTGGGCAGTGGGTCAATCGATCGGCACTGCACGGAGTCAGAGTAGGATAGAGGGGAAAACCACGCATGCCGTCTGGCCTTAGTGCCGAAATAACTCTACCAAGTCCAGCAGTCGCGAATGTGTGAGGGCGATAAAAAGTTTAGTGAAGCAGGGCAGTCAGTCAGTCGAGCAGCAAGCAAGCAGAAAGCAGCACGCTCGAAACCGACACTGACACGAATAAACGATGCTGCGCAGAAATATTTACGCTGCGATGGATCGTCTAGTGTTTCATTCTATGATAAGTGGGCTCTTACGCACCGACAGCTACGAGAAAAACGTAACACGAAAATTTCGTGTCAGTACTCCTTTCAAACATTCGCGGCCTATTGTCTCATCACGCTTGCATAGGCCATAGAACATCGTGTGTCTGGCGGAGGAAAGATCAACTGCGTACTGAGATTTTTGGAGCCGTATCCATATATATACCGTATGTACTCGATGCTAAGCACACTCTTTTCTTACAATTGCGACGCCCAAAATGAGAGGGGGTGCTTGGATTCGAGAAACCTAATTTACCCCCCCCCCCCCCGCCAATTTTATGGCGGCAGTTTCTCGACGAGGCGGGTGTAAGGAATAGTGTTTTATTTGGCAAGCATTAAAAAGAAAGATAGGTACAGCCAGTGAACCTGCCGCTTATGTCTGATACTCAAGTCACCCTCACTACTATTCGAGTCCGTTGTGCCGCTTAGGCCTCCGCTCTCAGTATCCCCAGGCAGGTCGTCCTGTGTTCCGTTGAGATGGTTGGCAATTGAAAACTCCATAAACGACTTGGCCGCAATGTCTACTCGAGCCAACCGATACCACGCGTCTGAAACCCCCCTTCGATGTTTTCTTAGAATCGCAAAAATACGATATATATATATATATATATATATATATATATCCTTGCGCCATTAAAATGCAACCATCGTCATCATCATATATATATATATATATATATATATATATATATATATATATATATATATATATATATATATATATATATATATAGTTCTGACTACCGTGATGCGCAAGAAATCAAAGTTACTTAAATCACAGAGGAGATGGTTAAAACACGAAGCTGCTTTCTGATGCGTCAGAATGGCGCAATCGGATAGGCGTCAGCTTTATAACTCCAGGGACGCAGGTTCGATTCCAACCACGGGAAGATTTTTTTTTCTTAAAGCGCTTGGCATGCCTTCAGTTATGACTAGAGACCGGAACTTTAGGCAAAATGCCTATTTTTTATTCCAGTCCGTATCGAGCCTATTTAACATATAAGCATGAACTAAAGGAAGGGGAACATTTTAAGCAATAGTTGATTGTGCCTATACGTGCCTATTTTGAGGTTCGTGCCTATACAAGCTTTTAAGCGCCTATAAATGCCTTTTTTGTGCTGTCGAGTACAGACTTTGCCTCAATCAGTCGTATATCTCGATGGAAAAAAAGGAAATCTATTGTTGGACTGATGGGAATGCATGAGCATCTTGTCTCTCTCCATTGCTAACTTGAGGCCTCGCCCGATGCTCATTCCTTTCTCTTCAGACATCCGCCACGCAGAGTTTCTTTCACCCCACTCAGTAAAGCGTATAACCACAAAAATATCATCATCTTCTTCCTACACTATGCCAACCATGCTTAGCGTTCTAATAATCTCAGCGGTCTCGTTTTCTCGCTCTAGCAGCGGCTTTGGCTGCCTGTCTTTCCTTTTGTAGTCTGCCAGTATCGCCATTAGCCGCAGTATTTTTCATTTCTTCCTCGTTTGCCACCCTAAACTGGCTGCGTGCTCGATAATTATACAACGCGGGCAATCAGTGGCAGGAGTCACACAGACCCGCCGAGACTCCCCGTGACTGACGGGCACGTCTGCAGAGGCAGCTGCCGCTCAGTCGCACTCCTGTTAAAGTATTCTTAGCACCGTCGCTCTCGTCACTCACGCAGCCGGCGATCTCTAAGCGCTATCTCACTTTACCGTTTTAGGGTTTATGTCGCTGGCTGTTTGACAGAGTGACGCGTAGCGACGGAAATATTACCCGAAATGCCCTATATATTGTTCGCGCAATAATACAGTGCTAACAGTGGCATAAATTGTTTTGTCACAGACAGGAGAACACGTGTTTTGAGGAATGGTCTCGTCGAATTTAGTCTGCAAGGCATGCAAGGTGAAAATAAAGAGTACGCGTTGTCCCCCAACCAGTCGGCGTGCAGCGAGTATAGAAAACAGTATGTTTGTGAATGGGGGTATGAAGTAATGAAAATGACGAGGCGCGCTGGCGTTGGAAATGGGTTCGCACTGGCTTGTTTGGAAGAAAACAAGAGAGCAATTGAAAACGTTGCATTTAGCATTTTTAAGGGTTTTTATTGAATGCTAGCGGCATAAAAAGATTCTTGCGGGTTCCGTCGGCGCGTCGTCTGCTAGCGCCCCCAACGATAGCGCGCAAGCGCCAGCCTGCGAGGGAGCCGGCCAATGGAAGCCCTACCTCTCAAGGCCAGGACGGTACTGCGGGAAAGCACAGCTACTCTCTCGGCAAGATGCGCAACATTGACTTTCACGCCTTTCCTTCTGCTTAAAAAATTGCAAATAAATCTGAACCCTTTCCCACTTATTTACCTCGGACGGGATTTCGAAAAGCCTTTCTAAACAATGCAAAACAATTACAAATTGCTCGCGAATCCCTCCCCCCCCCCCCCCAAAAAAAAAAAAAGGTCGGATTTGTTTGGTGTCGAGAATATTGCAGCGCAGATTGCACGCGGGCGAGGCTAGAGCGTGCCCTAGAGAGGCAGCGCGAGGCTAGCTTGTGGCAAGATTAAGAGAAAACCTATTGACCCTATCACTACAGCCAGCACGTCAGCGTAGTTGGCGTTTCTGCTCTCTCCGTAATCCGTCCGAAGCCTGCCGACGAATGCCGAAGATTAAGACGCCGAAAAGTGTCCTTATCCGGCAATGGACCAGTGGATCGCAGTGCTACACCGTCGACGGAGAAACAGTATTCTGCCAACCCTGCGGAAAGCAGGTGAGAATACAATACTTTCCACTTGATCTTAATTAACGATATCATGCACTTGACGTGAACACTGGACCAACCGTAAACGTGACGCCTCCAACAGTGCTTACGCTAAACTTATTCTGAATGCTCAGAACTTGCCAATAATGTGCGTTTTAAGAACTTTTTACGGTAACTGCTATTCATTGTTGTGCAATGTTTGCAACCTAATTCGGGAACTGGCTTCCTTATTGAAAATTTCCGGCACAGTGTTGGTCGGATTGTTGTATAAGCATCATGATTTTAAAAACGGTTACCTGCTATTGCGCAGCTGGCCAACTTCGCCATTCCTTGAGCTATTGTCAGGTTTACAACTCTACATGACTAAAAGCAAAAGTACACTAGCAACGTTTCACGTGCCTTACGCAATATCTTAGTTTTCATTACTGTTTTTTTCGCGCAGGTACCCTGTGAAAAAAAGTTCCACTTGCAGCAGCATGAAAGAACAGCACTGCATCAAGCCAATGCTCTGCGCAACCAGCCGTCGACATCAAGACAATCGTTCCTGGCTGAAAGTATTGCTCAAGGAAAAAAAAGTGAATTCAGCGCTGACCTGTGCGAAGCATTAGTCGCTGCTAACATCCCTTGGGCGAAAATCGAAAACAAGACTTTCAAGAATTTCTTGCAAAAGTACTGCAAACAAAAGGTACCATCAGAGTCGACTCTTCGCAAGGAGTACCTGCGACCACTGTACGAGAAGACGCTACAAGAAATTAGAAGAGAAATCGGTGAATTCCACATTTGGATTTCTGTGGACGAGACGACAGATGTCACCGGACGAGTACTCGGTCACTTTGTAGTCGGAAAGCTTGACGCAGAAGAGAAAACAACACCCTTCCTGGTTTGCTCAAAAGAGCTAGAAAAAACTAGCGGAGAGACCATCGCCCGCTTCGTGAACTCGTCATTGAAGCTTCTGTACCCCTCCGGAGCCCACGACGACCGAGTACTGCTGCTCTACACAGATGCAGCAGCTTATATGCTTAAGGCTGGTGCACTTCTCAAGGTTTTTTACCCAGAACTATTGCACGTCACTTGTCTTGCTCACGGGATTCATCGGGTGTGTGAAGAGCTACGAAAGTCGTTCAGTTCGGTCAACGAACTGATAGCTGTAGGGAAGGCGTGTTCCTCAAGGCTCCTTCCCGCGTTCGTGCTTTCAGGGAGCAGCTGCCGGGTGTACCTCTTCCACCGGAGCCTGTTGTTACCCGCTGGGGAACTTGGCTGACGGCAGTGGAATACTACAACCAACACTTAAACGGTGTCAAGGCTGTTGTAAGCAGCTTTGCTGAAGATGAGAGTGTCGCCGTGAGAAGGGCCCAGAAGGTTCTACATGATGTTACACTTGCATGTGACTTGGCCTATTTGTGTGCCCATTTCACGTTCTTGGCAACAACAATACAGAAACTTGAAAGTTCGGGCACAACGCTGACTGAAAATATTCAGCTGATTTTGGACGCACAGAAAGGTTCGCTAGTGCTCCCAGGGGACCGGTTGCTGACAGAGCTATAGAGAAGCTTAAGTCTGTGTTGGACAGAAATCCCGGATTTTCGACGCTGACGGAACTGTCTGAGGTTTTGAGCGGCGGACATACCGCGATTCCAGATGGAATCAAAACATCCAACGTGCCAAAGTACAAGTACGCTCCGCTAACCTCAGTGGATGTGGAGCGTTCTTTCTCTGCGTACAAGACGATATTGACTGACAGAAGGCACAACTTCAAGCCCGAAAACCTGGAGATGGTGCTTGTTTGCCACTGCTTCCACAGCCTTTCGCACAGTGTTGCGTCACCCTAGATATCTTGAAATCGTCACCCTTGAGTGTTTTATGAAGAAAATAAAATTGCATTTTCAAAATACCGATGTTTGTAGCCTGTGTTTACTCTAAACCGAAAAATTGCACTGAAATACGCCGCCTGAGTAAATATTATTCGAGCCTATATATGCCTATATGGTAGTACTTAGTGCCTATATATGCCTAAATTTCAATTTTGAGCGCCTTCAATAGGCGCCTAAAACCCGTTTTTTTAGTGCCTAAACTTCCGGTCTCTAGTTATGACCATCATCGTTTTGTGAAACCCATTCTTTAAAGCTGGCTTTCCTGCAAGGCGTTTTGGTGACGCGATTGTCGCCACCAGTGACGCATAGAACGCTTCACTTTTACATGAAAGTGACGAGGCGTCGCGCCATTTCAGTAAATATATGATCACAGCACTCCAATGGCCATGGGCGGAGTAAGCTGTTTGTTTGGCGTTCACTTTTCCACGAAGCTCTATGCGCGGGCAGTCACAAATCAATGCCAGCAATGCTAGGTGTATCTAAATTTTGGCGTACCAAAAAAAGCCCTCATGGGGACCGCATGCGTTTCCAGTACGCAGAGGCAAGGCAGCGATGGCTGCCTGTGTACATCGGTGTACGTGAATATTCACCACTCCACGGTGGCCATTACGTGGGTATATTCCCACTGCTACTTTCATACGCAGCAAACCCCCCCCCCTCCCCCCCTCCCCCCCCCCCCACCACTGCACCGCACAGGGAATAACGCTGATTGAATTGAATTAGAATTCTTCATTATTTCCAACGGTGTAAAATACATAAAAGTTAGTATACAGACTGCAACGGGACCCTTGTAAAACTATTGTAAAACCCCCGTAAAACCCTTGTAAAACTGGCTGCTATTACTCCTACTGTTATTACCGGACCGGCGCCTTGCAACTATCACTCCGTGGAAACACTCAAAGCAGAAGAAACTGCAGCACTTGTAGCTCTCGCAGCACAATACTTCTTGCAAGGACCCAGCTGAGCGCATGTCCTAGTATTCGGAGTATTTGTATGTCTCAATGCTATACAAGCATAGACTACTCTTTCATAATCTATTCACTCAAGCGACAAGAGCAGAATTTAAAGAATTTCGTACGCTCTTTGACGGCGTTAAGTGCGCATACACACGAATACACTATGTCCCATATAGCGAAAAAAAAAAACACAAGCATTTCTGCAGGAGCATCTACGCACTTCAGTATTGTGTAACGGCGCATGTATAATATACCAAGTGAGAAGGTTACTGATACCGCCGAAGGATAGTTCGGAGCGTGGGAGGAAATCCCAGCGCATACTTCTCTCGACTCACCGCACATCGGAGGTCATTCACCTCTCCGAATGTGTCACGCTCTTCACCAAACAATAAGAGCACGAGCGGAATCGAAAGTGCGCCTCGGTGGTTGGGCACTTGTGCGCAGCGAACAGACGCTGCCGTGTAAACACAGTGCGATACAAATGTTTTTTGTTTTGTAAGTCCGAAGACGGGTTGAGCCACCACTGTCTTTCATAAAGACCGCGATGATATCCGACACCCTGATCTTCTTCCTCAATGTAAGCCTGTCATGACGATGATGATGCATGAACAATTCCGTCGCCTCCCGGCTCAACATACATGCTGCTGTGTTGAAGCTCGCGTGTTTACGCTTCTTCAAAAATTGTGCACCAATGAGCAAATGGATTAAAAGGTCGGCACCCAGCCGGCGCAGCATGCTAGCGGTCTTTGTCGTGCTTTGGCTTGGCCGGAGCAGAAAGCGCGCCAAACTTGGTTTGCCATCATTTGCCACGTGCGTTTCCTGAAGGCCTAGCGCTGGTGTCTCGACGTCTTTCCCTTTGTAATGGGCATGTTGTTTAGTGGGTCATTATCGAAAGACCCAGCCCAAAATGCACCCCGCATGTCATTGTGTATATAATATGTTATGACATGTTGCTATATCGAAGGGTTGCTTCGATCGAACAGTCTGTATGTGCACCCGTCTTAACTATTTTCTGATCTGTACCCAATCCCAGCAACTAATGGCAATCCAAGCATTGCGACAGCTGGCAGTATCGTGCTTTGTAGCTTACTCGGACGTCCCGATACTTCCCGGTGTGTTTGCCATTGAGTTACCTTGAGTGGGATGGGCCGTTCTCTTGACCGCAGCATTTAGCCACACATCCAGTGCGCTGCCTTTGGGTGTCCCGTCTTCCACTGGGGGAATTGTTTCAAAACCGCGTGCCAACCTAATGGCGTACTCGTTGAAAGCGTACCCGTTATGCAGCACGCCAGCTCTCTAGTGTGCTCGCTTGTCCGCGGACCGAGGGATATAAACGGGCCATGCAGACAAAATATAACGGTGTTTAATTCGAAAGAACTAGGCTTGAGTACCTATCAGCTTCATTCCAGCGACGAAAGGCTTTTTCTTAAAGGAGAAACGCAGAAGGACAGTAATCTCTCGTTAACTCGAAGTCGTAAAATCCGCAGAAAATTTCGAGATAAGCGGAGCTTCTAATTAAGTGAAATGCTGAAAGTTTGCGGCCAAATTACTCAAATAAAAGCAAATGCCAGTAACAAAAGCTCCACTGCACAGGGGAGCCTTCGTAACAAAGCCAAGAAAGTTCGCATGAAAAATGAACTTTTATTATTGCGGAAGAAGGAACTGCGTGATTCTCGCGTGTTTCGCATTCGCATCTGGTACCAAAAAAGCGTTCTCGAGCTACTCAATGCATCGCATGAATTGTTGGTCGCCACCGCTACATTCTGCCTTGTTGCGAAGCAGGCGCAGCATCTTTGTTGTTTCTGTCGTTGTAGTCGCTTCTCGAGGCTCCTCTTGGTCCTTGTGATCAGCTGCATCGTACACAGCTCTCTAAATGATTTAGGTGTCGAACAGCATTCCGGTAACGGGAAGATCGGGCTCGTACAGCGTAAATTAGCCGTTCACGACCGCGTTCGACGGGTAGTGGGAGCTAAGCGTTAGAACTGAAACCTTATCAGCTGTCTGTAGCGGACTTTGCCTTGTGTCCTGTCTGTCAACGTTTCTAGATATCCGTAGTATCCCGAAAAAAAAAAAAAAAACGTTTCGAGATAAAGAGAAGCAAATATATGGCGCCTATGGGAGGTAAATGCACGGCGAAAAAGAGTTTAGACCTAAGCGTTATTTCGAGATTACCGAGTTCGAGTTAACTGCATTTGAAAAACTTATTTTTTTTCTGCTACAATGACGTGTTATGGTCAGAAGTGACGTCATACGGACCAGCACCAAAAGACCTTATCAGCTGTCTATAGCGGTCTTTGTCTTGTGTCCTCTCTGTCAAAGCTTCGAGGTGTCCGTGATTCCCCGAAAAAAACGTTTCGAGATAAAGAGAATTAAGCGAATATATGGTGCCTCTGGGAGGTAAATGCACTGCGAAAAAGAGTTTCGACCTAACCAATATTTCGAGATATCCGAGTTCGAGTTACCGAGAGAGTACTGCATCTGAAAAGCTTATAATTTTTGCGCTACAATGACGTGTTATGGTCAGAAGTTACGTCATGTGGACCAGAACCAAAAGCACAATTTCCAGTGTGTTAAGTGATGCTATCGAAAGGAACTAGAGGCCCAGCTACAATCGTCCAGTCATCTGTCTTAGTGATGGCTTAGTTCGGCGGGCACCAATCGCACGTACAAGATTATGTGACGTCATAGAAAAGTTGCCGGAAGGTGGTTAGGGAGTCGGCACCCCCTAACATGTTTTCTTTAATATCTCCACTATTGTGTCTTGCACAAATAAATGATTCTGCGGTGCAACCTGCCGTTTGGACACTATTGCGAACTCCGAGCGTGGGTGTCTGACTTCTTCACTCGCTCTTAAATCACTGCTTATGTTTCACTTTAATAATGTAAATACGACTCCTCATAATGTCTATTAACTGTTAGCACTGGGTTATCCTGTAGATTTACAGAGAATATTCAATTTACTTGCGATGCTTTGGTTCCAACGCGGAGCGTTAAAAAATTTTTTACTGCTCTCTAGCATCTGTGATGTTGGATAAAATTTGATCGTATTTGATTTGGTTTTATGTCGGTGATCAGGCTTATTTCTTTAGCCTATTCACCTGCAATATTGCGCATGCGTGAGTCCTCAAGGAAAATTGATGATGATGATGATGATGAAGAAGATGATGATGATGTATAGTGCAATTTTTTTGGCTCCCCCAGTCAAAAAAAAGTTCCGTTGCCACTACCGCCAGGAGTATTTTAGTTTATTCTGTGCGCCCAAATTAAAAAAAAGAGAGAGATGTTATTTGAACTTAATCAAGGGTTGACGAGGTATAGCGGTTGCGTTATTACTAAACTTATAATTTGCGCTAGTTTAATTTTAAGAAAAATAGGTGGTATAGGCTTTGGGATATTCACAGCATTTTCGAAACTCGATGTACCTTGCATTGTTCTCGGTGAAAGTATTATGAAAAGGTGATTGTGAGTGAGAAAACAAAACAAAAACCTTCAATGATTCAAACTCAGAAGGTTAAATTTGAGTTAGCACTTCTGCTGCCAGTTTCCCCGCAGGGCCGGAGAGTAAGGAACAAAGCGAACGATTGATGCTTATGACGACTTTGTGGAGCACTCTCAGGCCATACACGGGGTAATCTGTGGTAATTTCGGGGTAATGCACGTTCATCACAGTAGGTCTACAGACACACTGAGAAGATCTATGAACATTGTATAATTACCCTACCTAGTTAATTAAAGCGTGGTATTTATGAGCAGGATTCTGAGTTATGTCGTAAACGATTTACGCACAATCTTTAATCCGTAGAAAGGGCGCTAGAAAGTGGCGTTTTCCTCGCACCATACTCCTCGCGGATTTGCTCACATTGCCTGTAACGACACAGTCGCATAATTTCCGCGTGAGTTAACAAGGAGTAAAAATTTTCCTCGATAATAGTAAAAATGATAGTATTTAAGACAGAGAACTGGCGTTAAACCGAATTTAAATCTCAGGGATTTTCTCGCCGTAAATGCACCTGGACCATTCGGCACGCCACAGTGGGGAGCTGCGGATTAATTTAGGGCCTGGGGACCCTTTAACGTACGCGAAATCTGTACACACGAGCGTTTTCCCTTTTCGCATCCATCTGAAGATCAGCAGATACCGCGGCTATAAGATCACACCCGCGTCCTTGGGTTCTGCAGCACAACGTTTTAGCCACTGGGCCACAGAGGCGGACTTGGCTTCATATATGATTGCAAACGTTGTAAAATGATTTCGGTAGTTGATATATGAGAGCATCTAATGGCTTATGGTATGGCTGGTTTTGTTAAATGGTACCAGTTCCCTTTTTGGCGACCCAGGCAGGAGTGCTACAACCGTTAAGATGAAAGAAAACTGCAAAAGCACAGGCACACTCAAAGCAGTATCGAGCGTGTGCGCGGATTTAAGTCAGTTATTGAAAAAGAAAAAAAAAGCGTACATAACCTTAAAAAAAGAGAATAACCGCGGGCCAGATCAATGTCGGCGGGCGGTTACTATGAATACGATGGAGGAGAGAAACTTCCACTTGTAGAGCTATGCACTTGATAAGAACAATGAGCTAGTTAGGTACGCTGCACACTGCCAGCATAACAAACGACAAAATAAAGCAAAACGCATCAGCCCTGATGAACATGTGCCAATCTTATCAGCGAAGCGGAGATGAAGTAATTGTTTTTGTGTAGTCAAGCCTCGTCGCTATTAGCCGACAAAGATGAATCGATAGATGTTCGCCGCATCACCGGGTAATTGCACTCGTCCACTGTCCTTGGAAAATGAGGAGAGGTACGCGTTCGTTTTATGTCTGCCTCGAGTTTGTCGTGACGTATTAGATTGCTCGCAATTGCCGAATTCACGTTATTGAAAAGCACTTTTAACAGGTGGGTTCTACGTGATCCCGAGTAAAATAGCCAGACTGAATGCTATCGGCAGCTACTTAGGTGTGTTGAATGTACGCACGAGGAACAAATTTTAGTGATTTGCTCTGAATAACTTCAATCTAAGTAGTGTCAGATTTCATATGGCAGTGGTTGCGTCGGCGTACTGGAGCGCAGCGATACCACGTGTGCATGTACACTATCTCTCACCCCTACGTGATCGTAGCAAACCAGTCTTTTTGCTACCGTCGATGTTATATGACGGATGAGTTAGATCCCAGTTCTTTCTGGTAGTAAATGTTACTCCCATATATTTATACTCAGCGACTGATTCAATATTTTCGCTCTTAATGGCGTATTGGGGCTTGCGTAGTTGCTTCTTGGTTGTGTAATCATTTGGGCAGGTTTAGCAGTGTCAAGGCTTGTGTCTCCAGCGTGTACACCAGCTGCCAACAACTGTGAAATGTTTTAGGTGAATGCGGTGATCATCCACTGCCTTTATATTGCGGCACACTACGCAGTCGTCTGCAAAGAACTGCGTCGGGACAGGAGCACCGCAGGATAAATCGCTTAAAAGGAGAGGACCTAGGATGAAGTCCTGAGGTACCCCCGAAAAAACTAGGTGACAATAGTGACTTGGACTCAATAATTTGGACACGCTGGGGCCTTAAAGAAGTGCATAAATGCAACCACGAATTGCGTGTTTTTGTAGAGGCTACGGAGCTTTAACATCTACATTTCTACAACCGCATTGTCAACTACTCATTAGTTATATGGGTATTTTTAAATAGAGGTGAAACTCCGCCCCATAATGGAGCAGCCGTAGTGGGAAAGCATTTTATTAATTGATTATGGGGTTTAACGTGCCGACGATGAGGCGCGCCGTAGTAGAGGGCTCCGGGTAAATTTAATTTTGACCACCCGGGGATACTTAACGTGCGCGGAAATCTTGAACACAAGGGCGTTTTAGCTTTTGGTTTCCATCTGAAAAGCTACCAATGCAGCCGGGACCGAACCCGCGTCCTTGTGCTCAGCAGCACAAGGCCTTAGCCTCTGAGCCACCGCGCCGGGTGCCATCATGGTTTCTATGTGTGGGCAGCGTTGATGTGGTATTGCAGCCTTGATTGCAGCGTTGCCATGGTTGCGAAATGCGATACGCGCAAAGCACTTGTGCGTCCTTTTCGAGAACGAATTAGCAATGGATTGGGCTAAATGCCTGAGTTCAACCCCCAAAAACCCAGGCCGGAAAATCAATGCTGGTAAGTTTTTTCCGAACCGAGGAAGAACGAAAGTGCGACACATGAAGCTTTACAGGCGGATAGACGGACGGGTCTCCTGTTTCACATGACATAAGATGCCTTACATTTAAATTACTTATCTGCATCCTCAAAGCCGCATGCGTATATATGCAACCTTCATTTGCATTACTTTTCAGAAAAGGTGTTTGCGTATGAACGTTGCCGTTACAGTGCATGAGGCTCGCTCGTCCGGAGCAACACCTTCGCAACCGTTTTCTTTGTGTATGTGGGTGCATGTGTCACGCGGAGATGAAAAATATATGCGACGAAAAGGGGGCTTGCGAAAAAGGCAAAGAAGAACAAAAGAATCAGCCCGCCAAGTTGACGTCCGTTTTGGTATACAGGAGTATTTAGTATCATGTCTCACAATATCGCTGCATGACTCACAATAGTAGACAATGCCCTTCTTTTCTTCGTGTCATTTCCGAGGCAAAGTATATGTGCGCTTGTTTGTCTTCTCTGTGTACTTCGTGTGCGAAACAAAAGGACCTTGCACGTGCACGCGCAGCCTCCCTTATTATTTCTGCATTTCGCTCGCATTGTTCTCTGGTTTTAACGAGGCCTACCACTGATGTTTCGCAACTTGGTAGCATGCACTCAACATTCTAGCGCTTCGTCCTAACGTATATTGATGCAAAGCGTGAGCTTCACTGTATTTTTTAGGCAGGCGTGCTTGCCGCATTTTTTACTAACTAGGAATGTTTAAGGATTGACGTCAATTTTAGAGCGCGAGTTCTCGTGAAGCAATGCTTGTATTGTCTCAAAACTTTTAATTGGCATTGTTTACTCCCCACCATCAGCACCCAGAACCAAAATGAAGCCATGGGAGTGACATAAATGATAATCTGTACCCTCCTTTGACGTCGTAAGCAATCTATTAGTGTCTCTTTTTATACTTTTTTATTTTACCGCCAACGCTGAGCCGGCAGATTAATACCTTTCCGAAGCGGCGATTGCTTGTCACCAGCTTCTTACGCGGATTGAGAAGGACGACGTGTGTATGAACACGCCCATCGCCGGTCATCATATATCCGTATCTTGCTGGGTCTTTCAAAAAAAGAGCTATTAACCCTTAATTTCTCTTTCATGTAAGGCGGAGGGTCTACGTGCCCAATTGTGCGAAAACATGCCGTTCTTGTTGTCGGGTACACAAAATGGCCGTTGCTACAGAAAGAAAACAAAAAGGACACATTTGGGTTCATGTGCAATTCGTACCTGGGTCTCCAGAGTAAGGACTGAATGGGTTACGACAGCGCTGCCTCGGCACTTTGTTAGATATAGTTAGCTGTTAATCTATACTTAACTGTTAGCCTATAGTTTGTGCCGCATGACAGGCGAATGTGACGGCATGTGAGTGTTACGGGTGCACGCCAGACGCGGAGAGCTCTGACTCTTGGCCAGCTGTCGCGTGAAGTGTGGCCAGGGTTGCAATGGCGAAGGCGTCCCCAAACCGAGCCCCGTCTCCTCCTTCATGTAGTGGTAGCGTGGTGAACGAGCGGCGAGCAGGAGAGCTGCCTCTGTTCCTAACAACGATCAGCCAAGAGAAAAACTTAAATGGTTTAATGCATGGCGAGACAAGAGTGGCGATAATACGGGAGGCAGCCCGTTGGCTTGCTTAAAACATCACTCGGGTGAAATAACGTCTCACTCTGATGCCGACGACTTCTTGCTTCGGCTCACCGAAGGGCGAAAACTTACGACCAGAAGTCCGTTTCGCACGTAATCAAAAAAGCACAAACACACGAAAACACCCTTCACAGGCCTCTTGATAGCCGTCGCACGCTCCTCCGGGAAGACAGAGGAAATGAGGGTTTCAACGGACACCGCCTCTAGAACCAGTTTGTTCCGAATTTTGCAGCTGAACCATCGGCAACGAAGGTCGGCGCGACAGCCATGCTCCGACTTGTCGAAATTTGTTCGATTCCCGAAAGAACTGGCTGCACCGCATAACTTCGTAGCAGTGCGCAAAACTTGTAACACGCACGCACAGGGTAACGCCGCAGCTCTAACGCGCTGAATTGTCCCACCAGTCTTCCTGTCGAAGTTTGTTGCGCCAAGAGACGAATAAAGGAAAGGGAAAAAAGATTCTGAAACACGATGTAGCAACGAAGAAGATTTGACAAGTATCGCTAGGCTTTTTGCCATCAAAACAGATGTAAGCAGAGTAAAGTGCTCTGGTCATTTTTTCTAGGGACATGAGTGCCACGTCTGAGTGCATGTTGAAACGCAAGCTTTCCCACAGGGTTCCTATAAGTATACATAAGTGGTGGGTGAGGGTTGTCCTAGATCTTCAGGCGGCATCGTTGGCACGATCAGAGCTTGTAAACTTCTTGTGACAAATGGTAATAAACGTTCAATCAATCAATCAATCAATCAATCAATCAATCAATCAATCAATCAATCAATCAATCAATCAATCAATCAATCAATACATTTATCGCCAAGCGCATCCAGCATTCAATTATGGCTGTGGGATATAGCTCACGCAACTTCTCGCGAGATCTGGCAGTAAGCTGGAGGGCGTACTGGTTCGAGAAAAACTGCACGGACTGATATAAAAATTATTCTGATGCGCCATACAGTCAAACCCGGTTATAGCGAACTGTAATATGCGCCGCGATTAGTTCGATATATCCAATAATTCGTTATTGCCGAAACCGTCTATAACGAATTTTTATTACGAGTTCGCAATACGCCCCCCCCCCTTCCCTTCCCACATAACGAAACGAACACATAAAGTATGCTATTACCTTAGCTACTACATAGCTAATGAAGCTACTTCCCCCCTTTAACTGCCCACTTCGCAAGAAAGGGGTGATTTTGGTTTTCACTTTCGTTTTGGCGGCACCAACTAGCACCGCATTAGTCTACACGAGACATCGTTTGCACCAGTTCAAGTGCGTGTCCTTCAATATCGACGCAATATCGGCGGAGAACATCGGCTGGCGGAAGCGCTTCATAAAGTTTCGGACGGCTTTACGTTGTAACATCCCCAGTCTCTTCTGGGCTTTCAGCAGCACCAGCTTCCATGACATCGGCGACGGTGTCTGCGCTCGAGGGGCTTACAGTGACGGCAACAAGGTCGTCAACACTCACACTCAGGAAGTCCTCTGATGACATTCCTTTCCGCACAGCATCTGGAACGTTGGCGACTTCTTCACGCAGTTCGCCGATGCTGCCGTCTTGGTCCGAACTCGCTGGCTGGATGGGCTCGGTCGTGAATCCCGTGCATCGGAAACAGTTACGGAATGTGTCGGGCGTCACCTTGGTCCATGGGAGGCTCAACATCTCAATCGTGGCCAATCAGCATCTCAATCGCCGCTCCGAGACCACGCATTTTGGTGGCAATCGAAGGCGCGGCCAGGTCGATATGTCCGATGTGGACTTCGCTATAAGGTATATGCTTCGCATGCATTTTTGTAACAGTTTTGGTTTTGTTCGATATATAGCGTGATTCACTCTATCCGGGTTCGTTATAATCGGGTTTGACTGTAGGCGGTTTTTTTTTTTCGGCCACCGCTAGCACATCCCTATTGTTTTTTTCCTTGCACTTAGCCCAGCACGGCGTCGAAAGCCAAAAGCGTGCGTTTGCAGCGGTATTATCTGCCTTCAAACGCCATCGTTCTCTCTCTCTCTATCTCTCTCTCTCTCTCTCTCTCTCTTCTCTTCTCTCTCTCTCTCTCTCTCTCTCACGTATCATTAGCTTTATACGGAAGTAAAAAAATAACGAAGAGTTGTATACATTTCTTCTACGGTGCGTTGGGCCCACAAGAAATGCAATGTTCTTAACTTATTAATTAAACCGCTTGCCTTCCTCACCTTCACGTCTTTGTAAGCACTCATTCGCACCTCCTTAGTACATCAAGTGATAAATTAAATAAGTTCTCGTGACGTAACACGAAACAGCTATTAACATGTACCATCCCACTCATCGTCATCATCATCAGCCTCTTTAGGTCCACTGCAGGACGAAGGCTCGAGTCGCCAGTTTACCCACGAATATATTTATTTCATCCGGCTATATAGTTAAAAAAACTGGCACTACACATTGGAGTGGAGAGTTAAAATCATGTAATGGTGGAAGCTATGCTTTTGGGCGTGTGAAAGGAGCGGGACCGTATCGGAGGGGACAAAGACTGTAGAAGGCCGCCGCGGCTTTGTTGTTTGTTTTCGTGCATTCCAGCTTAATCGCGGAATACAATTAAACGTGGTAAAATACGAACACTATATATATGCAGCCCGCAAACTAAGCAAGTGAGGCAGTTGCTGCGCCGTTGGAATTGTTTGTCGGCTGTGTCACCCCACAAGGGACTGTGACAGCGATAACAAACGATGCCACGGGACAAAAAATAAGGGAACGGCAAGCTGACGTGAGTGGAGCAGAATGCACGCCGCACCGAACTGTTTGCGATGATGTATGACGTGTACTATCAAGCGACATCCTGCTTGGCCAATGCAGAGACCTAAAGGGACTGTGGAGTACGCATACAACTTCCTATTATTCAAAATACTTAGTATTTCATACTACTCTCAGTGCTTGCAGGGAAGCAAACAGTGCCTTATTCACTGTGAAAGTTAACAATTTTGCAGGAAATTTTAATGCGCCCGCTTCATCACATCCTTCGTAATGGCAGCTATGACGTTTTAGGAGATTTTTTTTTTTATATGAACTATCCAACCAACTCGACGAACAGTACCCATTGTTAAATTTTATTTCTAGCTCATCGGGCCCCTTTTCGTGTTTAACCTTGCACCCTTATATCATTGTTACACTAATTGCAGTCGCGTTCAGCGCTAGTCCCGTCGTTGCCTCATGACGTGTTCCTTTTCACGCTGTAGCTTTTTTAAACATAAAATACCAACTCGCCCGACAGTACATCCCGTACTAGAAGAATTCTTCCTATTGGTACTTCTAATACCTCATGGATACCTTAAGTTACCTAAAACAAATGGTTAGTATGATGAATACCCGCATCCAAACGCTGCAATCCAATTGCAGAAATCAGAACTGAGGCTGGCGGAAAGATATGCCAGAACCACGGCCTCCGCGATCGGCTGCCGGCAGCCGATCGCGGAGGCCGTGCCAGAACGAGCTTAGTTACCACCGCTCTTCCGAGATGGCGCAGCGGCGCCGCTCGGCGATGATCTTGTACTCTGCTTACCTCCTATGGGACACGTACGGACCTTATTTTGTTGTGTTGGTAGTAATTGTTGCGTCAAAATCCGATATCGGTATTGGCAGCCGCGAGACGGCTTCTTGTGAAGCATTCCATAGCGAGACCTTCCATAGCGCGAGCATAAACTCCGCAGTAGCGAGAGGTGGCTGTTCCCGCCTGTGCACCGCAAATAAAGGCGTGGAGAGACGCAGCCAAACGAGCGAAAACACAAGCAACGAAATGCACCATCGTGGGCAACGCTTCCGTCACACTGCGGCGGGATTGCTCGACAAGTGCCACAACACGTAGGAGACAGCTCGGGGCCTTTCGAAAGCGCCGCGGCCTATAGCCGAGCAAATCATCTCAAATGGTAAGGATGGCGAATCCCTTCGACAACACGAAGCGGAAGCAAAGCGTATCAGGCGTTCAAATAGACATACTTGCTTTCGCATTCATAACTCCTAACGCCATAAGGAGCACTGAAGTGTTCAGAATTTTCCAAGGGCCTTTTTATTTTATACAGTCTTTTATTAAAGGGCATGTAATAAATACCTCTCTCTAGACTTGCACACGTACGCGTGCATCGTGTCACGAGTGTCCGACGAATTTTTTTTTTTTGGGGGGGGAGAGGGGGAGTAGCCAAAGAATGTTTACGCATAAAAAACCTTCACTTGTCAGAATTTTAAGCAACACAAAGAAGTAGCTAGCTTCTTTAATGTAGGAGCATTAGAAAGCACATCGGGGGAAGCGAAAAGTAGCGCCGTTACATAGCGCGAAGGGTTTCAAGCGCGAGCTCAAACTCAGAAGGGCAGCAAAATGGCTTCCAGTACGCCGAAGACGAACTATTTGAGCCCAAGAAGGCAGCCCATACAGTGCGCGAGCTGACGTGCAGCGAAGCTCACCACCATCGTCAAGTGTGCTGCTAGACGGCAGGAGGAACGAGCAGCGGAGGAAGGCGTAGGGAGCCCATCGAAGACATACGAAAGCGTAAGCGAATGGCTAAGATAATCGCATCAAGTGGCGAAAGGACGATCCACTTCAAGAACACGGGACGGATGAAAAGTGACTCGCGCGTTCAATCAGACAATAGGGAGTTTTAGTATAGCGTTTTAGCTGTAGCGTTAACGTTTTGCGGGCCGCAATCGCGAACGGATAGCGCCTCGTTATGCTACGGTTAGCGTGCCCGCTAACGCTATGGGCGCGCTAAAGTGGTGCTTTCCGCTATACTAAAACTCTCTAATGAGAGTTTAGCATAGCGGCTAGCGTACGCTAACGGTACAGGGGTGGGTTACCGAGACCCCACTGCGCATGCGCGCTAGGGGCACGTGAGGAGGGCGCCCCTCATAGGAACGAATGCGAGGTCTTGGCGAGGCATAGCGTTAGCGTACGATAGCAGCTATGCTAAAGATCTCTATAATTGCCTTAACAACTCGAAAGAAACGTTTACCTTTCCGCGGACCTTATTTCTACTATAAGAAAATTCTCTATTCTTCAAATTGAATACTTGCGGGCGAAAGTACGCAGGACGCCTTAGTTTTGCAAATATAAACTGCACAAGAGAGAGAGAGAGAGAGAAAGAGAGAGAGAGAGAGAGAGAGAGAGAGAGAGAGAGAGAGAGAGAGAGAGAGAGAGAGAGAGAGAGAGAGAGAGAGAGAGAGAGATGATAATATTAAATTAAACGTCGTCGTACTTGCACTAAGTTCAACATTTACAATTTTCCCCGGGTTCAGCGGCGTCAGGAGAAAATAAAATGAGCGGTCAAGTGGACGCCTTCCAGAAATATTTGGTTTTAGCCCAAAAGGACGCGATTACAAAACAGATACGTATGCTCCTTCACTAAGGCCCGTACGTTATTGCTGTTTCGAGGCTCAAGAACGAACACTGGATGCTGCTTGGTTGAGACTGCTTCCACCATTTTCCTAAGTAAACGAACCGTAATACCGTGTCTCGAAAGAGAAAGACAACTTTATTTCACGGTCCGCGTCCGAATCGCGAATGCGTCTTGGGGTTGTTTAGATTGGAAGCAGAATGCGCTATCACTATAATATCAACCAAACAACGATTCCCGCGTGGGGATCAGCAACCCCAAAAAGGTCCAGATTCGTGTCGCAATCAACCCATGAGTCGAAGTTGTCGCGCTTGGTAGGGGTGAAAATGCTCCTGCAACAACAGTTTCTGCGAACAAGCGCACAAATGTGCGTACAGACTGTCTTGTTACCAGCATCAGAGGAACAATTCGCGGGAACTCCCTCACGGCAATTCTCAGAAAGACCGGATCATCTACGCAAAATGCGCGTAATGTGCATACACTTAAGAGCGCCTCAAACATGCTCGCCTCGGTAATATCTTGTGTACCAGCACTATCGTCTAATAAAGGCCGACCTCGTAAGGTCAGCATTTATTAAACTGCACTCTTTTTAGAGCATCAGTCAATATCCAGGCGCTCCATTCAACTTACGGCTCGGGGTCACACATGAAAACGTTTGGTATAAGTAACCCTTTCGTTTTTTCACCCACTTCGAGCATCCTTAGGAGCTTCTGGCGCTTCTACATCCGCGTGGCTCTATAGCTAAACTCCTCCAAATGTCATTTCGACAGTCGGCAAATAACAATGCTAATACACCTTTTCGACGCTAACGGGGTTCAATCCGACGCAGATAAAGTTCGCGAAGTCGAGAACGTCCCAAAGCCGTGCTAGGTCTCTGTTTCCTACTTTCAATGCTTCCTCAATGACTGTGCACATTACTGGACACCTGTGCACATTACTGGAGGGCACAAACAGCGCCGTGTTTGTGCCCTCTCCTTTCTGTCTGTGTCGGTAGCGCTGTTAATTAGAACAAGTACCAACTCGCCCAGTCTTCCGTTTTAGTAACATTACTGGACCCATTCCTGGTGAAAAAAAAATGTTCCGTTTTCTTCGGGCTCCGACCAAGTGACTTTTATCCGTGCTGACACAGTCTTCGCTTATGGCTCCCTTTGAACGCCATTCAACCACGAAGTGCGTACGGATGCAAGTAGGCATGGTACCAATGCTGTCTTCGCACAATGCAAAGTTCGACTGAGGATTTCTAAAGGAGCGTGGATCGGCGTCGGCTCGCCCGAGCCCCGGTGCTCCATGTTCTTGCCCCCGTTGCCAACCCCGTGTCCCCAGTCCGTGATCTGCCGTGACCTGAAGAGACGGTTGGGCTGACACCCCTGCCCAGTAAATTGGAGCGTGTACGCAACAGCATTCAACGTTTCTTAGCTGCATGGAGGCTGTTGCTGTTCCTTGGCTGGTGGTCGTTCGTGGTGGCATGGAGATTGCACTCTTCGTTGTCACGTCAGTGTTCACCGTCGCCCCGTTCATGCACTTACTGCTGACTCGACCGGATCGGTGAACTTGTTCAGGAGGCATGCAATGTTACAGACAGGGTCCGCAGCACCGTGAATGGGCCTGCCCCAGGACATCCAAGCGGGAAAGTGGCACATATCTTCGGGCCCGCAGCTGTATATGATAGCGGACCATCATTAAACCCTTTATCTCATCTACCGTGGTTTGTGTCAGTTGTCCTGCCGTCAGGTGAAGGTATTTTAAAAGTGTCGGAGCTTCACTCGGCCAGCGCTCTCGCAAGAAAACGTGAGCCATTGCGCCCCATACATGCCCGCGTGGCATTTACTTTGTTTTCGCTCATGCGGCTATTACCTTTCTTTTTTTTTTTTCTAGAAACAGACGCCGCTGAGATCGCGCCTTTTTAGCCGCATATATTGCAACGCCAACCCTACCTTCGGCGCTTCTATCTTTCGGGGATACCATTGTTCCTTTGTGCGTGCGACAGGCTCTTTGGAGCCGCGCGAGTAACAAAAGTTTTCTTTGTGAAAATTGCTCTCGAGAACACTTGAATAAAATAGTCTGTCATCTGAACAAAGTGTGGCGTAAAAAACAGCGGTCATTTCTGCTTGCTTTCGCAAGACGTGACAGAGTGTTAAAAATGGTACGTTGAAGACAAAAGAGGAGGGCTTGTGTATCGATACGAAGCGAAAAAAAAAAATAAAAACATACGTGCCAAAGAGATTAGGCTTTCCCATATGCAAAGGTACACTGCCGTGCGTTATGGTACTTGTAATTTTAAAGACCTATTTTCGGCCTTTTTACAATAGATCTTAAAGAACTCGTGGTTTTGTCGCTGCGGAGGCCAGATCAGAAATCAGAAATCACAAAAGGTTTATTTGTGCAAAATACACATATCTTATGCAAGATATACAGAAAGAGGTTCCATAGTCAGTGACTGTAAGGAGACCTCTTGTACAAAAAAAGGTTTATTTGTGTGAAATACACATAACATATGCAAGATATACAGAAAGAGGTCCCAAAATCAGTGACTGTAAGGGGACCTCTTGTACAATGGAATACCTTTAATGTACATAGCAGAGAAACACAACTTCATAGCATAGAAACAGAATGTACATAGCAGAGAAACAGAACTTCAGTAAATTGTAATTGAGACAATTAAAGTGTAAATATACGCTTATAATCTTACAGACACAATTGGAAATCAAGAAAAACACACTGTCATTACAACAGAAAGGGATTACAGAAAGCAATTCACAACAAACAAGAAGCAATTAAGAAATAGAAAACCAGGCTAGCTAGTCGACATGATATGAATTTTTAACTTCGTTTTAATTACATTCAGGGCACGGGGTGCTTTAAGGTCAAAAGGTAAACAATTCCAAAAATAAACTCCAAAAAATAAACGGTTTTCTTGGCATAATTAGTGCGAACTTTCGGCAAGAGAAAATTATGGTTTAGCACAAATCTCGTGCTAAGATAGAAGTGCGGAGGTTGATTGTTTGTGACCCTATACATATAAATACCAAGTTCGGTAACATTTAATATATTGTATTCCTGAAGTAATGACGTAGCGTTAGTGAGAAATGGGCTTGACGTGGGAATTCTTATTGCTTGGTTTTGAGTTGCCTGAGCTGAAGCAAGATAAGTGTGTATGCGTTACCCCATGAAATAATGCACTAAGAAATGTGTGTATGAACAAAAGAAAAATACAGTGACTTAGTTTTGAGGGATGGAAGTAAAAGCGAGATTAAATGAGTATTTTCACGCCATAGATAATTTTTTTCTCCAATGTATGCAATTCGTCAGTGGCATTTCAAGATGAAATACTTATTGAGCCAACACACACGATGCGCGGGAAAGTTTTATTGTGCTTTTTTTTTCGATTGCGTTGCCAGCTTTACTGATATTATTTGAACAATACTGCTGAGAATTTTTGTCGCTTGTAAAGGAAATAAAACAAATATATGAATTGTCGCTCATTACGTAATTTATTTATTTCATTTATTTTGTTTTGAGGTATACTAGTTTTTTTTAAATAAGCTAATAAAATAGTTATGAGGAAACATTGCAGAAGCGCCGTTGTCTGTGTCAACGTTACATCCACTAAAATCTTGCTGAAAAAGGCTGAACTAAACTTCATCCATACAGACCGACTGCCCCTTACAGCGGATATATAGCTTAGTACAATTTAAACAAAAGCCAACACGCCGTTCATACGAAAAACATGTCTAACATTTCGCGACGTGTCTTTATAAAATAGGGTTTTTTTTTTCTGGATGTTTATCCCATCTGTCTTATTTCTGCATGTGTCCTAGCGTGATGCAACAAAAGAAGCAACAATTTCTTCAAGGCGACAAATGTATTTTGATGTAGCTGCGGACATTTCAAACGTGCGTGGCGTGATGGAGCCGAATTGGCCGCGGCATTTCCCCTTGAACCAGTACAATAATGTCATCATTTGATATACGACATGTTTCTGCAGCACCGATATCGAGGCACCCCACTCAATGTGAAGTGACTCAAAGTTACTCGCGAAGACTTTACGCAATCTTGAAGCCAGTAACTCAAAGTGCTCGCATCAAGTTGATATTTGAACTTACTGGCAGTTGTTTGGTGGCTCGGTGATACATTGATGTCGCGGCATTTAAACTGCGACGAACAACGGCGCATGAAAAAAAAGAGGATTCATGAATGAAATCGAAGCCCCTTTCTTAAGAAAGAGACGGTTGAAACGCGAAGCTTTTTTCCATGCAAACTGAGTCAAAGTCAAAGTCCAAAATCCAACCTGCTTCGACCGTGTCGGAATGGCACGATCGCATATATACGTGTTCCTCATAACGCGAGGAACCCGTGTTCGATTCCGACCACAGGGAGCATTTCTTTTAACACGCAAGTGTTTATTCCGGACACACGAAGATTTCACTGACGTCATATCCGTCACGGAAATGACGCCAGTACAATGAAGCAAGCGGCCTGTAAAGGGTGCACCCCTGCACACAGGTTCTTCTTGCGGGGAAGCAACCTTTAATACTAAAGAGTACGTTATACTTAGGGTTTCTCGTTTTCAGATTTGATATTTTAATACGAGAGTGTTTTATGCTGGGATACACCAAGATTTCATTGACGTCATGTCCGTCACGGAAATTACGCCAGTACACCTTTGACGAAGGGACCCGCCAGCAGGACGTCGCTCGCCAAGCACACCCACAAGACAACCGCCGACCCGCAAATCATGCTCAGCTGCAGATTCAGCTGCACGTGTCACTTTCGTTTTTTACCGATTACTGTCACTGAGGAATCAACCACAATTACAGTTTTTGTTTTTGTAGCGTGAGCTACACTGGCCGATATTGAGAAGTTTCGCGTGGCTCCTGGAGAGCCGTTCCGCGCTTGGTCCACTTGATGATCATGCGAGGGGTGGCCGGGTGTGTAAGCGATGGCTCGTGCGTCGCTGCAGCACCGTGCTGCGCAAGCGCGGCACGTGGCGGCCCGGTCCACTTGATGATCATGCGAGGGGTGGCCGGGTGTGGGACAGATGGCTCGTGCGTGGCAGCAGCACCGTGCTGAGCAAGCGCGGCACGTGGCGGCCCGGTCAACTTGATGATCATGCGAGGGGTGGTCGGGTGTGGAACCGACGGCTCATGCCTCGCAGCAACACCTGCGTGCGCCTTTGGAACCAGCTTAGCTCTGGGTGCGATTGGTGGCGCTGCGCCGTAGCTGCTTGATAAAAAAAATTACACCATCTTCCCGCAGGGGAACCTGTAGTATGCGAAGCAGCCATGGGGTCGACTGAAGTTCCCATTAGTTTTCAGTTCGTCGTTTCCGTTGACGTCCACCTTTGCGTGCCTTCGTTGTATCAGTAGCTTCTTGACGTAGTTTGAATGAGTGAAGGACATAAATTGCGTTCGTATCACGTGCTCACGTCTAGGTTTGTAGCTCAGTGGGAACAGCGCCACGTACCTTCCGTTGCGGCCAGAGAGTCGTGGGATCGAAACCGGGCGCGGCCTAACTATTTCTTTTTATAGTGGACTGTGCTGACGTCAGCCGAAACGCTGACGGGGCTGAAGAGACCCGCGTGCGCAGTAGAGTGCGGACGGTGGACGACAAGGGAGGGAGGGACACAGCCCGGAGCATGAGATGCTCCGCATCTAATATACATGTGTCACATAATGCGTATACCGTACGTGTGTCATTGAAGCAGCAGTAAGCATGATAATCAAGCTAATCCTAGACAACCAGGAAAGCTAAAAATAACCAGCTGAACCTTAACTCACGCTACGTATACCCTGGCATAGCCGAGCTAAGCCACTGCAATTTTTTTGAGGCGCTTGATGTGCCCTGGCTTATCATCATCGTCGTTTTGTGAAACCCTTTGTATGAAGTTTGCTTTCCTGCAGTGCATTATGTAGCGACGTCGAACGCCATGAGTGAGGCGTACGAAATTTCGCTTGAAGAAAAAAAAAATTGTGAATCGGCCGTGAGCCTTTGACGGCAACTAGGTGGGTATGTGAGATTTGCGGGTGCATGTAATAGAACGGCGCAGCCAAATTGGAACTGGTGAGTTGGTCGTGAGCTTCTTACAGCAACTGTCAGCATCATCGGCCATTGCAACTCAGGGTGTACGTTGTTAGACATATATATATATATATATATATATATATATATATATCAGGGTGTCGAACCGGAACCGAACCGAAAACCGGAACCGAACTGGTATTTTTTCCGGAACTGAACCCGAACCCGAACCGTTATTTTTTGAGCACGCTGAACCCTAACCGGAACTGAACCGGAAAAAGAAATAACGGTTACCGGTTCATGCCGAAACGGTTCGACCCTCTGTTGTTGATATTGCACAGTCAATGCAATTCAGGCCTTTTTTTCTTTCACGTACCATCAACTTCGTACTTGCTCGCGCACTTTCCCCTCCAGACAATTGAACACTATCACGCTCTATGTAACAACAGGGGAAATGAATGAGCACCAATGTAGCATTGGTCTGTTGCTGCTGGAGGCGCGAGCGCTGTGCAAGCTGACCAAACGAAATGTCATTCTCGGCAGCTTGCAGGGTATATAAAACGACTTTGCCCTTCCATAGCTGCGACTTCATTGGAGCAATCAGGCTGCAGGAGTGCTCCACTGCGCAACAGCGAAAGCTCACACCCGATGTGTGCAAACTTTTTGCATTTCATAATTTGTTTAAAAGGTCCGACACCTGCAAATTATTAATACTTGACAAGTATGACCGCAGGAGCTGCTCAGTGGCTAAGCCGTTTGCTAAGCCGTTTTCCCAACTCGCTACATTGCTTCTACTGCTACTCGTTCCGGAGGGGAGTACTGCTGTGGACGAATTAAGGAGCGTCTACCCAAAAAGTCCCATCTCATGCCCCATGTGTCAAATTTCCCTTTCATTTTGTAACCGCATTATCTGTTATAAGATTCCGCAATGTGGCACACGGAACGATGGTACGGGTTCAGGCGGTACGATGACATACTGATTGTAATGCACACTTTCGGTATCACAAAAGGAATTGCAGTGGTCAGAGCAATAATGCAGTGACTGAGCGTTAACTAAAGCTTACTTTTAACAAAAGTGTGGCTAACACATTCGATAAGGTGACAGCTAACAAATTATTCAGGGTGACCAAATATTCTAATTCATTGGTAGTATTTATGTGCCTGTTGTAGGATTTTTCTGTTTTTGTTACAAATATAAAAAGTGTGCGCCATTGGTATTAAGCGCTGGTATTTGAACACGCCAGTACGCAGGAATAAATTTAAGGCTTCAAGGTTAGCGTGATGGGTGATTGCATAGCGACATTTGCGATTTCAACAAAAAAGGAAAGGACAGAAAATATATCCCACCATCATATCTCTTGGCGTTGGCTTTATGAATAGTTGCTAGGACAACAAAGTCTGAGCGATAAAGAAGGTGGTAAATCGTCGCCACTTCATGTGTTTTTATAATATCTCCTAATTGTTTAAAGTTTCCTTTGCAATTGCGCCACTGCCCTTGGGGAGCAGCAGCATTTTGAATGTTAGTTTGTGTTTTGATTTGACGGTCGTCTTAAACTAGTAAATGTTTTTTTTTCTAATTTCAGTGATAATTCAACTCATCGAACCGGTTCGCGAACCGGTTCAAGCTCCCGAACCGGTTCGCGAACAGGTTCGGTAAGTGATTTTGTCGAACCGGAACTGAACCGGAACGAAATTATTTCACCCGAACCCGAACCGTAACCAAACCGGTATTTTTTTCGGTTCGACACCCTGATATATATATATATATATATATATATATATATATATATATATATATATATATATATATATATATATATTTATGTACATGAGAGAGAAAGAGAGAGTGAGATATAGATAGATAGATTATAATCATCCTCAACGTTAGATTAACTTGATGTTGCGCCTAAAGACATACAAAGCAAGGCCAAACTCATTGTACGTAAAGTTATGCATGCCGGCTTACGACGTTAAAGCTTCAAGCGTGCTGCTAGGCCTAACGTGAGGTCGGTGCGCTTCTTGTGCGGCTAATGTTTGGGGTTGGGAACAGTACAGTCGCGGTTTCAATTGACTCTGCATGATGGCGCTACCAACGTCAGGCTGCCACATACCCGGGTTAGCATCGCGAGATCAGTGAGCGAGTTCTTAATAACCGCCAAGGAAAGAAGAGATATTGCGAGGACGTAATTTGTTGCTGTGCAATTACTTTTATAATTATTATGTTCAAATTACTATTGTATCCCTCAGTATTATAACACCTGTGTAAGGTAAATGCCGCACCGCATTCCCTTGTCCTTTAATCGTTAGTATCCTTGGACTCATAAAAGAGTAAGGAATACGTGCTCGTTTCTATTCCCATCCAGTACCAAAGTTGGATAGTTTCCTTGTTTTTTTTTTACCCTCGATAAAGTCACGTGGGTTTAGGCGTCGTTTCTTTGCTACAGACGCTGGGTGGCGCATGGCGGCATTTTACCGCAATGGGCCACTTAACGCTTTCGAATTAATTATATGTGAGATATGTTGATCGTCGCTGTGGCCATCGTCCTTTTGAATTTGCAGTATAGAAGCACTTGGGTGACCGAATATCGGTTAAACAAGGAAAGTCACAAATATTCATTCTTCTTTAAGAAAGACGAAGTGAAAAAATGCGCCAAAATACGGAGAAATAGAAATTTCGGCTTCGCAGCTTTGAATGCAGTTGAACTACGTAATAACTAACACTTATATAGCGAATTATCGGCTATAGCGAACTAAATACAGACTTTGGTTCGTCACGCATTATCTCAATGACACTTATTCCTGTATAACGAACCTGAAACCGTGAGAGCCGCGCGATATCGGATATAACCAAGAAATATTTAACCAGAAGGCCGCGAAGCTAATTGAAAATATCTCCCGTAGTCCTAAACTGCAGAAGTATAAAGGCCCTTTTGTTCGCGGACAGTCTGGAAAACTTCATCCTGCTCAACTAGGGCGGCGAGCACCCGCTATGCAAATCCATATCCGTATCCTTCATCAAATATCCTACATCAAATATATATATATCCTTCCTTCATACCATATCCTTCATAAGCGTGCAGTCCTATTTTGTCAAATGAACTCTGTTCTGTTGTAATTTCACGTACTCATGTTCTGGTTCATTGATCTCGGTATGCAACAATGAGAAAGGTAACGGTTACCTTGTGTAAAGCGGGTTCTAAGCCTCAAAAATGCATTTTTGTATTAAGTATGTATTGTCGATTTCTTATAGCCGATTTTGACCGATTCTGTTATAACGAATTTCGGTTATAACGAACTAATTTGCTGTCGCGATACCAGCACTTCGCTATAATGAGGTTCGACTGTATTACAAACCAACCTGGCCAAGGACCTCTCAGATTCCTCCGTTTCGCTTCCACCACCGTAAGCCTTTGCTCCGCTTAGTTTTTAGGCAGGTGCTGGCTTCCATATTTGCACGCCGAATTATACTGAAAAAAAGGTTCATTCTTGGGGGCTTTCCTCGACATTCATGCTGTCTGCTACTTGAGCTTGCGTTGCCCAACACTGTCTAGATAAGAAGGCAGCGCACCTTAAGCCTGCCGTTTTATCCCTCCGTGTGATGGACTAGATGCGCACAATTCGGGCCCCACCGTGATAACGGCAAGCAGTTTTAATTGGTTCAGTTTTCTCCTTCCAGAACAACTGAATTGCCTCCGATGGACAAGTTAGCAAAGCAAGCAGGCTTTCTACCTGGGAGGTGTCGACCGAGCTCCACCATTAGCTACCCGAGGCGCCTTCAACACCCGGGTCCGCGAACTTGCGTATGCAGGCGAAATTCACGCGCGTTTGTGAACACATCACGTAGCTCCCTTTCTTACGCAAATGACCGCTGGCCACGCCACCCTTTTTGCGGGGGCTTCGGCGCTTTGACATCATTCACCAGCGGTCAGTCACGACAGTCGGGCGTCCATTTTCGTCTCGCGCACAAGTGCACCTCGCTTAGGCGCTGTCTATCACGGATACAGCCCTGAGACCCACGCATAAGTGTTTGCTCTCTTGTATTCACCCACAGTGCGCCGCGCTCATACGACGTGCGGTGGAACCTCGTCAAGACGTATACTACTCTTACGGGGAAGGGAAAAAAATACGCGCAAAGCGGGAGGGCGTTGCAACGAAAGGCCGAAGCCGTTTCTGTTCGTACGCTGTGGGTAAGCGTGTTTTGTCGTTGGGATTTCCGGTCACGAATATTCGAGCTGAATATACGCGAAGTACGGAAGTATAGTCATTCACCTCAAGCGTTCTTACTCCTCCTTCATGTCTATTTCCAATCTCCGCAATGCTTGGAGTGCTTGTGGCCCATTTATGAATGCGTGGGCCTTACAGTAGAGAAATCAACGCTATACGGGGTCTTCCTTTCAGGGGCAGCAGCGAAGCCTGATTTGTGACGCTCGTGTGCATCGCGTGTACTATGCATTACCCGAAGAGCCAACCATTCAGCAACGCCATATTTCAACGCATGGTACTCGTCTATGAGTTTAAAAGTGGAGCGAAAGATTTGACGCAACGTGGAATTGGCGCATGTTCAGAGAAACTCTGACCACCGCTGACATTGGCGAAATAGCTTTGCTGAACATTATAAATGAACTGGAGGTGGTGAAATGAAGGCGGGACTAGCCTTGCTGGGCGCAAGGCAGTCGCTCCGCCCTAGCAGCGGTTTGTTCTGATTTCGCCTTGCGAAGGTCGTAGGTCGAGTCATATTCGTTGTGCCAACGCACCTCCTAGATGTGTCTGACAATTCTTGTGAAGTGACTTCAAAGCTTCGCGGCACAACACAGGTGGTCATAGTTCTCACGCCCAAGACCTCCGCGCAATGTCGTACTGTGCTCGCAAATAGGAGACGCAAGCACAGACCTGTTGTAGATGATTTGCTGTAGCTACGATAGTGCGGGGGGAGGGCTCGTCTAACCCACGACACCTTTGTTATCTGTAGTCACCTAATTTGGGCCTCCAATTAGTACGACCGCTCGCTAATCTGTGAAATGATAAAAAAATGCGCCATTGGACTCCGTACAGATGGTTAAACGGCAAAGCTAAAACATGCGGCCCCAACCTCTCCGCCGTCGCGCGCTCCCGCCGTTGTAGCTGTGCTTCACCCACTATCTCGCTGTGGGAGCTCTATGCTGCGAGACAGACTCTTTTTCGATCTCTCCGACGCGCCGTTCGCACTTACGAGTGTTGTTAGATGCGAGAGCGTAGCTACGTCATCTATAAACCCAGCCAATTTCTCTCCCTTCACTTACAACTCCTCCTCAACCAGTGTTTTCTTTTTCGCGCGTGAGCATGGGGTTGTGCCGAAGAGGTTTTTTGAGTACATTTGCCCACCGAATTTTGTTTTTCACCTAGCCATGTGAAGCTCTGCTTTAAAAAAAATGGCCGCGTATTTGCTCCTTTCGTTGCAAATGTCGACGAAAGACGATAGTCGACCGGCGCCCCTGCCAAGTAAAGGCCTCCCTTTTTTTCCCTCTCACCTCTCATGCTGTCCCTTTCCCGTCTCGTTCCTCCCAAGATAACACGCTAGAGGTTTGCTCAAGTCAATTTAAGTTTACCGCCTTCCACTGCTCCAAGTCGGGTGCCTCGATGCCGGCTCTGCCGTACGGTGGAGACGCGCGTGAATTGAGGCACTCTACTACAACATTTATAGAACCACGACGATCTACTGCACTAGCGTTGCAAGCGGAACGTGGATCCCGTCTAGTGGAACCTTTTGTTGCTATTTCCGTTTGATTTCTTAAATGCCGCCACGAGGTAGCACTGGCAAAACCAGGGGAGGATTTTCTGCCGTTGATGTAGTTTTTCATTTCCTATCGCAGAAACCAAGCATCTATAAATTTTTAAATAAAGGAACACTGCAAATATCACTTATGTATTGATTTTCTTCTTTATATTTGCGTAGTGCCTTGTTCTTGTTCAACAATGTTTACAAGTATGAACACTGAAACTGGACTTAGACGTTTACATTTGGCTGTGAGTATTGCGCAGATTTTATTTCACTTGGCCGGGTGGCTGAATCGAGTCAAAGAGAGACAGACCAAAAATTCTGCGTTTAAGTAGCCCCAAAAAGACTATCGTTCTTAAAACTTCCAACGTGTTAAGAAAAACTGTGAGACCCGCCTTCGTGCTTGTTAGCTACGCCACATCGTGAGTCAGCAGCACAAAATCAGGCTTTATTTGATTTAATTGATTTTATTCCTCTTCAATCTAACCAATTTTGAATGTCACCTATTCATCAAAACATTTTCTTGGTGTCTTTGCCCTAGTTGGCCTTGCGCCAATTAACATTCAAACATCATCATCACCATCAACATAAGCATGCACTCCTCCGTCTAACAACGACGATGGTCGAACGCGAAGCTTTCTCTTGATGAATTCTTTGGTCGGCCAATCTCATAGTGCGTGTATGGGCTACTCTGGAGCTAAGCGCCACTTTTCTAGGATAACCCCAGCAACTGTCGGGTGTACGCTCCTTAGGCCTAACGGTTGGGCTTGGGGTGTACGGTTCGAATTGGTACCTTCTGCTTGGCGTTCGCTTCGACCATGTCGAAATGGGGCCATCGTATAAAAACCGGCTTCATAACTCGAGGGACCCAGGTTCGATTCCGGCCACGGGAAGCGGTTTTTTTCTTTTAGTTCACCCACGACCATACGTCATCATCGTCAGAGAAAGTTGGCTTTCCTGCAGGGCGTATTGGCGTACAACGGCATCCATGAGGACCCTAAATTAAGCTTCTATTTAAAAGAATGGAATGCGAATATGAAACAATAAAGCCGTTCTTCCTTCCTCGTAATTTGCACTCTTAACTGCGCACGGACTGGGAACTCACTGGGGCTATTTTACTCCTTGATACTAAAAGGCTTTTTTTCCATTTTGGGTGTCCTTCGGAGTAATGGTCTATATAAAAGTTTTGCGTGTGTGCTTACTAATTCGACGAGGTGTACAGACCTCAAAAGGGTCGGAGTTCGGCCCTGTTGGCTTGTACATGAATGCGACTAAAAGCGCGGAACAAAAGGCACGACCGAAAACGAGAGAAGATACTACAAGCGCTCGTGTTGTGTTCTCTCGTTATCAATCATGTCTTTTGTTGAGCGCTTTTAGTCCCACCATGCATACCTCCTTCCTTTTTCTGTACAAAGGCATCGCAGCGTGCACGTACGCAGGAAATATAGCTATGGCCATGTACAAACCCAATTCTCCTTTGGGACATCTTGAAGTTAGCGCACTTAAACACGGACACTAGGAAAAGAGACGACAAACCACAGCGCTGGCTCATAACTGATTTTTATTAGAACAGACACACATTTAAATACATCAACCTAAACCCATGTGACCACATATCATACATACGTGACAATCCAGCGTGTTATTTGCAAAACGTGGCAGGCATGAACAAACTGTGTGGATGAAAACGCGTGTTATATATTTACGTTCGAGAGCGACTTGAAAATTCAAACTCACTCTCATGTAAATGAATCGCAGGCCCGCATTTGCACTTGGAAACGCGTTGAGCTACGTGCGAGTAGGTGTCCCCTCCTAAAGACCTCTTATGTTCTAACAACCTGACATTAATACACGGACTTGTTTGTTCAATATACACATAACCACATGAAAATGGTATAAATTAGACAACACACTTTTTGCATGGTACAAAAGGAGACATGCTTCACCCCGCTACCCTTTCCGGTGCCGCGCGACATGCCTTTGAGCTTTCTATCAACAGATCCACAAATTTTGCTAAGTCTATTGGGTGCCGAAAAGACCAAAGCGAACACACCAAAGCGACCTGCAACATTCTTCAAACCGTGGGACAATCTGTGAGCATACGGGAGTACCGCAGGAAATTTCTTCTGTGCCGGTGCTATATCGTCGCGCATTGCGCATGTGCCCATCTTCACCCATTTTATCAACTTCTGTACCGTGCGATGAATGACGTCACTTGGAAACCCGGCATCTTTTAACCTTTAAAACTGTTTAGAAAAAGTAGTGCCAATCGGTTCAACACAGGACTTAGAGAGTGTCGACCGCAAAAAGAGAAGATCATGCCGTTCTTGATCACTTTTGAGTGTCCTAAATTAAAGTTGAGGAGCGGCTTATCAGAACGAGGGATATATACATCCAACACAAGTGATCAGGTTTCACTTCTAACTGGATGTCAAGGAAGTGTAGCTTATTATTTTGGGGTACCTCATGAGTAAACTCTAATCCCAGACCACAATCTGTAAACACCTGAATGATATCCTCAACTGTTTTAGGAATATCACAGGGTTGAATGAAAACAAGAAAATCATCTGCATATCCGGACACGTTTGTGACCAGACTGCTGACGTTTCTCTGGATGCATTTCTCTACTCTTCCCAGGAAAATGTTGCTCAGTACAGGCGCAACTTTCGAGCCGATACACACGCCAGAGCATTGAAGGAACAACCTTCCTTTCCTCTCCACAAACGTAGAGTTCAGGTGAAACGACAAAACCTGCAGAAAACTACGGACAGAAATACCAGCACTATTACAAAATTTGAGCTCATCATTGTCTTCTGTGATCGAAAGTTTAACACTTTTCATGAATTCATCATGTGGCATATTATAGTACAAGTCGCGTACATCAACACTGGAAACATTGCACGAACCAGGGTTACAAATGGCAAGCCACTCGACGAGCTCATCAGAGTTGCGTAGAACTAATGGATCACTCACGCATAACTTTTGCAAATGCTTTTGCAGGTAACTGGAAACTGCGCTCTGCCACGTGCCTCTTTCTGTTACTATTGCACGGAACGAGATTTCCGTTTATGTGTTTTTGCCGCAAAGAACACACCCAGATGTATAGCCTTAGCCTTCTTAACACTTGACACTAACTTATCCAGATTATGTTTCTGAAACAAGGCAATGGCGGTTTCCTTCACCTTTGGCGCTTGTAGATACGTTACTCTTAGGTCCGCCCTTCATAAAAGACGCATGGATAACGAATCGAAACGTTCCGCTTTTCAACTCAGCGAAACACCGTGAAAGAGAATGAAACGCTCGATGTACGGGGATGATTGACGGAGGGGAGGTTTTCGTTTGAAAAAGATCCGTAACTTCGCTATTTTGTTCCCTGGTTGACATCTCACAAAGGAATCTCTGACTTGTTGCTTAATTGTATGCTGAACGTCAGTGCTGAGTAGCAAAATGCGTAATACGCGGGATCCATTGACCCTGTGCTACATGTGAACTTTGCGATGTACATTTTTAAAATTACGTCCGGCTGCTCGTAGATGCAACATCACAAAGTTTAATTCAACAACTGAAGGGACAGGCGTCACGAAAAGTACTTTGCAAATATACCAGTCTGTTTTCCAGGTGTTACAGAAACGCCTTACGCACTCTTGACCTATGAACTTGCGTAAGTAATTTTTAAGGCGAATTTTATGCAGTATGAAAAAAAAGCATCTATTTAATTTCAGTTTTCTTTTTGTAAAAAATGGGAACCTTTCTTATTTTAGGAGAGTATTTTAGGCACCCTCCTGTATTTTTTGGACTTTGAATTAACAATCTCTACTGATTAGTTAAAATTGTTGATATAACACAAACACCGTTAAAATAATTTTACTGGCTTTTTGGCAAATATTCTGTTTTTCGAGGAATCTACCAACTGACCTTTTTCTGTCCATCTGACAACACTGTCCTGCGTGACTCACCTGCGTGACTGCGTGACTCACCGCAGGTTATAAGCAGCTCTTCCTTTATATTCGGTCCTCTCTGAATCGTTTCTATTCACCGTTCATAGGCGCAAGTTTGCGTATTTGCACCATATTGCCGCTTGCCCAGCAGCCCTCTTGAAGTCCAGAATTATAATTGATAAACAGCGAGTGCATTAATTAGGGCAGGTCGTACATTTTACCCGCACATAGACCTTAAGTTAAGACATCACCTCCTGCGGTATTAACAAATCGCTGATTGAGCGAATAAGGATATATTTTTAAGTCCTGAAATAATTGCCTAAGTAAAAATGATTGTTTTTTTTTTTCTTTTTTTTGATCACAGGAAAGGCGACAATTATCGATACTTTTTGCGAATTCTGTACACATGAACTGTTAGATGTTAGTATTATCAATCTGAACGTTATGCAAGCTGAGGCCACGTAACCGAACCGCGTTGTTTATGGTATAGCACCTGCGGTTGCATTTACACCTTAAAATGGCTCCTGCCAGCGTAAACAGCCTTGCCGCTTCTATAAAAAGAGTTTCACATTTAAATTGTTTCGACGTATTGTGTAGTATACCGATGGTACGTGGTCACGTGCCCTTTTCCACACACGTCTGGGGAAACTGTCACAACAGCGCTTCTTTCCTAGTTTTCGTCCGCTGTATAACCGTCGTGGTCTTGAACTCGTAGGCAGATTCCGAAGTATGGTAGGGGCGCGTGGTTGGTGCGCAATTATGTGTCGTGGTATTATGTGCAACATTAGAAAAACACTTCCGCGAACAAGTAAACACACCCTAGATTTTAACAATCGCATACCAGTGGGCTTGTTTACGAAAGAGTGACCTTATTTTTTTTAAACCGTGACACCTTCGAAGCACCAAATGTCATTTTTCTAGAGGAGCAGCAATTGATCTCGCTAACCTGACATTTCCCTTGTGTATACACAAAGCGCTATTATACTCTTCCCGGTCTGATACAACAACCAATTGTGTATTTTTATTCCTCCTCACATTGTCGTCAAAACAGATTGAGTTTTGGTTTTTCCATTTTAAGTCTTATGATCGACGTCAGCAGAAAAACAAGTTTAAAGTATTGGTGGCATTTTTACGCCCCCGCGAGGATTTGCCGTGGAAGAATTCTGTTTAGGTTGCAATATACTTGCATACTTGGACACAACGGAAGCAGTTTGAGACTGCCCATTTGGCAGTACGTGAACTCATGAAAACCATGCTAGCCGTGAGTCTGTACGAATCGTCAATCGAAATCCCCCGTCAAATAAATTTAATAGTGAGCTCATATGAATCCTGAACACGCGCTGAATTCTGAGTACATGCGAGTGGTGAGTGAGGAAAGATATTTTGGCTGGCATCAGAGCGCAAGTTTGAATGGGCAAATCTAATTGCTTCAGCCGTTAGTGCAAGCTCGAACAAACGTGTTAATGCGTAATCGATTAAGTTTAACCACAGTAAGAGGTGTTTTAGGAAAGAAAAATTAAGCGAGGTAGCTGTTTTGAGTTTACCGGGTGTGGAAATATCTACAGCCACAGTGTGTCTTACTGTCCGGCTTACAAGATCTATAACGCTTACGGGTATCTTATGGCGGAATTCTTGTTCTTGTTTTTTTTTTCTGGGGAGCTGGAAGCATTTTTGTTGTTCTTCAGGTATTTTTCTAGGGTTTGCTTATTAAGCTAACAGAAAGTAAGACCTGTAAAGTGTTCTGTCATTATCTATTACAAGCCATCCTGAGCAAATTACCTGGCCTAGCTTCCTCAGGCTAAACCAAAGATGACCGCAGTTACAAAATTTAGTGTGGTCGACGAAATGTCATGTTTAAAAAAAGTATAGATCAGAGCGGCTGAGGCCTCCAGCATAAACGCATGCTGCATGTATAAGTAACATTCGTGAATTCCGCTGATGGCCGTAAGAGAGCGAGAGAATCAACTTTTATTGAGCCCAATGAGGTATTGGCTAGTGCACCCAGGCACCGGATGGAGTGGAACCCTCTTCTCGGGTCCCATATGCGTCTAGCAGCTCCTGGCCCCTGGCTCCCAGCGCAAGCTGGATCGTCAGGTCGGGGCTAGACAACAAGGTCTCCCATCGCTCTCGGGGATCGAGTGTGGGAATAGGGGTGGGGGGCGGGCGGATCTCAAGAGACTCGCACTCGGCTAGGACGTGTGCCAGAGTGCCTTGTCTCTCCTTGCAGAACGGGCAAGTACTCTCGTACCTGTCCGGGTACATCTTGTTTACAAGTGTGGGATGCGCTAGCGACCCCGCCTGTATTCTTCGGATTACGGTCTGCTGTTTTCAGCTCAATTGCGGGTGAGGCCTGGGAAATCTGAATCTACGCTCTCTGTACATTTCAGTAAGTTCTCTATAGCTCGTGACGGGGCGCAGCTGCGCCGGCTCGTCCTCGGCCCGGACGGATAACTCTCGGCCGTGGTGGTCGGCGAGTTCGTTTCCTTCCACCTTCGAGTGAGCCGGCACCCACACGAGCTCTAAGGCTCGCCTCGGGGGCCTTCGCTAGGACAATATCGCATGTGCCACGGGGGACACCCTCCCTTTTCGGAAGCTGGCGTACGCCTTCTTAGAGTCCGTTACTATAGTGCCGGCCGTCGGATGTGTTAGCGTAAGCTGGGTCGTCGTTGTATGGCCAGGTTCGGGCCAAATAATGTAGGACAGTCACGTCCTGTGGTGGTTAGTGAGAGCTCAAGTGTGCCTGAGGTAGTCCTGGCCTGGATAGGTGTACCTCTTTAGTTATGAACCTCTTTAATTTAGTTATGCCTAACTGTTATGCATATATCTATTTCTAATAACACCAACACTTGAAGCCTGGACAAACATTATCAGAGCGATATTATCGAATCCTGAAGGATGAGTGTAAGGTAGGATGCTGGTGCGTAGTCTGGCTTTCTCGAAGGCCTGAAGAATTCCATGTGTCAGCCTGTCTCGCCGACTCTTTGCTGCTTCACATCGCGGAAACGCGGGCACGCAGCCGCACTGACGGCAGTGAAGGCCAAAGTTACCACAGATCGCAGATGATGCACTGTTGGTGGGCTTCACCCTCGTGAAGACTGCGACCCGTTCACCGAACACAAAGCTCGCCCCATGAAAAGGAAAGGAATACACCCCCTCCAGCACACGTGGAAAAGCGGGGGCACAACATCGTCACCGCTAAAACATAAAATTCTTGAGACGGTTCAGGTAGAAAGGCTGGGCACTGTGTGTGTTAGCAAACTTATAGGGCTACCACTGATGTGCTTTTAGAATGTGGTAAAAATATATATTTTGCAATAAATACATTGGTTAGTTTATGCCTGTAAAGTGCTTTCGTCATTTTTAGCTTGGGGACAGAGGTATTCGTCGGTAAAGTTGAAACTACGCCCCGCCCACTGCTCTTTTTTGTATCGCCGGAAGAGCGAGAAAGCGAGAGGCAGCGACCGGAAGTAGCGTCATATTCGGAAGATGGCCAGCGGCGTGCGCCGCCGCTTCGCTGTGTCCTCGTTCTGTGGGCGAAGTTACGAATTAAGCGGGCGTCTAATCTGCCCTTTATTTATCTCTATTGTCCGGAGTTGCTTCGGCGTTGATTTTAAACCGTTATGCCACTGTGTTTTAGAGATTCCCTAAAGCGACTCCTAAATACCAGAGATTTCCTACCCGAGCGCCCGTGGCTACTACATTGCCTTCACGAGTAGTCGCGGGGCCAGCCGTGTCGTCGGGTGCTGTGTGCTTCATACGCCAAGCGACGGGCTCAAACAAATACGGAGCTACCCCAAGTTCCTGATCCATTATTATGAAGGGATTATAAAATTTGTGGGAGCGCAGCGCCCTGGATTTGCCGAACTTCTTGTTCGTTTTCCCGATCAACATTGTTAGTTATGACGACAGCTTAGCTAATTAGGTAGATTTTAAGAAGAAATCAAGCAAGCTGGAAAGCATGAAGCGTTTTCTGCGTGTGGGAGCGCTCCACACACTCGCCTGTAGTGCATTCCCATACGGAACACGATGCGGTTCGAACCGCGCATGCCGCGGCAGCAACCGCTCTTCGCTGCTGTCTAGAAACAAGGAAGTCGCGAAAAGCAAGGTAAAGGTGCAACAGCGTGGATGATAGTTTAGTGAAAAAGTGTGCTAGGGATTGTTATCTAAGGTGATTTTGAAAGAGGTGATCGAATTTGAATCGCGATGCGAAGCGCCGACCGGTCACGGAGGTATAGTGCCTAGAATATACTGGTATATTCTAGGCACTATAAGGGAGGCTCGTCGACGGCAGCAAATGCACCTGCCCGAGCACGAGATGCGCCGATAGGCCGATGGAGGGCGCTACCTGAGCGCAAGAATGAACACAGCACCGATCGCTAGAATGACTATGAACGTGAAAATATGGGTCCACATGCGAGAAAGGGGATGAAAGTGTGGTGAAAAACTGTGCTAAGGATAGTCATTCGCAATTGTACAGATAGCAGCGACCAAATACCTGCCTCGGTGCTAAGCCTAAAGTTCCCAACATCCGAGGCGATCCGTGCAACCTAAGCCGGCTCGAGCTGTTGGGGGAGGCGTTCTTCTAAAGCTCGTCGCGGGTCAGCGTGCTGCGTTTGGGTTCCTCTACATTTTGGCGGGCCACCAACGTTAAGTTCCCCTATTCTAAAACAGCGTATATGCAGCAATGCCACGTTCCGCTGACCGGCCGCGCAGCGACCCGGCACCACCACCTCCGCGCGACGTGGCGACCGACCGCTCGCTAGCTGCTGCTTGCGCGCATCGCGGGCCGCTGCACATAGCTTGTTACCGCCTGCCAGAATGTAAGAACTCAGTTCCACATGCGAGGAAGGGGGTGATGGTGTGTTGAAAAACTGTGCTAGCAGTTGTGACTAGCGCTGGTAGTGAAAGCGGCGAACCAATATCTGCACAACTTCCTCGCATCCGAGAAACAGAAGTCGGTCACGAGCCGTTGTGGGAAAACCCCTTTCTAAAGCTCGCCGCGACCCAACTTGTTACGTTTATACTTCCCTCAGGCTCTCCTGTTGTAAAAAAAAGATTATGTGACTCCTCCATTCACCAGAGGACTTTCTTGTCCGTACCTGAACGGGAACAGAACGAGCTCTTCAGGCCGAGCGGTCACCGCAGCGCCGGCACTTCCGAATATGACGTCATCTGCCGCTAGCCAATCGCGAAAGGCAGCCAGGGCTCTCGCCGTGACCCCGGGCAGGGGTCGTTTGTTTTTGACGAAAAAAGATGGTTTGGGGGTATTTACACATAAAATAAACATGTTTCTCGAATTCAGCGTCAAGAAAACCATAAAGTAATGCCCCCAACAATTTTTTTTTAATTTACACCATCTTCCCGCGAGGGGAACCATGGGTAGATGCGACGCATCGTGTGGGGGGGGGGGGGGGGTGAAACACGCTGCGTAAAATGGAAACATAACAACAATGGACATGCTAACATAACGGAAACGCAACGGAAACCCACATAGTCTCCATTCAAATCATCGGTGGTCATCGGATGTCATCGGCGGAGCGGCGCGGTGGAACGGCGGCGGAACGACTGAATGGAGCGGCGCAGTTACCGCGTTTATATGTAGCGGAATGAGAGAGAGCAGCGCTTGCGCATGTGTTTAACCGAGCGCTAACGCGCGCTGACACACAGCTGGCACGGCGACGGGAGCGAGCGCCAGCAAGCGCTAAACGCAAATGGCGCTGCGGTGAGAGAGCGGCGTTAGCGCGCAGCTGGCGCGGCGAGGAGAATGGGGGAGAGACGTGCGGACTCCGCCGACTACGGCGGACAAGGCGAGTTAAAGAGATGCGTCGCATCTAAAAGCTCTTCACCAGCCCTTTAAGCTGTCTTTGGTTCGTCATCTTGGTATTTGGCTCGCATGCTCTGCACACCGGTAGTATTTATAGGCTTCTATTTATTTTTACATTTGTTGTTGACTGCACAAGTACAAATTCGCTTGTTAAGGGGGATAAATCTCGGTCGTAAAGGCGCTGTGTCTGTCGTTGTTCGTATGTCCCATTCATGGTCGGTTGGGCTGTTCGAAGTCGTCAAGTATCAAAACAGGTGGCTGGATATGCGATAAGAACACTGTGAGCAATAAGCGGCTTGGAACAAGAGCGGCCGCAAGGGAATGGTCCTTGGTCGTGTACAGTGGGCCAACCGACCGATTTTAATGATGATAATGATGCTGATAATGATGATGAGTTTATTTGAGCGCTAATAATGATGCATGTCCGACTGTTCATCACCTCATATCTTCGCTTCTTGTCTTGTCTTTTGTGCAGGCCTAGCGATTACAACGCCACCGGCGCACTGCAACCAAGTCAGCAATGAAGAACCCACGGCGGCATTGGACCCCAACTGAGTGCCGCGACAAGCCGACCATGGACAGAGTGCAAAGAGACATCACTGATCTGTGCTGAACCATTTGCCGCGACACATCCTTGCGTCATGTGTTGTGTTTGTGTTTCTGTTCGTGTCCGTGCGTTATTTTATTGTCGCTTGTTCTTTACACTGCCTCGAAGCGCGTAATCCGCGAGCAGGCACGAACAGGCGATGAAGCGCTCAAAATGGGCGCCGAGTCGAGTCACAATCGTGTCAAGAGGGCACATGCGCAACAGGACTGTACATAAATTGTCGAAGTGATGCGGCAAGGGACTGTGTCGCGGGAACACTGTAGAACAGAAAAGCAAAACGACATTGCTGTGCGCGATCGTAGCGGTGTGAGTCTACGTGTAGCAAAATCGTGTTGCTTTAGCTATTATGCGTCCAGAGCGGACTTTTGCGCTAAGTCGACTAGTGTAGAGGGAAGTGTTTAGAGATTAAGGAAATGTGTGGCCGTCCGCACAGCCAAATCAAACTTTGCAACGAATCAGTTGGATTCGGGAATAGGAAATAATAGAGAGTAAATACTCATTTCACCATATAAAAACAGCTTACAGTCGCGAAAAGAAATCAGTACTTTAAATATCAACGTTATGTGATGCTTTAATGTTGTATACAAACTTGTGCAAACCTCAAATTTGTACGCAAACTTTAAAGTTTGAACAGATTTGCAGAGAATTAGTTTTTTGGCGCTCTAAACGGAAATGTTTACACAAGCTTATATAGTATTCAGCTGAAGAGTAGGCATTGTTCGAATCAGTTCGCTGAAGACGCAAGATTTTCACATGTTCACGTTTTGTTTGTTTTTCGCTTGAATTGTCATCGCAGTTCGTCGTTAATTTATTAGCTCATGAAGAGACAGACTATACCATCGCTAGCATCTGCGGCGTCGCACAATCTTGAACTCCGGGCAAAACCCAAGGTGGCTACGTTCGAGATGCACAAGCCCAACGGAAAAATAGCGTGAAGCGAGCAGTAAGCGTTTCAACCCCGAGCCACGGCAGAAGCGCGAAAATCGCTGGACGCAAATCTTCTAGTCAGCACTTAGCGAAACTCAATCAACAAGTTGAGGGCGTAATATTGTGTGGTTGTTTAGTTCTTGCTGCGTTCATTTTCGTTGGTGGAATAAATTATAAGAATGTACATAGAGATTGAACAATTTCTTTACCTGTGTGACAGAAGGTTAAAGCTCTGCTAAGCGCTGCATCATGGAGCGCTGTTCGCGCCCCGTACAAGCGAATTCGCAAGCAAGGCAGCGACAAAAGACCACAATAAAAACTGGCGATTTAAGACGACAAAGAAAAGCGTTCCTACGAAATGACCATAAAACCAAGTGTGCATACAGCGTAGAGATTACAACTAGGCACGCAGTGAAGCTGCACATCCATGTCCTGAGTGCGCTGGAGTGGGGTCCTTTGAGCATAACTATCAGTGACCCACAGCGTTATTTCGAGGGAAGCTGACTGAATCCGCTGCACTCATAGTTGACACTGCCAGAAAGTCGTTCGCTTTTGCGGCGGGAGAGTCGGGGTACTTCAACGTCTTCAAAATTTCTTTACAGCGCTTTTTAAAGTGCTGATTCGCGCCTCGAAACTTATTCAGAAGGATACACGAGTGGGGTGTTGATACTACATTATATCCATCGTGTTCGCGTGCAGGCATTAAGACGGAGGTTGAGCTGCTGGTAATCCCGGAGCCCGTGTTCTGTCGACGAAATTTGATTGGTGAAAAGCGGACAAGTGGAATCCTGTAAATCAAAATATTGCGCCATTTGTGCAAGTGAAAGGTGTTTAGACCTGAGGTTATGGAAAAAACTTTAAGGTGCGACAGTTTTCATGAGTTGCAACAAGAACTTATTTCGCGATCCGGCCGCAACGTTCATAATTTTTTTGTGGCTGCCTTGTTTGTCAAAAGCGCGAACGTGCCTGCTATCTCAGCGACGAACTTAGCGCTCCATTTATGACAATACTGCGAGAGCGAACGCATACCAGTCATCGTCTCGCAAAACAGAATGTTGTTTCCATCACAGTGGCAATGCAAAAAGCGAAGCAGGACGGGCACTCGAAAGAAGGTTACCTTCTTTGTACGTCTTTCTTTAGTACTTTTGTTAAATGATGTCTGTGAGACGTTTCTTTCCGTGGCGTTATGTTGCTCGCAATAAATGGTTTTAAACACTGCTTTCCACAAAATGTCTGTCTTAGTCTTGGTTTCAAATTTCGATGCTTGGTCTGCTTCCCTTGAAGCGTGTGTCACGTCCACCTGCCGAGTAATAAACGTCCTCCCGAAGGGACGAAGGATCTACAACAATTAAAGAACATCCACATCGAAGTAATCCTTGTGACAATTATCCTCCACATCAAAAGCAAAAAAAACCATTGGGAGGGTTTCCAAAATTCTGTGCTTTTCCACTCTGTGAACAAAGTTGACGAGCGAAGATGTGTTGCGTAACATTACAGTTTTATTAGCTCCTAACTGTCATCAAATTTGTTCCCGGATACTTCCGGGAAGACAACGGTTAAAGCCGCTTTCTCTAACCATACTTCCTGCGTAGATGACCATGTAATGACAGCAGACAGTAATTCCGTAACGATTAAAACTTCACTGTGAACTAATTACGATAAGTAAATTAAACTCGGCATGCACTTAGAGTCGTCTTAGCGGCTAAGTGTTACATAATTTTCTTCAAGGTACTTTTGAAAACACAAACGTTACAGCTGTTTTCTGTAAACATATTCCCTCCATAGATGCCCAAGCTTCCACTGTGCAGCACGCAATGTGGAAAAAACCCCTCACAAAGACCAAGCTGACATCGATTTCTTCGAAGTCTATTTCACCTGCGGACACGACTGCAATGCTGAGAAGACATGTTTTAAGGTCAATGCAAACCGTCTTCAATCAAAATATGAAGGCCTCGGACCTTTGTTTTCCTATATTAGTTTTTTCTATTAGGGGAACCAGTTTTTTGTGCGGCGGAGAAAGCAGCTCCGGAGAGGGTGTTGCGCGGCACCAGCAGAGATTGGCTGGCCCTAGATCAGCTCCTCTGTTAAACAGCTGTTTGCTTCCAGGAAGGGTTCCTGATTAGAGGCCACTTGAAAGGCGGCAAGATACCATTCGCATTCCAAAAGCTGGTAGCAAACAACGGTTCATGTTTGGTGCTGCAGGCCCCGGACCGTTAGCACCATATTTCTGCTCGATTTAGCGTGCACCGGGATGAACTCCAAGACATATTTTCTGGTTTTTAGGTGAGCTACAAAGGTTCTAACGTTGGGAAATTTTTATCGAGTTGTCATAGCCTGGAATAAGAAGTCAGTGCAGCAACTTAAAAAAAAAAAACTGGGGAATCTCCCGGCCCACGCCAGCCATTCACAAGCGCCCTAGGAAGTCACAGAATGATCGGCCACATACATGTAGGTTCCAGCATTGTCGGCGAGTCTCCCACGTATGGTCAAGATACAGCGAAATACGAACAAAGGTAGCGCGTGGCTCTCAGTACATGCTGCTCATCCTATTGACGGGTCACGTATGCGCAATACAGTAATGTCCAGCTAATATGGACGTCTCCGTTTTCCAGAAAAATCGTTCAGAATGCTAATTTTTCATAGTAACTAATGAAGGCCAAAAAACACAAACATTTAGGAATAATCCTTTCAGAAATCTTTACCTTTGCTTTCGGTTTATTCAGCCAAAAAACGAGATGTGGGTTTGCACTGCATGATGCCTTTGTAGTGGCGGCAACACCATGTGCATTTAGCGCCACTATCATCATCATCCTAATCCTTTCACGTGACAGGAGATCAAACACGATGGAGCGCCTGGGCAGTAGCATGCCATCGCCGCTCTCCAGTTCCGGCCGGGCTTACGCACTCGAATACTAAATGTAGGAGGTCCACAGCACACCGAGTCTACGGCTCCCTTCGTATAAAAGTGGTGACCCGGAAGTTGCGCGAGTTATACCCGACCAGCAGCACACCGACAAGGCGACGTGGGGGGACCCGCCGATACCGGCGTTCGAGCCACAAAACCTCAGAGGTTGGTTCTTCAACTTCGAGGCTACGCTCTGGCTCAACTACGTCAGCATGCAGCCTCTGAAGCACTCCATCCTCTGGGAGACGCTTCCGCTAGAGCTCCGCTGTTGAAGGCCTCCTCCAGTTGTTCGAACTTCGGGCGTAGCTGCCTGCAAGAATTCGACCTCGCGGTTGGCGCCCCCGTTGACTTCTCTGATTCTTTCAAAATTGCGTGCACAGTCGACTTCGCGAAATCAATGCCAAGGCTTTTTTACAGTGAACCTGTTAGCCTCTCGTTTGTCGGAAAAGTTGGTGTCGTAAACAAAAACCCAGCCAGGACCTAACCGTTCTCATCCAAGACGCCGAGCGCATACGTCAGGTTATGCAGGCATACAGCATAGCGCTCAGTATTCGTGTAAAGAAAAAAAAAACAGAAACAAGCATCGAAACTGCATCATGGATGATAAAGCAATGGATCCTCTCCCCGATGCGTTCTGGTTAAGATTAGGTTCGCAGCTGCTCACGAAAAGGGAGAAGGTTAACGTCATTCGAGGGCTAGCCCTTGCGTCAGGCTAGGTAGCACCCAAGTTCTCGACCAAGACGTCGAGCGCATGCGTCAGGACCCAGAATTTGTTGCCCGGAGAAGCCGAGTGCAAGCGACAAGGTCGCCGAGACTACGAGGAGCATTTTATACCCTCCCTCATCAGCATGTGTAGTGGTTTACAACTGCTGAGCAGGACGTCCACTTTTGCAGGGCGAATTCGGCCATTTTTTTTTTTTTTTACTCAGTCTTTCCCGTGTTGAACAGATGCTAAAGGTAACTCACGTTTGAACTGGCATAATTCCTTTTATAGCAGAATGGAAAGCTCGGTCCGTTTGCGCTTAACACCACCCATTGCCTTCGCCTAACTGACCAGAGAACGTACAGCCTTCCTTTTATGCGCAGCGAACACTGTCACAAACTATTATCGTCCTGAGCCTCAGGACTTGCTCTTTCCGGTGCATGGCGCACCGGGCTATCTTGTTTGATAGGAAAAGGGTGTCACCCGGGCGTCCCTACCATAGAGTGTTGTTCGCTGATCACGAATGCTTTCGATCTAATTCGATGCTTCTCGAAGGAAGAGCGTTCCGAAATAAACGCCTGCTTCGGCCAAGTTTATTGCGGGTACGTGGTGGGGCCCCGGTGGGTCACAAGTCATTTTTTTTCATTTTTTTGCTTCATGGACCCGTGTCCATAATAATGAGGCAAAATGCCTGTATTTACCCGTTTCGTCCCCAAAATAGCAGTTCATAGTCCGGACTCCGCGTTTCTATATATTAATGGGGAAGAATTGCACGGGGAGGAACCGCTCCCGGAAAATTTCGTCCGTATTGAGGGGCGTCCATATTAACGGGGCCGTATTAACGAGACATGACTGTAGTAATAACTTAAGTGACTAAAGTTCGTGTCTAACCCTGAGGGGAAAAAATTGGCTGCGTATCCGCTCACTTTGCTGCCAATGTTGTCGAAAGACCATAGTATCCTATCGCCACGTAAATGATGACTCTCTTCTCCCTCCCGCCCACCCCTCCCTCTCTTCCCCTCCTGTGTCACTCCTCCCACGATAAATACAGTGGAGGTTTGCTTTAGTCAATCCAGTTACGTCGCGTACTAAAGCTTGTGGTGTCTACTGGAACCTTTTGTTAGTTTTTAGCTTAGAACATTGCCACGAGGTGGCGCCGCGAGCGCTTTTTTTATTTCAATACGTATTTTTCAAGAATCATTTCTTATTTACTATCGCAAAATCAAGCAGCCTTGTATTTTAAATTAAATAAAGCGTACGCACTACTTACGTATTGATACTACTTACGTATTGTTTTGCTCAAATATGCCTAGTGTTTTCTTTTTGATCAACAAGGTTGATAAGTTTGAGCAATGCTCCCAGAGTTGGTAGTTTGGAAATGTTTGGCATGTTCAAGTGTTTTGCGTTTCAGGACTTGCCTGGAATGTTTTACCTGTTCTCGTTCAAAAATTCCTTTCAACTTTTGCCCGCGCGGCTGAATCGGCGGACAGACAGACAGACAGACATACATAAAGACCAAACTTTTGCTTATCCCAATAAAGACTATCGTCGTTAAAAGGCCGTCGTACAGCATTTGAGAATTTTTAATTTGGTCCAAAACGGATATTTAGTCTGTTCACGCTGCCGTTTTCTAACTTCGTCGTTGCGTGGGGTTAAAACGACGTGCGATGAAATAAAAAAACGATGGCGTGTTCCAGGCGGTTAACGCGGTGCTACGTGGACCAAATCAGTCAAAAGGCTCACACGTCGAACGATGCTGTTTTCTTGTCAGAGTTGAACACGAACTCTCGTGACATATTCCTATCGCGAATGCGCGATTAATGATTGTGGGGTTTAATGCGCCGGAGAAAACACCTGGGCTATGAGGCGCGCCGCGGTAGAGGGCTCCGGATTAATGATTTTGACCACCTGGGGATCTTTAACTTGAGCCCAAATCTCTACACACGGGCGTTTTTGCTTTTCCCCTCTATCATAGAAAACGCCCGCATACGTTACCCGTCGCCAGGATGCGCAGCATGTACTGAAAGCCACGCCCTAAGCAGTTCGTATTTCAATGTATCTTGATAGTACATTCTCCTGGAAAAAAGACGAAGCCCCTCGTCTCTGCCTGTCGGGAACTGCTATGCCTCGCTTTGAATTCGTAGCCATGACCCTTGGTAGCGATCCTATGTGAGTGTGGTAATGGGGTGAGCAAAAGTGGCGGAGGGAGCAAACGGCTTTGCTTTAATGTTGCGTACCGGTTGCAACTGCAGCGTTTGAAACGGTGAGGAGCGGGAGATCTTCCTAGTGCTGGAAGCTCAAAGAACTAACTGCTTAGCTTCTCCGCTATGAACGTCGCCACACAAGCACGCACACACCAAAACATGAGCGTAGGCCGGGTTCGGCTAAAAGCACATTTGATGAATAAGTACCCAGCTAGGCTATGTATATTTTTCAAGATAGTGGGCATTCAGTCGCCATGCTAATAATCACACATCAAAGCTCGCTCGTGCATTTAAGAGAACACGAGATTGCTACGCGAAGATCTCTTCAAATGTGTCCTTCTATTGTATCTACACCGCCCAATCTCAAGCAGGTGCATGCCACCACGGTTATTTAGGGCGCTATGATTACTCTACCGCAGAATCGCACCCCTCTGCTTGACGCTTCATGCGCGGAGTCGCGAGCGGCACACCGCAGCGGAAGGGGGAACGCGTAAAGGGAGCTGCTATCTGCTCTAAAAAGCTGCTCTATTCAACTGTTCCCTCCCTACGTGTTTTGCGGGCGGTTTCTTGAGGGGCGATTAGGCCACCCAAGATGGCTGGCGACTTTGAACACTGGACGGCGCACAGAGTACCTGAAAGGAGGAGAGGGCGGAAAAAGCCCCGTCGCGAGGCAAGTGGTGGAATGTCTTGTCCCGGACAAAGAAACCAGTATGTTAAAGATATAGGCGATCGCTTCTTGTGGAGTGGATGTCTTCCAGCTCAATGAATGCCGGTGAATCACAAAAATTTTCAAAATAAATTGGCGGGAATAATTTTAAGTTGGCACTAAACTTTCTGAAATCTGAAAGGCGGCGCCAAGTAGTGTCTAAACTGAGTGCTATCGCACATATACGAACAGCTCCATCGTTTTCCACGTGTGATTCAAACACACAATAAAGCGGTATGAAACACGCCATTTTTATTATAGTTACAGCTGACAGAAGTTTTTAAATGCTTTTTTTCTCTCGCGTACAGTTCAAAATATGCTACAGCGTGGCGAAGTGTTATGGTTACCAGCTTTTGTTTTGGCAACATACTTAATGCTGGCTAAAGATCTAAAAATTAGTTTCCCTCTCAAACGTTCTAAGGCCCTATCAGTAAAACCGTTTCTGTTCAAGGTGGTTTAACTGGTTCCCTTTCACTTGGGATAGAGAACATAGACTCCAGAAAAATCATTTGGCGCTCCCTTACGTTTGATTTGAAGGCTTCGGGGAGTGTCTGCCGACGTTATCGCCGACCTTTATCGACAAGGATCTTAGCGTAGGAAACGCCCATTCGCAAAATATATCACTGAGCTAGACACTTGCCCCTTGAACAGCATGTAAAGGAACTTCCAGCTATGTGATGGCTATGAAATATGAGCATACGTATACCATCAAAAGCTTCAGCCTTTTGTACACTTCAAGGGAAAGCAAGTTCTTTTCCTTATTACTTTTGTGTTTCATGTTGTCCTGCGGTCGCAGACCCTCACGGGAAAAGGCGAACCTCCCACAATTTTACTTCAAGAATTGCAATGGGGCTGCGAATAATTAGATTTGAGTGCGTAAGGCTCATATTTTTATCAATATTGCACTGAAATCAAGAAGACGAGGGCTTTCTGTGTACGCCAAAATTAAGCCTCTTGCTGTTCTTGTGCGACAGATGTAGACGTAGCACAAACTGCGTTTGCCTAATTAGGTATGAGAGAGAGAGAGAGAGAGAGAGAGAGAGAGAGAGAGAGAGAGAGAGAGAGAGAGAGAGAGAGAGAGAGAGAGAGAGAGAGAGAGAGAGAGAGAGAGAGATTTATTGGAGAGGTTAGCTCCAACGAAAAAATGAGCTGGCTATTCCAAGCTTTGGAATTAAAAAATCTGTAGTGACTCCCTTATTAAATAACAGAGGGATTAGGTATAAAATAGTGCGAAAGAAGACAAGGAGACAGGAGATAGCACACGGATGCAGCGCTTCCTTCCTTGTGCTCTATCGTCTTGTCTTTTTTGCGCTGTTTGACCCCTAAAATTACGTTCCAACTTGCCTTACGTTCCAAACGTCATATTGCGTGACAGGGGCCCATGACATGTGCAGCCCAGCCACAGTTAGTTCTGATACCGGGAAAGTAGTGTGAAAATTAAAAGACAGCGAACTGAACCTCGCCTTCGCAGTTTTGTTGCGGTGCGTGTGTGTGCGTTTGTGTGTGGTATTGGTTCTACAGAATCAAGTGCAGCGGCGCCTCCAAAATGATGTCGCATTTTCGCAGGTAAGCATATTCAAGAGCCTTTCCAAAATTTTATACCTTTTACAGCGAAGGTGGCTATGGCTAGAATACAGCAGATTATTTCCGACGATACAGCGATGTAGACGAGAATCACACGCGAGCGTAGCGCCACTTGCGACGCCTATAGACTGAAACCCTCGGGATCCCAAACCTGTGCGTCAAACATTGAGCGTATGAAAAGAAGAAATAGTCCTTGGGCCTTCATATTTCCATAAAGAGAGCTTAAATTGTCCCTCGCATTATCTCTGCCCAGCAATAAATATGTGTTTGGCGGTGAAGCCAACTTTAAAGAGCTCGGTGTAAGTTTGGTTTTTGTAAGTTGGCTTTTCGACGTTGAAGGGGCACAGTGAAGTTTTGACATCTGCGGAGCGAATACGATTACAGAAAACGGCTATAACCCTTGTGTTATTAAAAGTATCAGTGACAAATTATATTGTAATTAGCCACTTAGACGACACTATCATTACGCCGAATTTCGGTTGCTAGTCATAATTCATTAGTTCACGGTGAACTTTTATACGTCACAGAACTTCTACCTGCTCAATACTAGCCATCTAGGTAGGTAGTCTGGTTACAGAAAACAGCTTTAACTTCCGTTTTACCGGAACTATCCTGAACCAAATCATGACAATTAGCCGCTAAGACGACTCTAACATTACTCACCACGGCTTGGCTCGTCATCAATCTTCACAGAGTGGAAGGGCACGGAATTCTTACAAACTTATTTCGGAATACTTCGATTAATACTGTCCTATTAAGTCTCTACATCAGCAGAGAAATTCTCTCTCCAAATTACTAGTCGATAACCAGTGGTTTGAGTTTCGTGGGAAATGAAATATTAGTTTCTGCTAAACCATAGCCGAAAAGAATAAATTTGTCCCCCCATAGATAAGTCGGTCCTCGCGCGCAACGTAAGAGATGTGCAGGAAAGCGAGAAGCCCTAAAATGCGAGCAGAAGAATACTGGGTATAGTAGCAGTTATAACTAAATTAACACATGACCTTAGCATGATGACCTTTGGAGGGAGGGGGAACACATACAAGAAGTAGAGGAAGATAGAACACAACAGAAATTCCCGGGGTATCATAAAAGGTCACTGTCACTATTTAGGTTCACTGATAATCGGCAGGGTTCGTCTGCTTCTTACAGAAAAGCTGCAGCAATCATGACGGGGGTCGGTTCATATCATTTCACCGAAGCTCCTATTGACCGTTGGCGAAGGCGTACTGGGTGCTCTGCTATCATTTTCGCTACCGTTCTTGGATATTAAAGGGGCATTAGAGAACGTAAACAGAGTGTTGAGCCACAGGGGCCGAAAAGCGAGACTCAAGGCGTAAGAAAACTGTTTATTGGCGATGCGGCTAGCTTCCAAACTGTCCCCTGCCAGATTCGATGCACGAGCTCTCGTCCCTTTTCTACTGCCTCGTCGGCCACGTGGTCGGAGGAGGCAGCGGGTGGAGGGATTGAACAAGAGAATTGCTGAGGAATGTGTAGAAACTCGAGAGTTTGTAGACGACGAGGTAGTACACCTCCTTAGGACAATTTATCAAGCGAATGGGGCGCACCTGACATGGGGATGACAGAAATGCACACAGCAAGTGCATGTATACGAAGGACAGAAATTCACACAGCAAACACCTATAGAAGATTAAAACAGTAATTGCCTTTTACCCCAAAACTCTTTATCCTTTACTTGGAAGGTTTAGAAAATAAGAGCATAAGAGGAGCAAGGTTGGAAGTAAAGACTGAAAAAGCATGACAGAGGCACGCAGCCCCCAAGGGAACAGTTCAGTGGCAGCATACTATCGCTTTCATTAAAAACTACATTGCACTGTAAGCTTTTACAAGGATAAAATACATACAACAGAAGCATACATAAGATGATCCCGTTGTTTCAAAATAATCGAAAGCAGTGGTCTGGTTAGAGAAAAAAAAAGAAAACAAGAACACAGGTACAAGCACAAGAATTGCGCATTTAAAAATACAGAATGCTATAAGGTACAAGCATACTGAAATACCCAGTAAGGTACAACTGATGACTCAACAGTAAATCTTTTGTAATACATTTGAAGTAAAAGGTGTCTCCCACTTTGTTTAAAATGTCAGTCTGCTGAAACAACAAAAAAAAAACTGCCTGCTGTAGTTGGCTTCTCCCTTAGGGGTGTATCTTTTGTGTTGTCTAAAACGTGTATACAGGCAGTGTCATTGCTGTTATAAAAGTGCAGCTTTCGTAACTTGCAACACCATATGTAAAAGAAATTGGCGAGCTCCAAGTCAACCTTACTTAAAATATACCCGTTACTAAGGCGGCGTTGTGCAAGAAATAAATCGAAAATAGCAGGTGTGCCTTTTTTGTAAGGCGGCTAACTTTTTAGAGTTACTTTTATGCGTCATTCCACACACCAGTAATTCGAAACATAATCTATAATACAAAAAAGTGTGATAATGTTGTTCGCGAAAGTGGGATTGGTCCGCTTAATGTGTAGAGAACACTAATATATTAGGCGAAGCTTATATGGCTACGGTTTCATGTGTATTTGATGACCGAGAACAAAACGTTGCGTGTCTTTGAAGCGGGAAGCATTCTATAGCGCGAGACGATGAAAAACGAATGACTGTGTGCTTGAGCTTAAAGCACGCGGACCCCACCAAAGTCGCATGCTATTCATTATATGAGTTGAACCCCAAGCTTGCACATCTCATTACTTGGATACGGGCCATTTGAAAAAAAAAAAAAACAAGAACAAATTTGCCTACACCTCGACCTTGACTTAGACCTCCAGAGACAAATACCGCCAATATGACCAAAGCGAGCAAATATAACCAAAAAAAGTCGGAGGAGACAAAAACTAACATATTGTCGACGGAGCGTCACTCGTGACTATACAAAACGCAGTAATGGAATCAAAAACGTTGTTTGAAATTTACAGGGCCGAGAAATTTATTATCAGTAAGGAAAATCTCTATGGTATATGTAACTTTAATGGCAATGCTTTGCTTTTCGAGGCTGCAGTAGGTTGCTTCAGAACAAAGAGCTTTGAGGGGAAATATACCGGAAATTACAGGCAATGTATGGCCTGTTGTTAGGAAATAGAAGCGATTCTGCACATTCTCTGAAATGTGCATCGTAGTATTCATCCACATCCATCGGCTTGCCGAAGCCATAAGGTTTATAGTTGATACATAGAAGGCAAACTACAAGGCGGTAGAGGTCACTAATTTAAAGTGGGAATACTAGGGGACGAAAAGCATGGTGGGGTATATATGGGACAGCTACCAAATGCAACTAGCGAAATTTATTTGTGACTGTCCCCAATGAAGCCAAAAAATATTAACGAGTAGTATAACACATATTCATTAGCTACTTTTATGCGATGACACGCGCCATCAACGCCGTTATAAAGAGGGTACAACTATCAATCAATCAATCAATCAATCAATCAATCAATCAATCAATCAATCAATCAATCAATCAATCAATCAATCAATCAATCAATCAATCAATCAATCAATCAATCAATCAATCAATCAATCAATCAATGAATCAATCAATCAATCAAATATTCAGTTACACAACTGTTGTGAGAATAACTTAAAGCCCTACGGCAAAAAACATTGCGGATGTGGATGTCTAAACTCTAAGCTTTACAACTGTTCAAAAATACCCCATAAAAACACTGCGCAGCACCTGGCAGTGTTGTCAAAGCACGCCACCGTTTGCATACATCGCTGAACTTGGGCGCCTTCGTCGTCGTCCCACGTTTTCGGCCGGTTGGAACTCTTGAATCCTTGGAAATGCTGACTCCAGCCCATGACACACAAGGGTGATTAGGGTTAGACACATAGCATGGCAGGTGTACACAGTCAATATGAGAGCTGCACCTGCTGTCGCCACCGCTGGCCCACCAGTTTAAAATTGAGCTCAACCACACTTTGGAGGCTACCAAAATTTCGTACCTTATCACGTGTTTGGTCCGCACGGCGAACAAACAACGGATGTTTCCTGCTCATTGCGCGACAGTCGTTCAGCTTTTATCGCCTACTTGTCTGCACATAAAATAAGGAAAGACAGCGACTTTTCTCCCTAAAGTAACATAGATATCGAATATGCGGCTAGCCGTAACTATTCCAACAAGAACGGTAACTTTTTAACTATATGCGGCCTTTTATATACCTACATTTAATGATATGCAGTTCGCGCCTTGACTTCTGATGGAACAGGTTCCGTTTCAGTGGGGCTTTCGCTTCGACACCCACTTGCGCAAACAAAGCCAGCGAATGTACAGTGATAGCATGAGGCTAGTCCAGAAGCCGCAAGCAGGCTGTTGTATGCTTTGGTTTCAAACATCGGCTTCGATGGAAAATGAAGCACTTGACGGTGACCCCATCAAGGCGCCATCTGCTTGCTTGCGTAACTATGAGCTGCAAAGTTTAGATGTCAGTGCTAGGACTCCTTTTCGGAGAGAACAGCTTCACGTGCAAGAACACCGAGAAACAGGTGCCACGAAATTGCTAATTGCACCTGCACGGATACATCAGGCCGGATACGTTGAGCGTGAGAGTTTCCCAAAGTGAAACAACCAGGACAGGCCCCGAGGCTTTTACCCCGCATTGTTTTGCTAACATGCACCCTACTGCTGACTTCTTCTCAATCTCCCTCTGACTTTCATTGTTACATTCTTCCACACCCACTTTGCCCCGACGTCGTTTCGCTCCTGTCGGCCAAGCAGGGGCTTTCTGCCATTCCATGGCGGCACATTCTGAGACAACAGCGTCTACCTGACGCCTGTCACTCTTCCATAGCCCCCTCCAGGCCTCGACAGCCTCGTAGGCTGCATACAAAGTCAAGCGCACAGCTTGACTCCTTAACGCCGCGCAAACACGCCCAAATAATCGGCGCGGAAACTCCGCGTGCGGCAAACTCTTGGGAGGCGTGCGCCTTGCAGAGCAGGGCGCGGCTTTGGCAGCAGGCGCGTGTCGAGGATTTGCGAGCCTCTTTAATGGAGCCCCATTGTCGACGGCGTCCTCGCTTGTTCGCCAGGAGTGAAGCGCGCGGCGCCCTTTGTCTGCGGAGACAACTTAGGTCCGTGTCCGGACAGAGCGAGCCGTTGATGCCGGTGCGCAGCTCTTACGGCGACGGCGGCGGGCGACGAACTTCGCGTGCGGTCCCTGTCACACCTCTTATCGGAATCTTCTAAGGTGCCGTAACCTGTGAGACGCGCACCCTCCCTGTAGACGTAAGTCTCGCAAAACTGAGGTGCAGGGATGGGGATAGGACCCACCTGGTGGATATGTAACTTTGCATTTTCTCCAACTTTGATCGGATGCCATGGTCTGCATCCACTGTGCGTTAGAGTAGCGAACACCCTTAATACAGAAACAATTTGAGCGAGTTGGGAAGTGCTCATGATGGTTAGCGCCAACAAAAACGCTGGTGAAATAGACACGGATGGACACCGGCGATGTCTAATAACCGAACTTTTATTAGAGGAGTACATGTTATTTATAGAAAGATGGAGGAGCGATAACTCCCCGCTCCTGTTTGTTTAAATACTTCCCAATTTTTTCCCATTGCAGCGAGCTAAATTTGCGAATAGAGGGAGTGAAAATGGAGGAAGAGGTAACACCCCGTGCTTTTGTGTAAATTCTCCCTGCATTTTCGCTGACGGGGGGAGTAATTTCTGCTAATTGAGGAGTGAAAATGGGGAGTACCCCCGCCCCCCTTTTCACTTTTTCTACCAGCAACATTTAAATCTATTAGCCCACCCAAGCATCGCTGACTACTAACGCTATAAGTAATAAGAAGATAAGTTTTTCTATTTTGTTTTGGGTTATGGGCTACCACCGAACACCAGTGTCAACAATTTCAAGCGTTATTCCATTCGCTTTTTCAATGCGGGGCTCATATTGTGACTCCGACGTGGACTCACCCGTTGCATTATGCCCCTAACCTACCATTAGGCCACATTAACATCGGCTGCCAGTGGTGGTCTAATGAGGAAACTTGAAAATAGTGTGTGCGTTTCCAAGGATACAGTGATGTTCTAATGAGGGCAGTCAACATGGTAGGCGGAAAGTTCGGCTACCTTAGCGCACAGAGGGCACGCAATATAGCCACGGCTCAAATAATAAAAACAAGGTATTTGAATCTAAATAAAAAATGGTACATTTGATTCTAGCTGGTATATGTAGCAGGGACCTTTGCAAGGCGAGTCTGGCCCGCACTCCCAAGACCACATAAGCTCGGTGAACCTAAATGGCTAAATGTCGACCCAGTGAATGCCTTGTGGCCTTCGACTTTGAAATGTGTTAGAGACATGTCTCTAGCATACACCTACGGAGGTGTACACGAGTAGTTTGGCCATGCTAATTACAGAAGTATCCATTAGAAGTAACTATTAGCAGCCACTAGAGGACCCGTGTGCTCTTTCTCCAATGTTTATTTCTCTTCCTCTTCCACATATAATATTTCACTTATGAGCCAGAAACAGAGTGCAGTAAATCTCTTAGTTCTTGTCAATCACCTTTGTGCGAACTAAGAAAACTAACCGAGGATATCAGCAGCAGAACCAACACTATATTCATCATCAGCATCATCATCGTCGCTATCGTAGTCGTTGTCATTATCATAAATCGTTGCTATTGCCATGGCGCAGCCACCTTGCGTGTCTGCACCGCAGTTTCCTGCAACACCTGGGGACTCCACGGAATCCCATTTCCCGAGGGCCGATTGACCTGCTCAGTAGGCCACTGCGCCAACTCGATGTGGCACTGTACTTTGGATGCCGAGACCCTAAAGGATGGCATGCGATTAGGGAAAAAATGTCGTTTGGGCGTGGGTAACATAAGTGTCGCGTCAATGGCATGGATATAGGCGTTGTTCGATGTCAGCCCCAGCTCTTGGCATTCTTCGCCGTGTCCGGCGTCCGTACAGCTGGTGGCATACCTGGAGCAGCATTCAGAGGCCGACGCTTTCCCCGTCTCCACAAACCGTTGGCCCACTGGAATTACGCAGACGCAAAGGTCACGGTGTTAAGCGCCAACCGCCATTTTTTGCAGTGCACACAGTTCCTCAAAAACAGTTACTGTCCGTCCTAATGGCTGCGTCGTCATTCTTAGTCTGTAGCGACGCTGTTTTACACGGAGCCTTTGCGGCCCCTCGATCTCTTGCACACGGTGCCATCGGTCATTAAATAAAATTCACTTGCAGCGCCCAGTTTAAGTACAGTTTTCGCATATGTAAAAAAGTAGGCGCAGTTCAGTGACCCCGTGCTTACGCGTACAGAGTTTGTTTTTGAATATGGCATTTGCATGGATCAATACGCTGGTCTGGTGACTGCAAAGCACTGCTTTAAGACCAGCCCCCGCTACGCCAACCTTTAAAAAGCACTGTCCCGAGCCATATTTTCCGTATTTCGTGATCTGCCAGCTTGAAAAAGTGAGGCGACTAAGTTTCCGCCCTAGGAATTTGTTATTTTTTAGGTAAGTCACGTACGCTTAATCAATCAATCAGGCTCCCCTGGACAAAGCTTTCGGTTGATGGCAGTTATTGTTGGTTGTTATGGCTCTAATTCTCTTCTTTCTAGCCTATCTGTGAGTGATACGCGTCTCGTCCAGGTGAGGTTGGGTTCACGGTGGGGAAGTGACGGGTATGACCTCTTGTTACTTGTCTTGCAGTCCTCATTGCGGGCTGTCCAGGGGAGCCCAAATTCTCACTCATAATGCCCACACCAGAGAGAGAGAGAGATAGAGAGAGAGGGAGAGAAAGAGAGAGACAAATATTCGCCTTCCAGAAGCCCTAGGATTTAAGGGTAGCACAGAGGAAGTTAACTTCAAGGCTGTCGAGGCGCCAAAAAGAAGATTAGAATGCTGGTGGACGAAAAGCAGGGACGGGAACATTGCCTAGGACAGTTACCACCTGTAACAGAAAAAAAAAATGTATTTTGTGCCTAATAAGCTTTTTGTGCCAGCCCTAAGCAGCGCTAGTATTAAACCAAGAGTATAAAACAGGGATATTAGTCCTTTTTGGTAAGATGACATGTCATCACCCCGCTACACAGGGGAAACAAATAGCGATCATCATCATCATCCGGAAACATTTATTGAGCTGTAAAGGTAGGAGTTGGTTATTAGTTCAGGAAGGCATGTATCGATCGCGCCGTCGTAGTCCGAGTTACAAGAAGTGCTTAGTCCTCCAGGCGACCGCTAGTCAACAGTATCTCGTACTGCTCAGGGGAAAGGCCATTTGGACAGCAGTGACAGATGGCTTTCTCCTAAAGTGGGGAGAATACGTCACCAGGAATGAAAGATAATACATGGAAATCTAACAAAATGGGGGCGCCCCTGCCCCGCGTTGGAACTGAAATGTGCAATTTGTTACTCTGGTCTTACGCACCACTATAAATTTAAGGATACAATAAAGCAGCATGTGCAGTCACATTATGAACTACCGCACCGGCGGCACACTGATTTGCAGCACGGTTTGATACTATGATACTATCCCAGAATTCTAAATGTGAATTATTACCTATTTTATGAGTATTGTGACCTCTTGCTTGTTCACAGAACGTTTAGGTTTGAGGAACTCACGTGCCATATTACAGCCTATGTACATACATTTCAGTGTCGTCAGAGACCACATCGTCTAATTGGCCAGGATCATATAACTTGAGTGTAGCAAAGGTATGTAACGCATTCTGCTATGAAAAACGCGTGCAAATAAACAACTAATCACAGTATATGCCTACAGATTCTTGGCCTTAAGTTGATTGAGTAACTAGACGATATCGCTAACGCACCGGAACGTACCCTTTGGTGTGGACTGATACAGCTGCCATGTTGGTGCGATGAATGCGTGCCTACTATGGCCGCTACGTTATTTTGGTCACATGACCCATTCCTGATGGAAATAGAAAGGGTGAAGAACGCAGACACACAAAATGCACTAACACCAGCGCACTTAATTAACGCACACACAGAATTTAGGAACGTGAAGGGACGTAGTTATGGGCACGGGGGCATTTCGCCAAATGTCTTGGCACTACCGGGTCACTTTTCGATTTTAGATGCAGAGCATCTTATTCACTCGCCTTGTCCCTCCGGCGACGTCGTCGTCGGCGTTGTCCGCCCCTCCCCCATTCTCCTCACCGCACCAGCTGCGCTCTCCGCCGCCCACCCCCTCTCCTCTCCGATAGCGAACACTCTCTCGCGAGGGGCATTGGATTGGATTCGACTGGATTGGCTTGGATTGGATTGGATTGGATTGGCTGGGCTTGGCTTGGCTTCGATAGGATTGGATTTGGATTGGATTGGATTAAAGTGGATTGTGTTGGATTGTGTTGCGTCATAGCCGCGGCACGTTGCGTCATAGCCGCGGCTCTCCTCTCCGATAGCGAACACTCTCTCGCGAGGGGCATTGGATTGGATTCGATTGGATTGGCTTGGATTGGATTGGATTTGGATTGTATTAGATTAAAGTGGATTGTGTTGGATTGTGTTGCGTCATAGCCGCGGCACGTTGCGTCATAGCCGCGGCAGGGGGTTCACGGCACGTTTTACGCGATGGGAGAATCAACCTAACGGAAACAACAACGGAACCCCCTATGCGTCGCATCTACACAGGGGTTCCCGCGAGGGGAGGTGGGAGTTTTTGTTCAGGCAGTGAGACATGTTTGATAACTGGCGTCCTTGTAGCCTAGCTATGTACTCCAGCCAAATAATTATTTAACATGACACCTTCATATTAGAACACATAGACACATTTTATTAGAACAAATTTCCGCTGCGCTCAAAGCGGTTGTGTTTCGGACGGCTTTTTTCGCAACACATGATTATTGCCGTATCAAAAGCAAAGTCTTGAAAATGTCTATGAGGAAAGTAAAGCATCCCAGGTTGTAATGAAGTTCTTCATATCGGGGAGATTCTCTGGAACAACCAAGAAATACAAGCGGGAACAAACAAAATGAACGCAGCTACATGGCACAAGCAACGTTTGCAAAATCTTGCTTTGCTTCTAATATGTCATGCTGAAATAGAGAGAGAATTCTTTAACGTGGGCTGGAAGAGGTAAACTTTGCTAGCGGGAGTGCTTGCTACGCCAGATGGTGATGATTACAATGCAGTGAGGTGGATGTGAAAGATTGGGAAGACAACAAGTAGAGAGAAAACAAAGGTTAAAAAAGGACACACAATGAAATGCAAGAAACAAAACTTTAAATAAAGTTGAGTAAAAAGTTAGGGAAATGGTACCGAGGGAGCGCCGAACGCCAAACCAGAAAACCGAGCAAGAAAAAAAAAACTCCCCCCACCTCCCCGAAGGGGATCGTGCGGAAATGCGAATGCATTGGGTGCACCGATGAGTGCGCTGCGGCAAGCAGTAACGGAGAGAGGCGTGCGCTCCACTGCATTTATATACATTTTCCGAGCGCAGCGAGCGGAGAGAGGGTACGCGGAGAGGAGAGAGAGACCCGCGCAACACGCCCACCCCGCGCGCGAGCTCTCTCTCCCGCCGAGCTCCGCGATGCGAGCGCCCTCACACGCCCGAGCGCGCTCCTCCTCTCCACTCACTCTCCGCTACTCCGCCCGAGCTACCACCTGCTCCGGTTGCTAGGCGCGCCACAGCTGTTGCTAGGGGCGAGGAGGAGCGCGGAGAGATAACACCTGCGGGCGCACGCAGACGGAGCACGACAACCCCCGACTCGCGCCGAGACGACGACGACGACGACGAAGGCAGAACTACGAGGCGCGCGCTCACGTGCGCTCGCGCTGAAGGAATGCAGGAGCACGCCGACGGAGCACGACAACCCCCGACTAAGAAATGCATTCGCATTTAAAACTTACATGACCGCGCAAACGCGCACAGATGTATTCATGCGCACATTTCAAAGATTACAAAATTTTATCTGGTCCAGCATCTTGCAAAAACCCAGCAAAAGTTTTGTCCCTAGAGATAAATCCCTGCTGTTGGCCCAGGGTCCAACAAAGTGACACAACTGAAGACTTGCTCCACGTCTTACACGAGATAGGCAGCTAGCCGCTGTTGCTAGCTCAGCGGCAAATCTCGGGCATATATATGCTCGTTTGTCTCGCGCACAGTGCACGTGGGGCAGAGTGGTGAATCCTCCAACCCTATTTTGAACTGGAAGCTTCGGTGTCAGCCACATTGAGACGCAGACGATGCAGTACACCTTCAGACCCTTTGTTTAGGTCGGGTGGAAAACGGAATTTACGGAGAGGGTCAATGCCACGCAGAGGTGGATATCCGGTGTGAGGGTCCCGCCACTTCGAAATTTGCTCACTCCATCCGATTCGAGAGACAAGGACGAAAGTATCCTCGATAACGAATGGAAGCGGTGTCATGTTTCGTAGAGGGTGGCCAGCGCTGGCGGCAACATCAGATGTAGTATTTCCTTCTACTCACGAGTTTCCAGACAGCCATTGAAGCACAATGTGATCTTCAATGGGCCTCACTGCCGCTGTGTGGATTTTGCTGATTTCGCACGCAAGCTGACTGCGGTGTTTGGACAGACGTTGAAGAGCTTGCAAAGCACCCAGAGAGTCCAAGAATATCACCCATCGCCGGGCATGATTTGCGCCAATGAAAAGGGCAGCTCTTAGAGCCGCCATAGCTAGGTAGCGGTGAAGGATGTTTTGTGGCTCTGTTTTTTCTTGATTGTACACTCGACCGACGGAATCCACACGCCAATGACGGATGATTCTGTGGTCACTGATTGTCATGCTGAGTACCTTACATAGGTGAATGCCAACGTTATACAAACGAGCGTAAAATGCTGGATAAGAATATTACAAAATGCAACGAACACTAGCACACACTGTTGCATGGAAATAAGCCTAAGCTGAATTGTTTGGCTAACAATGAAAGTTAAGACAGGTCACCTATTCTTATTTACTGTGAAAGAGTAGGATCTCGCTGTAAAGCTTGATGTTACCTACGCACAAGATGTAATTCCAATGTCTTTCATTGTCGTCAGACGTAGTTACCAACCCGTTTGCTTGATAACGTTTCTTAACCTTGCCCCAAGGAAGTAGTTGCGTGCATGGGAAGCGGAAATGAAACTTCCGATTAAGGAAGCTGCGAGCAACAAAGTGAGGACACAGCAAGGCATTTTGGGGGAACATTTTTCAGAAAATAAAGGAGCGCAAACTCGGTTGAAAGTCAAGAAATTAACCCAGGGCAGGAGTCCACTTTTAAGTGCATGTACTCAGGAAATTATCGCAACAAAGGTGCAAAACAATTTTTGTTAATTTATTTTTAAATCTTCGCATGTGTTGTAGCTTGGTGGGTCGTCCTGAATAAATTTCTGTTGGTTTTATTTTGGTTTTCTGCAAGTCTAGACGATAACTAGATTATGTAATCAATATTTCTAATATGTGTCTTCCCATCTTCTTTGTCCCTACCTCAGGCCTCTATCTATATAAATGTCATTCTCTCTCTCTGTAAGACTTAATGGATTTCTACAGTGTAAGACTCAACGGTTCTATTGCAATTTCCATGTACTATGGAATGAAATATAGGGCGCCAGCTCCTCTGCGGGCAAAGCATCAAACAACATTGCACAGGACTTCGAAACGAAGAGGTATCATCCACTTGCATGGCGTTGTCAACACCTGTAAAAGTCGTGCCAATTGCTGCAAGAATGTATTGAGCTCGCTTATCATGAACAAGTACATTTTTGGCGCCTCTGACATTGTCCTTCAAAAGAATAACAAATGGCAGACCAAAGGCATTGCTCGCATTTAAAAAAAAAAGGTACACAAAAGTAGACGGTTTGTACTGTTTGCATTGTCAATCTGACGGACATCCACAATAGCTGAACGTTTTTATGTATACACAAGACATTCATTCGAAGGGTGAAACTAAAAAAAGATGTCACCACCGAAACGAATAACAAGGAACACTTGTAGAAAATACCATTTATGACGCTGCTACATAACAGACGTTCTGGCTTCTAGCACAAAGGACAGAGACTGGATAGCAGAGAAAAAAGTAAAAAAAAAACGATCATTTCAACGAGACAGAATTGGTCATGTGATACGGTTTTAATCGTTGCCGCGCCATATGAACTAGCTTATGATGTTGCAGACACTTAAAAAGTTGATGCCCTTCCCGCTGCCGTAAATCGTTGTAATATTTTGTATTCCACTTGACTTATATCACTTCAATGCACGTGACAGAAGAGATGTCAGTAGTTAGTCAGCAAAAAAATGTTTAGCAGCAATTTCATTGAACAGCCCGGTAAAGTTAGCAGATAAAAAACAATTTCATTGAACAGCCCGATAAAGTTAGTAGATAAAACTTGAGTAGATAAAACAGATATCTGAGCTGCCCAGCCCATCGCGGAGTACTGCATGGTGCAAACAACTGTGCTGCTTTAAAGTGCATATGAAAGATACACTTCAAGGGCATTTTCGAAATGGGTCCATTTTTACCTGCTTTGTGAGAGTACAAATTATGTTCAGCATTTTAGAAAACCATTTGCAAACCTTTGCGCTAAACGTTGTTAAAATAGTAGGCGAGAATTGCGTACTCCCATTGCTGCCTCAAGCTCTTCAGCTCGGGCTAAACGGAGATCATGACACTCCCATTAAAATAAATAACAGGAAAAATGAGCCAAAATTCACAGAAAACCGGCCATGCAGGATACGCTGCAAGGAACACGATTGGCGCGAAGGCGACATTTCGAAAGTTGGCAAGTTCCTGTTCGGCGGCATCCGAATACTGGGGTCCAAGGAACTGAGATGGTCTGCGTCCAGTGTTCCTCAAGAAGGGACGCTTCACACTGCCTGGGACCGGACAAGGAGAATAAACGCTATCTGGTCACAGACAGAACATCCTCACCAGAGCAGATCTGATCACGCTCGCGTAGCATTCTGCCACAGCTTCCATTCAACTAAAAACTAAATTCAGTGTTCTCCTATTCCGGTGAGTGTGGAGCACTAGCCAAGGCAGCGTTTAGGCGAGTTATACAGCAGATGGTTCAAGTAATGTCAGGGTGCGGCATGCGCCACTGGAACTTGAACCTGGCAACGTCTATAGCCCAAGAACTCTGGCTAGCAAGGGCAACTCTGGTGGGTTGCTAGAGCTGTCGGGCGTGGAACGGTATGTTACAGGATTAATCAACTTTAAAATAACAGGTGAGGGCTCTAAAGTGCTGAATAACTGGCATATGGGGGCTAATGAGGGCTTGGAAGAGGCTGAGCTGAAAATTCCTGATAAGCAAAACGGTAGCAGAGAACGTGAAAAAATTTTACATGTTACAGCGACAAAGTTGCGGCCGTTACAATCAAGCTATAGTGGAGCTACAAGCTGGATAGTAGTACAAGCTTATGCACCAATGCAGAAATGAAGCTTTCCCAAGTGACCTACATACATGAGAAATAAAAGTACCACGAACTGTATTTCGATAGCTCACTGTAGGTAAAATACAAATACAAAAGAATCTAAAGTGATGTTAATCATGGATGCAAAAATCCCTTCCAGCAACCTAGGCATTTAAATCCTATAACGAGTGGATGAATATATGTTCTACAAGGTGTCAGTGCGGGAACGGACACCTAGAAAGACGTAAGGCGCAGAATTTTAATAAACTCGGTACAGCCGGCAAGAGCTCCCAACAAATGAACAGTGGTAGATATCTCTCTTTTGAAAGAAAAGGGTGCCACAAATGGAGAGTTCTGGTGATTTCTTATGCGCCAGACAATTGGGGACTTACTAAGCATGTCACACAAAACCCTAGGATATCCATGGAAAGAACATTGTCTCGAGAATACGATGAAGACGCCAGTGCACGTAGCTCTGTGGTCCAGCGTCCGACAACGAAGAAGCTCTGTGCGGGCGCGCAGTCTTCGAGGGCTCCTTCATGGCCCCCATTGGGATTAAGGGGTTTAACGCGCCGAAGCGACATCCAGGCTGTAAGGCACGCCGTAATGTAGGGCTTCATACTTAATCACAGCGCGAAGGACGGGACAGACAGAAGACTAATCACTGGACAGGCGCTAACTCTCAACTAAATTTATTGAAAACCCGCCACAAACATTTATAGTGAAGGCAAACAACGCCGCACGTGTCAATGTAGGGCACCGTATTAATTTTGACCGCCTCTGGACCTCTTACGCTCGCCGAAATCTAAACACACGGGCGTTTCAGCTTTTCATGGACGTCATGTAAACATACCGAAAGTACATCGTTCGCCTCTCTCATATTTCATGTCCTCTGCCCTGCCGCTCCTAAGGGGGAGTAACGGTTAACGGCAAGAAACATGCCTCGTGAGTTAGGGAACAAATTTGGGTGGAAGACAACCTAACTCAAGAAAAAAAATTACGACTACACCTAAGCATTCCTCGGGATGTGAGGACTGTGAATGCATAAGTTTCCAATTGGCGAACATGTCCCCTCATTGCTATCCTCCTCACTTAACTTTTGTGTCCTTGTGCTATTTTCTCGGTTACTATTACTATACCCGCTATGGTATCGGGAAGAACAGAGGATGTTTAGCGGGGACTTACTTTGAATACGTCCTAGCAGCTGCTTCTTTTGGAATGCTCAAATTACTCATGTCGGCCTCAGCACAGGCATCTAACACTCGTGTCAAAGTCAAAGGCCCGAAAGCATTCATTTGGCCTGCTTTTATCCTTTTGAATTTTGTCGTTTTCTTCTTTCTCTTACTATGAATTGGCAATACCCGCGCTTGCGTCACCCAGAGAGATAGAGAGAGAGAAACGTTTATTTGAGCCGCTGAGGTGGGAGTGGTTCCCTAGTACGGGAATCCATGAGGTGAGCAGAAGGCCTTCACCAAGAGTTGTTGGACGTCCAGATTACCGCTGGTCACCAGGTTCTCTCACACCTCACGGGTTGGAAAGAAGATCGGGGAGGAGGAAGTTTGGGATTGTGCTCACGCTGTATTATAATACGAGGTAGAGTTTCGGGTTGCGAACAGAACTAGAATTCGGCCGAGTATTGACTTGGAAACATGCGATGCAGGTGAACTGGATGAGGAAAGGTGTCTATTTGTAGTCTGTGGTCGAACGATTCTTATTCCTTTATGAGTGCAGGGTGAGGGTGAGGAAAGTGTAGTTTGTTGGACCGTTAACACTGCGTGATGTGTTGATATGTTAGGAGCGGGATAAACGATGTGGTCTCCTCGGAAACCTGGACAGTGAGGGAGCAGGCTTGCTTTTGAGCTAAGTTGATGCTTATAAACGGGGAAAAGGGCTCATTTAGCGGGTGCGCCCTTTCTTACACCGCCAGTTGTTATTTTGGCAATAACCATGCTCAGATTGCTCAGTACATGCCTCTAACACGTTTTCTAAGTCATAGTCCCAGCGCATTCAATAGATCCATTTTTTAGCCAGCTAGGTTCACCGAGCTATGGTGGCGTTATAAGGACGCGTGCTATTATCGCTACCTAAACGTCCCTGGTTTGAATCGCGCCTGGGCCCAGATTAATTACCCAACAGAATTTTCAACGGAACTATTCGATTGTAATTCCTTGGACCGCATGCCATTTTATGTGCCGTCTCTGCGCCAACGGCGCCGGATGATTTCAAAGGTTGGGTTAACTTATTATTTCCGATCAAAAGCCATGTGGATGTGGGCTGTGCATGCGATGCAGAACGCTGACAACGTGTGGACGACTTCGGTAACAGAATGGCCACAGAGATACAAAACAAAAAGTAGCGGAAGACGATTAATTTGGGGAAGGTGTGATATTAAAAGATTAGGAGGCAAAGGATGGACCTGGACAGCCCAGGAGAGGAATGGTTGGAGGTTCACTAGGGAGCTCTTTGTCCTTCAGTAGTCAGAATAATGGAGGCTATGAAGGTACAAAAGATAATTGTTGTTGCGCATGCAATCTTGGCCAGAAATCCCTGCTAGCTATGAAGGTACAAAAGATAATTGTTGTTGCGCATGCAATCTTGGCCAGAAATCCCTGCTGTGAAAATTTCGTGGGTTTTTTAACCCATACTAGTTCTATTCCTTTTCATAAGCGTTCCTTACACGGCCACTGACGCCGCATTAATTCTGCCGCTCCATGGCTACCCGCGCTCAGTGACGCAAGGCACTACTTATAACGTGGTATAGCAAGGCGTGAAACTTTTCCGCACATCTTCTACCCGTTTTGTCAGTTTAAGGTTCCGTATTACCAATCAGTTGCGGTCGCAGTAAGTTAGCCACCACGGTTTTTCTCATTTATGCGGGTCATTTATATCGGGACAGCATAGTCGAATGTCTGTTGTAGCGTATCTCGCAAGCCATCGCCCTGTCAGGTCGTGCCGCTCAGAGGCGCGCGAGGCACGAAGGGCGACAGGCGACGCTTGTCCACTTGTCCATCATTACCACCGTGATGGAGGGACGACCGGTGCCAACGACAAGCCCGCAGCCGATTGAGAGGGCAGGGGAGAGAAAGGAACAAAAAAATGTGCCCCAATGAAACAGAAAAGACGAAAAGAGACGGGTTCGTACTGCGAAGCGGGCGGCGAGCGGTGTCAGACCTGAACCGCCTGAGATCGCCGACCATTACCGAAAGCCAGGGCACGCTAATGGCTGTGGGGCTTCGACATCCTTAAACGCGGAGGGGCAACCCTGGCTTGTTCCCCGCTCGCTTACACACGCACGCACACAGGCGTCAACGAAGGATGACGAGGCCGACGCAATGGATGCGGTGGAAGGGGGAGGTATCGGTGGCAGCGGTTCTGGGTGGCGAAAGGAGAGATAAAAGGTGCCGGAGATGACCATACACACATACGCGCACGTACACAAGCACACGCACAAACGACTGCACGCGCCGCACGAGACTTCGCTCACGCCTTATCGTGGTTTCAGGTTTGCGGGTGTACACGGCAACCCATGCAGCGGTTGCTCATAGAGGGCGCTGGCACCCAGCATCGCAATCAGGCTAGGGGGTGCATGCCGCGGAGGGCATTTTGTGTTGCTGGCAGTTATTGATGAGCAAAGGAAGGTGGCACTGGTATCGTTACACGCGTGGAACAGTGCGTCGGAGTGAGTACGGCCCCTCCTCTCCTTCGCCCCCTTTTGCTGGCCGCCGGCGGAGCGCAGGAACCGGCACTCCGTTGCTATCGGAGGAAATAGGCCGACACAGAGCGGGGTGATCGATGGACACGCGTTATGTGTAGTAGGGTATACCCTGCCAGCTTGGCTCACGAGCGACGTGTTGTTCGGAGCGCGCTGTATCGGGAGCTGCTTTAGCCGCGGCTGGCGCTCTCCGTCATTGTGTAATCTATAGCGGGAGACAGCGCGGCGCGTCCGGCGAAGCTATTGAGCATCTGTTTGGGCGTGAAAGGAGCGCCCGTCTGAATGAGTTGTTAATCTCTCCCAGTCCGGTGGCCGCCGGTTTGGCCAGGCGGTGTGCCCGCAATTGGGCCTATTTGCGTCAGTTAGCTCTCATTAGGCTGCCTAATATTCTCTCAAAGACTGCGCATGCGTATAATTTTTCACCAACCGCTTCCGGGCAGTAGAATTGAGCAATTAAATCTGTTACCCTACTCGCATTTCATGTTGTGACCCTCAGGGGCCAGTTTTAGTTCCTGGTCTGTTGTTGCCTTCTAAATATATTTAGATTACATAGGTCGCAACATATACAATTTAACTCGCGTATTTGTTGATGAATGTGCAGTAAGCATAATAGACGGCCCTGGCGACGTCGTTATAGGGAGGAAAGCTTCAGTAAGCTAATAAAATTATTCAGATTGCGGTAAACAGAAGTGAAAGGTGAACAATTTTAAGACATTAAATTTTTTTGTTTGTACGTTTGGGCTTTACACAATAGCTCTAATTGATTCCGCGCCATCAATAAATGCGTTAGTGCAATTCTTCGGCATGACTAAACTGTACTGCTTACATAAACCAAATATCTGCACAAGCATTAAAATGCTCCTTTGTCCACCGCTTCTTACATATTTAAGACGGAAACTACACCCAAAAAATATAACATTAAATGATGACCGCTGTAATAAATGAAATGGTGCCCTCATTACCAAATTATCTCGAACCCCCAAGAACAAAGCTATGCGGTTCATCACAATGCCGTATTCATGAAGCACGTGCTCATGTTTCTAGCATTGGTCGTGTTTCTAGAAAAAAAAAAACGGAGTCATCAATAGCAGTTTTCATGGGAGCCCTTATACCTCACATTCCCACCGCACAGAGCCCTTGAAGAGGTAACTCGCTGCCCGCCACGATGGGAACGCCCATGCGTATACAAACCATTCCAACGACGAGAAAGCTAATTAGTTGGCCTGAAACCTGCTTCTGCAAGCAATAAATCATGGTTCTTTGTCACCTCCGCATTGTTGAGATGAATGCTGCGGGTGGTAATATCCGCTGGAGCATCCAATGACAGGTCACGACTAGTTAATTACCTTTTCTAAACAAGACCGCGCGCAGCTTACAAAGCTTACAAGCCCGTACCGGCCCAGCACATTCAACATGCACTTGTCTATATCGTCGAACACAAGAAACAAGGGGCGGTGAATGACTTTTTCACGGGTTGCGTATTGATTACGCGTCTACGGCGCCCGAACCTATCAGGGCGCGGGCTCTCCCTGGTAGAAGAAGGGCAACAGTTTATTACCAAGGCGAGCACAGCATTCCAGGCTTTAGAGAGCGTACACACGTATGCACAGAGGGTAGATGGTTATAGGTCATGCGGCCCCTCTGAAAGGAAATCGTGACTTGAAGTTGGAACGTGTCGTACGCAGGGGTACTTTTGTAGGGATTGGGAAAGGACGGTTTGACTTTGTTTGGACAGCGCCAATTATTTTTAACAGCGGAATGGTTTAACCGTACCGTAAGTTGCCCAAAACGAACAGAAAACCTCCAACCAGAAAGAAAGACAAAAACGCTTAACGCGGTGGAAATCGACCTTGGTCTCTCGCGTTATAAAACCCGCGTCTAACCGAATGAGCTATCATCGCATTCGGGGCGCACAGCATTATTTTCTTTGGGTTATCCGTAGCGTTGGCTTTGAACAGCCGGGCCTCCGACGAATGCAGAGTGTTTGATTGATTGATTTCGCAGCAACTTCAAGGCTGTCGAGGCGACTAAAGGAAGAGTAGAATGCTGGTGGACGAAAAGCAGAGAGGGAAATATTGCCTAGTACAGTTACCACCTGTAACCGAAAAAAAAGTATTTTGTGCCTAATAAGCTTTCTGTGCCCGCCCTAAGCAGCGCTAGTATTAAACCAAGAGTATAAAACATAGGTATATTAGTTCTTTTTGGTAAGATGAAATGTTATCACCCTGGTACAAAGGGGAAACCAATAGCAATTATCATTATCATAATCACTGATCGATTGATGGACTGATTAATGGATCGATGGATTAATTAATTGATGGAATAATGGATTGATGGATTTATTGTGGGGTTTAACGCTCCGACGCACGCAGGCGATGAGGCGCGTCGTAGTGGAGAGCTCCGGATTAATTTTGACCACCTGGGGATCTATAACGCGCGCCGAGAGATCTCGTACAAACGGGTGTTTTTGCTTTTGACCTCCAGCAGAAAAGTGACCGCCGCGACCGGGAATCGAACCCGCGTCCTCGTGCTCAGCAGCACAACACCTTAGCCACTGAACCACCGCGGCGGGTGAAGAGAGAGGGGCCGCCAGCTCTGCTGTTTCTCCTGCCTTGCACCACTAGCGCAAGCTGCGCCATTTTTTATTCATCTTCATACATGTCAAGCAAGATGCTATTCACAATGTCCGACATAGCCAGTGCTCTTAGTCCCTAAAATAAAAAAATGTGTCATAAGAAGGAATACGCGTAAATACACTTCGACTTTACACAATGCAGCGGGTTGTAAAAACAAACCACCTGTTGCGTGCCGCGCAATGCAGGTGCTCCGCAACTTTTATGTATATCTAAAGGTCAATAATGAGTAGTGCAGTTAACGGCACGCTGAATGTCGGTGGCTGTGTTGCTTGTTCGGCTTTTGAGCTGTCACCTATAGTGCGTTATTTCTCTTCTTTATGCTTGTTCTGACTCCTTCCTCTTTGTTTTCTCGCTGGCGCATTTTGAGCGTGGTGTTTGTACACACGCAGTTTCCATTTGTTGGGCATGATATATTGCAGCTTTCTATTTCTCAGAGCCTTCAAGTATCTGCAAGATTAGCAGACAGGTGAAAAAACAGCGCACGAACACACGAGGATTGAAGACACGGAACAGTGGGCAAAAAAACGTATTGTTCCTGAACGTTTGGAACCTATTTACAGCAGCTGCCGTCACCAAACTCACTGTCGTCACCAATCTCGCGGGTTACGACAGCGTTCCCGTTACACGTGTTCAGTGAGGAATCGAACTTCTTTTCACCTGTTATCGTGTCGGACATACTTGTGCATACCTCTGCCGTTTGTTATCAAGTATACATTTTATTCTTAGCAACGCTTCTTGTGTAATAAAGCTTTGTCAAGTGCCGTGGTGCGTGAGGGCAGAAATGTTCTTCCCACGTTTTCCACAGTCGTTGGTGCGCTGTTATCGCCAATAAATGTTGTTTTGATTTTATTACACATACAGTAGATATAGAAGGATTAGAAAAAACTGTGTTTTAGGCGATGGGTGGACTAAATTTTTCTGGACAAAAATATAATAACAGGCGTGGCTGAGAAAAGAGCAAACGAGCATGGCTGAGGAAAGAAGGATATCAAGCAGACAATTACATCAATAAAGTTGCTTTAAACAAGAGAATGTGGATCCTTACGTAGCTACAGATTCTGGCATAAACGGCCCTGCCCTCTGTGGTATCACATTAGAGATGCAGGAATACTCGAACAGTTCCGCATGTAAAAGCATATTCAAACCTCCATTTAGAACCTGGCTTGGAGGAAGTGTTAGTGATGTAGCAAACCGGGGTGTTGGTTGTTCATGTTTGTCCATAGACAAACCATAGAAAATCCATGCTTGTCCATGTGTCAGCTTCGGCCACCTCGTTCGTATACCGAATCTTTCCACTTGTGTTGACATGGAAATTTTTTTCCTTGGTGTCCTCGATACCGCATGAACCAAACATCTGAAGAAGAGCAATAACTTGTGCTCAATCACGATCACAACTAATTTCCTTGGAAAACCAAGTAGATCTGTCCCGTGCCAGAAGACCGTAAGCATTCGAAGTTAAAGTGTGTAGCAACCTTCGTTTTCAAAACCGTTTTTTTTTCGGTATAAAATGCAAGCAGACAATGTTCCGAGTAGACTGATTACCAAAGCTTATTTCTCGAAATGAACAAAGACATGAATAATTGCTTGCATTAAAAAATCATGAGCTTGTCATTATTGGTACCAAGAATCGTTGGAGGCGGTCCTGTCAACCGTATTAACCGGAAGACTTGCGTTTACTATGGAACACTCTTGAAATTTATTTCCAATTGCCGACAGTGCAAACCCACGATGGCTGAGTACCCATCGGTTCCCGTGGCTTCATATAACCCAGCACAATAGCAATGAAACATTCGATCTGTAGCATAGTCTTGTTTCTACAGTACGACACCCGACGAACGTCCTTCGCTAAAAGAAGTGCACACAGGACTTGACTATTGAATCCTTCTGCAGCGTGGGCTAGCCTATAAACTTCGCACTAAATAGGGACAGAATTAAATTTTGCAGTCACAAGGTAACTGCAAAAATGTATGCATATGCCCAGTAGTGCAGCAGCGTGTTAACAGGCAGTCATTCGATTACAGTGCGATAAAGACACTTAAATTGTCTTAATTGTTTTGCGGCCACAAATAATGAAGCGTGCATCGAAGATGCAGGTACTTATTTGGTTTGTCAAATATTTAAATTGAGCAGCTTCCTTCAAATTAGAGCTTTCAAAGGGACCATGAACACAAAATCCGACTTGATTCAATCTCAGATAACAAGCATGTGGTAACTCAATCAGCTCTATTCCACCCACGAAAGACAGTTTTAACCGTGAACATGCAAGTGACTTTGAAAAACTTTCAAATTTCGTGCTACAGTGATGCAATATGGGCAGTATACGGGGGAACACTGAAATCATAGTTATAAGTGTGTGAACTGGACGTCAGCATAAATGTGGTATTAGAAAACGGGACTAGTAGCTCCACTACAATCGCACAGTCATGTTTCTTGGAGCTGGTTTTGGTCCGCAGCGCCAACCGCCCAAGCAATATTATATGACACCATGAAGGCTTACCATAAAGAGGCTGGGGTGCTGCATCTGTTTTCTTTAGTATCTGGATTATTTTTCTGCCACAGGGACCTACACTTAAATTTTCTGTTCCTGATATGAACCACCAGCGACGAATGCAGTTTTAACACATCCGTCGCATAGGAAACCGGCTGTTAGAATTTCGTCCTCTCACATTTGTGGGAAACTTCTGCCTTCTGCATTGGCGAGAAACGCCGACCAACGAAAACATATTTACAGCCTATAACCGGTGAAAATGGATTAAGGCCGAGAGAAAATAGGAAGTGGGGCTGCAACCTGGACCGAAATTTTCCTTTTTCATGGCTTCTTTTCCAAATGGGGGGGGGGGGGCATTGCATTGGCTTTATTTTGGGGCTGCTCAGCGTGTAGAATCTCTTGAAGCATAACACAGCTCCATCGCCATCGACCGCCATCATCCTGCTACTGCGAACCATCTTTTATGGACGGAGGACAATGTCAACTGACTGGAATTATCTTCATGTCTCGTACTTCACGAGCGCACGCACTGCTTCTTCCTCTTTCCTTGCGTCCCACTTGATGCCCATTAAACACAGACCTCGATGGTCGCTCCTCTCCCCCTTGACGCTCGAGTCTTGTCCTTGGGGGCCGACGGATCCCACACAGTGCATTTGTCGCTACTTCGAAACGGGTGAGAGTAATTACCTCAACCTCGCAACATCTACGCCTCACAGTCAAAGCCTGCTAATCATTTCAGCCGATCATGCCCCACGCCATACGCTTTCTAAGGCTTTATTGCCACACTTTTTTCCATTGATGGCGACATTTTCTGTTCGCATGATGTACTCTGATCACTTGGAGACGCAGTAAAATCATATGGTTTCAGCTGCCAACGCAGCCGTAACCTACCGCCATATATCTCGTGGAGAGACCTGGCAAGAAACTATAGACAGACTCACAGCGTTCTCAGTTGTTCACGTATGCAATAGCAGTATATAAATAAGCGGATTTATTAAAGTATTGCGATTAGGTTTTCTTCGATAAAATTTCCTGGATATTCACGAAGATTGCGGGAAGGGTGCGCAGCAAACGAATCTATATTATGAGCACATACATCACCAAGACATATCTCAGTTCCATTACCATGCTTGGAAAGAAACGAGTTAGTACCATTTCATGTAATTCGGGCAAGCTCTCCGCATTAAACAAATATGAGCCTGTTTCATATTTATTCAAAGTTACCTAGTGCTTAAAGAAGATAACGCTCAATTCATGAACAACAACGAGCAATGAGAATCCGTAAGCCCTTGGTCTGCTTCAAACTCAAAATTTGCTGACAATCGCGTTGATATACTGGTTGACAACAAGTTTTTGAGCGATGAGTGGTCATCTTTCTGTATTGGGTCACTAGGCGTGTGAATTGGGCAGCGTCATCTGGACAGTAAAGTAGAAACTGTGTCGTAAAGAGAATTACAGTTTTTTAGTCATTAATAGTCCGTGTAAAAATCCAGGCATATACGCATGTCACACTGACGTATATAAAAAAATGGAATCGGTAGAATGGTGTATCGGCCGAAACAATCGCGAAGTTTAACAAGGAATGAACATTTTCCAGGAGGTTGGCCTTTCTGTCGTCAGAAAATCAGCTATGCTCAGACAACTGCTGTTGTAGTTTATGAAGGATGTCATTAAAGTTCGCCGAAGAGTAAGTGGGAATTCTGACACTGGCCGAGGTGTATGCAGAGAAGCCACAGGCGTATCAGCAATCTCAACTCCAGATGTGCCAATAAGGCTAGATAGAGATCCGCTGAAAGCGGACATAATGGCCTGCTAGCAGAACTTTGCTAGCCTGAGCTTTGCTAATTTGTACCCTAGTGATCTATTTTCTTCACAAAAGCGTAATTTTTATTAGGTCTTTGTCTATCATTTGAGTACACATTCAAATAATGTTGATTCCACTTTTAGCGACGTATCTGAGTGGTTTACAGAATAACAAATAGCGGTCAGCTGCCCGTGACATAAACGTGGAACCTTGGTAGCTGCGGTTGAGGCATGTTCTGAAAGAGTGATAAATATTTATTTATCAAACATGAGACCAGATGCTAGGGCACCCGTCTGTTCGAGGCCTTTCTTTGGCCAGAATTTCTCGCTGCACCTGTACGTTCAGGTCTTCGTCACCAGGCCTTGCTGGTTCCCAAGGTCTGGACTGCTCGGGCAAGCAATCCGCTGCTCGTATACGATGGGAAGGGATTGGGAGTGGGGCCCGAGCTTGTTGATACTCCCATACCTCACGGTAAGAAGTGACATCAAGTGCAGATGTAACTGTCTCGAATATCCATACGCAAAGCTTGGCGTCGGGTCCTTTAGTTGGTACGCCATATATCTCTTAGCCTTGTTATATGGAGTGTGGCAAGTGTATTCTAACCGTAGATAAATCTGTGGCTTTTTTACTTTGTAACGAAGCATCTTGGCCACTACTGAAGCGCAACGAATGTGCTAGTAAGACAAAAGAGGTACGTCCGCGTCAACATTCGCGGATGTTCGAGCGGCCGTCTGTAGCGTTTTCGCTTACACCTTACACACCCCTTCCTATTTAATACTTTGCGAGCTTCGTTAACTTCTCGACCGCTGAATCTTTGTTCCACAGCCCTACGTAATATGGGGCAGTTTTTCATTCTAAATATTCAAACCACTCATTTGGAGCTGTAACAAGAATATCGTAAAGAGAAAAATGTACTGCAAGACCGAAGCTATGCAAAGAAAGACAGTCAGTCAACTGTGCAAGCGTCCTATACGCAGGTCCCTCCGTGACGTAGGCGTTCAACTCGACGGGTCATTGCCGGGTGGGATGGCCACTTCCTGCTTGAATCGCTACAATTTCGAAATAGCCTCGTTTCGCACGTTTTCTGCCCCCTTTTCCTCTCTCAGCAGCTTCTTACTCTATTCTACTCCGCTACTTCCTCCCTCGTATCTCCCCGTCTCTTTTTCCTTCTGTTCTAGGCGCGTACACGGTCCGGTGAGCGATTTTCCAAAGAGGTTATGAAGAAAGCACGCCACACCATAACGCGGTGGCAGGCGGCAGAGAAAAGAAAACAGGCGCTCCACAAAGGGGGACCACACAGTAGCTTTCGTCCGCCCCCGCGTCATTGACACACCGCAGTAGAAAGTAGAGCCGCGCAGTGTAGCATCTCTACTGTGGCGGTGCCGGCATCTCCATTAGCGACTTCCCTTTATTCTCCGCGAGTGCGTCTCGTCCAGCTGCTGTCGCCACTGTCTCTTCCTCTTCTCTTTTACCTCGGAGACCGCTCGCGTGTCCCTGCCCCCGCCAGCCCTTTCCTCGTCGCGCACGCATCGGCAGCCACGCCGCGCCATCGTCGTCGTCAGCAGCGGCGGTGATTGTTTTTCACCGTCTCGGTAGTCGTCGGGCGGCCGGCTAATGATGCCCTGACGACTGCTGCCGTGCCGGTGGCTGCTTTGCACAAACAATGATCGCCGCGGAGTGTGCGTGTGTGTCATGGCTGCGCTCTGTTCTGCGGCTACGATGCCGCGCCTCTGGGATGCGGAATGAATGCAGCGTGCACGCGCCAAAGACGTTGGGCCGCGCGAAAAAAGTTTGGGAGCGATCCGCGGGCGACCAGATGGCGCGACCGTCGGCGTGTTCCGGTGAAACGGACAGAACACCACGTTTGCCCCTCCATTACAATAGAGAAAAGTTTGCGAAGTTTCTACTCCGATGGAAACGCGGTTTTTTACTACACCGAAATAAAAATTGCTATGCTTCAGGTAAAAAATACCAAGATGGCGCACAAGGTCGGAACATATTTGGTTCACGTAACGACTTTATCTTTTTTTTTTTTTTGTTCTTGTTCAACGGGACACAGTTGGTGCAGCGATTGCGACTGTCAATATCGGTGCGTGTTTTATTCGGCTATTTCGGCTCCAGTGCAGCATACACCGCCTTCAGTCCCCAGGCATAGCTGTTTTCTTTAGTTCAAATGGAGACAGTCTGTCTTGGCAAACGCAGCAGCTCGTAAGTGAAATAATATGACTAATTAGCTCGCAGTATTCTTTCTTTTTTTTTGCTGTGTGAAATCTTTAGGGTTTTATGTTCAATTTTAGGCACTTACTGTAACATACTGGGATGCCCGCAAATACCCCATAACATCGAATCTCGTTAGGGTTGCGATAACGGGTTAGTCCTTGGAGCTATTATCGCAACGTAACGAACGGCGGGTTCCCTATTAATACCTGATGTTTTAAGATCATGTAGTCAAGGTTCATGGCGCGGCACATCAAACCACCGAATCAGAGAGAGTGGTACTGCAGTTCCAGTTGCCTGCTGCTACTGTCGAGCAGGCCGCGTCACACCCGGCATTATTTCGCCCTGACTGGTGCATAGTCCCAAAGGTGACCGTAGAAAGCAAAGCCGTGTTTCTTTTCAATGGCGTGGGCGGAGAGCGGAGCACATCCCGTGTGGCACAACTATACGAAGAAAATTGGAGGCCCCTTGATGGTCGCCGTCGTCATCGTCGTGGCTGACGTCTTCCCGACGTGCTGACAGGGTCGTTTGCGGCAATGATGTGTCGGCCACTGCTCCATTCTTTCGCGGGAACTGCTTTCAAATTCTTTCTTCTCCTTCTTAGAGCGTGGCTGGAGGGGCACCACAGCGGAATGTGCGGCCGGCTGCTGGAAAGATATCGGTGTGAAGGTATGCAGCGTGGCCGGCCCATACCGCCATTCTGAAACGACCTGAACAATAGGAGGACGAGCGCATTTTTCTGTCCACTCCCGGAAATGGTCTCCCGGAGCCTAGGGGGAAAAGGTCGCAAGCGCTTGAACGCGTTTTTAGCAGTGGTATTTTTATGGTTCATGTCAATGTATAAATGAGTAAACAGTTAAAAAGAGAGTGCATCACCATGAAGCTTTAGTTATGTTTGACAAGAGACTTTTGTATCTATGAGTTCCTTAAAATAGCAGACGCTAGTCGTTGGGATCTTGCAGTAATTTCAGTACGAATGCATTCTCGTGCAAATTTTCATACGTTGATCGGTGGCCAGGATGATTACAGTTGAACCTGACTGATATGAGTCCCGATGATAGGACTTTCCCGATTTACTAAATAATTCTAACGTTCCTCCTGAGGTGTTGTCGGTATTGCGAAGTTCCCTATGTAACAAAATATTTTGCGGAACCAGGTGACTTCATGAAACTTAGGTGCCAGTGTAGAGGGGTGCGTGCTTGAAGGGGAGCCTGCAGCGATTGTTCCTGCCACAAAGGCCTTATAATTCGCGCGCGCACGCACGCACGTACGCACGCACGCACGCACGCACGCACGCGCGCGCGCACACGCGCACGCACGCACATGCACTCGCACGCCCTCACGCACACGTCTGTGCTGGTGTGTGTTGACATTGGGATTTACTGAAAGATCTTGACCTCTTCGGTCTCATTAAGGAATTCTCTTTCTTTCAATTCGTGTGATAACACGGAACTGCTTTACCAGCAGCGCTTTCTCTTCCAAACCGCAGCCTTGCGTGCGTTGTGCTTGACATTATGAGATGGTAATTTTCATTACAAGCTTCGTTTTATGTCGATTTGCACAATATATGCCTGGGAACCGTCTTTTTTTCCCTTTCCAACTTGGCCTAGACGTGGCGCCTCAACAAAAACAGCTTCACCGAGTCCCTTCAGTTACGCCATACTTTCGGCCCTTCAGCTATACTTGGTCTGAGCGGGGAAAGAAAAAACATCGACGTGCACGCAAGACATCTCACGAAAGCACGTGCAGTTAGAATGCTCGTGCCACACGTAGTCTCGTCGGCAGGGATATGCCAGAACCCGTCTGGATGCGTCACGTAATGATAGGTATTGAACAGTTTGCGTTCTAGGCCTTTAATCTTCAGAAGCGAAAAACTGTTACCGATGTGATTGCGACTTATGAATGTCTGGGCGAGCCCCAGTCCAGCCAGCGATGAGTTGCTCCATGCAGACCTTTGCCATTGCCCGCGTACAGCTGTCCAACCAGTGCCCCTGCCACCAGAAACTATACCAGTGCCCGTCGCCACACCCCTGCGCCCTGGATTTGTGAAAATCGGTCATGAGGAGTTCGCCAATGTTAAAGGGGTCGTGAAGAGAAAATCAAGTTGTCTTTGCTTAATTTTGTCTGCTTGAACGACCTTTTAGGAACATAAATCCCAAATATTTTCACAATTCATTGCTTCTGGAATTTAGGAGGCGCCGTTGAAATTCACGTTTTGAGGCGCATCGCAAGCGACCATGCGCGCACCGGCGGTCGGCAGCGCAACTAGAATGACGTCACGTCAAGTACATTCGAGAGTTCAACGCGGTTCAATGTTCTTTGTGTATAATTTTCTGCAAAGCTGCAAGCCCAATATTTTAAAAATAATGCCTTTTATTCGTTGCCAAAAAACAGTTTTCTATCCCCGTGAGCTGTGTCGTGACCGCTTCAGTTGTCTGGCAACCATTGCAGCAGAACTCAGACCTACTCGGTGTTTGTACAGTTTGTAGCCAGCTTCCCTGCTGAATTTCACGCTCTTTTCCGGAATTCTCTTCGAAATCTTATCTTTTTTGTATGAAATGGCCCAAAATCGCTCAAGCAAAAAAAAAAAAAAAAAACTGTGCCCCGCGTGCTTGCGGCCTCCGGGCCAGCCCAACCTTTCGGCCAGCCTAGTCGGACACTTTATCCACTACACTATCGACGTGGGAAGCGCGCGCGCCGGAAAACTGCTGCATAAAAGCCTCTCCGCATTTGTAACCCAGAAGTCTGTCGTGTTTTCATAAATTCTAATCTACCCAGAGCTTTAATCGCCAACTTACTGTCGAGCGCTTCTGCAGTAAGCCAAAGCGGAGCGTATACAACCAACAAAACAGCGTTAACAGCATTGTTTATTGCAGGAAACAGGAAAGCAATCGTCGAACTGCGTGATTTTGGGACTCGGCGACTCGGCGCTGTACCGCTGCTTCTCGCTAGTTATTTTTGCGCTTGATGAGTGAATAATGGATGGGTTTTAAGTTCCGACTACTCGAAGTTCCTTCGATAAACGTGTTTATGTAATAAACTCTCATTTTAAGCGTTCGGTCATGTAAGCGTTCGGTCATGTATCTCGTCAGGTCAGAAGTTTCACGTTCGCGCAACTCACATTACAGGCTACGTGAGACAGACGGGGCAAACGTGTGCAAGAATATCGGCTAGCAAAACTACAGTTTAGACTCGTGGAAACAGCGTAAACTGTTTACGAATGCCCAGTATATATTAAACGTGGTTACCTCTGCCTGCGCATCTCGCCGGTGTTGTTGACTGAAAGTTCGACCATCTTTATCAGGCGCATCAGAGAACAGACGTCTCCCGTTCAGTTGCAGGGTGAGTTTCATTATGGCGCCGATGTTGTTGCTTTATCTGACTCTTTGCAAGCCCGCTCTATGCCGACATATTGTGCAGACGAGGGAGAACTGTGATTGGCTTCTTACTGACTTACTGAAACGTCACTTCACGAGTTGAGGAGGAAAGCCTCGGTGAAACCGTAGCTGCATTTGTTTACCTATTTGGCGATATCGGGCGACGAAACGGGTATGCTTTGTTTGTTTATCAAGGTTCCACGGTTATAAGCGCACACACAACACAGTTTTTTTGAAAATCTCTTCACGACCCCTTTAAACATTTCGCCGCCAGATCTACGGACTTCTGTTACCACTCCGTCACATTCTTAAGTGGCAGGGCGAGCGCACTTGCCCCCTGGCACCAGTCACAGCTAGAGCTGCTCCCGATTTTATGGCAGCCATTACATGGGGGCCCACGATTTCACCGTTCGACACGGCGATCACACCGCCAATCCCTCTGGTCGGTGACCCTGAGTGTTACTATTGTGGGATTCACGCTCACGTCTACCGGATCGGTTGACGTTGCCAAAAAGACGCAAAATTAATTCTGTAAGTGATAAAATTGAAACAAACTGGTAATATCCAGAAAAACGGTTGTGGAGGACACCAACGTTTAGGTGTTCAGTGCGAGAACCCTTAACACCTAACTGGGAATATACCCTACAAGGAGACCCCTTCCATCAATCAATGACGTACCATCACCTCCGTTTGCCTTTGTTTCGTTCTTCGCAGTTTTTATCCTTGTATTCCCATGGCCAGAGGCCATTTTCTAAAGGAATAAACGCATGTAAATTAATTAATTAATTAAACGATCAATTAAGCAATCAATCAATAAAAATGGGAGCATAAGAAGGGTATACAAAGAAAAAAAGATTCATTAGATGTAGCGCCAACCATGTAGGACCTGACTATTCGAATCTTTACACCAGTGGTTATCAACCATCAACGTGTCGGAGACAACTTTTGGCTTGCAAAAGTGGGGAGGGACCCCACCATAAATATGCGGATAGGTGTCCTATTGCCAAACAATTTCCTCTTGCAGTAAAGGCACCGACACTCATATTTCTATGGCCACTTTTTGTATTCTGGAGTTTTTACACAGCTGCAGTGTTGCAAAAAGGCCTACTTTTAAGCGCTGCAACGCAGAGAAGTCAAACGTACGTGCCGTGCGGCAAATCCACTTTTTGTAGCGTAAGCTACACTGGCCGAGGTGGAGCAGTTTCGCGTGGACCTTGTAGGGCTGTGCTGCGCAAGCGCGAGGGGCATTGGATAAGATTGGATTGTATTGGATTGGGTTGGAAATCCAATCCAATTGGAGTAAAGTTGTGTAGAAAATTGGGTCTGCACATTCGCCGGTCTGCGCATTCCAGAGGAGTGACGCCATAGCCGTGGCGGAAGCACTGGTGCCGTAGCATGCCCAGCTGTGCGCCTCGGTTGCACAGTAGCCAGGCCAGGTCTGATGCTGCGCAGGAGCCGCTTGATGGCCGTTTCGCGTGGCTTCTGGAGAGCCGTGCTGCGCATGCGCGAGGAGCAGTGACTGGACTGGACTGAACTGGACCCGACTGGATTGAATTGGACTGGACTGGACAGGATTCGATTGGATTGGATTAGAAATCGTTGTAGCAGCAGTAAGCATGATAATCAGGTAATCATAGACAACCAGGAAACCTAAGAATAACCAGCTGAACCTTAGCTCAGGCTACGTATATCTTGGCATACCCGAGCTAAGCCACTGCTAATTTTTTTCGTTGGCGGCAAGGTTTGGCACAACGGAGAAAAAGTGAGCACCGCGGAAGGAATCACGGACCCAACAAGGTCCGCCGAGCCGATTGGAGAACCTCTGCTTTTGAGTGCCAAAAAATTGGCATAGTTACTGTTAGGACAACGCAATGGACAACGCAATGTATAAACGATCGCAAGAGGTGAAGCGGGATGGCGCCACTGTAGTACATAGCGATAGCACATATTTACATAACAGATCCTTTACCACCGTAGTACACCCCGTACGGGGCACCTTGAGTAATCTTGGTGACGGTACTGGCGATACCGCGGACCCCGAGCTCCCCAACATAAGCTGTGCCCTACCGTGGTGATGTGTTTTTAAGGTGAAGGGTAGAAACCTCTAACGGTGGCCGTTGGAGCCTTGGTCAAACTCCGGCCGATGGGCTCCCTGCCTGTCTACCAGGCAGGGAGCTTCGGGACCTCTTTGACTACCACGGTAAGGTCAAAGAAGAAAGTACCCCAGTCTCCCTGCTTTCCAGTGTATCATATGGCATTTTCAAACCCCCATCCAAACGTGATCGGTCCCTGAAAAGGGGCCGCACCGAAGTATCTTTTCCTCCTTTGTCTTCGATCTCCATTCCAAAGCCCGATAATTTCTCGCGCTTCCTGGTAATGGAATCCCTAGATAAATTAAAACCCATCACTTCCCAGTCTGTCTTTCTCATTTCCAAGTTTCTTGAAAGCCTTGTAGGCAAATCGTACAAGGCTAAGAAGCCCACAACCGGAGAAGTCCTAATTGAAGTCCAAAACAAACAACAATCCTGTAACCTCTTGAAGCAAACGCGCATGGTCGATGTTGACATCAAGATCACGCCCCATCGCAGTCTGAATAGCTGCCAGGGCGTCATCTCTGATAGAGATCTAATAAATGAGACTGAAGCAGATCTGCTCGACGGCCTTCGCGATCAGGGCGTGACAGCAGTGCGGCGAATCACGATACGCCGAAACGACCAAATAATAGCTACTAAACACATAATCTTGACATTTGACCGCTCAACACTTTCTGAGTCGGTCAACGCAGGCTTCATGAGATGTCCGGTCCGACCCTACGTGCCAAACCCACGCCGCTGTTTCAAGTGTCAGCGGTTTGGGCACGGCACAACCTCTTGTCGTGGTAAATTGACGTGCGCAAAATGTGCAGCACATGATCATCTAACAGACAATTGTAAATCCGAGAACTTCACCTGTGCAAACTGTCAGGGACCACACGCTGCCTATTCTAGGAGCTGTGAAAAGTTCAAACAGGAAAAACAGATAATTGCCTTGAAAGTCAACGAAAACATCACCTTCCCAGAGGCGCGGAAGAGGTTCGCCTCTTTCCCTCTGGGGAGGTACGCCGACGCAGCTCGCCGGGGGGCGGAGCGGCGTCTGGTTTCCGCGGGGACCCAGTACCGCGTGTCGGTCTTGGTCCCGCCCCCCCCCCCCTGGGTTGCCTCAGGCAGCCCAACCCGCCCCCGCACCGCTCGCTGAGCCAGCAGCGGCTGTGGGGGCAACCACGTGTGGTGGAAGTGATGGAAGCGTCCCAAACCACAGGCGAGGGCGCAGAGGAGATGGACATGGGGGAGCCAGCGGCAGCTCCCACCCCCACCGCACCGCCTGCGCCATCCGAGGCGTTCCTGAATCCCTCGGTGGTTGCGGGCAAGGAATAGCGTGCCCCAAAGGGTTCGCGGTCCAAGGAGCCTGATCCCTCAGGCGCTCCGAGGACATCCGAGGATGAAATGGACGTCGGTCCGTTCTTGTCTGCGGTCCACCGCAAGGAACGCGTCCCGAGGCCAAAGCCTCCCGACAAGCCAAAAAAGACGAGAGTCACAGCCCCAAAAGACGATACATAAGCAACACAGTCCAGTAGCTCCGAACACTTCATAATGGGAAGAGAGAACATAGGACAATGGAACTGCAGAGGCCTTCTGAATATCTTGACGACGTGTATGAGATTCTGCATACCAATCAGCCAAGTCTAATGTGTGTTCAGGAAACACATTTGAATTCTAAACACACAAATTTCTTGAATAGTTACCTGGTATACAGGAAAGACAGGGATGGCTGCACACACTCTTCTGGCGGTGTGGCCATAATCGTCCGGAAATCCTTAGCATGCCACCCTGTCACTTTAAACACTATCCTTGAGGCTGTAGCAATACGCTTAATTAATATTTAATAGGTTGATAATGGTATGCTCCATATACATTCCTCCTGATGTTACACTTTTGAGCTCTGACTTCGAGGCGCTGGTTGACCAGCTGCTCGAACCATACATTCTAACAGGCGACCTTAATGCTCACAATTCTCTTTGGGGCTCTTCTCGTACGGATGCCCGAGGTCGCCTGATAGAGAGGTTTCTTACATCCTCTGGAGCATGCCTTTTCAACAATAAACAGCCTACATACCATAACATAGGTCACAACATACTCACATCTTGACCTGGCTATTGGCTCTGCAATTCTCTTTCCATGTCTTGATTGGGGTGTGGGCACGGACCCATATGGTAGTGACCATTTCCCCACTTCATTAACGTATATAGGTACAGGCCCGAGCAGTCCATCTTCCCATAAAAGGTGTAATGAAGCAAGAGCTAACTGGAATACATTTACAGAGACATCCAAACTACACCACACATTCATAGGACACCTACACGTTGAAGAAGCTACCCAACTGCTCACGGCGCACATCCTCGCCGCCGCCGTAAAGTCCATTCCCCACGCCTCTGGTGCCCCGCGCAACCAGCGGAGGCCGTGGTGGAATGAGGACTGCAGGCGGGCGCAAGAGGCCCAGAACAAGGCGTGGGGTGTCCTTCGTCGGTGCCCCACGTCGGGTAACCTCATTTTGTTCAAACGGGCCAAGGCGTTAGGAAAACGTGCGCGTCGTGAGGCAAAACGAGAGAGTTGGCGTTCTTTCATAACATCAATAAACTCCTACACAGACACACGGAAAGTATGGACAAGAATACGCAAACTCAAAGGACAACAAACACACAGTCTGCCTCTGGTCAGCACAACAGGGGACACACTCGCACAACACTTCCGACGCGTGTCCAGTTCAGCACACTAGACAAACACTTTCATGAAACACAAACAAATGGCCGAAAAGAAGCCCTTACATGACAATTACAGGTCAGCCACTTCTTATAACTCTGAGTTCACACTTCATGAGCTGAGGGGTGCTCTGAGAACGTGTAAACCCTCAGCTCCAGGCCCAGACAACATTACATATACAATGATACAGAACTTACACACAGACACTCTTGTAACACTTCTTCACCTTTTCAACAAGGTATGGCTTTCGGGGCACATTCCAAAGTCTTGGAGGGATGCCATAGTTGTAGCATTTTTGAAAGAAGGGAAGGACCCTTCTTCTCCCGCTAGCTATCGACCCATTGCCCTGACCAGCTTCCTGTGCAAGCTTCTCGAGAAAATAATAAACCGGAGGCTTGTGTACTTTTTGGAGTACAACGGTCTTCTTGAGAGCTGCCAGGCAGGCTTCAGGGCAGAAAGATCCACAAAAGATCAACTTGTGGCACTAGAGTCATACATTAAGGATGCCTTCATTCACAAACAATTCTGTCTTACGGTGTTTTTTGACATAAAGAAGGCCTATGACACTGCATGGCGCTATGGCATACTTACTGACCTTAAGTCGTTCGGTGTCTCTGGTAACATGTTAAATACAGTTATTAGTTATTTGTCAGAGAGAACCTTTCGCGTCAGAGTTGGTTCTGCACTGTCAAAGGTACACGTGCAGGAAAATGGCGTGCCGCAAGGTGGAGTTCTAAGCTGCACTGTCTTCGTACTAAAGATGAACTCCCTTGGGAAGACACTGCCGTCTACAATTACTTACTCTATGTATGTAGATGACGTGCAGATATCGTTTAAATCTTGTAATATGTCAATATGCGAACGTCAAGTCCAGCTCGGCGTCAAGAAACTTGCCAGCTGGGCAGACAAGAATGGTTTTAAATTGAATCCTGCAAAAAGCTCCTGTGTTGTGTTCTCTCAGGAAGCGCGGGATCCTTCCAGACCAAGACATTACACTTAATGGCGTGTCGCTTCCTGTGAACAAGGAGCACAAGTTTTTAGGCGTTGTGTTTGACCAGAAACTCACATTCATTCCACACATCAAGAAACTTAAACATAAATGTCTTCAAACAATGAATATCCTGAAGGTTCTCTCCCCCCATTCGTATGGTTCCGACAAAGAACTCCTACTACGGCTCTATACTGCTTTGGTTGGGTCTAGTTTGGACTATGGCAGTGTGGTATATGGGTCGGCGAGTAAAACAGCATTGCGAATGCTTGACCCAGTACTACACTTGGGGCTACGGCTTGCGTCGGGTGCTTTTCGCACTAGCCCTGTCGAGAGTCTATATGTTGAATGTAATAAGTGGAGCATTGAGAACCAGCGAATGTACATGGACTTACTTTATGCTTTTAAAATTTCATCTCAGAATAACCACCCTTTTTATCCTGTCCTTAACGATACATCCCCATCTGTGCGGTTTGTAAATCGCCCGTCCGTTACTCCGCCTTTTTCACTTCGAGCGAGAGAGCGAGCCTCGGATCTGAGGGCTTCGTTTTTAGACGTGTACAGGTCATCGTCTTTAAACATTTTACCGCCTTGGCAAGTTCGCCCTGTGTCCTGTGACCTTTCTTTTATAAAGCTTGACAAAAATCGGGTACCGCAAGCTGCAATATTGCAGCACTTTCTTTCTTTGCAGTTCAAATACCCACTTGCAGAATTTTACAGTGACGCGTCTAAAACCTCTACTATGGTCTCCTGCGCTGCTCATGGTCCGAATTTCAGTGCAGCCAGAACCATGAGCGTCCACACAACAATCTTTTCAGCAGAATCATATGGAATTTTACTGATTGTACGACACATACTTGAAAATCAAATTCCTAAGTCTATCATCTACACAGATACCTTGAGTGTTGTTCGCGCACTGTCATCGCATACACCCCCCAAAAACCACATAGTTAATCTTGTATTTAACACTATCATGTCTGTGTAAGCGGAGAAGCATCGGCTTCTCCTCTGCTGGGTCCCAGGACACGCTGGTATCGCTGGAAACGAGTTGGCAGACGAGAGGGCAGCTGCTGCTGCACTCAGGAACACTGTAGACATAACAACCGTATACCATATACAGACCTCAAGCCACACATAAGACAACACTTGCGTAGAACGTGGCAAACACACTGGAGTGAACAGACAGATAACAAATTACACGTTATAAAACCACGCTTAGGACCATACACCACTGACACATGCAACAGACACACAGAAGTCGCCTTGGGTAGGCTGCGGATAGGGCACACCCATGCAACGCACTCGTAACTGCTGACGGGATCTTCTAGACCCCAGTGCAGCAGGTGCGGAGAGACCCTATCCGTAGTGCACATACTAATCACATGCAAGGCACTTCACACAACACGAACACAAACACTTCAGAGAATTCTACAGACAACATATTCCCCTACATCCATCGTTTTTCCTAGGTGACGATGCCATTGTTTTCGTGAAACGTGTGTTTCAGTATTTGTCAGACTTCAAGTTTTTAAACCTCATTTCCTATCAGGCATCATGAAATCTGGCCCTATACACCAGCCATGGTCATTGTCGTTTTGTGATTTTAATTTTGTTTTTGCTGACTTTACTTAGTGTTTAGGGATTCACCCCTCATATATGACTATTGTTTTGGCGCTCTTTGCCCCAGTTGGCCTTGCGCCATAAACATCCAACCATCATCATCATCAACACCGTAGTACACTATAACGCTATCAATATTTTACGCCTGAAATAAGGTGCAAATAAGTAGACTGTAATGTTGTAAAGCGTTTACGACGAAAGGAAGTCACCAGGACTGAGGGAAGCAGTGGGTACAGGGAAGGGACGGGAGGGAAATGGGAGTTCTTCAGTGGACACCTTGAAGTGAGCCTGGAGATCATTTGAAGAGGGGATCCGCTTCACAGTGCACTAGCACTTTACCGCTCGCGTTAAGCCGCCCCTGCTGCAAAATTGCGGAGTTTGAGGGATACTGCGTTCATTCAGTGTGCTAAAGTCAATAGGAGTATTAATTCCAAAGTCATGGGTGTGGCAAGGACAGGAAGTAGCATCATGGTAATGTAAAAGAAAGTTCCGTACGCTGAAAACGTATAGCGCTGGCAGACTGGGATGATGCAGGCCTGCAGGAGAGGTAAAGCGGTTTTGCAGTAGTCGCGCGTGGGAATCACTTAAGGGTAAGACAATTTCAAAAGGGTTTCTGGTGCGAGGTATGTATAGGTGGTATTCATTGAAAAGGTTAGATGTCAATTTCTTCACTAGGCAACAGTACAAACGACCACATACATGGCCGCTGCGGCACGGACATGGCGCAGCTTGTGCCAGTGCGCCCACACGCCGAAGAAAAAAAAAACACCGGCGTGCGTCGTCGGCTCCCTTTAAACCCGATTCTGAACGGGGGTGTCAACAGAGATGTTATTAATTGCACTCACATCGTACCCGAGGTTCTTTCTTTGCATTCGGTGGGGTAGAGTTTGGTACGTCCAACACGAATCATGCACTTAGCACGCACAAGTACCGCCATCCCACGGAGCCCGACGTAACCACTGACGGCGCACTCACATAGTTACCTGAATGCGTGCCTCGCCGGTGAATACAAGCTGTAGGTGATGTTCTTGATAATACATATTTCTTGGTATACGCTGAGCGAGGACGTGTGTGTGACGTTATTCTTGGGTGTGTGTTGTTTGAGTTGAAGTTTCTTGATCATGTATTTATGAGTGAAGGCAGGTGGCGGCAAAATGTAATACCCAGTCCACCCCCTTTTAACGAACACATCGAGAAACCAAAATCGCTTCGTTGAATCCGTTTTACGCTATATCTGTACACAAAATACATGTAGACGGATGGTACCAGAAAAAGATTTGTTCTTTATAGCCGGGATTTTAGATGCGACGGCATCTCATTAACTCGCCTTGTCCCTCCATACGGCGTTGTCGTTGTGCGTCCACACCCCTCCCCCATTCTCCTTGCCGCGCGAGCTGCGCTCTCCGCCGCTCGCCCCCTCTCCTCTCCGATAGCGAACACTCTCTCGCGAGGGGCATTGGATTGGATTGGATTGGCTTGGCTTGGCTTGGCTTGGATTTGGATTTGGATTGGATTGGATTGGATTGGATTTGGATTGGATTGGATTAAAGTGGATTGTGTTGCGTCATAGCCGCGCCAGGGGGTCCACGGCACGTTTCACGCGATGGGAGAATCAACCTAACGGAAACAACAACGGAACCCCCTGTGCGTCGCATCGACACAGGGGTTCCCGCGAGGGGATGTGGGAGTAATTTTTGTTCAAACCGGGTTCACTATAAGGGAGCTATACTGTAGTACAC